>NC_072431.2:85572500-86942500 GCF_028878055.3 Symphalangus syndactylus
TTTGTATTTTTAGTAGAGACGGGGTTTCACCATGTTGGCCACGCTGGTCTTGAACTCCTGACCTCAGGTGATCCGCTCACCTCAGCCTCCCAAAGTGCTGGGAATACAGGTGTGAGCCACCGCGCCTGGCCGCATCCCCCCCTTCTCTAGTGAATTTTTTGGGGTTATCACTGTGTTAAAAAGCTCTTCTCTTTCAGTCCCTTGGGAAAGCCCACTTTCTTCGGTAACACACATTCTCTGGCCCTTCCTATTTACTTTCCCAGTACTCTTTTTTTTTTTTTTTTTTTTTTTTTGAGACAGAGTCTCCCTCTGTCGCCCAGACTGGAGTGCAGTGGCGCAATCTCGGCTCACTGCAAGCTCCGCCTCCCGGGTTCACGCCATTCTCCTGCCTCAACCTCTCCGAGTAGCTGGGACTACAGGCGCCCGCCACCACGCCCAGCTATTTTTTTTGTATTTTTATTAGAGACGGGGTTTCACCGTGGCCTCAATCTCCTGACCTCATGATCCGCCCGCCTCGGCCTCCCAAAGTGCTGGGATTACAAGCGTGAGCCACCGCGCCTGGCCCCAGTACTCTTTCATCCTCTTGAAACCACCATTGCAAAATTATAACTGAGACAGTGACAGAGATCTGACCCAACCAACTCCATCTTGCTTCTAACCTCCAAGCTATCCTTGTTCATTCCTGAGTGTAGGCTGAACTAACTTTGGGAGGAACTTGGTTTATAGTTTAAAAGAAAGACAATAATAGCCCTTTCCCAAAACAAACCTCCATCTTGCCTGGGGACCAGACTGCCTTTGTAGGAGTAACAAATTAGCCAAAAGATTAGAAATTATGGCTTAGGAGTCATGCAGCTGGAGGCTACAGGATTCTGACCCTCCCCAAATTGCTCCTGGGAATAATATCACTAAAGTCTAAGATCAGTGCTTGAGATATTTTGCAGACCTCGCACTGGATGGATCAGCTGGCACCACCCAGATCGATAAACTGGCTCATCAGATCCTATGGCCCCCACCCAGGAACTGACTCAAGCACAAGACAGCTTCAATTCCCTATGATTTCATCTCTGACCGGATCAATCAGCACTCCTGACTCACTGGCTGCCACCCACCCTCCAAATTATCCTTAAAAACTGTGACCTCCAAATGCTTGGGGAGACTGATTTGAGTAATAAAAAAAAGTCCCAGTTTCCCACACAGCTGGCTCTGCATGAATTATTCTTTCTCTATTGCAATTCCCCTGTCTTGATAAATTGGTTCTGCCTATGCAGCAGACAAGGTGAACCTGTTGGGCCATTACAATCTCATAGCAGTGGCAGAATGGACAGACCAGTGAACCCTGTGCTAGGACAACCTGCACCAGGCCCTGGCTGTTGTAGGAGGTCTTTTTTTTTTTTTTTTTTTGAGTTGGAGTTTCACTCTTGTTGCCCAGGCTGGAGTGCAATGGCGCGATCTCGGCTCACTGCAACCTCCGCCCCCTGGGTTCAAGCGATTCTCCTGCCTCAGCCTCCCAAGTAGCTGGGATTACAGGCATGCACCATCACACCCAGCTCATTTTGTAATTTTAGTAGAGACTGGGTTTCTCCATGTCGGTCAGGCTAGTCCCAAACTCCCAACCTCAGGGGATCCACCCGCCTCGGCCTCCCAAAGTGCTGGGATTACAGGCATGAGCCACCGCGCCCGGCCTGTCGTAGGAGGTCTTGAACAAACCACTTAACTTGTTTGGGTGGGCCTTAGTTCCCATGTTAGTAATCTGGAAGTAACAGTTCTGCCTTATCTGTCTGTTCGGGTTTTGACATTTAGTGAAGTATGGGATTTGTATACTGTAAAGTGATTGAATGTATTTACTAGGTGCAATACCTAAAATACGAGTTTCAAGCACTGCTCTGCTTTTACTTATAGAACCACGTTCTCACTTTTCTAGCCTGATCATTCAAGACCCTTGAACACATAGTCCTTATCTCCCGCTCCTCATTGAGACCCTTCCAGAACACTACAAACTTGTAATACTTAGCTGTATCACCAGCAAACCATGTCCTTCCCAATTTCAGGACCTTTCAATGTGCTTTCCTCTGCCTGGGGGTGGGTGAGGGGTGGAGGGTAGTTTCCTCCCAACCTCTCCACAAAGGTAGAAGAGACAGAAAACCATTATTGAATAAGTATTAAACCAGATTGTGATGCCGTACATCACATGCAACCCGCTAAAGGCAACACAAAGACAGAAACTCACTTTTTCTATACAGCTAAGTAGAGATAGCCCATCGCATTATGTAGGTTTTGCAATTTGGAGTCAGGTGCCAAGTTAAGCCTTTGTCCTCCTAAGAAGCTGGACTCTTGGCCCTTTCGTCCCTTAACAATTGCATCTTTCTTTCTTTGTTTTTGAGACGGAGTCTCGCTCTGTCTCCAGGCTGGAGTGCAGTGGCGCTATGTCGGCTCACTGCAACTTCTGCCCCCGGGTTCAAGCGATTCTCCTGTTTCAGCCTCCCGAGTAGCTGGGACTACAGGCACGCTTCACCATGCCCAGCTAATTTTTGTATTTTTAGTAGGGACAGAGTTTCACCATGTTGGCCAGGATGGTCTCGATCTCTTGATCTTGTGATCCGCCCGCCTCAGCCTCCCAAAGTGCTGGGATTGCAGGCGTGAGCCACCGTACTCAGCCAACAATTACACTTCAAGGAGATGGCTCCCAAGAAACATTCCTGAGCCTGGCCATAGAAGAAAAAGACCTGAGTACATTTGGAAAGGAGAGAGGCTGACATTTTGAAAGAAAAAGGGAGGGGGGTGGTTTCTCGTCCCTTATTTTCCGCAGGGAAAATGAAACCCTATGTATAATTTGTATTTGCCCTTCCACCTGCATCACCTTTCCCACATGCTCCCACAGGCAGGCTCCTGTTCATTCCCAAGGCTCCGTGTCCACATCGTGCTTGGATTCCGCCCGGCCCCGCCTGTGTGGCCGCACCAGAAAGGCACTACCCATTAGAGGCTCAGCGCGCCCCTCCAGGCCACACAGTCAGGCCTCCGTCCTTTCAGCTGTAGGGGCAGATTACGTAACTCCAGCCTTCTGGTCACTAAAGGAGGGCAACAAGGGGCGGTCGAGAGACTCCACTGAGATGACACGCGGAGGCAGCCTCAGGACCCTAAACTCTACGCCCCAGCACACCCTACCAAGTGAGCGCCCGCGGCCGCGTGACGTCATCTACCCCAAACGCTGTGGCCCCGGCCACGCACGGTTTCGGGGCGGGACTACGCGGTGGCGTCGAGCTGCGCGGCGTAGCGCGCGGCGTCAGTCTTAGCTGGCAGACTCTGTACTCCGTACTCCGCACTCCGTACTCCGTACTCGCAGCGGCGCCGTCTTCGGCAGCCCAGTCATCCACCGCCATCCTGGGCCCCACGTGTTGCCTGACCATTCCTGAGCCCAGGTAGGGGTCCTGGGGGATTGGGTTCGGTGGCGGGCGGCGTGGGAGGCTGGGCCGCAGTGAGTGGGGGCACCAGTGGTTCTTGGAGCCCAAGCCTTCACTACACGTGCTACTTCCTCGCAAGAGGCGGTTGAGCGCGTTCGGAACATTTTACCCGGAGGAGACTCGGGGGTTAGGTGATGAGTAACCTCGTGCTTCTCTTTCAGCAGAGAAGTGCATGACCTGGGTGGACCCCAGTAGGTGGGATGGGACGTGTGGTCAGGAGGGACCTCACCGGAAGGCATGGGGTGGCGTGTAGACCTGCCGCAAGAGAGGCTGTAGAGTGGGCCAGGCGTTGCAAGGAGCTAGAGCTGGATAATGGTTCAGAGGCACAAGCTGGAGCTAACTGCGTTTGGAACTAACTGCATTTGTTCCCTTCTAGGTGGGAGCCGTGGCTGAGGTGACGGTCTCAAAGTGGAAGAGCTTACTGTCACAGCAACTCTTTTGCAAGATGCCCCGGTAAATCACGTTGCAGAGACCCCAACTCTGCCTTCCTGGAACTAGGCCTGCGTTTTCACTGAACCATTATTTCATGGGGAAAATGAAATCTACTTCATGTGCCTGGCCTACTTACTCCTTCAGAAGTGATTTCTGAGCCGTAAGATACATGAGAAAAAAATGAAGGGGAAAAGGCAGTATTTATATTAACTACATGATGATAAGGATGTTTCTGGTCACAGTGAAAAGGCATGCTAGAATTGTAGTGTCATAGAATAATGTGGAAGTTTAGTTCGTGTTGTCTGATCTATTTAATAATTTAATAAGGTTATCTCTTCCAAGACACCTTCCCTTCTTCCTCAGCCAGAAAGGATCTTTCCCTGAGAGTCATCAGTAGCTCTGGGCTCCTGGAACCAAGCTCAGGTGCCTAATTGAACTCTGGTCTCTTCCTACAGCCTCCAGCAGGGACTGGTGCTTAGTGAGAGTGGACTGCCAGATTTCTTGAGTGTGGGGGATTTGGGTGAATGAGGGTAGCAAGCCTCCAGCGTGCTTGGGTCTGCGGTGACCCTATGCATTCCTTCAGTGCTTGCTAGAATAGTTTTGAAACGGTTTGAGGCCTTGCCCTGCTCCATCCAGAGCAAGGTTATAGAAATTTCAGACAATGACTTCCTCCCTTCTGGATCTAGTGTGCTGGGCCTTGTATAGTTATGTGCCATCTAATGTGGCAGCCACATGGCACGCATGATTAAATTAAATTTGGAGTTCTATTTCATTTTCACACTAGCCACATTTCAGGTGGTCAGTAGCCACAGGTGGCCAGTGGCTACCATATTGGACCGCACAGATTAGAGGGCATTTCTGTCGCTTTGGAAGTTGTTTTGGACAATGCTGGTGTGAAAGGTGAAGGGAATCCTGAGTGTTTGCTATGCTCCAGGCTCAGTACAAATTTTATTTTATTATTTATTATACACTTAAAGCAAAAGCCTTATAAAAGTTGAGGTTGAAGCCAAGAGAGGTGGTAAGGGTAGGAGTTGAAACAGTGAAGAGGAATAACAGGGAAGAGTCCTGCCCTGAGAGACTCATGGAACAGGATATTTACAAGGCAAAGCAAAGAGAACCAAAGTCTCAGTTCTGCAGAGGAGCTAAGTGCCCCAGGAGCTAGTGGAGGGTGAGGTCAATGTGTGCTCATCTTTTTTTTTTTTTTTTTTTGGAGACGGAGTCTCACTCTGTCACCCAGGCTGGAGTGCAGTGGGGCAATCTCGGCTTACTGCAAGCTCCGCCTCCTGGGTTCACGCCATTCTCCTGCCTCAGGCTCTCCAAGTAGCTGGGACTACAGGTGCCCGCCACCACACCCGGCTAATTTTTTTTTTTGTATTTTTTAGTAGAGACGGGGTTTCACCGTGGTCTCGATCTCCTGACCTCGTGATCCGCCCGCCTCGGCCTCCCAAAGTGCTGGGATTACAAGCGTGAGCCACCGCGCCCGGCCAATGTGTGCTCATCTTAAAGGAAAGAACTCATGGAAGAGGAAGGTGCTAATGTTGTTGAACACCTATTTTGCACCAAACCTCTTAATTCTTGTTTTAAATCTTTGAGGTATCACCATGAGGTTGTTTTTAAGTTCAGTACAGATGAGGGGCCCAAAGTTAGAATTATGTGTCCAGGGTTGCCCAGCCACAAACCAGCAGATCACGGTTTGATGCCAGGCCTCGCTAACCCTGCAGCCTGAGTGGAATATAGAAGCCGGTGGGAAGTTTGGATGGGAAGGAGATGGGTGCCTTCAAGTTCTTGTCTTGGTGTTAGGTGTGTTAAAGGATTGGCTAGGATGGGAAGAGTGTTGCTGGCTTTAGCATAGCATGAGCAGCACAGCTCCTGTGTTCCTCTGGGTGGTGGAGTCACCTCTTAAAGGTAGAGGCTTCCAGCTGATTCTGTCTTTTCAGGCCAGGAACAGTTGCTGAACACCCCAGGCCTGCTGCGGTCCCTCCTTGAGTCTCATGTTCAAGCAGTCTTGTGAGTAAAGCACTGGCTACCCCTTTTCAGTTATTATCTTTTCAAGGATGTTCTACCACCTTGGAAGGTAAGGGGTAGTACCTTCTTCCAGAGCAGAGAGCAGGCATTCTTGCTGTGCATTGTGAAAGAGTAGAGTCCTGCGCTCCTTTCCGGTAGTAGTCCAATGGCCTATGCAGGTGCCTCTGACTCCCCAAGGGAACTGGGGCTTGGGAGGGTGGTGGAAAATGTTGATGCTCTGGCTATTGCTATTGCTATTGCTTTGAAAAATCAGTGGTCCCTTGTCCCTAATCGAGGAATTTTGTATTTTCTACCAGTGTCCATGAAACTGGGAGGCGACCTTGTTAGCTGCCAGTTCCTGACAGCCACATCTCACCAGTGGCTTCACTCTGTGTCCCTGACCCAGCACATGGCACAAGAGTGCCTGCCATCCCTCAGTGTTTCTACAGCAGCAATCCTGAGATGCCGGAGCTAGAGGGGACCTGACCTGAGAGAAGATACCTTCAATGGCTGCCAGGCTGTTCCTTGGAACCTGTGCAGGGGTAAGTGTGCAGGAAGGTCTGACCTGGCAAGTCACTTCACTCCTGTTTTATTTAGAGTCACCTGTCTAAGGAAAAGTTCAAAAACCATCGCCTTATTTTGACCTTCCCGTATTGTAAGTCAGGTGACTGAATCCCAGAAAGGTTCATTGTCTTCAAGCTCACAATACTATTTTGGGACAAACAGTTGTCTAGTGTTTGGACTCATGAACCCTGATTCCTGGGGGTGGTATTTTACTGCTTTTGTGATTTGGTTTCAACATATATAGTCTTTTCTCGGGAGTTACCTTAGGTCAGTGGCCAGTGTTTCAGCCCCTGGAAAGGGCATGGGCTGCCACTGAGGTTGGTCACAGGCCTTTCAGCTCATGGTGGGGGTGGGTTCAGGAGTTGGTAAGTAGGGTTCAGTTCTATTGTTGCCACTGATGACAATAGGGGTTTGTAATAATCCCTAGTTGTATCAATTATGTCACTTAATTTTCACAACAGGTCTCTGAAGTGTTTCTCATCTCATTTTTACAGATGAGGCTTGCCTGTGTTAATACACCTGGTGAGGAGTGGAGCTGAATTTGAATGCAAGCCTTGGCACCTTCATTGAGCAAGTTTGAAACCTCACTTGTTGCCCTTCTGGAAGGAGTCAGGAATTTCCAGTTCTGGGCCTGGGCTGTGGGTCTGACAGACAGACCTCTGGCCCTAGGTTTGGGTGCCAGGTTCTCTGCTTCCAGAATGAGAAGCTTTGCTGTGCACCGGGACCTGGGCCCTTCTGGTATCTCCTGAATGAAAAACAAGGGATATTTAATAAATATGGATTTAAATATGTGATTTGGTCTTGCCTCTTCTTTACATATGCCAGATGCAAAGATAGGAAGACCCTGCGTCTTCTTGAAGGAGTTGTCAGCTAAGTCCAAGGGATCCCCAAGTATTTCACCATTCTCAACGCTCATGCTTGTAGATAGCCACTTGGAACTCTGATCATCTTATGTGCATGTGCCACCAGTTTCAACCGACAGTGGCAAGCTGTGGTGAGAGTTCACAAGCCAAGGCCAACTGGCTGAGTTCTGCAGTGAGGTGATGGTGCACAAAGGCACTGTCATCAGGAGCTTTACCTTGAGGTCCTTAGTGGTTTCCAGGAACATTTGATGGTTGGCTCAATAAGACATTCTGTCTCTTCAGATAGTCTTAGGTATTCACCTAAGCATTCAAACAAGTTACAGAAGTAATACCCTTAATATGTGTGATGTGCCCCAGGTTGGTGTTGGGGATGTTGTCAAGGGATGTTGCAGCAGGCCAAGCCAAGGCCTGACAAATAGAGCCATTAAAGTACTAGTGACTTTTTCTTTGAGACGGAGTCTCTGTCGTCCAGGCTGGAGCACAGTGGCATGATCTCAGCTCACTGCAACGTCTGCCTCCCGGGTGAAGTGATTTTCCTGCCTCAGCCTCCCAAGTAGCTAGGATTACAGGCACCCACCACCATGCCCAGCTAATTTTGTATTTTTAATAGAGACGGGGTTTCACCATCTTGGCCAGGCTGGTCTTGGAACTCCTGACCTCGTGATACCCCCACCTCAGCCTCCCAAAGTGCTAGGATTACAGGCGTGAGCCACCAGGCCCAGCATTTTTTTTTTTTTTTTTTTTTTTTTTAGACGAAGTCTTGCTCTGTCGCCCAGGCTAGAGTGCAGTGGCATGATCTCAGCTCACTATAACCTCCACCTCCCGAGTTCAAGCGATTCTCCTGTCCCAGCCTCTCAAGTAGCTCGGATTACAGGCGTATGCCACCATGCCTTAATTTTTGTATTTTTAGTAGAGATGGGGTTTTACCATGTTGGTCAGGCTGGTCTCGAACTCCTGACCTCAGGTGATCCACCTGTCTCAGTCTCCCAAAGTGCTGGGATTACAGGCGTGAGCCACCGTGCCCGGCCTCCAGTGACTTACATTTGATTTACTACTGACAGTGAATGGAAAAGCACCCAAAGGGGCCTGCAGCAGGAGGCACAGCATCTCCCCTCGTTGAGGAGCCAATTCTAGACTGCAGCTGAGCAGATTGTCTAGTCTGCGGCTATACCATGGGGGGAGTGGAGTACGAACCGGAAATCTCACATCCCTGCTTAGAAAAAAATCCCAGGAGACAGCAACTCCTGATAGCCTCCCAGAGGGATGGAGTGGGGAATGGAGCTGGCCTTATGGCAGCACCTCCTAGGCCTCCACTCTCAGTTCCAGGAGGCTCAGTGAGCTGTGTGGCCTGTGGCCTATGAGAGTACACCCGTTGGTAGAGCCATTCCCCTACAATTAGCCCAATGGTACCTCAGATGAGGTAAAAAAAAAAATTTTTTTTTTTTTTTTTTTGAGATGGAGTCTTGCTCTATCACCCAGGCTGGAGTGCAGTGGCACAATCTCGGCTCACTGCAAGCTCCGCCTCCCGGGTTCACCCCATTCTCCTGCCTCAGCCTCCCGAGTTGCTGGGACTACAGGCACCCGCCACCACGCCCGGCTAATTTTTTGTATTTTTAGTAGAGGCGGGGTTTCACCATGTTAGCCAGGATGGTCTCGATCTCCTGACCTCGTGATCCGCCCGCCTCGGCCTCCCAAAATGCTGGGATTACAGGCGTGAGCCACCGCGCCCGGCCAAAATTTTTTAATAGAAATACTAAGTTATGGTACAGTTGTGTAGAGCTGAAAAAGCAACTCCCCTGAAAGGGGTCATTTTTCTGGGGCTGGGGATTTGCTGCAAGGTCAGCACCAACAGAGATTTGGTCAGCAAGGTCAGCACCAACAGAGATTCAGCACCAAGCCTGAGATTTGAAGGTTGCATCGAGGAGGGTGAGGGCAAGGGATCTGCAGGTGCAGCAGTAGGAGCCCTGGTGGAGGGAGGCATTGTGAAACTGATCCAGATGAGATAATGAGAGTGAAACTCACCAGGGCCAGGATGGTTTCCTCAGCCCCTGCCAGGCTTGAGTTGGTGGTGGCCCCTCCTTGCTGTCCTTCCATTAGGAGCCTCTGTCTTTGTTCATCTACCTGTTCTACCAGTCATACCCTGTAAGGAGCATGCCCTGGGGAAGCTGCAGATAGAGCTACCATTTGTCCTGCCTTCTGAGGACCGGGCCGTAACTCTGACTGACCGGCTTTTCCCTGGGGTTTGAGTAGGACCCACTGAATTCAGTGCTAGAAGGGCCCAGAGGTCTGTTGACCCGGGACGGAACTTCCTTTGCAGTGATGTCATCTCGGCCTCGGTTTTAATATATGTAAAATGAAAATAACAGTAACTCCTACATGTGTCATGAGAGTCAAATGAGGCAATGCATGGCAAATTTGTGCAAACTACCAAGGAAGGACGCCCAGGGTCCCAGCAACCAGCAGCGGCTAAAGCAAGGGCGGGCAAACTCCTTCCGCCAGCCAAATCTCTGAGCTAAGAGTGGTCTTAACATTTTTAAGTGGTTAGTGGTGGGGGAAATACCCAAAATAGTATGATAACGTGACATGAAGAGTTTGCAAAGTTCCGATTTCGGTGTCCTTAACATTTTACTGGAACGCAGCCATCTTGGTTCCACTGGTTGGCTTGACTCCCTGGGGGTTGGGGAAGTGAAACTGAAAAGGCAGATGAGCTGGCAAGAGTCTGGGTGAGAATTCCCAGACTTGAGTGTAGGTTTGGGAAACCCTTCAAAAGCACCAGCCCAAGAGCCTGGGGGTGGGGAAGAGGCCACACTTGTCAGAGTTCCGAAGGACTGAATTTGAATTTGCCCAAGAGGAGCCCCAGGTCCGGCCCAGGGTGGAACCAGAGGCCGCCCACTTACAAATTTGGGGATTTTTCAGGCCAGTGGCCCCTTATCACAGATGGTGCATGACTCAGTTTTATTAGGTACTTGGATAAGTACTTTCAGTTTTATCAGGAATACATTTGCTTTAAGGTATTTGAGAGAAAAAAATAACCTTAACTTGCCTATCCACTACTTCAAAGTTTAAAAAATGGGATGACTGAAAGACAATAGTTAAACTAGTGCTTATGAGTACAACAAATCTCAAAGGCAGCACATGAATGACTGAAGTTTGGGAATTCTGGAGTCTGTCCTCTGACCTCCCTGTATGAGAGAAGGGGTGAAAGAGAAATGTCCCCAGTCTATTTGTAGGATGAGAGAGAACTGCATCCATTTGACCTTTGATGAGAGAATTGCCCCAGTGTTCCTACAGGATGGGTGTGACCTGCCCTAGTCTGTCCTGGGATGAGAAAGAACTTTTTCCAGTCTGCCTGGAAGCTAAGAGAACTGCACCCCTCCCACTTCTTCCAGGAGCACCAAGTGTCAGGAAAGCAGTGTTTGGAGATTTTGGCCACTCCCTAAATGCAGCCGCTCCCCAAATGCGCTGCCTCATCTTCAAAGCACAGGGACAGCAGATCTGAGATGAGGCCCCGGGGCTCCAGGCATGTGCCTGGTCCTCACTGCAGTTTATGGGGGATCGGCTGGACGCAAGTACAAGGCAGAGGACAGTTAGGGGCACAGGGGTCCCACTGAAGGCCAGCCCCATGCAGAGGATGCTCTGGGGTCCTCTGTCCCTCCCCCGTGGCTGGGGTGGGGAACTGCAGTGCTAGGACCACTGGCCCTTGGCAGGTCACACAAGAAGCTTTGCTCGTCTACACCCCAGTGTGGCCTTCACACTTCAAAGAAGGCTTTGCCCCCACCCCAAAGGCCTGGGCAGTAGGATCCTTTTTCATTTTTGTATTAATGTACAATGTACATACAGTAAGTTGCATCTAGTGTTCAGTTCTGACTTGAGAGACACGCACAGCCAGGTAACCAAGATCATGTCAAAAAATCTTTCTTTAAAGTCCCACAAGTGACTCTAACGTGCCACCAGGGTTGGAAACCAACCCACAGAGTCTTGTCTCCTGCTTGTGGGTGGAGGGGAGCTTCCGAAGGAGGCCAGCAAAGAACCCTCCAGAGCGGGGAGGACCCAGCATCCGGCCCCTCAGCCCTGGTGTGCAAACGGGTCAGACCGTTAGGCACAGCCTCCTTGTGGGGCGCAGGGACAGGAAGCAGGGTTTAGAGCACCTCGAGGGGGAAGGAGTGGCAAGTGCGGAGGGCAGCCCCTCCCAGGACTAGAACCCACTTCCTACTTTACACCAGCACTGGAGGAGGCTAGTGGGGCAGGGCGGGGGCGGTGGGGCCTCCCCCAGCCTTCCCTCCCCCTCTCCTTCACTGTCCTTCCAGCAGGCACAGGAAGGTGAGGCAAGGTGTTTCCAGCCGGCAGGATGGAGGATGAGGAAGGCCCTGAGTATGGCAAACCTGACTTCGTGCTTTTGGACCAAGTGACCATGGAGGACTTCATGAGGAACCTGCAGCTCAGGTAGGCCCAGGGCAGGAGCAGTGGCTCCCCTCCTCCAGGGTCTCCCATCTTGCGTCCTCGCAGAGACCTGAGGGAAAGAGGAAGGCACGCTGCTGTCCAAGGGAGGGGGCAGTGGCACACACCCACCCAGACCAGATGGGGCTGAAATGAGAGCCTCAAAGCACGGCCCCAGAGGACAGGAACAGACAAGGAAGCAACTGTCCCTGTCAGGGCTGGCAAATCAGCACTGGAGCTGCCCACCACCTCAACCCACCCCTGCCTCCCACACAGTCCAGGCGTCTTCTGCTCCTTCTTTCCTGCCCGAAGGGGCCAGGGCATGACACTTCTTGGACAGATAGGTACCAGGCACTATCTTTCCAGGAGGGACCAGGGGCACCTCCTTCCAGCCACTTCCCAGCCAGTTGTTGATGCTCCCTCAATGCATCTCATCCATGGGGCCTGGCCTGAGCCCTGGGGACACTGAGATGAAGCAGTCAGGCTCCACCCTGGGGTCCAAACATTCCCACCAGATTGAGGTGACATTCTCCTGGGGTACATGGAGTATCACAGGACACAGTTGGTAGAAGTGATATTGGAGCCCAATTTACCATCAAGGAGGGTAGGTGGAGGGCAGGGAGAAGCCCGGGAGGTAGGGGCATGGCACAGTAGGTGGCCATGCAGGCAGCTAGGCTTCCTGCCAGGACTGCCAGGGAGGGGCAGAAGGCCACCTGCTGTGTGCTCCGGAAGCTCCCTGGGGACAGCTTGGGGACCAGGATCCCCACTAAGCACAGAAGTCAAGAGACCACGAGCCTGGCCCGAAGAGAGGAGGGCTAGCCAGGACATGAGCTAAGCACTTTGTGCACATTGTTCTACCTCATTCCTATAAAATGAGCTTATGAAACATTGTTCTCTCCATTTTGATGAGGAGAACACTGAGCCCCGGAGACGTGGGTGACTTGCGCCCTCATCCCCAGCTTGTAGGAGGACAGGAGCTAGGCCCAGGAAAACCCATGTCAGAGGTGGTGGAGAAAGAGGAACCTCAGGACAGGCCCACCCAGGACAGGCTGCCGGGAGACAGGGCCTTCCAGGGAGGGGTGGGTACCACACACCAAGGGGAGATGGGTCTGAGGGGCAGGCCTGCCAGTCCTCCTCCCAGGGGCAGAAAGGCCAAGAGAAGGGCAGACATCCACCCCCACTGGTGACCAAGTTTGTGAAGGAAAGGGTCAAGAAGTCTGAGGCTGTGCCATGGAAGAGGCAGCAGCCACTGGCCACAGGCTGGGGGGTGGGGAGTGCAAAGACAACGACAACCCCCTCCCTGTCATCTGGGTGGGGCTGGGTGGGGTCCCCTTTTGTCTCTGGGTTCCCTCCCAGGCTTGAGACAGGAAACAGCCGAGGAGGCCCCTCCTTCCCCTCCCAGCCCAGTCACTTCTTCTCAACCCCATCTCCCCATCTGCCCTGCAGGGTTCACCCCAGGAGCCAGCCCTGACTCACTGCACCCAGTGCAGTCTTGGGCAAGTCTGTTTCCTTTGCAAAACGGGTGGTCATGTTTCCAGTGACCTTGGGACCCCTGGGGAGACCACTGTGGACCCCAAACTCTATGCTGAAATGGGGACGGTCTCTGAGTGGCTCAGCTCACCCAGGATGGTACCAGGGAGACACAAGGTCAACACCTGCCCCCTTCTTCCTTCTCCACTCTCAGCCCCTCAGGGTGGGAGCGCTGGCCTACTGTGGCCAGGCCCTGACATGGGCTCTGGCGAGAGGCCTATGGGTGGGTGCCTGTAAGCCTGTGAGTGCTGAGGCCTGCCCCTGCTGTGTCCAGGTTCGAGAAGGGCCGCATCTACACCTACATCGGTGAGGTGCTGGTGTCCGTGAACCCCTACCAGGAGCTGCCCCTGTATGGGCCTGAGGCCATCGCCAGGTACCAGGGCCGCGAGCTCTATGAGCGGCCACCCCATCTCTATGCTGTGGCCAACGCCGCCTACAGGGCAATGAAGCACCGGTCCAGGGACACCTGCATCGTCATCTCAGGTACCTGTCCCTGCAGCCGGGCCCCCACCCTCGGCATCTTCATTTGTGAACATTTGGGAGGGCCATTAGAGCATCTCCTATGCCCTATGTCCTGATGGGGGCCCTAGGACCCCATCTTGCCAGTCTTGGGGGTGTGAGTGTGCACAGGGAGCTGGGCTAAGAGAGCAAACCTGGCTGATTCTGTCAACTCTGGTCTTTCCGGCAGGGGAGAGTGGGGCAGGGAAGACAGAAGCCAGTAAGCACATCATGCAGTACATCGCTGCTGTCACCAATCCAAGCCAGAGGGCTGAGGTGGAGAGGTGAGCAGCAATGGGCAGCCCTGGGCCTCAGCATGGCAGGCCAGGGACCTCAGTGTGGCAGGAAGGGCTGGCTCTGGGGAGCGAGAGACGGCAACTGGAGTCTAGCTCAGGTCAAGTTCAGTGGGAACTTGGGAAGTTTCCAGATAACGCCAACACACCCAGAGGTGAGACAGGGTGACCCATGCCAAGGACCTCTCCTTGGGTGGGTGAGACCTAGCCAAGGGACTGGGCCTACCAGCTGGGAGGAGGCAGCAGCCACAGGTAGGATGAGGAGAAGTGCAGCAGGGCCCAGAGATGCTTGAAATGGCTCATGGACAGGGCAGCAGGCGGATTCCATGGAGACCTGGAGAAGCTGGCAGGCCCTGGCCAAGATGGCCAAGCATGCCAGGTGGCTGTGTGGGTGATGGCCAGGAGCCTTGAAACCAGGAAACCTGTCCCTTATGGAAGCAGCTTCCTCTGTCAGCGCCTGTCTCTTCCTGTCAAGAGACAGTGAGATGAGATTCAGGGAGGACAAGCAATGTCAGTTCCTGAGCACATATGGCCAGCACCACTGCCCACCCCTGCAGCTGGAGATCTAAGGCCCAGTGGTCAGAACAGCCCCTCCTCCCCAGGCTGCAGCTGAGGCCTGGGAGGGGAAGAGGTGGCTGTGAGAAACAAGGACCTCAATGCTACACAGACCGTGCTGAGCACAGCCAGCCTGGCAAGTGCATTTCCCAGCCTCTCAGAGGTGAAGTGACTGTCACACAACCTCAGAGGCAACACTGGGTGAGGCCAGGCCATTGGTTCCCTCTCAGCAAGTTCAGAGGAACCTATCCTGAGATGCTGTGATTTCTGTTGGGAAGACTCAGGGGCAGGGACAGCATTCCCCAGATGGGAAGTCTTTGCCTTGAGCCCCAGCCCCTCTGCCCTGACAGGGTCAAGGACGTGCTGCTCAAGTCCACCTGTGTGCTGGAGGCCTTTGGTAATGCCCGCACCAACCGCAATCACAACTCCAGCCGCTTTGGCAAGTACATGGACATCAACTTCGACTTCAAGGGGGACCCGATCGGGGGACACATCCACAGCTACCTACTGGAGAAGGTGGGCAGGTGGGCTGAGGAGACTTCCATGGGGAGCCCTGGCTGAGATCCATCCCAGGCCTGGGAAGGTACCCATCCCGACGGTGCAGCTTAGGAGGGCTGGGCTCTCTCTCCCTGTGGCCCTTCTCTGGGCCTCAGTGTCCTCATAGTCAGGACTCTCTGACCCCCAGCCTGCCTTGCACCTGGGAATGCTCAGATGGGGTCCCCAGGGACAGACTCCTTCCCAGGCCTGAGTCCATCTGCCCCTCTCTCCTCAGTCTCGGGTCCTCAAGCAGCACGTGGGTGAAAGAAACTTCCACACCTTCTACCAAGTAAGCCATGAGGACAAGGAGAGGTGGAAAAATGGGGTGGGGAAAGGGAGGGCAGCAAGCTGGGCCAGCTCGTGACCCTTCCGTCACTACCCCAATTCCCCCTCTCTGCCCACTCAACCCCACCTAGCCCATCGTCCTCACTCCCCACCACACTTACCCCAACCAGTACCCCACAAACAAAAGCGTGTGAGCTTGCAGGGAACAAAAGCGGGATGTCCCCTTTATCTGAGACACTTCCAGATGAGGGCTCTCTGGGACCCATAAAGTGTCTCTGTGAACAATAAGCTCCCCACGAGGTGGGCGTCCCCTGGGATTACAGGCAGTGTCTCTAGTGGTATCAGAGCTCAACACTGAAGTGGTGCTCCTGGGGACACGGGCATTGACTCTGAGCACCTCTCTGAGATAGGCGCGCCCAGGGACCGTCTCCACAAGCTTTGACACCCCACTGAGGTGGGAGCTCCCTGGAAACAAACAGTGTCTCTGCAGTCTCAGAGCTTGACACTGAAGTGGAGCTCCCTGGCACACCAGCGGTGTGTTTGCAAACTGTGGGCTGCCCACTGTGTCCTCTGGGACACAGGCAGTGTTTCCACGGACTCCAAACTCCCCCACTGAACTGGGAGCACCCTGAGACTGGAGCAGTGTCTCTACGGACTTGGAGCTCCCCACTGAGTTAGGAGTTCCCTGCAGCACAGACGTGGTCCCCACCAACTCTCAGCTCCCCAGTGCAGTGGGAGCTCCCTGGAACACAGCAGTTTCTCCCTGGTACATAGGCGGTGTTTCCATGGATTCTGAGCTCCTTACTGAGGTGGGAGCTCCCTGAGACAAGCACAATGTCTCACAGACTCTGTGCTCCCCATGAAACAGGAGCTCCCTGGGTAGCGGCAGGGTCTCCAGGGTCTACGAACTGCCCGCTGAGGTGGGAGCCTCCTGGGATGCAAGAAGTGCCTTTAAGGACTGAGCTTCCATTGTGTGGTGCTCCCAGGGACACAGCAGTGTCTTCACGACTCTGACTTCCCACTGAAGTCACACTCTCTGGGACACAGCAGTGTCTGTAAGGAGTCTGAGCTCCACTGAGGTAGGAGCCCCCTGGGCTGTCTTCCCAGTGAGTCTGCGCTGAGGTGGGAGCTCACTGGGAAACCAGTAGTGTCTCTGTGGACTCTGAGCTTTATTTGAGGTAAAAGCTCCGTGAGACACTGGCAGTGTCTCCACAGACTCTGAGCATCCCCCTGGTGGGAGCCCCTGGGAACACAGAGGGCGTCTCCACAGACTCTGAGCTCTCACTGAAATGAAGCTCCCTGGGACTCTGGCAGGATCTCCACAGACTCTTACCTCCCCACTGAAGTGGGAGATTTTGGGACATGGGCAGGGTCTCCATGGACTCAGAGTTCCCCCATTGAAGGGGGAGTTCGGTGGGACATGGGCAGTGTCTCTAATGACTCTGAGCTCCCGGCTGAGGGGATTGCTCCCTGGGACGTTGCCAGGGTCTCCACAGACTCCGAGCTCCTCATGAGATGGGAGCGCCATAGGATTTGGGCAGGGTCTCCATGAACTATAAACTCTCCACTGAGGTGGGAGCTCCCTGGGACACAGAGAGTTTTTTCAGACTCTGAACTCCCATGAAATGGAGCTCTTTGGAGCATGGACAGTGTCTTTAAGGACTCTGAGCTATCCACTGAGGTGGGAGCTCAGTGGGACATGTGAAGCAGTGTCTCCACAGACTCTGGGCTGCCCACTCAGTTGGGCCGTGTCTTGGACACAGGCCGTGTCTCTACCAACTTTGGGCTCTGCTCTGAGGTAAGAGCCCCCTGGGACAGGGGCAATATCTCCTTGGACTTTGAACTCCCACCAAAGTGGAGCTCACTGGGACAGTGGCAGTGTCTCCACAGATTCTGAGCTCCCACTGAAGTGGAGCTCCCTGGGAATCAGTCAGTGTCCAATAACTCTGAGCTTCCCTGAGGTGGGAGCCCTCTGGAACACAAGGAGTGTCCACGCAGACTCTGAGCTTCCGTGAAGTAGGGCTGTCTGGGACACTGGCAGTGTCTCTATGGTCTCTGAGCTCCTCACGGAGCTGGGAGCTCCCTGGGACATGGGCGGTGTCTCCACAAACTCTCCATTCCCCTCTGAAGTGGAAGCTCTCTGCGACATGACCATCGTCTCCGTAGAATCTGAGCTTCCCACTAGTGGGAGCCCCTTGGAACACAGGGCAGGGTCTCCACAGACTCTGAGCTCCCACTGAAGTGGAGCACTCTGGAATAACAGCAGGATCTCCACAGACTCTTACTGTCTCCAGTGAAGTGGGAACTTTTGGGACACAGGCAGTGTCTCCATGGACTCTGAGCTCCCTGCTGAGGTGGGAGTTCATGTGGCACCAGTCGTGTCTCCACAGACGCTGAGCTCCCTAGGACTTGGGCTCTCCCTGGGTGGAGAGCAATGTCTCCACGGAACCTGTGCTCCCTACTGAGGTGGAGCTTCCTGGGACAGGGGCAGGGTCTCCAGTAACTCTGAGCTCCCACTGAAGTGGAGCTCCCTAGGATTCTGCGGTTTCTCCACAAACTCTTACCTCCTCACTCAGTGGGAGGTTTTGGGACCCGAGTAGTGTCTCCACATACTCTGAGCTACCCACTGAGGTGGGATCCCCCTGGGTCGAGGGCAATGTCTCCACAGGGTCTGAGCTCCCCACCAAGATGAGGTCTGGCACAAGAACAGTGTCTTCATGGTGGAGTCATAGCTCCCACTGAAATGGAGCTCCCTGACCTACTGAACAGCTAAATGGGGAGCTCGCTGGCACACAGAGTGTTCACACTGTCTGACCTTCCCCCATGTTTGTTGGTTCAATGCTGGAAGGAAGCACAAGTCTGTTTGTTCTCCTGCCTCTGTGTGTGTACAGGGGGACATCCTGGGAGCTTATTTGTCTAAAGGATGTCTGTGTCCTCTAGTTGCTGAGAGGCAGTGAGGACAAGCAGCTGCATGAACTGCACTTGGAGAGAAACGCTGCTGTATACAATTTCACACGTCAGGGAGCAGGACTCAACATGACTGTGCACAGTGTGAGTGTGAGGGGCACCAAGGGCTCAAATTGGGCTCAGTGTCAGGGCCTGAGTGTGGTGGTAGGGAATGGGCAGCACTCAGCACAGGCCAGGGTGAAGTGAACTGCTTGGGTGAGTGGGGAGGGTGCTTGGGGTGGAGGGAAAATGGCTGATGGAGGGGACAGAGTACAGGGGTGAGCAGGTGCTTAGGCTGGAGGAATCAGGGTTCAGGAAGGGGACAGGGGACAGGGGTGAGCAGGTGCCTAGGATGGAGGAATCAAGCCTCAAGGGGGACAGATGTCCTGGGCCCAGTGTGGCTTTGGAGTGATGAATCCCTTCTACCCTAGGCCTTGGACAGTGATGAGCAGAGCCACCAGGCAGTGACTGAGGCCATGAGGGTCATCGGCTTCAGTCCTGAAGAGGTGGAGTCTGTGCATCGCATCCTAGCTGCCATATTGCACCTGGTAAGCCTGGCTCGGAAGCCTGCGAGGGCTACCTCCCCACAGGGGTTTCCTGGCTGGGAAGCACCCAGGGAGGAGGAGGAGACTGGCTGTAGATTCCCCAGCAATGTGCTAGGCTGACTGCCTCTCCTGCAGAAGCTCAGCTGCTTGAGTGATGAGCTCAGTTGGTACGTGGTCCAGACCCCATTCTTAGGGCGAGGGCAGCCAGGCACAGTAGAAGCTGAGCATCATGCAGACTGCCTCTTAGTGCAGTCATGAGCTGTGTGCTTTGGGTGCATTTACTCACTGCCTCTTGGCCTCAGTTCTCTCTAAGCAGCATGAGGAGTAAGCTGTGCAGGGCTCCTCTGGCTGCTGGGAGGATGCGATGGGGTCATTCACATATCATTTGGACTCGAGGCCTTGGCAGAGACTCTGGTGTGCCCATGCCCCCTTCCCCTAATCTCTGGCTGTGTCTGTGCCCATGGTGAGCAGCTGACCACGCTAGTCTGAGAAGGAGCTGTACTCTACCGCATCCATGTCCCCTGCTTTCCTTCCTCCTTCCTGTCCAAAGTTGTCCAGGCTCCTTTGGAACATGGAGCCTGGACTGTTCATGATTTTCCCATCACCAGGGAAACATCGAGTTTGTGGAGACAGAGGAGGGTGGGCTGCAGAAGGAGGGCCTGGCAGTGGCCGAGGAGGTGCTGGTGGACCACGTGGCTGAGCTGACGGCCACACCCCGGGACCTCGTGCTCCGCTCCCTGCTGGCTCGCACAGTTGCCTCCGGAGGCAGGGAACTCATAGAGAAGGGCCACACTGCAGCTGAGGCCAGCTATGCCCGGGATGCCTGTGCCAAGGTACTTTGGGGGCAGGCACAGTGAGGGAAGCCCAGGACGCCTTCATGGGGGAGGCCAGGCCAGAGGCAGCAGGAAGCAGGGTGTTCCTATTCGCCAGGCGGTGTACCAGCGGCTGTTTGAGTGGGTGGTGAACAGGATCAACAGTGTCATGGAACCCCGGGGCCGGGACCCTCGGCGTGATGGCAAGGACACAGTCATTGGCGTGCTGGACATCTATGGCTTCGAGGTGTTTCCCGTCAACAGGTGGGCGGCTGGCCAGCCACATCTCCACCTCTGATGCCCAGCAGCTTTGCCCACTTAGTCCTGGAAAGCTCAGCTGGGGCTGGGCAGCAGGAATGTCTGGGTTTCTCCTGGCTGGTCCCCGAGCCCAAGGCTCATGCCTCCCAAACCTGCCTCACCTGCACCCTCTGGCCATTGGTGTCCTGATGGTAGGCAGAATTACAGGGCATGAGTAATTCCTGGTCGTGACTCCCAAATCTGCTCCAGAACGCGCATGCAGGAGGTGTGGGTGGGGTAAAGGAGTCCAGGGCAGGGATACATAAGCCACAGGGAAGCCACACAGGGTGCTGGCACCAGAACCCTCAATGAACATTAGCAGAGATGTTCAGGAGAGCAGTCATCCATTACCATGCACGCCACAAGCAGCAACCTCCCCTCTGAAAGGCCCACCCCACCCCCAGTTTCGAGCAGTTCTGCATCAACTACTGCAACGAGAAGCTGCAGCAGCTATTCATCCGGCTCATCCTGAAGCAGGAGCAGGAGGAGTACGAGCGCGAGGGCATCGCCTGGCAGAGCGTGAGCACTGTGTCCTGGAGGGAGGGCAGGCGGTGGGGTGTAGAGGGGCCTCAGCCCATGGGGAGGGGCCCGGGCTGGCCTGGCAGGTGGCTGAGTGTGGGGTGGAGAAAGGTTGGGGGCCTGAAAGCCCATGGGAGCCTTCCCTGCTGGTTGCCTTCGCCCCAGGTGGAGTACTTCAACAATGCCACCATTGTGGATCTGGTGGAGCGGCCCCACCGTGGCATCCTGGCCGTGCTGGACGAGGCCTGCAGCTCTGCCGGCACCATCACTGACCGAATCTTCCTGCAGACCCTGGACACACACCACCGCCATCACCTACACTACACCAGCCGCCAGGTGCCCCCGGCTGTCCCAGCGCCGCCACAGTGGGCTGGTGGGACCTGCCCCACAGGCACCACACTGCCCATGCCTCGTGGGGCCTGGTTGGGGACCCAGCTTTGGTGCCATTGTCGTCACTGTGGCCACCTTCTCTGCCCTGGAGGTGGGGAGGAAGGGCTATCCCTTCATACAGACCCCCCATATACCTTTTGTGCCTTGACCTCAGCCTGTCCCCATAGCTCTGCCCCACAGACAAGACCATGGAGTTTGGCCGAGACTTCCGGATCAAGCACTATGCAGGGGACGTCACGTAAGGGCCCCCTCCCACCCACATCCCTGGCCTTCCCACAGGCACCATGGCATGTGTCATGGGGCAGGAGTGCTTCAGGGGAGTGGCTGGGAGACAGGTGTTAGGGCCCCTTCTGCCACCCCCACTCCTTTAAGACACTGAAAACATGCGGGACAGCAGATTCACAAGTGAAAAGCAGGAAACAGGGTTTGAGGATAGTGGTTAACCATGGCTGCATTCTTCTGGGAGCCTTTAAAAAATATCCACGTCTCATGTCTGGGCCCAACCCTATACCAGCATCTGTGGGGTGGAGGACTGCAGGCTGGTGAGGTGGGGGTGGGGAGGGAGCAGAAGGTGCAGAGGGGGCCAAGATTCTGCATTTCTAACAAGCTCCCAGGTGAGGCCTCACTACCATACTTAGACTACACTCCCAGTGCCAAAGCCCAGGTGTCCTTCAGAGGTTGTCATGGTGGCTATTAATTTATGTGTTGCTTGCCACATCCCCAAATAATTTAAGGTTACTCACAGCGAGGTACAAGTGTTTCATGAGAACTTCTCAAGGAGAGGAAATAGAATAGATGATGACGACAAAGCAGCCCAATATCATCTACCTGTATCTGTTCGCAAAATCTATGCCTGCCTGCTTGAGGTGGCTCATGCCTGTAACCCCAGCACGTTGGGAGGCCGAAGTGGGTGGATCACCTGAGGCCAAGAGTTCGAGACCAGCCTGGCCAACATGGCAAAACCTCATCTGTACTAAAAATATAAAAATTATCCGGGCATGGTGGCGCGTGCCTGTAATCCCAGTTGCTTGGGAGGCTGAGGCACGAGAATTGCTTGAACCTAGGAGGCGGAGGTTGTGGTGAACTGAGATCGCACCACTGCACTCCAGCCTGGGCAACAGAGTGAAACTATTTCTCAAAAAAAAAAAAAAAAAAAAAAAAATCCATTCCCTGAGCCTTCACAGGTGCTGCAGTTGGAGCCAAGATTTGGCTGACCTTTCTAGCAGTCCAAGAACTAGACAGTGATTCTGAGGCTCTCAGTGCCCACTGATCAAAATAGGCCAAGGACTCAGGAGTTCCTAGTCATAGTTGTAGTCGCTGATGTTTATCAAAACTCAGTAGGCACTGTTCTGAGCAATTGATGTACACTGAGGCACAGAGAGGTTGAGTGGCTTACACAAGGTCACACAGCAGGCATGTGGTAGATGCAGGACTCAGTGCTAGGACATTTGGCTTCAGAGCTGGGGGCTTAACCACTCAATTCATCTTCCAGGAGAGAAATGTCTCCTGAGGGAGGGAGTCTTAGGTGATGAAAGACAAAGCAGGTGTGAGGGGGAAGGAGGAGAGGAGCCAAGGCAGAGGGAGGAAGAGAGACTGACCCATGGGAACAGAGGCAGATGGGAAGAGAGTGGGGGCTGCTGGGGTCATTAGCACTCTGGCCTGGCAGCCCCCACCCCTGCTCCCTCACCAGCCCTGGCTTCTGGCAGGTACTCCGTGGAAGGCTTCATCGACAAGAACAGAGATTTCCTCTTCCAGGACTTCAAGCGGCTGCTGTACAACAGGTGAGCACGGCTTGCTGGGCACCATAGGGAGGGCCAGGGCCCTGGGGCCCCAGAGACTCTGGGGTCAGGCATTGACTAGCGTCAGGACAGGGGTGGGCGGGGCTGCTGTCCCTGAGGATGGCTGGAAATTCGGCCTGTGTCTGCAGTACGGACCCCACTCTACGGGCCATGTGGCCGGACGGGCAGCAGGACATCACAGAGGTGACCAAGCGCCCCCTCACGGCTGGCACACTCTTCAAAAACTCCATGGTGGCCCTGGTGGAGAACCTTGCCTCCAAGGTATGTTCCACCCCTCTCCCACTCTGGCTGTTCTGGATCCTTCTCTCTGTGCCCTCGGTGCCAAGTAGGGTCCCAACCACCTCTGTACATCATAATGGTGGGGAGAGGGTTCTTGTCCTGTCTGTATGAGCCACATCTGCTCCAGCAGTGGACCCCACCCACTGCACAGGTGAGATGTGGGGCCTCAGGGGCTGGGCTGAGTCTTGATCAATCATGGGGAACCCAGGCTTCTCCTCGCCCCATTGTCTCTTGAACAGGAATGGGTTTGGGGAGACCCTGCTGAGAGGCTGGCTTGGCCCAGCCCAGCTCTTGGCAAAAATCCAGGATTCTTCTGGCAGGTGGGGCCAGAGAGACAGGAAACTGGCACAAGCTTTCTTGGGGAGCTTTGGGTCAAAAGTCAGAGGGGGAACGGGTGAAGGGTTCGGGAGAGGATATGTTAGGGTGAGCTTAACAACAGAACATCCAGAGATGTCAGCCCCTTTTGGAAGGAGAGAAGGAAGGCAGATGGGGCGAGGCCTGCTCCTGCCCCTGCCATGCCCACCCCCCTGCCCCTCCAACCAGGGGCTGGAACCTGGCTCTGAACCTGGCGTTGCTGGCCTCTGCCCAGCCCTTAGGGCTTCCAGGGCCCTTGTTCTGCTGATTTCCCTTCTTTGTTTCCGACTCTCCTCCTGGCCTGGGACCTTGAGGGGTTGGGAAGCCCCTGGTGTGGGGCAGGGTGCACAGTGCTGCTGGCGCAGACCCTCCCCAAGTCCCCTCTGTCCCCGCAGGAGCCCTTCTACGTCCGCTGCATCAAGCCCAATGAGGACAAGGTAGCTGGGAAGCTGGACGAGAACCACTGTCGCCACCAGGTCGCATACCTGGGGCTGCTGGAGAACGTGAGGGTCCGCAGGGCTGGCTTCGCTTCCCGCCAGCCCTACTCTCGATTCCTGCTCAGGTACTGGCACCTGACACCGATCACTCCATGGGCCGTAGTCCCTGTGTGGAGTCCAAGGGGTAGGAGCAGAGGGTCCCCAAACAGCACGCCGCAAACATCGATACAAGCAGGAACCAGCACGCTGCTGGCCTCAAGACACCAAAATATCTGGGAGGACATGTGTGTGAGCACATGCATGTGGGGACATACAGGTGGGAACATGGGTATGAGGGCTGTGTGAGGACATATATGTGAGGACATGTGTATAGGAAGACACATGTGCACAGGTGTCAAAAGTGCTCCAGGAACACACTCCGTATCCCTGCCATCTCCCCAGGTGTGGGGTGGGCAGGGTGGGCTCTCATCTCTCCCCGAGGCCTGGGCCACACTGCCCTGTCCTGTGGTAACAGGTACAAGATGACCTGTGAATACACATGGCCCAACCACCTGCTGGGCTCCAACAAGGCAGCCGTGAGCGCTCTCCTGGAGCAGCACGGGCTGCAGGGGGATGTGGCCTTTGGCCACAGCAAGCTGTTCATCCGCTCACCCCGGACACTGGTCACACTGGAGCAGAGCCGAGCCCGCCTCATCCCCATCATTGTGCTGCTATTGCAGAAGGTGAGGTGGGCGGGGCAGGAAGACATCCACTATGGAGGTGGGGAAAGCTTGTGTCCCAGGGGCCAAAAACACACTTGTAAGTTTCACAGGAGTCTCTGCTTGCTGGAGACAGGCCAGGGAGTGCTCAATAAATGCTTAGGGCCAGGTTTGGGGCTAAGGGTTAGGGCCTGACTGAATTTGACTACGTATCCCATCCCGCCTGGCCCACCCAGGCATGGCGGGGCACCTTGGCGAGGTGGCGCTGCCGGAGGCTGAGGGCTATCTACACCATCATGCGCTGGTTCCGGAGACACAAGGTGCGGGCTCACCTGGCTGAGCTGCAGCGGCGATTCCAGGCTGCAAGGCAGCCGCCGCTCTACGGGCGTGACCTTGTGTGGCCGCTGCCCCCTGCTGTGTTGCAGCCCTTCCAGGACACCTGCCACGCACTCTTCTGCAGGTACTACTCTCAGCCCACCACACTTTTCATTCAGCTGGCATCCACTTAACCCATCATCCCGGGCCTGCAGTGCCTGGATGGGAGACACATCAGCCCCCTTGATAGGTGGTAAGGTGGATGCTATGCCACATTAGCTGACTGCTCATGTCCCACAGTTGGTGCAGAGCCCTGACCATCTTGGGTACTGTGGTGGGCATTCAAGGTCCAGGGCTGCAGCCTGCAGGGGGAGGCCCATCAGGGCTGGGAAGTAAGGGGATTCTGCATCTGAGCGGGGTCTTGAGGGCTGAGTAGGAATTCTCCAGAAGGAGGGGCACAGAGCATGCTCAGAACGGGAGGGTGCTGGGCGACTGCTGGTCCCTGGGTCACCTTCCAGGAATGAGCGTTAGGCACAAGGGGCCAAGACCAGAGAGGCCAGCAGAGGTTGGGACATGAAAGGCAGGCAGCACCAGGCTGAGGGCTCAGCTTCCTCCGTGGAGAGGGGGCTCAGGGAGTACATGAACACATGGCCTGCATCTGTCTGACTGCATGCCCTCTCCCAGGTGGCGGGCCCGGCAGCTGGTGAAGAACATCCCCCCTTCAGACATGGCCCAGATCAAGGCCAAGGTGGCTGCCATGGGGGCCCTGCAAGGGCTTCGTCAGGACTGGGGCTGCCAGCGGGCCTGGGCCCGAGACTACCTGTCCTCTGTAAGTGCCAGGCGAGTCCAGGGCTGCCAGGGGGAAGTGGGCTGCCAAAGAGGGCTCTCAGCTAATGCTGTGACCAGGTCCCCTCAGATGTCCTCTCCCAGGCCTGGGATTGTCTGTCCTGGTGGCCCTGCACCTCAGCCCCCACCAGAGCTCTGCAAGGTCTCAACCTGGGCTTCAGGAGCAGTGGCCTTCAGGGATGGGTGTGGATGACAGGCGGGCCAGGCTCAGATGCAGCCTAGAAGTCAACACAAGAGGGCTCTGTGCCCTCAGGAAATCCAGGACTGCTCAGCTGATGCACATGTCTGTGTGACTCAGTTTCCCGAGATGAAGGATAGCTATGCTGATTCACAGAGAGCTGCTATCATTTGAGTCTGGTCCCATGACTCAATCCCAAGAAGCGCCCCCTCCCCTCCATCTGTCCTCAGGCCACTGACAATCCCACAGCATCAAGCCTGTTTGCTCAGCGACTAAAGACACTTCGGGACAAAGATGGCTTCGGGGCTGTGCTCTTTTCAAGCCACGTCCGCAAGGTTAGAAGCTGGTGCAGAGTTTTGGTGGGGGGGCACTTGGGAGAAAATGGAGGCAACCCCAGCCCAGGCCCAGCTGCTCCTGACACTCCCGAAACTGTCGTCAGCGGGGAGGGTAGGCAGTAGGTACTGCCGAGGCCTGGGGCCCTGGTGGGTGACAGGTCAGCACCAGCCTGGGTCCGGCCACCTCTCCCACAGGTGAACCGCTTCCACAAGATTCGGAACCGGGCCCTCCTGCTCACAGACCGGCACCTCTACAAGCTGGACCCTGACCGGCAGTACCGAGTGATGCGGGCCGTGCCCCTTGAGGCGGTGAGCAACGTGGGTTGGGGGTAGCGTGCAGCATCTGTGAGGGGCACTGCTGGGCTGCTCAGAGTCCTACCTCATGCTTCTCCCCGCTGTCTACCTGTGATGGCCCAGACCATCCTAAAACTCAGCGATGTTGGCACCCGTGCTGAAAATCCTGCAGTGGCTTCCCACACCCACAGAGAGAAAGGTCCCATCCTGTGATCCCTACCAGCCCAGTCACCTCCCCCACACTCTCACACTCTAGCCAAGCCAAATGGTCCCCTCTTCCAACTTGTGCCCAACTAGGGGTTCTCCCACCTGAGCATTCTGGGACTGAGTCCCCGCCACAATGTTCAGGGCCTCCTGTGGGATACCGTCCCGGCCACTCTGGAACCTTTTGCCAAGCTCTGTGGCCTACTTGCTCCCTTCATTAGCAGCTGCTGTTCCCATAAATTCTCTTTCCAACAAGACAGGGGCAGGGATCAAGGCCAAGCTACAGGCTACCTCTGGGTCTCCCACAGTTTCAGGGGTCCCATGACTGTCCCAATAGAAAGGGCAGTGAGTGCCTCGCTGTCTAATGCCACAGCCCAGAGCCGGCCTGGTTGTTTAAATGTAGTGAAAGTGACCTAGAACTAAAAACGGCTCTTCCAGGCAGTAGCACACGCAAGGGCTCAGCATCCACAGGTGGGCAGTGGCGGCCCTGTTGGACAGCAAGGATCTGGAACCATCCGTCCTGGAGAAAATCCTATTGTGCAGCGTTCCGCCCAAGCTCCCCTCTGTCCGCAGGGCCCCGAGAGGGAGGAGGGGTCGGTGGGGGGCTGGTGGCCCTGGCGAGGGCGGCGCTCCCCAGGTGCGTTTGGGGGTTCGGGAGAGGCTTCCTGGGGAGTGGGTGAGTCCGGCTAGGCTGGGGTGCGGGTTGATGCGGCTGCACCCTGACCCTGCGCTCCGCACAGGTGACGGGGCTGAGCGTGACCAGCGGAGGAGACCAGCTGGTGGTGCTGCACGCCCGCGGCCAGGACGACCTCGTGGTGTGCCTGCACCGCTCCCGGCCGCCACTGGACAACCGCATTGGGGAGCTGGTGGGCGTGCTGGCCGCACACTGCCAGGGGTGAGTGCGGGTTGGGCGGTGGCGGGCACTAAGCCCGGGCCGCGCGGCCGCCCTGACCCCTCCTCCTGCCGCAGGGAGGGCCGCACCCTGGAGGTTCGCGTCTCCGACTGCATCCCACTGAGCCAGCGCGGGGTTCGGCGCCTCATCTCCGTGGAGCCCAGGCCGGAGCAGCCAGAGCCCGATTTCCGCTGCGCCCGCGGCTCCTTCACCCTGCTCTGGCCCAGCCGCTGAGCGCCCGCACCCGCCGCACCCCGAGGCCGCCGATTGTCCGCCCCGCCCGCGCCGCAAATAAACCCTCTGAGTCAGCCCTCCTACTCGCCGCTCCCGCCTCACCCGCAGGGGCGCCGGCCGCCTCCTCGGTCAGGGCCACCTGCGTCCCGCTCACCCGCTGGGGCCCCGACTGCAGGAGGCCAGCCGCCCTGGCTGGGGATAGGAGCCCGAGCTCTCCGAGTTAGCGCTATCCAGAGGAAGCAGTGCCCTTTGTGCCCCAGCCTGCCTTGTCCACGCAGTGGTCCCCTGTTCCTCTCCACAGGGCTCCCGGCCTTGTTCCTACCGGGCCACTGGGGAAGGCTTGGGGTTCATCTTCAGGAAGGGCTGGGGAGCACGCCTGGAGACAGAGCAGCCCCGAGAGCTGTCACGGGATGTGCTGCTGAGCGGCCGTGGCCCAGGGCTGACGCTATCCCAGCGGGGAGTTGTCCCTGTCCCTGCTGGATGTGGGTGTCTGAGGCGCTGGGACCGACCTCTAGAGCCTGGTAACTGAAGGACAGGCCCTGTGGCCAGAACTCCCAGCCTCCGGGAGCAGGGCTTGTGCCCTCGAAAGACCCACAGGGAGGCCTCGGGAGACCCCTGCAGCCCTCGGGCTGACCACCCGTTCTCCAGGCCTACCCCAGCCTCGGCCTCTAGCAGCTCCGCCAGCCCCTCAGGTGCCCTCATGGCATCAGGCCCTCAGGCCCTCAGCCCTCTGCCTCCCTCAGCCCCTCTACCTCCCCCAGCCCCCTCAGCCCTCAGATCTCTCAGGCCCTCAGCACCCTCAACCCTCCTCAGCCCCTCAGCCCTCAGCCTCCTTCAGCCCCTCAGCCCCTTCAGCTCCTCAACCACTTCAGCCCCTCAGCCCCTCAGCCCCTCAGCCCCCTCAACCCCTCAGCCCTCAGACTCCTCAACCCCTCAGCCCTCAGACTCCTCAACCCCTCAGCCCTCAGACCCCTCAACCCCTCAGCCCTCAGACCCCTCAACCCCCTCAACCCCTCAGCCCTCAGACTCCTCAACCCCTCAGCCCTCAGACCCCTCAACCCTCAGCCCCTCAGCCCCCTCAACCCCTCAGCCCTCAGACCCCTCAACCCCTCAGCCCTCAGAACCCTCAACCCCTCAGCCCTCAGACCTCTCAGCCCTCAACCCCTCAGCCCCTCACCCTCAGCTCCCTGAACCCCTCAGCTCCTCAGCCCCCTCAGCGCCCTCAGCCCCTCAGCCCCTCAGGCTCCTCAGCCCCCTCAGCCCCTCAGCCCCTCAGCCCCTCAGCCCCTCAGCCTCCTCAGCCCCTCAGCCCCTCAGCCTCCTCAGCCCCTCAGCCCCTCAGCCTCCTCAGCCCCTCAGCCTCCTCAGCCCCTCAGCCCCTCAGCCCTCAGCCCCCTCAGCCCCTCAGCCCTCAGCCCCTCAGCCCCTCAGCCCCTCAGCCCCCTCAGCCCCTCAGCCTCCTCAGCCCCTCAGCCTCCTCAGCCCCTCAGCCCCTCAGCCCTCAGCCCCCTCAGCCCCTCAGCCCTCAGCCCCTCAGCCCCTCAGCCCTCAACCCCTCAGCCTCCTCAGCCCCCTCAGCCCCTCAACCCCTCAGCCTCCTCAGCCCCTCAACCCCTCAGCCTCCTCAGCCCCTCAGCCCTCAACCCCTCAGCCTCCTCAGCCCCCTCAGCCCCTCAACCCCTCAGCCCCTCAGCCCTCAGCCCCTCAGCCCTCAGCCTCCTCAGTCCCTCAGCCCCTCAGCCCTCAGCCCCCTCAGCCCCCTCAACCCCCTCAGCCCTCAGCCTCCCTGAACCCCTCTGCCTCCTCAGCCCCTCAGCCCCTCAGCCCTCAGCCCCTCAGCCCTCAGCCCCCTCAGCCCTCAGCCCTCAGCCCCCTCAGCCCCTCAGCCCTCAGCCCCTCAGCCCCCTAAGCCCCCTCAGCCCCCTCAGCCCCCTCAGCCCCCTCAACCCCCTCAGCCCTCAGCCTCCCTGAACCCCTCTGCCTCCTCAGCCCCTCAGCCCCTCAGCCCTCAGCCCCTCAGCCCTCAGCCCCCTCAGCCCTCAGCCCCCTCAGCCCCTCAGCCCTCAGCCCCTCAGCCCCTCAGCCCTCAGCCCCTCAGCCCCCTAAGCCCCCTCAGCCCCCTCAGCTCCCTCAATCCCCTCAGCCCTCAGCCCTTTAGCTCCTTCCTCTTTTCCATCATTTGGTGTTCTCTGTGCCCCCAGAGCTGCGCTCTCCTCCTTCTTATGGGGCAACCTAAATTCAGAGAGCACCCTGGCTTGGTTTGCCACTTTGTTGTGTGGGCAGGTTCGCGTCTTCCACCAGGGCCTTTGGGTGACATATGACAGTTTGGGATTGTCCAGTCTCTGTACTTTCTGGGGCCTCTCCTGTTGAATGGCCAGGCATCTGCAGGTGTGGGGGCTCAGGGTCACCTGGAGCCTGCAGGTCAATGTCTTGCTGCTCCTGTCCTGGGGAGGGCAGCTGTCTCCTAGGCCAACCCCAAAGCCCCCAGAAGCCTCCACACAGCCAGCTCCTGAGTCTGTCCATGGCTTGGGTGGCTTCAGGACTGGGCCAGGCACCTCCCTCACAGAGCAATCAGACATGAAGGGCACCTTTCAGTCATACAATCCTACACAGTCCTAGACATTAGGTGGGTCCTCTGCCCTCTGCAGGTGACCTCATCAGAGAGCCCGGCAGCATCTGCCCACTTCCTGTCTACATTCTCCTCCCTAGTACGCTGGGAGTGGGAGGAGAGCCCAAAGCTCTCCTAGATCTTTAGGAAGCCCCACTGTCAGGCTGAGTGGAGGGCCTTAGTGACAAGTGATAACTTCAGGGAAGTCCAGAGTGGGAGACACATCTGGGGTCCAGCTTGCTGGTGGGCACTCCCTGCTCATGCCCACAGCCTCGAGGGGAAAAGGTCATAATTGACAGGTGGTTCCTGGGGTCCTGAGATCCAGCCCAAGGGATAGGATGACATGCTAGGAAGGGGAAGGTGACAGAAGGTTCACATGCGTCACACACCACTTTGACAAACCCATACATAGCATTCACTATAGTGAATAGAAAAACTCACAAAGCACCGTAGTTCTAGCACTTTGCAAATATCCCCCACCCAATACCTTAAAGGTGAGAGTTACCATCATCGCCTAGTTACTGGTAAGAAAACAGAGGTTCCATGACTTGCCTGAGGCACTAAGGGGGATGATGTCGGGACTTGTGGCAGCACGTGCAGGCACACGCCCTCCATGTCACACCAACGCACTCACTTTGCAGATGGGGAGTGATGCCTGAGCACTGGGATGGCATCATTGGCTTGTGTTGGACAGCGCCTATATAGGAGTCCAGCTTCTGAGTAGAAACTCACTTGTTCCAGTCTATCCACATTTCCCACCAACAGAACGAGTTTACTAGAACCCTCCCCTCAAATTGGTATGAGGACTACCTGACATGGCGTGCGATGACACGCACACAGAGGAGACCCTTTTTCTGGGATGAGGGAAGAGGAGATCCCATACATGGGCTTGGGGGTGGCTTCCCTCACTGCAGTGTCCAGTCCCCCAGCAGCTCTGGGAGCAGGAGTGACTATCTCCGTTTTGCAGATGAGGAAACAGAACCATAAAGGTGACCTTTTTTCTTTTTCTTTTTTTACATTTAAAGTTAAATTGGTCTCCCCTCAAAAAATGCTTAGACTTAATTATTTTAATTATCCTCACATACACTCCTCTGGCTTCTTTATTGAAGTGTAATCTACACACCATAAAACTTACCATTTGAAAACGTGCAATTCGGTAGTCTTTAGTATATTCATAAGGTCGTGCAATCAACCAACACTGTTATCTAATTTTATAACATTTTCATCACCCCAAAACGAAACCCATACCCATCAGCAGTCACTCTTCATTACCTGGTAGTAATTACCTACCCATACCCTCAGCCCTTGGAAACCACTAATGTACTTTCTGTTTCTTCAGTTATGCCTATTTTGGATATTTAGTATAAATGAGATCATACAATACATGGCCTCATCTGGCTTCTTTCACTGAACATAATGTCTTCAAGGCTCAACCATATTGTAGTATCTGTCAGTACTTCACTCTTCTATGTACAAATAATATTGCACTGTATGGAGCCACCACATTTTGTTTATCCATTCATCAGGTGATGGACATCTGGGTTGGCTATTATGAACAGTGGTGCTAGGAACATTTGTGTAAAAGTTTTTGTGTGGACACATGTTTCCAATTCTCTTGGTATGTATCTAGGAGTGGAATCTCTGGGTCAAATGGTAGTTCTTTTTTTGTTTGTTTTTTGTTTTGTTTTGTTTTGTTTTGAGATGGAGTTTTACTCTTGTTGCCCAGGCTGCAGTGCAATGGTGTGATCTCGGCTCACTGCAACCTCTGCCTCCTGGGTTCAAGCGATTCTCCTGCCTCAGCCTCCCAAGTAGCTAGGATTACAGGGATGCACCACCACGCCTGGCTAATTTTGTATTTTTAGCAGAGATGGGGTTTCTCCATGTTGGTCAGGCTGGTCTCAAACTCCCAACCTCAGGTGATCTGCCCACTTTGGCCTCCCAAAGTGCTGGGATTACAGGCGTGAGCCACTGGGCCCAGCCATCAAATGGTAAATCTATGTTTGACTTTCTGGGGAACCACCAGATGGCTTTTCAAAGTGGCTGCACCATTTTACATTCCCACAACTAATATATGGTGTTCCAGCTTCTCTACATCTATGCCAATATGTTATTTTCTGAAGTTTTGGTGTGTGTGTGTGTGTTTTTTTTTTTTTTTTTTTGAGACGGAGCCTTGCTCTGTCGCCCAGGCTGGAGTGCAGTGGCGCAATCTCTGCTCACTGCAAGCTCTGCCTCCCGGGTTCATGCCATTCTCCTGCCTCAGCCTCCCGAATAGCTGGGACTACAGGCGCCCGCCATCACACCTGGCTAATTTTTTTGTATTTTTATTAGAGACGGGGTTTCACCGTGTTAACCAGGATGGTCTCGATCTCCTGACCTCGTGATCTGCCCGTCTTAGCCTCCCAAAGTGCTGGGATTACAGGCGTGAGCCACTGCGTCCAGCCAAGTTTTGGTGTTTTTGTTTTGTTTTGTTTTTCTTTTTTTCCTTTTTTTGTCGGAGTCTCGCTCTGTTGCCCAGGCTGAAGGGCAGTGGCGCGATCTCGGCTCACTGTAAGCTCCACCTCCCGGGTTCACGCCACTCTCCTGCCTCAGCCTCCTGAGTAGCTGGGACTACAGGTGCCGGCCACCACGCCTGGCTTTTTTTTTTTTTTTTTTCTTGTATCTTTTAATAGAGACAGGGTTTCACCATATTAGCCAGAATGGTCTCGATCTCCTGACCTCGTGATCCGCCCGCCTTGGCCTCCCAAAGTTCTGGGATTATAGGCGTGAGCCACCGTGCCCAGCCTTGTGTTGTTTTTCTGAGATGGAATTTTGCTCTGTTGCCCAGGCTGGAGTGCAATGGCGTGGTCTCAGCTCACTGCAATTTCTGCCTCCTGGGTTCAAGCGATCCTCCTGCCTCAGCCTCCCGAGTAGCTGGGGTTACAGGTGCCCGCCACCATGCCTGGCTAATTTTTTTATTTTTAGTACAGACAGGGTTTCACCATGTTGGCCAGGCTGGTCTCGAACTCCTGACCTCGGGTGATCTGCCCGCCTCAGGCTCCCAAAGTGGTTTTTCTGTTTTTAACAGCCTTCCTAAAGGATGTGAAGTCTTACCTAATTGCAGTTTTGATGTGCATTTCCCTAATAATGAATGATGTTGGACAACTTTTCATGTGCTTATTGGCCATTCATATATCGTCTTTGAAGGAATGTTTATTCTTTTTTTTTTTTTTTTTTTTTGAGACGGAGTCTCGCTGTGTCGCCCAGGCTGGAGTGCAGTGGCGTGATCTCAGCTCACTGCAAGCTCCGCCTCCGGGGTTCACGCCATTCTCCTGGCTCAGCTGGGACTACAGGCGCCCGCCATCACGCCCGACTAATTTTTTGTACTTTTATTAGAGACGGGGTTTCACCGTGTTAGCCAGGATGGTCTTGATCTCCTGACCTCGTTATCCACCTGCCTCGGCCTCCCAAAGTGCTGGGATTACAGGCGTGAGCCACCGCACCCAGCCAGTTTATTCAAAATTCTTTGCCCCTGCCCCACTTTTTATTTTCTTTTTTTTAGACAGAACCTTACTCTGTCACCCAGGCTGGAGTGCAGTGGTGCGATCTTGGCTCACTGCAATCTGTAACTCCCTGCAACCTCCGCCTCCCAGGTTCAAGCAATTCTCATGCCTCAGCCTCCCGAGTGTCTGAGTCTACTGGCGTGTGCCACCACGTCCAGCTAAGTTATATATTTTTTTTGCGGAGAAGGGGTTTCACCATGTTGGCCGGGCTAGTCTTGAACTCCTGGCCTCAAGAAATCCACCTGCCTCGGCCTCCCAAAGTGCTGAGGTTACAGGCATGAGCCACCATGCCCGGCCTCCCCCAACAACTCCCCGCTTTTTTTTTTAATTCACGGACTGTAGGCCATTCTCCAGTGGTCTCCAGGGTGCTCCTTTTCCATGCAGGGAAAAGCTGGCTCTGGCCTCTGTCTGCTGTGACCCCCCACCTGCTTGGTGGGAGAGGAGGGGCAAGTGCCCTGGCCAGACAGCAGGTCCTACAGCCATGTGGGTGCATAGGCACCACAGGTGGCATTGACAAACTCATCCTCTCCAAAAACTGCTTCTGAGCCCCAGAAGGGTCAGAGCTTTGCCCACAATGCTCCCCGCCTCCCCTAGAATGCAGCCATGTCTTCTGGAAGCTCTGTCCTGGCCTAAAGTGATGCTCAGCCCCCGGAGCTCCTGAAGAACAGATGGAGCAGTAACCCCTGGCTTGCTGTCACTCTGCTGCAGGCTCACAAGATACTTGAGCTGGAGGCCACAGAGAGCACTGTGACACACTGTCCCTCCCAGGAGCCCAGACCCCACCTTGATGTGTGAGATGGATCTAGGGAAGATGCTGGGAGGGGCTGGAGAGAGGCGCTGCAGGCCAGGGTAGTCAGAAACAAAACTGTCATAGAATCTGTTCTCTGTCTGTGTAGGTAGAAAAAAAAAGATGGAATATAACATTGAGAGTGCTTGTGTCCAGCTGGTGGGATTGCAGGGGGTTTCTATCCTGTTTTTGCAGATATTTTCCTATTTTCCCCAAAATTGCTACAATGAATGCTGCCAAGTCATGCCAGTTTATAGGTGGCAGGGTAGAGTGGCTGTAGGCCAGGGGTTGTCTGTGCTCCCATGGTTCCCCTATGTGCTGAGATCTCAGCAGGAGAGCAGTATTTCATCAGGGGTTGAGGCCAGCTCCATCTTGGACTAAAATAAGCAGCCTTGGACCAAGGCCACCCAGGACCAAGATAAGCAGCAGGATGGGGGTAGGCAGCTTTCTGTTGACCCCTACCTGCCCCTTAAACTAGCCAAAACAGTTGCCTCCATCCCTGTCAGTTGGGAGATGGTACTTTTTGAGGCTGGACCTGGGAAATTCAACCTGGCTGTGGTCAACATGCATATAATGGGGTGGGAATAGGCCTCATCTGTGGTGCCTCCACCTCCAGCACCTGGTAGAGAAGTTCAAGGGTACTGGCTCCCATAGAGCAGGGGCTGGGAGAAGTCCTGAGACTCAGAGACCTGCACAAATCACTTTAGTAACACCCAATGCAACCAAGATATGCTCTTGCTTTTACTTTTGCTTGGAGAAAAAAATCCTTACAGGCTACAAAAGGTCAGAATATTCTAGAAAGCAAATCTAAAGGAACATGACCATCGGTTCAGTTTAAATCTTAACTGAGCTGAGCAAACAGAATAATAATCCTGCAGATGGAGAAATGCTGCATATCACAAGGTCTGTATCATAGCAGTGTGGGGTTAGCTTCCCCAGGTCCGGTTCCCATACACCATCCATTACTCTGCCCTGTTTATCAGAAAAATGTGCCACCAAGCAATCAATACATTTTCCAAGTGAACAAAACAGGACAGAAACCTCCCAGCTCTTCCTTAGCAATAAGCCATGCTGAGTGTTCCTCCCCACACAGGGCTGACCCCACCACACTGCTGTGACCCCAGCCTGAGCAGAGGGAGACAGAGCAGAAAAGAATTGACCACAGCTGCTGCAAGGACAGGCTGGGTGTGGAGGTGACAGCGCAGAGCCAGCAAGCAGCCTCTGAGTGTGAAAACCCATTCTCTCATGAATGAGGCTAGTGACAAGCCACATGGGTGGATGGGACAGGAGCAAGTGTGAAGTAAGAGGCTGAGCACCAGAGAATGGCACAGAGGCTTGGGAAGGCCAGGCCAGTCTAGGTGATTGTGACCACCCAGTTGTTCCGGGCTTGTCTGGAAAAAATGTGTTCTTAGGAAAGTGATAGTGCCATGGTTTGACTATATCCCTTCCGAAATTCAGGTGTTGCCAATGTGCTGGTACTAAGAGGTGAGGCGTTTAAGAGGTTGGCCGGGCGCAGTGGATCTGTAATCCCAGCACTTTGGGAGGCCAAGGCAGGGGGATTACTTGAGGCAAGGAGTTCGAGACCAGCCTGGCCAACATGGTGAAAATCTCTACTAAAAATACAAAAAATTAGCTGGGTGTGGTGGTGGGTACCTGTAATCCCAGCTACTCAGGAGGCTGAGGCAGGAGAATCACTTGAACCCAGGAGGCAGAGGCTACAGTGAGCCAAGATCACACCATCGCACTCTAGCCTGGGCAACAAGAGCAAAACTCTGTCTCAAAAAAAAAAAGAGAGATGATTATGCCATGAGGACTTCTTGGGTAGTAATGGGATTAAGGCCCTTACAAAAGAGGCTTCATGTAGCATTTAGCTGGTTTGCTTTCTTGACCTTCTACCTTTTGCCATGAGATGGCACAGAAAGATAGCCCTTACCACGTGCTGGTAACTTGATCTTGGACTTCCTAGCTTCCAGAACCGTGAGAAGTAAATTTCTTTTCATTATTAGTTACCCAGCCTGTGGTATTCTGTCATAGCAACACAAATGGACTAAAGCAGAAATTGATACCAGGAGTAGGGTGGTACCAAGAGCGGGAGGCTGAGGCAGGTGGATCACTTGTGGTCAGGAGTTTGAGACCACCTGGCCAACATGGCAAAACCATGTCTCTACTAAAAATACAAAAATTAGTCAGGTGTGGTGGTGTGCACCTGTAGTCCCAGCTACTCGGGAGGCTGAGGCAGGAGAATTGCTTGAACCCAGGAGGCGGAGGCTGCAGTGAGCTGAGAACGCCCCACTGCACCCCAGCCTGGGTGACAGAGCGAGACTCCATCTCAAAAAAAATTTTTTTAATAAAAAAAAGTTTTAAAAATTAGAGGAAAGGCCATCCTTGTTATACAATTGCTAAGAACTTTACAGAACTGTGTTTGTGTCCTAGGACTTAATGTATGGAAAGCAGGACTTGAGAGCTATGAACTAGGGTATTTGGCAGAATAAATCTCTAGGCAACAAAATGTTTAGGATGGTGCATGGCTTCTCTTACCTGCTTATGGTAAAGTGTGAGATGCGAGAAAGACAGAGAAAGATGAAAGACAGAGTTTTTAATTAAAAGGGAAGTAGAATGTAAAGATTTGGAAAATTCCCAGACTGGTCAGAATAGAAAGAATAAAAAAGTGTGTTTAAGAAAGAAAACTAAGGGTGTGGCCAAACAACCATTTAATCGGGAGATTATGGCTAGAAGGAAGCCAGGTACTATTCATCCAGACAATGGGAGAGTGACTTTGAAGGCATTCCAGATATCTTCAGGGCTGCCATACCCATCACAGGCTTAGAGTGATAAGGCCTTGAGGACAGAACGGTTTCAAGGGAGGGGTCCAAGATGCCCAAGGGACCTTGGGGCTTGCTGTCCAGGGCCACCTCAGGTCTCTGTTCTGCACTCTCACACAGCAGTCCTTGGCCACCCCAGCTGTGGCTCAAGTGGGCTCAGGTGTGGCTGAGTTGTCATACCACAAGTGGGCTGCCCACTCAAGAGGACACAAGCAGTGAGCCTTGGTGGTATCAACACAGTGCTAACTCTGCAGGTGCACAGAGTGCACAAGCTGTAGAAGCATAGCTACCTCCACCTACATTCCAAAAGATGCCTCAAACAGCCTCAGGGTCCAGGTAGTGACTTGCTGCAGGGGGAGAGCCACAAATGAGAGCATCCACTAGGGCAATGCTTAATGGAGCCATGGGAGTGGGGCTGCCCCCAAGACCTCAGACCTGTAAAGTCACCAGCGGGCATGAAAATTCAATGCATGAAACGAGCGTGGTCTGTGGCCAGCAAAGCCATGGAGTCAGGGCTGCCCAAAGCCTTGGGAGCCCAACCCCTGCCCCACTCTGTTCAGATGGCAGGACATGAAGTCAAAGAAGATTATTCTTCTTTTTTAATTTAAAAAAATATTTTTTAATTCTACATTTATTTTTTACTTAAAATTTATGTATTTATTTATTTAAAAAAAATTTTTTTGAAACTGCTCTTTCACCCAGGCTGGAGTGCAGTGGTGCCATCTCGGCTCACTGCAACCTCCACCTCCCCGGGCTCAAGCGATTCTCCTGCCTCAGCCTCCCGAGTAGCTGGGATTGCAGGCACCTGCCACTATGGCTGGATAATTTTGTTTTGTTTCGTTTTGTTTTGTTTTAAGACAGAGTTTTGCTCTTGTTGCCCAGGCTGGGATGCAATGTGCGATCTCAGCTCACCCCAACCTCCGCCTCCTGGGTTCAAGCGATTCTCCTGCCTCAGCCTCCTAAGTAGCTGGGATTACAGGCATGCACCACCATGCCCTGCTAATTTTGTATTTTTAGTAGAGACGGGGTTTCTCCATGTTGGTCAGGCTGGGCTCAAACTCCCAACCTCAGGTGACTGCCCACCTTGGCCTCCCAAAGTGCTAGGATTACAGATGTGAGCCACTGCGCCCGACCTATTTATTTTTTTTATTTTTTTTTCTTTTTCTTTTTTTTTTTTTTTACTTTTTTTTATTAATTTTTTTGCATACAAAAACAATAAACATTTTCTAAAAATACATACAAACAAAAAGATGCGTATCAAACATATTAGGAAGGTTGCACATGGGAAGTCGGGGAATAGAAATGGGGGTGGGAGTTAAAATAAATGAGAGAGGGACTTTATATGGATCAGTGATAATAACTCAATCCTCTATTTGACAAAGAAGAGGGAGAAGGAAGAGGAAGAAAAAGAAAGTGGGATAAAGGATCAGAAAGGGAGGAAAATAGAAAAAATTAGAGTATGACTCCAGGGTAGACCTGTTTTGTTGTCACTGAGTTGGTTGGTTGGTTTGTCTGTTGTATTCTTCATGTTTCGCCAAGTTGGCCAGACTGGTCTCGAACTCCTAGCCCGAAGTGATCAACCCGCCTCACCCCCCAGAGTGCCGGGACCACAGGCGTGAGCCACCACGTCCAGCCCCCACATTGCTTCTGGCCTCCGTGGTAGACCTCCCAGACGGAGCGGCCAGGCAGAGGAGCTCCTCACTTCTACCCAGACACGGGGCGGCCGGGCAGAGGAGCTCCTCACTTCCCAGACGGGGCGGCCAGGCAGAGACGCTCCTCACTTCTTCCCAGACGATAGGTGGCCGGGCAGAGGCGCTCCTCACTTCCCAGACGATGGGTGGCCGGGCAGAGGCGCTCCTCACCTCCCAGACGATGGGTGGCCGGGCAGAGGCGCTCCTCACCTCCCAGACGATAGGTGGCCGGGCAGAGGCGCTCCTCACCTCCCAGACGATGGGTGGCCGGGCAGAGGCGCTCCTCACCTCCCAGACGATGGGTGGCCGGGCAGAGGCACTCCTCACTTCCCAGATGGGGCGGCCGGGCAGAGGCGCTCCTCACCTCCCAGACGATGGGTGGCCGGGCAGAGGCGCTCTTCACCTCCCAGACGATGGGTGGCCGGGCAGAGGCACTCCTCACCTCCCAGACGATGGGTGGCCGGGTAGAGGCGCTCCTCACCTCCCAGACGATGGGTGGCCGGGCAGAGGCGCTCCTCACCTCCCAGACGAGGCGGCCGGGCAGAGGCGCTCCTCACTTCCTCCCGGACGGGGTGGCCGGGCAGAGGCGCTCCTCACCTCCCAGACGATGGGAGGCTGGGCAGAGGCGCTCCTCACTTCTTCCCAGACGGGGCGCCCGGGCAGAGGCGCTCCTCATTTCTTCCCGGACGGGGCGGCCGGGCAGAGGCGCTCCTCACTTCTTCCCGGACGGGGCGGCCGGGCAGAGGCGCTCCTCACTTCCTCCCGGGCGGGGTGGCCGGGCAGAGGCGCTCCTCACCTCCCAGACGATGGGAGGCCGGGCAGAGGCGCTCCTCACTTCTTCCCAGACGGGGCGGCCGGGCAGAGGCGCTCCTCACTTCCTCCCGGACGGGGCGGCCGGGCAGAGGCGCTCTTCACCTCCCAGACGATGGGTGGCCGGGCAGAGGCACTCCTCACCTCCCAGACGATGGGTGGCCGGGTAGAGGCGCTCCTCACCTCCCAGACGATGGGTGGCCGGGCAGAGGCGCTCCTCACCTCCCAGACGAGGCGGCCGGGCAGAGGCGCTCCTCACTTCCTCCCGGACGGGGTGGCCGGGCAGAGGCGCTCCTCACCTCCCAGACGATGGGAGGCTGGGCAGAGGCGCTCCTCACTTCTTCCCAGACGGGGCGCCCGGGCAGAGGCGCTCCTCATTTCTTCCCGGACGGGGCGGCCGGGCAGAGGCGCTCCTCACTTCTTCCCGGACGGGGCGGCCGGGCAGAGGCGCTCCTCACTTCCTCCCGGGCGGGGTGGCCGGGCAGAGGCGCTCCTCACCTCCCAGACGATGGGAGGCCGGGCAGAGGCGCTCCTCACTTCTTCCCAGACAGGGCGGCCGGGCAGAGGTGCTCCTCACTTCCTCCCGGACGGGGTGGCCGGGCAGAGGCGCTCCTCACCTCCCAGACGATGGGTGGCCGGGCAGAGGCGCTCCTCACTTCCCAGACGGGACGGCCGGGCAGAGGCGCTCCTCACTTCCCAGACGGGGTGGCCGGGCAGAGGCGCTCCTCAGTTCCCAGACGGTGGGTGGCCGGGCAGAGGCGCTCCTCACTTCCCAGACGGTGGGTAGCCGGGCAGAGGCGCTCCTCACTTCCCAGACGGTGGGTGGCCGGGCAGAGGCGCTCCTCACTTCCCAGATGGGGCGGCCGGGCAGAGGCGCTCCTCACTTCCCAGACGATGGGTGGCCAGAGGCGCTCCTCACTTCTTCCCGGACGGGGCGGCCGGGCAGAGGCGCTCCTCACTTCTTCCCAGACGGGGCGGCCGGGCAGAGGCGCTCCTCACTTCCCAGACGGGACGGCCGGGCAGAGGCGCTCCTCACTTCCCAGACGGGGTGGCCGGGCAGAGGCGCTCCTCAGTTCCCAGACGGTGGGTGGCCGGGCAGAGGCGCTCCTCACTTCCCAGACGGTGGGTGGCCGGGCAGAGGCGCTCCTCACTTCCCAGACGGTGGGTGGCCGGGCAGAGGCGCTCCTCACTTCTTCCCGGCCGGGGCGGCCGGGCAGAGGCGCTCCTCACTTCTTCCCGGACGGGGCGGCCAGGCAGAGGCGCTCCTCACCTCCCAGACGATGGGTGGCCGGGCAGTGGCACTCCTCACTTCCCAGACAGGGCAGCCGGGCAGAGGCGCTCCTCACTTCCCAGACGATGGGTGGCCGGGCAGAGGCGCTCCTCATCTCCCAGATGGGGCGGCCGGGAAGAGGCGCTCCTCACTTCTTCCCGGATGGGGCGGCCGGGCAGAGGCGCTCCTCACTTCTTCCTGGACGGGGCGCCCGGGCAGAGGCGCTCCTCATTTCTTCCCGGACGGGGCGGCCGGGCAGAAGCGCTCCTCACTTCTTCCCGGACGGGGTGGCCGGGCAGAGGCGCTCCTCACCTCCCAGACGATGGGAGGCCGGGCAGAGGCGCTCCTCACTTCTTCCCAGACGGGGCGCCCAAGCAGAGGCGCTCCTCACTTCTTCCCGGACGGGGCGGCCGGGCAGAGGCGCTCCTCACTTCTTCCCGGACGGGGCGGCCGGGCAGAGGCGCTCCTCACTTCTTCCCGGACGGGGCGCCCAAGCAGAGGCGCTCCTCACTTCCCAGACGGTGGGTGGCCGGGCAGAGGCGCTCCTCACTTCCTCCCGGACGGGGCGGCCGGGCAGAGGCGCTCCTCACTTCCCAGACGGTGGGTGGCCGGGCAGAGGCGCTCCTCACTTCCTCCCGGACGGGGCGGCCGGGCAGAGGCGCTCCTCACTTCCCAGACGGTGGGTGGCCGGGCAGAGGCGCTCCTCACTTCCCAGACGGTGGGTGGCCGGGCAGAGGCGCTCCTCACCTCCCAGATGGGGCGGCCGGGCAGAGGCGCTTCCCACCTCCCAGATGGGGCGGCGGCCGGGCAGGGGCTGCAATCCCAGCACCCTGGTAGGCCAAGGTAGGCGGCTGGGGGGCGGGGGCTGCCGCGAGGCCAGACCACGCCACCGCGCTCCAGCCCCGGGCAACACCGAGCACTGGGTGAGCGAGACTCCGTCTGCAGTCCCAGTACCTCTGGAGGCTGAGGCGGGCAGAGCAGTCGGCGTCAGGACCTGGCGACCAGCGTGGCCAAGATGGCGAACGCGTGCCTGCAGCGAAAAGGCAGGCGGTGGCGCGTGCCGGCAGTACCAGGCAGTCCGCGGCGTGGGCAGCAGCAAGCCGAGTAGATTGCAGCCTGGGCCAGAAAGGGAAAAGAAGAAAGAAAAAAAGAAAGAAAGAAAGAAAGAAAGGAAAGAAGGAAGGAAGGAAGGAAGGAAGGAAGGAAGGAAGGAAGGAAGGAAGGAAGGAAGGAAGGAAGGAAGGGAGGGAGGGAGGGAGGGAGGGAGGGAAGCTATTTATTTTTAAAGTAGAGGTGGGTTCTCGCTATGTTGTCCAGGCTGGTCTTGAACTCGTGGACTCAAGCAATCCTCCCACCTTGGCCTCAAGTGCTGGGATTACAGGGGTGAGCTGTCACACCTAGCCAAATATTACTAAGTCTTAAGATTTAATGTTATTTATTCTGTTGGGTTTTGGACTTACTTGGGACCTGTTACTCCTTCCTTCTTTCCTATTGCACCCTTTTGGAATGAGAATGTTTGTGCTATGTCTGTTCCTCTATTGTATTTTGGAAACATGTACTTGTTTGATTCCACAGATTCACAGCTGGAGAACAATTTGCCTCAGGAAGAATCACACCTTGAGTCTCACTCATATTTGATTTACATGAGACTTTTGATTTTAGACTTTTGAGTTGATTCTGGAAAGAGTTAAGACTTTTGGGGCTATTGGAATGAAATGAATGCATTTTGTATGTGAGAAGGACATAAGTTTTGGGGAGGGTATGGAGCAGAATGCTATGGTTTGGATGTATCTCCAAAATTCAGATGTTGCCAATGTGCTGACATTAAGAGATGGGACCTTTAAGAGGTGATTACACCATGAGGGCTCCTTCCTAATAAGGAATGAATACATAAATGGGATAAATAAGTGAATGAGATTAAGGCTCTTATAAAAGAGGCTTCATGCAGCACTTGGCTAGCTTGCTGTCTTGCCTTTCTGCCTTCTGCCATGAGATGACACAGCAGAGGGCCCTCACCTGATGGTGGCAACTTGATCTTGGACTTCCCAGTCTTCAGAACTGTGACAAATAAATTTCTTTTCTTTGTAAATTATTTAGTTTGTGGTATTCTTTTTTAAATTGATATATCATAGTTGTACATATTTGGAGGGTACGTATGACATTTCGATACATGTATATAATTTTTTTTTTTTGAGATGGAGTCTCACTCTGTCACCCAAGCTGGAATGCAGTGGTGCTATCTTGGCTCACTGCATCTTCCGCTCCCCTGGCTCAGGCGATTCTCCTGCCCCAGCCTCCTGAGTAGCTGGGATCACAGGCGCCCGCCACCATGCTTGGCTAATTTTTGTATTTTCAGTAGAGATGGGATTTCACCATGTTGGCCAGGCTAGTCTTGAACTCCTGACTTCAAGTGATCCACCTGCCTCTGCCTCCCAAAGTGCTGAGATTACAGGCGTAAGCCACCACATCCAGGCAAGTATACAATATTAATCATCAAATCAGGGCAATTGGGATATTCTTCACCTCAAACATTTATCTTTTCTTCGTGTTTGGAAGTCTGTGATACTCTTTTATAGCAGCACAAATGGACTAAGACAGAAGCTCTTCACAGATCTTAAAAAGAGGAGTTAAAAATAAAAATTTGGCAGTAGCCTCTATAGAATACAGTATGTCAGTTCCTCAAAAAAATTTTAAAAAATTCTCATATGATCCAGCAATCCCAATTCTGGGTATATGTATAAAAGAGTTGAAAGGGATCTTGAGGAGACATTTGTACATCCATACATATAGCAGCATTATTCACAATAGTTAAAAAGTGGAAGCAAGCCAAGTGTCCATTGATGGATGAATGGACCAACAAAATGTGGTATATACACGCAGTGGAATATTATTCAGCCTTAAAAAGGATGAAAATTCTGACACATGCTACAATATGGTTGAACCCTGAGGACATTATGCTAAGTGAAATAAGCCAGTCACAAAAATAAATCCTGTCTGATTCCACTTATATGAGGAACCTAGAGTCATCAAATTAATACAGACAGAAAGTAGAATGGTGGCTGCCAGGGGCTGGGGGAAGGGAAATGGGGAGTTAGTGTTTAATGGGGACAGAAATTCAGTTTGGGAAGATGAAAAAGTTCTGGAGATGGATGTAGTGATTGCACGTCAATGTGAATGTACTTAACACCACTTGAAAATTGAACTGTGCACTTGAAAATTGTTAAGATGCTAATTTTTTTTTGAGACAGGGCTTGTCCTATTGCCCAGGCTGGAGTGCAGTGACACAATCATAGCTTACTGTAACCTTGAATTTCCAGGCTCATGTAATCCTCCTGCCTCAGCCGTCTCAGTAGCTGGGAGTACAGATGAGCACCACCACACCTGGCTAATTTTTAAATTTTTTGTGGAGATGGGGTCTCGCTATGTTGCCCAGGCTGGCCTTGAACTCCTGGTCTCAAGAGATCCTCCACCTCAGTCTCCCAAAGTGCTGGGATTACAGGTGTGAGCCACCGTGCCAATTACTAGCTTCCTAGATTGTCACTAGAGATAGCACCTGGCTTCCTGCAAGTTTGACTTATAGCAGGCTGGCACCCCAGGCTGGTTACTGTAGATAAAAGAGGTTGTAGCTGGGCTCGGTGCCTTGCGCCTGCAATACCAGCACTTTGGGAGGTCGAGGCAGACAGATCACTTAAGCCCAGGAGTTCAAGACCAGTCTGGCCAACATGGTAAAACCCCATCTCTACTAAAAATACAATAATTAGCCGGGCATGGTGGCGGACGCCTGTAATCCCAGCTACTCAGGAGGCTGAGGCAAGAGAATCGATTGAACCCAGGAGGCGGAGGTTGCAGTGAGTCGAGATCATGCCACTGAACTCCAGCCTGGGCAACAGAGTAAGACTCTGTCTCAAAAAAAAAAAGAAGGTTGTTTTCCTGGGTAGGTGGCTGCAGGCTGTGCTTCAGAGTTCTAGTTGTACAAATGGGCTGGTTGTCCATTTTGTATACAACTCCACACTCACAATAAATTGGTGATTTGCATTATACATTTGTCTGATAGGTTTGGGTTAGTATGAGTTACTCCCCCAAAGTCTGACTAACTGTGCAAATACTCAGGAGAAGTTCTAGAAATGACAAGAAACAGCCTAGGATCTGGTAATGAGATCCAGATGTCAGAGAAGGGGCCTTCCTGGAATAGACACTAATCTCTCTGAAAACCATCACATGATTTCTCTTTAGAATTTTAACATTCATAGCAAATTAGGGGGAAATGTGCCTGTCAGATGACACAGTTCTTTGAATCTGATTAGACAGTAAAATATAAAAACAGTGGCTGTGTGCGGTGACTCACGCCTGTAATCCCAGCTCTTTGGGAGGCCAAGGAGGGCGGATCACGAGGTCAGCTGTTCAAGACCATCCTGGCCAACATGGTGAAACCTGTCTCTACTAAAAATACAAAAAATAGCTGGGTGTGGTGCCGGGCACCTGTAATCCCAGCTAGTCGGGAGGCTGAGGCAGGAGAATCATTTGAACCCGGGAGATAGATCTTGCAGTGAGCCGAGATCACACCATTGCCCTCCAGCCTGGGTGACAGGGCGAGACTCTGTCTCAAAAAAAGAAAAAAAAACAGTGACAGATTTCGAGTTGGATTATTTATTCAAATTAGAGCTCTGTTTCTTGTTGGGGTTAGTATTAGGTTTCAGGATAAATTTAGTGCTAGAGTTGGCACTGGGCTTAGGGTTATTAAAATGAGCATTAGGACTATAGTTTTTAGTTGTAGAGTTGGGGTTAGAATTAGAATTAGAGTAAGGGTTTACATAGGAGTTTTGTTATTCCAGGGCTTGCTTAATGATAGAGTTAACATGAGGGTAAAGATTAGTGCCGAGGTTTAGTGGTATTATTAACAGTTAAATTGAAGGTTAACGATAGTCTTGGAGTTAGGGTTAGAGTTGGCAATTTGGTGAAGTTCATGACTATAGTAAGGTAATATTTGGGGTTAGTTCAAATATTAGAGTTAGAATTAGTATTGGGTTAGGGCTAAATTTGGTGTTAGAGTTAAATCTGAATTAGTTTTGGCAATACTATTAGATTTATGATTATGGTTAGGCTTAATATTTGGTTGGTGTGAGGATTACATTTAGAGTTGGGGTAGAGTTAAGGATATCTTTAGTGTTTAGGTTAATGGGGTAGAGTTGAGGTAACGTTGATTCTCAGAGCTGGAGTTAGAGTTAGGGTTACAGTTAGTTTAGGGTTAGATTTAAGGTTAGAGTTAGTTTTAAGTTTGAAGTTCAGGTCAGGATTAAATTACATTTGGGTTAGGCTTAGTGTTAGGGTTTAGAATTAATGCTAATTTGGGGATTGGGTGTGGTTGGAGTATTGTTAGTGACAGATTATATTAAATTCAGAATTAGGATTAGAGTGTGGATGTGGGTAATTGTTATAATTAGGATAAAGTTTATTAGCAGAGCTATTTGTTGTTAGGGTCAGGAGTTAGGCTTAGAGAGAGCTCTTGGATTAAGATTTGTATTCTGTTTTGGTAAGGTTATGTTTTATTTAATATAGGTGATAACTTTGGGGTTTGACTAGGGTTAGGTTTAAGGTAAAAGTTAGATTAGGCTTGATTCAGGCTTAATGTTATGGTTAGATTTATGATTAGGGATAGAAATAGGGTTAGGATTAAAATTAATGATAGACTTAGCTTTGGGGTTGATGCTAGTTAGGGTCTTGTTAGGCTAGAATTATGGTGAAAGTTAGGTTTAGGATTAAAATTGTGTTTGGAGAGTCAATGATAAAGTTACTGAGACAAAAGAATTCACGAATATAACTGGGATATAAAATTAACACACAGTTCAGTACCATAAAACGGAGTGGAAAACATTAAAAATAAATAAATAAAATTGACACACAGGAATCAATAATGCCCTACATATACACAAATCTCAACCAGTCAGAGTATACAGTGGTAGCAAACACTCTATATGTAACAGCACAAAAAAAGGTCAAATACTTAGGAATAAACCTAAAATGTGCCAAACCTGGCTGGGTGCTGTGGCTCACGCCTGTAATCCCAGCACTTTGGGAGGTTGAGGCTGGCAGATCACTTGAGGTCAGGAGTTTGAGACCAGCCTGGCCAACATGGTGAAACTCTTGTCTCTACTAAAAATATAAAGATTAGCTGGGTGTGGTGGCGCACACCTATGGTCCCAGCTACTCAGGAGGCTGAGACAGGAGAATCACTTGAACCCAGGAGGCAGAGGTTGTAGTGAGCAGAGGTTGCACCACTGCACTCCAGCCTGGGTGACAGAGTGAGACTCAGTCTTAAAAAAGAAAAAGAAAGAAAGAAAGAAAGTACAGGAACAGACTCAAGTTTACATGAAAATTTAGTACCTGATCATGATGGCGTCTCAAACCGCTGGATCAAAAACTTTTTCCTCCATCATCTTATTATGAACATTCTCAAACACACAGAAAAGTTGAAAAGACTTATATTTTATATTCTACTTGCTTTATCACATATGTATCCATTTATCCTTTCTACTATACATCTTGCTTTTGTTTTCTGGGCATTTCAAATTAAGTTGCAAGCAACACTATACTTCCCCTATTCAAATACTTCTGTTTGCACATTATTAACTGAAGTTCGTTATTTGTTTGTGGCTCTTGTTTTTCTTTTGAGGTACAATTTACATATAACATAATACACAAATTTTAAGTGTACCATTTGATTATGTTTTTTTCCCACTTTTTATCTGATGACAAATGTGTATACTTTTGTAACCTAACCCCTAACAAGGGGGTTAGAGAACGTTCCCAAACCAAATGTGCCTGCCTCTTCACCAGGCAACCACTGTTCTATTTTTTTCCACCATAGATTGATTATTTTTGGACATTCTAGATGCCACACATATGGAATCACACATTAAGTACTCTTTTCTGAGGTTTCTTTCATTCAGTATATTTCTGAGGTTAAGCATGTTTATAAGTTGTTTATTCATATTTCTTGCTGAGTGATATTTCACTATAGGGATAAGCCACAGAGTGTTTATCTATTCTCTGGCTACATGAACTCCTTCCAGTGTTTGGTGATTATGAATAAAGCTGCTATGAAAATTCTCATTTTAATTAAACTTTTTATTTTGAGATAAAAGGAGATTCCCAATCAGTTGTAAGAAATAATACAGCAATCTCTTGTACACTTTGCCCAGTTTCCCCCAAAGGTAACATTTGCAAAAATATAATCTAACATCATGACCAGTGTATCCATATGGATAGAATCCATTGATCATATTCAGATTTTCCTCACTTTACTTCTACATTGTGTGCGTGTGTCTGTGTGTGTGTTAAGTTCTACACAATGTTATCACCTGTATAAGTCCATGTATTCATCATCATGGTCAAGATACTGAAAAGTTCCATCACCATAAAGATCCCTCGTGTTGCCCGTTTATACATCCACCTCCCTCCCACCCCCATTCCTCCTCCCAGTCCCTATTCACTGGAAATCACTAATCTGTATCCCATATCCTGTAGGGGCTATGATTGCCTGGAGAGAGCAACAGGAGCTGTTCTTGTGGAAATGGACATTCTGTACCTTGACTGCGTCATTGTAGTGTCCTGGTGTGATGCTGTACTCTCACTCTGCAAGATATTACCATTGGGCTGGGCATGGTGGCTTACGCCCCAGCACTTTGGGATGCCAAAGTGGGTGGATCACTTGAGGTCAGGAATTCTAGACCAGCCTGGCCAACATAGTGAAACCCCGTCTCTACTAAAAATACAAAAATTAGCTGGGTGTGTTGACATGCACCTGTAATCCCAGGGACTCGGGAGGATGAGGCACGAGAGTCGCTTGAACCCAGGAGATGGAGGTTGCAGTGAGCCAAGATCATGCCACTGCACTCCAGCATGGGTGACAGAGTGAGACTCTATCTCAATAAATAAAAAGTTACCATTGCCAGAAATAGAGTAAAGGGGACATAGGATCTCTCTGTGTTATTTCTTACAATTACATGTGAATCTACAATTATTTCAAAATAAAAAGTTTAATTTAAAAAATTCTTTTTGAGACAGGGTCTTGCTCTGTCACCGAGGCTAGAGTACAGTGGCATGATGGGCTCAAGCAATCCTTCCACCTCTGCCTCTCAAGTAGCTGGGAGTGGGACCACAGGCGCGCGTCACCATGCCTGGCTAATTTTTAAATATTTTTGTAGAGGTCGGGTCTCCCTGTGTTGCCCAGGCTGGTCTCAACCTTCTAGGGTCAAACAATTCTCCCACCTTGGCCTCCCAAATTGCTGGGATTACAGACATGAGCCACTATGCCCACCCTTAACTTAAAAATTTAAAAAGAGGGCTAGGCATGGTGGCTCAGGCCTGTAATCCCAGTACTTTGGGAAGCCAAGGCATGAGGATAACTTGATCCCAGGAGTTCAAGACCAGCTTGGGCAACACAGGGAGATCCTGCCTCTACAAAAAATTTAAAAATTAGCCAGGTGTGGTGGTGCATGCCTGTGGTCCCAGCTACTCAGGAGGCTGAGGTGGGAGGATTGTTTGAGCCCAGGAGGTTGAGGCTGCAGTAAGTTGTGATCGCACCACTGCACTCCAGCCTGGGCAACAGAGTGAGACCCTGTCTCAAAAAAAAAAAAAATTAGGCGAAAATAAGAACAACAATCTGATAGAAAAATGGGCAAAAGCTATAAACAGACAATTCACACATACATAAAAAGCCATAAATATGTGAAAAGATGTTCAATGTCACTCAAAATTAAATAACTGCAAATGAAAACTACATTCACACATCAGATTAAAAATTGTAAAAATATGACAGCGCACTCTGTTGGTGAGGCTGTTGGGAAAGAAGCACTCTCATATGTTGGTGGTGAGAATACAATTTTTTTTTTTTTTTTTTAAGCAAGATCTTGCTCTGTTACCCAGGCTGGAGTGTAGTGGTGGGACCATAGCTCATGGCAGCCTCAAACACCTGGACTAAAGCAACCTTCCAGCCTCAGCCTTGGAAAGTACTGAGACTACAGGAATGAGCCACAGTGGCAAGCTGATATTTTGTTAATAGATTTTCTGTTTTAGGTTTATAGAAAAATTGAACAGGTAGTACGGATTTCCCATGTATTCCCTCTCCCTACTACACATATGACTTCCTATTGTTAACGTCTTGCATTAGTGTGCTACATTTGTTACAACTGATAAACCAATATTGATACATTATTGACTAAAGTTCACGATTTACCTTAAGGTTCACCCTTTGTGTTGTATGGTTCTATGGGTTTTAACAAATACATAATGTCATGTACATAATGTCATGTATGACATTACAGTGTCATACAGAATAGTTTGACTTCCCTAAAAATCCCTTTTACTCCACCTATTCATCCCTCCCCTCTTCTTTCCAAACCCCTAGCAACCACTGACTGATCTTTTTACTATGTCCATAATTTTACCTTTTCCAGAATGTCATATTGTTGGAATAATACAGTATGTAGCCTTTTCAGACTGGTTTCTTTCAATTACCAAAATGCATTTAAGTTTCCTCCACGTCTTTTCATGGCTTTGTGTTATTTCTTATAATTACATGTGAATCTACAATTATTTCAAAATAAAAAGTTAGCTGGGCATGGTGGCTCACGCCTGTAATCCCAGCACTTTGGGAGGCCAAGGCGGGTGGATCACGAGGTCAGGAGATTGAGACCATCCTGGCTAACACGGTGAAACCCCGTCTCTACTAAAAATACAAAAAATTAGCTGGGCATGGTGGCAGGTGCCTGTAGTCCCAGCTACTCAGGAGGCTAAAGCAGGAGAATGGCGTGAACCCGGGAGGCAGAGCTTGCAGTGAGCCAAGATCGCACCACTGCACTCCAGCCTGGGCAACGGAGCAAGACTCTGTCTCAGAAAAAACAAAAACAAAAACAAAAATAAATAAAAATAAAAAATAAAAAGTTAAAAAAATTTTTTGAGACAGGGTATTGCTCTGTCACCCAGGCTAGAGTGTAGTGGTGTGATCACCCAGGTTCTTGGGTGATCAAGAGCTTGATCATGGATCTTGATTAAGAGCCATGGCTTGGTGGCTCTTTTTTTTCTTTAATTGTTGAATAATGTTTCATTTTATGGCTGTATCGCAGTTTGTTTATTCATTCACCTACTGAAGAATAACTTGGTTACTTGCAGGCTTTGGCAACTATGAATAAAGCTTCCATAAACATTTGTGTGCAGGTTTTTTGTGTCTGGACATAGTTTTCAATTCATTTGGGTAAATACCGAGGAACACAATTGCTGGAACATATGGTAAGAATATGTTTAGATTTTAAAGAAACTGCCAAACTGTCTTCCATGTGGCTGTCCCCATTTCACATTCCCACTAGCAATGAATGAGAGTTATTGATGCTACACATCCTCGCCATCATTTGGTATTGTCAGTGTTTTGGATTTTGCCCATTTTAACAGGGGTATAGTGGTATATCATTGCTGTTTCAATTTGCATCTCCCTAATGGTATATGATGTTAAGCATCTTTTCATATGCTTACTTGACATCTATGTATCTTCTTGGTGAGGTGCCCAGATCTTTTGCCTTTTTTTTTTTTTTTTTTTTTTGAGACAGAGTTTCGCTCTTGTTGCTCAGGCTGGAGTGCAATGGTGGGATCTCAGCTCACCGCAACCTCCGCCTCCCAGGTTCAAGTGATTCTCCTGCCTTGGCCTCCAGAGTAGCTGGGATTACAGGCATGCACCACCATACCCGGCTAATTTTGTATTTTTAGTAGAGATAGATTTTCTCTATGTTGGTCAGACTGGTCTCGAACTCCCAACCTCAGGTGATCCGCCGGCCTCGGCCTCCCAAAGTGCTGGGATTACAGGCGTGAGCCAGGCGCCCAGCCTATTATGTTATATTTCTATATTATATTTTATTTCTATAGAAGTTCTTTCTGTATTTTGGATACAAGCCTTCTATCAAATATGTGTTTTGCAAATATTTTCTCCTAGTGTGTTGCTTGTCTTTTCATCCTCTTAATAATGTCTTTCACAGAGCAAATATTTTTAGTTTTAATGAAGTCCAGCTTATTAATTATTTCTTCCATGGTTCATACTTTTGGTGTTGCATCTAAAGAATCATTACCATACCCAGAGTCATATGGGTTTTCTCCCATGTTATCATCTAGGAGTTTTATAGTTCTGTGTTTTATATTTAGGTCTATGATTCATTTTGAGTTAATTTTTGTGAAAAGTATAAGATATCTATCTGTCTAGATTCTTTTTTTTTTTTTATGGCATATGGATGTCCAATTGTTCTAACACCATTTGTTTTTGTTTGTTTCTTTGTTTTTTGAAACAGAGTCTCACTCTGTCGCCCAGGCTGGAGTGCAGTGGCACAATCTTGGCTCACTGCAACCTCTGCCTCCCAGGTTCAAGTGGTTCTCCTACCTTAGCCTCTTGCTGGGATTACAAGCGCTTGCCACCACGCCCAGCTAATTTTTGTATTTTTAGTAGAGACAGGGTTTTGCTATGTTGGCCAGTCTGGTCTCAAACTCCTGACCTCAAGTGACCCCCTGCCTTGGCCTCCCAAAGTGCTGGGATTACAGGGGTGAGCCTCCATGCCCCAACACCAATTGTTTAAAAGGATATCTTTGCTCCATTATATTGTCTTTGCTCCTGTGTCAAAGATCAGTTGACTATATTTGTGTGGGTCTATTTCTGCGCTCTATATTCTGTTTCATTGATCTATTGTCTATTCTTTCACCAATACTGTAGCTTTATAGTAAGTCTTTTTTTTTTTTTTTTGAGACAGTCTTGCTCTGTCACCCAGGCTGGAGTACGGTGGCACGATCTTGGCTCACTGCAACCTCTGCCTCCCAGGTTCAAGCGATTCACCTGCCTCAGCCTCCAGAGTAACTGAGATTACAGGCACCTGCCACCATGCCCAGCTAATTTTTTGTATTTTTAGTAGATACAGAGTTTTGCCATGTTGGCCAGGCTGGTCTCGACCTCCTGACCTCAGGTGATCCACCTGCCTTGGCCTCCCAAAGTGCCACCACACTTTACAGGCATGAGCACAGGATTACAGGATTACAGGCATGAGCCACTGCGCCCCACCCGGCTTTATAGTAAGTCTTGAAGTCAGGTAGTATCGGTTTTCTGACTGTGTTCTTCTTTTGCAATACTGTGTTGGCTATCCTGGGTCTTTTGCCTTTCTGCATAAACTTATAATTAGTTTGTTTATATCTAAAAAGCAACTTGCTGGGATTTTGATTTGGATTTCATTAAATATATAGATCTAATTGGGAAGGACTGACATCCTGACAATAGTGACTCTTTCTGTCCATGAACATGGGGTATCTCTCCATTTATCTAGTTCTTTGATTTCTTTCATCAGAGTTACATGGTTTTTCTCATATAGAACTTGTACATGTTTCTTAGATTTACACCTATTTCCTCTTCCCCCCCCCCCCTTTTTTTTTTTTTTTTGGTGCTAATATGAATGCTGTCTTTTTAATTTAAAATTTCAGGCCAAGTGCAGTGGCTCACACCTGTAATCCCAGTGCTTCGGAAGGCCTAGTTGGGAGGCTTGTTTGAGGCCAGGAGTTCAAGATCTGCCTGGGCAAATAGCGAGACGCTGTCTCTACAGAAAAAATTAAAACTTAGTTGGGCATGGTGGCATCCACCTGTAGTCCTAGCTACTTGGGAGACCGAGGGGAGGATTGGTTGAGCCAGGGAGTTTGAGGTTACAGTGAGCTGTGATCACACCACTGCATTCCAGCCTGGGCGACAACAAAGTAAGACCCTTTCTCTTAAAAAATTCAATTGTTCATTACTGGTATATAAGAAAGCAATTTGACTTTTATACATTAACCTGGTATCCTACAACCTTGCTATAATTGTTTATTAGCTTGAGGAGGTTTTGTTTTTGTTTTTGTTGTTCACTACATAGACAATCATGCCATCTTTAAAAAGTTTTATTTCTTTTTTAGTTTTTATTATTTATTTATTTTGAGATGGCGTCTTGCTCTGTTGCCCAGGCTGGAGGGCAGTGGCACGATCTCAGCTCACTGCAACCTCCACCTGCCAGGTTTAAGCGATCCTCCCACCTCAGCCTCTGGAGTAGCTGAGATTACAGGCGCCCGCCGCCACGCCTAGCTCATTTTTGTGGTTTTTTTTGTTTGTTTTTGTTTTTTGAGACGGAGTCTCGCTCTGTCGCCCAGGCTGGAGTGCAGTGGCACGATCTCGGCTCACTGCAAGCTCCGCCTCCCCAGTTCATGCCATTCTCCTGCCTCAGCCTCCCGAGTAGCTGGGACTACAGGTGCCCGCCACCATGCCCGGCTAATTTTTCGTATTTTTAGTAGAGACAGGGTTTCACCTTGTTGGCCAGGATGGTCTCGATTTCCTGACCTCGTGATCTACTCACCTCAGCCTCCCAAAGTGCTGGGATTACAGGCGTGAGACACCGCGCCCGGCCCATTTTTGTGTTTTTAACAGAGATGGGGTTTCACCATGTTGGCCAGGCTGGTCTCGAACTCCTCACCTCAGGTGATCCACTCACCTTGGCCTCCCAAATTGCTGGGATTATAGGCGTGAGCCATTGTACCCGGCCTTATTTCTTTTTTAAAAAGTCATCCTGGCTGGGCACAGTGGCTCATGCCTGTAATTCCCAGCACTTTGAGAGGCTGAGGTGGATGGATCACGAGATCAGGAGTTCAAGACCAGCCTGGCCAACATAGTGAAACCCCATCTGTACTAAAAATACAAAAAAAAAAAAAAAAAATTAGCCAGGCGTGGTTGTGAGCACGTCTGGTCCCAGCTACTTGGGAGACTTAGGCAGGAGAATCGCCCAAAGCCGCGAGCCAGAGGTTGTGGTGAGCTGGGTTCATGCCACTGCACTCCAGCCTGAGTGACACAGCAAGACTGTCTCAAAAAAAAAAGTCATCCTGTATACCTTTTGTTTTCTTTCCTTGTCTTATTGTGTTAGCCAGGTTGTCCAGTACAATGTTGAAAAAGAGTGGTGAGAGGGAACATCCTTGCTTTGTTCCTGATCTTAGTGGGAAAGCTTCAAGTCCCTCATCATTAAATATGGACAATATTCATTTCTATTTCTGCCATTCATTGGGTCTACAGATATCATTAACTTTAAAACACGACACAAACCACAGCTTGTGTTTATTAGTTCCCCTGAACATTACACATTTCTTATATACTAGATTATTTTCAACAAATGCATTGTATTTTTAAAGTTTGTGTCTTCAAAAGGTCAAATTGATCTATTTCTTTTGTCACATGGATATACATGCACAAATATATACGTGCAACATGTATATATGATCATATAGACATATATAGCAACATAGATATAGATGTTACATGCATATAACCATTTTAGCTGAAGAGCTCTAGCTCATTGGCCCCTAATGCAGAGTTTCCGGCAAGTAACCAAGTATGTCTATTCCAGACATGTATGAAGAATTTGGAAAATAAGAAGGCGTGTTTGCAGAACACTGGGCCCACTACAGCACCACCTACCTCAACCTCCACCTGCTCGTCTATGATTTGTGGTCCACAGAGGTTTCTCTGGGTCTTTGCTCATTCCGCTTTCCCCAGAACACAGCCGTCTTGCAAGCACCTCTGGAAACACCTAGGAGAGAGAGTCACAGCCCATTTCTGTGGACATGCCCCAGGGTCACCTTTCTTCAAGGGGTCCCACTTAGTGATGTGGCTCAGATTCAGGAGTGGAGAAAGAAGTCTCCAGTTTCCCTTTTAGTAACTCAGAACAGGGTAAGAGGTTTTGTTTTTACAGTGTAGATAAGACCCTGGTAGGCTGCCCAACTCACTCAGTCCTAGGATTGATATTATAATTATTTTAGTCATTGTTCTAATGGCTTCTAATAATGCTTTTATTGGTACAATACCTGCTAAGAAATGTATAGCAGATGGTATCATTAGGTAACGGGAACACACATATCTCTAAGTCATGGCCATTGCTTTTTGGTCATTTTCACTAATCCAGACAATTAAGAAAATCCATTTTTATACTTATTCAGAGGTCCCCACTTCTGCTCCCACTGCCGTTCAGCTCAGACTTGTGTCTTGGAGAAGAGTTAATGTGCATGTGTCTGTGAGAGTGATATGCCATCTCATCCCCTCTATCTTTTTTCCAATGTCTTACCCCCTCAGGGTCTCTCATCCACCTGGGGCCCAGCAATGTTGTGGCTGAAGAGGGGATGATTCAGGTTCCTGCCTGGTTATGCCCCATAACCAGTTACTGGTTAAAGGGTGGGAGATGCAGCAGTCTCAGCTGGCGGGGGGCTTGCTATGTGACCATGCATAGTTTTATTTGGGGGGCTGACCTCTCTCATGTGGAGGACCCCCTTCACCAGAATAGAGCAGCCACGGCCCATGGGCCCCTTGAGACATGTGTGCCTCCAGCTCTTTTCTGTTTGGGGAACCCTTTCCTCAGCCTGGAGGCCCTCCATGGGGCAGCAGGTCCTCTGCTCCACTGACTACACCCTATGCTCCATCATTTTAGGCCAGAGGAGCACCAGGGCCTCACCTGTGCCCAGTGAGAAATACAAGACTCAAATCGGAGTGAGTCCTTGTCTCTAGGGAACAGTACTTCCCATTCTCTTTGCACTCTGCCTCGATTCTTACCCTGCTCCTGCCTTCAGAAGTCTCCAGATGATCAAGGCCTGTAAGTCTCACCCTCCTGACTTCATGGGACAGGTGTGCAGGGGAGGGCTGGGAGAAGGGCATTATTCTCAAGCTTCTAGAAAGTCTTTTCTTTGACTCTACTCTCACAGGAGCCTTCTTACAGAATGTAGTTACAAATCTCAAATCGATTTTGGAATTTCTAAAATATGGAGACAGCCTGCAGCACTGACATGGCATTCATGAATGTGCTGGGGAGACTGCCAAGCACCAGCCCAGAGAAAACAGCCTTCAGAATTTCAACTTATTTTGTCACATGTAATTTTATAACACAACCACAAAGTTTCCTTGGCTATTCAAAGAATCAATCCAGTAATTTTTTTTACATTTATTTATTTTTCTATTTGCAAGACAGTTGTCTATTAAGAGATGACACTCATAAGACTTTTAAACTATGATAGATTTCAGTAAAATCACTGAATACTAAAATATAATAAAACATTAGGGCCAGGCACAGTGGCTTACACCTGTAATCCCAGTTACTCAGGAGGCTGAGGCAGGAGAATCACTTGAACCCAGAAGGCAGAGGTTGCAGTGAGCTGAGATTGCACCATTGCACTCCAGCCTGGGGGACAAGAGCGAGTCCTCATCTCAAAAAAAAAAAAAAAAATTAGACTACAAAAAGCAATCAAACTGGATGCACCCAGATAGCCTGCTCTCTGACAGTGAGTGAAGGAGCCCAGAATGTCTCCTCTGAGCTGCAGACCGCACAGTTTACTCTTTCCATGCAATGAGCTTATTGGAGCTTATTTGAAATAAAAGACTGCTGCATGTTCCTGTGGTCACCCACAATTCTCAGAATGACTGCCAGGCCATGGAGCAGCCATGACAGTGCTGTGACCCTGACTCTGTTCTGTGAGGTTGCATGGGGGACACCAGGCCAGTCACAGGCTGCCAGACCCAAGGACAGGGGACAAGCAGTCCTGGGCTGTCTCTCTGCAAGGGCTGCTGTGACAATGTCAAACCTGAGAATTCCTAAAGCTGCAAAGAGGGCTACGAAGCACAGATGCCAGCCCCAGGACTTACAAGAAAGTATAACCTCTTTTCTAAAATGGTTCCCCCCAAATAAACAGGGAAGAAGCCAATCCAACAAAAGCATCCATTTCTAAAGACTCACCTTAGGAGAACGATATCATGGGAGTAAAAGCAGTTATCACCATTCCTTAATTCACGCCCCTGTTTCTACACACATCACGTTTGAGATCACAGTCATTGATAATTGTCATCTTATCAATGAAACCATAACACAATTAACAACTATTTCATGTAACAGTTACTGGCTTGACACTAGGCCCAGGTGTAGACAGAGAGATATCTATTTGCATGTACCTGTGATCACCTCCATCAGAGACAGTTCACTGTCATGGGCAGCAGCCTTCTTGGTGTCATGAATTTCTTGGCGAATTGGCTGAGTTCAAATGTGGATCTTATGTTTCCCTCTCTCTGTGCCCTGCCAGAACTCTGTGGGAGGGGTCTGTGGTCAGTATCCTCTTTGCTTCCTTCCTTCCCTGCCCCTTAGGGAGTTGATGGCAGGGTTTCTTACTCAATCAGCCCACTGCCATCAACCAGTTTAGCTCACCACCTGCAGACTCAGAGGGGCAGTGGAGGCTGCAATGTTGCTGCAACCAAAGGATCTGTGCCAAGGATACCCCACAGCAGCAGTGGGATCCCCACTTACTGGAGCATCTCCCGTGAAGGCACACAGACCCCAGCATCAACCCCTCAGCACCAGCCCGGGGTGGGTGAGCACTGGTGGGTCCATCTTCCTAGCTCCTTGGGGACAGGGGTCTCCAGGGAGTGTCCCTGCCACTCGACATCCCTGTCCACTCTCCTCAGCCCCCTCCATGCCCCAGACCCTTTCGTCTCACGTTAAGACCCCCTCCCAGGGAAAGATACGTCAGTTTCGCTCCTCACAGGTACCCCAATTTTAGGAGTGGTTTTCCTGGTGGTTCCCTGCTCCCTTCCCCTCAGAGAATGCCCATTTCCTAACCACTAGGCTTCTTCCATGGTCAGCCTGTCTCAAGCCCCTTGCCTATCATTATAGAGAGGAGGATGGCTCTTTCTTGGCTCTGGTTGGCTGCAATGGTGGCTCCCAGTAGGTCCTGGAGGGAGGTGGCTGATCCCAGGGGTAGTTTTAAACCTGGAATGTGTTTTTTCCTTTGGGCTTTGATTGGGAACCAGGGAGTGCCCACTGGGGAACTTCAAAGCATTCTCTTTAGCCAGTGCCTCCCAGGGTGTCCCTCAACCTTATCTCTCCTCCATCATCTCCTCATTTCTCCCTCCCCTTCTCCCTGAGCGCTGACCTTCCCCAGCAGACCCTGTGCCCATGGCACCCTCCCCAGGGAGGTGCAGCTCAAAAAACATCCTCCTCGGTGATTATTTCCTCCAGCACTTTATTATGAAAATGTTCACAGGCTGAGCATGTGGCTCCCATCTGTAATCCCAGCACTGTGGGAGGCCGAGGCGGGCAGATCAACTGAGGTCAGGAGTTTGAGACCAGCCTGGCCAACATGGTGAAACCCCATCTCTACTAAAAATACAAAAAGTAGCCGGATATGGTAGCACGTGCCTGTAATCCAGCTACTCGAGAAGGCTGAGATAGGAGAATTACTTGAACCTGGGAGGCAGAGGTTGCAGTGAGCCGAGATCGCGCCACTGCACTCCAGCCTGGGAGACAGAGCAAGACTCCCTCTCAAAACAAAACAAAACAAACAAAAAACAAAAAAAAATGTTCAAACCTACAGAAAAGCTGATAGAATTTTGCAGTGAATGCCCTTAGACCTCCCACTTCAAGTCCACCAACAACACTATCTATCCATCATTCTCTCCAGTCACAAATTCATCATTTTTTCTCTTGGTGTATGTTAAAGTAAATGTAGATTACAGTGCACTTTCCCCCAAATACCTCAGCACTTATATCATTAACTAGAGTTTAGTGTTTACAGATTTTTATTTCAATAAAAAATGTGCAGGGCCGGAGGCGGTGGCTCTCGCCTGTAATTCCAGCACTTTGGGAGGCTGAGGCAGGAGGATTGCTTGATGCCAGGAATTTAAGACCAGCCTGGGCAACCCCATCTCTATAAAAATAAAAAGAAATTAGCCGGGTATGGTGGTGAACACGTGTAGTTCCAGATACTCAGAAGGCTGAGGCAGGAGGATTGCTTGAGGCTAGGCGTTCGAGGCTGCAGTGAGCTATGATGGTGCCACTGCACTCCAACCTGGGCAACAGAGTGAAACTTCGTCTCAAAAAAATAAATAAATAAACAAAAGGCTGGGCATGGTGGCTTATGCCTGTAATCCCAGCACTTTGGGAGGCCGAGGTGGACAGCCTTGGATTGGAAAGGGCTCACTGCAGCCTTGACTTCCCAAAGTGCTGGGATTACAGGCATAAGCCACCATGGCAAATGTTTCCTGCCATTTTTTTTAATATTCATCAATGTTGCGGTCTCGAACTCCTGACCTCAGGTGATCCGCCCACCTCGGCCTCCCAAAGTGCGAGATCACAGGCTCGAGCCACCGTGGGAAATGTTTTCTGTATCAGTGTTTCTTCCTTTTCATTGTCCACAACTAGTTCATTGTATGGATGGATCACAATTCACCTGCTGATGGAAATTTGAGTTGTTACCTGTTTTTGGCTACAGTGAATAAAGCTGTGATGCATTCTCAGTACACCAGTTTGTGTAGATGAGTTTTCGTTTTTCTCAGGAGAGGAACTGCAGACCCACGGGGTAAGTCTGTATTGTTTGATAAGAAGCTGCCGGACATCTTCCCACAGTGGTCTCCACTGGTCTCACAACTAGAGAGTCGGTGGGCCCACTCCCTTGCCACTTTTGGTCTCTTGGTTATCCATGATTTTTGTTGTTATTTTTCTAATGGGCTTGATCAAATCTTGCTCATTTTTCAGTAGGTCTGCTTGGCTTTTTATTATTTAAATGTGGGATTATTTGTATACCCTGGATACCAGTCCTTTGTCAGACACATATTCTGCATATATTTTCCTTTAAGCTATGGTTCAGCGAGGAGAGGTTTTAATTTATTATTATTTCGGCAGTGCTGGAGTCAGCCTCATGAAGTGGGGGTTTCTTCTGGGCATCCAAGAGCTTTTAATTTTTAATAGGCTCTAATTCACCACTTTTTCTTTTTTTTTTTCTTTTTTTGAGACAGTCTCACTCTGTTGCCAGGCTGGAGTGCAGTGCCATGATCTCGGCTCACTGCAATCTTCACCTCCCAGGTTCAAGCAATTCTCCTGCCTCAGCCCCCCAAGTAGCTGGGATCACAGACATGTACCATCGCACCCAGCTAATTTTTGTATTTTTGGTACAGACAGGGTTTTACCATGTTGGCCAGGCTGGTCTTGCATTCCTGACCTCAGGTGACCCACCCACCTCAACCTCCTAAAGTGCTAGGATTAGAGGCGTGAACCACCATGCCTGGCCTAATTCATCACTTTTTTTTGTTTCACGGGTATTGCTTTCTGTGACCTAACTAGGAAAATTTTGCTACCCTCATCTCATAAAAATACTCACCTCTGTTATCTTCTAAAAGCATTACGGTTTTAGAGTTTCTATTTAGGTCTATGATCCATCTCAAATTAGTTTTTGTAAATGGTGTGAGGTGAGTATAAATGTTCAATTTTTCCCAGGTAGACCTCTAATTATTTCAGTATGATTTGTTTAAAACATCTTCTTTCCTTGCCGGGTGTGGTGGCTCACGCCTGTAATCCCAGCACTTTGGGAGACCCTGGCGGGTAGATCAGGAGGTCAGGAGATCGAGACCATCCTGGCTAACACGGTGGAACCCCGTCTCTACTAAAAATACAAAAAATTAGTCAGGCGTGAAGGCGGGCGCCTGTAGTCCCAGCTACTCGGGAGGCTGAGGCAGGAGAATGGCGTGAACCCGTGAGGCTGAGGTTGCAGTGAGCCAAGATTGCACCACTGCACTCCAGCCTGGGCAGCAGAGCGAGACTCTGTCTCAAAAAAATAAAATAAATAAATAAATAAAAATCTTCTTTCCTCTATAAATTGCATTCAATTTTTTTTTTTTTTTTTTTTTTTTTTTGAGACAGCCTCTCCGTCTCCCAAGCTGGAGTGCAGTGGCACGATCTTGGCTCACTGCAACCTCCACCTCCTGTGTTCAAGTGATTCTCCTGCCTCAGCCTCCCGAGTAGCTGGGATTACAGGCGCATGACACCATGCCTGGCTAATTTTTGTATTTTTAGTAGAGATGGGGTTTCACCTTGTTGGTCAAGCTGGTCTCGAACTTCTGACCTCATAATCCGCCCACCTCAGCCTCCCCAAGTGCTGGTATTACAGGCTTGAGCCACCGCCCCCATCCTATCCTATTTTTATCTATAGTGTTTTAAGTGTAACTGTATCTGTATATCTATAGATATATGTTTCTTTGTTGCTCTGTATATTATAATATACATATATAACTTACCACTGTTTACTTTTTACAACACTTTGAGTAAGATAATAGTGAACTTTTGGTTATTTCTCTTAGGTTTTTCTGGTATAAAGCCTTATCCGTTGTAAATAGTACTATATTTATCTTCTTCATGATTTTAATACCTCTCCTTTATTTCTCTCCTGTGTTTTTACTCTCAAGATTTTTAGAATACTTCCAGTAGGAAAAAGCGTAATAACCTGGCCAATGAGAACCATTATCTCCTTCTTGAATTTAAGGGGATTAACATATAATAGTATTCTAAAATCGTTGGGAAGAAATGAACATCTAGTAATAGCCAGGGAACTACAAAGTCAAAAGATAAATTAGGGGACAAACCCTATTGATGTTAACACATTGCTGTAATTTTGAGGTATCTTGATACTGAATATGAAGAATAAATCCAAATATGAAGAGCAGATTAATGAAACATATCAGGAAGCCGACAGGCAGAATTCCATTATAACATCTGACATATGATAAATATGGCTACAAATAATTGCTGCTTTCTCAATAAATGTTATTGAGCCAAATTGCTAGGCATCTGAGAAAATGTTTCTACTTCACACCACAAACCAAAATTAATCTAGGTTGATTAAAATTTTTAATGTAAAAGAAAACAGTTGGCAGGGCACGGTGGCTCATCTCTACTAAAAATACAAAAATTAGCCGGGCTTGGTGGCGATGCCTGTAATCCCAGCTACTCAAGAGGCTGAGTCAGGAGAATTGCTTGAAGCCAGGAGGCGGAAGCTGTGTTTAGCCAAGATCGGCTCATTGCACTCCAGCCTGGGCAACAAGAGCGAAACTCCATCTCAAAAAAAAAAAAAGAAAAAGAAAACAGTTAAATAATAGATATCTAAAACATCTTTATAAATGGAAGTTTTTTTAAGCATAAGAGCAGGGCATAAAATAGGAAAATGCATGTGTGTGTGTGTATGTGTGCATTGTGTGTATATGCGTAAACTATGTGTATGTATATGTATATATGCACACAACTACATAAAAAGTAAAATTCTCCCTGACTGCAGTGGCTCACACCTGTAATCCCAGCAATTTGGGAGGCCAAGGTGGGTGGATCACCTGAGGTCAGGAGTTCGAGATCAGCCTGGCCAGCGTGGTGAAACCCCATCTCTACTAAAAATACAAAATTTAGTTAGGTGTGGTGGTGCACGCCTGTAATCCCAGCTACTCGGGAGACTGAGGCAGGAGAATCACTTGAACCTAGAAGGTGGAGGTTGCAGTGAGCCAGGATTGTGCTACTGTACTCCAGGCTGGGTGACAGAGCAAGACTCTGTCTCAAAAAAAAAAAAAAAAAAGTAAAATTCTCTCATCCAAAAAAAGAGAAAAAAAAACCATAAGTGAAATTATACAGCAAATGACAAAATGAAACATTGTAACATATACAGGAAGTTTTTTATATTTATATATAGTGTTCTTAAAAATTATTATCACTGGCAGACATCTGGAAAACTGAATAAAGAACACATGTAGTACATTCACAAAGAAGAAATATGAATGATCAATAAATTCATGAAAAAATAGCAAATATGGAATGTAATAAGACATGAAAATGAAAATGTGAAACACCACTTTAACATAACTTATAATAAGCACTGACAGTTCCTAGGAAAATTAAAAATAGCACATTTCAGCCAAGTGCAGTGGCTCACACCTGTAATCCCAGTACTTTGGGATGACGAGGTAACAGGATCTCCTGAGGCCAGGAGTTCAAGACCGGCCTGAGCAACATAACAAGACCCCATCTCTACAAAAATATAATTAAAAACATGAGCCAGGGCGTGATGGCACGCATCTTCAGTCCCAGCCACTCGGGAGGCTGAGGTGGAAGGATCACTTGGGCCCAGGAGGTCGAGGCTTCAGTGACCTATGATCCTACCACTGCACTCCAGCCTGGGTGACAAAGTGAGACCTTGTCTTGAAGGAAGGAAGGAAGGAAAGGAAGGAAGGGAAGGAAGGGAAGGAAAGGAAGGAAGGGAAGGAAGGGAAGGAAGGGAAGGAAAGGAAGGAAAGGAAGGAAAGGAAGGAAGGAAGGAAGGAAGGAAGAAAGAAAGAAGAAAGAAAGAAAGAAAGAAAGAAAGAAAGAAAGAAAGAAAGGAAGGAAGGAAGGAAGGAAGGAAGAAAGAAAGAAAGAAAGAAAGAAAGAAAGAAAGAAAGAAAGAAAGAAAGAAAGAAAGAAAGGAAGGAAGAAAAAAGAAAGAAAGAAAGAAAGAAAATAACAACATATTTATAGCAATATTGACCTAGCAGAAATATCAAGTGTTGTGGTCTGAATGTTCATGTTCTCCTAAACTTTGTATATTGAAATCTTTGCTGGCTAGTGTGATAGTATTAGGAGGTGGGCTCTTTGGGAAGTGATTAGGTCATGAGGGTGGAGCCTTCATAAATCGGATTAGTGCCCTTATATGAGAGACCCCAGTGAGACTCCTCATCCCTTCCGCCATGTGAGGACACAGCGAGATGCCATCTGTGAAGCAAAGAGCAAGCTCTTGCCAGACACCAAATCTGCCAGTGCTTTGATTATGATCTTTCAGCCTCCAGAACTGTGAGAGATAAATTTCTATTGTTTGTATGCCACCCAGTTTATGGTCTTTTGTTATAGCAGACCAAGTAGACCAAGACATCAAGACACTATTGTACAGATGGTCCCTGACTTCTGATGGTTTGACTTAATGATTTTTCAACTTTACAATGGTACAACCACAAGGTTTCAGATTTTAAGCACTAGTGATTCTCTGACCAAAGACTCTCTGGGCTACTTTTCTTTCTTCTTCTTCTTCTTCTACTTCTTCTCCTTCTCCTTCTTCTTCTTCTTCTTTTTTAATTTAAGAGATGGGGGTCTCACTCTGTCACCCATAATCATTCCAGGCTGGAATGCGGTGGGGTGATCATAGCTCACTGCAGCCTCAAACTCTTGGGCTCAAGCGATCTTCCCCGTCAGCCTCCCAAGTAGCTGGGACTACAGCGCAGACCATCACGCCTTGCTGGGCTGCATTTTCAATTTAATGATATTTTCAACTTAAGATGGGTTTCTTGGGACATAACCCCCATTGTAAGTCGAGGAGCATCTGTATTTAAATGTAAGACCTTGGAAAATTTCAAAATGTTTAAAAATGAATTCAATAAATTATGGTTGATCATACAAAGGAACATAGGCTATCATTAAGATTGTTGAAATAATATTTAATGACAGAAATATGTTCACTCAAGCAAAATGAAATAAGTAATTATTTTTAAATTATAGCTTAGTAACAGTCTTGAAAAGTAAATGCAGATATGTGTATGAGAGGGGAAAGAACAGGGTAGAAGTGCTTTCAACTGCGAATAGTGGCTGTCATTTTGGGTGATGTCATTTGTGTTTATTTCTTTTTCCTCACCTCTATCTTCTGAAGTTTCTACTCTGGAACACATTGTATGTTGCAAGAAGAAAAAATTATTTTGCGCTCACATGATATCCTTGCTAAGAACTGCTTGATTGAGCCCGAGGGTCTCTGTATGGAAAGGCAGTCTTCCCTATCTCATGTCTCTGTCTCTAAGGAGAGTAGACTGTGTGCTGCAGAGAGTAGGGGCAATGTTGGGGTTCCACAGCCCCAGCCAGAATCTGCTCCTTCTGCTGGGGATCCCCCTGTCCAAGTCTCTGTTCTGTTTTGCACAGTGGGGCTAGCACTTGCTCACTTACTCTTAGGGGCAACTCTAAGGTTGGTGTGACATCCATAGACAAGGATCAGCCATGTGTCTTTTACTATTATGCATACAGTGACTATTTTATTATTGTTGTTCCTTTAGTTTCTCAGTGTCTTTTCCTCATGGTATCTTCAAAAAGCTACTCTCTGTGTCAAGCCTCTCTTTGCTCTCTGGGAAACTCTTACACTGTAGAGAAGCTTCAAATATTATGAGAAAGGAGGAGCACTTGGCCCTCCGTGGTCTATCTGGTTTGATGCCCCTCATGGGGAAGCTCGTTTTTCTGCCTTTTCCCAGCCCGTGGCCCAAACAGCAGTCCAGCCTGTCTCAATCTCCCCAGCCCATTTTTCTTTTTCTTTTTTAATGTTAGGATTAACAAATACAAAGAATATAGAATTCTTTTTTTTGTAAACAGCTTCATCCTTCCAAAAAAAACCCAATGAAAGCTCTTCTAAAATATTCATCATTTCAGGCCAGGTGCGGTGGCTCACGCTTGTAATCCCAGCACTTGAGGACACTGAGGCAGGTGGATCATCTGAGGTCAGGAATTTGTGACCAGCCTGACCAATATGGTGAAACCCTGTCTCTACCAAAAATACAAATATCAGCTGGGCATGGTGGCATGTGCCAGTAGTCCCAGCTACTCAGGAGGCTGACACAGGAGAATTGCTTGAACCCAAGAGGTGGAAGTTGCAGTGAGCCGACATCATGCCACTGCACTCCAGCCTGGGCAACAGAGACTCCATCTCAAAATAAAATAAAATACTCATCATTTCAGTGGTGAACCAGAGTACAGACCCATCTTTATCTCTGGTCATTAAAAAAGTTAACATTTCTATGTCTAGCAAGGGCTATCTTGCCATGGAGAGAATATAACTGAATCAAACCAATCTGGTTCAACTTTTATGCAACAAGGTTGTGAGTTGTTTTTTGGTTGCCATGGACCCCCAAGTTGAAGGTCATGTAACCTGAGCACACCTAGATGAGTCAAGTGTACAACCACAGGGGGAACCTAAACACTCAGACCAAGGAGTAGGGACTGAATTAAGAGCGGACACCACGTGGCAGGATTCAGGATCCAGTCAGATGGAGTTGTGGTATCACTCCATGACAGGATCCAGTCAGACCATGCCTTCTGGCATCACCTCATTGCAAGATCCAGTCAGATCACACTTCATTACTTTATGCTAATAAAACCCTACCTAGCCTCCAACTCCTTTTCTCAAAAGCCAAGGCCTTGATATTGGCTTGTATGCACATGGGACAGCAAGCCCATTGACCGCTTGGTAACAAGAGGAGGAAGGATAGTTTGCTGTGCTCTGACAGTGCTTCAGCACCTTTTTCTTTCTTGCTCTGAAATAGATCTTCCACTTATGGAGAATGGGCCCTTTCCTACTACCCTAGAAGCTGGGAATGGGTGAGTCTGCACTCTGTTACTAAGACATTCAAATGTGTGACCTTAGCTGACAATCACTCTATCCCTACAAGGTAGGGCATGGTATCCTTACTCTCATTTTATAGATGGAGAAACAGAAATCAGTGATATATTTCCATCTAGGTTCTTGAATGATCATTTGGAGCAAATCTTGCCAGTGCTAATCATCAGAAACCTTACCCTTTCTTTGTAGGAGCAAAAAAGGACTCCTGTTCTGATGAAGTAGTATTCCTTCTAGAGTCAATTAGTCATAGCAGGTGGCATTTTCCTAACTAATACACTAAAGATGATTGAGAACAGGCAACATAAGTAAATTAGGATCCAGGTGAAACTGTGAAGGAATATTACTTGTTTTCAAAGTATATTTTAAACAATCATACATTCTGTATTGGCAGGTGTGTGGGAAAGCAGACTCTCTGAGGCATGGCTGGTGTGAGTATAAATTGATTTAGTCTTTTTCTGAAGGTAATGAACAACATCTATAAAAATCAAGAATTCCCATAGCCTGATTCATCAGCTACTCTTTAGCAATTTACTTTGTAGTCATTCTCTAGAAGTATTCCAGAAAGACATGTTTAAAGGTATTCATCATGATATTAATGATAAAATTTGGAAAACACATCACTTAGGTACAAACATCATAGCTGCTATGTACAGCAGTAGTTGGCCTATTTTCATAGTATAGTATTCCATTGCATGATCATTTTATTTCATTTTTTTCATTATTTTATTTTGTTTTCATCATTATTTTATTTCATTTTTCTCCTGTTGATGGACATTTGGCTATTTCCAGTCTAGGGCTCTGGTAAATGCTACTGCACATCACATAAGCGCATGTTTCTATTGGGTGGAGTGGTGAGGTCCTAGCATGTGTGGATATTTATCTACTAAAGATCCTACTGGCCAGTGCAGTGGCTCACATCTGTAATCCCAGCACTTTGGGAGGCTGAGGCGGGCAGATCACCTGAGGCCAGGAGTTCGAGACTAGCCTGGCCAACATGGCGAAACACCCGTCTCTACTAAAAATACAAAAAATTAGCCAGGCATGGTGGCGGGCGCCTGTAATCCCAGCTACTCGGGAGGCTGAGGCAGGAGAATTGCTTGATGTCAGGAGACAGAGTCTGCAGTGAGCCGAGATTGCGCCATTACACTCCAGCCTGGGCAAAAAGAGCAAAACTCCATTTCAAAAAAAAAAAGATCCTGCCAAACTACTTGCAAAGTGGCTGCACCAAATACATTCCCATCAGCAGCGGGGGATGTTACTCTTGGTATTGTCAGTCTTTTTCATTTGATGGGTCTATGGGTCTGTAGTGGTATCTTAGTGTGTGTGTGTGTGTGCGCGCGCGCACGCGTGTGCGCGCGTGTGTGTTTGAAACAGGGTCTCACTCTGTCACCCAGGCTGGAGTGCAAGTGGTGCAATCATAGCTCACTGTAGCCTCCATCTTCTGGGCTCAAACAATCCTCACACCTTAGCCTCCTGAGTATCTGGAACTACAGGTGTGTGCCCCCATGTTCAGCTAATTTTTAAATTTTTTTTAGAGATGGGGTCTCACTATTTAGTCCAGGCTGGTCTTGAACTCCTGGGCTCAAGCGATCTTCCTGTCTCAGCCTCCCAAAGTGCTGGGATTACAGGTGTGAGCCACTGCACCCGGCCTTGTGTTTTTATTTGCTTCTGCCTGATTGCTGATGAGATTGAGCACCTTTTCAGGCATGTTGGCCATCTGGGTATCCTCTTACAGTTTTGTTGTTGTTGTTGTTGTTGTTTTGAGATGGAGTTTCGCTCTTGTTGCCTAGGCTGGAATACAATGGCGCGACCTCGGCTCACCGCAACCTCCGCCTCCCAGGTTCAAGTGATTCTCCTGCCTCAGCCTCCAAAGTAGCTGGGATTACAGGCATGCACCACCATGCCTAGCTAATTTTTTTGTATTTTTAGTAGAGATGGGGTTTCACCATGTTGGCTAGGCTGGTTTCAAACTCCTGACCTCAAGTGATCCACCCATCTCGGCCTCCCAAAGTGCTGGGACTACAGGCATGAGCCACAGCGCCCCATCCCTCTTACAGTTTATATGACCATACACTTAAGTTTCCTCCACCAGACCACATGAATAACAACATTTGTGTGTGAAAATTAAGATAACCAGTGTATAAAGAGACCAGCAAGGTGCCAGCTCCAGTCCTAGACAATATGGCATCCCTCACCCCCTCACCTTTCCCGTGTCCACAGTTCTCAGCTTGGTACCTGGCAGGCAGCAGCACACAGCCTGTGTCAACACTGGGCTATCCTGTAGATGATCGCAGGCCAGGAAGGGAGAAGCCACAGATGTGGATGCACTCCCAAGAGGCTCCTTAGAGAACTTGCACTTGAGAACTCCTCAAACACTCAATGATTTGTGGAAAAATAATCAAAGGGCAATAGGTGAGTTTTTTTGTTTAACTCTACATTCTGACAATGGCTTCCTGCATTTCTGGTATTAAGATGACCATCCCTTTCACCCTTTCCTGATGAGAGTGTTACTTTTTAAAACATCATTAATTTCTGTAATTATACAGGCAGTAGGAAAAAATGTAAAGAAATAAATAGGCCGGGCATGGTGGCTCATGCCTGTAATCCCAACACTTTGGGAGGCCAAAGCAAGTGGATCACCTGAGGTCAGGAGTTCAAAACTAGCCTGGCCAACATGGTGAAACCCCATCTCTACTAAAAATACAAAAACGTTAGCTGTGCATGGTGGCACATGCCTATAATCCCAGCTACTCAAGAGACTGAGGCAGGAGAATCACTTGAACCCAGGAGGCAGAGGTTGCAGTGAACCAAGATTGCTCCACTGCACTCCAGCCTGGACAAAAAGACCAAAACTCCGTCTCAAAAAAAGAAAAAAAAAAAAGAAAGGAAAAGAAAAGAAAGAAAGAAATAGACAAATAGACACCATTATTTAAGAAAGTAGAAAGTTGGCAGTAAAAATACGGAGGACTTTTACTTGTCCTTGGAATCCCAAAGTCTGGGAACTGATGGTCTAGAATAGCACTATCCAATAGAAATAGAAATCGACCCACATAAAGAAGGTTAAGCTTTCTAGAAGCCACATTATCATAAAAGTAAAAAGTAAAAAGAGCAGGTCCCCCAAAATCTGGCCATAAACTGGCCCCAGAACTGGCCATAAACAAAATCTCTGCAGCACTGTAACATGTTCATAATGGCCCTAACGCCCACGCTGGAAGGTTGTGGGTTTACCGGAATGAGGGCAAGGAACACTTGGCCCGCCCAGGGCAGAAAACTGCTTAAAGGCATTCTTAAGCCACAAACAATAGCATGAGCGATCTGTGCCTTAAGCACATGCTGCTGCTGCAGTTAACTAGCCCAATCTATTCCTTTAATTCGGCCCATCCCTTCGTTTCCCATAAGGGATACTTTTAGTTAATTTAATATCCATAGAAACAATGCTAATGACCGGTTTGCTGTTAATAAATATGTGGGTAAATCTCTGTTTGGGGCTGTCAGCCCTGAAGGCTGTGAGACCCCTGATTTCCCACTTTACACCTCTGTATTTCTCTGTGTGTGTCTTTAATTCCTCTAGCACCACTGGGTTATGGCCTCCCCGACCCAGCTGGTCTCGGCAAAAAATAAACAGGTGAAATTGATTGTAATCATATTTTATTTAAAATGGTTGATCTTGGCCGGGCGCGGTGGCTCACGCTTGTAATCCCAGCACTTTGGGAGGCCGAGGCGGGCGGATCACGAGGTCAGGAGATCGAGACCACGGTGCAACCCCGTCTCTACTAAAAATACAAAAAATTAGCCGGGCGTGGTGGCGGGCGCCTGTAGTCCCAGCTACTCGGAGAGGCTGAGGCAGGAGAATGGCGTGAACCCGGGAGGCAGAGCTTGCAGTGAGCCGAGATCGCGCCACTGCACTCCAGCCTGGGTGAAAAAGCGAGACTCCGTCTCAAAATAAAATAAAATAAAATAAAATGGTTGATCCAAAACATTATAATTTCAATGCATCATCAATATGAAAATGATCGATACTACATTTTACATTGTGTGCACTGTCTTTGACGGCCAGTGTACTCTTTACACTTACTGTACTTCTCCAGTGGACTCGCTGCACTTCAAGTGCTCAGAGTGCGTGTGGGTGCCAGAGTGGACAGCATAGAGCCTCGGAGGCCTGCAGGTACTCCCCAAATATTTCAAGAATGAATGAATGAATGAACGTAGGCATGAACTGTGGATTCCCACAAGTTCTCACTGGGAAGATGTCCTATACCCGCCTCATCAGGGACGGCCACCAGGGGGCGCGAGAGTGCTAGTTGACGGGCTCCACATGGCATCCTTGCTGAGAGCCCAGGGCTGGGGTGGGGTGTCCCGGGGCCACAGGTCTCACAGGACTCAGCAACCCAGGGTGTTGAGTCCCCATGCCCCCCCTCAATCTGCTGCAGGCCACTTTTCCATGCTTCAGCCATCCCCTGGTGAGGAGGGGGAGGAGGGCTGGCACTGGCCAGGCAAGGAGCAGGTCTGAGGGTCTCAGAGAGGGATCCCTCTGGCTGCTCAGTAAGGCACAAGCCCCTTGACTCATCAAGTGTGAGGGTCCCTGCAGAGCCAACATAATAGCTTGGAAGAAAGGACGCTCTATGGCAGAGTCAACCCTCTTCGTGGCTCTGGCTCAACAGTGGAGAGACATCCTCCTCCCTTTTCAGGGCGGCTCTGCCACTGGGGCATCGCCCTCGCTGATGCTATCTCCTCGACAACCACTGGCTTACAGCCAGCCTGCCTCTAGCCCCATTTCTCTTCTTCTAGCCCGCCCACTCAGTGGGTAAGAACACCCAACCCCCACCAGTCTCTCCCTACACATGCCTTCTGCGCTTCCCGGAGGCTCCTGCCAGTGGCCCTTGAGTTGCTCCTTCAGGTGCTCCCAGTAGGTGCTCCCTCAGGTGCTCTTCCTAGATGTTAGATGCACCTCTTTTTTTTCCTCTTTCTTTGTTTTTAAGCACCTAGGGAATTTTATTTATTTATTTATAGATGGAGTCTTGCTCTGCTATCCAGGCTGGAAAGCAGTGGCATGATCTCGGGTCACTGCAACCTCTGCTTCCCAGGTTCAAGTGATTCTCCTGCCTCAGCCTCCAGAATCGCTGGGATTACAGACATGTGCCACTACGCCTGGTTAATTTTTTTGTTTTGTTTTGTTTTTTGCTCTTTTTTTTTTTTTTTTTTTTTTTTTTGAGACAGAGTCTCGCTCTGTCGCCCGGGCTGGAGTGCAGTGGCGCAATCTCGGCTCACTGCAAGCTCCGCCTCCCGGGTTCACGCCATTCTCCTGCCTCAGCCTCCGAGTAGCTGGGACTACAGGCGCCCGCCACCGCGCCCGGCTAATTTTTTGTATTTTTTAGTAGAGACGGGGTTTCACCGTGGTCTCGATCTCCTGACCTCGTGATCCGCCCGCCTCGGCCTCCCAAAGTGCTGGGATTACAAGCGTGAGCCACCGCGCCCGGCTTTTTTTTTTGAGACAGAGTTTCGCTCTTGTTGCCCAGGCTGGAGTGCAATGGTGCGATCTCAGCTCACTGCAACCTCCAACTTCCAGGTTCAAGCGATTCTCCTGTCTCAGTCTCCTGAGCAGCTGGGATTACAGGCGCCTGCCAATATGCCCAGCTAATTTTTTGTATTTTTAGTAGAGAAGGGGTTTCACCATGTTGGCCAGGCTGGTTTCAAACTCCTGACCTCAGTTGATCCACCCGCCTCGGCCTCCCAAAGTGCTGGGATTACAGGCATGAGCCACCGTGCCCAGCCATTTTTTTGTATTTTTAGTAGAGACAGGGTTTCACCATCTTGGCTAGGCTGGTCTCAAAACTCCTGACCTCAAGTGATCTGTCCGCCTGGGCCTCCCAAAGTGCTGGATTACAGGTATAAGCCACCACGCCCAGCCAGAGTTCTTTATTTAATGATGTCCTACCATGAAAGTTCACATAACTCCTTTTTTTTTTCAGTTTTTGTTATTCTTTTATATAAATACTCTGGATCATAACTGCTTCTGTCAAACCATGGTACCGAGCTTTATGACAACTCAGAAGTAAGGACTAAGAGAAGGCAAATATAATGCCTTCAAGATCAAGAGACGTTTATGTAGTTCAACTGTTAGAAACAGCTCAACATTGAGCTACCGAGTAGAGTGTGTATGTCAGTATCCACAGTATACAAACCCTTCACGGAGCTGCAAGACCTTTTGACTGTCCTTCAGGTGCCTCCAAATGCTGGTCCCATGGAACTTCTTTCTTTCTGAGGCTGGTTTTCTTTCAACGCAGTTTGGGGTCTGACAATCATGTGTTCAGATTTCCAGGAAACGTGACTACCTTCCTGTTGAGTCCTTGCTTCTCCTACTCATCTTAAAATGACACTTTCTGCCAATAAAGCTTTCCTTGTTTCTACAAATAACTTCTCTTCATCTGTTTCTTTAAGTTTCTGTAGCTCAATATACTTCACAAAGCATTGACAGGTAGGCTTGAAGCTTGGATTGAATAGATCAAAAGCTTTTGACCAGATTTGTAGGCTGAATAGAATTTTCCTCCAATGGGCTGGGCGCGATGGCTCATGCCTGTAATCCCAACTCTTTGGGAGGCTGAGGCAGATGGATCACCTGAGGTCAGGAGTTCGAGACCAGCCTGGCCAACATGAGGAAACCCCGTCTCTACTTAAAATACAAAAATTAGCTGGGTGTGGTGGCGCACGCCTGTAATCCCAGCTACTCAGGAGGCTGAGGCAGGAGAATCACTTGAACTCGGGAGGCGAAGGTTGCAGTGAGCCGAGATCATGCCATTGTACTCCAGCCTGGGCAAAAAGAGCAAAACTTCATCTAAAAAAAAAAAAAAGAAAGAAAGAATTGTGCTCCAATGGGATCCTCATGATACCAGATGTCCTCCATGAGAACTTTGGCTTTGCCATATCGTAAGTAGGGCCTCTGGAAGACTGGCTCCTTCCACAGGGGAAAGGTGTTATGTATGTGATACTAGAGGGGTTTCTCCTTCAATTTCTCCTACAGCACTCCTGCTCAAATCACGTACTGAGTCTGCAAAAAGATGCTCCCTGCGATTTCCAGCCAGTTATAGATGTTTCTCTTGAGTGCTTCCTGAGTGCTCCTCAAGGGTGCTCCTCCTAGATTTCTGCAGATTCTCCCCAGGATACACCTCCCATAAAAGACATCTAGGTGATTTTCCACTCCGTGAATTCTTAGGACGCTTTCTTAACTGCTTCTGGTTTCTCTGTTTTCTACTTAACTTTGTGTATTCCTGTTAGATCCATCTTTCTAATGTGCAGCTCTGAAGGCGGGTATGGTGGGGGGATACTTCTGTGCAAATGCCTGAAATACCTCCAGTGGCACCTCCATCAGAATAAAACCCAGACATCAGCATAGAACATGTAATGACCAAGTCAGAGTATTTAGGATATCCATTGCCCTAAGCATTTATTATTTCTATGTGTTGGGAACATTTCAAGTTCTCTCTTCTACCTATGTTGAAATAAACAAAACATTGTTGTTAACTATAGTCACTCTACTCTTTTTCCTTCTAACTGTATGTTCGTACCCGTTAACCAACGTGTTCTTCCCCCCTCCCACTGACACCCCTTTCCCAATCTCTACTATCTATCATTCTACTCTCTACTTCTATGGGATCCACTTTTTTTTTTTTTTTGAGATGGAGTTTCACTCTTGTCGCCCAGGCTGGAGTGCAGTGGTGCGATCTCGGCTCACCACAACTTCTGCCTCCCAGGTTCAAGCGATTCTCCTTCCTCAGCCTCCTGAGTAGCTGGGATTACAGGCATGCGCCACCATGCCCAGCTAATTTTTGTATTTTTAGTAGAAACAGGGTTTCACCATGTTGGCCAGGTTGGTCTCAAACTCCTGACCTCAAGTGGTCCACCCACCTCAGCCTCTCAAAGTGCTGGGATTAGAGGCGTGAGCCACCACGCCCAGCCATTTTTTTTTTTTTTGGAGACAGAGTCTCACTCTGTAGCCCAGGCTGCAGTGCCGTGGTGCGATCTCGGCTCGCTGCAACCTCTGCTGACCAGATTCCAGCGATTCTCCTGCCTCAGCCTCCCAAGTAGCTGGGATTACAGGCACACACCACCACGCCCAGCTAATTTTTGTATTTTTAGTAGAAACACGGTTTCACCATATTGGCCAGGTTGGTCTCAAACTCCTGACCTCAAGTGATCCGCCCGCCTCGGGCTCCCAAAGTGCTGGGATTACAGGCGTGAGCCACTGTGGTTGGCCTGAGATCAACTTTTCTAGCTCCCACATATGAGTAAGAACATGTGATATGTTCAATAATGAGAGGATGAAAAAAAGGACATGTGATATATGTCTTTCCATGCCTAGCATATTTCACTTAACAATGATCTCATTTCCATCCATGTTGCTGCAAATGACAGGATTTCATTCTTTTTTATGGCTGAATAGTATTCCATTCTATACATGTAACAAAATATCACATGTACCCCATAAATATGTACAAATATGTATCAATTAAACAAAAGAAATGTATCCAATAAAGAATGAAGACACTAGTAACCAGAATTTGGCATATCCTGTGTTTAAGAAACCAGTGCTTACCAGATTTCTGGAAGATAAATATTCAGCTAGTTATTCTGTATGTGATGGTCTATGTGGATTGAACCTTTTCCTTACTATTTTTACTGGTATTTTGTAAATATGAAGCCACTGAAGAATAAACAAATTCTATATTGTCCCAAAGGAAAATACAATTATGTATCAGTGACTAATTAAATATGGTCATTTTTTTTCTTCTGAAACACATCAATATAGTTTAAAAATAAAATAGTTTACATAACTTAAAAAAAAATCCAGACATTTGGAAGTAGCCTGCCCCTCTGAACCCTCAGAATGTTTGTGAACTTGTCTCTGGCCAGGTACAGTGGCTTGTGCTTATAATCCCAGCACTTGGGGAGGCTGAGGCAGGAGGATCACTTGAGGACAGGAGTTAGAGATAGGCCTGGTCAACATAGCCAGACCCTGTCTCTACAGAAAAAAAAAATTTTTTTTTAATGAGCTGTGCATGGTGGCCTGTGCCTATAGTTCCAGCTACTTGGGAGGCTGAGGCAGGACGATTGCTTGAGGCAAGTAGTACAAGGCTGCAGTGAGCTATGATCGTGCTGCTGCACTCCAGCCTAGGTGACAGGGCAAGAGCCCATCTCAAAAATAATAATAATAATGATAAATAAATAACTAAAATTAGCTGGGTGTGGTGGCATATGCCTCTAGTCTCAGCTACCTGGGAGGCTGAGGTGGAAGGATCTCTTGAGCCTAGGAGTTTGAGGCTGCAGTAAGCTGTGATGGTGCCACCGCACTTCAGCCTGGGCAACACAGTGAGACCCTGTCTCTAAAAAAAAAAAAAAAAAAAAAAGGTAGCAGGGAAACTTGTTTCTTATCTCCTACTAAATGCCTATTTACCTTTCCAGAATGCCACATTTGGCTTATAAACACCAATGGCCTAACAGAATGCCTTACTCAGTGGGAGGCCAAATAAATAACTCTCGTGGTGTTTTCTTTCTTCATGTGACCCAGTCTGAGTTTTTGAACCTAAGGGTAGAACTTACCCAACATCATACTTAGAAATGACTTCAGGCCTGGCGCGGTGGCTCACGCCTGTAATCCCAGCACTTCGAGAGGCCAAGGCGGGCGGATCACAAGGTCAGGAGATCTAGACCATCCTGGCTAACACGGTGAAACCCCGTCTCTACTAAAAATACAAAAAAATTAGCCGGACATGGTGGCAGGCGCCTGTAGTCCCAGCTACTGGGGAGGCTGAGGCAGGAGAATGGCGTGAACCCAGGAGGCGGAGCTTGCAGTGAGCTGAGTTCGTGCCACTGCACTCCAGCCTGGGCGATAGAGCGAGACTCCATCTCAAAAAAAAAAAAAAAAGAAATGACTTCAGACATTTACAATGCACTTTGACACACACCCGTCATTTCATATCACAACTAACCTTCAAGGTAGCTGTTCATACTGTCATGTCTCAACTGAGGAAACGTAGGCTCAGAGATGTGTAGGGATGGGGCTCTGGTTCTTTCTGTCCAATTTAGTACCACCCCACACTTAGGTCCTGAGACCCTGGGGACCCCTGAGATCTCCTAACTGGAGGGACTGTTATTCAGATATTGCTTAGCCGCTACATGAGTGAATTACATTTTTCCAATGAAGTCTTTAAGACTATATGTATTAACTATTGCCAAAAGTAAAAAGCACTAAAATTCCTAATATGAATATAGGTAATTAGCAATTTTTTTTTTTTTGAGACGGAGTCTCAGGTGCCTGCCACCACGCCTGGCTAATTTTTTGTATTTTTAGTAGAGACATGGTTTCACCGTGTTAGCCAGGATGGTCTCTATCTCCTGACCTTGTGATCTGCCTGCCTCAGCCTCCCAAAGTGCTAGGATTACAGGTGTGAGCCACTGCACCTGGCCAGCAAATAATTTTTATAATTTTTCAAAAGATCTATTATATTAATCATTGAGGTGTTTATATTGTTTGATATTTAAAAAGTCATATGTAACAAACCTGCACATTGTGCACATGTACCCTAAAACCTAAAGTATAATAATTTAAAAAAATAAAATAAATAAATAAAAAAGAAAAAAAAAAAGTCAAACCACTCTTATAGATTTACCCAAATCCATTTACTGGTACAAATTCCCATTTGGAACAGTATGTGGTTGTGATAGCCACAGGCAGCGCTGAGCCTGTGGGAGCAGAATTGGGGGACTGGAGAAGATGCAGACTTCACCATCACACAAGGCTGCTTTTCTATGATTCCAGGAAAAAGAAAGACTACTTGTCTAAACTACATCACCGTCCATAAAAGCCTGAGCTCTATGTTACTTCTCCCAAACCAAATCACTATGGCAACACAAGCTACACACACTTATGCATGCTTACGCACACACATGAGCACACTTCCTGGGACAGCCCCAGATGGGCGCTCGCATGTCTGGGCTGAAATGTGGCCCAGAACCCACTTCAATAGCACAGAGATCACCAGAAGCAACATTTCCAAGCAGAAATGTTTTCACTCAGCCTTAAACCGATAAGCTTTCAAAATGTGGAGTATTAATTCACTCTACTATTTTTATTTTATTTTATTTTATTTTTGAAACAGAGTCTCACTCTGTCACCAGGCTGGAAGTGCAGTGGCAAAATCTTAGCTCACTATACCCTCCACTTCCCAGGTTCAAGCAGTTCTCCTGTCTCAGCCTCCCCAGTAGCTGGGACTACGGGCACATGCCACCAGGCCCAGCTAGTTTTTGTATTTTTAGTAGAGACAGGGTTTCATCATATTGTTCAGGTTGGTCTTGAACTCCTGACCTCAGGTGATCCACCCACCTCAGCCTCCCAAAGTGCTGGGATTACAGGTGTGAGCCACCATGCCCAGCCCACTCTACTATTTTTATCAAATAATTAGAAATGGTACCTGGGAAGATGAGTGGGCAAAATATGGGATGTTCAGATACCATGGTTTGAAGATATTACAATTAGAGATGTAAACCTGACATGAAAGTAAAAGGAAATTAGAATTATGTTTTATTTTCTGTCCTTTTAAAGTATAGAAGTCATGCAGGCTCATTAGAAGAAACTGAAAGCATGGAAAGAAAGAGGCCCTTTTGTGGCCTCCAGTCTGGGCCAGCCTAGTGTGTGGCTAAGGAATATGTGGAGATGGAGGCGACTCTGCCCCCTTGCAGCAGGCCATCAAAAGCCAGCCAGCAAGTGAGCGAGATGTCAGATGGCTCCAGCCCCAGCCTTGAGCCATCCCCTCTGAGCCTTGCCAAACTGCAGATTTGTGAGCAAAATCAATGTGATGTTGCTTTTAGCCACCAAGTTTTCAGGCAGATCGGGGTCCTGGAGAAGGTGTCATTGAAACTGGGCTCTGAAGGCACCCAAAGAGGGAAGGAGGGAAAGGATTTGAGGAGACCACATAAGGTGAAGGCCCGGGGCAGGTACACAACCGGGGTGGGAGGAGGCAACTCCAGGTGAAAAGGCAGAGCCAGGGCAGGAGTGTGTGGAGGCTGGAGGGCCAGGAAAAGAGGCCAAACCATCTCCCTCAGGGCTTGGGAGCCATGCCAGAGGGCCTGGGATAGTTGAAATGCTCATCTAAAGGCCAGGCGCAGTGGCTCACGCCTGTAATCCCAACACTTTGGGAGTCTGAGGGGGGTGGATCACCTGAGGTCAGGAGTTTGAGACCAGCCTGGCCAACATGGCAAAACCCCGTCCCTACTAAAAGTAAAAATAAAAATTAGCTGGGTGCAGTGGCACACCCTGTAACCCCAGCTACTCGGGAGACTGAGGCAGGAGAATTGCTTGAACCCAGGAGGCAGAGGTTGCAGTGAGCCAAGATGGAGCCACTGCACTCCAGCCTGGGTGACAAGAGTGAAACTCCGTCTCAAAAGAAAACAAAAAAGAAAAGAAAAGAAAAGCTCATCTATACAGTCACTGTTTGGAACTCAGAGTGCACTTGGCCAGAGAAGCAATATTTTGAATACAAACTGAGTTACCATGCTATCTACAGCCCAGTTAGATGGCTGGACACAGCGACTACGAGATTCCGTCAGCCACCCTACTCTCACAGCCTGTCTACCTCCGTCCTGTACAGGTTTTACTGACCCAGAATCCAACAAAGAGTAGGTGCTCAATAACTGTGAATGATTTTTGAGTGGTTCTAAATCTGAGCCCTCCCATACTGTCTGAACAAATGACAGCTTGTGTCTGTGTCCCAAAGTGTGCCATCAGGAGCAGGCTCTCTAACGGACCACGGGTGTGAAGCAGCCTGTGTATGAAGCAGGTTTGTAAAGAGAGCCACGTGGTGAGCTTGGTGGTGGCCAGAAGTCAGTGACCAGCCAGGAGGAAAGGAGCTTCAGGTGGACAGCTGATCTGAAGGCAGGGGCTGGGCCTGGGGGTTGGGGGTGGGAGGGCAGGTAGAAAAGAGGCCTGGACAGATCCAGGACCTGCCTCACCTTGGCCTGGCCATTCTGCCCTTAGAAACATTCCTATCTTAGGGCCCGTTTCCTGCTTTCCTTCCTGAAAGCCCATGCCGGTCCTCCTCATGCCAGGGCCTACGTCCCCCGAGGCTGAAGGGAGGGCAGCAGGGTGCCTGGTGCTTCCTGGTGCCTCTATTTGCTGAATCCGGCCAAGCCACATGGAAGAACACACAGCTGGTGAGGAGCAGAGACTGCGGCTTCTGGAAATGGGATGGGAGTCGGCCCTTTCCTAATATCCCACACTGTCCAGAGCTGAGAAAGTAGATGCAAGGGTCGGGAAGATGGCAGAGAAAGCTGACCTTAAGCACAGAACCCCGCCTTGTAGTTCTGCACCTCATCAACACCAGGAATGTGATGAGCCCCTGGCTCTCAATTTTGTTTTGCAATTGAGATTTTTTTTTAAATTAAAAGAACTGATGTTCCTATGCCTCCCTTTAAACAGTTTCTCAGATATGACTCAGCCCACAATGCACTTGGAGAGGTGTTGATCCGTCCTGAGCAGAGTTGAAACTGCCCTCCCTGGGGTGGGCAGTGAGCCTGAGAGCCCCAGCTGTTAGAAACCCTGGCTTTTCTCTCTCACTCTGCCCCCTGGGACAAGTCATGCCATCTCTCTGGGTCTCAGTCTCTCCCTGTAGTTCCAGAGAGCTGAGTTGGCATTACCTCTGAGACCAGCAAAGTCATCATAAAAAAAAAAAAAAAAAAAGTCATTCCCATTATTGGGAATGAAGCAATTTCCCAGGTCCGTGGGAAGACTGTGGAACTGGGTCACAAGTCACAGATGGAAAGGTATGGGCCACAGTGGGGGACTGAGTCCCTTCTTGGCAAGAACCCACCGGGACACAATCCCTGCCTGTCCTCATTCTGCCTTGCTGGCTGCAGGCCCAGGACCACCGGCCAGAAGCCATGAGAGATCAGGGCAGGACACGGGCAGCTTCAACGGTCACCCCAGACTGAGACACCACACAGTCCCAGGCCTCAGCCCCACTCTGCCCTGCTGGAGAGGCCATCTGCCTCCTGGCCTTGTGACTTCCTGCTGGGACTGAGCCCAGCACTAGCCCTGGCTGTATGGGCTGCAGCCTGGATCCCCATCTACCCTGACTGCTGACCCCTGACTCCTGAACCTCCTTGGGTTCCTGCCAACATCTTTCTTCCAAGGCCAGGCCTGAAGTTTGGTAATCAAGCTGCGTGGATTTCTAGGATCTAGAAGTTTGGTCAGCCAAATCATTACCATCTAAATGACCCCCCAGGGTCCACGTAATACATTTTTAAACTTTTTAATTGAAGTATAACAGATATATATCCTAAATATTCAGTCGGTGACTTATGCAAAGTGAACACTAGGTTGGTCCTTTCATGTGCTGTAGGCCGCTTGTATGTCTTCTCCACGGAAATGCTTTGTCAGGTCCTTTGCCATTTTTGAATTGGTCTATGTGGGTTTTTTATTGTTGAGTTTTTGTTCTTTTTTTTTTTTTTTTTTTGAGAGAGAGTCTCGCTCTGTCGCCCAGACTGGAGTGCAGTGGTGCCATCTCTGCTCACCGCAAGCTCCACCTCCCAGGTTCACGCCATTCTCCTGCCTCAGCCTCCTGAGTAGCTGGGACTACAGGCGCCCGCCACCATGCCCGGCTAATTTTTTGTATTTTTAGTAGAGATGGGGTTTCATCGTGTTAGCCAGGATGGTCTCGATCTCCTGACCTCGTGATCTGCCCGCCTCGGCCTCCCAAAGTGCTGAGATTACAGGCGTGAGACACCGCGCCCGGCCGCCTTTCTTTTTTTTTTTTTTTTTTTTAGTGACAGTATCTTGCTCTGTCACGTAGGCTGGAGTGCAGTGGTACAATTATAGCTCACTGTAGCCTCCAACTTCTGAGCTCAAGCAATCCTCCCATCTCAGCCTCTCAAGTAGCTATGACTACAGTCATGTGCCACCATGCCTGGCTAATTTCTTTCTTTTTTTTTTTTCTTTTTTTTTGAGACAGAGTTTCACTCTTGTTGCCCAGGCTGGAGTGCAATGGTGCAATCTTGGTTCACCGCAACCTCTGCCTCCCAGGTTCAAGCGATTCTCCTGCCTCAGCCTCCCAAGTAGCTGGGGTTACAGGTGCCCACCACCACGCCTGGCTAATTTTTTTGTATTTTCAGTAGAGACAGAGTTTCGCTATGTTGGCCAGGCTGGTCTTGAACGTCTGACCTCGTGATCTACTTGCCTTGGCCTCCCAAAGTGCTAGGATTACAGGCGTGAGCCACCGCACCCACCCACCTAATTTCTACTTTTTATTTTTATTTATTTATTTATTTATTTTTGAGACAGAGTCTTGCTGTGTCACCCAGTGAGACAGTCCCACTGAGACAGTCCCACTGTCTCACTCCAGGCTGGAGTGCTCACTGCAACCTCCACCTCCCAGGTTCAAGTGATTCTCGGGCCTAGCCTCCCAAGTAGCTGGGACTAGAGGTGCGTGCCACCATGCCTGGCTAATGTTTGTATTTTTAGTAGAGACGAGGTTTCCCCATGTTGTCCAGGCTGGTCTGAAACTCATCTGCCCACCTCGGCCTCCCAAAGTGCTGAGATTACAGGTGGAAGCCACCGTTCCTGGACTTATTTTTGTTTTTATCTTTTGTAGAAACAGGGTTTCACTATGTTGCTCAGCCTGGTCTTGAACTCCTGGCCTCAAGTGATCCATGGTGGCACAAGCCACTATGCCCAGCCTCAGCTTTAATTCTTTATATGATAGCCTGCATATTAATCCCGTATCAGATGTATGCTTTGCAATTATTTTGTCCCATTCTGTGGTCTTCCTTTTTTCTCGTGTTGCCTAGTCTGGACTCATCCTCCTGAACAGCTCTGCGGGCCCCACCCACAATGACAGAGCCTGAGGCCAGGCCTTTCCGAGCCTCCTTCTCTTGAGCTGCTGTCAAGCTGGCTTCTCCAATCTCGCCTTTCATAGAGGATTTCTTTATTAGTAGTATTTGCACAGTAATTAAATTGGGAAACATAGGAATTTTAAGGAAAAGGAAAAAGGCACACACAATTCTACCACACCTACGAATAAAATTATTTTCTGTGCTGCCTTTGAATCTTTGTCTATGTTCATAGATCAACTTTAATAAACATTGTTGGGGTGCAGCTGAACCACTGAAGTTCTCTGCCTTGCACAGAGATCTTTGCCAGGGTCTCTTGTGGATTTGTTTTGTTTTGCTTTGTTTTTTGAGGCAAGGTCTCACTTTGTCACCCAGACTGAAGTGCAGTGATGCAATCACAGCTCACTGCAGCCTCGAATTTCTAGGCTCAAGTGATCTACCTACCTCAGCCTCTGGAGTAGCTGAGACCATAAGCACGCACCACATACTCAGCCTCTTCTTCTTCTTCTTTAAATTTTCATAGAATCAGGGTTTCTCCACCATCCCCAGGCTGATATTAAACTCCTGAGCTCAAGCGATCCTCCTGCCTCAGCCTCCCAAAGTGCTGGGATTACAGGTGTGAGCCATCTCACATCTCACCCAGCCTCCTGTGTTTTTTTCAAATCTTGACTCATTTTCTCTCTTATTAGCCGTTTCGGCTGGTTTTAGTTTGTCTGTACATTTTATTTATTTATTTACTTATTTTTATGCTGAGGTTTTTGGGGGTTCTTTTTCAGGGGGACAGGGTCTCACTCTGTTGTCCAAGCTGAAGTGGCAATATTGCAGTGTTGCGGTCATTGCTTACTGTAACATCAAACTCCTGGGCTCTAGCGATCCTCCTGCTTCAGCCTCCCAAGTAGTTGAGACTATAGGTGCACACTACCACTCCCGGATAATTTTTTATTTTTTGTAGAGATATGGTCTTACCATATTGTCCAGGCTGGTCTTGAACTCCTAGCCTCAAGCAATCCTCCTGCCTTGGCCTCTCAAAGCGTTTGTATAACAAGCGCAAGCAGGCCGGGTGCAGTGGCTCACACCTGTAATCCCAGCAATTTGGAAGGCTGAGGCAGGTGGATCACCTGAGGTCATGAGTTCGAGACCAGCCGGACCAACATGGAGAAACCCCATATCTACTAAAAATACAAAAATTAGCTGGGTGTGGTGGCACATGCCTATAATGCCAGCTACTTGGTTGGGAGGCTGAGGCAGGAGAATTGCTTGAACCGGGGAGGCGGAGGTTGCAGTGAGCAGAGATCTCGCCACTGCACTCTAGTGCAGTGGACAAGAGGGAAACTGGGTGACAAGAGGGAAACTCTGTCTCAAAAAAAAACAGGCAGAAGCCACTGTGCTCAGCACTTATACTGAGTATTTTATTGTATGCTACTGCCAGTATATGTAAAACAATTACCTTTGTGAAATAGAAATTCATGAAAATTCAGAGAGGTAGATGGTAAGGACTGACAAAAGTAGAAGTTATGTATTATGGCACATGTGTTACAGGGATATGCTTTTATACAGGCTTGAAATTTAGCTCTCTTTTGAATATTCAGTGGTTCATGAGAAGTGGTTTGGGAACACACTTTCTGGGGTCTGAGGTATTCGTACCTGAAGAAACTCCAGGAAGCAGAGGGTCACATTGAGCATTCTGCAGACAATTGTTTTAAGACTGCAGCTGCCTGGGAAGCTTTCACACAGTGGAGCCCATCGTCCAGCCAGAGCATTTCAGCCACTTTCTTCATAGATACGATGCTGGAGGAACTAGACAGGGAGCAAACAAGAGCTGGGTCAATTTGTGGATCTGCACACTTTATAATCGTGTTTTATTCAAGTCTTAACTAGAGATGCTAAGTGGGACTTAGTGAGGATAGGCCTGCACCCTGCAGCAAGACCACCACAGTGCGGCACGGATGCTGGGCCCAGGTCACACAGGAGGCAATTCAAACTCAATCTGGAGAGAATAAGACAAATCAGACAGGGAGCCAGCAGGAAAGGATGCCCCATGGCACAGCGTGTGCAGGGACGTGGCAGAGCCAATATGGGTTGAACATCCCTAACCCAAAAATCCAAAATCGGAAATGCTCCCAAATCTGAAGTTTTGGGGTTTGCTTGTTTGTTTCTGAGACAGAGTTTCACTCTTGTCGCCCAGGCTGGAATGCAATGGCATAATCTCAGCTCACTGCAACCTCCACCTCCACGGTTCAAGAGATTCTCCAGCCCAGCCTCCTGAGTAGCTGGGATTACAGGCACACACCACCACACCCAGCTAATTTTTGTATTTTTAGTAGAGATGGGGTTTCGCCATGTTGGCCAGGCTGGTCTCAAACTCCTGACCTCAGGTGATCCGCCCACTTTGGCCTCCCAAAGTGCTGGGATTACAGGTGTGAGCCACCCAACCCGGCCAAATCTGAAGCTTTGTGAGCAATGACATGATGTCATACATGGGTGGCTGAGATGATGGTTCAATGTACACAAACTTTGTTTCAGGCACAAAATTGTGAAAAATACTGTATAAAATTATCTTCCGGCTATGTGTATAAGGTATACATGAAACATAAATGAATTTGATGTTTAGACCTGAGTCTCATTCCCAAAACACCTCATTATGTATATGCAAATATTCCAAAATCCACAAAAATCTGAAATCCAAAACACTGCTGGTCCTAAGCATTTCAAATAAGGGATATTCAACCTGTAGTTCCGATTCTTCTTCCTGCATGTATTTCTATTTTCTCCTCACGTTTTCCCATATAGTTATTCGTTGCTGATCTCTTAATATCCATATTTGGAGGGAAGTGATCAAACTATAGTTGTGGGGCCAGGGGAATCTACAGTCATAGGAAAGCAGATTCAGAGATCAACAACGTTCACCAGATGATGTGGACGAAACCACTGTGGAAAGGCCGACTTCCAACGCCTCTGACCTGGTGGTCAGCCCTGCAGATTTACTGAGTGAAAACAGCTGCCCATATGAGTATTACTTATAACAAACAAAAACCTGGAAACAACCTAAATCTCCAACCACAGACCATGAAAATAGATTACATCAGCTTATCTAAATTGGTAATCACTAAGACAGCATTAAACATGGCACCATGTTTTCTCAATAATGTAAAGCAGGGGGAAAAACAGAAAACAGTTTTGTTTCATTATACTATATGCAGCTACATGCTATAATTACAATGTAAAAACAGATGTACATGATAGTAGAAAGTAGAAGGAAACGAGAAAAAACAAAAATGACGACAACAGGTGCACTGGGATGGTAAGATTATGTATGAAATTTTGTTCACTTAAAATTTTCTGGCCAGGAGCAGTGGCTCACGCCTGTAATCCCAGCATTTTGGGAGGCCAAGGTGGGTAGGTCATTTGAGGTCATGAGTTCGAGACCAGCCTGGCCAAAATGGTGAAACTCCGTCTCTACTAAAAATACAAAAATTAGCCAGGCATGGTGGTGGGTGCCTGTATTTCCAGCTACTTGGGAGGCTAAGGCAGGAGAATTGCTTGAACCTAGGAGGTGGAGGTTGCAGTGAGCCGAGATTGAGCCACTGCACTCCAGCCTGGGCAACAAGAGCAAAACTCCATCTCAAAAAAAAAAAAAAAACCAGAAATTTTCTGTAATATTTTAGTAAGGTTTTAATAAAATATACCTTAAAAATATTTGGCTGAGTGCAGTGGCTCGTGCCTATAATTCCAGCACTTTGGGAGGCCAAGGTGGAAGGATTGCTTGAGCACAGGAGTTTGAAACCAGTCTGGGCAACCCCGTCTCTACAAAATAAAAAATAAAAAAGTTAGCCGGGCATGGTAGTGTGCGCCTGTGGGCCTAGCTACTCAGAAGGCTGAGGTGGGAGGATCACTTGAGCCCGGGAGGTAGAAGCTGCAGTGGACTGTAGTCGTGTCACTGCACTCCAGCCTGGGCGACAGAATGAGACTATGTCTCAAAAAAAAAACAACAAAAAAGTTCTACCTCCTAAACTAAAACTTGAATTAAAGAAGCAATTCAACTAGAGGAAGTCAAAGAGGTGACAGATCTCAGTGCTTATCTAACCTAGCAAGCAGGAAAATACTATGCTGCTAATTTATCAAAAAGAGAGAAAGTAGAATCCTTGCCTGAGAGGAGTTTACCCTTTTGTACTCTGAAGACAGAAGAGCAAGACACATCTTGGAAATCATGATATATTCGAGGCTTTGGTCAATGGGCTCTGCCCCTGACTGTTGTGCTCCATTTCTGATCAGCCATGTCCTGCAGCTCAGCAGCAGATGGCGTGGCCAGGCCCCTGATGGTGGGCACAGCCAGGGTGAGTGGCTGGAGGGAGTCCAGGGGGCTGGTCACAGACACATGGAGTCTGAGACAGAGGCAGGATGTGTAGCTAGAGCCATGATGCATCACGAAGAGAATGGGAGAATCCAATAGTGACAGAAACACTAGAGCTGTCGATATGGAAATGGCCCCATTGCAGAAACAGTGAAAGCTCAAAGAGGCCATCAGATGCTCAAGGGCAAGCATGAAGGGAAGATCAGGAAGCACAAGGGGTGGCAGGACAGAAGCTGCGGTGGGAGGTGATTAAAGCAGGTGCACATGGTGGCACTGGGGCACGGGAACAGCTCTGCCAGGAACTGAGGCGACGAAAACCCAAGTCATTGTCAGCCAGGAAGGACCACACTGTCAAGAAAGTGCCTCCTGGGAAGGGCATGAGTGTGGTGGGGTGAGGTGGGCATCCAGGACCAGCCAAGGAGTGAGGTCCAGAGTGCGCCACATGCCCATGCTCCTTTGGTTCTTTCCCATGAGAAAGTTTCCATATACTGCTCACTTAACTGAAAAGATGGCACTCACACCCAGAGTCTTGCAAGATGAGTGGGAGAAGCACGTGAGAGATGCATCAGGAACCTTTGCTGAGAAGCAGGTGGGAACTGCTCAGCTGTAAACTACACCAAAGAGTCACCGGGACCCAGGGCCTACCTCCCAGCTCTCACCTGCAGATGCGTGCTTCTCAGCTTCTACATAGTTGATTCGATGGTAGAAGGTTTCCCATGCTCATGCTCCACTCCCCGTCCACCCTGCTGAAACTGCCTGAGTGTTGTCTTAATAAATACACGTTTTATTTATTTCTTACTCAAATTGAGGAGCCTCTCAACAGCTAGAAGTGGTTCATGGTTCTCCACTCCAGCTGCACATTAGACTCAACTGGAGAACTTTTGCAACATAACAATGCCCCAGCTTCATCCCAGGTAATTAAATCAGAATGTGAGAGATTCACTGGGTGATTCTGACATGAGAACTGGGAATTTAGTGATATACTGTACATCCTTTGTGATATATTGGTAAATTAATAGGCTGTCATTAAGAATATCCTGAAGAGCCTCATGCAGTTTCTATAGAAACAGTATGGAGGTTTGGTTCCTCAAAAAAAAAATTTTTTTTTTTTAAGCAGTCTCGCTCTGTCGCCCAAGCTGGAATGCAATGACGTGATCTCTGCTCACTGCAACCTCTGCCACCTGGGCTCAAGTGATCCTCCCACCTCAGCCTCCCAGTAGCTGGGATTATAGGTGCCTGCCACCAGGCCAGACTAATTTTTGTATTTTTAGTAGAGACAGGGTTTCAACATGTTGCCCAGGCTGGTCTCGAACTCCTGGCCTCAAATGACTGTCCCACCTCAGCCCCCCAAGTAGCTGAGACTACAGGTGTGCACGTATTTTTTGTAGAGTCGGAGTTTTGCCATGTTGCCTAGGCTGGTCTTGAACTCCTAGGCTCGAGAGATACACCTGCTTTGACCTCTCCTCAAAAAATTAAAAACAGAACTACCATATGATCTGGCAATCCCACTGCTGGGTATGTATCCAAAAGAATTGAAATCAGAATCTTGAAGAGATGTCTGCACTCACTGTTCATAGCAATACTAGTCACAATCGCTAAGCTGTGGAAATAACCTAAATGTCCATTGATGGATGAAAGGACAAAGGAAATGTGGTGTGTAAATCCAATGAAATATTAAAAAGAAAGGAAATTCTACAATATGCAGCAACATGGATGAACCTTGAGAACATTATGCTAAGTGAAATAAGCCATGACAATGTGGTTACCAGGGGCTAGGGGCAGGGGAAAAAGGGGAATTGCTAATCAATGCATATAAAGCCCTAGAGACCTTCGGTACATTTTCCCTATAGTTAACAATACAGTATTATGCATTTAAAAATCTGTTAAGAGGGTAGATACATTGTGTTCTTACTACAATTAAAAAATGTTTAAAGAATGTTTTTAAATAATAGTCTAAAGGAAATAAAAGATAAGCTACGAATAAGAGAAGACATAATCAACAAATTATTGCACTAATAACAGGTACAGGCAGGGTGAGGTGGCCCACACCTGTAATCCCAACATTTTGGGAGGCCAAGGCAGGAGGATCACTTGAGCCCAGGAGTTCAAGACCAGCCTGGGCAACTTGGCAAGACTTTGCCTCTACAAAAAATTAAAAAATAAAAATTAGGCTGGGCATGGTGGCTCACATCTGTAATCCCAGCACTTTGGGAGGCCAAGGTGGGTGGATCACCTGAGGTCGGGAGTTCCAGACCAGCCTGACCAACATGGTGAAACCCCATCTCTACTAAAAATACAAAAATTAGCTGGGTGTGGTGGTGGGCACCTGTAATCCCAGCTACTCAGGAGGCTGAGGCAGGAGAATCACTTGAACCCAGGAGGCGGAGGTTGCAGTGAGCCAAGATCGCACATTGCACTCTAGCCTGGGTGACAAAGCAAGACTCTGTCTCAAAATAAAATAAAATTTAATTTAATTTAAAAATAAAAATAAAAATTAGCCAGGCATGGTGACACATGCATGTAGTCCCAACTACTCAGGAGGCTAAGGCAGGAAGATCACTTGAGCCCAGGAGTTCAAGGCTGCAGTGCTGTACTTACACCACTGCACTCCAGCCTGGGTGACAGAGTAAAACTCTGTCCTTAAAAAATTAAAAATTAGAGGCAGGTGGATCACTTGAGGCCAAGAGTTTGAGACCAGCCCGGTCAGCACAGTGGAACCCTGTCTCTATTAAAAATACAAAAATGAGTCAGGCGTCGTGTTACATGCCTATAATCCCAACTACTCGGGAGGCTGAGGCAAGAGATTTGCTTGAACCCAGGAGGTGGAGGTTGCAGTGAGCCGAGATCGCACTACTGCACTCCAGCCTGGGTGACAGAGGCAGGCTCTGTCTCAAACGAAACAAAACAAAACAAAACAAAACAAAATTTCTTTTTTGAGATGGAGTTTTGCTCTTGTTGCCCGGGCTGGAGTGCAATGGCACGATCTTGGCTCACCGCAACCTCTACCTCCCAGGTTCAAGCGATTCTCCTGCCTCAGCCTCCCTAGTAGCTGGGATTACAGGCGTGTGCCCCCATGCCCAGCTAATTTTGTATTTTTAGTAGAGGCGGGATTTCTCCATGTTGGTCAGGCTGGTCTCAAACTCCTGTCCTCAGGTGATCCGTCCGCCTCAGCCTCCCAAAGTGCTGGGATTACAGGCATGAGCCACCACGCCCAGCCAACAAAATTTTAATTAAAAAAATATTTAAAGAACATGTGGCTGGGCACGGTGGTTTACGCCTGTAATCCCAGCTCTTCGGGAGGCTGAGATGGGTGGATCACGAGGTCAGGAGATCGAGACCATCCTGGCCAACATGGCGAAACCCCGTCTCTACTAAAAATACAAAAAATTAGCCGCGCATGGTCGTGGGCACCTGTAGTCCCAGCCGCTCGGGAGACTGAGGCAGGAGGATTGCTTGAACCCCAGAGCTGGAGGTTGCAGTGAGCCAAGATCGCACCACTGCACTCCAGCCTGGGCCACAGAGAAAGACTCCGTCTCAAAAAAAAAAAAAAAAAAAAAAAAGAACAGGTACAGAATTCCTAGCCCTATTTTTTTAAATGGGCAAAAGACATGAAGAGGCATTTCACCAGAGGGGGAACACATACTGCCAACAGGCACTCAGAGGGATGCTTGGCCTCCTCAGTAATCAGGGAAATGTAAACCAAGACAAGAGACAGTACTTTTCATTCATTCCACTGGCAATAATTAAAAATCTGACAATGCCAAGAGCTGAAAACGTTCTGGATTAAAGACATCTCTTATATATACATGAAGGAAGTGAAAAGTTATAATGATATGGGAAAACCATTTTCCCATATCATTTTGGAAATGGGCATTTTCTCACAAACTCTGAAATTCACATGCCTGACAACTCAGAAAACCACTCTCAGGTGCATACCTATGACAAGCCCCACACATCTGCCCCAGGAGACAAGTTCCAGTGAGTGAGAACATCCACAACCCTATGCCCATGGGCAGATGATATGGTGGTGACATTTGCTCATGATGAAATAATATACAACCCAGGAGGCGGGGGTTGCAGTAAGCCGAGATCACGCCACTGAACTCAGCCTGGGCAACAAAGTGAGGCTCTGTCTAAAAAATAAAAAAGAGAAAAGAAATAGTATACAGTGGTGAACATTAATTAACTTTAGCTAAACACAAAAAGCATGGGTAAACTTTTAAACCATAATGTGGAGTGAAAAAAATCAAGTCCATCAAGCATATGTAATGGTTAATTTTATGCATCAACTTGGCTCAGCCATGACACCCAGTTTTTGGTCAGAAACTAGTCGTGTTACTGTGAAGGTATTTTTTAGATGAATTAACATTTAAGTCAGTAGGATTTGAGTAAAACAAATGAGCCTCCATATTGCGTGGGCCTCATCCAATCAGTTGTAGGCCTTAAGAGAAAGGACTGAAGTTCCCAAAGAGGGAATTCTGCCTCAAGAAGGCCTTCAGACTCAAGCTGCAACATCTAACCATCTAACATCAACTCTTCCCTGCATCTCCAGCCCGCCAATCCATCCTGCACATTTGGGGCTTATCAGCCCCTATAATCATGTGAGCCAATTCTTTTTTTTTTTTTTGAGATAGAGTTTTGCTCTTATTGCCCAGGCTGGAGTGCAATGGCGTGATCTTCACTCACTGCAACCTCTGCCTCCAGGGTTCAAGCGATTCTCCTGCCCCAACCTCCCAAGTAGCTGGGATTACAGACATGTGCCACCACACCCAGCTAATTTTGTATTTTTGGTAGTGATGGGGTTTCACTATGTTGGTCAGGCTGGTCTCGAACTCCTGACCTCAGGTGATCCACTCATCTTGGCCTCCCAAAATGCTGGGATTACAGGCATGAGCCACTGCGCCCGGCCTGTGAGCCAATTCTTTACTGAAATCTCCCAGATAAATAGATAGATGGATAGGCAAATAAAAACCCAGCTCGGTGGCTCACACTTGTAATCCCAGCACTTTGGGAGGCCAAGGCTGGTGGATCACTTGACATCAGAAGTTCGAGACCAGCCTGGCCAACATGATGAAACCTTGTCTCTACTAAAAATACAAAAACTAGCCAGGCGTGGTGGTGTGCGCCTGTAATCCCAGCTACCCAGGAGGCTAAGGCAGGAGAATCTCTTGAGCCCGGGAGGTGGCCGTTGCAGTGAGCCAAGATTGCACCATTGCACTCCAGCCTGGGCGACAGAGTGAGACTCCAACTCAAAAAAAAAAAAAAAAAGGCAGATGGATAGATATCCTATTGGTTCTGCTTCTCTTGAGAACGCTAATACAATGTGTAATGTGATTCTCTTTTTATAATGTTTAAAAAATAAAACTAAATGATTTTTTAAAATAATTTAGGATTTTGGCCACCTGAGAGGCGGGGGGAGAATAAAATATGGAAAGAACACATATGGTAGATTTGAATTATTGTCAGTGTTCTAGTTCTTGAGTTGGCTGGTAATTCAAGAAGTTTTATGAAAACATTATTAGCAAATGAATGAATGAATAAATAGATTAACAATGAGAGTGTATCATGAACCAAAGATTTTGATCAGTCTAATCCTGTGCATAAAATAAAAATTTCATGTTACACATCAGTATGCATGGTTGGATCTTAGTTATGTAATACAAATATATATATTTATATATATATTTATACACACATATATGTGTAAATTTGCATTTAAAATTTTGCATAGGAAAAACTCAGAAGGCTAGACACTAATATCTCTGTATAGCAGGCAGCATTCTGAATCATTTACATGTTTTTATTTTGTTTCTTTTCTGAAATTTCAAAATTTTCCACAATAAAAGCATATTTTTCAAAGGAACACATTTTTATTTTTTAATTTTTATTATTATTTTTTTTTGAGATGGAATCTTGCTCTTGTTGCCCAGGCTGGAGTGCAGTGGCACGATCTTGGCTCACTGCAACCTCCGCCTCCCAGGTTCAAGTGATTCTCCTGCCTCAGCCTCCCGAGTAGCTGGGATTATAGGCACCCGCCACCATGCCCAGCTAATTTTTGTATTTTTAGTAAAAATGGGGTTTTGTAATGTCGACCAGGCTGGTCTCGAACTCCTGACCTCATGACCTGCCGACCTCAGCCTCCCAAAGTGCTGGGATTACAGGCGTGAGCCACCATGCCCAGCCAAGAACACATTTTTAAATACGAGAAGAAACATAGTGACATCATCAGGATGTTCTGTTGAAACTCAGTTATGATTGTCTAATGTGTGTTCATTTTCATGTTTAATGAATGGAAAGTTGAAAATTGCATACTTCTTTTCAATTTAATTCCATTAAATATTTAGTGAGTGTTTACAACAAAGATACAAAGATAAGAGATAGTCCCTGACCCTAAGGAGTTTGCAAGTATGTAGGAAAAGAAGACTTCAGAAATAGCTTCATCCTAAGGCAGAACATGGTAAATGCTTAAGAGTATACCAGAGGGCTGTGTGTCTCTGTCCAGAGAGAACTCACCACAGCTCAGAGGCCCTCAGAAGATCGTCACAGAGATTCTAAATGGGCAAGGGACCAATTACAAGGATTTCATGCTAAACTAGACAGTGAAAATGAAAAAGATACAATGGGAAAAAGAGCACTAACAAAATGTATTTTAAATCATTTTTAAAACATTTCAAGAAGTTGAAGGCTTTTTTCTTTTTACTTTTTATTTTTACATAATTTCAGACTTTGAGAAAAGTTGCAAGAACAGTACAAAGAATTTCTGTATATGGCTGGGCGTGGTGGCTCATGCCTATAATCCTAGCACTTTGAGAGGCTGAGGCTGGCGGATCACCTGAGTTCAGGGGTTCGAGACCAGCCTGGCCAACATGGCAAAACTCTGTCTCTTCTACAAACACAAAAATTAGCTAGGCCTGGTAGCGCATGCCTGTAATCCCAGCTACTCGGAAGACTGAGGCGGGAGAATCACCTGAACCCGGGAGGCAGAGGTTGCAGTGAGCTGAGATCACACCACTGCACTCCAGCCTGGGCAACAGAGTGAGACTCCATCTCAAAAAATACATAAATAAATAAATAAATAAAAAGAATTTCTGTATATCCTTGTTAAAAGAAAAACTTTAGAAACAATAAGTTTAACAGAGTTTGAGTAAAGAAGGATTCATGAATCAATTAGCATTCAGAATCAGAAGAGGTTCAGGGCCGGGCGAGGTGGCTCACACCTGTAATCTCAGCACTTTGGGAAGCCGAGGCAGGCAGATCACAAGGTCAGGAGCTAGAGACCATCCTGGCTAACACGGTGAAACCCCACCTCTACTAAAAGCACAAAAAATTAGCCAGGCATGGTGGCGGGCGCCTGTAGACCCAGCTACTCGGGAGGCTGAGGCAGGAGAATGGAGTGAACCTGGGAGGCGGAGCTTGCAGTGAGCCGAGATCGTGCCACTGCACTCCAGCCTGGGCAACAGAGCCAGACTCCATCTTAAAAAAAAAAAAAAGAAAAAAGAAGAGGTTCAGGGACCTCTGCCTGGCAGTGAACAGTGAGCTTTTACAGGCAGAACACAAAAATAAAGAAATCACTTGATTGGCTACAGCCAGGCATCTGCCTTATTTGGGCATGGTACGATGAGTGGGTGGCCTGTCATTTGCTGAAGCTTGGCTGTTGTGATTGGCTGAAATCTGGCTATTTATTACAAAAAAACATACTCTTACATTTTGGTTTCTTTATATACTATGTTAGGTTGCATTTTATTATGCAGGAATTCAAAAAACAGAGACAGCCTCAGGCTAATGGCCTCTTGCTTATTTAAAATTTTTTGGAGACAAGGTCTCACTCTGTTGCCCAGGCTGGCCTGAGCTCAAGTGGTCCTCCCCCCTCGGCCTCCCAAAGTGCTGGGAGTACAGGTGTGAGCCACCACACCCAGCCAGCATATTTAATTTAACACCCTTTACCATTCTCCAACTGTTAATACTTTCCCACATTTGCTTTATCATTCTCTGTGCATGTGTATGCCTTTTTCTGAATGAGTGTAAATTGCAGCAATTATGTCTCTCATTCTAAATACTTCAGTGTGTATTTCCTAAAAACAAAGATATTATCTTACATAACCAAAGTACAATTATCAAAATCAGGAAATTAACATTAACACAGTGTTATTATCTGATTTACAGACCTTAATGTTGGTTATGGCAAAGAAAAGCCCAAACACATACTGTCAATACTTCTCTTAATTTTCCTTTAATCTGAAACCATTCTTCAGTTTTTCTCTTTCATGACACTGACATTTTTATAGTTATTTCGTAGCCTGTGGTTTTGTGGAATTTCCCCCAATGTGAATTTGTCTGCTATTTCCTCCTGATGAGACTCAGGTTTTTGCATTTTGTGTGGAAATACTACAGAAGTGATGCTATGTCCTTCTTGGTGATCGTATCAGGAGGTTCATGATGCTCATGTGTCCCATTTCTGCTGCTGTTAACTGTGATCACTGGGAAAAGGCAGTGAATGCTGGGTTTATCACTGTAGAGTTGCTCATTTTCCTTCTGTAATTAATAAGTACTTCTGGGGAGACTATGTAATTTTTTTTTTGACACAGAGTCTCACTCTGTCGCCCAGGCTGGAGTGCAGTTGCACGATCTTGGCTCACTGCAACCTCCGCCTCCCAGGTTCAAGCGATTCTCCTGCCTCAGCCTCCCGAGTAGCTGGGATTGCAGGCACACGCCACCATGCCAAGCTAATTTTTTTGTATTTTTAGTAGAGATGAGGTTTCACCATGTTGGTCAGGCTGGTCTCAAACTCCTGACCTCGTGATCCACCCACCTCGGCTTCCCAAAGTGCTGGGATTACAGGCGTGAGCCACTGCGCCTGGCCAATGTAAATATTTTTACTCAGCAAACTTTAACCCACTGGTTTCAAATTCCATCATTTTTCCCATATTTATCATGTGGCATTCTATTATAAGGAAGAACCATTCTTGCTCTCATTTATTTATGTATATCAGCACGTATACATGAATCCTTATTTTATTCAGTAGCTGATATTCTGTTGCTATTATTATTTATTTCATGATTAACTGGTCCCAGATTTAGCCAGCAGGAGTGTCCCTTTGACTGTTGCCATCATTATTTATTTCAAGATTAAATTGTCGCAGATTTAGCCAGCAAGAGTGTCCCTTTGACATGTCCCCTCTTTTTTTTTTGTTTGTTTGTTTTGTTTTGTTTTTTTGAGATAGAGTCTCACTCTGTCGCCCAGGCTGGAGTGCAGTGGCGCGACCTCGGCTCACTGCAAGCTCCGCCTCCCGGGTTCACGCCATTCTGCTGCCTCAGCCTCCTGAGTAGCTGGGACTACAGGTGTCCACCACTATGCCCGGTTAATTTTTTGTATTTTTAGTAGAGACGGGGTTTCACCGTGTTAGCCAGCATGGTCTCGATCTCCTGACCTCGTGATCCGCTCGCCTCGGCCTCCCAAAGTGCTGGGATTACAGGTGTGAGCCACTGCACCCGGCCATCCCTCCTTTTTTTAAGGACTTACTTTCTGACACAAGATATTCCAGGCTCAACTTATGTTTTCTCTTCTCTAGCCCAAAATCAGTCATTTCTCCAAGGAGCTCTGGTTCCTTTTAGAGCATGGTATTAACAAACCAAGATCTGGGTCCCAGGTGTGCTCGTTCCCCCCGGGCCATCATTGCTTCTAGCACACATACGTGTGTTTAAATATATACACACCCATACCTATGTGGCCGTGTGTATTTCTATATCTGTATGCATATGAATTTGCATACGTATGTATTTCTATATCTGTCTGCATGAGTGTGAATTCGCATATGTGCGTACTCCTGTATCTGTGTGTAAATATGCATATGTGTATTTTTTTTTTTGAGACAGGTCATTCTGTTGCCCAGGCTGGAGTGCAGTGGCGTGATCTCAGCTCACTGCAACCTCTGCTTCCTGGGTTCAAGTAATTCTCCTGCCTCAGCCTCCCGAGTAGCTGGGATTACAGGCATGTGCCATGACACCCAGCTAATTCTTTTTGTATTTTTAGTAGAGACTGGATTTTGCCATGTTGGCCAGGCTGGTCTTGAACTCCTGACTTCAAGTCATCTGCCCACCTCGGCCTCCCAAAGTGCTGGGATTGCAGGCGTGAGCCACCGCGCCCAGTCAAATTTCTATATCAATCTCTGTGTGTGTGTGCATGTAATGAAATCATGAGTTCCTACCAATATCTCTAAATCTAATCCAACCATAAGGTTTGTCCGAATCTTCCCTTTTTCTGTATTTGTAACTTCCTTCAGTTAAAGATGTTTTTAAAGGTCGTGGATATAGTTCAGGCTGTTATCATTAATGACAGCATCCAGAAACCCTGCCCCTCCATCACATGGCCTTGTTTTGTGCTCAGCACAGATTTGGGCATTGTCCAGCCTGTGCGAGACCCTTGCTCTAATCAGGCAGAAGGGCAGACGGAGTAACCAGGCAGGGGTCTGCTTCTGAGCCAGAAGGCCCTTCTGGAAGGTTCAGGGGAGGCAGAAATAGAATCCCCAGGAAGTGAGGGGTTCCAGTGGAGCAGGGGGAGTGCTAGGATTTTCTGAGTGAGATGAGAAGCAAGAACAGATGGGCTGTTGGCTGTCTCCACAGAAAGACCACAAGTGACCTATGGGCGCTTGGAAAGGTCAAACCTGTTCCCCACAGCAGCTGAGACCAGAGGCCCTGACTGGAGGCTTTGTTGGCACAACAGCTGGCCCTGGCCAGGGGTGGGGGGCAGCTGGGGGTCTGGGAGGAGGGTTCTCATACTCAGCTGTTGGCTGAGAGACAGCCATGAAGGGCAGAAGCCACCCCACAGAAGGCCATGTATGTAAGTCCTTCCCCTATTGTTTCAGGATATAAATGAGTGCGTTCAAACACCAGTGACCCTGGTTATGACTGCCTCAGACCTGCTTATTCATCACCAGCTGATATGCTTTCCAACCACTATGTTCCTAGGCATCCTGTTCCCTTGAAGATCATTGCATTTGGGGGTTTCAACTCCCTCATCCAAGTACATCTGTGTTTTATTTGCAGGTTCTCTCCACCCAACATTAGCTGAAACCAGTAGAGTCTTGTAGAATATGGAGCCAGCCAGGAGATTTATGGAGGAAGCTCAATCATATTCATGAATAACATCAATAACAGCAGCAACGTATTTGAGCATGGATGTACCAAACACGTCCACGAGTGGCCTGCACACAATACCTTCCTTACTGCTCAGGCAGCTCTATAAGGTGCAAGTGCCTGCCCTCCAGGAGGGCATGACCCACAGAAGTGAAGTAACTTGTCCCAGGAACACTGGGCAGTGAAGGTTTGGAATGTTTCAAGGCTCCAGTTTTTTGTTTGTTTGTTTGTTTGTTTGTTTGTTTGTTTGTTTGAAACAGAGTCTTACTCTGTCACCCAGACTGGAGTGCAGTGGCAGATCTCTGCTCACTGCAACCTCTGCCTCCCGGGCTCAGGCAATTCTCCTGCCTCGGCCTCCCAAGTAGCTGGGATTACAGGTGCCCCACCACCATGGCCGGCTAATTTTTGTATTTTTAGTAAAGACAGGGTTTCACCGTGTTGGCCAGGTTGGTTTCAAACCCCTGACCTCAAATGATCCATCTGCCTCCACCTCCCAAAGTGCTGGGATTACAGGTGTCAGCCACACACACGGCCTCAAGGCTCCAGTCCTTTAACATATCAATCTTCCAGGGGCTCATGAGGCCCCCAGGGAGCACTAGGTGACTGCAGACTCCACAGGGCACAGCAACTGTGCCTACCGCAGCTTCCCAACCTCTGGTCGTGCCAGAAGAGGAACTACCAATCATAGAGGGCAGCTGATTTGATTGATAAGCCCTGAGGCTGAGAACTCTGCTTCCTGGAACCCAATACTAATGCAAGGAATTGATTTTCTACCTTACATAAGACAAAAATCCCCAGAATAAACGGCAGGTGTGGGCCTTCTGCCCAGAGCCAGAATTAGGCAATCTCTTTAGATTGTGCAAGATGCACAAACTTGCTTTCAGCCACACAAATCCAAAAAAGACATCACTGGAGGCTTCAAAGCAAGCCAGCTGGATACTTGGCCCAGAGTGTCAAGCTGCAAAGCATTTGCAGCACGGGGTGCCTGGCCTGGGAATCTCAGTGTCAGCACCCGCTAGGATGGCATATCCTGGACACCAGTTTCTCCTAACTGTCATCTTGCCTTCTTCCCTATAGTCCAGTTTCATGCCTGATGGGCAGGAAAGGCAAAGAAGACTGCAGCTTCTAAGCAGCTCAAAGCAGGAGGGCCCAGGAAGCACATATGCAGTCTCCACCCATCGCAAACCCCTTTTGACCATCCCCAAGCTCTCCTGCCAGCCTGTCCCTGACCCTGGGACCTTCAACCATCTCCTCGTCCTCTTCTCAGCGTCAGGCACAGGTCGGGTCAGGCACAACAGGCAGTGTCTCGCTCACTATGGGGAGGTGAGCCAGCCAGGACATGAGGAGTTTTCAGATTGTGGTCAAGAAGCACTCCCCGCAAACACAAATGGGGACAATCTACAAAATAATTGGCCTTCATATTTCAAAATGTCACTCATGTGAAAGACAAAGAGAGACCCAGGGATGGCTCCAGATTAAAGAGAGTGGGGTAGCTGGGCGCGGTGGCTCACATCTGTAATCCCAACACTTTTCGAGGCCAAGGTGGGCAGATCACCTGACATCAGGAGTTTGAGACCAGCCTGGCCAACATGGTGAAACCCCGTCTCTACTAAAATTACAAAAGTTACCCGGGCATGGTGGTGCACACCTGTAATCCCAGCTACTCAGGAGGCTGACGCAGGATGGTCGCTTGAACCTGGGAGGTGGAGGTTGCAGTGAGCCAAGATAGCGCCACTGTACTCCAGCCTGGGTGACAGAGTGAGACTCTGTCTTAAAAAAGAAGTGGTGGTTGGGGGTGGGCCTGTGGCAGTTAATGCTGCAAAAGTCTCCTTTGCTGTAGAGGATACAATCAAGACACTTGGCAAAATCTGAATAATAAAGTCTGCAGATTAGATAACAGTGTCATATCTGTGCTGGTTTCTTGATTTTGATTGCTGTGCTCTAGATAGGTGAGAGAATGACCTTGAATAGACACTGAAGTGTTTAAAGGTAAGTGGTCATCATATTTCAGTTTATTCTCAAATGGTTCAGGAGAAAGAAAAATGTCAAATAGTGTGTGTGTGTGTGTGTGTGTGTAGAGACAGAGATGAAGAAACATAAAGATGAAAAGCGTGATGACACAAACACCGTGATGTTAACATTTTGGGGGATCTGTGTGAAGAATACTATTCTTGCAGCTGTTCTGTAAGTTTACATTTTAAGTTTAAAAGGAGGGCCGGGCTCATGCCTGTAATCTCAACTTTGGGAGGCCAAAGCGGTTAGATTGCTTGAGTTCAGGAGTTCGAGACCAGCCTGGGCAACATGGCAAAACCCCATCTCTACAAAAAATATTTTAAAAATTAACTGGGTGTGGTAGCACATGCCTGTAATCCCAGCTACTCTGGGAGCTGAGGTGGGAGGATTGCTTGAGTCCAGGAGGCAGAGGCTGCAGTGAGCAGATATCATGCCATTGCACTCCAGCCTAGACAACCGAGCGAGAACATGTCTCAAAAATAAACAAGTAAAAAGTTTACAACGAAAAGTAATGAGGGAAAAAAGGCATGCCCACCCTGCAATGTGCAAACCCTTCCTCATTCTCCTGGCCTGGCTCTCCTGAATGCCTAGCTTTGTCTGCCCATGGCTGGCCATCTGAGGCTACTGTCCCCAGGACCTGGCACCCCCACAACCATCTCCCAGCCCTAGCAAGGCCCACTTCCATCTGCTGCCTCCAGCCCAGACTCCCAGCTCCTCCAAGGTGCAGATCTAGCCCATCCTGCTTCTGCCCTAGTCTTGGCCAGGCCCTGGGGCTGTTCAGCAGGCTTTTAGTCCAGCCCAGGCCTCACAGGTCTTTGCAGCCTCCTCCTTAGTGCGGCCTCACTCTTAGGCCCTTTCAGCAAGAACTCCTCCAACTTCCCTCCTCTCCACTGGAAGCTCCAGTATCTCCTTTTCTCTCCTTGATCTCAGAAGAAAAAGGGTGCCTTCTCACGTTCTAGGACCCAATTCCTTTCCTGAGTGCCCAACTTCTGTGCCTACTCCAGGCCTCACTGAGAGGCTTCTGTCATGACCCCTCAGCACCCCTCTCCTCTCCTCAGCCTCAGAGCTGGCTCACGTTTCTCTGGAGTAAAACAGCCTTCATCCTGCCTTCCTTTGCCAATACCCATCTTTTGTCACCCTCTGCCACATGAAATACCTCCTCAATCCACACTTCCTGCCCCTGTATTTACTTGTGAGCGTCCTGACATCTGGCTTCCATCCCCTGAGGCCCCAAAGTGGCACAGTGTCAAAGACACAGAATTTAGAATCAGAAGACTCGAGTTCCAGTCTCTGCTCCACCTCCTAAGAGCTGGGTGATTTGTGATGTGTTTCCAAAACATGTGGGATGCCCAAGTACATAGTTCATATACAGCTCACTATGAACTATCACCTGTGACCTCACAGTCTTCTGACCCCTTGGCCTTTCTCTCTCCTCATCCTCTTCATCTGTCCCTGATTTCCCCACACAACCCTCTCTCAGCCTGATGTCCACTCCGCCTGTCTGCTGATGGCTCCCAAACCTGCATCTCTGTTACTTGCCTCTTTTCTGGACTCTGATTCTCTGAGTTCCAGAGACACTTGGAAATATCCTCTCAGGCATTCAGCCAGCTCCTCAAATTTAACATGCCAACAGTGAGCTCCATTCTCAATTATGCTCAAATTGCCAAAAAGCAGTCAAAGCAGGGACTTAAGGCCACTAAGAAGTAAAAAACTTCTGAGGAAAGTATTTGATATTCCAAAAATGCATCAAAGCAGCTCATCCTGTTATGTGCCATGTATTGTGAATTACATAGGGGAGAAGTACCTAACATCTGCAGCAAGGGGGACTCTGAAAGTCTCAATTCAGTGTTTGATATCATCTTCATCTAAAGAGTTCATCCTCTTAAACAACCTCATTTTGCTAAGGTTAGCCTTGGTCCCTCATCACCTGAGCACCTACTTCAAAATAATCCTCGGCCAGGCATGGTGGCTCACGCCTGTGATACCAGCACTTTGAGAGGCCAAGGCTGGCAGATCGCAAGGTCAAGAGTTTGAGACCAGCCTGACCAACAGTGAAACCCTGTCTCTACTAAAATTACAGAAATTAGCCAGGTGTGGTGGCACACACCCGTAGGCCCAGCTACTCGGGAGGCTGAGGCAGGAGAATCACTTGAACCTGGGAGGCAAAGGTTGCAGTGAGCCAAGACCGCACTACTGCACTCCAGCCTGGGCGACAGAGCTAGACTCCACCTCAAAAAAAAAATAAAAATAAAAAAATAAAAAATAGGTCAGGTGTTGTGGCTCATGCCTGTAATCCCAGCACTTTTGGAGGCCAAGGCAGGTGGATCATGAGGTCAGGAGTTCAAGACCAGCCTGGCCAAGATGGTGAAACCCCGTCTCTGCTAAAAATACAAAAATTAGCCGGGCACAGTGGTGGGCGCCTGTAATCCCAGTTACTTGGGAGGCTGAGGCAGAAGAATCGCTTAAACCCGGGAGGTGGAGGTTGCAGTGAGCCGAGATCGCACCCTGCACTCTAGCCTGGGTGACAGAGAAGACTCTGTCTCAAAAATACAAATAAAAATAAATAAATAAATAAATAAATAATAGAAAATAATAATCCGGCTGGGTGCAGTGGTTCATGCCTGTAATCCCAGCACTTTGGGAGGCCAAGGCAGGCAGATCACAAGGTGAGGAGTTCAAGACCAGCCTGGCCAACACAGTGAAACCCCATCTCTACTAAAAATACAAAATAAAATTAGCCAGGCATGGTGGCTGGTGCCTGTAGTCCCAGCTACTTGGGAGGCTGAGGGAGGCGAATCACTTGAACCTGGGAGGCGGAGGTTGCAGTGAGCCGGGATCGTGCCACTGCACTCCAGCCTGGGTGACACAGCAAGACTCTGTCTAAATAATAATAATAATCCTCCAACTGGGTGCAGTGGTGTGTGCCTGTAATCCCAGCTACTTGGGAAGCTGAGGTAGGAGGATTACTTGAGCCTAAAAGTTCAAGACAAGCCTGGGCAACATAACAAGACCTTGTCTCCAAAAAAAAAAAAAAAATCATCCTCCTCTCCTTCTCTCATGCCCCACATTTAGTTTTCGAATCCTGAGCCAAAGGCCCCACATGCTCCCTCCCCTCCCACCAGCACTGCCACCAGCTGCACCCAATCCTTGCTGTCTCTTGTCTGCAATGCAGTCATTGCCTCCAACTGAGGGCCCATCCTAGGTCCCACCCTAACCCACCCATGCTTTCCTCTACTATGGATCACTTCCTTGAAGCACAGAGCTGGAGGTGTTACACTTCTGTTTGCACAGTCAAGTGGCTCCCCCTTGACTCTTCAATCTAGCCCAAGCTCCCTGCCTACAAGTCAAAGGCCTCCCCAGTAGGACCCAGTCTAACTACCTTCCAGATCCATTGTTCACCACCCACTCCTCATAGATGCTGGGCTCTATCCAAACTGAACTTCTCACCATCTGGGGACATATGTTCCCTCTGCCCAAAATAACCTACCCCTGTCTCCACCTGTTGAGATCTATCCCCAAAGGATTATTAAATAAATAGTACTGGAACAATTGGTCATTTGAAGGAAATTTTTTAAATTCTTCACTCATACTATACACCAAAATATATTTCAGATAGTTAAACGTAAAATGTAAATATATAGTAAAATCACACATATAAAAAACAAAACCATAAAAAGTTTCTAAAAGTGTTCAAAAAGGTGACTACTGAATATCTGAAAGGGAGAAGATCTTAAGCTTAAAGCAAAGAATGAAATTTCAAAAGAAACAAGCAATATATCTGACTCATTAAATAGAATTTGACTTCTTAAAATCAAACTGATAAGAAATGAACAGAGGGGGCCGGGCGCGGTGGCTCATGCCTGTAATCCCAGCACTTTGGGAGGCCGAGGCGGGCGGATCACAAGGTCAGGAGATCTAGACCATCCTGGCTAACACAGTGAAACCCCGTCTCTACTAAAAACACAAAAAAATTAGCCGGGTGTGGTGGCTGGCGCCTGCAGTCCCACCTACTCGGAAGGTGAGGTGGGAGAATGGCATGAACCCGGGAGGCAGAGCTTGCAGTGAGCAGAGATCACGCCACTGCACTCCAGCCTGGGCAACAGAGTAAGACTCCATCTCGAAAGAAAGGACAGGACAGGACAGGACAGGACAGGACACGACAGGACAGGAAAGGAAAGGAATGAACAGAGGGGGCTGGGCGCAGTGGCTCATGCCTGTAATCCCAGCACTTTGGGAGGCCAAGGTGGGCGGATCACGAGGTCAAGAGATCAAGACCATCCTGGCCAACATGGTGAAACCCTGTCTCTACTAAAACTACAAAAATTAGCTGGTCGCATGCCTGTAGTCCCAGCTACTCAGGAGGCTGAGGCAGGAGAATCCGTTGAACCCGGGAGGCAGAGGTTGCAGTAAGCCGAGATCACACCACTGCACTCCAGCCTGGTGACAGAGTGCGACTCTGTATCAAAAAAAAAAAAAAAAAAAAAAGAAAGAAATGAACAGAGAGATAGAGAGTCCTTTTCATGAACTGAATGTTGGGGTCCTCTATGCAGGGAAGTTGCATTAGAGAGGAGAAATCAGAACGTTGGCTAGCAAGAAACTAGAGAAGAAGTTGGGTGGACATCTTTCACAGGTCGAGTGATGCCTGACATTGCATTCCTTCCTTAGGGATTTTAAATTTCTCAATACTCTCCAAGGATTGAATTGTTCACGACCCAAAATTTGGTATCTTCCTCTGAACTCTCCTTCTTCTAGGAAACTGATGTCAAAACCACCCTACCTGCTGGCAGCTCCCACACCTAATTACTACTGACCCATGTGGATGCACCCCAGAGTTCACATTTATTGAGCACTCACTGTAATTTAGGCATTATGCTAAACATGTTTCAAGGATTATTGCCCAACAACCCTACAAGGTATTTTTTTTTAGTGCAGTTGTCCCCAACATCCTCTTTGATTTCTCTCTTTTCAAAATAATAATAATTACTTTATTGGGGTCTAATTTCTCTATAATAAACTACATTTGAATGAGTTTTGGCAAATCTGTGAAATCACTACCATAAACAAGATACAGAATACATCACCCTTAAAAGTTTCCTTGAATTACCCTTTCCAATCTGTCCCTCCATATTCAGGCCCAGGCAACTACTGATTTGCTCTCTCTCTCTCTCTCACACACACACACACACACACACACACACCTTCCTCTTTCATATACTTTTTTATATAAATGGGGTCATAAAAACTGTGTGAACATACTTTCACTTCCCTCAGGTAAATACCTAGAAGTGGAGACTGGCTGCAGTGGGTCATGCCTGTAATCCTAGCACTTTGGGAGGCCGAGGCGGGTGGATTGCCCGAGCTCAGGTGTTTGAGACCAGCCTGAGCAACACGGTGAAACCCCGTCTCTACTAAAATACAAAAAATGAGCTGGGCATGGTGGTGCATGCCTATAGTCCCAGCTACTCAGGAGACTGAAGCAGGAGAATTGCTTGAACCCAGGAGGCAGAGGTTGCAGTGAGCCAAGATCATTCCACCACACTCCAACCTGGGCAAAGAGCAAGACTGTCTGGAAAAAAAAAAAAAAAAAAGAAGTGGAAATGTTGGGTCTTATTTTATGAAAGGTATATAAGAAACTGCCAAACTGTTTCCCAAAGCGTTTATACTATTTTATATCCTTACTAGCAATGTATGAGAGTTCCAGTTTCTTCACATCCTTCTCAACACTTGATGTTACATTTTTTAATTTTAGCCATTCTAGTTGGTATTTCATTGTGACTTTAATTTATACTTCCCTAATGATGAATAATGCTGAGCATTGTTTCATGTGCTTACTGGCTTTTTTGAGGAAGTGTCTGTTAAAATCTTTCGCCTTTTATATTGGGTTATCTTATTATTTGTAAGTGTTCTTTGCAAGTCCATAGTTGGATTCACTATCTATTAATAAGTACATTTAGGCTGGGTGTGGTGGCTCACACCTGTAATCCCAGCACTTTGGGAGGCTGAGGCGGGCAGATCACCTGAGGTCAGGAGTTCAAGACCAGCCTGGCCAACATTGTGGAACCTCATCCCTACTAAAAATACAAAAATTAGCCGGGTTTGGTGGCGGTTGCCTGTAATCCCAGTTACTCAGGAGGATGAGGTTGGAGATTGCTTGAACCCGGGAGGTGGAGGGTGTAATGAGCTGAAATCATGCCACTGCACTCCAGCCTGGGTGACAGAGCAAGACTCAAAAAAATTAAAAAATTTAAAAAAATTTAAGGATGAGGACATTTTGGCTTTGGAAAATTAAGTAACTGGTCAAGGTCACAGATTCAAACCCAGTGCAATTGCAGAGCCTACGCTTTTTAACACTGTTCCAATATTGCCTCTTGTTACACCTCAATGCTTACAACAAAAAGACCTCATAGGAATTACTCATTTTATTGATAAAGAAACTAAAGATTGGCAGAGTCAATTCCCTTAACCACTTTAATATGGCTAACTGTGGGGACAGTCAACTGATCTCTGGATCCCAAATCTCACCTCATTCTAAATCATCTTCTTTCTATATTGTTCCCACAGTGATCCTTCCAAAATGTGAACCTGATCACATACGGTGGCTCCATACTCTGGGGTAGGCACTAACTCTCTCGCACTGCAAATGGCTTTCCTTGATCTAATCCACACTCCCGTGTCATCTACGACCATTCTTCAGGCATACACACCCTCAGCTGCTCTGAGCTCCCAGCGTCAGGCCCTGGGTGCCTCTGCACTGCCGTCTCCTATGCTGGGTGGCCCTTCTCCAGAGTTGCCAGGCCAACTGCAGTTTGCCCTTCAGAGTCAGCTCATGCCTCCTCTGGGGAACCCCACAGGCTGGTCAGAACCCGCTTCCGAGTGCTCCAAAGGATCTCCCTCTCCCCCGGTCGCCAGTATGTAGACTGGAACTCAGCACACAACCAGCGTGGGCAGGCTGGGGCCTGAATATGCTCAGCTAACGCCCCGGAAGCGAGGAGAGAAGTGGACGACACCGGAGTCTAAAGTAAAAGTGTCATGGGAAGAGGCGCGTAGACACACGCAGCGAGCGGCTGAGTCACGCTATGGCTGGCAAGTCCCCAGGCCTAGAAACCGAGCAGTAGCACTAGCCTACTCCCAGCTTGCCGCCCGCCCAGCGCGGCCCCTGACGTCACCCCTCTGCGCCACGCCGCCGCGGCGCTTCCGGCCGCGAGGCCGCGGACGGCGGGACGGAGTGACTTCACGCGAAGTCGCGCGCCGGAAGTGGCTAGGGCTGCACGGAAGTCGCGGGGGCGGGGCGCGGAGGCGATGGGGGGGCGGCGGCGGCCGGCTATGAGCGGCGGGAGCGCGTGAGCGAGCCGGGCGGGCGAGGCTGGGGGGCCCCGGAGCGCGAGCCGCAGGGCGGAGGGCGGGGGCGCGAGCGCGGCGGGCGGTGGCGGCGAGGCGGCGGCCTAGAAGATGGCGGACGGCGACAGCGGCAGCGAGCGCGGCGGCGGCGGTGGGCCGGGCGGGTTCCAGCCCGCGTCCCGCGGCGGCGGCGAGCAGGAGACGCAGGAGCTGGCCTCGAAGCGGTTGGACATCCAGAACAAGCGCTTCTACTTAGATGTGAAGCAGAATGCCAAGGGCCGCTTCCTCAAGATCGCCGAGGTGGGCGCGGGCGGTTCCAAGAGCCGCCTCACGCTGTCCATGGCGGTGGCCGCCGAGTTCCGCGACTCGCTGGGCGACTTCATAGAGCACTACGCGCAGTTGGGCCCTAGCAGCCCCGAGCAGCTGGCTGCGGGCGCCGAGGAGGGCGGCGGGCCGCGGCGCGCGCTCAAGAGCGAATTCCTGGTGCGTGAGAACCGCAAGTACTACCTGGACCTCAAGGAGAACCAGCGCGGCCGCTTCCTGCGCATCCGCCAAACGGTCAACCGCGGCGGTGGCGGCTTCGGCGCGGGCCCCGGGCCCGGCGGCTTGCAGAGCGGCCAGACCATCGCGCTGCCTGCGCAGGGCCTCATCGAGTTCCGCGACGCGCTGGCCAAGCTCATAGACGACTACGGAGGCGAGGACGACGAGCTGGCAGGCGGCCCGGGAGGCGGCGCCGGGGGCCCAGGGGGCGGCCTGTATGGAGAGCTCCCGGAGGGCACCTCCATCACCGTGGACTCCAAGCGCTTCTTCTTCGATGTGGGCTGCAACAAATACGGGGTGTTTCTGCGAGTAAGCGAAGTGAAGCCGTCCTACCGCAATGCCATCACCGTGCCCTTCAAAGCCTGGGGCAAGTTCGGAGGCGCCTTTTGCCGGTATGCGGATGAGATGAAAGAAATCCAGGAACGACAGAGGGATAAGCTTTATGAGCGACGTGGTGGGGGCAGCGGCGGCGGCGAAGAGTCAGAGGGTGAGGAGGTGGATGAGGATTGAAACGGGCAGCTTCCCCTACAGGCCTCCTCCACCCAACCACCATCCCCTTGGCTAGAGAATTCCTCTTCCTGCTCATCCCCAGTGAGCTAGTGGAGAGGGAGCAAGGGAGGCCGCAGAGGGAAAAAACAAAACAATATAGTTAAGAGAAATAATCATAAGAGAACAGTGACGGACAACTTGAGAAAAGCAGTCAAGTTCCAAGGAACTGACAGCAAGCTGCAAAGAGGAAAACAGCATCTCCTCACCTGCGTAAAATTGTCTCAGCTTCTGTTGTTTCTCAACTGAGGTTCCTAAACCCGTCAGGATAATCCCTGGAGGGAATAGATCCTTGCACATCCAGGGCAAGAAACATGTCCAAGTTACCCAGACCATTGATAACAGTTGCATTTAGGTTGCACCTGGGTAATCTGGCATAAAAGATCTCTCTAGGCCTCACTGTTGCAGTGTCTATCCCTTCACCTCCATTGAAATCAGCATTTTGGATCTAGGTCTTCGTGGAATCCTTGAGAAGAGAGGCCTTTACAATTATCCAGTTCTGAGGGTTCAGGTTCACGAAAAGAAATGCAACTTGGGATAATCATGAACGGTTAAAAATAAGATTTCAAGAAGCCATCTAAGAATACAGAACCAAATTGGATCCGTTTTTTAAAAAAATGGTTTTGCATGGAACCTGGACCAAGGCAAATGTCTTTTCTTTGCAGAATTGTTTTCCAGGATGCCAGTGGATTCAGATAGCAGTGCTTGGAGTAGAATCCGTTACTAAAATAGTTTCAAAGTTGACAAAAAATTTTCGAAGATAAAAGCAGTTTTACATTGGGGGTTGCTGAGGTAGGCACAAGAAAAAGTCAGGCATAAAGCACAAGGCAGACTGTTTGAGTGGATTGGTTGCTGCTCACTAAAGTTCTTCCCCTGATCTCTAAATATGGAGGTCATTACCAAGAAATGCTTTGGTATGAATGAGAGCCAGATCTCCACTGTGTGAGCCAGTGAATTATGGCTAATTCGGCTGTTACAGCCACTGGTTGGCTGGATTTTAAACCATAAAACTTGAAGATTACCTACAAAAGGAACAGTGTGGCTATAAGCCTGAGCTTTAATGGATATACATCCTCACGGAAAAGTTGGAAATAACCAAAACTGAAGTCTTAATTTACCTTCAGTTTAATCTGTGGATTTGTTCAAATACTAAAGATCCTCAGGTCCAGAATTCCAGCATCATTTATTCTTTTAAAATTTTTAAGAACTTGATCCATTGTATCAGTACCTCACAATCAGAGTTGGCAAATGATGGATGAGTGATTCAAGCAGTGCACCCGGTGGAAGCTGAAATCCATCTGTGAATGGAACTGAAGTGAACGTGAATATGCTGACTATATCCTGGAAGCATTTTTATACCATCTTGAAATTTCAACAAACTGGCTTTTGCCAGTTAATCCAGCTGTCTTTCAAGAATAAAAGTTGGGGTTTTCAAGGATCGCCTCTTCTATATTTTAAATGGATTTTCAGTAGAAATGATTTTTACTAATCAAGTTAATCCTACCCCATCAAAAGGTATTCCTAGAAATGTCATAGACCTAGGTAACTTTGAATTGAATGGGAGCTAACCTTCTTTCCAAAGTTTTCAGGTATTCTTTGTGTGACACCTCAACCAGGAGGCAAGTAACCCCACCTCCACAATCTTAGTATTTTTTTTTTGTAACTGCATGCCTGCCCCTTATTTGAGCTGCCTTTTTAATTTATTGCATATCCTTTTTATTACCTTATTTTGGTATTATTCAATCTATACAATCTTTTTGTATTTATTGGGAAATGAGTAATATACAAAAAGGTTTTCATGTATTTGTGGCTGAGAGGGCGGGAAATAATTGTGTACATAAAATTAGGCTTTTTTTTTAAAAAAATAGATTATGCAGAATATTGTTGCTCTTAGATTAAAAAAAAAAAGTGGAAGAGCCACAAACATTGGTGCCCTTTTCAGACTATTTCTCTACTCTCATCATCCACAGTAGAATTTTTAAACAGATTTTTTTAAAGCTTTTCTTTTAAATTTTTCTCCGTTGCAAAGAATGTTTCCTAAATTGTATGGGAGCAATAGTATTTTTGATGTTTTAATGACATCCGTATACTTGTACTGTATTTTGTACTACAAGGCAGCTGTTTTCAATAATGTCCTGCTGTATTTACCTATGTGTTTTGAGTGTTTATTTCTTTGCTGCGGAGAACAAATTTCTAAATAGTTTTAGTAAAGGAGCTGAAAAGCTAGCATTAGGTTTGCAGAAACTGTTTCAGTTTCAACTCTGAGGCAGCAATGAAAATTTAGGTTGCAGCTACTAGTTGATAGCTGTAACTTTTTCATTTTCAAACCATGTACAATTCTTGTATAGACCAACTTGTTTTCTTGCTTCAGTGGTGGTTCTGTTGCTCAGCTGCAGTGAGCCAGTTCAATTTTGCAAAGGTGCAGTACCTCTCCTTTTCAAGGGGTTGGTTTATTCTTTTTTCTTTTTGTTTGGCTGAATTGCAGTAACTAGCCTTGCCTTTCTATTCTGTAGAAATGACAGGGTCTTCACAATCCTTCACCAGTGGCTACTAAGCTATAATTAGCTGAATAGAAAGAATGTGGAAGTGGTCTGAGGCATATAGAGTATATGCCAAGAACACTACCATATATGGCATCAGCTTTGGTTACCAGAGAAATTTTCTTAGTCATTAGACCATATAACAGTAATATATCATATGTAAATCTTTAGATACCAATTTGAGAATTCTCCAAAAAAAGGAGCAAAGAATGCATAAGCTATGTGTTGGCAAAAGTAATTTATATTAAAATTTTGACCTGCCTATGTAAGATTAAGTGGTAATGTCATAGTGGTGGGTTTTTAAGTCTTAACCAATCTCTAAGGTTTGTTTCTCCTGCAAGGGATGGTTCATGGCCTCTCTTCCCACTGCAGGAAGATTGCAGAAGGCTGTGGATTAATTGTAGCATTTCACTGATCTTCACTCCAGCCACTAGGGACAATAGAAACCTGCGAAACACAGATTCATTCATAAATATTATTAATAGCTTATTAAAGGAAATGGTCTTTGTTAATTCCAGTCAGATAATGGCATTGTGCAGACATGGGAAACAACCAATTTTTTTGTTTTTCAGTTGTTGCTATGAATAATTTTGAGCCTTTTTTTTTTTAAGCTTGGCAAACATCCCAGCTAATCAAAATAGTCATATTCCTGAGAAGTAGGAAACTAAAACTTCTTTTCAGATAATTGTTAGAACGTTTGTTTCCCAAACTACCATAGTTACAAAGGTGAAAAGCCAAATTTTAGGAACAGAATCAAAAGAACAAAAATCTGTGAAGAGATCCTACTACTCTTCCTACTATGTTTTGGTTTCTATTGTCTCTACCTATCATTTAAGCAAGTGGAACAGCAGCAAGTTTTTCCGTGCATATGCTGCACAGAACAAAATATAAATATGGCACCAAAAATCAAAGTGAAAACCAAACCAAAAACCCAAACACCCTATGTAACTATCGGAGGCATGTAGGTGGTATAAATGACTGTAGCTGTGATACACACATGGCTACTTGTCACATCACTTTCCATAATTATTTACTGCAAAATGATTGAGAGGCTTTTGGTGCAGGCAGCCATTAACCTCCTGCTTCCTTTGTTACCTCTGGATTACTTTGCAGTAAATTGCAGGTCTTTTAAGAGATTCAAGCTTCAGTTTTCTCAAAACAAAACAATTATCCTGTCTTATCTGAAAATGCAGGGTTGTGGGCAAAAGAGGCTGGTTATAATAATGCCCTCATATTGAGTGGTCTGTAAACGGCTGCACACTTCAGGCACTGTAGTTGCTGAAGATGCTTTGTTAAATGTGACCGTGACTGGCTTTACAGGGGTGTAGAATGTAATCTACACAAGGTGACTTTGCATCTATCTTGCTCTTGAGGTGGATGAAATTGAGAAGCTGGAGTGTGTAAGCCATGCACATAAGTATTCTTCACTGTAAATTTTGTTTTCATTTTTAACCCAATTATGGTACTTTATCCAATGCACAACTGATCTCTCAGTAGATATTCATTTGAAAATAGTGTGGCCTTGATCAGTAGTGAGAAAGGGAAGGAGAAAAGTGACTTTTTTGCTTATGTAGAAATGACTCATTTGCTGAGAGTTTGTCTTTCTGCAGCACTCTTGGTATAATGTTAGTGATCAATCTCCTTTTTGATTGGGGAAAGTTAATGTTTTTGATCCTGGAGTTAATTCAGTTGAGTTATCTTCTATTTTTAGGAAGTATCAGAATTGCTCTGATGAATAACAAAGTTGACTGTTTTGATGTCCAATCTCAGGTTTTAGAATATAGTGGTGTAAAGTCCCACTATTTTTAATTCTTAAAACAATTTTAATTTCGTACACCCTAAAGTCACATGCACAAGGCCTGTTCAGAGAGCAGAGCCTCCATCTTTTTGCTCCTTTTCTACTTTGTACTTCACTTGAAAAAATGTCAAGTGACTTTACATTGTATATTTCCATTGTAACCCTGACATTTCTCAAAGATAAAGCACTTTTTGATCATGAAATACATGAAATCTTTGTGTGATGTGGATCATAGTTTCTCAGGCTCCCTTAGATAATTGCATATGAATATTGTTCTAACTCTGTGTAAGAAGAGTAGAAATCTTTGCTAATGTTAGAAGGTTTGTATTATTGATCCAGAATGCATTTTGCTAGTTTCCAATGGATGGGAGAGTAAACAATGCTGCATTCACAATTTAATAATTTACTTTCCCTTGAGCCTTAAGGTAACTTTTTATTTTCTGTCAACCACAGCACTGAAGTTATAGTAAGTGAATGAGATTATCAGTTTTCAGGGTTGGTTTTAGAGTACTGTAAATCAATTAGCTGTCTTCCTAAAGAGTTACAACTCCCATTCAGTATACTGGATAATGGGTGTGTGGGTGGGGCTGGGGAGGGCGGGAGATAGTTTGTAGAAAAGAAAAAAGAAAAAAAAAAAACACATTTACCTTAAGAAAATATAGACAAAAAAGAATTAAGTATGTGTCATATGCTCCATTTGAAATTCCAAATGTGGCCGGGCGCGGTGGCTCACGCCTGTAATCCCAGCACTCTGGGAGGCTGAGGTGGGTGGATCAGTTCAGGTCAGCCTGGACAACATGGTGAAACCCGGTCTCTACTAAAAATAATAAAATTAGCCGGGCATGGTGGTGCATGCCTGTAGTCCCAGCTACTTGGGAGGCTGAGGCAGGAGAATGGCTTGAACCCAGGAGGCGGAGGTTGCAGTGAGCCAAGATTGTGCCATTGCACTCCAACTTGGGTAACAGAACAAGACTCCGTCTCAAAAAAAAAAAAAAATTCCAAATGTAAGGTGGAAATGGCAGATTATAACTTCATTTCCCCCCCATTTTTAACTTAGAAAAAACAAAGTCCTTAATTTTTAAGTATTAGCCCCCCAGAAGTTTCAGCAGATAGCTGGACTCTTGAATAATGAGTTCTTTTGATATGTCTGACTTTGCTATTTAAAGTCTCCTTTCCCAGCCCTCAGTCTTAAAACTCAGTTTTATTACTGACGGATTTAACAGACTCTTACTTGAACAATTGTCCGATTATCAGTACTGAAAATTAGATTTGGAAAATGAAAAAATAATAAAATTGCATCACGAAAACTTAGTACCTTAGAGACTCCCAATTGATATCTGTACCCCTGATTCAAGTAAGGCCTTTATGAATGTATTTTATATTTCCTAAAGAAATAGGGAATATGCCATCAATGTAATCACCTCTATTCACAGTCATTTAATTTGAAAATCTAACTCATGTCTCTTGAATTAGACATTCCAGTTGGGATAGGTAGAGCCATGTTAAAACAATAGAATAGCAACTGCCATATTGGTAGTTTCACTGCTCAGTATGATTTCTAATAAGAGCAGAGCTTTATTGGAAGCTAAAATTCATTTTTCTCCATAGATGATTCTAACAGTTTAATAAAAAAGTATAATTATACTTTAATTGTCAACAGATTTTGATTCTAGAAGCAAATTTCATGTTCCTTGTGTTATATCTAATATCCATTGATATGGGTAAGAAAACTAATTATGTCTTTTTAGTATGATGAAATGTGGTCCCAGAGTATTGGAAAGAAAGCAATAGCCCTATTCAGTGTCCACTAGGATGGATATTGCAGAAGGCGTGAGTTTGTCCTTTTCTCCCCGTTTACCTTAAATAACACTTCAATAGCTAACTTTTTCCAAAATATCCATTTAGGCCATCTCTTATTTCTTAAAGCCAAATATTTCGTCCCCAGTCTTAACCCTGAGTTGCAAGATCAGGCTGGTTGGAAGAATCTTTATATTTAGAAATAGGATGGTGAGTGGTTTGTTTATTCTCTTGTTAAATTCCTTTTTCAGAGACATAACTGCAGGGAGAGTCCCAAGAGAATTGAAGAACTGGATTATATCATTAAACACATTTGTGTTGTAGGAATTTGGGAGTTTCATTTTGAACTGATGAGATATTAGACATAAACCCTTCTCCCAGCCCACATGTCATCCCTGTGTACAAAAGCTTTCTGGATTCGTTTTTTTTTTTTAAACGGAGTTTCGCTCTTATCGCACAGGCTGGAGTGAGTGCAGTGGCATGATCTCAGCTCACTGCAACCTTTGCCTCCCGGGCTCAAGCGATTCTCCTGCCTCAGCCTCCCAAGTAGCTGGGATTACAAGCATGTGCCACTATGCCCAGCTAATTTTTTGTATTTTTAGTAGAGACGGGGTTTCACCATGTTGGCCAGGCTGGTCTCGAACTCCTGACCTCAAGTGATCTGCCCGCCTCAGCCTCCCAAAGTGCTGGAATTACAGGCGTGAGCCATCACGCCTAGCCTACTCACTGAATTTCTGAAAGTCAATAGGTTGAGCAAAAAGTCTAGAAACTGGCTTTAAGTCAATATGGGACATACTTATAAAGAGTCCATGGTTTTGCACGTTTCGGTAGACAAGTAAATCTGAGTTATTTTTCAATGACTTATCAATATTTGAATAGTAACTAAGATCGTCAGTGTATCTGGACTTCTTTTTTTGAAGTTCTAAAACAATTATAGTAGGGATTTATTATTTTGGGCCTCCATCCAGATGTTTTTCCAAGATCATTTTTAAAAATTCATTTGTCTTCTGTTTCCAGATAACATACTTTCCGTTCTATAGGAATCTTCACTGCCAATCAATATCTACCAGTGGCTTCCTTAGACTATTCACTCCAAAGCTGGGACTGATGTCCTGCCAGTAGAGAATCTACAGAAATAATTTGAATGAATTAAAACCAAATCTTGATAGCAGGAGACAGCTTCCTGATCTAGATGTACAATTAGAGTTTACGTTGGAAATTACTTTAAAATGTGTTTTTTGGGGATGTCTTCAATCTCTGTGTAAATACCCACATGCTTATGCATTGTAAACCAAGTGTGTATTCCTATGTATGAATTTGTAGAACTGATTTCTGCTTCAAGAGAAGCTGCATCTTTAATTTTATAAGGTCCCCTCCACCTGTAACCCTATAACTGTCTGTAAATAAAACACTAAAATTTGTAGTGATAGGATCAATTTGGGAATATCTGCTGAGAGACCAAAAAGTTCATTTTTTTAAGTACCTTGGTTAAAGAGTAAAGATTATTCCTCTTATTTTTTAAAGAAGAATGCACTTTAACAAACATAGAGCTGCATGGGCAATTCAAACAAATCTGTGAAGTGCAGTACCCATTCAGAAATCACACTTCCTGAAAACCGTTCAAAAGCAGAGTCCAGACGGGCTGTTGATCTCACTGCCTGTAGGTTGAAGCTCAGATTCTCATCAATTTTGAGAGGAGCAGGGCTGCTTCAAAAGAGCAATGTGAATACAGTCAGAAGCTTCAGACTGGTCTGTAAAAATGGCGGGTCCCGTATTTACCACTAACTAGCAAAACTGACAGAAAAACTCACAGATAAATGTAAGAATCCTTCCTGCTGGTGTGCACTCCTTACAATAGACTTTTGCAAATGGAGTTTTACAGTCTATATTTAAAAAAAATTGTATGTTTGTAACAAATAAAGTATGCAGAAAAGTGAATGACAATCTTGTGCTTGTGTCTCTAAGTAATTATGTGGTGATAGGGGAGGGAAATCCCATCTGTTGGGGCTCACGAATGGGTATGGAATCAGGAGTTCCCACTTAAAATGACTTAAGTCATTGCACATTTCATCTGAACTATAGCCTGTTCTAGAACTTCTGGGTTGCCGTAACCCTTTTCTAGTAAGCAATTTGTGGAGTAAATCAAAACTGCAAATTAATTTTATGCTTTGGTTGATAACCTAGACAGCCACTTGCTTCCCTTAATTTCTTCCATCATTTACAATGGCTTGAAAGAAACTGCTAAGTCTTCCTTCATTGTTTATCAACATTGTAATTGCTTAGAAGGTAAATTAGGCCAGGCTTTTCTTGCCCTAATGTTTTAGAAAAAAACTGAATTATGTCCATTTATCCTGGCCAGGTTGGTCTCAGGAACCCCTTTACACTTAAATTTACTGAATACCCCCAAGGAGGTTTTATCTTTCTAGGCTATATCCGTAGATACTTACCATTTTAGAAGCTGAAACTTCTTTTTTTTTTTTTTTTTTTGAGATGGAGTCTTGCTCTGTCGCCAGGCTGGAGTACAGCGGCACGATCTCAGCCCACTGTAACCTTCGCCTCCCGGTTTCAAGCGATTCCCCTGCCTCAGCCTCCCAAGTAGTTGTGATTACAGGCACGTGCCACCACACCTGGCTAATTTTTTGTATTGCAGTAGAGATGGGGTATTACTATGTTGGCCAAGATGGTCTTAATCTCCTGACCTCGTGATCTACCCATCTCAGCCTCCCAAAGTGTTGGGATTACAGGCGTGAGTCACCGTGCTGGCCAAGAAGCTGAAACATTTTCAAGACAAAAATAACAAGCACACATTCCATCAGCTATCAGAGCAATTACATCATAATGTCATTTAGCCTCTGGAAAACTCCACTATAAACTTATGAGAGAATGAAAGTGGAAAATGCGAATGTTTTTATGAACATAGTTTTGACTTCTTGGGCCCCTGAGTCTCAGGCAACCCTAGAGGATTCTGGATCACACTCTTGAGAACCACTAACTAGACTGATAAGTAAATAGTGCCTTTCTGAAAATGAGGGATGGTTTTTTATATAGCGATAGCTTAATCCTTTAGTTCTCATATGTTTTCTTTATATTAGAAGCTCCTGCTACGAAATGCCCATACCGCCCCCGGCCCCCGCAACACACAACATACCTAACTTAACTGTGATTGTCCACTTCTACAATCTCTAAGTGATTCTCAATGCTGGCTGCAGAACCATCTGGAAAGCTTTGAATACTGATGCCCAGGCACCGCCACGGACCAACTGAATCAATCGTTGAGATACAGACATGGAATTTTTTGGTAATGCTTTGCCTTTTTGAGTTCCCCAAGGTGATTCTAGTCTACAGTCGGGTGAAACCAGTGGTCTGTGGGATTTTAAGGTATAAAGAAAGGAAAAGGGTTGGGAATCTCTGCCAGAGGAAAACAAGAGTATAGCAGAACATTCCTTGAATGTATGGCTTTCACCTCCCAACCACTGTGTCTAAATTACCACTTAAACCTCTAAAATAACTCATCTTGAGAAAAGTTTGCAAATGGAATCCTTGAGTACTGATATTAGTAGTCCCTCACTGGGAAAATCTGGGGTTTTACTAGCACAGAGAAACGCTTAGCATGCATCAGAGTCACTTAGAGGGCTGGTTAAAACATGGATTACTGAGTTTCTGATTTAGCAGTTCCAGAGGGAACTTAAGTTGCATTTCTTTTTTTTTTTTTTTTTTTCCCTTGAGACAGAGTTTCGCTCTTGTTGCCCAGGCTGGAGTGCAATGGCGCGATCTCGGCTCACTGCAACCTCCACCTCCCAGGTTCAAGTGATTCTCCTGCCTCAGCCTCCCAAGTAGCTGGGATTACAGGCACATGCCACTGCACCCAGCTAATTTTTGTATTTTTAGTAGAGACAGGGTTTCTCCGTGTTGGCCAGGCTGGTCCCAAACTCCTGATCTCAGGTGATCCACCTGCCTCAGCCTCCCAAAGTGCTGGGATTATAGGCATGAGCCACCGTGCCTGGCCTTAAGTTGCATTTCTAACAAGTTCCCAGATAATGCTGATCCTGCTGATTTGAGGACCGTGCTTGGACACTAATTGCAGAAATCACAAAAGTTATGGGAAGAATTAGCTTAGTTGCCAACTGACAGAGGTCTCAGGAAGTATTTGTCCTGATGAGTTAGTCTGCTGTAGTGCTGCTGAGGCTGGGTTTGGTTCACTAGAAACCCTGTAGATGGTTTGAATTTTTTAGATTCATGTGAAGTTTGTTACTGTACAAGTTTAAACAATAGATGCAGCCAGGCTATAGCCTGAAGAGCTGCATTAGAGCTAATGCCTGGAGGAACAGGGATATTACCTTTATAGTTTTTGTATTTTTTCATGTCATGACTATCCCTGACTGTTCTAAACAGTGTGATTTTCGGCAAGTACCTTCAGTACCAAAATCTTTTTTTTTTTTTTTTTTTTTTGAGACGTAGTCTCACTCTGTCACCCAGGCTGGAGTGTAGTGGCGTGATCTCAGCTCCCTGCAACCTCCACCTCCCAGGTTCAAGCAATTCTCTGCCTCAGCCTCATGAGTAGCTGGGATTACAGGCGCCCGCCGCCATGCCCAGCTGATTTTTTTTTTATTTTTAGTAGAGACGGGGTTTCACCAAGTTGGCCAGGCTGGTCTTGAACTCCTGACCTCGTGATCCACCTGCCTTAGCCTCCCAAAGTGCTGGGATTACAGGCGTAAGCCACTGCGCCCGGCCCCAGAATCTTTTAATAACCATTCTTAGCTCAGATCGTTTGTAAATTCATTCAGTTAATTATTGGGTAGCTGCTATATTCCAGGTATTGTACTAGGGTAGAGGATACGGTTGTCGTTCATATAGGACTTATAGTTTAGTGGGTCGGGAGAAAGAAGAGAAAGCTTTTAAGAAGAACTAGTCTCCCTAGCTACTAACCAGGCCTCCATTCAAGCAATAGATAATTTGATTTGCAACATCATTCCTGACCCAGACATTTACTCCTTACAAGAGACAGCCCCATTGAAATTTAAAAGAAAAGGAAATATTACCTACACAAGACAGAGGTTTAACTTATCTTAGACATCCATGGTACCTTATGTAGACCCCTCAGTGGACCTAATTAAGGTCTCCAAACTAGTTAAGGACAAGAGCAAACATACATCTAAATTAGCTCTCTTATCTGTTACAGAAAGGACAAACTTCTTACTCCTATGCTCTGTGTCTGAGATGACACAACAAATCCACTGGTAGTTTGTAGAACAGAGGTTGGAGAGAATGGACTAAGTCTCTCAAGCCTGTGGGTAACACAGAGATTGCCCTAGACTCAACCCTCACACACACTTCCTCATCTTCTTACATGCAGGACTGTACCAGGAATTCCTCCACACAGCCCTAGACTGTCCTCACCCCCTCAAAATCATCCTATCGTTTGCCTCATTTACGCAGTACCCCTTATAGTTGGTGGCCATTTATTTTCTTTTTGAAGTTATAGTCTCCAAACTTTCTTTTATTACAAAATTAGTGCAACTCATTTTTACAAAGATGAACAGTATAGATTCTCTGTAAAGAAATAAATGTATGTGCCTCCTTTCCCCAAACCTACTCTTTAAAGATAACTGCTGTTAAACAATTTAGTATGCATTCTTTCATAATTTTTTAATGAAGTATTTTTTAAATCTCAACAGTGTTAAGTGACCATCACATTTATGTATGTATTAATATATATTGAAAAAAATTATATTAGCTCAGTAAATAAAATGATAATGAATTTATGTTGAGCACACTGATGGCTTTTTCCTGAGGCTTTCTTTTTTTTTTTTCTTTTTTTGAGACGGAGTCTAGCTCTGTAGCCTAGGCTGGAGTGCAGTGGCGAAATCTCGGCTCACTGCAACCTCTGCTTCTGGGGTTCAAGTGATTCTCCTGCCTCAGCCTCCTGAGTAGCTGGGACTACAGGTGCCCACCATCATGTCCAGCTAAGTTTTGTATATTTAGTAGAGACGGGGTTTCACTATGTTGGCCAGGCTGGTCTCAAACTCCTGACCTCCTGCTCCGCCAGCCTTGGCCTCCCAAAGTGCTGGGATTACAGGCGTGAGCCACCCCGCCCGGCCTCCTGAGGTATTTTCTAACATACATGTCTTATATTGAGCTGTGCACAAGGCCCACAAATCTTAGGCAGAAATGATTTTTTTTTTTTTTTTGCACTATACCACGCCGAGATTTTTTTCTTTTGCAGAAATAAATTGAAAAGTAATTTCAGGCCGGGCGCAGTGGCTCCTGCCTGTAATCCCAGCACTATGGGAGGCCGAGGAGGGCGGATCACCTGAGGTCAGGAGTTCGAGACCAGCCTGACCAACATGGAGAAGCATCGTCTCTACTAAAAATACAAAATTAGTTGGGCGTGGTGGCACATGCCTATAATCCCAGCTACTAGGGAGGCTGAGGCAGGAGAATCGCTTGAACCTGGGAGGCAGAGGTTGTGGTGAGCCGAGATCGCACCATTGCACTCCAGCCTGGGCAACAAGAGCGAAACTCCATCTCAAAAAAAAAAAAAAAGTAATTTCATTCTTTCTTCTAGGCCCCATTTAATTAGACTCAGATAAGTACATCTCATGTAATGGTAAAATGAAAATTCTTGGTCTTCAGCTGGGCGTGGTGGCTCAAGTTTATAATCCCAGCACTTTGGGAGGCCAAGGTGGGCAGATCATGAGGTCAGGAGTTCGAGATCAGCCTGGCCAATATGGTGAAACCCCGTCTCTACTAAAACTTAAAAAAAAAAAAAGAAATTAGCCAGGTGTGGTGGCGCACGCCTATAGTCCCAGCTACTCAGGAGGCTGAGGCAGAAGAATCATATGAAGCCAGAAGGCAGAGGTTGCAGTGAGCCGAGATTGTGCCACTGCACTCCAGCCTGGACAACAGAATGAGACTCTGTCTCAAAAAAAAAAAAAAAAATCACCTAACAGGTGCATATTTCCCTTTGAGGTAAACAACTTACATTTAAAATGAACAAGTTGGCCAGGCGCGGTGGCTCATGCCTGTAATCCCAGCACTTTGGGAGGCTGAGGCAGGTGGATCATTTGAGGTCAGAAGTTCGAGACCAGCCTGGCCAACATGGTGAAACCCCATCTCTACTAAAAATACAAAAATTAGCCAGGTGTGGCAAAACGCACCTGTAATCCCAGCTACTCAGGAGGCTGAAGCAGGAGAATTGCTTGAACCTAGCAGGTGGAGGCTGCCGTGAGCCGAGATTCGCACTGCTGCACTCCAGCCTGGGTGAGGTTACAGAGGGAGGCTCCGTCTCAAAAAAATAAAATAAAATGAACAAGTCACTAAATGAAGTGATTCTCTGCTGATAATTCACTGGGTGAAGGAGTGCTGGGATCCAGTTGGCCTTATGAGACGATTACTAAGTTTAAGAATAAGAAAATGTATTGTCTTTATCGGCTTGTTACATGACCTTAAGTGAGTTGTTTCTCTGCATAAAAAAATCCCTGCCCTTATATACATCTAGCTGCTTCTGGCCTTGAAGGTTTGGCTTGGAATTCTGAGACAGTTTTTTTTTTTTAATTGGGTTCTCTATCATGCATAATTCAGAACATAAAGGCAGGTTCCTCACCTTCTAGTATAAATAACATAAAAAGAGAAAGCATGTTAGGTATTCTGGCAGAATGGCGAAAACAAACTTCTGAAGGAAGAAGAGCTGTTGTCAGCGTCAGCGATGAGGAATGTTCTAGTCCAGCAGCTGCTGATTTTCTGGCAGTGAAAACCCAGCTGGTGACATCACTTAGGCAAGTGACTCATTAGAGCAGTCCTCTCATTTATCTGCTCCTTATCTGACACCACATCTTTTCTGGTGGGGACTGCAAACTCTCTTTTGATTACACCTGCTGAACTCTCCCAAATCTTTGTCAGCCATAGGTTTTCTCTTTTGTGGGCAAGACTTAGGATAGAAACAAGTGTGGGAATTATCAGGGTTTGTTGCAGTGTTTTATATTGTACCTACCATTTTGCCTTCAAAGGTCACACTTTAAGGGAGCCAGGGCCAGGCAGGTGGCTCCTGATCCCAGCACTGTGAGACGCTGAAGTGGGTGGATCGTTTGAGTTCAGGAGTTCAAGACCAGCCTGGGCAACATGGTGAGACCTCACCTCTATTAAAAAATATAAAAAATTAGCTAGGCATGGTGCCACGTGCCTGTAGTCCCAGCTACTTGGAAGGCTGAGGTGGGAGGATCACTTAGCCCTGGGAGATCAAGACTGCAGTGAGCCATCATGATACCGCTGCACTCCAGCCTTGCCAACAGAATGAGACCCCGTCTCAAAAGAAGCGGGGCTCGGGAGGGGAGCCAGCTCTCATTTTCCCTGCAAGCTGCTCCCATCCACCCTCTGAGGCTAGGCCTGACATCATTGCTGGGGTGTGTTCTAGAGCACCTTCTCCCCATGCCTATGTGGGTTTTCTCTGGGTACTCTGGTCTCCTCCCACATCCCAAAGATGTGCAGGTTAGGTTCGTTGGCGTGTCTAAAGTGTCCCAGTCCCACACACATAGTGTGCCGTGTGTGGAATGGCATTCAGTCCAGGATTGGCTCCCACCTTGCACCCTCAACTGCCAGGATAGGCTCCAGCCACCCACAACCCTGAACTGGAATAAATGGGTTAGAAAATCAATGCATGGATAAATGAATACAAATTATTATAAAATAAAAATTGGTAAAGAATATGATAATTATACAAATGCATGGCAATAGACAATGAGGAATGAAATTGCTCAGTGAGCCTGCCAAATGTGTGACTGGTTTTTAACTGTGTGGTAGCAGAGGCCATTCCTTACAAATTTTGCTTTATAAACATTTATTCCCTAATTTAACTTACCCCACTATGATAGTCATCACTCATTCATTCACCAAAAATGAGGTAAATAATTATCCTACTTGTTTTTATTACTCTTTTTTTTTTTTTTTTTTTGAGATGGAGTCTCACTCTGTCATCCAGGCTGGAGTGCAGTGGCACAATCTCGGCTCACTGCAACCTCCGCCTCCCGGATTCAAGCAATTCTCCTGCCTCAGCCTCCTGCATAGCTGGGACTACAGGTGTGCGCCACCATGCCCGGCTAATTTTTTTTGTATGTTTAGTACAGACCGGGTTTCACCATGTTGGCCAGGCTGGTTTCGAACTCCTGACCTCAGGTGATCTGCCCACCTTGGCCTCCCGAAGTGCTAGGATTACAGGCATGAGCCACCGTGTCCAGCCTGCTTTTATTAATCTTTCTTAAGTTTATGTATAGCTCAAATTTATTTCAATGTTTAATATTAGAAGCTTTTTGGGTCTTTATTTAGAAGTTTGGTGATGTTTTTGTGACCAGAAATATGCTGTAGGAACTTAACTGTTGTTTATATCAATTACCCCGTCAACCTGAATAAAAAGATACTAGAAAAAAAATTACCTCTAAATATGTTGGGTGTTGGGTTTACTCTGAAATAGAAATAAGGATTATAATCTGGAGTGCAGCCGGGCGCAGTGGCTCACACCTGTAATCCCACCACTTTGAAAGACTGAGGTGGGCAGATTACCTGAGGTCAGGAGTTCAAGATCAGCCTGGCCAACATGGCGAAACCCCGTCTCTACTAAAAATACAAAAAAAATTAGCCAGGCATGGTGGCACGAGCCTGTAATCCCAGCTACTTGGGAGGCTGAGGCAGGAGAATCGCTTGAACCTGGGAGGCAGAGATTGCAGTCAGCCAAGATCGCGCCACTGCAGTCCAGCCTGGGCGACAGAGTGAGACTCTGTCTCAAAAGAAAAAAAAAAAGAAAAGAAAAAAGAAATCTGGAGTGCATGAAATGGCAAGCTACAAGTGCATTTAATGAGGGAAGGGTAAGGGGAGCTTTTATTAGCAAAAAGAGATTTACATAAACTGCTTGGAAACAGAGTTCATCACTTCCAGAGGTTCAAAGCCAGAGTTGTCAGTTCCTTGGTGGAGATGCAAGTGTTCTTTCAAGAACATCTTAACCGAATTACTGAAGTCCTAAAGAATGTCTAGTGATAAACCTTATCAAAGCAAGAGATTTGTGAAGGATATGAAAGGATTTTTAGAAAGTCCTTGGAAACAGTTCTTATTTCAGATATGCAAGCATGAGCCTCCTCTCCTTCAGACCTTCCTGGTCCTACTTTGCCTGGGTCTGAGAAAAGTGATTTCTTCCTGGTATCTCTAACTTTCACAAGCCTATGATAAAATTGGTTTTGTTAAAAACCAATTTAACTTAAAGTTCCGTTTCCAAGAACCTATCAATGACATTAAGTGAGGACTTATATTCTGACCCTCTTCATTTATGGCAAGCTAAGAAATTTTGTACTTGGAATGAAAAAGGCGTTTCCTTATTTTTAGATCTTCTCTTCACTGACTACAAGTAAAATATGAAGAGCCTCAGAATATTGTTTAAAACAGTGTTCCCGGCTGGGCGCAGTGGCTCATGCCTGTAATCCCAACACTTTGGGAGGCCGAGGAGGGCAGATCACAAGGTCAAAAGATCGAGACCATCCTGGCCAACATGGTGAAACCCTGTCTCTACTAAAAATACAAAAATTAGCTGGGCATGGTGGTGTGTGCCTGTAGTCCCAGCTACTCAGGAGGCTGAGGCAGGAGAATCACTTGAACCCAGGAGGCAGAGGTTGCAGTGAGCTGACATCATGCCACTGCACTCCAGCGTGACAGAGCAAGACTCCGTCTCAAAAAACAAAACAAAACTAAAAACAGCGTTCCCCAATTCCTGGGCCAGAGACCAGTACTGGGTCCTTGGCCTGCTGTATAACCTGCACAAATTTTTTGTTGACATTTACTATCAGTGCCATGTCAAGATCAATAACCGGGCTGGGCATGGTGGCTTACACCTGTAATCCCAGCACTTTGGCAAGCCAAGGCTGGTGGATCACTTGAGGTCAGGAGTTCAAGACCAGCCTGGCCAACATGGTGAAACCCCACCTATACTAAAAATACAAAAATTAGCCAGGTGTGGTGGCAGGCGCTGTAATCCCAGCTGCTCAGGAGGCTGAGGCAGGAGAATCACTTGAGCCCAGGAGGCAGAGGTTGCAGTGAGCCAAGATCACGCCACTGCAATCCAGCCTGGGCAACAGGGTGAGATTCTGTCTCAAAAAATAAAAAGATCAATAACCACAGGAAATCCAGTAGACATAAATTTTCTGTAGAAGTATCTGCATCTACTTCAAAACTTAGCAATTATCTTAAATAAACATTACCCAGAGGCCGGGCACAGTGACTCATGCCTCTAATCCCAGCACTTTGGGAGGCTGAGGCGGGTGGATCACTTGAGGTCAGGAGTTCAAGACTAGCCTGGCCAACATGGTGAAATCCCATCTCTACTAAAAATACAAAAATTACCTGGGCGTGGTGGCAGGTGCCTGTAATCCCAGCTATTTGGGAGGCTGAGGCAGGAGAATCACTTGAACCCAGGAGGCAGAGGTTGCAGCGAGCCGAGATCGTGCCACTGCACTCCAGCCTGGGTGACAGAGCAAAACTCTGTCTCAAAAAAAAAAAAAAAAATTACCCAGAGACAATGATTTAATTAATACAATTAATACAGAAGGTACACTTACAAATCACTCTGTGAAGCAATACTTTTTACTTAAATAAATTGACTGTTTTTAATTAATTTCGCTCATCTTCTCATTTTCAATTCAGGGTTTTCTTATGCCCACATAAAAAGTGAAGCCATGGCTCTTAATATGTAGACTAGATTAGATATATGTTACTACACAGAACTTCCAGTTATGTGATGCCAATTTTATCAGTAACATCTTCAGATTCAAATAGAAAAATTGACTTCATTAATTCTGGTAAGTTTCAAATTTTTCACTCAATTCTTTTAATCAGTGTTGAAGTAAAACAATCTGATATTTTAATGTTACTATGAAATTAGTTTAAAAGTTCAACAATTCTGGGACCTGTCGGGGAAGCATTGCGGGGACGGAAAGCGTTAGGAACAAGATGTAATGCATGCTGGGCTTAATACCTAGGTGATGGGTTGATTTGTGCAGCAAACCATCATGGCACATGTTTATCTATGTAACAAACCTGCACATTCTGCACATGTACCCAGGAACTTAAGAAAAATTTTTTTAAGTTCAACGATTAAAATTATACTTGTGATAATACAAAGTTGGGTGGAGCAGAGCATTGTAATACAAAAATGTATTTAATGAATTAGGAAATCAATGGAGGATAAATGTACTTGGAATTGGATGTAGTGTACATATAATTCATAATAATGTCCAAGCAAGCTGTTTTATTCTACCAACTAAAATAGAAGATGTAGTTGTCAAATTTTAACAAGTTTGAGTAACTAACCTACAAAATTGTTGTGATAAAGTAGATGTTGAATCTAAAAAGTACTTCAGCTCACACCTGCAATCTCAGCACTTTGGGAGGCTTAATTGGGAGGAACGCTTGAGGCCAGCCTGGGCAACATAGCAAGACTTCATCTATATAAAAGAAAATTTTTTTTAATTAGCCAGCGTGGTGGCAGGCATCTGTAGTCCTAGCTAATTGGGAGGCTTAGGCAGGAGAATCACATGAGCCCAGGACTTCAAGGCAGCAGAGAGCTATGATTGCACCACTGCACTCCAGCCTGGGCAACAGAGAGAGACCCTGTCTCAAAAAAATAATAATAAAAGTAAATAAATTTTTAAAAAGCACTTCAGCATAACAGGTTTCACCCATCATCCTTTTTAGAAATGTTTAAGCCTTTGAAAATCAACCTATCCTATATTGAAATTTTTGATAAATGAAGCCTCTAAATTTTGGTAGTATTTTATTGATTGACTGATTTATTGAGAAGGACTGTTGCCCAGGCTGGAGTCCAAGGGCGTGATCTCAGCTCACTGCAACCTCCGCCTCCCAGGTTCAAGCGATTCTCCTGCCTCAGCCTCCTGAGTAGCTGGGATTACCACAACGCCCAGCTAATTTTTTGTATTTTTAGTAGAGATGAGGTTTCACCATGTTGGCCAGGCTGGTCTCGAACTCCTGACCTCAGATGAGCCACTTGCACCCAGCTGATAGTATTTTATTTAAAATCAATTGGGAACCTTTCATCTGAGCATTGAATGAATAGAATTATAAGAAACTTCAGCCAGGCACGGTGGCTCACGCCTGTGATCCCAAGCACTTTGAGAAGCCACGGCAGGTGGATCACGAGGTCAGGAGTTCGAGACCAGCCTGGCCAAGAGACCAGCCTGGCCAATATGGTGAAACCTTGTCTCTACTAAAAATACAAAAATTAGCTGGGCATGGTGGTGGGTGTCTGTAATCCCAGCTACTTGGGAGGCTGAGGCAGGAGAATTGCTTGAACCCAGGAGGAGGAGGTTGGAGTGAGCTGAGATTGCGACATTGCACTCCAGCCTGGGTGACAAAGTGAGACTCCGACTCTGGAAAAAAAAAAAAAAAAAGAGAAACTTCAGGCCAGGCACAGTGGCTCAGGCTTGTAATCCCAGCACTTCAGGAGGCCAAGGCAGGCAGATCACTTGAGGTCAGGAGTTCAAGACCAGCCTGGCCAACAGAGTGAAACCCAGTCTCTCCTAAAAATACAAAAATTAGCCAGGCACGGTGGCAGGCACCTGTAATCCCAGCTACTCAGGAGGCTGAGGCAGGAGAATTGCTTCAACCCGGGAGGTGGAGGTTGCAGTGAGCCAATACCATGCCACTGCACTCCAGCCTGGGTGACAGAGTGAGACTCCATCTAAAAAAAAAAAAAGAAAGAAAGAAAGAAACTTCAGTTTATGAAGCCCTTACTGAGTTGCAAAGTGTTGAGAGCAATACTTGCAAACAGGAAGACATTAGACTTGATCCCTACCAGGCAAATGTTGAAAAAATAATGATAAATCACTCTGAAATACCTTGGCTTATGGAAAAAATCTCGTAATGCAACTTTTTTTTTTTTGAGACAGTTCTCACTCTGTCACCAGGCAAGGGTGCAGTGGCACGATCTCGGCTCACTGCAGCCTCAACCTCCTAGGCTCAGGTGATTTTCTCACCTCAGCCTCCAGGGTAGCTGGGACTACAGGCAGGCACCACCACACCCAGCTAACTTTTTGCATTTATTGTAGAGATGGGGTTTTGCTATGTTGCCCAGGCTGGTCTTGAACTCTTGGGTTCAAGCAATCTTCCCACCTCAGCCTCCCAAAGCAATGAACTTCCATTTTTAATTGGATAAATGTATATTCTGTATTGGATAAATGTATATTCCAGGCATGGTGGCTCACACCTGTAATCCCCGCACTTTGGGAGGCCGAGGCTGGCAGATCACCAGAGGTCAGGAGTTTGAGACAGCCTGGCTAACATGGCGAAACCCCGTCTCTCCTAAAAGTACAAAAATTAGCTGGGCGTGGTGGTGCATGCCTGTAATCCCAGCTACTCTGGAGGCTGAGGCAGGAGAATCGCTTGACCCTGAGAGGCAGAGGTTGCAATGAGCTGAAATGGCAGCCGCTGCACTCCAGCCTGGGCGACAGAGCAAGACTCTGTCTCAAAAAAACAAACAAACAAAAAACAAAAACAAAAACAAAAAACAAAACAAAAAAATTATATTCTGTACTGGAATGGAGTGAAATTGAGAGGGCTTACTATTTTGTAGCATATACATTTGGTGAAACAGGCTGGGTGGGGTGGCTCATGCCTGTAATCCCAGCGCTTTGGGAGGCCAAGGCGGGCAGATCACTTGAGGTCAGGAGTTTAACACCAGCCTGGCCAACATGGCAAAACCCCGTCTCTACTAAAAATACAAAAAAATTAGCCGGGCATGGTGGCAGGTGCCTGTAGTTCCAGTTACTGGGGAGGCTGAGGCAGGAGAATTGCTTGAACGTGGGAGGCAGGGATTGCAGTGAACTAAGATCCTGCCACTGCACTCCAGCCTGGGCAACACAGTGAGACTGGCTCAAAAAAAAAAAAAAAAAGGAAAAAGAACATATACAAGTTACATTTCTGCAAGAGAAAAAAAAGTTTCATTTTCCATTTGTGCATTTTCTTGTAAAAACATTTGTTGCCAATTTACTTTGAATTTACTTCAACATACCCAGTTGAAAGTGGGGCAAAATGAATGGGAATATGAAATAAAGTTAAAGCGACCATGAGATATTATTGCAGTTGAGTGATGCCAGGTTCATTGCACTATTTGTTTTACTTTCATATGAACTTAAAGTTTTTGATAAGAGAAAGTTTAAAAACAAAACAAAACAAAATCATATGCTGTATCAGTCAACATTCATTCAGGTTCCAGAAAATACAAATTTTTTTTTGTTTTGATACAGGGTCTCACTCTGTCACTCAGGTTGGTCTCAAACTCCTGGGCTCAAGGGATCCTCCTACCACCACCTCTATCTCCCTAAGTGCCGGAATTACACACGTGAGCCACTGTGCCCAGCCCATCACTTATTTGAACAGAGACAATATAAGATATCATTAACTGGGTATAACATTAACTACTAGGGCCGGGCGTGGTGGCTCACACCTGTAATCCCAGCACTTTGGGAAGCCAAGGCGGGTGGATCACGAGGTCAGCAGTTCGAGAACAGCCTGGCCAACATGGTGAAACCCCATCTCTACCACAAATACAAAAATTAGCTGGGCGTGGTGGTGGGCGCCTGTAATCCCAGCCACTGGGGAGGCTGAGGCAGGAGAATCATTTGAACCCAGGAAGCAGAGGTTGCAGTTAGCCAAGATCTTGCCATTACACTCCAGCCTTGGCGACAGGGCAAGACTGTCTAAAAAAAAAAAAAAATATATATATATATATAAAACTATATATATATAAAACTATATCTATAACTATATATAAAGCTATATATATAACTATATATAACTATAACTATCATATATAACTATATATATACATATAACTATATATATATAGTTAACTACTAAAGGGTAAAAAGAGAACTTTAAGGTGTCACGGAGGTAGCAACTAGCAGCTATCTTGCAAAAATCGAAGGGAAAATCTTAGAAACCTAGAGAAAGGGACCTCTAGAGCTGCAACTCAAACCTGTGAGGAAGGAGCCGGCTGGTGCTGGTGAGGGGGTTAAGGACAATTAGGCTGGTTTTTCAAGTGTTGGAAAAACTGAGTCAGCTGCTGCTACCTAACAAACTGCTCCTGCTAGAGTGAAGTCCTGAATAAGTGACACTCAGAGAAACAAAGCGGACTGGAGGGCACCTTCAATCTTGCCATTTCCCTCTAGTTCCCCCTATTGGCAAAGCCTAGCAGGGAAGCAAAGGCAAAGCAGAAGTGTGTTTTGCAGAGTCCCAGGCATCACAGCTGAGTATAGCAGGGTGGGTGCATCCTGATTGACCTCATTTAGAATTGGGCAGGCTTGGGCCAGGCGCACTGCCTCACGCTTGTAATCCCAGCACTTCGGTAGGCCGAGGCAGGCGGATCACAAGGTCAGGAGATCAAGACCATCCTGGCTAACACGGTGAAACCCTGTCTTTACTGAAAATACAAAAAAAAAAATTGGCCGGGTGTGGTGGCGGGCACTTGTAGTCCCAGCTACTCTGGAGGCTGAGGCAGGAGAATGGCGTGAACCTGGGAGGTGGAGCTTGCAGTGAACTGAGATCGCGCCACTGCACTCCAGTCTGGGTGACAGAATGAGACTCTGTCTCAAAAAAAAAAAAAAAAAAAGGCCGGGCGCGGTGGCTCACGCTTGTAATCCCAGCACTTTGGGAGGCCGAGGCGGGCGGATCAGAAGGTCAGGAGATCGAGACCACGGTGAAACCCCGTCTCTACTAAAAATACAAAAAATTAGCCGGGCGTGGTGGCGGGCGCCTGTAGTCCCAGCTACTCGGAGAGGCTGAGGCAGGAGAATGGCGTGAACCCGGGAGGCGGAGCTTGCAGTGAGCTGAGATTGCGCCACTGCACTCCAGCCTGGGTGACAGAGCAAGACTCCATCTCAAAAAAAAAAAAAAAAAAAAAAAAAAAAAAAAAAAAAAAGAAAAAGAAAAATTGGGCAGGTTCTGGCTCATGTGAGTAGCTGCCTTGCCACTGCAATCTGCCCTAAACCTTTCCAGGAATTTTTACAAAATAATAGTAATAATAATAATACAGTCATGTGCCACATAGGGCATTTATCTGTGGCCCCATAAGATTACAATGAAATTGAAAAATTCCTATTGCCTAGTGACATCATAACCATCTTAGCCATTGTAACTTCTTAGTGCCAGGCGTTACCCACATGTTTCTGGCAATGCTTGTGTAAACAAACCTACTGGCTGCCAATTGTATAAAAGTATAGCATTTGCAATTATGTACAATATATAATTGCTAATGATAATAAAAAACTATGTTACTGGTACTTTTTTTTTTTTTTTTTGAGACAGAGTCTTGCTCTGTGGCCCAGGATAGAGTGCAGTAGTGTGATCTCGGCTCACTGCAACCTCCACCTCCCAGGTCCAAGCGATTCTCCTGCCTCAGACTCCTGAGTAGCTGGGATTACAGACACGTGCCACCACGCCCAGCTAATTTTTGTATTTTTAGAGAGACAGGGTTTCACCATGTTGGCCAGCTGGTCTCGAACTCCTGGCCTCAGGTGATCCGCCAGCCTCAGCCTCCCAAAGTGCTGGGATTACAGGCATAAGCCACCGCGCCCGGCCATTACTGGTACTTTTTATCAATATTTTATTTATTTATTTTTATTTTTTATTTTTTGAGACAGAGTCTCACTCTGTCACCCAGGCTGGAGCGCAGTGGCTTGATCTCAGCTCACTGCAACCTCCACCCCAGGTTCAAGCGATTCTCCTTTCTCAGCCTCCGGAGTAGCTGGGACTACAGGCATCTGCCACCATGCCCGGCTAATTTTTGTATTTTTAGTAGAAACGGGGTTTCACCATGTTGGCCAGGCTGGTCTCAAGCTCCTGACCCCAAGTGATCAGCCCACCTCGGCCTCCCAAAGTGCTTGGGATTACAGGCGTGAGCCACCACGCCTGGCCCTTTATCATTATTTTAGAGTGTACTCCTTCTACTCATAAAAAAAGAACTGTAAAACAGTCTCAGGCAGGTCCTTCAGGAGGGATCCACAAGAAGGCATTGTTATTCAAACAGAACATGACAGCTCCGTATGTGTTAATGCCCTTGAAGACATTCGTGTGACAAGATGTGGAGGTGGAAGACAGTGATATTGATGATCCTCACCCTGTATAGACCAAGGCTAATATGTGTGTTTGTTTCTTCGTTTTTAACATACAAGTTTTTAAAAGTGAAAAAACAATTTTTTTTAAATTAAAAATAGACCAGGTGCCATGGCTCATGGGTCTGTAATCCCAGCACTCTGGGAGGTCAAAGAGGGAAGGATCACTTAAGTCCAGGAGCTGGTGACTAGCCTGGGCAATATGGTGAAACCCCGTCTCTACAAAAAATACAAAAATTTGCCGGGCCTGGTGATATGTGCCCATAGTCCCAGCTACTTAGGAGGCTGAGGTGACAGAATCACTTAAGCCCAGGAGGCAAAGGTTGCAGTGAGCTGAGATTGCGCCATTGCACTGCAGCCTGGGTGGCAGAGTAAAATCCCTTCTCAATAAAAAGCAAAAAGCTTACAGAATACGGATATGAAGAAATAAAACATTTTGTGCAGTCATACAAGGTATTTGTGTTTTAAGCTAAGTGTTTTATAAAAACTCAAAAAATTTTTTTAATGTAAAGGTTTATAAAGTTAAAAAGTTACAGTAAGCTGTTAACTTATTATTGAAGAAAAATATTTTTATAAATTTAGAGGAGCCTATGTACAGTGTTCATAGTCTCCAGTACTAAACAGTATAAAGTCCTAGGCCTTCACGTTCATTCACCACCCACTCACTGAATCATTCAAAGCAACTTCCAGTCCTGCAAGCTCCATTTATGGTAAGTGCCCTATACAGGTGTACTATTTTGTATCTTTTTTGGGGCTTTTGTTTTTTGAGACAGAGTTTCGCTCTTGTTGCCCAGGCTGGAGTGCAATGGCACGATCTCGGCTAACTGCAACCTTTGCCTCCCAGGTTCAAGCGATTCTCCTGCCTCAGCCTCCCCAGCAGCTGGGATTACAGGCACGTGCCACCACGCCCAGCTAATTTTTGTATTTTTAGTAAAGACGGGGTTTCACCATGTTGGCCATGTTCGCTAATCACGAACTCCTGATCTCAGGTGATCCGCCCACCTCAGCTTCCCAAAATGTTGGGATTACAGGCATGAGCCACCTCCGCCCAGCCTTATATCTTTCATACTGTATTTTTACTGTTCCTTTTCTATGTTTAGGTATACAAATACTTACCATTATATTACACTAGTATTCAGTACTAGTAACATGCTGTACAGATTTGTAGCCTAGGAGCAACAGGCTATGCCATATAGCTAGGTGTCTAGTAGGCTATATATACCATCTAGGTTTGTGTAAGTGCACTCTATAATGTGAGCATGATGATGAAATTTCCTAATGACACATTTCTCAGAATGTATCCCCATCAGTAAGCAATGCATGACTGTACTTTAAAAAGGAGAATTTGGCTATCCTTTACAAGAGTAGCCAAAAGAAAATTTCTGCCTCTTACAGTCTTTATGATATTTTGAAGAGGACTGCAGCATTAAAATGGAATTTAAAAGTGAACACAGAGATAAAAGCTCCTGCAATCTACGTATAGTAATCTTTAAGGCTGAATTCTCTAAATGCTAACACACTTCACTGTATCAGCAACACCTCTACAGAGGTGAAGCTTACGGCTAAGGGCAAAGATGGGAGGAGTTTTTGTGTGTGTGTGTATGAGTCTTACTCTCACTCAGGCTGGAATGCAGTGGCACAATCACAGCTCACTGCATCCTTAAATTCCTGGGCTCAAGTGATCCCTCTTCCTCAGCCTCTTGAGTAGCTGGGACTACATGTGCATGCCACCATGCCTGGCTTATTTTTTTATTTTTATTTTATTTATTTATTTATTTTTATTTATTTTATTTTTTATTTTTTTGAGATGGAGTCTTGCTCTGTCGCCCAGGCTGGAGTGCAGTGGCACAATCTCGGCTCACTGAAAGCTCCACCTCCCAGGTTCATGCCATTCTCCTGCCTCAGCCTCCCGAGTAGCTGGGACTACAGGCGCCCGCCACTACGCCCGGCTAATATTTTGTCTTTTTAGTAGAGACGGGGTTTCACTGCGTTAGCCAGGATGGTCTCGATCTCCTGACCTCGTGATCTGCCCACCTCAGCCTCCCAAAGTGCTGGGATTACAGGCGTGAGCCACCACACCCAGCTTATTTTTTTTATTTTTCAGAGATGTGGGTCCCAGTATGTCACCCACACTGGTCTCAAACTTCTGGGCTCAAGCAATCCTCCTGCCTTAACCTCCCAAAGTGCTGAGATTACAGGCATGAGCCACTGCACCCAGGTGAGTCTTTTCACTGTATACCCTTTGTACCTTTTGAAATTTTGTGCGTGTGAATATCTTGCCCACTCAAAAATTGACATTTTTGCAGAGAAAAGTCATTGTCTTAGTTCAGGTTTCCCAGGAAATAAATGGGATTTGCTTTCAAGAGGTAATAGTATGGAATGCTCTTCGGGACATTACTATGAGAAAATGGAGGAAGCAGGATTAAGCAGAAGTTGAACTTCAATGCAGTTAGATCAAGTCAAAACTAATCACACAAGAAACTCTGGAGTTGGAATGGCCCTTCAGACTTGTCTCAAATTAAGGCAAAAGAGCTAGACACTATATCCTACATCCACCAGTCACTGGAGGTAGGCCCTCTGAAAAGGAGTGTAAACTTGGGCGATACAGGTTCCTTTGGCCAAGTCCAATTCCTGGGTATAGATCCCTGAGTAATGATCAGTCAACACTTCCAGGAGCTAAATAAGTGCTCCAGTTTTTTTGGTTTTTTTTTGGGGGGGGGGACAGAGTCTTGCTCTGTTTCCCAGGCTGGAGTGCAGTGGCGCCATCTTGGCTTACTGCAACCTCTGCCTCCCTGGTTCAAGTGATTCTCCTGCCTCAGCCTCCTGGAGTAGCTGGGACTACAAGCGCGCACCACACCCAGCTAATTTTTGTTTTAGTAGAGATGGGGTTTCACCATGTTGGCCAAGCTGGTCTGAACTCCTGACCTCAGGTGATCTGCCTGCCTCAGCCTCCCAAAGTGCTGGGATTACAGGGATGAGCTACCGCACCTGGCCAAGTGCTTGTTTTATAAGGAATACGTGGGCTCTGGACTGTGCACTGCAGCATATACTATACCAGTGGTTCTAAAATTTCAGTGTGCACCAGAATCCCCTGGAGCACTTGTAGGTCCCACCCTCAGTGTCAGATTCAGCAGGTCTGGGGTGGTGGTGAGAATGCATTTCTAACAAGTTCCAAGTGATGCTGATGCTGGTGGTCTAAGGATCACACTTTGAGAACAATTATACTATATATTACTGGGTTAAATCCAGCAACATTGAATAATTTTTTTTTTTAGAGATACAGTCTGGTTCTGTTGCCTGGCTGGTGAGCAGTGACATGATCATATATAGCTCACTGCAGCCTTGAACTCTGGGCTCAAGTTCTCTGCCCACCTCAGCCTCTCAAGTAGCTGGGATCAAAGGCATGCACTACACACTCAGCTAATTTTTTTCTTTTAATTTTTGTAGAAGTAGAGTCTTGCCATGTTGCCCAGGCTGGTCTCAAACTCCTGCCCTGGTGACTCATTCCTTGGCCTCCCAAAGCTTTAGGATTACAGGCATGAGCCACCATCCCCAGCCCAAAGTTGAATAATTTGTCAATGTTTGTAGTTTATCATTTATAGATGCTAATACATAACATTTTCTGGTTAGACTGGTGTTCTTCATGAGCTCATCTTTGCTTTTGTAACCCTAGTTCACTAGAAACTAGATTTTACTAACACACTTGGTTTATAAAACTGTTAGTAGGCAGGCTTTTTTCTGGCATCTGTGTTTACAGTGATGATACATAACTTACAGTGATGATATATAAATCAGTAAAAGGATTACTATTATCTACGATGAGAACCAGTTTTTTTCAACCTAACTCCACTTTCATCAAAATCTGAATCAATGATATGAAGGCTGAGGGGTAGAGAGTGGTGAGAAAATGATTTTCCTGTTAAGGAAGGAAGTTAACATTTATTGGATATTAGGTGCTAGGTACAGTGCTAGGTGCTTTCTCATACATTATTGGACACTTCTTTCAGTCCCTTCACAAGGGCAAGTCTTTTTTTTTTTTTTCTTGAGATGGAGTGAAGTCTTGCTCTGTCGCCTAGGCTGAAGTGCAGTGGCGCGATCTTAGCTCACTGCAGCCCCTGCAGCCCCCGCTTCCCGGGCTCTCCTGGACTCGGTGATTTTCCTGCGTCAGCCTCCTGAGTAGCTGGGAATTACAGGCATGCGCCACCACGCCTGGCTGATTTTTGCATTTTTAGTAGAGACATGGTTTTGCCATGTTGGCCAGGCTGGTCTCGAACTCCTGACCTCAGGTGATCCACCCACTTTGGCCTCCCAAATTGCTGGGATTACAGGCGTGAGCCACCGCGCCCAGCCTGCATGCTCTTTCTTTGTGGAACACCACCCACACCAACTAAACTACATTCCCTGTTTCTCTCTTAAAGCACCCTGTTCTTTTCCTTCAGCACACTTGAACTTATTATAGTTCACATATGGTATTTATTTATTTAACATCTGACTCCCGCTGCAGAGGACCATGAGGGCAAGGACCATGTCTATTTTGCTAATCACCAAATCCTCAGTACCTAGCACGGTGCCTGCAAACAGTAGGCACTCAGTGATTTGTTAAAGAATAACTCACAGGCTTATGCCTTAGTAGATTGGTAATGCCATCCACTGAGGCCAGAAACACAGAGGAGCAGGAATTAACAATGGCTATTGCTACTGAAGTAACTCCACTCTTCTACCTAGTTTTGAGGCTTCTATTAATCTGGGCACATTGCTCCATTCCTTCCTATTTCACTGGACACCCTTCCTCACACTTGTCTGTACCTTCATCCGTATTTTTCCAAATTCTTACTTAGAAGCTCACCCTTTTCCTCTTCTTGAATTTAAGTTACCTTTTTTTACAGACTCACTTCCCCAAAGTTGCTTCTCCTGATTCAAACTTTGGAAGAGCTATCATCAGCCTGGATATAAATTTCTAAAGCGTCAGCCTGAGAAAATCCTATGACAACAGAATCTCCACTAAGGCAGAAACTTGTTTTTTTTCACTATTAACTCACCAGCACCAAGAACACATTCTAGCACAGTCAATGCATCGTACTGTGAAAAGAATGAAAGAATTTAAAGCTGGAATGAGTTGGAACAAATGTGAGCTGGTATCTTGGTTATCTACAGGCTATGCGGTCTCAGGCAAATGACTAAGTTCACCTAAGCCCATTTCTTCAGTTATGAAATGAAGCTGGCTTTCCCAGAAAGCTCATGTTGTCCAGACTGTAATAGAGATCATCATGATAGGGTGATGGGCCTTTTTTATTTGTGGAAACAGGCCAGGCGCGGTGGCTCACACCTGTAATCCCAGCACTTTAGGAGGCTGAGGCAAGAGGATCACTTGAGGTCAGGGGTTCAAGACCAGCCTGGCCAACATGGTGAAACCCCATTTCCACTAAAAATACAAAAATTAGCGGGGGATGGTGGCGGGAGCCTGTAGTCCCAGCTACCCAGGAGGCTGAGGCAGGAGAATCGCTTGAACTCAGCAGGCAGAGGTTGCAGTGAGCCCAGATCACACCACTGCACTCCATCCAGCCTGGGCAACAGAGCGAGACTTCATCTCAAAAAGTAAACACATAATAAATTGTGGAAACACTGCGGAAGAAAAACGATCGTTGGAGAGCCTGTGCACTCACATACATCCTTTAATTTTTACAACAGCTTCCGGGGGAAGGCGATTCCACTTCAGAGCTTTTCTTCCTTTCTAGCTGGGAGTTACCCTCCAAATTTTAACCTAATGATGTAAGCAAAATAAACACACTTAAGAAGCTGAGAAAAGAAAAACAGCTCACAACAGTCTGAGCTCTGTGAGGTCTGCAAAATATATTAGGCCTAGAGGGACATGAGCATGGGTCTTCGGTTATGCCCACCCCCTGACCCCACATACACACATACCCAATCCCATGCATACCCAATTGTTTAAATTCATTTCATTCCTATCGGCCTCATCCATTACCTTTTTTTTTTTTTTTTTTTTTTTAGACAGGGTACAGTCTGTCTCCCAAGCTGGAGTGCAGTGGTGCGATCATGACTCACTGCAGCCTCGACCTCCTGGGCTCAAGAGATCCTCCTGTCTCAGTCTTGACAGTAGCTGAGGATACAGGTCCGCGCCACCAAGCCGGCCCCATTATCTTCGTGTTCTTAGAATTTGTAATACACGCCGGGCGCGGTGGCTCACGCCTGTAATCCCAGTACTTCGGGAAGCAGAGGCGGGCAGATCACCTGAGGTCAGGAGTTCGAGACCAGCCTGAGCAACACGGAGAAACCCCGTCTCTATTAAAAATACAAAGTTAGCTGGGCATTGGGGCGCGCGCTTGTAGTCCCAGGACTCCGTCTCTAAAAAAGGAAAAAAGAATTTGTCATACAAATAACAATATGTAGCCAATTGATAGCTTATGTTTTTGTTTGTTTGTTTTGAGACGATGTGTCGCCCAGCTGGAGTGCAGTGGCGCGATCTCGGCCCATTGCAACCTCCGCCTCCCGGGTTCAAGCGATTCTCCCGCCTCAGCCTGCCGCGGACCTTGCCAGGGTCCGCGCTGAGAGGACGTCAGGGTAGTCAGTCCGCCAGAATACGGCTGAGCATGAGGGCTGCCTAACCTTGAAACCCAGCGCCCTCCTCATCCACACGTTCTATGACGAATAAATCTTCACAGTCTGTGAAAATCCACCAGGAGAAGCACGTCCAACAGTCTTTACCTCCCCAAACAAGTCTCAGAAGCGGGAAAACCAACGCCGCGAATGGGCGGGAAAGCCACACCGCTTGCAATCGCTTCGCCTCATTAGCTAATTTTGCTGTCCTTCCCAGTGGCCCGCCTCCCGTGCTCGCGGGCGATATTTTTATTGGCTTTCGTCTGCGAGGCGTCCAATCTCATTGGTTTGCTTTTCTGTTCGTCAGGCTTGGGCGCCTGGTTAAAGGCGGAGAGCGCGTCACTATTGGGGCTGGAGGCCCCGCCTCCGCGTGCCGTGTGCAAAAACAAACAGCCGTTATGAAGGCGGTGCCGGGGGGCGGGGTCTGGCTAGAAGGAGGCGCGCGATTGAACAGCCGCTGGGGTTCGAACCAGCAAGACAAGCGGGCATTGGCCACAGCAGCGCGAGGCGGGTACGGGGTATTGTCCGGCTCCGGCGGCGGCGGTCGGTGCTGCGAGAGCGGCGGCGGCGGCGCTGGTCGGCAGCGGGAGGGCGCGCGGCCGAGCGGAGGCAGAGTCGGCGCCGAGAACATGGTAAGGGTGGCCGGGTGGGCCGGGGGCACGGGGCCTGGGGCAGGGCTGGGGGAGCACAGCGCGGAGGCCCTGGCGTCGGCGCCGCTACCTGTGGAGTCGGGAGTTTGCTGGTGTCAGGGCTTCGTCCGGCCGAGCCCCTCGCCGCCCGCCGGGGGGCGCCATGTCCCGGCTGCGTTGCCGGACACGCGTCCCCGGGTGAGAGCTGGGCCTGGCCGGGTAGAGCGCGAAGTCTGTTCCGAGCCGGACAGATCTGTCCCGACGCTGGTGACGCTGCACCGCCCGTCTTAGAAGGAGGAGGACGGCAGAATCCGGCTTGGAAATGTAGAAACAAGTGCTGGATCTTAATGTGATCGCTCTTCTGTGTGAATGAGGTCAAACAGGCTGCCGCTGTACAAGTTAGATAAGTCTTTGGCGATGTTTGGTTACGTAATCTCCCTGGCAGTCAATTTGATGGTTTCTGCGAAAGGGTGCTTGTATTTGTGGTCTTTTGAGCGACAAAGAATGGTTTTATAGACCAGAACCACACGATTTGTTCTAGGTGATTGCACAGGTTAGAAATGAACGCCCGTTATCTTCTGAGCCCCTTGCAGTTTGCGGTTTTCATTATACAACAGTACTTTCCTTTGCCCTTGCTATGGATTTTCAGTCTTAAAGCATTCATCTTTTCATTCTGAAATTCAGATCTAGGTAAGAAAAGTGTGGTTTTAAAAAAATGGAAGTGAATAGAACTTCAGCCCCATTTTAAAGTTGAGGGAAAAGAGAAAGTACTAAAGGATACGCTCTGAGTTGCATCAAAGATTGTGTAAAAATAATAAGACTGTTATGGAATCTTATTTTTGCTGGTATTCGTGCTTTAAGCATTCTGTTGAAAGGTTACTTCAACGGGAGCTACCTGCTTAAAAGTTAGCACCAGGCTGTCATTTATCATACTGCAGATAATATTAGATGATTTGTCTTGTACTTAATGTGACAGATATGGTATTTAATAGACATAACACCTAACTATAAACAGATTGGCCAGTCGAGAGGACAGAATGTTTGGTTATTGTAAAATACCCAAATCTTAGAGGTGGAATAGACTTTAGGGATAATTGCTTCCAACGTCTAACGTATAGTTTATTGTTATTGTAAAATACCCAAATCTTAGAGCTGGAATAGACTTTAGGGATAATTGCTTCCAACGTCTAACGTATGGTTTATTGTTATTGTAAAGTACTTTATAGTACTTTAACAAACTGAGGTACAGCGTACATCTAATCTGTAAAAAGATTTGCTCAAACAGATGATTTTCATGATTAGTTTTTTGTTGTTTTTTGGGTTTTTTTGGTTTTTTTTTTGGTTTTTTGTTGTTTTTTTTGAAACGGAGTCTCACTCTGTCGCCAGGCTGGAGTGCAATGGCGCGATCTCGGCTCACTGCAACCTCCGCCTCCCGGGTTCAAGCGATGCTCCTGCCTGAGCCTCCCGAGTAGTAGCTACAGGCGTGCGCCACCACGCCCAGCTAATTTTTTGTATTTTTAGTAGAGATTGGGTTTCACCATGTTGGCCAGGATGGTCTCGATCTCTTGACCTCTTGATCCGCCCGCCTCGGCCTGACAAAGTGCTGGGATTACAGGCGTGAGCCACCGCGCACGGCCAATTCTAGTTTTTTAGATATTTTTCAGTCTCTAGTAATACGCTATATATTTTATATCCACTTACCAGTAGCTAAAAATACGTATTAACATAAGCTAAAAATGCCGGAGACATTGAGTTGTCGTTCTTGATAGATTTTAAACCTGAGAGGAAAGTAAGTAGATGTCTGTTAAAACTGACATGAAAGTGTCTTAGTATCCAGTTTGCAAGTTTATCCAAGTAAAATGAACTCCCTCTTCCTTCTCTCTCTCTCTCTCTCTCTCTGTGTGTGTGTGTGTGTGTGTAATTTTTTAAAACCAACAACCTTAACTCAGGTTAATACGAAGTCAATTCTTGGAATAAAAAAATTTAGATTTGGTTTCTCAAGCACCAATTATATTAAAATGAATGTTCAAAGTAGGGATATCGGAAAGAAAGTAATTATCCGCTTACTGTATAATTTTCTATTCAGATAAGTTTGATACCATAAAAGTTTTCTTTTGTTAAGTATGAGAAATGTATCAGGAGTCTCTAGATGTTGGAAATAGTCATTTAATTGATTGAGGCTTTTAAAACCTGACTGTATGTCTACTTCCTTAAAAAGCAAATAGAACAGCAGATATGACATATCTGAAACAGTGAGGATAAAATTGCTTAAGCAGAGTAGTTATTATATGACCTGGGGAATTTTGTAGTTGTTGGCTTTTCATTAGTGACTAGTTCTTATTTTTTCCAATCCAGCCGTAGGAAGACAGTGATTATAATTTTAGATGCCAGTTGGAGAGGTTTTTAAGTGTTACATATTAGGGCAAATAGAGATAAAAAAGGGTTTTTTATTTGAGAAGTAAGACTGTCTTGTTAGTGGAGCTGACCTCAAAAATCCAAAAATTGTATTTTTCTTATATAACAACATAGTCAAAAATTATTAAAATATATGAGGCATTCTGGTAGAAATCGATAGCGTCTCAGTTCTTACTGGTAAACTTAAATCAGTCTCTTGTTGAATTGCCTAATGTAAGAGAGTGAATTTGAATTAGTTCTTAGATTTTTATTTTTCCTGTTTCTAATACCTGCCACGGTTTTACTGTTTTTCTTCCATATTTTGGGTGACACGCACTTAATCCATTTAGACGTGCAATTAGAGGAAGTATACAGGGGTAATTTTTAGCTTTAAAAAATTTTTAAGGAAAGGGTTAGCTACAAAGGGGATATGACATTTCAAAGCTTACCATCTATTCTGAAAGAATAGCCCCTCAAACAGCCTATCTTGTAAACTGATTTCTTTTTTTTTAACAGTAAAGAAATCTATTTAAATGGTAAAGGCAAAATATATGAGAAAAAATTAGTTTTCTTCTTAAGTCAGACCCTTTGTATTTCCTCCCGAGAGGCAAATAACATTTCTAATTTATTGTGTCACCTACTAGAAATATATGTGTACACACATACTCTATAATACCCCATATTTACTTAAAAGCCCATTACATTGGCACATACTTTGCCTTTTTCATGCAAAAATAGGTTTTTTTAAGCGTACAGTTCAGTGGCATTAAGTACATTTATAGTGTGCAACCATCACTGCCTTCTATCTCTAGAACTTTTTCATCTTCCCAAGTGGAAACTCTACCCGTTCAACAATAACTCGGCCAGGCGCGATGGCTCACGCCTGGAATCCCAGTACTTTGGGAGGGTAAGGCAGGCAGATCACTTGAGGTCAGGAGTTCAAGACCAGCCTGGCCAACATGCAGAAACCTTGTTGGTACTAAAAATACAAAAATTATCAGGGCGTGGTGGCGCACACCTACACTACCAGCTACTTAGGAGGCTGAGGCAGGAGAATCACTTGAACCCAGGAGGCAGCTACCCCTTGCAACCACAAATCTGCTTTCTGACCATGAACTTTAGTATTTTAGGGACCTCATAAGTAGAATCATACAGTATTTGTCTTTTTTGTAACTGGCTTATTTTCCTTAGCATAATGTCCTCAAGGCCCATTCATGTCATAGCTTGTGTCAGAATCTCCTTTTTAAAGCTGAATACTATTCCATTATATGTATCATTTTGTTCATCCATCATTGGACACTCAAGATTGTTTCTACCTTTTGGCTATTCTGAATCATGCTTCTGTGAACATGGGTGTACATGTATTTGTTTGAATCCTTGCTTTCAATTTTTAGGTGTATGCCCAGAAGTGGAATTGCTAGACTATATGACAATTCTGTGTTTAATTTTTTGAGGGTTTTTTTTTCTTGGAACATCCTTTATTTTTCTGAGAGCTAAGTTCTAAGTATTTCTGTGGAAGTAATATATGTTACATTGACATTAATAAAAATTGTGAAATAGGCCGGGCACGGTGGCTCACGCTTGTAATCCCAGCACTTTGGGAGGCCGAGGCGGGCGGATCACGAGGTCAGGAGATCGAGACCACGGTGAAACCCCATCTCTACTAAAAATACAAAAAAATTAGCCGGGCATGGTGGCGGGCGCCTGTAGTCCCAGCTACTCGGAGAGGCTGAGGCAGGAGAATGGCGTGAACCCGGGAGGCGGAGCTTGCAGTGAGCCGAGATTGCGCCACTGCACTCCGGCCTGGGCGACAGAGCGAGACTCTGTCTCAAAAAAAAAAGAAAAAAAAAAAAATTGTGAAATATTTCATGTATGCATAAAATTTATATTGACTTGCAAGATTCTTCAATCTGGAAATTGATAAATATGTTCGTTTTTAGAAATCTCATATTTTTCAGCCTGGCACTGTGGCTTATGCCTGTAATCCCAACACTTTGGGAGGCCAAGGCAGGCGGATCACTTGAGGTCAGGAGTTCAGGACCAGCTCGGCCAACATAGTGAAACCCCATCTCTACTAAAAATACAAAAATTAGCCATGTGTGGTGGTGCGTGCCTGTAATCTCAGCTACTCAGGAGGCTGAGGCAGGAGAATTGCTTGAGCCCGGGAGGCAGAGTTTGCAGTGAGCCAAGATCGCACCACTGCACTCCAGCCTGAACAACAGAGCTAGACTCCGTCTCAAAGAAAAAAGAAAAATCTCATATTTTAAATAAGTGTTTAAGGTTTGACTTCTTTGATAGAAATTATAAACGGTGATAGAATCCCATGTATTCTTAATACATGTTGTTAATTACCTAAAGTAAAACTAGAAGAAATTCTGTTTCTAGAATATTTTTGAAGTAGTATTTTCAACGTTTTTCATTAAAAAATTTTTTTTTTTTGCATTTAGGCTGGAGGCAAAGCTGGAAAGGACAGTGGGAAGGCCAAGGCTAAGGCAGTATCTCGCTCACAGAGAGCTGGGCTACAGGTAATGAATCCATGCTGTCATTACATTATTATTTTCTTTACTGTTGTAATTTATGACCTATGTTTCATCAATTACAAAAATCTACTTGTATTACTACAAACTTTTTTTTTTTTTGAGACAGAGTCTCGCTCTGTTGCCGGGCTGGGGTGCAGTGGCGCGATCTCAGTTCACTGCAACCTCTGCCTCCTGGATTCAAGCGATTCTCCTGCCTCAGCCTCCCGCGTAGCTGGGACTACAGGCGTGCGCCACCATGCCCAGCTAGTTTTTGTATTTTTAGTAGAGATGGGGTTTCACCATGTCGGCCAGGATGGTCTCAATCTCTTGACCTCGTGATCCGCCCGCCTCAGCCTCCCAGAGTGCTGGAATTACAGGCGTGAGCCACCGCACCTGGCCGAGAAACCCTTTTAATCAGGAAGGCCAAACTGTAAACTATTATCCTCTTGGCAGTGCTAAGCCATTGTTTGAGCAAGAGGACAACATGATCCAGATGATACTGAAAGAAGGGGGATGGGAACTTATACTGATGTGCACATTCTGTATTTTAGGTCTCTATGTATATTCCCAATTAGAATTTATTTTAAGGCATACTTAATTTGAAGTAGAAAATGGAAGGCCAATGGAGGTTATTGCAGTGGTTTAGGAATAAAGTAACATACTTGAATGGGAAGGAGTAGCAAGCATGTGTGTGCAGAAAATAGGTGAAGCAGTATAAGGTTGAGAGAAAATCAGAGGTTTCTCTAAGGCTTAGAACCTAACGAACAGAGGAGTTTGTAGTAGGGGCAAGTTATGAGTAAATTTAAATGGAATCATTTTGAAGTTCACTAAAACATCCATGTGAAAATGTCCAAATGTCCAGAAGTTGGAAACATGAATTCAGCTTTCTTTTTTTTTTGAGACAGAGTCTCGCTCTGTCACCCAGGCTGGAGTGCAGTGGCGCGATCTCGGCTCACTGCAGGCTCCGCCCCCTGCAGTTCACGCCATTCTCTTGCCTCAGCCTCCCGAGTAGCTGGGACTACAGGCACCCGCCACCTCGCCCTGCTAATTTTTTGTATTTTTAGTAGAGACGGGGTTTCACCATGTTAGGCAGGATGGTCTCGATCTCCTGACCTCGTGATCTGCCCGCCTCAGCCTCCCAAAGTGCTGGGATTACAGGCGTGAGCCACTGCGCCCGGCCTGAATTCAGCTTTCTAATAGAGGTGATAGAATTAGGAATTTGAGATCATTTATGTAAAATTGATAGTTTATGTTATGGATGAGTTTCCTAACCTAAGAGAATGAGAAAGGAGCACCAGGGACATTGGTGGACCCCTCAAAAACTTCAAGAAAAGGCTGAGGAGTAGTCAGACTTGGTGTGAAAACTCTGAAGTCTAAGAAGAAATGTTTTTGAGGGCCTGCTGTATGCCAGACGACATACTGGTTACTAAGGATGTAAAGGAAAAGAAGACATAAATCTTGCTCTTAAGAAGCTTTTGGTCACTTAGAGACAAAGTATAAATGCAAAAAAAAAAGATTGCTTGTTTTTATTAAACAAGTAAAATGTCACTGCTGGCCTTCAAAGGTCAAGTTAGGGTTAGGAAAAATGGGTGACAAAAAAGTAAGGGTTTCAGGATTTGTTTTTTCAATTCAGTCTTTGGAAAGAGACTTTCTAGACTGTAACTAGAAGGAGTTTTCATAGATTGTGAAGTTTTCAGTAAAGTCTGTAGAAGGAAAGGAACCAGTGGAAAGGAAGTAATTGTAGCTGTTGAAATAATGGAGCAGTGAAGGGATGAGGGAGGCCTGTAAGAAAGGGCACAGACTGGCTGGGCACAGTGGCTCCTGCCTGTAGTCCCAGCAATTTGGGAGGCCAAGGTGGGAAGATCACGCAAAACCCCGTCTCTACTAAAAATACAAAACAGCCAGGCATCCTGGCACGCCTATAATCCCACCTAGTCAGGAGGCTGAGACAGGAGAATCCCTTGAACCCGGGAGGCGGAGGTTGCAGTGAGCCAAGATGGCGCCACTGCACTGCAGCCTGGGTGACAGAGTGAGACTCTGTCTCAATAAAAAAAATAATAAAGGGCACAGACAAGTGGGATTAGGATATTTTGAAATGAGAAAAGTATCCTCTTTTTCAGAAAGTAGAAAGAATCACAATGAGATAATAGTATTGATTTTTCTTAACTATCAGATCATCTTTTGAAACTGAAGAAAGAACATCGAGGAAGGTATTGGAGGTTCGAAGTTGCATGTGGCTATTATGCAAATAAATTAACTAGATAGGAATTTGATCCATGGATCGTGTTGAACGTACAGTTGATGACAGCCCAGCATGGTTTTTCTTCATTTTAGAGTGATGTTCTCCATATTATGCAGAGGTTAAAGATTTTGGACTGATTACCAGAACGTAGACACAGGCCCTGGGAACTGTTAATTGCCTAATAGGTTTGGCTTCTGATATGTGTGATCAAGTTTTTTATTATTTCATGCTTACATTGTTCAGCCTTTGATTACAGTCAGTGCAATGTTAAGACTCTGCAGTGCTTCCCACTAAGACATCTCTCTTTTAGTTTCCTGTGGGGCGCATCCACAGACACTTGAAGACTCGCACCACAAGCCATGGAAGGGTGGGTGCCACTGCTGCCGTGTACAGTGCTGCGATTCTGGAGTACCTCACTGCAGAGGTTTGTACAGGAATGTCTTGTATATGGCAGTCCAGAAGGTACACTAGTCTCAGTGACAGAAACCCATGGAATATATTTGAAAAAAGACGTATTATGCCCATTGGGGCTTTTTTGTTCATTTGTTTGTTTGTTTGGAAGACAGTTTCACTCTTGTTTCCCAGGCTGGAGTGCAATGGCCAATCTCGGCTCACTGCAACCTCTACCTCCCGGATTCAAGCGATTCTCCCACCTCAGCCTCCCAAGTAGCTGAGACTACAGGTGTGCACCACCATCCCCAGATAATTTTTGTATTTTTAGTAGAGATAGTGTTTCACCATGTTGGCCACACTGGTCTTAAACTAGTGACCTCAGGTGATCCACCTGCCTTGGCCTCCCAAAGTGCTGGGATTACAGGCTTGAGCCACCATGTCTGGCCTCATTGGTTTCTTTAATAGCAGTTTGAGATGCATTGTGTCAGCTATTACCCAATGCCAATGGAAAAGAACCTTGGTGTACTTGTTTTTAAAGCTAAGCAGGGGGCTGGGCACGGTGATTCATGCCTGTAATGCCAACACTTTGGGAGGCTGAGGTGGGTAAATTGTACACTTAAGTCCTAGAGTTCCAGACTAGGCTGGGTGACAGCAAGACCCTATCTCAAAGTAAAAAAATTTTAAAAAGTTAAGCAAGGGCCAGCAATCTCTTTTATTTTTATTTATTTGAGACTGGGTCTCACTCTGTCACCTAGGCTGGAGTACAGTGGCATGATCATAGCTCACTCCAACCTCAAACCTCCTCAGTTTAAGGGATCCTCCTGCCTCATCCTCCCTAGTAGCTGTGACTTCAGGTGTGTGCCACCACACCTGGCTAATTTTTTATTTATTTATTTATTTATTTTGAGACAGGGTCTTGCTCTGTACCCCAGGTGGAGTGCAGTGGCGCAATCTTGGTTCACTGCAACCTCCACTTCTTTGGTTCAAGCGATTCTCCTGCCTCAGCCTCCCCAGTAACTGGGATTACAGGCACCCGCCACTACACCTAGCTAATTTTTGTATTTTTAGAGGAGACTGGGTTTCACCGTGTTGGCCAGGTCAGTCTCAAATTCCCGACCTCAGGTGATCCACCAGCCTCACCCTCCCAAAGTGCTGGGATTACAGGTGTGAGCCACTGCGCCGGGTGCTAATTTTTTATTTTTTATTTTTTATTTTTTTGTGGAGACGGGGCTCCCTATGTTGCCCAGGCTGGTTTCTAACTCTTGGCCTCAAGTGGTCCTCCCAAGGTGCTGGGATTACAGACATAAGCCACCATACCCCAGTGAACTTTGAAGTATGTATGTAATCAGTAGACAGTGTTTGTGAAGTTATAGCATGATGTTTTAGTTTATGAAGATTTGGGATGGTGTAAAGTTTGGCCAGCATGATGATATATAAAAATCACAAATATGATATTAGAAGTAAAAGACTCAGTCTGTCCTCCTGGTTCTCTGCAGGGTGATACATACAAAATTGCTGTGTATTACTCAGTTTGAAATTTCAGGAAGACAAGTTAATTGGGCAAGAGTTCTTAATTCTTGGGTCATAGACCACCACTTTCCCCATCCCTATTCCTCCTTTAAAAAAATCCGTTGGGAAGTCATGAGGAATTTAGCTTTTAATCTGTTTGTCAGTTATCATTGCTGTCATTTATTTCATCAATCTCACCAAGTCATCTGTGTCCTACTGGGGATTTAACATTGAATTATGGATATTATGGATAGTTTCAACTTCGCTGTGTCATGATCAAGGGGTGTTTCGTTTTTTGGGCTTTTCTTGTTTGTTTGTTTTGAGACAAGGTCTCTCTCTGTCTCCCAGGCTGGAAGGCAGTGGCATGATCTCTGCTTATTGCAACTTCTGCCTTCTGGGTTCCAGTAATTCTCTCACCTCAGCCTCCGGAGTAGCTGGGGCTACCGGTGTGCATCACCACACCTGGCTAATTTTTGTTATTTTTTTGTAGAGACAAGGTTTTGCCATGTTGGCCAGGCTGATCTCGAACTCCTGACCTCAAATGATCTGCCCGCCCCAGCCTCCCAAAGTGCTGGGATTGGCCGGGCGCGGTGGCTCACGCTTGTAATCCCAGCACTTTGGGAGGCCGAGGCGGGCGGATCACGAGGTCAGGAGATGGAGACCACGGTGAAACCCCATCTCTACTAAAAATACAAAAAAATTAGCCGGGCGTGGTGGTGGGCACCTGTAGTCCCAGCTACTCGGAGAGGCTGAGGCAGGAGAATGGCGTGAACCCGGGAGGTGGAGCTTGCAGTGAGCCAAGATCACGCCACTGCACTCCAGCCTGGGCGACAGAGCGAGACTCCATCTCAAAAAAAAAAAAAAAAACAAAGTGCTGGGATTACAGACATGAGCCACCTTTTATTAAAAGAGGCCACTTGGCCTCTTTTATTTTTAAAAATTTTTAAATTTTAATTAAAATACATTTTAAAACTTTTCTATAAGCATTAAGAAATAAATGTCATGGCTGGGCGCGGTGGCTCACGCCTGTAATCCCAACACTTTGGGAGGCTGAGGTGGGTGGATCACGAGGTCAAGAGATCGAGACCATTCTGGCCAACATAGTGAAACCCTGTCTCTACCAAAAATAACAAAAATTAGCTGGGCATGGTGGCGTGCGCCTGTATATAGTCCCAGCTACTCAGCAGGCTGAGGCAGAAGAACTGCTTGAACCCAGAAGGCAGAGGTTGCAGTGAGCCGAGATCGTGCCACTGCACTCCAGCCTGGTGACAGAACGAGACTCCGTCTTAAAAAAAAAAAAAAAAAAAAAAAAAGGAAAAGAAATTTCAGCTATTAAGGGTTGTGCAGAAATAGACCACATGGATATATTAAAATATATGACTTTGGCTGGGATTGGTGGCTTACATTCAACATTCTGGTTCACAAGGTTCAAGCCCCCCCTCCCCTTTTTTTTTAATCTTTGGGAACTTTGGTTAAAATTTTTAAAGTTAATGCAGTGGCTCATGTGTGTAATCTCAGCACTTTGGGAGGTCAATGTGGGCAGATCATTTGAGTCCAGGACTTCCAGACCAGCCTGGACAACATGGCAAAACCCTATCTCTACAAAAAAAAAATACAAAAAATTAATCAGATGTGATAGTGTGCACCTGTAGTCCCAGCTACTGGAGAGGCTGAGGTGGGAGGATTACCTGACCCAGGAGGTTGAGGCTGCAGTGAGCCATGATTGCACCACTGCACTCCAGCCTGCATGACAGTGAGATCGTATCTCAAAAAAAAAAACAAACAATTTAGGTTAAGATTAGACAATGAATGTGTGGGTGCAGTCAACTTTTTGTTTGTTTGTTTGTTTGTTTGAGATGGAGTCTTGCTCTGTCACCCAGGCTGGAGTTCAGTGGCTCAATCTCGGCTCACTGCAACCTCCACCTCCCAGGTTCAACCGATTCTCCTGCCTCAGCCTCCCAAGTAGCTGGGATTACAGGCGTGTGCCACCACACCCGGCTGATTTTTGTATTTTTAAAGTTCAGCAGTTGATTCTCATATATACCCAACACTGCTCTATTTAAAACAAGGAGGTGGCCTGGCACAGTGGCTCACGTCTGTAATCCCAACACTTTGGGAGGCCAAGGTGGGCAGATCACAAGGTCAGGAGTTTGATTTTTTTTATTATTATTATTATTTTTTTTTTTTTTTGAGACGGAGTCAAGGTCAGGAGTTTGAGACCAGCCTGGCCAATATGGTGAAAGCCCGTGTCTGTTTTTTTTGTTGTTGTTGTTTTTTGTTTTTTTTTTTTTTTTTGAGACAGAGTCTCGCTCTGTGGTCCAGGCTGGAGTGCAGTGGCGCCATCTCGGCTCACTGCAAGCTCTGCCTCCCGGGTTCACGCCATTCTCCTGGCTCAGCCTCCCGAGTAGCTGGGACTACAGGCGCCTGCTACCACACCCAGCTAATTTTTTGTGTTTTTAGTAGAGACGGGGTTTCACCGTGTTAGCCAGGATGGTCTCTTCACTGTGTTAGCCAGGATGGTCTCGATCTCCTGACCTTGTGATCTGCCCCTCTCGGCCTCCCAAAGTACTGGGATTACAGGCGTGAGCCACTGCGCCCAGCCGAAACCCCATCTCTGCTAAAAATACAAAACTTAACCTGGGCATGGTGGCAGGCGCCTGTAGTCCCAGCTACTCGGGAGGCTGAGGCAGGAGAATCGTTTCAACCCGGGAGGGGGTGGTTGCAGTGAGCTGAGATCACACCATTGCACTCCAGCCTGGGCAACACAGCAAGACTCCATCTCAAAAAAAAGAAATTATTTTAAATTGTATTTTAGGCTGAGTGCGATGGCCCACACCTGTAATCCCAGCACTTTGAGAGGCTGAAGTAGGAGGATCACTTGAGGCCAAGGGTTTGACACCAGCCCTGGCAACATAGTGAGTTCCCATCTCTTTTATTTTTAAAAAAATTTTTAAAAATACATTCGAAAACTTCTAAAAGCATTAAGAAATACATTTCAGCTATTAAGGGTTGTATAAAAATGGACTACAAGTATATATTAAAATATGTGACTTTGGCTGGGCGTGGCAGCTCACACTTGTAATCTCAGCACTTTGGGAGGCCCAGGTGGGCAGATCATTTCACCCCAGGAGTCTGAGACCAGCCTGGGCAATGTGGGGAAACCTCGTCTCTACAAAAAAAAAAAAAAAAAAATACAAAAAAGTAGCCGGGTTTGGTGGCACTCACCTGTGGTCACAGCAGCTCAGGAGGCTAGGGCAGGAGAATAACCCTGCGCCTGGGAGGTCAAGGCTGCAGTGAGCCAAGATCATACCACTGCACTCCAGCCTAGGCAGTGGAGTGAGACATTGTCTCAAAAACAAAAAAAAAGACTTTTCTAAATGTTCACATCTAGCATCTTGGCTAAGGGATAATATCTCTTGTCCTTACCTTTATTTCTATATAGAAGTAGGTTTTTGCTCAAGTTTCTGTCTCTGTTGCAGAGAATGAATATAAAAGAAGTTAAATGAATTACAGAGAGCTTTATAAAAGCATTATAGAAATACAAGAAAGAAAAATATATTATCAGTTTATGTATTGTGTGTACGTTTTGTATGTACAAATGCTAAGTGATCCTTCATTTGGGATCCTAGGTCCTTCATTTGATATGCTAATCATGGATGCTTTGTAGGTGCTGGAGCTGGCAGGTAATGCTTCTAAGGATCTCAAAGTAAAGCGTATCACTCCGCGTCACTTGCAGCTTGCAATCCGTGGTGATGAAGAGTTGGATTCCCTTATCAAGGCTACCATAGCTGGGGGTGGTATGTATTACTACTTAAGCCTTGATTCTTATTGGTCTTTCTAATATATCGTTCAGATCAATTATATAGTATATTTGATTGGTTAACTAGAAAGCATATAAACTTTAATTTCATAAATACTAAATCTATAACAATTCTAAGCTTCCTTTCATAGTGATCTGAATAAATATTTCACCTTACAACCATATGTAATGCTATTTTTATTTTAGCCAGTTCTTTGTCTAAATTTCATATGATACTTAAAGCCTGATGTTTAACATATTTCCCATACTTTTTTAACTGTGTTTGAAAAATGAGTTGGAGAAGTTGCATAACATACACTGGAAAGGGTTGAAATAAATACACTTGAAAAGTGGGTCAGGATCAGTGAAAGTGAGAGGTAAGTTGGTGGTTCTTAATCTTCTTTGGATAACCCTCAAAGAACCTCATGAAAGCTGTGGTTACAGCTGGGCACGGTGGCTCATCTCAGCACTTTGGGAGGCTAAGAGGCTGGCAGATCACCCGAGGTCAGGAGTTCAAGACTAGCCCGGCCAACGTGGTGAAACCCCGTCTCTACTAAAAATACAAAAATTAGCTGGGCATGGTGGTGCACGCTTGTAGTCCCAGCTACTCAGGAGGCTGAGGCACGAGAATCACTTGAACCCAGGAGACAGAGGTCACGGTGAGCCAAGATTACACCACTGCACCCCAGCGTTGGCGACAAAGCGAGACCATCTCAAAAAAAAAAAAAGCTGTGGTTACTCTTCTCAAAAAATGCACAGAAAGTCACACAATTTTACATACAGTTTTAAAGGGTTTGCAGACCCCTGGGGGGTAGCCATTGGTATAGATAGTTTAACAGTATCAGAATATGAAAAGGGACTTAAGTAAATTTCATTTTTTCTATAATTAACTTTTTACTTGAGGCAAAAATTTTAAAAGTTTTTAATAACTTTTTTTAATTTCATTCTAGGTGTGATCCCTCACATCCACAAATCTCTGATTGGAAAGAAGGGACAGCAGAAAACTGCTTAGAGGGATGCTTTAACCAACCCTCTTCCTCCCCGTCATTGTACTGTAACTGGGACAGAAGAAATAATGGGGATATGTGGAATTTTTAACAACAGTTAAATGGAAAAGCATAGACAATTACTGTAGACATGATAAACATTTGTACGTTCTTAGACTCGAAGTTTGATAAAAGTACCTTTTCATGTGGTGACAGTTGTGTGTTAATTGGCTAGGTTTCTCCCGTGTGTTTTATACAAAAATGGAATTGATAAACCATTTTTTACAAAATTAATTTGTCTCAAAACTGTTCTGTTCATGATGTATTAGAAATATTTTGCTCAGACTTTAAATATTTTAAATATCAGATTGGTTATTCAGAGTAACCTTAGAACAGAAATTGGGAATATAGCTTTACAATGATTGATACCATAGTCTATTGACTCTTAGATGCTATTGATCTGTAGCACCATTTTTTACAAACCACTAAGAAAAAAACCTGCCAATTAAATCATGATATGCTATCAATTATGAGACATCTCAATCTGAGATGTTAGATTATGGAAAAGTATGCATTTATGACTGAAATGGTAGTGGAATTATTTGAATTCTATACCGAGCACTTACCATGTGCCAGGCCCTTAGCTGAGTGCTCTACTGACCAAGAAATTTTATTCCCCCCACATTATAGATGTGGAGCCTAAGGGTCACAGAAATTGTATGCTATGCCAAAAAACATTGAACTAGTAAATAGAAAATGACAGAGCTAGGATTCAAACCTAGATCTGGCTGACTCCAGAGCCTAGTTTTACCTGGAGTTGATGTTCAGTTTATCAAAGGTTTCTCCTTTTGGTTTAAAATCCCAATTTTTGGCCGGGCATGGTGGTTTACGCCTGTAATCCCAGCACTTAGGGAGACCGAGGCTGGTGGATCACTTGAGATCAGGAGTTCAAGACCAGCCTGGCCAACATGGTAAAACGCCGTCTCGGCCAGGCACGGTGGCTCACGCCTGTAATCCCAGCACTTTGGGAGGCCAAGGCGGGCGGATCACAAGGTCAGGAGATCGAGAACATCCTGGCTAACATGGTGAAACCCCGTCTTTACTAAAAAAAATAAAAAAAATTAGTCGGGTATGGTGGCACACGCCTTTAGTCCCAGCTACTCAGGAGGCTGAGGCATGAGAATGACTTGAACCTGGGAGGCAGAGCTTGCAGTGGGCCGAGATGGTGCTACTGCACTCCAGCCTGGCGACTCAGTAAGAATGCCTCTCAAAAAAAAAAAAAAAAAACTCTACTAAAAATACAGGAATTAGCCAGGCATGGTAGTACACGCATGTTTCCCAACTACTTGGGGCACTGAGGCACAAAAAATCACTGGAACACAGGAGGCAGAGGTTGCAGTGAGCCAAGATCACTCCAGCCTGGGTGACAGAGTGTGACTCTGTCTCAAAAAAAAACAAAAATCCCAACTTTTAGTAGTCTCTTAGTCACGCAATAACAGTAATTTGTACAATCTTTTAAAAATTATTTTTATCAGTTTCTAAGAAACTTTTTTGTTTGTTTTGAGACAGGGTCTTGCTCTGTTGCCCAGGTTGAAGTGCATTGGCATGATCCTGGCTCACTGCAGCCTCCACCTCTCAGGCCCAAGCAATCCTCTTACCTCAGCCCTGCAAATAGCTGGGACCACAGGCACATGCCACCATACCTGGCTAATTTTTTTTATTTATGTAAGAGACAGAGGTCTCCCTATGTTGCCCAGGTTGGTACTGAACTGGCTCAAGCCATCCTCCCACCTTGACCTCCCTAAGTACTGGGATTACAGGCATAAGCCACCATGCCCTGCCCTAAGTAACTGTTACTTGAGTTAATGTACTAGTTAATTGACCCTTAGAAAATTATATTTTTCTGCTTGCAAGTCTTCATTAAAGAAGGAAATTTTAAAATATTTTATAGTATAACGCTATCCAAACTCATTTTTAAGAACATTTTATTATGGAAATGTTCACAAATACGCAAAAAGAATAGCAGAATGAAGCTCTGTGTACCCATCCTCCAACAGCTGTCTTGTGGTCAGTCTTGTTTACCTGCATTCCCACCTATCCCCTGCCCCAACCCACAGGGATCAGTTTGAGTCCCATTACAGGCATAGTATTTTCATGTCTGTGTGATCAGAGACATAATTCAAATATAACTCCAAAGATAGGGTACTTTTTTGAACATAACCACAATACCATTGTGTAAGACTGCTAAAACATTTTTTGATGCCAAGTACCAGTCAATATTCAAACTTCCTGATTGTCTCGTAAGTTTTTTTAACAGTTGGTTTATTTGAATCAAGATCCAGACAAGATCTAGATCTTGCATTTTGTTAATATAATCTATAGATTTAACTTTCCTGTTTTTAATTTTTGAAGAAACTAAGTTGTTTGTCCTATAGAATTGTCCCTCGGTGGATTTTACTGAATGTATCCTAATGGGATCATGTACACCTTTTCTGTCCCCTATATGTTCTATAAACTGACAGATCTAGAGGGCTTTTGTTGTTCTGTTTTGCTTTTTCACAAAAATGATTCATAGGTGATATATGCTCCATGTTGTATCACATCATGGCACATAATGGCTCTCATCTTGTAACATTAAGATTGATAGTGGGTGTGGATGCTGCCAGCCCACTCCATTCATTACAGAAATTCTCTATCAGCTTTTCCCCTGATGGATTTAGCCATCATTAATGATATTTGTCCACATCTGGGATTCTGTTAGGGGTTGCCAACTGGTGATACTTTGTCATTCCTTCTGCATCTATTAGCTGGAATCCTATAAAGAACTTTTGCTCATTAATTCACGAGGCAGGATAAAATGGAAATTTCAAATTCTGATTGAATTATCTAGGCACCCATTTTGAAGTTTCTGTATTGAGAGTCAGGCCTACAGTAAAAGTAGCAATAGAAAGCCGATTGTTTGGAAAAAAAAAAAAGGGGGAGTGGTGCAATATAATAACGGACCTTCCTTTGGCTGAATCACTTGATTCAGGGCAATTTTTACTACAGTTTTACAGATAATTGCTTCAAATGTCTAATTCATTTTGGTAGTATAGTTACTTGACTACATAATTTCTTCCCAGGGTTGTGTTTTCATTTTGTTTTCTAACAACAAACACAGAAATAGAACAACTAGGTCATGTACTCTGGGCCTAGCTCTCACAGTTATGATCAGTCTCGTTTCATTTGTACCCAAACCCTTGAGTTATTTTAAAGCACGTTCCAGCTATCATATCACTTCATGTATAATATCTTAATACGTATCTAAAAGATAGCTTTTTTTTAATGTTTTATTTTTTATTTTTATTTTCAGACAGAGTCTTGCTCTGTCGCCCAGGCTGGTGTGCAGTGGCACAATCTCAGCTCACTGCAACCTCCACCTCCCAGGTTCAAGTGATTCTTCTGCCTCAGCCTCCTGAGTAGCTGGGATTACAGGCACCTGCCACCATGCCTGGCTAATGTTTGTTTGTTCTTTTGTTTTTGTTTCTGAGATAGGATCTCACTCTGTTGCCTAGGCTGGAGTCCAATAGCCTAATCATGGCTCACTGCAACCTCTGCGTCTCCTGCCTCAGCCTCCCAGGCAACTGGGACTACAGGCATGCGCCACCATGCCCAGCTAATTTGTGTGTGTTTTTTGTTTGTTTAGTAGAGATGGGGTTTCACCGTGTTGGCCAGGCTGGTATCAAACTCCTGAACTCAAGTGATCCACCCGCCTCAGCCTCCCAAAGTGCTGGGATTACAGGTGTGAGCCACTGTGCCCGGCCTAAAAAGTATTTCTTATAATTAAAAACAACACCCAGTCTAACTAGTGTAACAACTAAAAAATTGTCACATCTGTATTTTAGATAGTACAACACAGTGAAGTGCAATGGCACTTAAACAGAGAGAAGGATTTTTCTTTTTTTAAATAGAAGGTGTTAGAACCTGAACTGGGCCTGGTTGGCATTTGGGAAGAGTCCAGTGGGGAAACAACACAAGGTCTTGAGAATGAAGAATGGCGTTTATATAGAGTTGTAACAAATGGCCTGGAGAGTGTCTGACTCTTTATGAAGCATGTAATGCGAAATGTGACTCGCTTTGGTGCCTATGGTTGAATTTATTGCGATGCTTCTGACATTATGAAAATTTTCAAACATGCAAAAAAATTCCAGTATTTATCCAGTGAATTCTTATACTCACCACCTATAATTAACATTTTACTTGTATTTTATCTAGTTATCAGCTCATCTATGAGATGGCCCTTATTTATTTGCCTGCTGTTTTTATTCTCTATTTGTCCTGTTATTTCTTGTTAGAGAAGAGAAGGTGTTCTTAGATCAGAAGATGTCATTGTATTAGGTGACTGCAAGGTTTTGCTGATCTAGTGAAACAAGACTCTACTGGGATGTGTGCTGAGCTGAACCAAGGAACCACCCGAATGTGCTGAACAAGGACATTTGCTTCTCAGATACGTGAATTCAATTTTAAGCAAGATTCTTGATCTGCTTCAGAGCAGCTTTGATTTAAAGTAATTTCAGAGCACTTTTCCTTGCATATGAGTAATTTTCTGAATGTATAAAATATTCTATTTATATTTGACCTTTTGGATAAACTGTGTTGCTGCAGTGTTGGTCCACACTATCATCCTGATTGAAGACTTAGTAAGTCTTGGGATCTCCAGGCACTGGAAAGAGTGAGAACCTGGGACCGAAAGGGTTATAGTTAGTGTCCATTTTTCGGGTTTTGTTTCATAGGGAGTCCTGAGTGGGGTAACCTGAAATGTGTACAGTTGAAGACCATCCTATTCCTATCCCCAGTAAAAATAGGCCTTTCCACAATCTTCTACCAGTTAACTTAGCTTTTTTTTTTTTCCTTTAATAGAGTCTCATTCTTGTCACCCAGACTGGAGTGCAATGGCACGATCTTGGCTCGCTGCAACCCTGCCCCCAGGTTCCAGCGATTCTCCTGCCTCAGCCTCCCAAGTATCTGGGATTACAGGCGGATGCCACCATGCCCAGCTAATTTTTGTATTTTTAGTAGAGATGGGGTTTCACCATGTTGGCCAGGCTGGTCTCAAACTCCTGACCTCAGGTGATCCGCCCATCTAAGCCTTCCTTACTGGCATGAGCCACCAGGCCCAGCCAACTAGCATTTCTTAAGGTGAAAATACATGGTGTTAATTTATATTTTGAGTGAGACCCAGTCCAGCTGCTATAACTGCTTGGACACTTGGCAGAGGACAGAGTACTGCAAAACTTTAGAAGGGAGAGGGCATTTTGCCTTGGGTGCTGTAGATGTACAAGAGAGGTTCCAGGAGGGGGTGATGGGCAGAATTTTGGTCCCCATCACCTTCCCTGCCCAGTGTTATGCCTATGAATGTGTTACATTATGTGGTAAAAGGGACTTTGCAGATGTAACTAAAATTTCTAAAATAGAGATATTATCCTCAATTACCTGGGGGAACTCAGTGTAATTACATGAACCCTTAAAAATGGAAGAGGATGCAGGAGTCAGATTCAGAAGAAGGCCCAAGGTGCTATTGCTGACTTGAAGATAGAGGGGCCATGTGGAAATCAAGAGAAGGAGGTGAATCCTGCCACTGAGGCTGGAAGAGCACCTTGAGGCACAGATGAGAAACTTGGCCTTACCTGATGCCGTGATTTTAGCCTGGTGAGACCCTGAGTGTATAAATTTGCTGCACTATGCCACACTTCTCACCTACAGAAACTTGGTTTAAAGCCACTAAGTTTGTGGCAATTTGTTATAGCAGCCACTTGGTTAAAGCCACTAAGTTTGTGGTAATTTGTTACAGTAGAAAACAAATAGAGGAATACACACAGAATTTGTGGGCTTTAGGCCCCTGAGGGTAGAGATTTATGACTTGTTAAGTAGAGAGCAGTGGAGAGTTGGGCTTTGTAATTCTTTCAGGCGTGATTATAGTTCTGGAGTCCTGTCCACCTGGGTTCAGATCTTTGTTGGCCAGTCCCTGGCTGTGCGACTTCACTGCTTTAAGCCTCTTTCTTCATCCCTAAAGTGGAGATGATAGTACCTACCTCACTCTGATCTCTGAATAAGAACACATGTAATACACTTAGCACAGTTCCTGGTGCTCAAAGAGCTCCAACACCTGAAAGCACCATGGCCCCGTTTGTTTTTCAGTCAAGATTTCTAAAAGCTGTTATTACCAGAGGTTCAGTGAGAACATGGGCAGGGTAAACTCAAAATGGAGAACATAAAAACTGGGACTCCCAGGCCAGTCGCTTAGAAGACTGCTGCAGGAAGTGCCAAGGTCGTTAAGAATCAGTAATAATAAGTAATGTGTGAATCCATTAGAATGTTGAGAAGTAGACCTTTGACATTTCAGAAAAGTGTATGTCTCAGACACAGCCATATGTATCGTTATCCCCAAGTTGGAAGAGCATCACAGGGCATAGTTTCACGAAAGCTTCAAAAAATATACTAATTGCTGGTAATATGTGAACAGAAAAAAATAGCCATGTTAAAATAGGAGTGCCTGACAATTAGCTCTGTTCATCTTGTCTCCTAGCTGTAAGCACCCTAGATTCAAATTATGCACCTAGAAAACTAAATTACTATGTATGTTATAGGCCTTTGAAATGGATACATGAAAATCAGTGAAATCAGAATGAACGTTTCGCCTGCCAAAGATATGTATTTTTATAAGTGTTACAAGGGCCCCATGAGCTCCATGGCCACATCTGTACAAAATAGGCCCTCCTTTCAGGAACTGGTCTCGAGAGAGCAAAGGGGTCAGCTCCCTAAATGGCAGCTGAGACAGTCCTCCCTGATGGCATGGCCCTGTTTCCTGTTTCCTGGCATGTGATAGTTGGAGAGTCAAATTTTTACCAGAATGTGTGAATATCATCTCTGGTTAATGATTACACAAAAGCTTAAATTTTTAAAAAATTATTTCTAATTCTATAAATAAACTGCAGTTCTACAGCCACTGTACAGCTAACATCTCAACACTGGAAATGAGGCTGGTTTCTTCCAGTTTGGCTCAGATGGGGAAGCCCAGTTAAGACAAACAGCTCTCTATACTCAATCCTTACTTCGCTGAGAAGATACAGGCCTGCCCACTGGCTCCCACCTACTCTTCATGAGGAGTCCTTTATTCCTGCATGTTTCCTGTTCTTTGGGACCTTTAGGAGCTAACCTCCACAGATGCTGATAGTCTGTAGAGTCAGGAATACTATGTAACATGTTAAAGTAGACTAAAGATTAGTTCTTTGGCAATAGCCCAGTCTGGACTTACTGTGTACTTTTGAAAATAAAACTGCTTATTTGTAAACTCTGTAATTAGTACCTTTTGCTATTTGAGTTATATTCCTTTCTAACTTCAAATGTCTGCATTCATGTATGATAGCCATTTTATGCACAGATGAGATGATTCCCACACTTTCTTTCACAGATGTTTCATTATCTGGATGAGTGTATTACATAATAAATTTGAATAATGGTAGTCTTCCAAATGACAAAAAGCAAGCTAGTTGATTTGTCAATTTTGAGTTTAAATGTTTTGACTGCTTATCAGCAAAAAAATTCAAAGAGTAGCATACTAATATTAATGGAGATGCAGAGTATATTTAATTGGCATGATTTTTTCATGGATATGTGTGCTTCATTTGATCTTCTATTGTACGTAGCTCGTGATCACATTTTCTGTTGGTTAACATTGTTCCTAGCTTATATGATGGAATTAAATATATTCTGTGTAAAAAGAGGTATGGACTAAATATTTCTGGATGATGGCTTTCAGCTTTAGAAACTCTGAGAAAGGGCTGGGTGTGGTGGTGCACACCTGTAGTCCCAGCTACTTGGAAGGCTGAGTAGGATTGCTTGAGCCTGAGAGGTGGAGGCTGCAGTGAGCTATGACCATGCAACTGCACTCCAGCTTGAGCAACAGAGTGAAATCCTGTCTTTAAAAAAAAAAAGAAGAAGAAGAAGAAGAAACTGAAAAAGTGAGTCCTCCCATCTCTGAAGGTGTTGGAGAGGGTGGACCTAACCAGCCCTGGCCACTCTGAGGCCACACTCTGCTGGAGAGCCTCAGGCTCCTCTCAGTTTTCCATCTCCACAGCAAGAAGGCAATAATACTTCATTTTACAGATGAGGAAATTCAGGCAGAGGAAGCTGATTCAACATCCCAGGGTCACATAATCTGAAATGGGGAAGTGCTGAGAACCTGGTCTGTTTAGCTCTAAAACATAAGTTTTTTCCTATGGAAGGGGAAGGTCACTAAACATTTCCTTGAAAACCTGCCAGCCTGCCTTATGTGGATTTAGCTCATTTAACCCCCTGAATAAATCTGGGAAATAAATACCAGCCTCATTTTACAAGCAAAGAAATTCAGATTCAGAGATGTTAGATAGAGCCTGGCGCGGTGGCCCACGCCTGTAATCCCAGCACTTTGGGAGGCAAGTGGATCACTTGAGGTCAGGAGTTTGAGACCAGCCTGGCCAACAAGGTCTACCAAAAAATACAAAAATTAGCCAGGCATGGTAGGACGTACCTGTAGTCAGCTGCTCGGGAGGCTGAGGTGGGAGAATTGCTTAAACCTGGGAGATGGAGGTTGCAGTAAGCCAAGATTGTACCACTGCACTCCAGCCTGGGTGACAGAGAGAGACTCTGTCTCAAAAACAAAAAAAACCAGAGATGTTAGCCCAAGCCCAGGGTTACATGGCTGCAGTTGGTGACACAGGAATCTGAACCCAGGTCAGTCTGACCACAAATCCAGGTCAGTGCAAAAAGTCTCACAAGTCTGCTCAAGGGGGTCTGCAGCTGGCCCGTGGACATGCGATGGCACATTCTTCTGGTCTGCTTGAGGCTACATATAGAAAAGTATCTATAAAGCCCTCATGTTAATGTCTCACATGTAGAGCCAGGTGGCCTTTTAAGCTTAGGTAGCTTTGTGCCTATTTATTGTCTGAGCTTTCAAAAAGAGTTTGTGGAATAGGTATATATGAGATGTACATGTATTTCCTGGATGGACAGAAGCCGTGACTCCCTGTTTAGTACGGAGCCAGGCAAGCCTGGCACTCAGTATTCAGTTTAGCACTTCCTGCACACAGGCAGGCTCATCTAGTCTCCAGCCCAGCCCTACAAGCCCCTTACATGCCCAGAATGCCAGTGGGAAACTAACACTCTGGGAATTGCCTATAAGCCTGTAGACTCCATAGCCTCCCGCTACAGCTGAGTGTGAGTGTGGACCTCAGCAGCTGAGGAACTCTGCTCCAAGGCTTTGCTTGGTGGAGTTCAGCAGCAAAACCCTATGTGACAGCCTGTCCTGTCAAAAACTTGCTCCTGCTCCCACACATGCACCAACACAAGCTGCCTTTTTTTTTTCTCACTTCTCATCAGGGGTATCAATTCCTCAATCCCCATTCCACTCTTACTGCCTCTGCCCACTTCCTGCTATCTTCTTCCCCAACTCTATGACTACAGCCACATACTTCGGGAAACTCATGAGAATCTGTTTCAGATATTCTTCCTGGAGCACATTCATACTGTATTCACACATTGCAGAGCACACACTCTGACCTTCAGTTCTGACCGTTTCTTCAGATTTACACACATCCTTTCATTTTCCACTCACTCCCTATGCTCTTGTAGTCACCTCCTAATCACCCAGTCTTGTTTGTTTTTTGAGAGACAAAGTCTCATTGTGTTGTCCAGGCTGGTCTCGAACTCCTGGGCTCAAGCAATCCTCCTGCCTCAGCCTCCCAAAGTACTGGCATTACAGGCATGCACCACCATACCCAGCCCAGTCTTCCAGTTTTAACCCATTCTACATACCACTGCCAGACTGTCCATATACCACATTTTAAGCTGTCCCAAAAATGTGGCCCTTTGAGTCTGGCAAACCCTGCTCCAGTCAGCACCTGTCTTATCCAGGAAGGCAAGGCCTTGTGTCTGCATCTGAGGACACACACTCAAGCTGCTTCCTCTACTGGTCCTCTGTCATCAAGTTTGGTTTTCTCCCACCAGTGGGTGTGATTTCATTTCCAGCTCATCCTCTGGTCCTGATGTATTGAAAGTCTTCCATATGCCACTGCAGGGGCTTCACATGCAAACTGCTACTGTCTGGCTGCCACCCTCAAGAAGCTTATAACCTAAGTGAAGGAAGGAGACATGGGCATATAAATGGATTCCAGGCACAAGGCTGCATATTGTTGTATGACAGGGCGCCAGATGTGTGGTACTGGCCCCTTCCCGTTGTCCACAGATTTTTTTTTTTTTTTTTTTTTTTTTTTTTTTTTTTTTTTTTTTTGTGAGACCGAGTTTTTGCTCTTGTTACCCAGGCTGGAGAGCAGTGGCATGATCCAGCTCATTGCAACCTCCGTTTCCCAGGTTTGGGCAATTCTGCCTCAGCCTCTTGAGTAGCTGGTATTACAGGCACGCGCCACCATACCCAGCTAATTTTGTTTGCATTTTTAGTAGAGACAGGGTTTTGCCATGTTGGCCAGGCTGGTTTCATACTCCTGACCTCAGGTGATCCACCCGCCTTGGCATCCCAAAGTATTGGGATTACAGGCATGAGCCACTGTGCCTGGCCACAGATTGTTTTTTCAAATAAAAACTATTAAGATTTTTTTAAAAGCTGGATGTGGTGGCTCATGCCTATAGTCCTAGCTACTTAGGAAGCTGAAGCAGGAGGAACCCTTGGGCCCAGGAGATCAATGCCAGCCTGGGCATCATAGCGAGACCCTTATATCCCCACCAAAAAAAATTTTTTTTAATTTTAAGGTTCTTTTATAAGGTGTTCTAAGGAAAAAAAAAATGTTTTTAAGTGTTCTAAAGTACCCAAATATAAACACCTCAGAGTTTAAAGGCGAAGATTTCCACTCAGTGGCTGGGAGTGTCCTGGGAGTGTGAAAGTGAGAGCCTTGGAGATGGGGACACCCAGCTAAGGGAAGGGAGGGAAGGAGAGAAAAAGGGAGAGAGAGGGAGGAGAGAAGGAGGGAAGAAGAAGGAGGGGAGGAAGGAGACGGAGGGGAAGAAAAGAGAAGTGGAGGGAAGGAGAGATTGAGAGAGGGAGGGAGCACAGACAGGCAGGCATTCCAGAAGAGAATGAGAACTGTGGCATGTCAAGTTGCTGAGGGGCAAATGCCCTCCTCGGATCAGTAGCTAGTAGAGACTGACTGAAAGGGAATACCACTCTATAGGTGGTTAGGTTTTGTAGGGTGATGCTTACTCTCTGCCTCACACTGTTCACATGTCCACACCACCAGTTGATGAATCTCCTCACACTGCTTTGAGGGTACAAAGACAAGTCCAGTAGCAGGGTGGAGGATGAGCTTGGGGAGGAAGAGAGCTTGGGGTACACAATTGGAAAATGAAGATCACTGGATCTTGATGAGATGGGGTTGAGTCTGGATTGGCACATCTTATTCTACTCCAAAGACATGAAAGTCCTGCACCAACACAGCTGAGGAGAAAGAAAAAGAACCTCTTGAAAGCAACAGCATTTGAACCATTTTTCCACACCAGGGAGAGTTACAACCCCAGGGCGGGTCAAGGCTTTGAGAGGACCCTGAGCCCTGAGGCCTTGGCCCAAGAGCAAGTCCTCAGAATTGTGGCACAGTCTAAATTGCCGCTTGCCAGAGGAGAACGGGAGCCCTTTAAAATTCACAAGTAAGTTGTTCTTGGGATAAATCCCAGTTTGTTCCTGTCTTCTGATACCTTCATCCTTCCTTCGTCAGGAAGAAAAGAAAATAAAACCTCCTGTTCCTCCAGTACAGTCCAGAGATGAGCAATCACATTTACCCACTTTTTTTTTTTTTTTTTTTTTGAGACAGAGTCTCATTCTGTCACCCAGGCTGGAGTGCAGTGGTGCAGTCTCGGCTCACTGCAACCTCTGCCACCCAGGTTCAAGTGATTCTCCTACCCTAGTCTCCTGAGTAGCTGGGATTACAGGCACCTGCCACCACGCCTGGCTAATTTTTATATTTTTAGTAGAGATGGGGTTTCACCATATTGGTCAGGCTGGTCTTGAACTCCTGACCTCGTGATCCACCCACCTCAGCCTCCCAAACTGCTGGAATTACAGGCATGAGCCACCATGCCTGGCCTTTTTTTTTTTTTTTTTTTTTTTTTTTTTTTTTTTGAGACGGAGGCTCACTGCAACCTCTACCTCCCAGGTTCAAGTGATTCTCGTGTCTCAGCCTCTCGAGTAGCTGGGACTACAAGCACACGCCATCACCCCTGGCTAATTTGTGTATTTTTAGTAGAGATGGAGTTTCACCACGTTGGTCAGGCTGATCCCAAACTCCTGGGCTCAAGTGATCCACCCGCCTCGGCCTCCCAAAGTGCTGGGATTATAACTGTAAGCCACTGCCCCCAGCCTATCCACTTTTCTATAAGGTCATTGCTGCATCATTATGAGGTCATTGTTCCACCCTTTCTACACTGCAGCTGGCTACTCCAGAACACCTGGTGGTCAGTCTTCTTATCCATCCATGCTGGATTTGGTGCTACTGTAGGATGGTTTCTTTCTTACTTCATGCATAGAGACACACTGGAAAAAAAAGATCACAAAATTATCGCCAGAGTAAGAAAGGAAAAAGCTTCAGGGGTGAATGATACTAAGGAACCACAGCCAGAGGGTGCAGTGGGGACTGAGGAGGACTCAAGACCCATTGAGGAAAGGGGGCTGGCTAAGCTCAACTCCCTGACAATGGGACTAGAAAAGACTTTGTAATCCCAACACATCAGGAGGCCAAGGCGGGAGAATCACTTGTGTCCAGGAGTTCAAGACCAGCCTAGGCAACATAGTGCGGCCCTGTCTCTACAAAAAAACAAATATTAGTCAAGCATGGTAGCATGTGCCTGTAGTCCCAGCTACTTAGGAGGCTAAGGTGGGAGGTTCACTTGAGCCTGGAAGATCGAGGCTTCAGTGAGCTGTGATTGTACCACTGCACTCTAGCCTGGACAACACAGTGAGACTCTGTCTCAAAAAAAATTAAAAGACTTTGTGTCCTTGGAAATGACCTAGATAAATGACACAAACACTCTCACAGGAAATCGAGGAAGTTTCCATCTGCCCAGCATCACAGGTGCAAAAATAGAGCCCCCGTTCTGAGAACCATGTCACTGCCCCGCAGATCAATGAATACAAAAACTGGGTGGCAAGCAGCAGACCTGCAAGAAGTGAACTAGGCAGACTCAGAACCATAGTGTAAAGATGTTTATGTGGGGCCAGGCGCAGTGGCTCACGCCTGTAATCACAGCACTTTAGGAGGCCAAGGTGGGCAGATCACGAGGTCAGGAGATCGAGACCATCCTGGCTAACACGGTGAAACCCCATCTCTACTAAAAATACAAAAAAAATAGCTGGGTGTGGTGGCGGGCGCCTGTAGTCCCAGCTATTCAGGAGGCTGAGGCAGGAGAATGGTGTGAACCTGGGAGGTGGAGCTTGCAGTGACCTGAGATTGTGCCACTGCACCCGGCCTAGGTGACAGAGCGAGACTCCATCTCAAAAAAAAAAAAAAAAAAAAAAGGTGTTTATGTGTCCCAGGACACTCGGGACTTTAATGAAAAACACCTTTTAAAAAAAAGTGGCCGGGCGCGGTGGCTCACGCTTGTAATCCCACCACTTTGGGAGGCAGAGGCGGGTGGATCATGAGGTCAGGAGATCGCGACCACGGTGAAACTCCGTCTCTACTAAAAATACAAAAAATTAGCCGGGTGTGGTGGTGGGCGCCTGTAGTCCCAGCTACTCGGAGAGGCTGAGGCAGGAGAATGGCGTGAACCCGGGAGGCGGAGTTTGCAGTGAGCCAAGATTGCGCCACTGCACTCTAGCCTGGGTGACAGAGCAAGACTCTGTCTCAAAAAATAAAAATAAAAATAAAAATAAAAAGTACAAACTTTGAGAGTCCTAGGTGAGAGGACTTGAACTCGGGAGTTCAACAACAGCATGGGCAACACAGGGAGACCCTGACTCTACAAAAAATAAAATAAAAAATTAGCCGAGCTACTTGGGAGGCTGAGGTGGAAAGACTGCTTGAACCAGGGAGGTCAAGGCACAGTGAGTCATGATCACACCACTGCACTCCAGCCTGGGCAAAAGAATGAGACCCTGTCTCAAAAAAAAAAAAAAAAAAAAAAAAAAAAAACCCATAAAAGAAGGCAAACCACCATTTAAAAAAAAGGCAGCTGGATTTTAAAAATAATTAGAAATTGCATAAATGAAAGATACAGGCTAGGCAAGCTGACACACGCCTGTAATCCCAGCACTTTGGGAGGTTGAGGCAGGTGGATCAGTTGAGGTCAGGAGTTCGAGACCAGCCTGGCCAACATAGCAAAACCCCATCTCTCCTAAAAATACAAAAATTAGCTGGGCACGGTGGTGCACACCTGTAGTCCCAGCTACTCGGGAGGCTGAGGCAGGAGAATCACTTGAACCCATGAGGCAGAGGTTGCACGGAGCCAAGATTGCGCCACTGCACTCCAGCCTGGGCGACAGAGCAAGACTCCATCTCAAAAAAAAAAAAAAAAGAAATTACAGGTTGAGTATCCCTTCTCTGAAATTCTTGGGACCATCTTACTGAATTTGTGATTTTTTTCGGATTTTGAAATATTTGCATATACATTATGAGCTATCTTAGGGATGTGACCCCAGTCTAAACACAAAATTCATTTATGTTTCATATACACCTTATACATGTATCCTGAGGTTAATTTTATACTATATATATATATATATTTTTTTTTTTTTTTTTTTGAGACGGAGTCTCGCTCTGTCACCCAGGTTGGAGTGCAGTGGCGCGATCTCGGCTCACTGCAAGCTCCGCCTCCCGGGTTCACGCCATTCTCCTGCCTCAGCCTCTCCGAGTAGCTGGGACTACAGGCGCCCGGCACCACGCCCGGCTAATTTTTTTTTTTTTGTATTTTTAGTAGAGATGGGGTTTCACCGTGGTCTCGATCTCCTGACCTCGTGATCCGCCCGCCTCGGCCTCCCAAAGTGCTGGGATTACAAGCGTGAGCCACCGCGCTCGGCCTTTTTTTTTTTTTTTGAGACGGAGTCTTGCTCTGTCGCCCAGGCTAGAGTGCAGTGGCAGCGATCTCGGCTCACTGCAAGCTCTGCCTCCCAGGTTCACATCATTCTCCTGCCTCAGCCTCCCGAGTAGCTGAGACTACAGGCACCCACCACCACGCCAGGCTAATTTTTTGTATTTTTGGTAGAGACGGGGTTTCACCGTGTTAGCCAGGATGGTGTCGATCTCCTGACCTCGTGATCCACCTGCCTTGGCTTCCCAAAGTGCTGGGATTACAGACGTTAGCCGCCGCGCCCGGCTTATACAATATTTTTTAAAATGTGCATAAAACCAAGTTTTGATTGCATTTTGACTACAACCCATCACATGAGGCCAGGTATGGAATTCTCCACTTGTGGCGTCTTGTCAGCACTCTAAAAGTTTTGGAATTTGGAGCATTTTGAATTTTAGAGTTTTAATTAGGGATACTCAATTTGTACCAAAATTAGGCACTACCAGAGGAAGTAAGTACTGTAATTATACCCCTTTTACAGATAAGGAAACAGATTTAGCATAAATCACTGCCCCAAGGCTCCCCAGGTGGTAATGATAAAAGTGGACTCAAAGCCAGTCTGACCAGAGTTCATCTCAGAGTGGAGAATGGGCTGCAGGCAGCACTACAACCCAGAGGGTGTCGAAATCCCAGGGAGGCCACTGACTGTGCACCTAAAACCAGGCCTCTGGAGACCAAGTTGGGCCCAAGGTACTCACCATCTCCCACCTCTGGATGCCTCCTCCCACTGCAGCTTCAGCTAGTGCTGGGGTTTAGAAATTTTGAAAAAGCTTAAATGTCCACAACTTTAAGGGATATATGTTAGTTACTGTTTGCCTAAAGTATTCCCCAAAAATACTGAAATTCAGGAAATTAAGCATCTGGCTGAACAATAGTCCTTTTTTTTGCAGGCGAGGTGGGTGGGTTTGTTTGTTTTTGAGACGGAGTTTTGCTCTTGTTGCCCAGGCTGGAATGCAATGGTGCGGTCTCAGCTCACTGCAATCTCCGTCTCCCAGGTTCGAGCGATTCTCCTGCCTCAGCCTCCCAAGCAGCTGGGACTACAGGCGCCCGCCACCACAACTGGCTAGTTTTGTATTTTTAGTAGATATGGGGTTTCACTATGTTGGCCATGCTGGTCTCAAACTCCTGACCTCGGCCTCCCAAAGTACTAGGATTACAGGTGTGAGCCACCACGCCTGGCCTGTTTGTTTTTTGAGACGGAGTCTTGTTCTGTCACCCAGGCTGGAGTGCAGTAACATGATCTCGGCTCACTGCAACCTCCACCTCCCGGGCTCAAGTGATTCTCATGACTCAGCCTCCCAAGTAGCTGGGATTACAGGCACGTGCCACCATGCCCAGCTAATTTTTGAATTTTTAGTAGAGACAGGGTTTCACCATGTTGGCCAGGCTGGTCTCGAACTCCTGGCCTCATGTGATCTGCCCGTCTCGGCCTCCCAAGGTGCTGGGATTACGGGCCTGGTGGCTCAGGTCTGTAATCCCAGCACTTCAGGAGGTTGAGGCCAGCAGATCACCTGAGGTCAGGAGATCGAGACCAGCCTGGCCAACATGGTGAAATCCTGTCTCTAGTAAAATACAAAAATTAGCTGGGCGTGGTGGCCAGGATTACAGGAGTACCTGTAATCCCAGGTACTCAGGAGGCTGAGGCAGGAGAATTGCTTGCTCAGGAGGCAGAGGTTGAAGTGAGCCGAGATCACACCACTGCACTCCAGCCTGGGCGACAGAGTAAGACTCCATCTCAAAACAAACAAACGAACAAACAAACTAGTGCCTACTTCTACACCCTTGTGTGTTCCCCAAGAATCCATTCTATGGCTGGGCGCGGTGGCTCACGCCTGTAATCCCAGCACTTTAGGAGGCCAAGGCAGGTGGATCACGAGGTCAGGAGATTGAGACCATCCTGGCTAACACAGTGAAACCCCATCTCTACTAAAAAGATACAAAAAATCAGCCGGGCATGGTGGCGGGCGCCTGTAGTCTCAGCTACTCAGGAGGCTGAGGCAGGAGAATGGTGTGAACCCGGGAGGTGGAGCTTGCAAGGGCGCCGAGATCGCGCCACTGCACTCCAGCCTGGGTGACAGAGCGAGACTCCGCCCCCCCCCCAAAAAAAAGAATCCATTCTATTTCTTCTCAGATCTGCATATGTGAAAAATCTCTATTTTAAATATGCAATTCGGTTAGCAATTATGTAAATCTATTATGAAATAAATATGAAAAAAGTTTTTTTCTATGAAAAGCAGATTTAAAAAGAGTGGATTAACACAGATTGCCTTTTTTTTTTTTTTTTTTTTTTTGACAGAATCTCACTCTGTTGCCCAGGTTGGAGGGCAGTGGAACCATCTTGGCTCACTGCAACCTCCACCTTCTGGGCCAGCCTCCTGAATAGCTGGGACTACACGCATGCACCACTACGCCTGGCTAATTTTTTTTTTTTTTTTTTTTTTTTTTTTTTTGAGACAGAGTCTCTTGTTGCCCAGGCTGGAGTGCAATGGCTTGATCTCAGCTCACTGCAACCTCTGCCTCCTGGGATCAAGCAATTCTCCTGCCTCAGCCTCCTGAGTAGCTGGGATTACAGGCATGCACCACTACGCCCGGCTAATTTTGTATTTTTAGTAGAGATGGAGTTTCTCCATGTTGGTCAGGTTGGTCTCAAACTCCCTACCTCAGGTGATCCTCCCGCCTCAGCCTCCCAAAGTGCTGGGATTACAGGGTTGAGCCACCTCGCCTAACCTTTTTTTTTGAGTTGGAGTCTTGCTGTGTCACCCAAGCTGGAGGGCAGTCGCACAATCTTGACTCACTGCAACCTCTGCCTCCCAGGTTCAAGTGATTGTCCTGCCTCAGCCTCCTGAGTAGCTGGGATTACAGGTGCCCACCACTACACAAGGCTAATTTTGTATTTTTAGTGGAGATGGGGTTTCACCATGTTGGCCAGGCTGGTCTTGAACTCCTGACCTCAAGTAATCCTCCTGCCTTGGCCTCACTAAGTGCTGGGATTACAGGCATGAGCCACTGTGCCTGACCTGATTTCTAGCTTTTGTTTTGGAAAATTGCCTAATAAGTAATAAAAGTAAAAATGAATGGGCTGGATGTGGAAGCTCACACCTGTAATCCTGGCACTTTGGGAGGCCGAGGTGGGAGGATCACTTGAGGCCAGTTCAAGACCAGCCTGGCCAACATAGTAAACCCCCCCCCATCTCTACTAAAAATACAAAAATTATGGCCTAGTGTGATGGCTCATGCCTGTAATCCCAGCACTTTGGAAGTCCAAGGCAGGTGGATCACCTGAGGTCAGGAGTTCAAGATCAGCCTGAGCCAACGCGGTGAAACCCCGTCTTTGCTAAAAATACAAAAAATTAGCTGGGTGGTGGGTGCCTGTAATCCCAGCTACTCAGGAGGCTGAGGCAAGAGAATCTCTTGAACCCAGGAGGCGCAGGTTGCAGTGAGCCCAGATTGTGCCATTGCACTCCACCCTGAGCAACAGAGCATGACTCCGTATCAAAAATAAATAAATAGCCGGGCGAGGTGGCTCACGCCTGTAATCCCAGCTACTCAGGAGGCTGAGGCAGGAGAATCGCTTGAACCTGGGAGGCGAAGGTTGCAGTGAGCCGAGATTGCGCCACTGCACTCCAGCCTGAGCGACAGGGCAAAACTCCATTTCAAAAAAATAAATAAATAAAAATAAAAAATAAATAAATAAATAAAAATACAAAAATTAGCCAGGTGTGGTAATGTGCACCTGTACTCAACACCGTCTCTACTAAAAATACAAAAATTAGCTGGGGGTGGTGGCGGGCGCCTGTAATCCCAGCTATTCAGGAGGCTGAGACAGGAGAATTGCTTGAACCCAGGAGGCAGAGGTTGTAGTGAGCTGAGATAGTGCCATTGTACTCCAGCCTGTGCGACAAGAGCAAAACTCCATCTCAGAAAAAAAAAAAAAGTCTAATTTTTGAACAAAATATTTGTTTAAGTGCTTGGAGTGAGCCACATACTACTGATTTGTTTTAAAATATATGTTTTTGAAATTTTTTATATGTAATGCAAGTAAAAATAAGTCCTCTGGCCACAGTCCTTGAGCCTCTACTTGGAGACACCCACTGTGAAACATTTCTTCGCTGTCCTCCCAAGGATATTATGGCACATGCAAGCATAAAGATACATTTAATTTTACTTTTTACAAAAACAGTGGTATATGTTATATTGCATTCTACTGTTCTTTGTTTTTTTAAATCTAACTTTACAAAAATCTACATCTACGTCTGTCTGAGGCTATTTTGAGGATGTACCACATTGGCCTTTATCTTCTTTCTTTTTTTTTTAAATCTGTCTTTTTTTTTTTTTTTTTTTTTTTTTTGAGACGGAGTCTCACTCTGTCACCAGGCTAGAGTGCAGTGGCGCGATCTCGGCTCACTGCAACCTCCGCCTCCTGGGTTCAAGCAGTTCTCCTGATTCCAGCCTCCTGAGTAGCTGGGACTACAGGTGCCCGCCACCATACTCGGCTGATTTTTGTATTTTTAGTAGAGACGCTTGCATGTGCCTAGAATATCCTTGGAAGGACAGCGAAGAAATGTTTCACAGTGGGTGTCTCCAAGTAGAGGCTCAAGGACTGTGGCTAGAGAGGACTTATTTTTACCTGCATTATATATGAAAAGTTTCCGCCCGCCTTGGCCTCCCAAAGTGCTGGAACTACAGGTGTGAGCCACCACGCCTGGCACATGGGTCTTTTTTTAAAAGTTAGAGACAAGGTCCATGCCTGTAATCCCAGCATTTTGGGAGCCGAGGCAGGCAGATCACGAGGTCAATAGATAGAGACCATCCTGGCCAACATGGTGAAACACGTCTCTACTAAAAATACATTAGCCGGGCCTGGTGGCAGGCCCCTGTAGTCCCAGCTACTTGGGAGGCTGAGGCAGAAGAATCGCTTGAACCTGGGATGTGGAGGTTGCAGTGAGCCGAGAATGTGCCACTACACTCCAGCCTGGCGACAGAGCAAGATTTTGTCTCAAAAAAAAAAAAAAATAGCGACAATGTCTCACTTTGTTTCCTAGGCTGGTCTCGAATTCCTAGGCTCAAGTGATCCTCCCACCTTGGCCTCCCAAACTGCTGAGATTACAGGCATGAGCCACAGCACCCAGCCTACACTGGTCTTTTAACAATTACTTCTACCTCATCATGTTGGTGGTTTCAGCAGGACAGCAATGCCTCCAGGAGGCACTTTGAAGATTTGTGGGCCTCCGACAGTGGTTGGGAAGATGTTGCACATCATGTCGTGCATGGCACTGTCCACATGACTGAAATGTCCAGCCAGATGTTCATGTACATGAATAACTCATTTATCATTGCCTAAGTCTAGAACTCTGTTTTACATATAAACACAAAGGGGTTTGGTTGTAGTTTTGCTTGTTAAAAGTTTTAACATCCCTGACATTCTCCAGGCCTACAAACTGAAGTGTAATCAGAGAGAAGCATGAACTTTATTTTACTTATTTACTTTTATAAACTTTTTCTTTGGAGATGGGGTATCCCTATGTTGACCAGGCTGGTCTTGAACTCCTGGCCTCAAGTGATCCTCCCATCTTGGCCTCCCAGAGTGTTGGGATTACAGGCATGAGCCACTGTGCCTGGCCAAAGCATGAACTTCATTGTTTGGAATTTTGTTGAGTTGTTCATCACTTCTGAAAGTCAGCTGGTGTTACCTGAGATACTGAAAGACACCTGAACTGCACTCCTTGCTACAAGCAGTTACAGCAGGATGGACTCAACCTCTCACTGTACCCTCTCCAGTGATCTTAGAGACCTAAGCATTTACAGAGTGAAACACACCAGGCGCAGTGGCTCATGCCTGTAATCCTAGCACTTTGGGAGGCTGAGGCAGGCAGATCACCTGAGATCAGGAGTTCAAGACCAGTCTGACCAACATGGAGAAACCCCGTCTCTACTAAAAATACAAAATTAGCTGGGTGTGGTGGCACATGCCTGTAATCCCAGCTACTCGGGAAGCTGAGGCAGGATAATCGCTTGAACCCAGGAGGCGGGGGTTGCGGTGAGCCAAGATCGTGCCATTGCACTCCAGCCTGGGCAACAAGAGTGAAACTCCCTCTCAAAAATAATAAAATAATAATAATAATAATACAGAGTGAAACACATATTATTTAATCATCAGGGATTTCCCTTTCCTTTGTCCTTTATTGTCTAGTTAGACTTTACTGATCTTTAAAAATTATGTAAGAAAGTCACACCCATAATTTGAGTTCAGGGCAGTAAAAGGGAGCATTGGATCTGTAAGGCTATTATAAATTAATAGGCGGGGCGCGGTGGCTCACGCCTGTTATCCCAGCACTGTGGGAGGCTGAGGCGAGCAGATCACCTGAGGTCAGGAGTTCAAGACCAGCCTGGCCAACATGGTGAAACCCTGTCTCTACTAAAATTACAAAAATTAGCTGGGCATGGTGGCAGGCATCTGTAATCCCAGCTACTCAGGAGGCTGAGGTAGGAGAATTGCTTGAACTGGGGAGGTGAGGGTTGCAGTGAGCTGAGATCACACCACTTCACTCCAGCCTGGGAGGCAGAGTGAGACTCCATCTCAAAAAATAAAATAAAATAATATAAAATAATAAATTAATAGAAAACTGTAATTTGTTTAGCCAGTCCCCTATGATGAATATTTATACTGTTTCCTAAAATTGCATTTGTACATAACCATTGATTCAAACAAAGCAAGAAAATTTTAAACTTGAAGTAGAAAAAATAGTATTTCAGAGTTCAAGGTTCTAAAGATAACCAATCTCATTTCCTCTTGCATTTATTTATATTTTATATTAATATATGTGTGTATATATATATATATATATACGTATTTTTTTTTTTTTTTGAGATGGAGTTTCGCTCTTGTTGCCTAGGCTGGAGTGCAATGGCGTGATCTTGGCTCACTGCAACCTCCACCTCCTGGGTTCAAGTGATTCTCCTGCCTCAGCCTCCCGAGTAGCTGGGATTACAGGCATGCGCCACCATGCCCGGCTAATTTTCTATTTTTAGTAGAGATGGGGTTTCTCCATGTTGGTCAGGCTGGTCTCAAACTCCCAACCTCAGGTGATCCGCCTGCCATGGCCTCCCAAAGTGCTGGGATTACAGGCATAAGCCACTGCACCCTGCCGTATTTTTTTTGAGACAGTCTTGCTCTGTTGTTCAGGCTGGAGTGCAGTGGTGCAATCATGGCTCACTGCAGCCATGACCTCCTGGGCTCAACCAATCCTCCTGCCTCAGCTTCCTGAGTAGCTAGGACTACAGGCATAAGCCATCATATCCAGCCTCCTCTTTCATTTAAAGTAATCCTGTCATTAAAGCAAATTTACTTTTCACCACTGGCATTATTATCCTGGCCCAAGCCCCTTTCCTCACTCCTGGATGATGCAGTAGTCTACAGATTTCACTCCGCCACATAGTCTATCCTCAATAGACTTCAGTCAAAGTGACCTTTTTAAGAATGGTGGCTTAGGCCGGGCGCAGTGGCTGATGCCTGTAATCCCAGCACTTTGGGGGGCCGAAGCAGGCAGATCACCTGAGGTCAGGAGTTCAAGACCAGCTTGGCCAACATGGCAAAACCCCATCTCTACTAAAAAATACAAAAAGTTAGCCGGGCGTGGTCGTGGGCGCCTGTAATCCCAGCTAGTTGGGAGACTGAGGCAGTGAGAATTGCTTGAACCTGGGAGGTGGAAATTGCAGTGAGCCGAGATCACGCCACTGTACTCCAGAGTGGGTAACACAGCAAGACTCCGTCTCGGGGAAAAAAAAAAGGGTGGCTCTGTTGGGCACAGTGGCTCATACCTGTAATCCCAGCACTTTGGGAGGCCGAGTCAGATGAATCACCTGAGGTCAGGAGTTCAAGACCAGCTTAGCCAACATGCTGAAACCCTGTCTCCAGTAAATATACAAAAATTAGCTGGGTGTGGTGGTGCTCACCTATAATCCCAGCTGCTCGGGAGGCTAAGGTAGGAGAATCACTTGAACCCAGGAGGTGGAGGCTGCAGTGAGCCGAGATTGTGCCACTACACTCTAGCCAGGGTGACAGAGTGAGACTCGTGTCTCAAAAAAAAAAAAAAAAAAAACAAAAAAAGAAGAACGGTGGCTCATGCCTGTAGCCCTAGCACTTTGGGAGGCCAAGGCAGGCAGATGGATTGCTTCAGCCCAGGAGTCTGAGATCAGCCTGGGCAACATGGTGAAAGCTTGTCTCTACAAAAAATTTTAAAAGAATTTTTTGGCCAGGAGTAGTGGCTTTCGCCTGTAATCCCAGCACTTTGGGAGGCTAAGGCAGGCGGATCACTTGCGGTCAGGAGTTTGAGACCAGCCTGGCCCACATGGTGAAACCCCATCTCTACTAAAAACACAAAAACTAGTCAGGTGTGGTGGGGCACTCCTATAGTCCCAGCTACTCAGGAGGCTGAGCCACAACAATCGCTTGAACCTGGGAAGCGGAGGTTGCAGTGAGCCGAGATAACACCAGTGCACTCCAGCCTGGGCAACCGAGCAAGACTGTCTCAAAAAAAAAATTCTTTTTAAATATTAGCCAGGTGTGGTGGGTGGCACATGCCTGTAGTTCCAGCTACCAGGAAGCTGAGATAGGAGAATCGCCTGAGGCCAGGAGGTCGAGGCTGCAGTGAGCTGAGATCAGTTCACTCCAGCCTTGGCAACAGAGCAAGACCCTATCCAAAAAAAAAAAAAAAAAAAAGTAAGGCAAATGCTGTCACTCCTCTGCTCAAACTTCTATAGATATATGGATCCTATTTGGATCTAAATTCAAATAAGACAACTGGGAAAACAATTATTTAACATATTGAATAAAAATACATAAGTCCATAGTGACAGGAGGAGGGAGGGATCAGAAGGGTACTTTACAACTGCAAAAGGGAATAATTGATTCAGACAAATGTAATTAATGCCAAAACACAATAATCAGGTGAAAAGGCTCTCTTCTTGGAAAGAGGGTCTTTATGCAGAGGCAAAATATCACCCCTCAAGATTACCTAATTTTCAGAAAAGGGAAAAGATACCTTTCCAGTGGAGCAGTCTGGGAGGCATTACCTTAATTGCAAGTTCAAATTTAGCCTCACTGATGAGTCAGCCTAAGACTTTGTGCCTCCTGATGTGAGGCAAGATTAAATACACAAAGCATCACCTATGAAATCTTCCTGCTAAATATGATGAATTTGAATCCAATTAAGCTTCTAGGCCTAGTGTAATTTCCAATTTACAGAAAATACAGGAGCTAAGAGAGAAAAACAGGAAACAATTAGCTCCAGAATAACAGACATTCCACAAAGTCAATGTCCTGAACTCTTTGTTTTGTTTATTTATTTATTTTTATTTTATTTATTTATTTATTTTTTTGAGACGGAGTCTCGCTCTGTCGCCCCGGCTGGAGTGCAGTGGCACGATCTCGGCTCACTGCAAGCTCCGCCTCCCGGGTTCATGCCATTCTCCTGCCTCAGCCCCCCGAGTAGCTGGGACTACAGGCGCCCGCCACCACGCCCAGCTAATTTTTCATATTTTTAGTAGAGACGGGGTTTCACCGTGTTATCCAGGATGGTCTCGATCTCCCAACCTCATGATCCACCCGCCTCGGCCTCCCAAAGTGCTGGGATTACAGGCGTGAGCCACCACGCCCGGCTATTTATTTATTTTTTTGAGATGGAGTTTTGCTCTTGTCACCCAGGCTGAAGTGCAATGGCGCGATCTTAGCTCACTGCAACCTCCGCCTCCCGGGTTCAAGCAATTCTCCTGTCTCAGCCTCCCGAGTAGCTGGGATTACAGGCATGTGCCACCACACCCGGCTAATTTTTGTATTTTTTGGTAGAGACAGGGCTTCACCATGTTGGCCAGGCTGGTCCTGAACTCCTGACCTCAGGTGATCCACCTGCCTTGGCCTGGGATTACAGGTGTGAGCCACCGCACCTAGCTGTTTTATTTATTTTGGAGACAAGGTCTGGTTCTATCACCCAGGCTGGAGTGCAGTGGCACAATCACGGCTCACTGCAAACTCCACCTCTCAGGCTCAAGGGATTCTCCCACCTCAGCCTCCTGAGTAGCTGGGACCACAAGCTCACATCCTGTATGACCACAGGCTCACACCTGACTAATTTTTTATTTTTTGTAAACATGGGGTTTCACTATGTTGCCCAGGCTGGTCTCCAACTCATGAGCTCAAGCAATCTACCTGCCTCGGCCTCCCAAAGTGCTGGGATTACAGGAGTGAGCCACCTCACCCAGCTGTCCTGAACTTTTTTTTTTTTTGAGACAGAGTCTCGCTCTGTCTCCAGGCTGGAGTGCAGTGGCATCTGCCTCCCAGGTTCAAGTGATTCCCCTGCCTCAGCCTCCTGAGTAGCTGGGACTACAGGCACGTGCCACCACCCCTGGCTAATTTTTTGTATTTTAGTAGAGACAGGGTTTCACCATGTTGGCCAGGATGGTCTCAATCTCCTCACCTCGTGATCCACCTGCCTCAGCCTCCCAAAGTGCTGGGATTACAGGCGTGAGCCACCACACCTGGCCTGTCCTGAACTTTTAAAAGAGTCAATATCGGCTGGGTGCAGTGGCTCACGCCTGTAATCCCAGCATTTTGGGAGGCCGAGTTTGGAGGATCACTGGAACGCGAGTTCGAGACCAACCTGGACAAGATGGTAAAACCCCCTCTCTACTAAAAATAGAAAAATTAGCTGGGCGTGGTGGCAGGAGCCTCTAATCCCAGCTACTTGGGAGGCTGCGGAAGGAGAATCACTTGAACCTGGGAGGCAGAGGTTGCAATGAGTGAAGATCGCCCATTGCACTCCAGCCTGGGTGACAGAGTGAGACTCTGTCTTAAAAAAAAAAAAAAAAAAAAAGAAGGCCGGGCGCAGTGGCTCACGACTGTAATCCCAGCACTTTGAGAGGCCGAGGCAGGCGGATCACGAGATCAGGAGATTGAGACCATCCTGGCTAACACAGTGAAACCCCATCTCTACTAAAAATACAAAAACAAAATTAGCCGGGCGTGGTGGCGGGCGCCTGTAGTCCCAGCTACTTGAGAGGCTGAGGCAGGAGAATGGCATGAACCTGGGAGGTGGAGCTTGTAGTGAGCCAAGATCGCACCACTGCACTCCAGCCTGGGTGACAGAGTGAGACTCCGTCTCAAAAAAAAATTATCACTTAAGGAAAACAATGTCGCCATGCACCTGTAATCCCACCTACTCAAGAGGCTGAGATTTAGCCAGTCCCCTAAGATGAATATTTATATTTCCTAAAATTGCATTCATACAGAACCATTGATTCAAATAAAACAAGAAAAACATGGAGTAAAAAAAAAAATAAAGTCCAGGAGTCCAGCCCTGCACTGAGTCCAGGAGTTTGAGGCTGCAAGTGAGTTATATTGCACCACTGCACTCCAGGTTGAGTGACAGAGCAAGACTCCATCTCTAAACAAACAAACAAAAAAAGTGGGAAGGAGCAAAGACCACACAGTGTATGATTCACTGTAAAAGTCCAGCTAGGCCCAGTGGCTCACACCTGTAATCCCAGCACTTTGAGAGATAGACGTGGGAGGATTGCTTGAGCCCAGAGATCGAGACCAGCCTGGGCAACGTGACGAGACCTCTTCTCTACAAAAAACTTAAAAATTACCCAGACATGGTGGCACATACCTGTGGTCCCAGCTACTTGGGAGGCTGAGGCAGGAGGATCACTTGAGCCCAGGAGGTCGAGGTGTTAGTGAATGATGTTCGTGCCATTGCACTTTAGCCTGGGTAACAGAGCAAGACCCTGTCTCAAAAAAAAAAAAAAAAGAAAAGTCCAGAAACAACAAATCTATAGAGACAGAAGTCATGTTTGCAGTTGCCAGGTGGTGAGGGGACTGCAGTTGAAGCAAGATTGACCACATATGGGCAGAAGGCCTTGTACTGGGGTGATGGAATGCTCTAAAACTAACTGAAAATTATTGAACTGTGCTCTTAAAAAGGGTAATTTTGGCCAGGTGCAATGACTCACTCCTGTAATCCCAGCACTTTGGTAGGCCGAGATGGGTGGATCACCTGATGTCATGAGTTCGAGGCAGCTTGGCTGACATAGCGAAACCCCATCGCTACCAAAAATGCAAAAATTAGCCGGGCATCTGTAATCCCAGCTACTTGGGAGGCTGAGGTGGGAGAATCACTTGAATCCAGGAGGGGGTGGTTGCAGTGAGCCAAGATCAAGGCCACTGCACTCCAGCCTGAGTGACAGACTCCATCTCACACACACACACACACACAAAAAAGGTAATTTCATGGTATGTGAATTATAATCCCAATAAATTTTTAAAAGCTAATAAGCAGAAATTCCAGGTTTTGTTTTTGTTTTGTTTTTTAAGGTGGAAAGACTGCTCTGGAGTAAAAGAAACCAAAGACACCTAACAGTCAAATATAATGTGTAAAACTAAATTAGATCCTGGGAGTGGTGGAGAGAGGAGGAACAGTTATAAAAGACATTCTAATCGTACATAAATTATACCTTAATAAGGATGATTTTAAAAATACTTCCTTATAGAAAGAGCAGGATTGAAATAGAATTTTTTTTCCTTATTTCTTCAAAAAAAAAAAAAAAAACAGGCCAGGCACAGTTGCTCACGCCTGTAATCCCAGCACTTTGGGAGGCTGAGGTGGGCGGATCATCTGAGGTCGGGAGTTCGAGACCAGCCTGATCAACATAGTGAAATCCCATCTCTACTAAAAATACAAAAATTAGCTGGGCATGATGGCGCCCCCCAGCTACTTGGGAGGCTGTGGCAGGAGAATCACTTGAACCTAGGAGGTGGAGGTTGCAATGAGCTGAGATTGTGCCATTGCACTCCAGCCTGGGTAACAAGAGCGAAACTCCATCTGAAAAAATAAGTAAATAAATTAAAATATGGAATACATGTGTAGAACATGCAGGTTTGTTACCTAAGTATATGTGTGCCATGGTGGTTTGTTGCACCTATTGACCCTGAAATAGAATTTTATTTTTTTACTTATTTTGAATCAGAGTCTTGCTCTGTTGCCCAGGCTGGGGTGCAATGGCACGATCTTGGCTCACTGCAGCCTTCATCTCCCAGGTTCAAGCGATTCTCCTGCCTCAGCCTCCTAAGTAGCTGGGATTACAGACATGCACCACCATGCCTGGCTAATTTTTGTATTTTGAGTAGAGATGGAATTTCACCATGTTGGCCAGGCTGGTCTCGAACTCCTGACCTCAAGTGATCTGCCCGCCTCAGCCTCCCAAAGTGCTGAGATTACAGGTGTGAGCCACCATACCTGGACAGAAAAAGAATTTTAAAAAGCAATAAACATAAAAACACATTATAAGAACAAGGGGGGACATCTGACTGTGAACCAGATATTATAGATTTTACAGATTTTCTGAGGTGGAGAAAGCCATTGGCTGACTTTCCCAGAAATGGTTCTTGTGTTCTCAAAGACCCTGAGGCCATACTCTAACCCAGCCTGCTCAACTTGCCGTCTGCTGGGAGCCTGCCTCATAATAGTGGCAATTTCAACCTTTCTTTGCACAATTAGGTTTGTGCTTGCTTCTCACTTTTTCTCAATATGTTTTTAGGGGACACAGGTGCTAGAGATTGATGAACACAAAAATTGGAATCATGGGCCGAGAGCGGTGGCTCACACCTGTAATCCCAGCACTTTCGGAGGCCGAGGCAGGAGGATCACCTGAAGTCAGGAGTTCAAGACCAGCCTGACCAACATGGAGAAACCCCGTCTCTACTAAAAATACAAAATTAGCCGGGCATGGTGGCACATGCCTGTAATCCCAACTACTCGGGAGGCTGAGGCAGGAGAATTGCTTGAACCCGGGAGGGGGGGGGTTGCAGTGAGCCGAGATTGCGTCATTGCACTCCAGCCTGGGCAACAACAGCAAAATTTCGTCTCAAAAAAAAAAAAAAAATTGGAATCATGGTTCCCTCTGAAGAGGAAAGAGCATGCAACTGAAGAGGACTCGCAAAGGGCATTTCTGGGATACTAGTAGATATGCTGGGGATCTTTTTATTTCAGGTCTTTAAACCGTACATATTTTATAGACTTGTGGTAGGCAACTCAAAGATGGTCCCTTATCCCCACCTGTATAAAGTGGGTTTCATCATGTTGGCAAGGCTGGTCTCGAACTCCTGACCTCGTGATTCACACGCTTTGGCCTCCCAAAGTGCTGGGATTACAGGCCTGAGCCACCATGCCAGGCCGCCTGGGTAATTTTTCTATTTTTAATATAGACTGAGTTTCACCATGTTGCACAGGCTGGTCTTGAACACCTGGGTTCAAGCGATCTGCCTGCATTGGCCTCCCGGGTGCTGGAATTACAGGCATGAGCCACCATGCCCAGCCTAGAATATTTTTAAAGGGCTCAGAAGGGGTCTATCACACAGTTACTGTGATATTTCTTCTGAGCCTTCTCTAAACCAAGCTTTAGCCTAGGTACTGGGATACACTGGTGAAAAGCTAGACAAATCCCTGCTGGATGTTTACACACTAACAGAACTGTTCATGCATGTACCATGTGCTAACCACTCTTCTAAGTACTTCATATCTAATCCCCACAACCCTGTGAAGCTGAGTTTTTTTTTGTTTTTGTTTTTGTTTTGAGCCAGAGTCTTGCTCTGTCACCCAGTCTGGAGTGCAGTGGCACAGTCTCGGCTCACTGCAACCTCCGCCTCCCGGGTTCAAGTGATTCTCGTGCCTCCACCTCCCAAGTAGCTGGGATTACAGGCGCATGCCACCACGCCCAGCTAATTTTTGTATTTTTAGTAGAGACGGGGTTTCACCATGTTGTCCAGGGTGATCTCAAACTCCTGACCTCAGGTGATCCGCCTGCCTCAGCTTTCCAAAGTGTTAGGATTACAGGCGTGAGCCACCACGCTGGGCCAAGTATCTTTTTTTTTTTTTTTTTTTGTGACGGAGTCTCACTCTGTCACCCGGGCTGGAGTGCAATGGGGCCAATTTTCGGCTCACTGCCAACTTCCACCTCCCAGGTTCAAGAGATTCTCCTGCCTCAAGCCTCCTAAGTAGCTGGGATTACAGGTGCTTGCCACCACACCTGGCTAATTTTTGTATTTTTAATAGAGACGGGGTTTCACCATGTTGGTCAGGCTGGTCTCGAATTCCTGGACTCAGGTGATCCACCCGCCTCAGCCTCCCAAAGTGCTGGGATTACAGGTATGAGCCACCGCGCCCAGCCCGGAGTATCTTCTTATTCACTGTGTAAGGTACGGATATATACAGCAATCTCACAGTGTGGTCTAGGCAAACTCCCGCCTCTCAGTTTGTAAGTTTCCTAAGGGTTTCCATGAGAGCCTCCAATCAGCAGAAAAATGATGGGTTTTCCTGGTTACCTTTATTCCAAGCACCACTTCTTTCTCAGGGTAGCCATTTGAGACCTTTCTGACCAGGTCAAATCTTACTACACATGCTGATGACACGTTACCATCTTGGCATCTGACTCACTTTCCTTTTTTTTTTTTTTTTTTTTTGAGACGGAGTTTCCTCTTGCCCAGGCTAGAGTGCAATGGTGCGATCTCAGCTCACTGCAATGTCGGCGTCCCCAGTAGCTGGGATTACAGGCCAATTTTTTGTATTTTTAGTAGAGAGGGAGTTTCACCGTGTTGGCCAGGCTGGTCGCTAACTCCTGACCTCAGGTGATCCACCCCCCTTGGCCTCCCAAAGTGCTGGGATTACAGGCGTGAGCCACCGTGCCTGGCCTGGCCTTCCTTTCAAAAGGTCTGTTGAGGGAGGAAATTGTCTACTTTGGCACATAATTATCTTCCCAGTGGTTGGGCATGGTGGCTCACAGCTGTAACCCCAGCACACTGGGAAATGGAGGCGGGAGGATTGCTTGAGGCCAGTTTTTTGTTTTTTGTTTTTGAGACAGAGTCTCGCTCTGTCACCCAGGCTGGAGTGCAGTGGTGTGATCTTGGCTCACTGCAAGCTCTGCCTCCCAGGTTCACACCATTCTCCCGTCTCAGCCTCCCAGGTAGCTGAGACTACAGGCACCCACCACCACGCCCGGCTAATTTTGTTTTTCTATTTTTAGTAGAGATGGGGTTTCACTGTGTTAGCCAGGATGGTCTCCATCTCCTGACCACGTGGCCCGCCGGCCTCAGCCTCCCAAAGTGCTGGGATTACAAGCGTGAGACACCGCGCCCGGCTGAGGCCAGTTTTTAAGACTAACCGGACAACAGAGCAAGACTTTTTTTTTTTTATACTGGGTCTTGCTCTGTCACCCAGCTGGAGTGCTACCACAGCTCACTGCAGCCTCGACCTCCCAAGCTCAAGGGATCCTCCCACCTCAGACACCTGAGTAGCTGGGACCACAGGCATATGCGTCCACATCCAGCTTTCTTTTTTGAGACGAAGTCTCACTCTTGTCCCCCAGGCTGGAGTACAATGGCCCGATCTCAGCTCACCGCAACCTCTGCCTCCCGGGTTCAAAGATTCTCCTGCCTCAGCCTACCAAGTAGCTAGGATTACAGGTGCCTGTCACTATGCCTGGCTAATTTTTGTTTGTATTTTTAGTAGAGATGAGGTTTCACCATCTTGGACAGGCTGGTCTCAAACTCCTGACCTCAGGTGATCCGTCCGCCTTGGCCTCCCAAAGTGCTGGGATTACAGGCGTGAGCCACCGCGCCTGGCATCCCAGCTTATTTTCTTATTTGTAGAGTCAGGGTCCCCCCACATTGCCCAGGCTGGTCTCGAACTCCTTGGCTCAAAGTCCTCAGGCCTTGGCCTCTCAAAGTGCTGGGATTACAGGTATGAGCCACCACGGCTGGACCCATCTTTTTTTTTTCTCTCATATTCTGTCTCCCAGGCTGGAGTGCAGTGGCATGATGTTTGCTCACTGTGCTTCCTGGGTTCAAGCAGTTCTCCTGCCTCAGCCTCCCAAGTAGCTGGGATTACAGAAATGCACCACCATGACCATATAATTTTTGTGTATTTAATAGTTGGGGTTTCTCTATGTTGGCCAGGCTGGTCTCAAACTACTGACCTCAGGGTAATCTGCCTGCCTTGGCCTCCCAAAGTGCTGGGATTACCGAGGCCTGGCCCAAGTATTAAACTCTGATACCAGATGTCAGGGATCACACTGGGCACTGGAGAAATTAAAAATAAAAAAAAAAAATGGGGCTGGGTGCAGTGGTTCACGCCTGAAATCCTAGCACTTTGGGAGGCCGAGGTGGGCGGACTGCCTGAGGTCTGTTCGAGATCAGCCTGGCCAACATGGTAAACCCCTACTCTACTAAAAATACAAAAAATTAGCTGGGCGTGGTGGCGTACACCTGTAATCCCAGCTACTCTGGAGGCTGAGACAGGAGAATCGTTTGAACCCGGAAGACAGAGGATGCAGTGAGCGGAGGTAGTGCCATTGCACTCCAGCCTGGGCAACAAGAGCCAAGCTCTGTCTCAAATAAAAAAGAAAAAAAAAAAAAGTTAAATACTTGGGTGAATAAAAGCACTTAATGACTTGATGTGGTGAGACTATTGTTAATTAATGGAATAAGGAAATATTAGGGATAATGAAAGGATGTTTGATGTTTATTTCCACCTTGCACTCAGGTCTGAGCCACAAGTACATTAAGACATTGAATGGTATCACCCAGAGAATACGTAACCAACCAGACAATGTACAAGACTAAGATGCGTAAGTGGTGGTGGTGGTAATTCACGCAGAAGGAACCAGACAGTAAAACAAAAATTGCAGAACACACCAAATGAACACATCTGACACCTTTAGGATAGGCAAACTTGATTGCTGGGTTAACAACTCTAGAGGTCTGTTAAGGTGGGCAGTGAAGGGGTTTCCTCAGCTTAGGTTGTCCTGACATGTACTGTTAAACCTATACATCTAATTGCCAGCAAGCACTATACATATAATTCCATGAGAAACCAAGTCCTTAGGGGGAAGGGTATCCCTTTGACCAGATCTTATGGCTTGAATTGGTCAGGTTTGCAAAACCTACGTCTCCATAACCAAAGCTAGGGAGAGGCTCTATATGCTAGAAGCAGTACCTCCTCACTGTAGGTAGTCTGCGCCTTAACCCTCTGCAGGGAGACTGACTGCAGCACCAAGTACCTGGCTTTTTAGACTCTACATAGGAATTCCACCATAATTAAGATGTATAAACTTGACCTACAGACTAAAGCCGAATATGCTTCCCTCAAGAACATCAACTGTGTTCAAGCTTAGCTTTGTTACAGAAAATGAGGTAGGGTGCGGTGGCTCACATCTGTAATTTCAGCAGTTTGGGAGGCCAAGGCAGGCACATCAGCTGAGGTCAAGAGTTTGAGACCAGCCTGCCCAAAATGATGGAACCCCATCTGTACTAAAAATACAAAAATTAGCTGGGCATGGTGGCACACACCCGTAATCCCAGCTACTCAGGAGGCTGAGGCACTAGAATCACTTGAACCCAGGAGGTGGAGGCTGCAGTGAGCTATCGTGCCACTGCATTCCAGAAAGAAAAAAAAAACAAAAAACTATAACGGATGTCTCAATTTTTGACATTAGTCATCTTGAAGAACACCTCTAAATGCATGAACTCACTGATCCAACCTCTTATTTCTGGCTCCTTGCTTTTCCTGCCTCTGCCTACCTCTGAGAGACACCCAGGCTGTACAGTGGCATGATAATAGCTCACTCTGGGCTCAAGCAATCCTCCCACGTCAGCCTCCAGATCAGCTGGGACTAGGCATGCACCACCAGGCCAGGTTAATTTTTTTTTTTTTTTTTTTTTTTTTTGAGACGGAGTCTCGCTCTGTCACCCAGGCTGGAGTCTCGCTCTGTCACCCAGGCTGGAGTGCAGTGGCGCAATCTCGGCTCACTGCAAGCTCCGCCTCCCGGGTTCACGCCATTCTCCTGCCTCAGCCTCTCCGAGTAGCTGGGACTACAGGCGCCCGCCACCACGCCCGGCTAATTTTTTGTATTTTTAGTAGAGACGGGGTTTCACCGTGGTCTCGATCTCCTGACCTCGTGATCCGCCCGCCTCGGCCTCCCAAAGTGCTGGGATTACAAGCGTGAGCCACCGCGCCCGGCCCAGGTTAATTATTTTTTGTAGACAGTGTCTCACTATCTTGCCCAGGCTGATCTTGACTCCTGCCCTCAGGTGGTCTTCTGCCTCAGGTAATACATTACAGACAGTGAGCCACCATGCCCAGTTGCTGCCTACATTTTCAATATTCCACTCAACAAACATTGACACTTCCTGGGACTGGAAAGTAAAAAAAATCTAAGTACTATGTAGAATTAAGCAAACAAGTGATGTTTCAGAAAGCCTACATCAACACTAACTCAAACAAGACAATTGTTATTTAGTTTTTATTTCATAATCATAAACTTAACTCTGCAATCCAGCTAGGCATGGGAGGGAACAAGGAAAACATGGAACCCAAAAGGAACTGCAGCGAGAGCACAAAGATTCTAGGATACTGCGAGCAAATGGGGTGGAGGGGTGCTCTCCTGAGCTACAGAAGGAATGGTCTGGTGGTTAAGATAAAACACAAGTCAAACTTATTCGAGTTGTCCACAGTCAGCAATGGTGATCTTCTTGCTGGTCTTGCCATTCCTGGACCCAAAGCGCTCCATGGCCTCCACAATATTCATGCCTTCTTTCACTTTGCCAAAGACCACATGCTTGCCATCCAACCTTGAAAGGGAAGAACAATCACTATGACTGGCAACCACAAGCAGCCTCCATGTGTCATGAACCAAGATGAGAAAGGTAGCTTTTTTTTTTTTTTTTTTTTTTTAACTAAAGCCTTTTGTACTGTCATTAAACATAGATTCTCCAATTACCATTAAAGTTACACATATAGAATGAACTGCCCCCCCCCAAACAAACACAACAAAAACAAAACAAAACCAAACCCAAAGAATCAAAAAACCCAACCAATCGCATGTTATTAATAGTAACATAAGCTGGGCGCGGTGGCTCATGCCTGTAATCCCAGCACTTTGGGAGGCTGAGGCGGGTGGATCACGAGGTCAGGAGATCGAGACCACGGTGAAACCCCGTCTCTACTAAAAATACAAAAAAATTAGCCGGGCATGGTGGCGGGCGCCTGTAGTCCCAGCTACTCGGAGAGGCTGAGGCAGGAGAATGGCGTGAACCCGGGAGGCGGAGCTTGCAGTGAGCCGAGATTGCGCCACTGCACTCCAGCCTGGGTGACAGAGCAAGACTCCGTCTCAAAAAAAAAAAAAAAAAAATAGTAACATAAAAGTAGCACTTAATTGGCCGGGCACAGTGGCTCATGCCTGTAATCCCAGCACTTTGGGAGGTCAAGGCAGGCAGATCACTTGAGCCTAGGAGTTCAAGACAAGCTTGGCCAACATGGTAAATCCGGTTCTACTAATAATACAAAAATTAGGTGGGAGTGGTGGTGCATGCCTGTAGTTCCAGCTACTCGGGAGGCCGAGGCAGAAGAATTGCTTCAACCCAGGAGGAGGTTGCAGTGAGCTGAGACGGCACCACTGCACTCCAACCTGGGAGATACAGCGAGATCCAGTCTCCAAAAAAAAAAAAAAAAAAAAAAAAGGCACTTAATTGGTTGGGCACAGTGGCTCATGCCTGAAATCCCAGCACTTTGGGAGGCCAAGGCAGGTAGATCACCTTAAGTCATCACGAGTTCAAGACTAGCTTGGCCAACATGATGAAACCCCGTCTCCACAAAAATACAAAAAATTAGCCAGGCATGCTGGCACACATCTGTATTCTCAGCTACTCAGGAGACCAAGGCAGGAGAATCACTTGAACCCAGGAGACAGAGGTTGCGGTGAGCCCAGATCGTGCCACTGCACTCCAACCTGGGCAACAGAGCAAAACTCCATTTCAAAAAAGTAGTACTTAATTGAACCACCCAGCTAAGTGCCCAGTTTCTATTATAGTATCTGACATTCTATATCACACTGGCTATATTTGTAGCTATGTATGCTCTTCTAGTATCTTAGAGATGAAAAAGTCTGTGGAAGGAAAGGTTGAAGAAAACAAGTAGTGTTTGTTCCGTTCCCCCCAGGGCAACTTTTCATTTAGTCAGGTGGTTAGTGTGCCATGTTGTACCCTTACCACTCAGTCTTGGCAGTGCAGATGAAAAACTGGGAACCATTTGTGTTGGGTCCAGCATTTGCCATGGACAAGATGCCAGGACCTGTATGCTTTAGGATGAAGTTCTCATCTTCAAATTTCTCCCCATAGATGGACTTGCCACCAGTGCCATTATGGCGTGTGAAGTCACCACCCTGTCAATATATAGGAAAAATGTCACTTCTGACAACATAACCATAAAGTGTGCCAAATCTGCAAGGTTCAAACTTTAAACCCAAGTTCAAACTGAATAGAAGGGTTAAACAGAACCGAAATGGTAGAGTAACAGCTCAGATATGTGTATCCTGAAATATTCTGGCTCAATCCCAAATGAAGGGAGCAACCCAAATAAAATAAAATTCAGTAAATTTCGTACCTGACACATAAACCCTGGAATAATTCTGTGAAAGCAGGAACCCTTATAACCAAATCCTTTCTCTCCAGTGCTCAGAGCACGAAAATTTTCTGTTTAAAAAAAAATTAAACACACATATACATACATAAAAAAATATATATATACACACACACACACAAATTGTCACAATTGGAACTTCTTTGTTAAACTTAGAAAATGGACCAACCTGCTGTCTTTGGGACCTTGTCTGCAAACAGCTGTAAGAGAAAATTAGTTAATTAACATCTGCTTATTTTGTTGCTTAATACCCATGTCTTTAGGGGCTTCTGAGTCATAAATTCATTTTCTCACTAGAATACTTCTTCAGTAATTAAATCCCAAGAACTGCTCCTGACAGCCATAAGGCCCTGCAGGCAGTTGGGTTAAGAAACATGAAACCCAAAGACATGCCAAAAATCCAGAACTAGTCATAACTTAAATAGTGAGACTTCTAGAAAGTGTCTCATCACAGTAGTACATCACACCTACTTCTGAAAAGATATATGGCTTCTTAAATGTCTAACACCACCCCCCAACTTGAGCTAGAACCTACAAGGCAAAATTCTAAGGAACAGCAAGCACTGCTGCACGATCAGGGGTAAATAGCTGTTCTTTTAGTCACTTGTAATGAAAATGCTACTACCTCCAATCTGTTAACATAGCTTTATGGATTAGATGAGCAGTCACTTCTTGGTTTCCAGGCCCCTTACCTAGTAGTGGGGTAAAAAATAAAGATTGGTTTCTAGTATATCTGGTTGTGAACCTTTCTTGAATGTATAATACATTATGGCTAGAGAAGTAGCTTAAAAACCATAAGCATTTACAAGCCCTTTCATAAAAACAGCTTGTTTAAAAGTAGCATTTTATAAGCTATTTCACAGACGTGACTGAATTAACTATTAGTATCCGTGGACATTTATTTCTCTTACAACAATGTATTTTTTTTTTTTCCGAGACAGAGTCTCGCTGTCGCCAGGCTGAAATGCAGTGGCTCGATCCTGGCTCAATGCAACCTCCGCCTCCGGGGTTCAAGCCATTCTCCTGCCTCAGCCTCTACAGTAGCTGAGATTACACGCAAACGCCACCACGCCCAGCTAAATTTTTGTATTTTTAATAGAGGTGGGGTTTCACCATGTTGGCCAGGATGGTCTCCATCTCCTGACTTCGTGATCCTCCCGCCTGGCCAACGCGCTTATTTTTTAGTTTTTAGGTATTTGTACCTAGAATCTATGGTCTTTCTAAAACATCAGCTTTTCTCAGAGCTTTGTAATACATTTAAGTTACTATGGCTTCCCTTTCAGACTTTCGCTAAAGCCAAAGCCCTCATTGGCAGTTACCCCTCCATTCTCATCACGACCTGCAAGTCCTTTCTCATTTCCCTTAAGCTCTCTGGGTAACCTGATGCCTAGCATTAGGTCAGGCCAGGTTTCCACGAAAGCCCTTGTCACTTACCAGCTTTGACTACAGTCATAGGTGGGGTGGGGTGTGGATTAACATGCAGTGTTTCAGTGCCTACTATGTGCCAGGCACTAGGGACAGCCTAGGCAACAAGGAAATCGCCCTGTCCTCACGAAGACTGCATGAGGATCAATCTATTTTCGGAATAAGATCCCAAACTAGCCATTGGTGGCCTTTTGAGATGTGGTTTAAAGGAATAAAACCACTAACATCCTATTTCGCTACTCCCTAAGGTCTATCCATGTTCACTGGAATGGAATCGCACTCAATATTTAATTTTTAAGACACACGCCAAGTTTAGATATTACGCTGTAATTACAACTGATCTTGAAGAACTCATTTAACGCTCTCAAAACTAATTAGGTAATCACTGGTAATCCACCTTGGTCAGAAGAGGCCTGCCTTGTGGCCAGTCGCAACTTGCTTGCTAGGCAGAGGGACAATCGGGAGGGGCTCAAGTGCGCCTCCCCCGCCAGCGCCGTCACTGCAGTAGAAGGCGGTCCTTGGGCACCAGCAAAGGCAAGGCCCATTTTCACATTTCCGCTTGGGGGTAGGGGACACGGAGGGACGTTTGGGGCACATGTATAAATATTCCTCTTTATCCAAATGGAAGATATTTCAAGTGGCAACCCGTCACATCCCAGCAAGTCTCCTTTTATAACATGGCCTCCCGGGATCTACAGGACTGAGCATGGACGGGCTCACACCGCGCCTCGATCCTTGAGAAAAACCCTCAAGCAAACAGCTTCTCAGCTCAGAATGTAAAGCACCCGTGCCTGCCAGGGGACAGCTTCCCAGGAAGGCGGTCGTTAAGCGCTCGCGAGCGCGCTTCTGGCTCCGGTATGCGGTTCCCAGGCCGAGCTAGGGCGGAGCCCAACGACTCTCAAGGCGCGGACCTGAGCGCGGCCGCCGAGCACGTGCGTCGGGCAGGACAGGGCGCGGCCACATGAGGCGGGCAGGCGGACGCGGGCCCCCTCCCCCAACGGCCGCGCAGCCGCCCCGCCTGCCTTTGTCCGCCGCCGCCCCGGCCTCCTCACCGCGCCTCGCGGACCTCCCAAAATGGCCCCTCGTCAGGAAATGGCGCCGCCGCCCGCCCGCGCTCGCCCCTCAAGAAGGGTCGCCCCGCGCCCGGGCCTTCGGGGCGCCACCACCCACCCCGACCCCGGCCCGCTTTCTGGGCCCCATTCCCGCACGCCGCCGCCCGCCCGACCTCAAAGGAGACGCGGCCCAAGGGCTCGCCGTCGACGGCAATGTCGAAGAACACGGTGGGGTTGACCATGGCTAACAGTACACAGTTTTCCTCGGCGGCGGCGTCTGCAAAGCGGCACGAGCCTGGCCTCCCGCCCCTTTTATACCACGTTCGGCCCCGCCCGCAGCCCGGTCTCGCGCCTGCGTCCTGGCCAATCGCGTCTGCGACTTCGCCAGAGTGACAGTGCATCTGGCCTACAGACGGAAGCCGGCGCTGGTGGGGACGACACGAGAGGCGCGCGTGCGTGCTAACGCGCGGAGGCAGGTTCCCGCCCGCGGGCTCCGTCGCGGTGGCTGCGGCATGGGACTCGGGGCGGGGCGGCAGTACGGGACGCGGGGCACGGGGGAGGGTCAGTGCGGAACGGGGGTGGGCAGCATGGCGCGCGCGCACGCGGGAGACGGAAGCGCGGCGGCTCTTCGGCCGTTGTCAAGCGATGAGGCGCGTCTCCCCATTGCACAGAGGGGGCAACTGAGGCGAACGCAGGCCTCAAGGTCGCGCCGCCAGTCAAGGTCGACTGGGGTCCCGCGCCCAGACCCTACGCCTCCGCGAGCGGAAATGGGGATGGCGCGTCCCCGAGACTTAGGAGCAGCCTTGCGTCCGCATTCCGCTCGGGCAACTACCACGTCGCGTCCTACCAGGCAGTGTCAGGAAGGAGGTTGCCTTTGAGCATCGCTGTTTTCTCTAACGAGGTGGGACAGGAGCAGGCTCCGGTTTTGAGAGATTATGAAATACTTTCAAAATGCCCTACTTTCCGAAAATATCTTACACTCTGCTGAATCTTCTTCAGGAGGAAGCCATTAAAACAGGAGCCTGGCCAGGCTCTTACCTGTGAAGATGCATTGTGCATATTTTGCCCTCTTAACTCTTTGAATCTCTGCTCCTGGTCTTTCCCTGCCCCCGCCCCGCCCAGCTCCTACCGCCCCCGCCTCGGGGCTGAATTGTGCTTTGATTTCTGGGTGAAAGATAAGCCACAATTTAAAAGCGAATTTCTTCAGGCAAAGACATTAATAATACTTTCATTAAAATGCACTTGTAGGTCAGGCGCGGTGGCTCATACCTGGCGCTTTAGGAGGCGGGGAGGCCAAGGCCGGGGAGGATCGCTTCAGCTCAGGACTTGGACATCAGCCACCAGCCTGGGCATCTTAGAGAGACGCCGTCTCTACAAATAAAAATAAAAATTAGCTGGGCGTGGTGGCGGTCGCTACTCAGCAGGCTGGGCGGGGAGGATTGCTTGAGCCCAGAGGTCGAGACTGCAGTGGGCGGTGATCGCATCACTGCATTCCAGCCGGGACGACAGAGTGTGACCCTGTCTCAAAAAATAAAATAGGCCGGGTGCGGTGGATCACGCCTGTAATTCCAACACTTTGGGAGGCCGAGACGGGAGGATCACCTGAGGTCAGGAGTTCAAGACCAGCCTGGACAACATGGTGAAACCCCATCTCTACTAAAAATACAAAATTAGCGCCGGGCGCGGTGGCTCACGCTTGTAATCCCAGCACTTTGGGAGGCCGAGGCGGGCGGATCACGAGGTCAGGAAATCGAGACCACGGTGAAACCCCGTCTCTACTAAAAAAATACAAAAAATTAGCCGGGCGTGGTGGCGGGCGCCTGTAGTCCCAGCTACTCGGAGAGGCTGAGGCAGGAGAATGGCGTGAACCCGGGAGGCGGAGCTTGCAGTGAGCCGAGATTGCGCCACTGCACTCCAGCCTGGGCGAAAGAGCAAGACTCCGTCTCAAAAAAAAAAAAAAAAAAAAAAAAAATACAAAATTAGCTGGGCATGGTGGCGCGCACCTGTAGTCCCAGCTACCCCCTTGGGAGGCTGAGGCAGGAGAATCGCTGGAACGTAGGAGGCGAAGGTTGCAGCGAGCAGAGATCGCGCCCCTGCACTCCAGCCTGGGAGACAGAGAGAGACTCCGTCTCAAATAAACAAAAATATAAAATGCACTTATGTGACTGGTGTTAAGAAAACCTTACCAGAAAACATTGGTAGGGTTGGCCGGGCGCGGTGGCTCACGCTTGTAATCCCAGCACTTTGGGAGGCCGAGGCGGGCGGATCATGAGGTCAGGAGATCGAGACCACGGTGAAACCCCGTCTCTACTAAAAATACAAAAAATTAGCCGGGCGCGGTGCCGGGCGCCTGTAGTCCCAGCTACTCAGAGAGGCTGAGGCAGGAGAATGGCGTGAACCCAGGAGGGGGAGCGTGCAGTGAGCCGAGATCGCGCCACTGCACTCCAGCCTGGGTGACAGAGCAAGACTCCGTCTCAAAAAAAAGAAAAAAAAAAAACCTTACAAGGGAATTGATATATCCTGGGCTGTCACTTAAGTTGCAATGTTAAGGATATTATTTAATGTTTCTTTTCATTTTTTTTGAGACAAGGTCTCACTCTCACCTAAGCTGGAAGTGCAGTGGTGTGTTATCGGCTCACTGCAGCCTCTCCTTCCCATGCTCAAGCGAGCGTCCCACCATAGCCTCCCAAGTAGCTGGGACTACAGGCATGCACCCACACCCAGCTCATTTTGTGTGTGTGTGTTTTGTAAAGATGGGGTTTCGCCACATTGCCCAGGCTGGTCTCAAACTCCTGGACTCAAGCGATCCGCCCACCTCAGCCTCCCGAAAGTGCTGGGATCATAGGCGTGAGCTGCTGCACCTGGACGTTATTTAATGTTTCTAAAACTCAGTTTCTTCATGTGCACAACCAGGGCAGGGTTGTGGTGAGACAAAAATGAGAATTCATCTGATAGATGAAGTACAGTTTCTAGCCTCTTGCCATTGTTAATAACCATGAGGAATTTATTTATTCGAGATAGAGTCTCACTCTGTTGCTAGTCGGGAGTGCAGTGGTGCAATCCTAGCTCACTGTAACCTCGAACTCTTGGACTCAAGCATTCCTCCCTCCTCAACCTCCCAAATGTCTAGGACTAAAGGCACAAGCCACTGTGCCAGCTAATTTAAATTTTTTTACAGAAACTGGTTCTGGCTCTGTTGTCAGGGCTGGTCTCAAACTCCAGGGCTTAAAGGATTCTCCCACCTTGGCCTCCCAAAGTTCCAGCATTACAGGTGTGAACCGCCATGCTCAGCCTGTGTTGGAAATTTAGACTATGTTGTTTTGTTCTCACCACCATCCCATTATCCCTATTTTACAGATGTGTAAAGTAAGGCTCTGGCTTCTTGTTCAGAGTAATGGCCTATGAGTGTTAGCAAAGCCAAACTGGAAACTGCTTTTTTACCCCCCACTCCACATCACTTGTTGCTTTGTGATCTTAAGGAAGCCACTTGTCCTCATCTGACACTAAAAAAAATTGCCCAAGGCCTTCAGGCATAAATTCTTTCAATTTCTCTCTCCATCCTAAAACCTAGAGCAGTTAGGAACTCCTCCAAAGAAGTAAATGAATGAGGCCGGGTGAGGTGGCTCATGCCTGTAATCCTAGCACTTTGGGAGGCAGAGGCGGGTGGATCATTTGACATCAGGAGTTCAATACCAGCTTGGACAACATAGTGAAACCCTGTCTCTACTAAATATACAAAAATTAACTGGGCAGAGCTGGGCATGGTGGCTCACACTGTAATTGCAGCACTACGGGAGGCCAAGGTAAGTGGGTCACTTGAGGCCAGGAGTTCGAAACTAGCCTGGGCCAACACAGGGAAAATCCATCTCTACTAAAAAGTACAAAAATTAGGGCCGGGCACAGTGGTTCACGCCTGTAATCCCAGCACTTTGGGAGACTGAGGCAGGCGGATCATGAGGTCAGGAGTTCAAGACCAGCCTGACCAATATGGTGAAACCCCATCTCTACTAAAAGTACAAAAATTAGCCGGGCATGGTGGTACACATCTGTCATCCCAGCTACTTGGGAAGCTGAGGCAGGAGAATTGCTTAAGCTTGGGAGGTGGAGGTGGCAGTGAGCCGAGATCGTACCACTGCACTCCAGTCTGGGGGATGGGGTGAGATTCCATTTCAAAAAAAAAAAAAAGTAAATGAATGCATGAATGAATAATAAATAGGCTGGGCGTGGTGGCTCACGCCTGTAATGCCAATGCTTTGGGAGGCCAAGGCAGGAGGATCGGTTGAGCCCAGGAGTTCGACACCAGCCTGGGCAACAGAGGGAAACCCTGCTTCTACAAAAAAATATATATTTTCTTTTATTGTTTATTTTTATTTGAGACAGAGTTTCGCTCTTGTTGCCCAGGCTGGAGTGCATGGCTTGATCTCGGCTCACTGCAACCTCCACCTCCTGGGTTCAAGCAGTTCTCCTGCCTCAGCCTCACAAGTAGCTGGGATTACAGGCATGCGCCATCACGCCCAGCTAATTTTGTATTTTTAGTAGAGACGGGGTTTCTCCATGTTGGTCAGGCTGGTCTCAAACTCCCAGCCTCAGGAGATCCGCCCACCTCGGTCTCCCAAAGTGCCGGGATTACAGGCGTGAGCCACCGCGCCCGGCCTGTTTTATTTTTATTTATTTATTTATTTATTTATTTATTTATTTATTTATTTATTTATTGAGACAGAGTGAGTTTTACTCTTGTAGCCCAGGCTGAAGTTCAATGAATGGCACGATCTTGGCTCACTGCAACCTCCACCTCCTGGGTTCAAGCAATTCTCCTGCCTCAGCCTCCCAAGTAGCTGGGATTACAGGCATGCACCACCATGCCCAGCTGATTTTATATTTTTAGTAGAGATGGGATTCATCATGTTGGTCAGGCTGGTCTTGAACTCCTGACCTCAGGTGATCCGCCCACCTCAGCCTCCCAAAGTGCTGGGATTACAGGCATGAGCCACTGTGCCCGGTCAAAACATTTTTAAAAATAAAAATTAGCCAATCAAGGTGGTGCATACCTATAGTCCCAGCTACTCGGGAGGCTGAGATGGGAGGATCACTTGAGCCGAGGAGGTTGAGGCTGCAGTGAGCCATGATGGTGCCACTACACTCCAGCCTGGGTAACAGAGCAAGACCCTGTCTCAAAAATAAAAATAAAAGTAAATACATCCGGCTGGGTGCAGTGGCTCATACCTGTAATCCCAGAACTTTGGGAGGCCGAGGCGGGTGGATCACTTGAGGTCAGGAGTTCGAGACCAGCCTGGCCAACATGGCGAAACCCCGTCTCTACTAAAAATACAAATATTAGCCTGGTGTGGTGGCGGGCTCCTGTAGTCCAGCTGCTCGGGAGGCTGAGGCAGGGGAATCGCTTGAACCTGGGAGGTGGAGGTTGTAGTGAGCCAAGATCCAGCCACTGCACTCCAGCCTGGGTGACAGACTGAGACTTCGTCTCAAAATAAATAAATGAATACATCCTTGTGACTTGTCCTTCCTCTCACTACTATTTGAAGTCCTGCCTTTTTGTCACCGTCAGCATTGTCACAGCAAAGTCCTAGTTCTTGTCATTTCATCTACGCAGGCATAGGGTATGTACACTCAAGAATATAAATGTTCATGTTTTGTTAAGTGGGGAGCTGATATTGTGGGGGTTCCTTTTCTGACATTATTTGTTGAGTGGGACTGTCTAACTGTGGAAACTATCAGCAGACACAGAACCTCAGGAATGTGGGGCTGTCCATGCCTTATTTGGATGAATCAGACCAAAAGCAAATCCAGCTGAACTCGACAGTGCCCTGATCTGGCTAGCTGGAGGTGTTCTATGCCAGCAAGCAGAACTCTGAAACTCAACTGTAGCTCCTGATCATATAGCATCTTATAAACGAATGCTTATCTCAAAAATGTGCCTGAGCAAGAGAGAAGGTAACCAGGGAAAAAATTAGGGTATTCAAAATTATGAAAACAGACGACTTTGGGTAGTAACTTGTCTTTTCTGCGCCTCTTGCCCAAGGCCTAGCTTGGTGCCTCTGCTCTTCCGGCTGAAAGGAAACCGCTTCTGCTGAGACCATCAGTGACCTCTCAGCCCACAAACCCAGGTGCTTTTTGCAGGTCTGACACTGCCTGCGTCAGACAGGTTTCATCACCTCCTTGATTGGAAAGCTTCCTCTCCCTGATGGCTTTGACTTTTCTCTCATGTTTCCTTTACCATTTCCCCTTTAACTCTTTCACAGATTTCTCCTCTGTCAGAATTAAGCATTTGATCTTGTTTTGTTTCCTTACACGCCCTCCGAGATCAACCTCATCCTTTCCCATGGCTCAAATTCTCAGATGATTTTTTTTTTTTTTTTTTTTTTTTTTGAGGCAGATTCTCGCTCTGTTGCCCAGGCTGGAGTGCAGTGGCGCGATCTCGGCTCACTGCAAGCTCCACCTCCCGGGTTCACACCATTCTCCTGCCTCAGCCTCCTGAGTAGCTGGGACTACAGGTGCCACCACCACTCCCAGCTAATTTTTTGTATTTTTAGTAGAGACGGGGTTTCACCATGTTAGCCAGGATGGTCTCGATCTCCTGACCTTGTGATCCGCCCGCCTCAACCTCCCAAAGTGCTGGGATTACAGGCATGAGCCACCGCGCCCGGCCTCTCAGATGATTTTAAACCAAGTTTTCAGCCAGGCACAGTGGCTCACACCTGTAATCCCAGCACTTTGGGAGGCCGAGGCAGTCAGACCACCTGAGGTCAGGAGTTCAAGACCAGCCTGGCCAACATGGCCAACTCCATCTCTACTAAGAATACAAAAATTAGCTGGGCGTGGTGGTGTGCACCTGTATTCCCAGCTACTTGGGAGGTTGAGGCATGAGAATCTCTTAAACCTGGAAGGTTGAGATTGCAGTGAGCCAAGATCAAGCCACTGCACTCCAGCCTGGGCAACATAGCGAAACTGTCTCAAAACAAACAAACAAAAACAACCAAGTTTTCCTGCAAGCAGTAGAAAACTTCATTAATACTGGCTTAGACAGGAATTTATTTGTCTCATACAATAAAAAATCCAGAGGCAGAGAGCAACTCAAAGGTGCTCTTAGTAGAATGGACCTACTAAGTGGTGATCAGAAGTCAGAAAAGCAATGTGGAATAACAGAAATTCAAATAGGTATCACATTATTAGCCCTAAGAGTTGTGCAGGCCCTGAAGTATGTGAAAGATTCCTGGCCGGGCGCGGTGACTCAAGCCAGTAATCCCAGTACTTTGGGAGGCCGAGGCGGGTGGATCACGAGGTCAGGAGATCGAGACCATCCTGGCTAACACGGTGAAACCCCGTCTCTACTAAAAATACAAAAAAATTAGCTGGATGTGGTGGCGGGCGCCTGTAGTCCCAGCTACTTGGGAGGCTGAGGCAGGAGAATGGCATGAACCCAGGAGGCGGAGCTTGCAGTGAGCCGAGATGGCGCCACTGCACTCCAGCCTGAGTGACAGAGTGAGACTCCGTCTCAAAAAAAAAAAAAAAAAAAGATTCCTAAATGCCTGTCAAGCACAGAAATGGTCAGAGACATTAATCTTTTTTTTTTTTTTTTTCTTTTTGAAACAGGGTCTTACCCTGTTGCCCAGGCTGGAGTGCAGTTTTTCCATCAGGGCTCACTGTAGCCTCCACTGCCAAGGTTCAAATGAGCCTCCCACCTCAGCCTCCTGAGCAGCCTCCTGAGCAGCCAGGACCACAGGCATGTACCACTACACCAGTTAATTTAAAAAAAAATTTTTTATTTGCTATGTTGTCAGGCTGGTCTCAAACTCCTGGGTTCAAGTAATCTTGCCTCGGCCTCCCAAACTGTTGAGATTATAGGTGTGAGTCACGGCACCTGGCCCAGAAAAGACATTTATATTAATATAAATAAGGATTTCATCAAATGTAAAAGTGTTTAGACGAAGCAAAAGAGACCCGCACATTCCACCCAGGGAAGGCATGGAGAAAGAATAATGAGTGGAAGGAAAACAGGTCTGTGCTGTCCTCAAGCATAGAGGTCTTTCTATGGCAGGCACCCAGGGGCAGCCAAAAGGACACTGTCCACAGCCAGGCCAGAGTCTAGCTGTCACACACATCAGGCAGGTGTGTTGCATACCTCAGGCATGTGTTCAGGAGTTGTAATACTTAAGTGAATTTGTTTTTTTACAGCAACAACCTATAATTCCATTTAAAAAGGGATAGTTATTTAATTTTAATTAAAACATATAGTAGTTTTTTCTCACTTTGGTTTATGTATCCATTTTCAACAGCTTTGTTGAGGTGTTGTTTACACACCCTCAAATTCACTTGTTTTAAGCATTTGAGACTCCGTCAAGAATTTGAGACTCTGTCTCAAAAAAAAAAATAAAGTTTGCAAATATGTTCAAAGAGTTCAAATTTGCTCTGCTTATAAAGAGACTAATATTATTTCTAAGGTAAACTTAAAACCCAGGAAAGAAGTAGGTTTTAAAATTGTAGTTTAGGCCGGGCGCGGTGGCTCACGCTTGTAATCCCAGCACTTTGGGAGGCCGAGGCGGGCGGATCACGAGGTCAGGAGATCGAGACCACGGTGAAACCCCGTCTCTACTAAAAATACAAAAAATTAGCCGGGCATGGTGGCGGGCGCCTGTAGTCTCAGCTACTCGGGAGGCTGAGGCAGGAGAATGGCGTGAACCTGGGAGGCAGAGTTTGCAGTGAGCCAAGATAGCGCCACTGCACTCCAACCTGGGCAACAGAGTGAGACTCCATCTCAAAAAAAAAAAAAAAACCATTGGCCAGGCTGGTCTCGAACTCCTGACCTCAGGTGATCCACCCACTTCGGCCTCCCAAAGTGCTGGGATTACAGGCGTGAGCCACCGCGCCCAGCCTAAATATTTATTTTTACTATTGTTATTCTTTTTTTCTGAGACAGAGTCTTGCTCTGTCGCCCAGGTTGGAGTGCAGTGGCACAATCTCGGCTCACTGCAGCCTCCACCTCCCAGGCTCAAGCGATCCTCCTGCCTCAGCCTCCCAAGTAGCTTGGACTACAGGTGTGTGCCACTACGCCCGGCTGATTTTTGCATTTTTAGTAGAGACAGGATTTCACCATGTTGCTCAGGCTTGTCTCAAACTCCTGGGCTCAAGCAATCCACCCACCTCGGCCTCCCAAAGTCCTGGGATTACAGGCATGAGCCACACCACACTTGGCCTCTCCTGATTTTTTTTGAGTGCACACTTTGTGTTCATTTGGCCATGTCCTATATGCAACTGCATAATAACTCAAATTTAGCTCTAGTATGGGTTTGGGTCCTACCACCAAATGTAAGGTCAACATTTCCCACAAGGCCCAGTTCTCCAGGCTCCTGGGGTGATTTTGGTCCCTGAGGTGACCATCTTGGCTTTTGATGCCGAAGGCAGAATTGCAGGAGGTGAGGATGAAGCAGGAGGGGAAACAGCGGCAGCTGAAGATGAACCCTCTGCACAGGCCCAGAGCAAAATGAAATGTGGGGCTCCTCATCCAAAAATTAACAAGAATTGAATTTCAAGACCATAACAGCAAAGCATTAAACCAAACACGAAGCTCTTCTGAGCATGGGGCCTGTGCAGCTGCACACTCACACCCAGGACGTTGGGTGTCAACCTCTAGGTGCGCCAGATGCACGAGAGTTTGTACCCACTCACCCACTCTTTCCCAAGAGCCATCGCCCACTGCTTAAGGGGGAGAGTGGAGGTCAGTCCAGAGACCGAAGAAGCCTACGTGAGGTACAGAGGCTGGAGTCTGAAGGTGGAGAAGGAGTGCTGAGAGGAGCCCTCCTAACACAAGGGGACTTGCAGTGACAGCCTGAGAGTGCCCCTGGGGAGGGGCATAAGTGAGACCTGGGGGCAGAGCCAGAGTTCTAGTGGGAACTTGCTGGACATGTCCTACACTGGCCACCATGGGGGCTGTGACAAGAGAACTGAGGCCTGTCAGGGTGAGTACATTCTTCAAGCAAGGAGCAGTGTGAGAAACACCACAGGTGTTCCCAGGGGTTGCACTGATTGCCAGGCAGCAGCCATCCCTCACTGGAGAGGGAAGGGAGAGCAGCAGTAGGCTACCCTGCTAGGGTGCAGGTGCACAGGGCTGACTGCAACAAACCCTAAAAAACACGGAGATGCCAAACCAATAAAGGAAGGTGTCTGCCCTCAAATAATGTGAAGCCTGTAGTGAACTGAATTCCACAGCAAAGTCCAGACCCAGCTCCCTGAAGACTAGATGGGCTTGACCCCAACACTAACAGCCTGCCAGAGGAAGGTGTATGCAATTCTCCAAGCAGAACTGCTATTTACTTCAGTCTCTGCTATTCCTTTTTTTTTTTTGAGATGGAGTCTCACTGTGTTGCCCAAGCTAGAGTGCAGTGGTATAATCTCGGCTCACTGCAACCTTGGCCTCCCAGGATTAAGCAATTCTTCTGCCTCAGTCTCTCAAGTAGCTGCGACTACAGATGTTTGCCACCACACCCGGCTAATTTTTTATTTTTTAGTAGAGACAGGGGTTCACCATATTGGCCAGGCTGGTCTTGAACTCCTGACCTCACATGATCTGCCTGCCTCGGCCTCCCAAAGTGCTGGGATTACAGGTGTGAGCCACCACGCCTGGCCTCTGATATTCTTTTACACACAATGTCTAGCATTTAATGACAAATTCCTCCAGCCTGGCTGCCTTCAAACTGGGTCATCAACTTTTTCCTGCCTTCAGATTGAAACTGAAACATTTGTCCTCCCCGTGTCTTCAGCTTGCTGGCCTTTGGACTGGAACTCGTGCCTTCTGCTCTCCTGGGTCTCCAGCTTGCTAGCTCACCCTATAGATCCCTATATATTCTCTTTCTCTGGAGAACCCTAATCCAGACACCCCAGAAAACAAGATAATGTGATCCATCATCCAGAGAGGCAACAGTCAATAGAAGCAGACCCAGAGATGGCCTACATTCTCAGAGAGACATTGGCCATGAGAAATGTTTAACAGGACGCAGTGCAAAGAGTGTACAACATGCATGAAAAGGGGGGAGCCCGTTTGCCTGTTTGCCATGTGTGGACGCAGTGAGAAGGCACTGCCTCTATGAGGATACTCACTGATCTACAATGGGCATGATCCTTAGAAAAGCAGAGCTGATATGGCCACGCACAGTGGCTCATGCCTGTGATTAAAGCACTTTGGGAAGCCGAGGCAGTCAGATCACAAGGTCAGGAGATGAAGACCATCCTGGCTAACATGATGAAACCCTGTCTCTGCTAAAAATACAAAAAAAAAAAAAAATTAGCCGGGCATGGTGGCACATGCCTGTAGTCCCAGCTACTCAAGAGGCTGAGGCAGGAGAATCGCTTGAACACGGGAGGCAGAGGATGCAGTGAGCAGAGATCACACCACTATACTCCAGCCTGGGCGACAGAGCAAGACTGTCTCAAAAAAAAAAAAGGCAGAGCTGATATCCCCCTGGAGCCACAAATGTTCACCACGGGTTATGAGTGTGTTTCTGGGTGGTTGGGACAAGTTGGGCCAGCATATCATCTGGTGAGACCCGATTCAGAACCAAGAACCCTGTCTAAGCCTTACTTGGAATTCCAGAAAGGCGCCCTGGCTCTCGGGGGTGTCCTTCAGACCTGGCTATTCCCGAAAGGCTGGGGCTGCAAAGCGGTAGCAGTTGCCTCCTGGCCTCTAGCAGTTGCTCTCCCTGCTTGGACCCCTCTGCCATCTGCCCTCACTGCTTCATTTGATTCATTTATTGGTGTTTGACAGGCGAAGTTCTATGTTACCTGCTGTTTCACTGGAGCTCAAGACAAGTTCCTGAGACAAGACTCAAACTCAACAAATGTCTCCCTTTCCTTTCCTTACCTTGGGCTGGGCTCATTGTGTTGGTCTCCCAGCTACCACCAGCCCTGTCCAGCAAGGCCCTCAGCTGAATCATCATTGATTCTTGGCTGGGAGAACACACTGGGCCATGGCTCACACCTCTCCCGGAGGTGCTGAATGTAACTCTTCTCTGCCTTGGAGTAAAGCAAAACCTGAGGTTCCCCATTCCCTAAAAGGTCTCTCTCTTCTGATTTCAGTGGAAATATCCATGGGTCTCTTCCCTCCTTAGTCCTATCCAACTGCCAGCGGAGACTCACAGCAGGGATGCCATAGATGAATCCCCCAAACCCCATTCCACAACAAAACAGTGATTAGGGGAAATAACCCCACTCCAGCCAGTTAACCAGAAAGCGTCCCTCCAAGACAGTCAGTGTGAGTGGCCTGGTCAGGCTGGGAGGGAAGGGGTGTCCTGCTGTACAATTTGTTACCACATTTCAAACCTCTGTTCATTCAGTGGATATCTATGAGCCTGGGTACACCTTCCTGCTTCCTCCAAAGCCCGGTGCTGGCAGGCCGAGAGAGAGGGGCACCCCTCTCCCAAGTGCCAAGCCTGCTCTGAGACTCAGGGTAGGGGTGTGTAAAAAACACAGGGTGCCAGGTGTGGTGGCTCACATCTCCCAGCACTTTGGGAGGCCAAGGCGGGCAGATCACGAGGTCAGGAGATTGAGACCATCCTGGCTAACAGAGCAAAACCCCACCTCTCCAAAAAATACAAAAAATTAGCCAGGTGTGGTGGCATGCACCTGTAGTCCCAGCTATTCGGGAGGCTGAGGCAGGAGAATCGCTTGAACTTGGGAAGCGGAGGTTGCAGTGAGCCGAGATTGCACCATTGTACTTCAGCCTGGGGGACAAGAGCGAGGCTTCGTCTTAAACAACAACAACAACAACAACAAAACACAAGGCATCTAAACACAGGAAATAACAATGAAGAGTCAGTGATCACATGGATGGGATGCCTATGTCTTCTGCCAGATTGGCAGCACTGCTCTCTGTTTTTGCTAACAATACCTTAATTCCCTTTAGGGAACCCCGTGCCTGGTGTATGTGGTCTGGGTGGAGCTGACCTCATTTCCAGCTCCAGAATGGAGCAGTCACTTGGCTTTGGCCTGTAAAAACTTTGGTGTTCGGTTCAGGATGGGCACAAACCCCAAATCCTGACAAGGTGAACCTTCTCAGGACTTCTGCTGAAAATATTGGGAAAGAGACCCCGTATCTCCTGAGATTGCTGGATGTGGTCCTCACTCCAAAGTGTTCAAAGGCCTTTTCCCTGGCTGGGTTGGTGTGCCAACCTCTCCTGGTGCTGTGCCACCTCTCTCTGGGGCTGCCTGGGCTGTGCCACCTCACCCTGGTGCAATGGCACTTCTCCCCTGGGCTGTGGCACCTCTCCCAAGACCTCACTTGTTCAAGTGTTATGAAGAATTTCACAACAGCAATGGCAGAGCTTAACCTGAGCCCAGTCCTTCTGAGAGAGAGTCCTATGTGACTGCAAGAATTGCCTGTCTGAAGTTGGGCCTGCATCCCACACATGTGCAACCTGAGGTGCAGCTGAAGATCCAAGAGGAACCACCACCCAGGGCTGGTGGTGCTTCTCTGCAGCCCTCTTGTCTCTGGGACCCTGCCCCCCAAGTCCCAACTGTCTGGGAGCCCCTGGCCACAGCCTTTCCTTGGCCCCATGAGGTCCCCACTGTCTGGGTTCCACCTCTCAGCACTGTGCTTGGCTGAGGCCAGAGGGAATGTGGGGCCTGCCCCAAGCCCTTGCCTCTCCCAGAGACCACAGCTCCGGCTGACCAGTGGCTGAAAGCTGTTGTTTCCAAAGTCCAGTGTTGACAAGAGGGCAAGTTTCCAATCAGTCACTCTGTCATGACCAGAATTGGAATCCATGTGTCCTTTTGAAAGATGTAGGGGCTGGGCACAGTGGCTCATGCCTGTAATCCCAGCACTTTGGGAGGCCGAGATGGGCAGATTATCTGAGGTCAGGAGTTTGAGACCAGCCTGGCCAATGTGGTGAAACCCTGTCTCTACTAAAAATGCAAAAATTAGCTGGGCATGGTGGCACATACCTGTAATCCCAGCTACTCGGGAGGCTGAGGCAGGAGAATGGCTTGAACCTGGGAGGCGGAGGTTGTAGTAAGCCGAGATGATGCCGCTGCACTTCAGCCTGAGGGACAGAGTGAGACTCCATCTCAAAAATAAATAAATAAATAAATAAAAATAAAAAAAGATGTAGGGTTCTGTACTCGTAAAAAATTTTGGTTGTAATCAACAGAAATCAACTCTAGCTAAATTAGACCAAAAAGGAATTTGTTGGAAGGCTCTCTCTCATAACTCACAAATACAGTGGGAAGCCAGGAGACTCACACTTAGAAAATGGGCGGGAACTAAGGGAACATATACACAAGGAATTGGTGGCATTATCCTGGTGATCAGCGTGGGATGGATGAGGTCCCCTGTTCCGGACATCCTACAGCCCCGTTCACCACCCGACTGGCCCGCAGCTGCAGCATCCCCACCTCACTACACCTGAGCCCAGGCCACGTGCCTGCCATAGCTGCTGTCATGGGAAGGCCGAGCCCCAGTCCTCTCACACTGGAGGTGTCTATGTGGACAGGGGTCCAGGCAGAAGAAGACTTACATATGGCAAATGTCTTTCTAGACTTACGTATGTGCTTTTTGGTTTCTTTGTTTGTTTGTTTGTTTGTTTGAGATGGAGTCTCGCTCTGTCGCCCAGGCTGGAGTGCAGTGGTGCGATCTCGACTCACTGCAAGCTCTGCCTCCTGGGTTCACGCCATTCTCCTGCCTCAGCCTCCGGAGTAGCTGGGACTACAGGCGCCCACCACCACGCCTGGCTAATTTTTTTTTTTTGTATTTTTTTAGCACAGATAGGGTTACACCGTGTTAGCCAGGATAGTCTCGATCTCCTGACCTCATGATCTGCCTGCCTGGGCCTCCCAAAGTGCTAGAGTTACAGGTGTGAGCCACCGCGCCCGGCCTCTGTTGAGACAGTCTCGTTCTGTCACTCGGGTTGGAGTGCAATGGCACAATCTTGGCTCACTGCAACCTCTGCCTCCCAGGTTCAAGTAATTCTACTGCCTCGGCCTCCCGAGTAGCTGGGATTACACGTGTGAGCTGCCACACCTGACTAATTTTTGTATTTTTAGTAGAGATGGGGTTTCTGCATGTTGGCCAGGCTGGTCTCAAATTCCTGACCTTAGGCGATCCACCTGCCTCGGCCTCCCAAAGTGCTGGGATTACAGGCATGAGCCACTGTGTCCAGCCTTGTTTTTTTTTTTTTAAATCAATAAAAATAATTATGGATGTTATTTGGTATTTACAAATACTATGTAAGATGCAGTGATGGTTAATGTTGAATGCCAACTCGATTGGATAGAAGGATGCAATTATTCCTGGGTGTGTCTGTGAGGGTGTTGCCAAAGGAGATTAATGTTTGAGTCAGTGGACTGGGAGAGGCAGACCCACCCTCAATCTGGGTGGGTACCATGCAATCAGCTGCCAGTGTGGCTAGAATAAAGCAGGCAGAAGAAGGTGGGAAGAGCAGACTTGCTGAGTCTTCCCTCCTTCATCTTTCTCCCATGCTGGATGCTTCCTGCCCTCAAACATCTTTGGCTTTTGGACTCTTGGACTTACACCAGTGGTTTGTCAGGGGCTCTCAGGCCTTCGGCCACAGACTGAAGGCTGCACTGTCAGGTTATATACTTTTGAGGTTTTGAGACTCAGACTGTCTTCTTTCTCCTCAGCTTGCAGATGGCCTATTGTGGGACTTCACCTTGTGATCATGTGAGTCAATACTCCTTAATAAACTGCCCTTCATATATACATCTATCCTATTAGTTCTGTCCCTCTAGAGAACCCTAATACAGATGCTGATTTTAAAAACTGTTTTTTATTTTTGAGACGGAGTTTTGCTCTTGTTGCTCAGGCTGGAGCACAATGGCGCGATCTTGGCTCACTGCAACCTCCGCCTCCCGGGTTCAAGTGATTCTCCTGCCTCAGCCTCCCGAGTAGCTGGGATTACAGGCGCGCACCACCACGCTTGGCTAATTGTTTGTATTTCTAGTAGAGACGGGGTTTCACCATGGTCAGACTGGTCTTGAACTTCTGACCTCAGGTGATCCGCCTGCTTCAGCCTTCCAGAGTGCTGGGATTACAGGCATGAGCCACCATGCCCGGCCAAAACTGTATTTTCTAGAGCAGTTTTGAATTTTGTATGTATAATTTTACCATTATAATATCATTCAGAGTGGCTTCACTGCCCTAAATATCCTCTGTGTTCCACCTATCCCTCCCTCCCTCCCCACTAACCCCTGGCAACTGCTGATCTTTTTACTGTCTCCAAAGTTTTGCCTTTTCCGGTATGCATAGAGTTGGAATCACACAGTATGTAGCCTGTTCAGATAGGCTTCTTCCACTTAGTAAAATGCATTTAGCATTCCTCCTCCATGTCTTTTCACAGCTTGGTAGCTCATTTCTTTATGGTGCTGAAATATTCCATCGTCTGGAGGTACCAGAGTTTATTTATCCATTCACCTACTGAAGGGCATCTTGGTTGTTCCAAGTTTTGGCAATCATGAATAAATCTGCTATAAACAACTGCATACAGGTTTTTGTGTGAACGTAAGTTTTAAACTCATTTGGGTAAATATAAGGAGCGTGATTGCTGGATTGTATGCTTAGTTTTATAAGAAACTGCCAGCCAGGCACGGTGGCTCACTCCTGTGATCCCAGCACTTTGGGAGGCCGAGGCGGACAGATCACCTGAGGTCAGGAGTTCGAGACCGGCCTGACCAACATGGAGAAACTGCATTGCTACTAAAAATACAAAATTAGCCGGGTGTGGTGGCGCATGCCTATAATCCCAGCTACTCAGGAGACTGAGGCAGGAGAATCGTTTGAACCTGGAAGGCAGAGGTTGCGGTGAGCTGAGATTGCGCCATTGCACTCCCATGCTTTTTTTTTTGCACTCAAAGAAAAAAAAGAAAAGAAAAAGAAACTGCAAAACTGTCTTCCAAAGTGGCTGTACCATTTTGCATTCCCACCAGCAATGATTTCCTGTTGCGCTGCTGTTTTATCTATTTATCTATTTATTTATTTATTTAATTTGTGTGTGTGTGAGAGACAGAGTCTTGCTTTGTTGCCTAGGCCAGAGTATAGTGGTGCAAACGTGGCTCACTGCAGCCTTGACCTCCCAGGCTTAAAGGATTCTCCTGCCTCAGCCTCCTGAGCTGGGACTACAGGTGTGTGCCCACCATGCCTGGCTATTTTTTTTTTTTTTTTTTTTTTTTTGAGACGGAGTTTCGCTCTGTTGCCAGGAGTGCAGTGGCATGATCTCGGCTCACTGCAACCTCCGCCTCCCGAATTCAAGTGATTCTCCTGCCCCAGCCTCCCGAGTAGCTGGGACTATAGGCATGTGCCACCACGCCCAGCTAATTTTTGTATTTTTAGTGGAGATGGAGTTTCTCCATGTTGGTCAGGATGGTCTCGATCTCTTGACCTCATGATCTGCCTGCCTCGGCCTCCCAAAGTACTGGGATTACAGACGTGAGCCACTGCACACAGCTAGCTAAGTTTTAATTTTTTTTTTTTGAGACAGAGTCTTGCTCTCTTGGCCAGGCTAGAGTACAGTGGCATAATCTTGGCTCATAGCAATCTCCATCTCCCAGGCTTAATTCTCCTGCCTCAGTCTCCCGAGTAGCTGGGATTACAGGCATGTGCCACCATGCCTGGCTAATTTTTGTATTTTTAGTAGAGACGGGGTTTCACCATGTTGGCCAGGCTGGTCTTGAACTCCTGACCTCAGGTAATCTGCCTGCCTCGGCCTCCCAAAGTGCTGGGATTACAGGTGTGAGCCACCACGCCTGGCCCATTTGTTTTGTTGTTGTTGTTATAGAGATGAGGTCTCACTATGTTGTCACTTCCTGGGTTCAAGCAATCCTCCTGCCTCAGCCTCCTAAGTGCTGGGGTTAAAGGTGTGAGCAACCTTGCCTGGCCTATTTTAAATTTTTATTTGCTTTTTGTTTGTTTTTACCATGAGCGTGTATTTATTATATAGAAGCAGCATTTCCCTGCAGGTTGCAAGCAACTGAAGGTTGAATGTGACACTTCATTATGAGGTGATGGCCTGGGCATCCTGGCTAACTCCACTGCTAATGAGGGTGGTCTTTCTGTTCTTACTTTGGGCTTTTGTGGGGACAGCTGGGAAAAATGCCAAGGGAAAACACAAAAGAGCAGGCCGTGATCCAGATCTCTCTGCAAAGAGAAACTGGAAGAGCAGGTTGACTTAGGGACCAGGAGCCAGGAGGCCTAAGAATCCTTCTCCTTCACCTCCAAGGCTCTGTGGTCCTGTGCGGCTTCCATCAGGATGAGGTTTGGCTTTGAGACAGAAAACCCCAACAACACAGGCTCAAACAGTGCAGACACCTATTTCTCTTCTTCCAGTCTCAGCCCAGGCCAGCGTTATGGCTGCACAAGCACTGGCACCCAGGCCCTTGTCTTTTCCCTCCAACACTCTCAGCGTTTGGTGTCTACTTGGAGGTTGGTGCTGAGTGGCACATCCACATTCCAGCTGCAGGAAGGAAAAGCAGCGCAGAGGGGGCACATCCCACCCTCTAAGGAGACATCCTTCGATATCCCACTGCCTGGCCACAGGCAGTGGCCGCACAGAGCTACAGAAGCATCTGGAGAGGGAGTCTGTTCTCCTGGTCAGCGAAGTGTCCAGCTAAAAATGAGGGTTCCTGCCACCAAGGCAGGGGGAGCAGGCAGGTGTCTGGGTGGTGCTTGGCATTCCTTGCTATGCTGTGATTGAGGGTTCTTTCAGCAGTGGACCCCTGACCCCAAGCTGTGACTCCTGGGCCACCTATCAGTCCCACTCAATTACCAATCCTATCACAGTAGACTGGCAGGCACTTCCTTAACCAAACCAGCACATGTTCACTGGATACCTCCATGTCCCACTTCACTCTGCAGGGTGCGCTTCCTTAGCCAGGACATTCACAGGCTGAGTGGACATGATAACACCCAGACAAGATAAGCAGAAGGTGTGTTTGCTCCCTTTGTTCCAGGGTTAATTTCTTTGACAAATATTGCTAGCACTGGAGCATATCAGGATGACACTGCCCTCATGGAGCTTACAGTCTAGCCAGGAAAACAGGTGAAAAAATGAGAGTCTCCTCAGGCCAAAAATGTTTAATCAGGCTCCAGCCTTATCTTTCAAGTGACAGGAAATATGGTAATAAAGGAAAGAGTAAATGACACCAGGAGGGAATGCATAGGGGACATTCTATAAGAAACTCCTGAACTGTGCAAAAAGATCAATGTAATGAAAAAAAGACTGTTTTAGATTAAAAGAGACTACAGAGACATAACAACCAGGTGCAAAATGTGAGTGTTGATTGGATTCTGTTGAAAAAAGTTATAACTGGAACATATGAATATAATAAATGATGCTATGGAATTACTCTCAGTATCCACCGATTCTGCATCCATAGATTCAACCAACTTCAGATCAAAAATATTTTGGGGGAAAATAAAAATAATATGACAATAAAGATAATACAAATGAAAACAATATAGTATAACAACTATTTACATTGTGTTAGGTATTATAAGTAATCTAGATATTATTTTAATTTTAATGTTTTTTAAAATTTTACTTTTTTTTTTGAGACAAGGTCTCACTCTGTCACCCAGGCTGGAGTGTGCAGTGGGGCAATCTTGGCTCACTACAACTTCTGCCTCTGGGGCTCAAGTGATTCTCCTACCTCAGCCTCCTGGGTAGCTGAGACTACAGGTACACACCACCACGCCCGGCTAATTTTTGTATTTTTTGTAGAGACGAGGTTTCACCATGTTGCCCAGGCTGGTCTTGAACTCCTGAGCTCAAGCAATCTGCCTGCCTTGGCCTCCCAAAGTCCCAGGATTACAGGTGTGACCTGCTGTGCCTGGCCTAGAGATGATTTAAAGCATACAGCAGGGGTAGAAAGGGTAGGAAGTGGGTAGAGATTTGTTAAAGGATATAAAATTACAGCTAGATAAGTGGGCTAAGTTCTAGTGATCTATAGCATTTTAGGATGACTGTATTACATAATTTCAAATAGCTAGAAAGAGAATATTGAATGTTCCCAACAAAAAAAAATGATAAATGTTCCAGATAAATATGCTAATTACCCTGATCTCATCACTATACATTATATGTGTCAAAACATCACTATGCACCCTATAAATGTGTAGCTGTTTATATCAATTAAGAAAATAAAAGAAAAAATGTAAATAAGGCATAGAGAGATATGGAAATACTATGGCCCTTTATATACAGGACTTGAGCATTCGTGTATTTTGGTATCCACAGGAGGTCCTGGAACTAATCCCCCATGGATACCAAGGGATGATAGTATTGTTAATTTTCTTAGCTGTGACAATGGTAATGTGGTTATAAATGAAAACTTGCTGGCTGGATGTGGTGGTTCATGTCTGTGATCCCAGCACTTTGGGAGGCTGAGGTGGGCAGATTGCTTGAACCCAGAAGTTCGAGACCAGCTTGGGCAGCAGAGTGAAACTCTGTCTTTACAAAAAAAAAAAAAAAAGAAAAAAAAAAAGCCAGGTGTTGGGGCGCGTGCCTGTAGTCCCAGCTACTTGGTAGGCTGAGGTAGGAGGATTGAGGTGGAGACTTCAGTGAGCTGTGATTGCACCACTGCACCCCAGCCTTCATGACAGAGCAAAGGAAAAATAAAACTCAAATTTTTTTCCAACATGCATACCGAAGTATTTAGAGATATTTATTTTGTCTGCAACTTACTTTCCAAAGTTGGCAACAAAAAGTGTGTGCATAAAAAATATATATATATGGAGAGAGAGAGAGAGCATGTAAGCGAACGTGGCAAGATGTTAACAATTGGTGAATCTCAAGGTTATGTGGGTGCTCACTGCACTATTCTTTTAAATTTATTTTTATTTTTTTTGTTTTTTAGAGACAGGGTCTCACTCTGTCACCCAGACTAGAGTGTAATGGCACCAAGATAGCTCCCTGCAGCCTCAAACTCCTGGGCTCAAGTGATCCTCCCTTCTCAGCCTCCCAAGTAGCTGGGACTACACAGGTGTGCTCCACCATACCTGGCTAATTAAAAAAATTTTTTGTAGAGACAGGGTCTCACTTTGTTGTCCAAGCTGGTCTTGAACTTCTGGGTTTAGGCAATCCCCCTGCCTTGACTTCACAAAGTGCTCGGATTACAGGTGTGAGCCACTGCACTTGCCATTGCATTACTTTTTAACTATTAAAATAAAGAGTTGGGGCCGGGGCCAGGTGCGGTGGCTCACTCCTGTAATCCCAGCACTTTGGGAGGCCTAGGCGGGTAGATCACTTGAGGTCAGGAGTTTATAACCAGCCTGGCCAACATGGTGAAACCCCATCTCTACTAAAAATACAAAAATTAGCAGGGCTTGGTGGCACACGCCTGTAATCCCAGTACTCAGGAGGCTGAGGCAGGATAATCACTTGAATCCAGGAGGCAGAGGTTGCAGTGAGCCGAGATCGCGTCACTGCACTCCCGCCTGGACGACAGAGTGAGACTCCGCTTAAAAAAAAAAAAAAAAAATTAGCCAGGCGTGGTGGTGTAAGCCTGTGGCCCCAGCCACTTGGGAGGCTGAGATGAGAGGAATGCTTATGCCCTGGAGGTCAAGGCTGCAGTGAGCTGTGATTGCACCCCTGCACTCCACCTGGTGACAGAGTGACAACCCCCCCATCTCTAAAAAATTAAAAAAAAAAAAAGTGAGAAGAACAATCACACCACTGTTTAACGGATCAGCTATGACGGGAACTGTGAAAGGCATTCCTCAGAGTGAATCGAGGATTCAGGAGGAGGCCCTGACTTGTCCTGGAGGCAGAGGGTTCTCCCAGGAATGGCGTCTTAGCTGAAGCCTGACCCAGAAGGTAGATGGGCAGGAACGGGGTAATGTGGAGACTGCCGGGAGCAGGCAAGGACTTCATCCCAAGGCAGTGGGAGGCCCTCTGTACTCCCTCTTGTGATAACTGCTTCCCTTCTTTCGGGCAGTGCTCCTGACCCCACTCTAGCTGTGTGGGTGGGTCCCTACCTGGTTGAGTCAACCAGATCCCATCCCTGGGATTTTAAACTTGGAACCAGAAGGAGAGTGATCATCACCTCTTTTCTAGGGTGAATCAGTGAGAAGTGAGACTCCGAAGCTTGGATCTCAAGTTCACAGAAGCAGCTGGTTGAGGGTGAAGCTTACACACAGAGCCCAAGGAAGGATGCCTACGCATGTCCAGCTGCCCCAGGACCATTTCAGGACTGCTATTTTGAGCCCCTTCCTTCCTTAGCTGGTTTGAATTGGTCACCATCACTTGCAACCTATCGAGTCCTGGCTAATGTACCAAGACAGTGTTCAAGACTTGGTCAGAGAAGAGCTGGGGTATAGGACGCTGGGGAAGGGTACCCATTAATCCTCCCTTCTAAGTGGTAACTGAGAGAATGAACAAGAACAATATACAGTTAAACGAAAATAAAAAGGCCAGGCACAGTGGCTCAAGCCTATAATCCTAGCACTTTGAGAGCCCAAGGCAGGCAGATCACAAGGTCAGGAGTTCGAGACCAGCCTGACCAACATGGTGAAACCCCATCCCTACTAAAATTACAAGAATTAGCCAAGCGTGATGGCGTGCACCTGTAATCCCAGCTACTCAGGAGGCTGAGGCAGGAGAATCACTTGAACCCGGGAGGCGGAGGTTGCAGTGACCTGAGATCATGCCACTGCACTCCAGCCTGGGCAACGGACCAAGACTCCGTCTTAAAAAAAAAAAAAGAAAAAGAAGAAAATAAACACAAACGCTTTAAGGATCAGTTAACAACAGGACACAGACTCTAATATTCACTGACATGAAGTTTCAGAAAGGGCAAAATTAATCTCTGGTGACAGGGGCCAGAACAGTGATGACCTGGGGTGAAGTGTGGGCTGGTCTCTCCTGTCAGGTTTGGAAGCGCAGGTACACAGGCATGTGCACTTACCAAAACCTACTGCACTATGCATCCGACTGCAATGACATCCCTGGCTTCTCTCTTTGAAGCAACTTGGGTGACAGGTATCCTGAGCCAGTCACGTCTTGCCCTCCCATCCAGGGCAGGCAGGATGGGTTGTCTCAATGGCCCCCAAAGCCTGGAAGGTTGGAAGGGTGGCAAGGAGGAGACCCACAGTGGGTAGAGTTACAGGGGGCAGAGGTGGGGGCCACTGCCTCCTGGGGAGGGCCACTGGAGGGAGCTGGGGCAGAGTGGGAGGGAAGCTGGCCCCTCACATGAGTACGGGGAGTTAGGAAGTGTTTTCTCCTCTGCAATGTTTGGGAGAATTTGGGGATTTATGTCCATTCTTTAGCATTTGGTAGAATTCACCATCTGGTCCTGGGCTTTTCTTTGTTGGGAAGCTTTTGATGACTGGTTCTACCTGTGTGTTTTAGGTTGATTCAGATATTTTCCTTTTTCTTCTTTTTTTGAGGTAAGGTCTCTGTCTCTGCCTCATTCCTGGCTGGAGTGCAGTGGTATTGTCATAGGTCATTGCAGCTTTGAACTCCTGGGCTCTAGCTATCCTCCTGCTTCAGCCTCCCAAGTAGCTGGGGCTACAGGCACGTGCCATAACACCCGGCTGATTTTTAAAGTTTTTTTTCGAGGCGGGGTCTCTGTTGCCCAGGCTGGTCTCGAACTCCTGGCCTCAGGCCATCCTCCTAACTAGTTCTCCCCAAGTGCTGGGATCACAGGTGTGAGCCACTGCACCTGGCCCTGTTCAGATTTTCTATTTTTCCTGGGACAGTTTTGGTCATTTGTATCTTTCTAGGAATTTTTTTTTTTTTTGAGACAGAGTCTCACTCTGTCGCCCAGGCTGGAGTGCAATGGCATGATCTCAGCTCACTGCAACCTCTGCCTCCTGGGTTCAAGTGATTTTCCTGCCTCAGCCTCGTGAATAGCTGGGATTACAGGTGTGAGCCACCACGCCTGGCTAATTTTTGTATTTTTAGTAGAGAGAGGGTTTCACCACGTTGGCCAGGTTGGTCTCGAACTCGTGACCTCGGGTGATCTGCCTGCCTTGGCCTCCCAAAGTGTTGGGATTACAGGCGTGAGCCACCACACCCAGCCAAGATGTCGCATCTTTTTAAATGTTGGCATTTGCAGCTATAAATTTCCCTCAGAGCAGTTTTTGCCACATTCCTTAAGTTCTGGTATGTTGTGTTTTCATCCATCTCTATTTTCTAATTTTCCTCGCAATTTCTCCTTTGACCCTTTGGCTATTAAAAAGTGTGTTCAATTTCTATATATGTGTGAATTTTCATTTTCCTTCTGCTATAGATTTCTGGTTTTATTCCATTGTGATTGGAAAAGGTAGTTTGCAGGATTCCGATCTCTAATTTATTGAGACTTGCTTTGTGCACTAACGTGTGGTCTGTCCTGGAGAATGTTCCCTGTGCACTTAGAAATGTGTGTTCTGCTGCTATCGGGTGGAGCATTGTTAGGTCTGGTCAGCCTTTTGGTTATGTAATACTTGGCACATTCACAAGAAAATGTATGAAACGAAGTACAATAAAGTGAAACCCACGAAGCTACCACTGACCCTGAGGTTCAGAACCTCCAGCATCTCTGCTCTTCCCTAAGCACGGCTCCGTCCCCTCCCCACGGGTGAGCACTGTGTTGTGATGACTCCCTGCCCTCCTTGATGACTTTAGCATCTGGGTATGAATTCCATACATATTTGGTTTTGAGCTTTATAAAAATGGCATCATACTGTATGAACTGTCTTGCTTTTTCATCCCACGGGCCACGGTGCCCATGCATTCCTCAATCATTTCTCCAGCCTTCTGAGGATGGGCTTCTGGGTTGTTTGCAGCCTTTTGCTTGTCCCAGTCTCCTGGCTTCTCCACTCCATCCAGGAGCATCACGTTTGCAACAGGCAGGGCAGGTGGTGCATCAGATGTAAAGGACACAGTCATTTGACACCCAAGAAAGGAGGGCCCGGGGCCAGGATCAGGCCATGGCTGAGTGGGACTTTGCCAGGCTGTCTCTGCACCCAGTGACAGGAGTGTGTGTGCTGCTGCTTCTTTTGTTTCCTCCACTTCTGTTCCCTCATCCAGAGAGGGCAGAAGAGCTGGAAACGGAGGCTTTGCCAGGGAATAAGGAAGCCCACCTTTGTGGTCCCAAATGTCGCAGGGGCAACGCTCACACCAGATACCTCCCTCCTTCTCCTCCCTGCAGCCTCTGGGCTCCCACAGACAGATGCCCTCCTCCAGTGCCTCAAGGGGCAGGCCTTGGCCGCCAGCCTGAGGATGCCCAGCGCTCCCCTCCTCCCCTAGGTTTCTGTTCCCCCAGTTCTTGCCTCTCCTGCTGGCTGGCTGGGAAGGCCCTCAAGGATGGGGCCCAGGACTGGAGGAAAGGGTGACCCGGACCCCCACCAAGCTGGGCAGGCAGATGGTAGGCAGGACACACCCCTGCAATCTCTGGGAAGGGACAAGCAGAGGCCTCCCAGGGCCAAGAGCTGAGAAGGATGAGCCCCTGGCTGGGCTGGGGCGGCCAAACAACTGTCTCAGTGCCCCAGGGAAAGCCCAGGTAAGGTGACATAGTGGCAAATGTCTCTCCTGGGCAAGCCTGGGACGCTTCACAAAACAGCTCTTCAGCTGAAGCCAACTTGGAAAATTCCAGGGAAAAGGAAATTTACTATGGGGCGGGAATAGCTGAGCCTTGGCTTGAAACATCCAGAGCTCAACCTGGGGCCCCCAAAGCCACTTGAAGGTCGACCTGGCCCCTAGGTCCTGCACAAGTTTTGCAGGCACAGACGCCCAAGCTTTAGGCAGGTCGCTGGCTTACAGGGGAGAAAATAGTCCCTGGAAGCACGAAGGAGGGACTCGGCCAGGCCCACCAAGAGGGAGTCCTTTAATAGAGATCGGCACAGACAGGAGACACAACAGCCCAGGCGCCCTGCTCGCACAGGCTGGGGCCCTGAGCCAACAGATGCAGTGGCTTCCTCCTCCCCCACCTGGGTGTGGGGCCATGGGGTGGAGACAGAGAGGTGGCTTTAAAAAACACAGCTGTACTAATTCTTCACTTTCACAGAGAAGGGGAACTTGGGAGCGCAGCCCGCTAGAGAATCTTTACACAGAGCTGAATCTGAGAGCCCACCCACCCACCTCGGCCGGGCCGAAGCTCACTGTCCCCCACCCACTGGAGGTTCCTCCCTGATCTGTCTGCACATGGGAAGGAGCAGAGAGCACAGGGAGACCGGGCTGTACAACAGGAACATGCTGGCTGGACAGCTGGCTCCCCTCTCCCAGCTGTTAGTGTTTCTACACTATGTACATTGTTGTGCTTTGTAGCTCCCCCACCCCGAGGCCTCTGCTTGAAGCTGGAGTGGGGAGAGGAACCTGACACCACACACGGCTGGGCTGCCAGAGCTCCAGGCCCCCAAGAGACTGCCATTCAGCGAGGTTCCAAGAGCTGGACTGCTGGGCACAGGGGCCACTGGAGCCAAAGGCCCAGGTGACAGAGCCAGCCCTGCCAGATGCCCAGCTCTGCCCAGTGGAGGAGTTGTTGAAACAGAAGGATCAATGCTGGACAAGAAGCAGGCTGGGTGGGGGCAGGCAGGGGTGGAAGGACAAGGTGTGAGGCTGTGAGACCAGGGGTGTGAGATGTGTGTGTGGACAAGGCTGGACAGGGCTGGGCAGGGGCACCTCAGCAAAAACCGTTCTGCAGCAGCAGGCTTGGTAGAGGGAGGTGGCGAGGGCTGCCGGCCTGGGAGCCCCTCCAATGGAGCACAGGGCTGCTTCCAATTCAGGGGCAGGGCTGGTGGCAGAAGGCTGTGGCTCCAGGTGTGTTTTGGGGGAGGTTTGGGAAAGACCACCGGGTGTCCCATGGGGCTGGGCATAAGGGCAGGGCTGTGGTGACATCTGTGAGCATGTCCCCGCCGGGCTTGGGGTAAACACAGGATCAGTTGTTCTCAAACAGAGAGAGCAGGTCATCATTGTTGTTTGTAGGGAGGTCGGGTGGGCCCAAGTAGGACAGTAGCTCATCAGGGTTGGTCAGTTCTGGGAGCAGCTGAGGACAAAGTGAACTGTTAGCAGCTTTGGTCGCTGACTGGCCACACCTGAGTGACCATCCTGTCACCACATCCTGGCCCTGTCTCCAGGCGCAGTGGGGATGCTGAGCAGCCCCTCCTCACACAAAGGCTGGGTGCAGGGCCCCACCATAGGCCTGCATGTGCTCAAAGAGGCACACGCCACCCCCTGGGACCTCCCTGCAAGGTTGCTCTGGGGCCAGAACAGCTCGCAACATGCTGTTCAATACCACCAGGAAACAGGATGTGAGGGAGTGCAGCCACTCCACACCCTCTCTGTGCATCAGCCTGCGTGGGGATCCCCACTGTGATGCCCCAACGTGAATGCTGGTGGTGGAATTCCACGCCCCTAGGATTTTCTGCTTGGAGCTGTTCTTCCTAACTTTTTTCATGTTGAACTTCAATGAGTTTCTATTATGGTCCAGGGACAGTCAGTTCTGTCTTTCATGTACTGAGTTTGCACTCCCATTCCACCTGTGAGTCAAGACCCAGGGCTACTGAGCAAATTGACAGATGAAATTTGACTCCAAGGACCATGCTGTCAGCTTCCAGTGCAGTCTCCTCTGAGGACTCTGCGTCCACCCATATGGCATCCAGGCCCCTCATGAACACAAATGTGGTACATCGCATCCCACCCGCAGCTACTCCAGGTATCTAACTCATGAACAAAAGCTGCATTTAACTGACCTTATCTGACCGGCTCTCTTGAGGGGTCACTGTCTTCCCTTCCAGAAAGCACCCGGAACAGACACACCACCTCTAGCCCTGGCTCCCACGCACTCCCCAGCATGGGGCCTGGTACTCACGTCCAGAGCTGGTTCCGGGGCCTCCCCAGCTCCAGATATGCTGGGGGGCCCCATCACGCCTGTGGCAGGACTGAAGGCCAGTTCGCCTGTGGGTCCTAAGCTCGCTTGGCCCAAGGACTGCCGGGATGCTGGGGGAGGGTTTGAATGGTGCAGCTGGGGACCTGGAGGGGCCCCAAGGTTGGAGGTGTGTAGTCCTGGTGTCCCAGGATTGTGAGTGGGGTCCAGGTGACCTGCTGGTGCCATCTGAAAACAGAGAGAAGAACTTGTTAAAACAGCTCAGGGGCTCCCCTGGGGAGACAGGCCCCCTTGGCCTCTCGGCATGGCACTGACCTGGCCTGGGAGGCAGGCGGTAGACTTCTCTGGAGTCAGGAGGCTGCTGGGAATGTCAGACTGGTAGGAGATGGGGGGTGGCCCCGGGGTGAACTCAGCAAGGGTTGGGGTGCTGGGCGTCGCGGGTGGGAAGGACTCTGGGAAAGTTCCAGGCCCCAGGAAGCTGGAACCTGTGAGAGGAGAGTCGGGGCCTGGGTGAGGGCTGGGGAAAGCCACCGCTGGCAGAGGGGCCAGGAGGGAGGCTGGCTGTGGCATGGGTGGGACTTGCAGTGCTCACCCACAAACAACAGCGGGTTTTGCAGAAGTCGCTATTTGGAAAAGGGCATTTCTTCTCATTGCTGCCAAGGGAATTGGCCTTGGGACATTCCTAGGAGTGAAGGTCTCGGAGGTTATAGGAATGGGAGCAGCCACAAACAAACGCACCACACGTGTGAGGTGGGTCCCAGAGGAGGGCCCCAGATGGGGCCAGTCCTGTGAAGTGTTGCAGCCAGGAGCCCCTTAATCCAAACAGGGGAAAGGAAGGGTGGAGGCCCCACTGTCTGTTTTCTGGGACCATAGCCGAGACTGTGCCTTCACCGCCACGTCCCTGAGATGGGAGGGGCTGGAGGTGCCCCGCGGCATGTTTTGTGTGGAAACACTGATAACCTAGGTGTGTGACCTGCATAGCCACATTCTTGCAGGTGAGGAGACTGATCTGGGGAGAGGAGCCATATGCCCAGGGTCATCTGAGGTTCAAGGCTAGCCTGCTGTACTTACCCTGGCCAGGGTAGTCGCTGGGGGCAGGGACTGAGGGGGGCTGCAGGGGGGCAAAGGGGGCAGCGCCGGGGCCCAGGGCGGCGATCATCTCCATCACGCTGGGCATGAGCACGTGGGCGGGGCTCACGGTGCGGCAGCGCTTCAGTGCCGGCCCGTCCGGCTCCTCCTTGATGTGCATGTCAGGCTTCACGGGCACTGGCTTCCAGCTGCATGTGGGGTCGATGGTGATCTCCTCATAGTCAGAGCTGGGCAGGGACAGGTGGGGAATGGTTACCTCCTGGCCTGCTGCTGGCCCGGCACCCACTGCCCCTCCCAGCCCTGGGCTAAGTTTCCAGGCAGGTTCCCCCACTCAAATGCTTGCTTCCACCCAGCACCTTCCACATCGAGCAGGACGCTGGGCCCAGCACCAACACTCAGGTAGGACACACATGCTGTCTCTGGCCTGGAATCCAGCCTGCTCCATGCCGGAAAGAGGCTGGAAGGCTACACTTGGCAAGGGACATCCCCTGACACGTCCTGGGGCTGCCATCCAGTGGCCACAGATGTAGGGATCACAGGAAGAGGATGCTTACTTCTGAATGTAAATCAGGATGCCCAGCATGTACTGGTCCACCTCCAGGCCCTCCAGCAAAGCTGTCTTGCTGTGGGGAAAAAAAGGGACACAGCTCAGAGACCTTGCACAACCTTGTCCTGGGCACAGGCCCTGTCATTTCTCAGCCCTGTCAGCTGTGACCCTGCATGAGGCAATCCTGTGTGAGGCAACTGAACAAGGTAACTCTGTGTGAGCTGACCCTACGTGAGGTGACAGTACAAGGTGACCCTGTGTGACTGACCCTTGTGTGAGGTGAAAATATGAGGTGATCCTGTGCATGTGGTGACCCTGTGTGAAGTGACTCCGCACAAGGTGACTGCATGAGATGACCCTGCATAAGGCCACCCTATAAGAGCTCTCTGTGCTGAGCTGCACAATCCCAGTCCATGCGGTGACTTCTCCCACCAGGCTCGTGTCTTTGATGATGCTGTTGGAGGTTTCACCCATGAAAGCTTCTAAAAGCACCAGCCCCTCCCCCATCACATGCTGCATCTGAGACTCACTTGCACACAGGACACCTCCAAGTCCCCCGCTCACAGTTGAGCTGCAGGTACGACTCCAGGTCAAAGCACTGTAGAGAGATGGGGAGAAAGTCAGTTTCTCATTGTGGGTAGGACAAGGAAAACCTGGTCACTCTGCAATCCATTTTCATGCATAACTGAGATACTGCATGTACCAGGTTTTCACTGCAACATCATTCTAATGGATCAAGGTTGGGAACAGCCCAAACAGCTCTCACTGGGATTGGAATGCCATGTGGCCAAAGCAAGAATTGGGCAGCTGTGCTGACTGGGACCCACTTCCAGAACATGGTGTTTTTGTTTTGTTTCGAGACAGAGTCTCGCTCTATCACCCAGGCTGGAATGCAGTGGCTCGATCTCAGCTCATTGCAACCTCCGCCTCCCAGGTTCAAGCGATTCTCCTACCTCAGCCTCCTGAGTAGCTGGGATTACAGGCACACTCCACCATGCCCCAGCTAATTGTTGTATTTTTAGTAGAGACAGGGTTTCACCATGCTGGCCAGGCTGGTCTCAAACTCCTTACCTCGATCCACCCACCTCGGTCTCCCAAAGTGCTAGGATTACAGGCATGAGCCACCGCGCCCAGCCTCAGAACATGGTGTTAAAAGAAGAAAAATGACAGCACAGAGCAATTTGTGCAATAGGGACCACTATGTAACCACAGAGACAGCGGGCTGTGCGTCTACTTGTCCATATCCAGAGTATTTCTGCAAAGACAGATGCTAATGATGGTCACCCTCAGGGGTAGGGCAGGAATACTGGACCCTGCAATCTTATGCCTTTCAAAACTTGAACCCGTGAATGAAGCAGGCGTAAAAAAGTCAGTAAAATGATAATTATATTTGGAAGAAAAAATAGCCTAGTCTTGGGGGAGCCAGGCCCACCTGCCTCCTTGGCGTGAGAGGCCTGTCCTGTCAGCCTGACAGCCAAGGCACTCGGAGTTCACATCTGTCCAGAGAATGACACTGATGTATCAACTCAAGATATTTTAGCAGCAGCAAATTCCGGCAAGGCTCTGCAGTAACCACCTACCTGTATGTGGCGACAGTCATGACCTCGGGCGGGGAGCTGGATCCTGCGGAAGGTGATGGGGCACTTCAGGGACACCTTGATAGCTGTCTGCTCCACTCCGTCCTCTCCGTTGGGCCCAGGGGTGCCAGGGATGGTGCCGCTGCTGAAATTCCGCTTTACTGACATCAACAAGGTAAAGGACTTGAGTAAAGGGTCCCCAAGATGGGGAGGTGTGAATGGGGATGCCAACGAGGCAGGGACCCAGTCACTGACCCACTGACAGCTCTGAGGGGCCACCTGGAGCTAACCACTGCCCCTACTGCAGAGCTACCTGTCCAAGGAGATGACCTGGTGTGACATGAGGAGGTGCCCACAAGGAGGATGGTTGGGATTGGGCATGGGCCACACAGAATGGGGATGGCTGCCTGGCAGCTGAGGGGCAGGGGCCACTCACTCTTGGTGATGCAGTGCTCAGCAGGCAGGAGGCGTTTTTTGAGGAGGCCCTGCAGCACCGAGCGGACGGACGGGCGGTGTACTAGCTGCAGCACGAAGAGGTGGGACTGCAATACAATGGGAGGATGTCATCGGGGGGACTTGGGCCAGGGGCCACCCTGGCCAGGTAAAGGGTGTGCTGGGGGCGGGTGTGTGTCAGGGGCTGCCAGGTGGGGGAGGGACAAGGCTGAGGGCAGGGTGAGCTGGGGGTGGGGGGTCAGCCAGCAAAACTCCTCAGTGGCTTGGCCCCATCCAGCTGCCTTTCCTGGCCTCAGCAGCCTGCCCACACTTGTACCCATCTCTACAGCTGTGCTGGGCATCCTGCCGGTCTAACCATTGCCCAGTCACCACCTCTCCACGAAGAGAATCATCTCAAGTCCCCTTGAATGTTCCCCCTGCTCGAACATCCACAGTCACAGATGCTGGGTCTGTGTTGACATCTGCCACATCCCAGAGAATGTGGTGTGTGGCCAACGCGTCCCCAAGGCCCTCACGCCCAGGCTGACTAGTGCACTCATAAGCCATGTCTTTCTCCTCTGGCCCAAGGGTGACCCTGATGCTTGCTAGAACTGGTAATGCTTGATCAGCCAGGGACTCCGAGCTCCATGAGCTCTCTGCATATCCTGGTTTCTCTTACATAATTAATGTGAGCATCAAATCTAGTCAATTTATTCTAACTGGAAAACAGCTAGGGTGTATTACTGGATCGCTTTCCTAAAGGGCAAGGATGACAGATTAAAATGGAAATATAAAGCAGTAACAAAGAGAAGCAATGCATTTTTCTGAAATAATACCCACGTCCTGCTCTCCACCCCCAAGGGGGCACACATGCTACAGCAGGCGGCGGGCAGCAAAACAGCAGGCGGCGGCATGATCTGATGGTGCTGCAGCCAGGTCCGCCCATGCCCATGTCCTGGCTCCGTTCCCACTGCGCCGCTGGGCCAGGCCCCGCCCACACCCCGCCCCACCCCACGGCACCGCCCCCTCGGCGCAGGACACGCACGCAGCAGCAGGCGGTGACGGTGATCTGGATGGTGTTGCGGCCTGGCTGGCACACGTGCTTCAGGTAGAGTGGCTTGTGCGAGGTCTTGTTGTCGCCACGCTCGATGGTGAGCGGCGTGGCATTGACGCTGACCTGCACCGAGGCTGGCCAGTTGGTATTCATCTGCCGGTCCTCATGGTGGTAGCACTTGAACTGCAGCTCCAGGTCAGGCCTGCTCAGGAAGATGGGTGGACACCCAGAAAAGGGGCCCTGAGAGTGTGGGAGGAGGAACAGAGCCTCGTGGGGGTCAGGTGGGGGCCAGGCGGAGCTCACCTCAGCATCAGGGTCTTGTAGACTGAGTCTCGCAGCTGGAAGACGTGGTTGCTTACAGCCAGGTTGTGCTGCAGGCGGAAGGGCTCCAGGACCACCCCATCGCGCACAGGGAAGGTCAGCCGCAACTCGTCACAAGGCCCGCTTCCTGGGAGCAGAGGCCACTGGCTGTGAGCTGGGTTGCCCCAGCCAGAGCGTCTTGTGCCACTCAAGGAGGGCAGCGGCTCCCCAGCCACCTTCCCCACAGGGACCTTGGCGAAGGGAGCCCCTCCTGTCAGGCACTGCTTGGCAGGCCTGAGTGGTGCCCTGGGGCTGGGGCCACGGACAGCATCTCTCCTGAGGCCTGGGCATTCGGTCGTGATGTTCTGTCTTGCCTCCTGCCTCAGCAGCCCAGCCCAGTGTCCCCTAAACCATAATAGGGGAACATGTCCCCAACCCAGACAAAAAGTGTTTCCAGTGCTTTCAGAGAGACTGGGAGGCCAAGGTGTGTGAGGGCCTCCTGCAATTGCCCTACAGCTCCGTTTAGAGTTCTACGATCCCAACTTCTGCTGCTGTGGGCTCCCTGGAATGGGCTTCCGGGGTTCATAAATCCCCTGAAATTATATACAACATTTTGCGCACAGGGGTATTTTTCTAGAGAGAAGAGCCACAGCCTCCTTTGCAAAGAAAGCCACAAACAGAACAAAAAGGTGAAGGCTTGGCACTAAGCGACTTGTCTTTAAGAAGATGGAATCCTTGGCCTTTTTTTTTTTTTTAAGACAGGGTCTTGCTTTGTCACCCAGGTTGAAGTGCAGTGGCAAGATCATACTCACGGTAACCTTGAACTCTTGTGCTCAGCCTCCCAAGGTGCTGGGATTACAAGTGTGAGCCACCACACCCAGCCCTTTTCTTAGGGATATGGCAGCCACCCGCTGTCCCCCAAGCTCCTACAGGACTCTCTGGAGTCCTGTGATTCCCCCATGCCCACCCTGGCCTTGTCACCCCATTGTCCCAAGAGTGGACAGACTTACCAGAGGGCGATGAGTGCAAGGAGTTGAGGTTGGGCTTGAGATCAGGCAAGAAGGGAGACTTGACCTCTTGGCTTGGTGACATGTAAGGGACGCTGCTGCTTGGGGTCATGGGTGGCGTGGGGTTCCCTGGCAGTGGGGAACTGGGATAGCCCGGGATGGAACGGGTAGGCTGTAGGGTTGAGCACAAACAGTCAAGGCAGATTGCCAGGGTGGATGGGAGTGGAGTCTGTTCACGGAGCACCCACTGGGAACCATGATAACAGAGATGGACAGGAGGCAGCCCCAGGGGTGCCTGCCCTGTCACCCTCTCTCCATATGCCCACCCCGTGAGCCTCCCGGCCCATCCTCCCGGCCAGGCCCCCTACCCCACTCAGGCCAGGTTGGCTGTAGCTGACGCTGCCCCCGTTGAAGCTGGCGCCCTGCCCGTTGAACTGCTCTGTGGGCTGCGGGAGAGAAAACTGCATGCACCTGGGGCTCCAGCCTGACCCCTGCCGGGCCCCCTGGACCTGACCCTAGAAGCCCACCATACACGATCTTCTTTACACTCTCTTGTATTTTCCAAATAATCTACAAGTAACACTACTTAAAGCAATCATAGCCACAGAGGAAAATGAGCAAACAGGTTGGAGGGGCTGAAAAGACAAAGGCACGCTAAGCCCTCCTCCTCTCCTCCAAGCTGCACCACCTGGCGCACCCAGGCTCCCAGGGAGGTGTGCTCTGCCCATGCACCCAGAAAGGGTGCATGGCCAGCAGCGAGGGCCTGTCCTCTCACTGGATTTCTCTGCAGCAAGCAGAAGGAATGAAGACACTTTTCCATACAGAACATTCAAATGTCTTGGGTGCCTGCCTGCTGCTCCCTGCACGGGATACCCGAGATATATGAATCTTGTAGAGGGTCCTTTCGAACTGGATCCCAAACCCCAGGAGCTGCTCCTGCACTGGTCAGAATGCCCCCACCCCCCACTCCCCATCTCCTGTAGAGCTGTGGTCCATGAGCACACATGGACCTACACATCCTGCTGGCCCCTTTAGCCACCCTGTCGCTCTCGAGGACAGGACTGCCCCAAGGTCCCCTGTCCCACAGCACTCAGCATGGAGCCCGGCACAGGGCCTAGAGGAGCCTGCCCTACCTTGTAGTGCAGTCCCGTGGGGCCGGGCACGGACAGGGACTGGGTCATGCCCTGCTGCAGGGGCAACCTGTGCCCAGGGTAGGAAGGGGAGGGGGCAGGGGGCTGCCCAGGGCTGGGCGCAAACTGGGCGGTGCTGGGTGCGTACTGGCCTCCTTGCAGATACTGCTGCCCTGGATACACCTGAACAAGAGGCAAAATGCCCGAGGGGAGAAAAAAGGCATCAGGGGAGCTGGTTCCAGAAGGAAAGCGGAGTCTCATGTGTGGCACGGTTGGGGGAATGGAGATTTCCTGGTCCCCTTGAAGATTCTGCTGTGACACTGTCAGGCACAGGCAGTTCTCACATGCAGAAGCCTGTTTTTTTTTTTTTAATTTGAGACAGTCTCACTCTGCCACCCAGGCTGAAGTGCAGTGGTGCAATCTTGGCTCACTGCAGCCTCCACCTCCTGGGTTTGAGCAATTCTCCTGCCTCAGCCTCCCAAGTAGCTGATATTACAGGTGCACACCACCACGCCCGGCTAATTTTTTTTTTTTTTTTGAGATGGAGTCTCACTCTGTCACCCAGGCTGGAGTGCAGTGGCGTGATCTCAGCTCACTGCAACCTCTGCCTGCTGGGTTCAAGCAATTCTCCTGCCTCAGCCTCCTGAGTAGCTGGGACTGCAGGTGGCCGCCACCACACCCGGCTAATGCTTTTTGTATTTTTATTAGAGATGGGGTTTCACCATGCTGGCCAGGCTGGTCTTGAACTCCTGACCTCGTGATCCACCCACCTTGGCCTCCCAAAGTGCTGGGATCACAGGTGTGAGCCACTGCACCCGGCCTAATTTTTTGTATTGTTAGTAGAGATGGGGTTTTGTACTGTTAGTAGAGATGGGGTTTCACCACATTGGCCAGGCTGGTCTTGAACTCCTGACCTCAAGTGATTCACCTGCCTCAGCCTCCCAAAGTGTTGGGATTACAGGCGTGAGCCACCGCACCCAGCTTTTGCTTTTTTCTTTTTTGAAACAGGGTCTCACTCCTGTTGCCCAGCCTGAAGTGCAGGGGAGCGATCACAGCTCACTGCACCCTCAACTTTCTGGGTTCAGGTGATCCTCCCACCTCTGCCTCCCAAGTAGCTGTGACTACAGGCACATGCCACCACACCAGGCTAATTTTTGTAGAGACAGGGTTTCGCCATGTTGCCCAGGCTGGTCTCAAACCACTGAGCTCAAGGGATTCACCCTCCTTGGTTTCCCAAAGTGCAGGGACTACAGGCGTGAGCCACCATGCCCGGCCAGAAGCCTGCTCTTTACCACAGCTCTAAAGAGTGCCTGGGTGAGGGAGTTGGTACCCAAGGCCCCAAACTAGGTGACCTGGACACTCACCTCAGAGTAGGTTCTCTTGACCCCCTGTCGGGGCAGTGGCTGGGCCTGGGGAGGCCCAGGATACCCATGTTGGGGCAGACGCTGCCCTGCATACAAGGGTGTCATTCCTGCTGCCCGGGTGGGGTTCATAGCCATGGGGGAGAGGCCAGAGGGGCCCATCACCCCTCCTATGCCAGTAGGGTTCATGCCAGTGGGGACACTAGGCCCCCGGGGACCTCCATGCTGCAGAAACTGGCTGTTAAAAGACTGTCCGGCCCCCATCTAGGAAGAGAAAAAAGAATGGTCCAGGTCCCACCCACAAAGGGCTCCAAAAGATAGGCATACCACCCACCCACCCATGTGGGCACCATACCCTTTCAGGACACCCCAGAAACCTCTCCCCTCAGACCCTCACTCCTTCCCACACATCTCTCTTTTACTGGCTTCGTGAGCCCTGGCATATTCCATGCTTGTCCCTGGAGCCCACTGTCTGGCTGAGTATCTCCTCCCAGGCCCTCAGGCTGGCTGCCATGTGGGAGGAGCTGCTGAGGGGGGCTCACCGCTCCATACTGGCTCAGCTCCTGGCTCTGCTTCTCCTGGAGAGCAGCCACTGTGGCTGTGGCTGTGGCGGTGGCAGTGGCTGCTGCAGCAGCCACAGCCGCAGCAGCTGCCGCTTGCGTGAAGTCAGTGGAGGGTCTTGCAGCATGTGAGGGGAGGCCGAGGCCCCCCGGGCCGCCTGCATACCTGCAGGAGACACAGGATTGCCACGCTGTCTGCGTGGGCTCATGAGGGCCAGGACCGTGCTCACCCCAGAGGCATGCAGCACCCAGGGGGAGCCCATTCTTTCTAGACCCTCCACTACAGCTGTCAGGAAGCAGAGAGGCAACGTCCAGCTGATCAGCGCCACAGTTCTGAAGTGCCTGCCAGATTATGGCTCCTAGCATACCTGCCAGGTGAGGGGACTTGCTTACCCGGTGGTGAAGCTGGGGGCCCCAGGGTAGCCCCCGCGGCTGTACACGCTTTGCTGCACGTAGCCCTTGTTGGCGCCGCCTTCAGCAAACGCCTGCTGTCCCAGGCACTGTGGGGAGGTCAAGGCGGAGCTGCCCCCTGCCACACCAGGCATCATGGAGCTGCCAGAGGGACTCCCTGCAGGGCCCATGGGGTTCCCCAAAACCTATGAGGAAGCAGGAATCACCAAAGGGAACCAGCCAAACAACGTGCTTCATGCAGCAGCTCCAAAGTGCTAGAAACCAACAGGCCTGGCAAGCGGGTTGGGGGAGAGGTGGCGGGGACAGGGTATAGCACGGGAAGCAGGGAAAGCAGCTGTCCACAGGTAGGTTGGGGCATTTTATGAAGGCTAGGTGAAGACAGGAGAAGAAAATCCCACAGCAGGTGTGGAAAGAGAACCAGTGTCCAAAGACTTAGGGGACTCAGGAGGCCCCATCCTCATGTCATGCCTCAGCCTGTCCTCACCTCTCAGCCTCTTCGTCTCTCAGAGCTCTGAGGAGGCACTAAGCACTGCTAAGTGCTGAGAGGCTCTGTCTGCTTGGGGGTGGGGCACCAGTGGGTGCTTACCTGGCTCTGTGTCGCGTTGCCAACTCCCCACACAGTAGTGACCACGGACAGCGATCCAGCCGGCTGAGTGGCGCTTTGTTGCCAAGGCACAGACTCATATGCGAATGAACCATCACTGCAGGGAAAGAGGCTGCTGAGACTTGGGTCAGGAAGCCATTGGTGTCCAAGAGTCCAGGATCTTCCAGAAATGCCACCCCCAACCCCAGGGCCTGAGGGGCGGGCAGAGGCGCCCACACTCACCCGTGTGGCGCGGGGGGCAGGGCAGGTTTCATGGGGTTCATGGAGTTCATTGGCAATGGAGCAGCCTACAGGCCGGGTCTGACAGTTTTTATCTGGAACTCAGTTGCTCTGGCTGCCCGACAGGAAGGAAGGGATGTTAGCTGAGATGCAGCCAGGAGACCCTTTCAGCAGGGTAGAGGGACCCCGGTGCCAGCAGGCCCCACCTCTTTCTCAGTGAGGGACCCCTGGGCTCTGATGGCAGGCAAGACAGTGGAGGGGCCTAGTACTGACCCACCCTACCCACTCTGGAGAGGCTCTGCCCCCACAAATCCAGCAGGGAGGCCAGCATGAACCCTTTCTGACCCAGGCCCTGCCACCCAGAGTCCCTGGATCAACCCTAGAGATGGACTTCCCGATTCCAAATACTTTCCCCACTCTCCAGCCCACACTGAGGCCTGGCTAGCCATATAAAGCCAGGGACAATCCTAGCTACCCCGTGGAAACTGGGGTTTAGAGAGGAGCCAGTAGCCAGTAACCCCACAGAAGGCCCTGGGGTGAAGGACAGAGGGCCAGTGGAGGTGAGGGGACTCCCTGCTCAAGGTCTTGCCTACCCTGAGTAGCCCAGGTAGGGGCGTAGGCGGTTCTGGAGGCCAGGGGCTGAGAAAGCCAAGGAGAGTGCAGGGGTGCAGTGATCACAGGAGTGCAGTGGTCAACCAACAACTTTCCATCCTGGCCTTGGGGAGGGACATGCAGGATACCTCCTGAAATGGGGTGTGAGGCCAGTAACCTGGGCCCTGGCTAGCAGCCCCTCCCAACAAGAAGGCCCTCTTTAGGGTAGTAGAAGGGCTCCAGGCCAGGGGACCTCCGACCTGACCCAGACTCCACCAAGTGGGGGCTGCCTGAGGCTGATATGGTCATAGGGGCCAGGCAGGCAGACCCACTGGCCCATCCATGACACCCCCAGGAGAGGGCAGGGACACACAGCACAATAGATGGAGGGTGGGCACCCACAGACCTGGCAGGGACTGCGACTTGGCCAGTGTTTCTAAGCAAGGGGCTAGGGGGACACTGAAGCGACTCTGCAAGATGGGGCTGAGTGGATACCAGGGACCTGGTGCTCAGGACAGAGCAGAAGAGGGGGTGTGTCAGGGAGGATGCAGCAGGAGGACGCTTGCAGGACCACAGTGCTGACACCATGGGACTTCTACGTGCCACGCTAAGTTTGCTCTCCCCATTTAGTAAACAAGCCACGGAAGTGACCACACCTTCAGGCTGCTTCCGAGTGCCACGCCTTCCAACACTGCCACAAGCAAGCCCCTTAACCAAAGCAGGCCCAGACATCCCCTGGGGCCCTGCCCCTGGACTGTCCCTGAAGGGCCCTCACTGGCACTACCCTGGGTCCTGACACTCCCAGGACCATCTGCCATGTCCACCTCTGCCTGCCTGGGCTATCCACAGAGGAATACTGGCTGCAGCACAGGCCAAGCAGTGGGTGTGTGAGAGGCCGTTTCAGCTGTTTCTCAGGAGTCCCCAGGCATGCTCGCCTTGGATACTACTCCCTTTTAGGGCCTACAAGGCTGCCACACACACAGACATGCCACCTGAGGTGTGCTGACCACTGGTGCCATCCTGCCCATCGCAGCACTCACATGGCCTCTCCCTGCCCCAGGAGAGGGTGGCCCTGCATTCACCTAGGCTGCCATTTCTTGTGCTGACCGAGGACCTCACCAATGGAGGTAGGAACAGCCTCACCCCTGAAAATACAGACCTGGAGATTCTGAGGGTAAGCTGTGTGCCCAGGGCCCCAGAGCAGGTGAGAAGTAGAGCTGAGCTCTGCCTGGGGAATCTAAGCATGTGGCCTTTCACTGGATCTTCCCATCACCGAGCACGGGGACTGGGGGGTACCAATTAGGGAAGAGGGAGAGGGCAGTGTTCTGGACTTCCTCACACCCTCAGGGGAGGCAAGACTTGATTCCCGGCCCATAGGCTCCTCCCCTTGCTCCCCCAGACCAAGTCCTGCCCAGGAAGCAGGGGTGAGGAAAACCAGGGGCTGATGGCTCCAGAAGGCTCCAGGCACCTGGACTCTGGGCAAGGACAGGCCTGGGAGCTGAGATGGCCCAGCCAGGCAAGGTAGGGGTGGCAATCCCAGTCCCATAGCCTGACTCAGGAATAGTGATGTTGGGGGACAGAGGAACCTGCCAACAGCCAGAAACTCCTCCCCAGGGCTGCTGGGTGGGGCCTTGAGCAGCCATACAGAGATTTGAGGACTTACAATATAGACATGATAATCAAAACTGTGTGGTACCAACAGGGGAACAGAACCATGGGCCAACAGCCAAGACCAGAGAATCTGAAATTGATTTGCACAGATAGGCCCAAACGATGTCTGACAAAGGGCAAGAGCAATTCAACGGAGGAAGGACAGCCTTTCCAACCAATGGTGCTAGGACAATGGAGCAACTGGGCATCAAAACAACAAATAACACCTAAACTTCACACCTTATACAGAAAGGAACTCAAAATGGTTTATAGATTTAACTGTAAAACATAAATCTATAAAATATTCGGGAAAAAACATAGGAGAAAATCTTTGCGATCTAGGCCAAAGAGCTCTTAGACTTGATACCAAAGGCATGATCCATAAAAGAAAAAAACTGATAAACTGGACTTCATCAAAATTAAAATTTTTCCTTCGTGAAAGACCCTGCTAAGAGGATGAAAAGATAAGTTACAGGCCAGGAGAAATATTTGCAAGCTGCGTATCCAACAAAGGACTAGTATCTAGAACATATAAAGAATTCTCGGCCAGGCACAGTGGCTCACACTTATAATCCCAGCACTTTGGGAGGCCGAGGCAGGAGGACTGCTTGAGCCCAGGAGTTCAAGACCAGTCTGGGCAACAGAGTGAGACCCCCGTCTCCTCAAGAAATTTAAAAATTAGCTGGGTATGGTGGCATGCACCTGTGGTCCCAGCTTTCCAGGAGGCTGCAGTGGGGGGATCACTTGACCCCAGAAGGTAGAAGCTGGAGTGAGACATGATCATGCCACTGTACTCCAGCCTGGATGACAGAGTGAACCATGATTTAAAAAACAAAACAAACAAAAAAAAGAATTCTCAAAACTGAAAAAAAAAAAAAATTAAAATAAAAAACTCCAATTAGAAAATAAGCAAAAAACAGAGACCTTTGCCAAAGAGAATATACAGATGGCCAATAAGCATAAGAAAAGATGCTCAGCATCACTAGTCAGTGGGGAAATGCAAATTAAAACCACAGTGAGATACCACTATACATCCATCAGAATGGCTAAAATAAAAAATAGTGACATCACTAAATGCTGGCAAGGAGAAACTGGATCTCTCACACATTACTAGTGGGAATGTAAAATGTACAGCCACTCTGGAAAATAGTCTGGCCGTATCATATGGAACTAAGCAAGCAGCTACCCTACTATGACCCAGCAACTGCACTTGTACGCATTTATCTCAGAGAAATGAAAACTTATGTTCACATAAAAACCTGTACACAAATGTTTATAACTGCTTTATTTGTAATAGCCATGGAATGGAAACAGCCCAGGTGTCCTTCAATGGATGAATAGTTAAATCAACGGTGGTACATCCATAGCCTGGATGCAATATAAAGGAATGAACTACTGATATATGCAACAACCTGGATGAATCTCCAGAGAATTAATGCTCAGTGGAAAAAGCCAATCCCAAGAGGCTACACGGTGTATGATTCCTTTATTTAGCATTCTTGACACACCAAAATTAGGGAAATGGAGAACAGATTGGTGATTGCCAGGGGTTAAATGTGGGGGTAAAGCAGAAAGGTACTAATCTCTTCTCCATTTCTAAAATTTTGGCAGGAGGAAGGTGGGCGTGAATATAAGAAGGCAACAGGCTGGGCAGGGTGGCTCATGCCTGTAATCCCAGCACTTTGGGAGGCTGAGGTGGGTGGATCATTTGAGGTCAGGAGTTCGAAACCAGCCTGGCCAACATGGTGAAACCCCATCTCTACTAAAAACATAAGAATTAGCTGGGCAAAAACTAACCAGGCATAGTGGAGGGCACCTGTAATCCCAGCTACTTCTCAGGAGGCTGAGGCAGGAGAATCACTTGAACCCGGGATGTGGAGGTTGCAGTGAGCCGATCGCACCATTGCACTCCAGCCTGGGCAGCAAGAGTGAAACTCCATCTCAGAAAAAAAAAAAAAAAAAAAAAAAAAAAGGGCAACAGGCTGTAACCTCTTTACTGTATCAACGTAGTGTCCTGGTGCAATGTTGCACTAAGGTTTTCCAAGATGTTACCATTGGGGGAAACTGGTCATAAATCTCTCTGTGTCATTTCTTATAATGCACATGAATCTTTAATTTGTTTTTTTTTTTTTTTTGAGATAGAATCTTGCTCTGTCACCCAGGCTGGAGTGCAGTGGCATGATCTCGGCTCACTGCAACCTCCGTCTCCCAGGTTCAAGCGATTCTCCTACCTCAGCCTCCCGAGTAACTGGACTACAGGTGTGCACCACCATGCCTGGCTAATTTTTGTATTTTTAGTGGAGATGAGGTTTTGCCATGTTGGCCAGGCTGGTCTTGAACTCTTGACCTCCAGTGATCCGCCCATCTCAGCCTCCCAAAGTGCTGGGATTAGAGGTGAGCACCACCGTGTCCAGCCAATAATTTCAAAATAAAAAGTTTAATTACAATACAGCTGCTACCACCAGCCTTCTGTCTCCGCAGGACTGCTGTGACAATCCTTACCCACTAGAAAGCTGGTTGGGTTGGCTGGCCACTTTGCTGTCCCAAGAAGAACAGGGAGGGAATCTGGCAGGCAAGCAGATGTGACCCCTCCCCCGCCCCAGTCAAAGGCCTCAAAGTGCAGGCAGCACTCTGTGCAGCACTGCCTCATTTTAGGTCACCTAGGGCAGCAGCTCCCCAACTGCAGCACATCAAAACCAGCTGGCAGCTGGTGATGACAGGCTGCCCAGCCCCACCTGAAGTCAGTAGGATGGGCTGGGGCCTAAGCCCAGAATTTCTAACAAGTTTGCAGCTACTGCTGCTGCTGGTCCAGGAACTGTAGTTTGAGAGCCTCAGATCTAGGAAATGCAGTGAGCTGGGGAGAAGGGGCACAGGGCAGGTACAGGGAGGGGAGGAGCCCACAGCAGGCTCCTATGGCACATAAGCCTGGGGAATTCCACCCCCGATGCTTCTCTGCTGTGGACAGAGACCACAAAGATTTCCAGTTCCCTCTGAGCTTACTCTTCACTGCACAGGGGGATTTCCTGCCGACCCGAACTCATGCCTCTGGTCTCCTCTCTGAGGACAGTTTCTCTGACAAGACTTCTAGTCTCCAGGTCTGGTATCCTTGACCCTGTGCCCCTGATCATAGGGAAGTGTTCTGCGTTGTGTGTGTGCAGATCCTCTTCCCATCTCCTGGCTTTGAGTTTGGGCTGGGAACAAGCCTAGAGCCTGGAATCTGGATCCCAGATCATGCAAGGCCCATGCCCACCAAGGGTCTTAGTGCCTGGCGCTTTCCTTGTAAACTAACTCCAGCTGGAAGCTAGGACCCCATTGAGAGATGGACAAGGTCAGTCGAGAGGGCCACAAGGCTTTCTGGGGGGTCAGATCACATCTTCCTCTAGACAGAGTTACAGAACTCACTACCCAGACCTCTCTTCCCCAAATGTCCCAGAGTAGCTGCACCCCCAAGTCTCCCGGTTGACCTCCTGAGCCTTGTTCCATGCCACCTCTCTGCCTGCCTAGTCAGCTAGGAGCAGGACCAGCAAGTGGGCCCTGTGACAGGCAACCCTTCTCAATAGGTCACAAATCAGGACTCACTGTCTCCGAGATTGCAGGGTCAGGATCCAACCCAGGTGACAATGGAGTCAAAGGGTCTTGAAGAAATGATGGCTCTGGAATGGGGCAGGAGCGGGGTCCTTGGTAGCAAAAGGTGGGGTGCTCACATGTACAGGTAGCTGAAAGTCCTGCCCCCTCTACCTGTAAGGCCACAGTACTAAACTGTCTAAGCGTGGGGCTAAGTCAGGGTGCAGAGTTTATCAAAAAGTCAAGGAATAAGCAATGGCCCAGGCATGAGACATTTCAGTGAACAGCTGAAGGGATGACCTTAACCTGGCATCAGTTTACAATGTGTAAGATGGATATCTGGTGGCATCCTAGGACTGAGGACACATGACCACCTTCATGTCATCAGCCCTTGGGAGCTCAATCCCAATAATCAGGATGCTCCCCAAACATCTTAGGCCTGTCCTTCAGAAATCTACACTGGCAACTGTCACCTGCTTGTTCTCTTCATGTACACTTCCAGCTTGTAACTATCCCCTGGGCATGACAAGGGCTAGAGGTCAGTACCCCTGGAAGTTAAGATTCCTTCACTTCTCCTGTTTCCACACTAAGCATCAAGGGATGCCCTCTGGTTCTAGCTTGCCAGAACTTGGTGGTGAGTCTGTGTCCATCCTATCCGTAATCACCACGGTCTCAGACCAAGTCACATGTTCTGTGTGTGTCCCTGTGAAACCTGCGATGACACAAATTAAAGACACCACCATGGATGTTCTGTAATACTGGAAAGAGGGTACCCTAGGGAGAAGGAGCTGCAGAACACTGCAGGGCAGAGGGTCCAGGGAATGGGAGGAGAGACAGGGTAGGTGGAGGGGTAAACAAGGCACCGCGTGGGGGTGCCGCGGTGAAGGACACCTGGCACTAGGGAAGACAAGGCACCTCAGGGGAGCAGGGCATCCTCACGCCTGAGCTTCAGTATGTCCAGTTTGGAAAGGGGTGTCCCCATCAAAACTGGCAGCTGGGGGCTGGCGGCTCAGCGTCGTTCAGCCCAAGAGCGCAACAGCTCCTCCGCGAGCAGGTGACGGCCTCAGCGGGCCCCCACATCGCCCTGCTGGTGGGCACGTAAGTGGGAGCGGAGGGGCGTACCATGTAGGTGAGACTGCCTGGCCCCAGAGCTAGGAACGATCAGGTTGGAGCGAAGGCCCGGCCAGCCTTCATCGCTCAGGAGAACCCCGAGCGCCGCTTACACCCCTCGGCCAGCCTCCAACAAAGACTCAGGGGAGGGCTGGACGACCCTGACGCCCACTGGGCCGAGCCTGCCCAAGACCACGACGCACGCGTGGCAGGTGCCGGCAGGTGGGCGGCAGAGCCTCCAGCCCCAGCCCAGCTGCGAACCCTACCGTGGCGCCGCAGCGGAACTGGGGCGCCCCGGGCGACCGGCTACACCTGCCCGCCCGCACCTGCCGGCCCGCACCTGCCGCACCTGCCCGCCCCCGCCGGCCCGCACCTGCCCGCGGGCGGCGTTGCCAGGGGCCACCCCCAGGGCCCCGCTCACCTCCGCCCGGCCTGGCCCGGCCCCTCGCCGTGGCGGCCCCCGGCCCGCGCCGCTCCATGCGCTCAGCCCGCCCTCCGCGCCGCCCGCCGCCCCGGGGCCGCCGCCACCCGCGCCATCGCGCCGCCGCCCGCTCCGAGGGCACAATGGAGCCGCCGCCGCGCCGCTCATGCATATGCATGACGCCGCGCAGCCGGCCCCGCCTCCCAGGCCAGAGCAGCAGAGCCCCGAGCCGGCGCTCGGGGCGGGGGCGGCCGCAAGCCCGAGCGGCCCAAAGCGGTAGGGTGGGGCCAGGGCCGCAGGTGGCTGCGCGGGCAGGAGACGCAGCCTGATCGCGACCTGCGCCCCCAGCCCCCTCCACACCTTTCCAAACGCGGCGTCGGCAGAGCCACCGCGCGCTTCCTGCTCGCAGTCCGCCGAAAGCGGGGCGGGGCCGGGCGGCGGAGGCGGGGCCAGGACGCCGGGGCGGGGCTGAGTGGAAGGCGGGGCCAAGGTGCCGGGGCGGGATCGGGAGGAGGAGGCGGAGCCAGAGAGCCGGGGCGGGGCCAGGGCTCGGGGCGGTCCCCGGCGGAGGAGGAAAGGAAGAGTGAGTCCTTGCCCTTCCCCTGCCCGCGCTACCCCTGCCTCCTGGGAGTCCATTGCTCTGGCCCGGCGGGCGGGGACGCGACTGGGAGACGGAGAGATCCAGGGTGCCACTTTTGGGAGGGGATCTTATTAAAGGACTCCGGAAGCCCCCTCGTTAAAGCAGAAAACCAAACTTAACAAGTTCTCTTTCCTCACTGCTCAGTTCTCTCTTCTCAGTGGTTCTCCTCCTGGAAAAAGTCACTATTGAGCTTGTCTAGCCTGATGGAATAGCCTCTGTGATCAGTTTCGACCTTTGAAATGCTATTATCAGCCTTTAAGTTATTCTTGACTTTTCCTACCGTAAGTTGAGGAAGACCACATTCTCTCAACTACCCATAATTAATTTTTCTTAATTGTGGTAAAATACACGTAACGTAAAACTTACCATCTTAACTGTTTCCAAGTGTAGTTCTGTGGCACCAAGTACATTCACATTCTTGTGCAACCACCATCGGTCTCCAGGAGTTTTTCATCTTCTCAAATGGAAACTCCATACCCAGTAAACACTAGCTCCCCATTCTTTCCTCCTCCTAGCCTTTGGCATTCACTATTCTACTTTGTCTCTAAATTAGACTACTCTAAGGACCGCGTATAAGTGGAATCATACATTATATGTCTTTTTGTGACAGTCTTACTTTAGTTAGCACAGTGTCCTCACTTCCATCCGTGTTGTGGCATGTGTCAGAATCTTTCTTTCCTTCCTTTCTTTCTTTCTCTTCCTTCCTTCCTTCCTTCCTTCCTTCCTTCCTTCCTTCCTTTCTTCCCTTCCCTTCCCTTCCCTCCTCTCCCTTCCCCTCCCCTTCCTTTCCTTTCCCTTCCCTTCCCTTCTTTTTTTTGACAGAGTCTCACTCTGTCGCCAGGCTGGAGTGCAGTGGTGCAATCTCGGCTCACTGCAATCTCCGCCTCCCAGGTTCAAGCTATTCCCCTGCCTCAGCCTCCTGAGTAGCTGGGACTACAAAGGCACGCCACCACGCCCGGCTAATTTTGTGTGTGTGTGTGTTTTAGTAGAGTCGGGGGTTCATCATGTTGGCCAAGATGGACTCGATCTCCTGACCTTGTGATCCGCCCGCCTGGGCCTCCCAAAGTGTTGGGATTACAGGCGTGAGCCACCGCGCCCAGCCCCTTCTTTCTTATGGCTGAATAATATTCCATTGTATGTATATTCCACATTTAAGTTATCCATTCATCCATCAATGGATACTCCACAATTAATTTTTGACATTGTTGAAATTTCTTCCCTGAAGGCCGCCTCTGAACTCTGTGCTCTATTTCTTTTAGGAATCATTCGTTCATTGAACAAATATGGCAGGCCTGCTGTACAACAGTCCCTGGTCTGGGGTCTGTGAACACTGGTCTGTCCCAGGAACCAGGAGAATAAGGCCCCTCCGTCCATACAGCAAGCATGTTAGAGGGGACAAACAGAAGGAAATGAGTTAACAGGTAACAGTGTGTCTGTCAGAAAGACTGTTAGGAAGAAAACTAAAGCAGGGCCGGAGAATGGGGAGGGAGTGATGAGGTATGAGGGACGGATTCTCTGGGGAGCTGGCCCTGAAGAAGAGACCCGAATGAAGGGGGAGACAGGCACCAGGGAACCCTGACCATTCCTCTGTCTCGGAAGAGGCTGCATGTATGGGGGAGTTGCAGGCAGGTTTGTGGAGGATGCTGGAAGTGGCCTCGCCAAGCATCCCAGGTGCCCCCAGGGCAGGCATCTCTCTCACCTCCTAACTGCTTCAATAATCCCTGCCCTGCGCCCCTGGGAATGTTTTCATTTTCTACTATATGATGAATTGTTAAGAAAGTCTTCCTTGAGGCCTGGCACAGTGGCTCATGCCTGTAATCCTAGCACTTTTGGAGGCCAAGATGGGTGGATCACCTGAGATCAGGAGTTCGAGACCAGCCTGGCCAACATGGTGAAACCCTGTCTCTACTAAAAAATACAAAAATTAGCCAGGCATGGTGGCGTGAAACCCTACTCTACTAAAAATACAAAAAATTAGCCGGGCGTGGTGGCGGGCGCCTGTAATCCCAGCTACTCGGAGAGGCTGAGGCAGGAGAATGGCGTGAACCTGGGAGGCGGAGCTTGCAGTGAGCCGAGATTGCGCCACTGCACTCCAGCCTGGGCGACAGAGCGAGACTCCATCTCAAAAAAAAAAAAAAAAAAAAAAAAAAAAAAAAATTAGCCACGTGTGGTGGCATGCACCTGTATTCCCAGCTATTTGGGAGGTGGAGGCAGGAGAATCGCTTGAACCTGAGAGGCAGAGGTTGCAGTGAGCTGAGATTGCACCACTGCACTCCACCCTGGGTGACAGAGCGAGACTCTATCTCCCCCCAACCCAAAAAAAAAAAAAAAAAAAAAAGTTGCCGGGCACGGTGGCTCACGCCTGTAATCTCAGCACTTTGGGAGGCCGAGGCAGGCAGATCACGTGAGGTCAGGAGTTCAAGACCAGCCTGGCCAACATGGTGAAACCCCGTCTCTACTAAAAGTACAAAAATTAGCCGGGCATGGTGGTGTGTACCTGTAGTCCCAGCTACTCGGGAGGCTGAGGCAGGAGAATCGCTTGAACCCAGGAGGTGGAGGTTGCAGTGAGCCGAGATCACACCACTGCACTCCAGCCTGGATGACAGAGCAAGACTCTGTCTCAAAAAAAAAAAAAAAAAAAAAAAAGAAAGTCTTCCTCATTTACTAGAATAAAAAAGCTGCCTTCTTGAAGCTTTTCCTCTAAAAGTGCATAAAATAAGAATCACCACTTTGTTATTTGACAGCTCTTCAAATATTAAAAGCAACTTCTCAATCCCCCAGTCTCCTGTTGGAGGAAAAATGCTCCCAGTTCCTTAAGTGTTAACAGTAACACTGTTTTCAGATCCTGTACCAACTGGCCACTCTCTTTTAGACAGGCACCAGTTAGACAATATGGCTTTTAAAATGTGACACCAGAAAGGGAACCTGATATTCTAAATGTGATCAGCCTAGCCCAGCGTCCAGGGGCTCCTGCGAGCCCACAGTCTCCTACAGTCGGTGTGGCCTAAACCTGAATTTGGTTTTTAACCAGTTTGGGTACCCCCAGTTACTGTGACTCTTGACTTGCAAAACTAACTTTAAAAAGAAAAAGGTAGGCTGGGTGCAGTGGCTCACGCCTGTAATCCCAGCACTTTGGGAGGCCGAGGTGGGCGGATCACGAGGTCAGGAGATCGAGACCATCCTGGCTAACACGGTGAAACCCCGTCTCTACTAAAAATACAAAAAATTAGCCAGGCATGGTGGTGGGCCCTGTAGCCACAGCTACTTGGGAGGCTGAGGCAGGAGAATGGCATGAACCCGGGAGGTGGAGCTTGCAGTCAGCCAAGATTGCGCCACTGCACTCCAGCCTGGGCGACAGAGCAAGACTCCATCTCAAAAAAAAAAAAAAAAAAAGAGAAAGGTGCTGCTGCTCCTTTGCATACAAGCAATATATTCTCATTGTGGAAAATACAGAGAAATGTTGAAAATACATTAAAACTGTTCAGAGATAATTCCGTCAATTGTTTGCTCTGTTTTTTCCCAGATGGTTCTCTTTGCATATCTTGATGTTGTGGAGAATATGGCATATGTATGATTTTGCATTCTTATTTTTTCACATTGTCAACATAAACATTTCCCTTACAAGCATTATCTGTGTTTCTCACAAAATAAATACTTCAAAGATTTATTTACAAGGATGTTTGCTGTGACATTAGGATATTGAAAAATTACACACAAGCTGTATTCATTCATTCAACAATTTTTTGTTGAGCTTCTACTGTATGCCACTCTCAGTGCTGGAAACATGGCAGTAAGTAAAACTGATGAAAATCTGCACTGTCGTGGAGCTTGTGCTAGCAAGCTAATAGTTACATCCTAGTAGGTAATAGTTAAGTAGAACGCACCCACAGGTTGGAAATCATGTTTTTGAAGAATATTTAATGGTATGAGCAGACAGTCACAATTTGCTAACTGAAAACATCATACAAAGTTGCACAATGCCAACGTTTTTGTTTCCTGAAAAGCCTTTACAGAGCACAGTCTTCCCACGGGCCTCTAATTCATTACACGGGGAGAAAGGAACCTTTATAATAACATTGGTCAGACACCACCTTAGCAAAATGACGAAGGTCAACACCACCAACAGTGGGACCATTTGACATCCTGGGTACCTGATGTGATACTCAGAGAAAAGATACAGACTCCTTCAAGTAGAATTTCCAGCCAGAAGACCGGGTGTGGTGGCTCACGCCTGTAATCCCAGCACTTTGGGAGGCCGAGGCAGGTGGATCACGAGGTCAGGAGATCGAGACCATCCTGGCTAACACGGTGAAACCCCGTCTCTGCTAAAAAAATACAAAAAATTAGCTGGGCATGGTGGCGGGTGCCTGTAGTCCCAGCTACTCGGGAGGCTGAGGCAGGAGAATGACGTGAACCCAGGAGGCGGAGCTTGCAATGAGCCGAGATCGTGCCACTGCACTCCAGCCTGGGAGACAGAGCGAGACTCCATCTCAAAAAAAAAAAAAAAAAAAAAAAAAAGAATTTCCGGCCAGAAATGTTCAACCTGAATCTGATCATGAAAAAATAAGACAGATATACACAGAGGCTCAGTCTCCAGCACTGGCTGTGATTCTCAGAGAACGTCAGGCCTGGGGAAATGGTCTCGTTTCTCAGTAAGCAGGTCTGTGCAAGCCTGCCCCTAAAGTCCGAGGAAGCTAAGAGGTCAAAGAAAGAGGCTGACAAATTCAGTTTCTCCAAAAGAAACATTTAATAGGAACTCATGAGCTGAAGCCATGTCTGTGTATCAGGGGCTTACATGTGGTAGGGAAAGGGTGACCCTGAAGGGATGTATAGGATAAATGAAGTATGATAACATCAAGACTGTTTTGACCTAAGGGCAGGAATTACAATAAGGCCTCTTACACAAGGAACAATAGATAAACTGGAAATCTTAGAGGCCTTCCCAGAACAGGGGTTAATCAGAGGTCATCATGGCAGATCGGCATCAAAGATGGACTTGCTTTAGCCTCCACAGGTCTGGATTAGGGGAGACTAGAGACAAGAGAAGAAAATGCCATGCTCCTTAACTAGACTGGGGCAGGGACACTATTGGGACAATTGGGGAAATTTGATTATAGCCTAGAGGGTAATTGCATTGAATGGGCGGGCATGATGGCGCACGCCTGTAATCCCAGCACTTTGGGAGGCCGAGGCGGGCAGATAACTTGAGGTCAGGAGTTCGAGACCAGTCTGGCCAACATGGTGAAACCCATCTCTACTAAAAATACAGAATTAGCTGGGCATGGTGGCGGGGTCCCGTAATCCCAGTTACTCAGGAGGCTGAGGCAGGAGAATCATTTGAACCCAGGAGGTGGAGGTTGCAGTGAGCCGAGATTGCACCACTGCATTCCAGCCTGGGCGACAGAGTGAGACTCTGTCCTAAAAATAATAATAATAAATAAATAAATTGCATTGAATGAATGTTAAATAGCCCACTGGGAGTCATGGGTCAGCAATTAAGGCTCATAAGGTTAAAACAAAACAACAAAGTGTGTGTGTGTGTGTGTGCGCGTGTGTATGTAGACAGAAATAAAGAAACATAGCACAGTGTTTGTAGGGGCACTAAAATCTAAAAAAGTATTTAGAAAGGCATTAAAAAAAAAAAGGACAGGAAGGGGCCAGGTGCGGTGGCTCACGGCTGTAATCCCAGCACTTTGGGAGGCCGAGGTGGGCGGATCGCCTGAGCTCAGGAGTTCAAGACCACCCTAGGCAACACGGTGAAACCCCGTCTCTACTAACATACAAAAAATTAGCCGGGTGTGGTGGCACGCACCTGTAGTCCCAGCTACTCAGGAGGCTGAGGCACAAGAATCACTTGAGCCCAGGAGGCAGAGGTTGCAGTGAGCTGAGATCACACCATTGCACTCCAGCTTGGGCCACCGAGTGAGACTCCATCTCAAAAAAAAAAAAAAAAAAAAGGAAGGAAATGTGTCAAACCATGAATAAGATTGCATGAATGCATTCTTTGTAGAATCAGGGACTGGCACAGTGGCTTACACCTATAATCCAGCACTTTGGGAGGCTGAGGCTGGAGGATCGGTCAAGCCTAGGAGTTTGAGACCAGCCTGGGCAACGTAGTGAGACTCCATCCCTACAAAAAATTTTTCAAAAATAGCCGGGCATGGTGGCTTGCACCTGAAGTCCCAGCTACTTGGGAGGCCGAGGTAGGAATATCACCTGAGTCTGAGAGGTTAAGGCTGCAGTGAGCTGTGATTACACCACTGCACTCCCACCTGGGTAACAGCCTCAAATAAAACAAAACAAGAATACATTATTTGTAGAATCAGAAAAAAAAAACTATTTAAAAATCTTACAATTTATTTTTTTCTCTGTCATCCAGGCTGGAGTGCAGTGGCATGATCATGACTCACTGCAACCTCAAACTCCTGCACTCAAGGGATCGTCCCACCTCAGCTTCTTGAGCATCTGGGACTATAGGCACATACCACCATGTCTGGCTACTTTTTGTTTTTATTTATTTATTTATTTTTGAGACGGAGTCTTGTTTTGTCGCCCATGCTGGAGTGCAGTGGTGCGATCTCAGCTCACTGTAACCTCCGCCTCCCGGGTTCAAGCGATTCTCCTGCCTTAGCCTCCCAAGTAGCTGGGACTACAGGCACGTGCCACCACACCCAGGTACTTTTTGTATTTTTAGTAGAGACGGGGTTTCACCATGTTGGTCAGGCTGGTCTCAAACTCCTGACCTCGTGATCCGCCCACCTCAACCTCCCAAAGTGCTGGGATTACAGGTGTGAGCCACCGCACCTGGCTATTTTTATTTTTAGTACAGACAGGGTTTTGTTATGTTGCCCAGGCTGGCCTCAAACTCCTGGCCTCAAGTGATCCTCCAGCCTTGGTCTCCCAAAGTTCTGGGATTACAGGTGTGAACCGCCAAGCCCAGCCCAGCCTAAAATAGTCTTCATGACTCTCTGTTTTATAGATGTATCATGATTTACATTGTAAGCAATAGGAAACCAAAAAAAAAAAAAAAAATAAAGCAGGATGGAATAGCCTTATCGCACTTTAGGGAGATGAATCTTAGAGGTGAGTATGGGACCCATTGGACTGAGGGGGACCAAAGACAGGAGCTATTGTTAGAGGCATAAAGCGAGCAGGCTGCTGAGTGGGGTGGAGTTCAGTGAAATGTATGGAGACCATTGTTTTGGAGTAAGATCCTGCACTAGGCCCCAGTGGACCAGAGCAAACCAGAATGGAATCACTCATGCTAGGTACCACATTGCCCAACTGAACTTTGAAACGGGCCAGTTTTCCAAAAAACAGGAAATTCACAGCAACCAATCAGAAGGTTCCCTGTTTTCCTGAGCCGGCTTGACAAGAAAGTCCTCTTTGTTTTAACCCTATAAGGAAAGTAATTTAAAATGACCCTTTCCCTTTTTGTTCTCTATTTTTCTTTCCAAAGCCCTTTTCAACAAAACCAATCTCCTCCGCTCCTCTCCTTGGAGTGCGTTTTCTAAATCCTTAGATGATATGCTGGCCAACTCATGAACCACTAATAAAAACCAATTTGAGGATGGCACAGTGGCTCACACCCGTAATCCCAACACTTTGGGAGGCCGAGGCGAGTGGGTGGATCACCTGAGGTCAGAGACCAGCCTGACCAACATGGTGAAACCTTGTCTCTACTAAAAATACAAAATTAGCTGGGCGCAGTGGCTCATGCCTGTAATCCCAGCACTTTGGGAGGTTGAGGTGGATGGATCACTTGAGGCCAGGAGTTTGAGACCTGCCTGGGCAACATAGTGAAACCCTGTCTCTACTAAAAATACAAAAATTAGCCAGGCATGGTGGTGCGTGCCTGTAATCCCAGCTCCTTGGGAGGCTGAGGCAGGAGAATCGCTTAAACCCAGGAGGTAGAGGTTGCAGTGAACCGAAATTGCACCACTGCACTCCAGCCTAGGCAACAGAGCGAGACTCTGTCTCAATAAAACATTTGTTAAAATCTTTATTTATTTATTTATTTATTTTTGAGACGGAGTTTCACTCTTGTTGCCCAGGCTGTAGTGCAATGGCGTGATCTCAGCTCGCTGCAACCTCTGCTTCCCGGGTTCAAGGTATTTTCCTGCTTCAGCCTCCCAAGTAGCTGAGACTACAGGCGTTCACCACCATGCACAGCAAATTTTGTATTTTTAGTAGAGACGGGGTTTCACCATGTTGGCCAGGCTGGCCTTGAACTCTTGACCTCAAGTGATCCACCCGTCTCTGCCTCCCAGAGTGTTGGGATTACACGCGTGACCCACTGTGCCCAGCCGAATTTGATTTTTAAACTAAACTAAATGTGCTGAAATTTGTTTAACAGTGGTTAGAGAGGCTACAGATGTCTAAAATCACATTATTGAAATGGTGACTTGAGCAGATGTGGTGGGGGAGAGAGCTGGAAACAGGCTGGGTGGCTACGGCCATTCTCCCTGCCATCTTACTGGGCAGCTGAGCAGAGGTGGGGGTGGGACAGCTGCCAACAGCTATCTCTTCATAAGAGTCTACCTGGCCATGGGTGAGGTCTGGAGAGAAAGGGGCAGGGCTGGTCTGACAGTGCTGGTGCCTTCCCAGCAGGGTGACTTGCCCTGGAGCAGGCAGCAGAGCCAGGTGGGAGTGGATGGTCACTTTACACCAGGGTCCCCTGCCATAGTTTTGTCTTCTTTGCTGCAAGGATCATGGAGATCTTCTCAGAGTTGTATATGAAAAAGCCTTCCTCTCTGCTTCTTCATACCTGCTCAGATAGCTCTACCTTCTGAGAGCTTCTGCTGTCCTGGAGCTTTGGCTCTAGGTGGCCCACCCGGTCCTGCTGGTCAAGTTCCCTATTCAATTTTCTTACCTTCGCTCTCCTGCTAACTGACTCAACCTTTTCATACTTCTTAAAGTTCTAGGAGAATCTGCTGGGTGCGATGGCTCATGCCTGTAATCCTAGCACTTTGGGAGGCCGAGGCGGGCGGATCATGAGGTCAAGAGATCAAGACCATCCTGGGCAACATGGTGAAACCCCGTCTCTACTAAAAATACAAAAATTAGCTGGGTGTGGTAGCACGTGCCTGTAGTCCAAGCTACTCAGGAGGCTGAGGTGGGAGGATTGCTTGAGCCCAGGAGGTCATCTGCCATGAGCTGTGATTGCACCACTGCCTGGGCAACAGAGTGAGACCTTGTCTCTTAAAAACAAAACAAAAAGCTAAAGTAAAGAGAATTAAATAAAATTTACTGTAATCCTGTCTCCCAGAAAAAAAAAAAAAAAACTACTACTTTTAGCGTATTGATGTTCTTCTGCTATTCCACATGCAACATTACAGCAGCACTGGCCCCCACTGCATGTGTTTATACAGATGGAACTGGGTCAGCTCCATCATCCATGCTCCCTCCACCCAGGGTCACCACACCACTTCCCCCTGGCTCCTTGGCATTCTTGGGGAGCTTACAGGAGCTACCTCAGCCTGACAGGCACAGTCTTGTGAAGGACCCTCCACACTTCTCTCTCTGCCTCTGTCTCCCAGCTGCCCATGACCAGCAGGCCGTGGCCCCAGCTGACATGTCCATGCCATGGGCACCATATTCAGATACTTCCGAGTTTCTTTTTTTTGAGATGGAGTCTTGCTCTGTCACCCAGGCTGGAGTGCAATGGCACAGTCTAGGCTCACTGCTACCTCCGCCTCCCGGGTTCAAGCGATTCTCCTGCCTCAGACTCCTGAGTAGCTGGGACTACAGGCGTGTGCCACACACCCGGCTAATTTTTGTATTTTTAGTAGAGACGAATTTTCACCATGTTGGCCAGGCTGGTCTCAAACTCCTGACCTCGTGATCACCCGCCTTGGCCTCCCAAAGTGCTGAGATTACAGGCGTGAGCCACCGTGCCAACTTTCTGAACCCCAAGTCAAGCAAGGTGCCAACATCTGCAAAGTGAGGACAAAAATCAGCTATGCCCCAAACCCTGCTGGCTGGTCACAGGAGGGATAAATTTCAACCCATGCTCCTCTAGCTGCCTCTGGGCCCTTCTAGCCACTGGGCTCCTATGCCCAAGATCTGACACGGTCTGCACCCCAGAACTTCCTGTGGGCCAGCAGCTCTCATGGGCTAAGTTGGTGCAGGTGAGCAGAGAGGAGAGAAGGGGTAGTGTCCAGAGGAACTCAGTCCGCCAAAACTCCCAACACACAACACACATGCATAATGCTCGAACAGAGGTGAGATTCTAAGGTGGAAGTTGTGTTGCCTGTTTTCCATTTAACATTTGTATTATTTTCTAAGTGTCTCCTTCTAAGCCCTGTTAACCCCCACCCATGTCCATACCCAGACACCAGCAGCCCATGGTTGTATAGGCCCTGCTGCCTAGTTTCAGTTGATCTTCCTGACCCCTGACCTCGGGTGGACCCTGGGTGCTGGCAGGTTGGACTGATTCCTTCCCAGTCAATGCACCCTGTGCTTCCAGACACAGACCACAAGTTCTCACCTCCTTGGCTCACTCTTCACAGATGACCTTCCTCTTGAGTCCACTGAGCCCATAAAAGTGATGGGAGAGAGCCTCAACAGGTGCCTCTTCCCAGGACCCCATCCAGCTGCCTCTGGCCTGGGCTCAGCCCGCTCTGGTGCGCCTCCCTACTCCAGGCCCCTGATCTTCTCTACCCACTACTGAGCCGCATCCAAGCACTTCGCAACACCCAGTCACTGCTGCCCTTGCCCCAGCCTTTGCCAGCTCTCTCTTTTTGCTCTCTCTCTCTCTTTTTTTTTTTTTAATTTTTATTTTTTGAGACAGGGTCTCTTTGTAGCCCAGGCTGGAGTGCAGTGGCGTGAACACAGAGCCCCCTGCAGCCTCAATCTCCCTGGCTGAAGTGATCCTACCACCTCAGCCTCCAAAATAGCTGGGACTACAGATAACGTGCCACCATGCCCAGCTAATTTTTGTAGTTTTTGTGGAGATGGGGTCTCCCTCTTTGCCTAGGCTGGTCTCAAACTCCTGGGCTCAAGTGATCCTGCCATCTCTGCCTCCCAGAGCCCTGGGATTACAGGGGTGAGCCACTACCATCAGCCTCTTTTTGCTCTTAATAACAGCCTATTCGAGCTATAAATTCACATTTATACAATTCACCTGGGGTGGGCTTGGTGGCTCACACCTGTAATTCCAGCACTTTGGGAGGCTGAGGTGGGCAAATCACGAGGTCAAGAGTTTGAGAACAGCCTAGCCAACATGGTGAAACCCCGTCTCTACTAAGAATACAAAAATTAGCCAGGCGTGGTGGCACATGCCTGTAATCCCAGCTACTTGGGAGGCTGAGGCAGGAGAACCGCTTGAACCCTGAAGGTGGAGGTTGCAGTGAGCCGAGATTGCACCACTGCCATCTAGCCTGGGCGAGAGAGCAAGAAGCCATCTCAAAAAAAAAAAAATTCACCTATATAAAGTATACAATTCAACAGTGTTATGCATATGAACATAATCAATTTTAGAGCATTTTTATCACTGTCAGAAGAGATCCTATATCCATTAGAAGTCCTTCCGCATTACCTCCTCCCCAGCCCCTGGCAACCAATAATCTATTTTTTGTTCCTATGATTTGCCTATTCTGGACAGTTAACATATATGGAATAATAAAATATGTGATCGTTCGTATCTGGCTTCTTTCACTGAGCATAATGCTTTCATGGTTTATTCATGTTGTAGCATGTATCAGCGCTTCATTCCTTTTCATTGCTGAATAATATTCCATCATAGGGATACACCACATTCTGTTTACCAGTTCATGAGTTGATGGACATTTTGGTTATTTCAGCTTTTTGGCTACTATGAATAATGCTGCTATGAACATTCATGTATAAGTCTCTGTGTGGACATGCTTTCACTTCTCTGGGTACATACTTGTAAGTAGAATTAATGGGTTTAATGGTAGCTCTATGTTTAAACTTGGAGAAACTACCAGATGACCTTCCTGTTCTCCAAAGCAGCTGTACTATTTGACATTCCCACCAGCAGTGTATGAGGGTTCCAGCTTCTCTACATCCTGTGTCTTTTTATTAGTCATTCTAGTAAGTGTGACGTGGCATCTCATTGTGGCTTTTGTTGGCATTTCCCTAATGATTCATGATGTTGAGAATCTTTTCACGTACTTACTGCCATTTGTATATCTTCCTTGGAGAAATGACTATTCAGATCCTTTATCCGTTCTTAAATTGGATTTCTTTTCAAGAAAATGAGGGTCTCCCTGTGTTGCCCAGGCTGGTGTCTAACACCTGGGCTCAAGTGATCCTCTTGCCTCAGCCTCCTGAGTAGCTGGGACTAGAGGCACATGCCACTGCTCCCAACTTGGAATTCTTTGTATATTCTAGACACAAGTCCCTTATCAGATATATAATTTGTAAACATTTTCTCCTATTCTGTGGATTGTCCTTTCAGTTTATTTTTTTTCCTCTTTTTTTTTTTTTTTTTTTTTGAGATGGAGTCTTGCTCTGTTGCCCAGGCTGGAGTGCAGTGGCATGAATTACAGGTGCCCGCCACTATGCCTGGCTAATTTTTGTATTTTTAGTAGAGACAGGGTTTCACCATGTTGGTCAGGCTGGTCTCGAACTCCTGACCTCGTGATCTGCCCACCTCAGCCTCCCAAAGTGCTAGGATTACAGGCGTAAGCCACTGTGCCCAGCCTATGTCTGGACTTTCAATTCTATTCCATTGATTTATGTATCTCTCCTTACGCCAGTACCTCATTGATCTGATTACTGTAGCTTTGTAATAAATTAAAATTGGGGCCCAGGTTCCATGGCTCATACGAATAATCCCAATGTTGTAGGAGACTGAGGACTGAGGATCCCTTGAGGCCAAGAGTTCAAGACCAGCCTGGCCAACTCATCGAGATCCTGTCTATACAAAAGAATTTTTTTTTTTGAGATGGAGTTTTGCTCTTGTTGCCCAGGCTGGATTGCAGTGGTACGATCTTGGCTCACTGCAACCACTGCCTCCTGGGTTCAAGCGATTCTCCTTCCTCAGCCTCCTGAGTAGCTGGAATTATAGGCTTCCGCCACCATGCCTGGCTAATTTTTGTATTTTTAGTGGAGACAGGCTTTCGCCATGTTGGCCAGGCTGGCATCAAACTCCTGAACTCAGGTGATCTGCCAGCCTCGGCCTCCCAAAGTGCTGGGATTACAGGTGTGAGCCATTACACCTAGCCAAAAAATATTTTTTGTTAATTAGCTGGGCTTGGTGGCATGCACCTGTAGCCCTAGCTATTCAGGAGGCTGAGATGGGAGGATTGCTTTAGCTCAGGAGTTTGAGGTTGCAGTGAGCTATAATTGCACCACTGCACTCCAGCTTGGGAGAGAGATCCTGTCTGTAAAAACAAAACAAACAAGGAAAGGAGAAAGGAAAGGGGAAAGGAAAGGGGAAAGGAAAGGGGAGGGGAGGGAAGAGTAAGGGAGGGGAAGGGAGGAGAGGGGAGGGGAGGGGGAAGGGGAAAGGGAAGGGAGAGGAAAGGATGGGAAGAGAGGGGAGGGGAAGGGAGGGGGATGGAAGGGAGGGGAGGGGAGGGGAAAGGGGAAGGGAATTGGGAAGTGTGAGTTTTCCAACTTTGCTGTCTTTTTTTCAAGGTTGTTTTGGCTATTCTGGGTCACTTGAATTTTTTTATAACTTTATGTCTAATTGACAAATAATAATTGTATATCGTTATAGGGTAAAAGGTATTGTTATATGTATACACTGTGGAATGATTAAATCAAGTTAACTAGGTCAGGAGCAGTGGCTCATGCCTGTAATCCCAGAACTTTGGGAGGCCAAAGCGGACAAATCACTTGAGGCCAGGAGTTTGAGACCAGCCTGGCTAACATGGCAAAACTCCATCAATACTAAAAATACAAAAATTAGCCGGGCACTATGGCTCACACCTGTAATCCCAGCACTTTGAGAGGCAGAGGTGGGTGGATCACCTGAGGTCCTGACCAGTTGGTCAGACTGGTTCAAGACCAGTCTGGCCAACGTGGCGAAACCCTATCTGTACTAAAAATACAAAAATTGTCCAGACGTGGTGGCTCACACCTGTAATCCCAGCACTTTGGGAGGCCGAGGTGGGTGGATCACCTGAGGTCAGAAGTTCGAGACCAACCTGACCAATATGGTGAAACCCTGTCTCTACTAAAAATGCAAAAATTAGCTGGGCATGGCGGTGGGCGCCATGGTGGTGGGTAGCCCCAGCTACTCCAGAGACTGGGACAGGAGAATTGCTTGAACCCGGGAGGTGGAGGTTGCAGCAAGCCAAGATCATGCCACTGCACTCCAGCCTAGGCAACAGGGTGAGATTCCTTCTCAAAAAAAAAAAAAAAAAAAATTAGCTGGGCATGGCGGCACATGGCTGTAATCTTAGCTACTCAGGAGACTGAGGCAGAAGAATGGCTTGAACCCGGGAGGCAGAGGTTGCAGTGAGCTGAGATCGCACCACTGCACTCCAGCCTGGGTGACAAAGCGAGACTGTGTCTCAAAAAAAAGAAACACAAAAATTAGTCAGCTGTGGTGGCGCATGCCTTAATCCCAGCTACTTAGGTGGCTGAGACATAAGAATCACTTGAACCTGGGAAGTGGAGGCCGCAGTGAGCTTCTGTATGATTGCACCCCTGTACTCCAGCCTGGGTGACAGAGCAAGTCTCTCTCAAAAAAAAAAAGAGAAAAAAAAAGTTAACTTATATATCTATCTATCTGTCACCTCATATACTTATTTCTTTGTGGAAAGAACATCTAAGATGGACTCTTCAAGCAATTTTGGAATATACAATCCATTATTATTAACTATAATACTGTGCACTAGATCACTAGAACTTATTTCTCCTAACTGAAACTTTGCATGTACCCTTAGACCAACCCTTTCCCCAGCCACCACCTCCTGCCTCCTCCTGCATCTGGTAACCACCATCCTACTCTCTACTTCTATAATTCTGTTTTTTTTGTGATGGAGTCTCACTCTGTTGCCCAGGTTGGAGTGCAGTGGCACAATCTCAACTCACTGCAACCTCCACCTCCTGGGTTCAAGCGATTCTCCTGCCTCAGCCTCCTCAGTAGCTGGGATTACAGGAGTGCGCCACCATGTCCGACTAATTTTTGTATTTTTAGTAGAGACAGGGTTTCACTATGTTGGCCAGGCTGGTCTTGAACTCCTGACCTTAAGTGATCCACCTGCCTCAGCCTCCTAAAGTGCTGGGATTACAGGTGTGAGCCACCACGCCCAGCCAGTATCCTGCAAACTTTAAACTTTACTAAATTTATTTAGCAGTTCTAACAGGTTTTTTCAAAGTCTTTAGGGTATTCATGTTATCAGCAAATGAAGACACCTTGAATTCTTCCTTTCTATTTTGATAGCTTTTATTTCTTTTCTCTTGCCTAATTGCTCTGGTAGAACTTGCAGTACTATATTGAATAGAAGTGGTGAGAGTGGGCTGGGCGCGGTGGCTCACACTTGTAATCCCAGCACTTTGGGAGTCTCAGGCGGGCAGATCACAAGGTTAAGAGATAGAGATCATCCTGGCCAATATGGTAAAACCCTGTCTCTACTAAAAATACAAAATTAGCTGGGTGTGGTGGCACGCGCCTGTGGTCCCAGCTACTTGGGAGGCTGAGGCAGAATTGCTTGAACCCGGGAGGAGGAGGTTGGCCGTGAGCTGAGATCGCACCACTGCACTCCAGCCTGGAGACAGAGTGAGACTCCGTTTCAAAAACAAACAAACAAATAAATAAATAAATAAATAAATAAATAAATAAATAAATGGAATGTTTTCTTTTCTTTTTCTTTCTTTTCTTTTCTTTCTTTTTTTTTTTTTTTTGAGACAGTGTCTCCCTTTGTCACCCAGTGTGGAGTACAATGGTGTGATCTCAGCTCCCTGTAGCCTTGACCTCCCAGATTCAAGTGATCCTCCCACCTCAGCCTCCCAAGTAGCTGGAACTACAGGCACGGACCACCACATCTGGCATTTTTTTTGTATTTTTGGTAGAGATGAGGTTTCACCGTGTTGCCCAGACTGGTCTTGAACTCCTGACCTCAGGTGATCCGCCCACCTCAGCCTCTCAAAGTGCTGGTGATGCAGGATTTTTTGGTGCTGTTTCACCAGCCGGAGACCTCTGTGGCTGGCAACCCCCTTCACAGGGCTTTGCTTGGCTCCGGGCTTGCATCTGGAGGTACCTCACCCACGTGGCCCGGAGGCTGCCCTTGGCTTGCATTCAGCCCACAGGTGGGCCGGGGGTGCTGTGACCTGCTTCTGCCTTGGGCACCAGTGCCTGGACAAGGGGAATGCAGTGGTGCCTGAGAAAATCAAGATGCCAGTGACCCCAAAGCCCACCACAGGAGGTGTTACAGCGTGCTACAGCTTTGGCTTGGGGAGCCCTGAGGTCTAGGCCCCCAGAAGGGTCGTAGCTCTTCTCTTCTTCCCATCGCCCACAGCATTTCGAACAGGGCGTTTGGGGGTATGTTTAAGCCAATTTGTGTTATAGCTCATTGAGTCCCGCTGCCCCACTCTGGCCCGTGGCTCCAGGGCTGGCCTGGCCTCACTGTGGCTTCCTGTCACGTGGGGCATCTGCCTGGAGCCAGTGGAGGGCAGAGGGCAACGGTGTTAGAGCAGCTCCTTTGGCACCTGCCATTCAGTGGGTCCTGAGTTCTTGTCCTGCATCCAAGAAGAATGAGGTTACCCAGACAACCAGAGGGTGAGAAGGGCAGATAAGAGTTTTATTGAGCGATGGAACAGCTCTCAGCTGAGAGGGGACTTGGGGAGGGTGGTCCCCCACCCACAAGTGCGGCTGAGTCTGGGGCTTTTTTATGGGCTCATAATGGAGGATTGCATGCTGATTGGTTTGTGAGTATGCAAAAAAAAGGCTAAAAAAAAGGCACCACTCAAAGATGGACACGACTGTAAAAAAAAAAAAAAATCAGGAAAGGGTAGATATATGTAAAATAGGTGAAGGGTGGGGATGAATCAGGAAAGTGCACCATATGGGAACAGAGGTTCTCAATCTGGCCCGTAGATTTATCCAAGACTCATAGTATGGTATTCAGGCTTTAAACTGCCTTCGGCTTGAAGGTCAGGTTTCACCAGGGACCTGACCTTGTCTCCCTAGTGATTTGTCTGCCTCCTGCTGCTATCACTGGGATAGCTATCCTGCTGCTATCACTGGGCGTGTGCCACCTCGCCCAACCAAAATGAAATATTTTCTTTAAAAAAAATTTTTTTTTATATCTGTGTGTGGTGGCTCATGCCTGTAATCGCAGCACTTTGGGAGGCTGAGGCAGGCAGATCACGAGGTCAGGAGTTCGAGACCAGCCTGACCAACATGATGAACCCCATCTCTACTAAAAATACAAAATTAGCTGGGCATGGTGGTGCGTGCCTGTAATCTCAGCTACTCAGGAGTCTGAGGCAGGAGAATCGCTTGAACCTGGGAGGCAGAGGTTGCAGTGAGCCGAGATCGCGCCATTGCACTCCAGCCTGGGTGACAGAATGAGAATCCACCTCAAAAAAATAAATAAATAAATAAAATTTTTTAGAGTAGAAATGGTGTCTTACTATGTCAACTAGGCTAGAGTAAAACTGCTGGGCCCAAGTAATGTTCCAGCCTCAGCCTCCCAAAGTGTTGGGATTATGGGCGTGAGCCACCATGCCCTGCCAAAAATGGAATCTTTTTTTTTTTTTTTTTTGAGACGGAGTCTCACTCTGTCGCCCAGGCAGGAGTGCAGTAGCGCAATGTCGGCTCACTGCAACCTCTGCCTCCTAGGTTCAAGCGATTCTCCTGCCTCAGACTCCCAAGTAACCGGGATTACAGGCATCCGCCACCACGCCCAGCTAACTGTGTATATTTAGTAGAGATAGGGTTTCACCATGTTAGCCAGGCTGATCTCGAACTCCTGACCTCAGGTGATCTGCCTGCCTTGGTCTCCTAAACTGCTGGGATTACAGGCATGAGCCACTGTGCCCAGCCTAAATGGAATCTTTTTAAAATTTTATTTTCAGTTTGTTCACTGCTACTGTGTAGAAATACAAATAATTTTTGTACATTGATTTTTGTATCCTGCAATCTAGCTGATCTCATTTACTAATTCTAATAGTTTTTTTAGTAGGTTCTTCAGTATTCTTTTTTATTTTTCTTTTTCTCACTCTGTCACCCAGGAGGGCAGTGGTGCAATCTTGGCTCACTGCAACCTCCGCCTCCTGGTTCAAGTGATTCTCCTGCCGCAGTCTCCGGAGAAGCTGGGATTACGGGTGCCCACCACCACACCTGGCTGATTTTTGTATTTTTAGTAGAGATGGGGTTTCACCATGTTGACCAGACTGGTCTTGAACTCCTGACCTCAGATGCTCAACTTGCCTCTGCTTCCCAAAGTTCTGGGATTGCAGGTGTGAGCCATCGCACCCAACCAGTATTCTCTATATAAAATATAAAGTAATCTGCAAATAGAGATAATTTCACTTTTTCTTTTCCAATCTGAATGCCTTTTATTTCATCTTCTTTTTCTTTTCTGTTTTTTTTTTTTTTTTTTTTTTTTTTGAGGCAGGCTCTTTCTCTGTCGTCCTACAGACTGCACTCGATAGGCTGGAGTGCAGTGGCCAGATCAAGGCTTACTGCAACCTCAACCTCCTGGGCTCAAGCAATCCTCCTGAGTAGCTGGGACTACAGGCACACACCACCATGCCTGGCTAATTTTTGTATTTTTTGTAGAGACGAGGTTTCGCCATCTTGCCCAGGCTGGTCTCAAATTCCTGGCTGGTCTTGAATTCCTGAGCTCAAGTGATTCACCCACGGCAGCCTCCCAAAGTGCTGAGATTACAGGCGTGAGCCACTGTTCCTGGCCATATTTCATTTTCTTGCCTAATTGCTCTGGGTAGAACCTTCAGTGTAATGTTGAACAGAAGTGACGAAAAGTGATTGGTCTCCCTGCCTCTGCCCTTACCTCAAAGAAAGCAGCCAAAGGGGGCCCTGTAAAGCATAAGCCAGCACATGACACTCCTCTCAGAACCCTGTAATGGTTTCCCATTGCACTCACGCTCAGATAAGACCCAGTCCCTTTAAAGTTTGACACACTCTGGCCCAGCTGTCTTCCTGCCTTCATCTCCTATTACTTCCTCTCCTTGCTCACTATGCTCCAGCCACACTGGCTGACTTTCTGACTCCCAGAACTCTCCAAGTTCCTTATCTCTCCATTTCCTATACCCTTTCTTTTCTTTTTTTTTTTTTTTTTGAGATGGAGTCTCGCTCTGTTGCCCAGGCTGGAGTGCAGTGGCGCGATCTCAGCTCACTGCAAGCTCTGCCTCCTGGGTTCATGCCATTCTCCTGCCTCAGCCTCCCAAGTAGCTGGGACTACAGGTGCCCACCACCACGCCTGGCTAATTTTTTGTATTTTTAGTAGAAACGGGGTTTCATCGTGTTAGCCAGGATTGTCTCAATCTCCTGACCTCATGATCCACCCGCCTCGGCCTCCCAAAGTGCTGGGATTACAGGTGTGAGCCACCGCGCCCGGCCTCCTATACCCTTTCCTGTGCTGCTCCTTTCCCAGACTTCCATATGGCTCATTGTCTCATTTGTACCCATGTAATTTTAATTTACGGAGGTGACTAAGTGACAAAGTGAGACCAATGCCATTGAAAGGGAAGTTTAATGTAACTCACAGTTTTTCTAGAAACAAGAGGCATGCCATGCCATGTCACATGGAGAAGCACCAAGTTTGGTCAGGAGGCAGAAGCAGGATCTGGGGAAAGCGTACGCCAGATTCTTTTTTTTTTTTTAAACCGAGTCTCGTTCTGTCACCCAGTCTGGAGTGCAATGGCACGATCTCGGCTCACTGCAATCTCTGGCTCCCAGGTTCAAGCAATTCTCCTGCCTCGGCCTCCTGTGTAGCTGGGATTATAGGCGCCCGCCACCACGCCCAGCTAATTTTTGTATTTTTAGTAGAGACGGGGTTTCACCATGTTGGTCAGGTTGGTCTCTGACCTCAGGTGATCCATCCATCCGCCTCAGCCTCCCAGAGTGCTGGGATTAACAGGTGTGAGCCACCACGCCTGGCCTCAGATTCTTTATTGGGGTTTCTGTGGGATAGATGTGAAAGAAAAATAAATCTCGGGACCCCAAAATCATTAAGCCAAGGGAAAAGTCAAGCTGGCAACTATGTCAGGCAAACCTGCCTCCCAGTTTAGTCCTAGATAAGACAGCTACAAAAATAAGAAGCTACATACCTCCCTCACAATTTGCCCACAAGGAAATTTCTGTCTGACAAAGGTCAGACAGAACTCAAAGTCACCTCTCTCAGGCTCACCTAAGACAAATGCATATCTGATTGCTTCCTTTGCCCTATTGTTTATATAAAAAAGCAGATTCACTGAGCCAGACTAAATTGTGTATTCAGTGGAAGGCTGATCAAGGACTCAAAATAATGCAACCGTTTGTTTCTTATCCACTTAGGACCCGGAAGCCCCCACCTCCAGTTGTCCCGCCTTACAGGATCCAACCAATGTACAGCTAACACATATTGATTGATGTCTCATGTCTCCCTGAAATGTATAAAAGCAAGCTGTACCACGACCACCTTGGGCACATGTCCTCAGTACCTCCCGAGGCTGCATCTTGGGCGTGTCCTTAATCATGGCAAAATAAACTTTCTACATTGACTGAGACCTTCCTCAGATATTTTGGGTTCACACAGGCAAGGCAGAGAAAGGTGAACAGTTTGGGATTTGCTCACTTGAATAATTTTGGTGGGCTTTGGGATATTGGGGCTGTCCCAAGTTGTCTGGAACTTGGCCCTGTGTTGATTTCGGGCAGGGGAAATATTCACTTGGTATATGAGTGTTTGATAAAGGAGATGGTTGGGTGTATAGGCTCTAGACTGATTAGTTTTCATATAAAGGGTATATTCTCAGGGAGCACTTTTATAAGAATTGACTGGCCCTAGGAAGGGTAATCTTTCTCCAGCCAGCAAGGTCACAAATGCTGGAGCATTAAGAATACAGAAAGTAGCCAGTAATCTTAGCACTTTGGGAGGCCGAGGTGGGCGGATCACGAGGTCAGGAGTTTGAGACCAGCCTGCCCAACATGGTGAAATCCTGTCTCTACTAAAGATACAAAAATTAGCCAGGCATGGTGGCAGGTGCCTGTAATCCCAGCTACTCGGGAGACTGAAGCAGGAGAATTGCTTGAACCTGGGAGGCAGAGGTTACAGTGAGCCGAGATCACACCACTGCACTCCAGCCTGGGCAACAGAGAGAGACTCCACCTCAAAAAAAAAAAAAAAAAAAAAGTGGGATTCAGAAAATAAAGCTGGGCATGGTGGCTCATGCCTGTAATCCCAGCACTTTCAGAGGCTTAGGTGGGCTTGGGCTTGAACCCAGGAGTTTGAGAGCAGCCTGGGCAACATGTATCTACAAAAAAAAAATACAGAAATTAACCAGACGTGGTGGCAAGTGACTGTAGTTCCAGCTATTCGGGAGGGGAGGTGGAGGTTGCAGTGATCACACCACTGCACTTCATCCTGGGTGACAGAGTGAAACCCTGTTTCAAAAAAAGAAAAAAAAAAAAGAAAAGAAAACATGGTTAATACAATTGGCCCTGTTATTAATGGATGTGGCCCTGTTATTAATGGATGCCAAATAGACAAATTCACGATCTGAGAAAATGAGATTAGAAAACTTATTTTCTTTCGTTTCTTTTTTTTTTTTTTGTCTTTTTTTTTTTTTTTAATTTTTTTTGCATACAAAAACAATAAACATTTTCTAAAAATACATACAAACAAAAAGATGCGTATCAAACATATTAGGAAGGTTGCACATGGGAAGTCGGGGAATAGAAATGGGGGTGGGAGTTAAAATAAATGAGAGAGGGACTTTATATGGATCAGTGATAATAACTCAATCCTCTATTTGACAAAGAAGAGGGAGAAGGAAGAGGAAGAAAAAGAAAGTGGGATAAAGGATCAGAAAGGGAGGAAAATAGAAAAAATTAGAGTATGACTCCAGGGTAGACCTGTTTTGTTGTCATTGAGTTGGTTGGTTGGTTTGTCTGTTGTATTCTTCATGTTTCGCCAAGTTGGCCAGACTGGTCTCGAACTCCTAGCCCGAAGTGATCAACCTGCCTCGCCCCCCAGAGTGCCGGGACCACAGGCGTGAGCCACCACGTCCAGCCCCCACATTGCTTCTGGCCTCCGTGGTAGACCTCCCAGACGGAGCGGCCAGGCAGAGGAGCTCCTCACTTCTACCCAGACACGGGGCGGCCGGGCAGAGGGGCTCCTCACTTCCCAGACGGGGCGGCCAGGCAGAGACGCTCCTCATTTCTTCCCAGACGATAGGTGGCCGGACAGAGGCGCTCCTCACTTCCCAGACGATGGGTGGTCGGGCAGAGGCGCTCCCCACTTCCCAGACGATGGGTGGCCGGGCAGAGGCGCTCCTCACCTCCCAGACGATGGGTGGCCGGGCAGAGGCACTCCTCACTTCCCAGATGGGGCAGCCAGGCAGAGGCGCTCCTCACTTTCCAGACAATGGGTGGCCGGGCAGAGGCGCTCCTCACCTCCCAGACGATGGGTGGCCGGGCAGAGGCGCTCCTCACCTCCCAGACGATGGGTGGCCGGGCAGAGGCGCTCCTCACCTCCCAGACGGGGCGGCTGGGCAGAGGCGCTCCTCACTTCTTCCCGGACGGGGCGGCCGGGCAGAGGCGCTCCTCACTTCTTCCCGACGGGGCGGCCGGGCAGAGGCGCTCCTCACTTCTTCCTGGACGGGGCGGCCGGGCAGAGGCGCTCCTCCCTTCTTCCCGGACGGGGCGGCCGGGCAGAGGCGCTCCTCACTTCTTCCCGGACGGGGCGGCCGGGCAGAGGCGCTCCTCACTTCTTCCCGGACGGGGCGGCCGGGCAGAGGCGCTCCTCACTTCCTCCCGGACGGGGCGGCCGGGCAGAGGCGCTCCTCACCTCCCAGACGATGGGAGGCCAGGCAGAGGCAGAGGCGCTCCTCACTTCCCAGACGATGGGTGGCCGGGCAGAGGCGCTCCTCACTTCCCAGACGGTGGGTGGCCGGGCAGAGGCGCTCCTCACTTCCCAGACGGTGGGTGGCCGGGCAGAGGCGCTCCTCACTTCCCAGACGGTGGGTGGCCGGGCAGAGGCGCTCCTCACTTCCCAGACGGTGGGTGGCCGGGCAGAGGCGCTCCTCACTTCCCAGACAGTGGGTGGCCGGGCAGAGGCGCTCCTCACTTCCCAGACGGGGCGGCCGGGCAGAGGTGCTCCTCACCTCCCAGACGGGGCGGCCGGGCAGAGGCGCTCCCCACCTTCCAGATGGGGCGGCGGCCGGGCAGGGGCTGCAATCCCAGCACCCTGGCAGGCCAAGGCAGGCGGCTGGGGGGTAGAGGCTGCCACGAGGCCAGACCACGCCACCGCACTCCAGCCCGGGCAACACCGAGCACTGGGTGAGCGAGACTCCGTCTGTAGTCCCAGTACCTCGGGAGGCTGAGGCGGGCAGAGCACTCGGCGTCAGGAGCTGGCGACCAGCGTGGCCAAGATGGCGAACGCGTGCCTGCATCCAAAGGAGAAAAGGCAGGCAGCGGTGGCGCGCGCCGGCAGTCCCAGGCAGTCCGCGGAGCGGGCAGCAGCAAGCCGAGCAGATTGTAGCCTGGGCCAGAGAGGGAAAGAAAGAAAGAAAGAAAGAAAGAAAGAAAGAAAGAGAGAGAGAGAGAGAGGGAGGGAGGGAGGGAGGGAGGGAGGAAGGAAGGAAGGAAGGAAGCTAGCTTTTTTTTTTTTTTGAGACAGAGTCTCGCTCTGTCACCCAGGCTGGATGGAGTGCAGTGGTGCAATCTTGGCTCACTGCAACCCCTGCCTCCCGGGTTCAAGCGATTCTCCTGCCTCAGCCTCCCAAGTAGCTGGGGTTACAGGCACGCACCACCACACCTGGCTAATTTTTGTATTTTTTATAAAGACAGGGTTTCACCATGTTGGGCCAGGCTGGTCTCGAATTCCGGACCTCAAGTGATCCACCCCCCTCAGCCTCCCAAAGTGCTGGGATTACAGGCAGAAGAAACTGCGCCTGGCTAGGACATTTATTTTCTTATTTCGTATAGGCCAATGGTTCTCATATTTTTTGGTATCAGGACAACTTTGCACTCTCAAATGAATTTTTTTTTTTTTATTTTGAAACGTTGTCCCACTCTGTTGCCCAGACTGGAGTGCAGTGTCGTGATCTCAGCTCATTGCAACCTCTGCCTCCCAGATTTAAGTGATTCTTCTACCGCAGTCTCTGGAGTAGCTGGGATTACTGGCTTGTGCCACCATGCCCAGATAATGTTTGTATTTTTAGTAGAGATGAGGTTTTACCATGTTGGCCAGGCTGGTCTCGAACTCCTGGCCTCTGGTGATCTGCCCTCCTTGGCCTCCCAAAGTGCTGGGATTACAGGTGTGAGCCACCGTGCCTGGCCTCAAAAATTTTAGAGGGAGATAGGCAGGGTGGCTCATTCCTGTAATCTCACACTGAGGAGAACAAAATCACCTGGTGACAATTGAATAGGCCCCGGAGGCAAAATCTCCTTATCTAAGGAATTTAGAGGACAGCAAAGACCACCGGGTGACCATCTAACAGGCCATCCAGAGGCAAAACTCCTTCTCTGGGGAAATTAGTAGTAATTAGCCTTCCCTTTTTTTATTTTTTTAGAGGTGGAGTCTCACTTTGTCACCCATGTTGGAGTGCAGTCGCTGGGTCTCTGCTCACTGCAACATCCACCTCCCAGTTTCAAGAGATTCTCCTGCCTCAGCCTCCAGAGTAGCTGGGACTACAAGCGCCCATCACCACGCATGGCTAATTTTTTTGAGTTTTTAGTAGAGATGGTGTTTCACCCTGTTGGCCAGGCTGGTCTCCTGACCTCAGGTGATCCGCCTGCCTTGGCCTCCCAAAAGGCTTGAGCCACCACACCTGGCCAGTAATTAGAATTTCTATACATCTCCAGAACGTCATGCCAAAACTCGTTGAGCAACCCTTGCTGACACTGAGGCACCAAAATGTCTACAAACACAATTCTCAGAGACGTTTGAACCAGAGCAACTCCATCTTGAATAGGGGGCTGGTTAAATGAAGCTGAGACCTACTGGGCTGCATTCCCAGACAGTTAAGGCATTCTTGGTCACAGGATGAGATAGGAGGTCAGCACTGTGAACTAACCAGTGATCTCTGACTGCTGCTCAGAAAAAACAAGAGGGATGGGTAATGTAGAAATCTGAATTAATATTCTAATTCTAGGCACACTGGAATCAGCCAGCAACCCCATATCAGCTTGGTTCCAGTAGTTGCCCAGTTCATGGAAAATCTTCGTATTTAGTTTACTTGGGATAATTGTACTTACTTTGCTTTATTGTTGTAAAATATATTGTTGTTGTACTTTTTGTGTAGGATTGAGAGTAAGCTTACTCAACATTTTCTTAAATTAAACACTTATTAATCTTCCTGATATCACCTTTTGTCAGAACTTGGAGTTATGAATGACCCTTACCATACCAACGCTTTCTGACTGGGCTCCTCTCTATCCTAAATGCAGGAGACCCAATAGTTAGGCAGGAATGTCATCGCCCCTATTCAGGCTGAAGAAGTTGCAGAAAATGGATCTTCGTCTGTCTGCAACCCTTAGGATTAAGGGTTCTCTTATAGAGCGGGCGCAGTGTCTCATGCCTGTAACCCCAGCAATTTGGGAGGCCGAGGTGGGTGGATTACTTGAGGCCAGGAGTTCAGAACCAGCCTAGCCAACACAGTGAAACCCCATCTCTACCAAAAAATACAAAAATTAACCGGGTGTGGTGGCACGCATCTGTAGTCCCAGCTACTCGGGAGGCTGAGGCAGGAGAATTGCTTGAGTCTGGGAGGCGGAGGTTGCAGTGAGCCAAGATTGTGCCGCTGCACACCAGCCTGGGTGACAGAGTGAGATGCTGTCTAAAAAAAAATAAAAAAATTTAAAAAACAGTTATCTCGGCCAGGCGCGGTGGCTCACGCCTGTAATCCCAGCACTTTGGGAGGCCGAGGCGGGTGAATCACGAGGTCAGGAGATCAAGACCATCCTGGCTTAACACAGTGAAACCCCGTCTCTACTAAAAAAAATACAAAAAAAATTAGCCGGGCTTGGTGGCAGGCGCCTGTAGTCTCAGCTACTCCGGAGGCTGAGACGGGAGAATGGCATGAACCCGGGAGGCGGAGCTTGCAGTGAGCCGATATCGTGCTACTGCACTCCAGCCTGGGCTACAGAGCGAGACTCCACCTCAAAAAATAAATAAATAAGATAAATAAAAAAGAGTTATCTTATAAAAGGGAGGGGGGGGGCTGGCGCGGTGGCTCACGCCTGTAATCCCAGCACTTTGGGAGGCCAATAGGGCGCCGATCACGAGGTCAAGAGATTGAGACCCTCCTGGCCAACATGGTGAAACCCTGTTTCTACTAAAAATACAAAAATTAGCTGGGCGTGGTGGCGCACCCCTGTTGTCCCAGCTCCTCAGTGGGGCAGGAGAATTGCTTGAACCCGGGAGGAGGAGGTTGCAGTGAGCCAAGATCGCGCCACTGCACTCTAGACTGGCGACAGAGTGAGACTCTGTCTCTAAAAGAAAAAAAAAGTGATTAAGCCTCCTAAATGCTTCATAAAAAGCCATTATGACTCTCAACTGTACAACTTGCCTGCCTTACAGCTAGGTAAGGCCTGGCACACATGGAGTTAGATGCTGGAAAGAGTCAGACCTTATCTGCACTTCTGTCTGAGTCCTAGGCTCCACACCTACTACATCATTAAAATCCTGAACTTAACAAAGGTTGGCACTAAAAGTCACTAAGCGTTAACACTGTAACATGTAATTGAGACTACTGAAGAAACAGTTTTACATGCAAGGTGTGTAAGAAAAGTGAAATGTGTTTTTGGTAAAAGATTATAAGAAGTCATGGGAATTTTTTTGACTAGATTAATGAGTTAAATGACTGTATTAAGTTAGATGGAATAAAGCTGAAGGTTTAAGCAAATTGTGGAAGGTTTTTAAAAAATTAATCTTGTAGACTGGGCATGGTGGCTCATAATCCCACCACTTTGGGAGGCAAAGGCAGGTAGATCACTTGAGGTCGGGAGTTCGAGACCAGCCTGGACAACATAGTGAAACACCATCTCTACTAAAAATCCAAAAAAAAAATTAGCTGTGCGTGGTGGCACATGCCTGTAGTCCCAGCTACACAGGATGCTGAGGCAGGAGAATTGCTTGAACCTGGGAAGTGGAGATTGCACTGAGCTAAGATTGTGCCACTGCACTCCAGCCTGGGCAACAGAGCAAGACTCCATCTTGGGAAAAAAAAAAAAAACAGAAAAAAATATAGCTTCTTGGCCTTTTGGCTAAGATGAAGTGTAGTAAAAAAAACAGAAAAAAATAATAATTTTGTTAAAAAAAATTCAGTGTATGGGCCAGACATGGTGGCTCACGCCTGTAATCCCAGCATTTTGGGAGGCTGAGTTGGGTGGATCACTTGAGGTCAGGAGTTCAAGACCAGCCTGGCCAACATGGCAAAACCCAGTCTCTACTAAAAATTAAAAAAAATTAGCTGAGCATGGTGGTATGAGCCTGTAATCCCAGCTACTCAGGGAGCTGAGACATGAGAATCACTTGAACCTAGGAGGTGGAGGTTGTAGTAAGCCAAGATCATGCCACTGCACTTTAGCCTGGATGACAGAGTGAGACTCTGTCTAAAAAAAAAAAAATTCTCTGTGTGAATATATTGGCTAAAGTTAAGGGGATATTATTCAGTTTTTCTGTAAAGTAAACATTGGAATAAAAGCAAACTATGTTTTTCTTAAAGCAAAAACCTGCTTATAATATGCTCTTTAACAAAAATTTGTAAAGCGTTATAAAAGGTTTATGAGAATCTTACCTTATGGTTAAACATTGACATTGGGTAGGTATGTCTATAAGGTTTTATTGAGAATTGGGTTTAACAATAATACACTAATGTAAAGGTGAAAGTTTGTCTTATTTGGTACAAAAATCATACAGGAAGCATTGTCAAATTGAAATGGTATTTGGCTTTCTTGAGGCTGTATTTTTATAAATATGTTCTTGGTATGTGTTCCAAAATAATGGGAAACTCATAATTCGGATATGACTTAGTATATGTTATTAATAATTATAATTGTTACATAAAGTCATTGTATGCCACAGAGGTAACCACATTTCTTTGTTAATCATGTTGTTGACTGTGGCTGTCCTAAGACGTTTTGTCATCCATAAATAATTGTTGTCTTGCTTTGGTCCTCTTTAGAAGGTGGTTTATAATCAAGTATAGAACTCTAACAGATGTTCTTAAATGCACGTTTCTGATAACTTTTGAGATTGTGACATTAGAATAGAGGAAAAAACTTTCAGGACTCTCATGAAGAGCTGAAATGTTCATGAATATCAAACAGGAGTTAACTGCATGTACTAAACTAATAGAAGCCTGAAGTAACCTTTTTTAACATTTGCTTAAAATGTTGCTAATCTTTTGCTTTGTTTTTCAGAGTTAAGAAAAAGTTTCTTTTTAGCTATTTACAGCTTTTAACAATTGAGTAAAGTGAACAAAATTTAGAGCATATTTGTTTCTCTCTACCTGATTTCTCCAGAATTTGGAAACTAGTTGTGAGTATTCTTAACTTATGGCAATGTAGTTATTGGCATAAGTGCAATAAGAATCTGTTTTTAGCCAGGCGCAGTGCCTCATGCCTGTAATCCCGGCACTTTGGGAAGCTGAGGCGGGTGGATCACCCAAAGTCAGGAGTTCAAGACCACCCTGGCCAACATGGTGAAACCTTGTCTCTACTAAAAATACAAAAATGAGTCAGGCATGGTGCTGGGCACCTGTATGCTGTCCCAGCTACTCGGGAGGCTGAGGTGGCAGAATTGCTTGAACCTGGGAGGAGGAGGTTGCAGTAAGCTGAGATCATGCCATCGCACTCCACCCTGGTGACAAGAGCAAAACTCTGTCCCTGCCCCTCCCCCCTCCAAAAAAAGAGTCTGTTTTTGCAACAGGACACAATTGGAGAAATTGGTTATTTTAGGCCAGGTGCAGTGGCTCACACCTGTAATTCCAGCACTTTGGGAGGCTGAGGTGGGTGGATCACAAGGTCAGGAGTTCAAGACTAGCCTGGCCAAGATGGTGAAACCCCGTCTCTATTAAAAATACAAAAAAATGGCCAGGTGTGGTGGCTCACACCTGTAATCCCAGCACTTTGGGAGGCCAAGGCAGGCAGATCACAAGGTCAGGAGTTCAAGACCCACCTGGACAACATGATGAAACCCCGTCTCTACTAAAAATACAAAAATTAGCCGGGCACAGTGGCACATACCTGTAATCCCAGCTACTCAGGAGGCTGAGGCAGAAGAATCACTTGAACCCAGGAAATGGAGTTGCAGTGAGCCAAAATCACACCACTGCACTCCATCCTGGTGACAGAGTGAGATTCCATCTCAAAAAAAAAAAAAAAAAAAAAAAACCCAAAATCCAAAAACCAAAAAAATTAGCTGGGCATGGTAGTGGGTGCCTGTAATCCCAGCTACTCAGGAGGCTGAGGCAGGAGAATTGCTTGAACCCAGGAAACGGAGGTTGCAGTGAGCCAAAATCACGCCACTGCACTCCATTGTGGGTGTCAGAGTGAGACTCCATCTCAAAAAAAACCCCCAAAACCAAAAACCAAAAAAAATTAGCTGAGCATGGTGGTGGGTGCCTGTAATCCCAGCTACTTGGGAGGCAGAGGCAGAGAATTGCTTGAACCCAGGAGGTAGAGGTTGCAGATCATGCCACTGCACTCCAGCCTGGGCAACAGAGCAAGACTCCATCTCAAAAAAAAAAAAAAAAAAGAATTGGTTATTTATTTTTTATTTTTATTTATTTATTTTTGAGACAGAGTTTCACTCTTGTAATCCAGGCTGGAGTGCAATGGCACAATCTCAGCTCACTGCAACCTCTGCCTCCCAGGTTCAAGCGATTCTCCTGCCTCAGCCTCCCGAGTAGCTGGGATTACAGGCATGAGCCACCTTGGCATGAGCCACCTCGCCCAGGCAGAATGTCACTTCTGACAATCCCAGGAGGCCCAAATTATCTTGGAACATAAAGAGGAGAGGAATTTACCCAACTCATAGGTATTTGATGGTATAAACTCATGGCTGGGCTCGGGTTTATTTTTTTTTATTTTTTTTTGCCCGAGACAGAGTCACCTAGGCTGGAGTGCAGTGGCGCGATCTCAGATCATTGCAACCTCTGCCTTCTGGGTTCAAGCGATTCTTCTGCCTCAGCCTCCCGAGTAGCTGGGACTACAGGCATGCATCACCATGCCCGACTAGTTTTTGTATTTTCAGTAAAGACGGGGTTTTGCCATATTGGCCAGGCTGTTTTTGAACTCCTGATCTCAGGTGGTCCACCCACCTTGGCCTGCCAAAGTGCTAGGATTACAGGCATAAGCCACCGCGCCTGGCCTAAAAAGTTTTATATGAGATTCCTTCTATGGAACAGAGTTCCATTAAAGCTAATTAAAAAAGCCAATATGACAAATAATTATTCTTGCTGGACTTTATTCAAATAATCAGGCCAAGCATAATAAAACAAATCAGTCTTACTATGATTTGTCTTTAGTGAAAATGGGGGAAACTGGAGAGAGAAAAATTAAGTTTCAAGAGCTGTGTATGGTACACTTGTTATTATATTCTAATCTCATCAGTTGCTTTTACGTTTTTTTCCTGCAATTTAGACTAACTGCTTGTTTCTGTGAACCAACCAGTAATCTCTTGCTGCAGCTCAAAAGAAACAGAAGGGATGGGTAATGTAAAAATCTGGATCAGTATTCTAATTCTGGATGCATTGGAATCAGCTAGCAACTTCATATCAGCTTGGTTCCAACAGTAGCCCAGTTCATTGAAAGCCTTCTTATTTAGATTACTTGGGATAATTTCACTTATTTTGCTTTATTGTTTTGGAATATATTATTGTTATACTCTTTGTGTAGGAATGAGGATAAGCTTACTTACTATTATTATTTTTTTTAGATGGAGTCTCACTTTGTCACCCATGCTAGAGTGCAGTGGCATAATCTTGGTTCACTGCAACCTCCGTCTCCCAGGTTCAAGCGACTCTTCTGCTTCAGCCTCCGGAACAGCTGGAATTACAGGCGCGCACCACCATTCCCGGCTAATTTTTGCATTTTTAGTAGAGACAGGGTTTCACCATGTCGGCCAGGCTGGTCATGAACTCCTGACCTCAAGCGATCTGCCCTCCTTGCCCTCCCAAAGTGCTGGGATTGCAGGTCTGAGCCACTGCTCCTGGCCCCAGATAATCACCTTTTGTTGGAACTCAAAAGTTATGAATGGCCCTCGCCATACCAATGTTTTCTGACTGGGTTTCTCTCTACCCTAAATGCAAGAGACCCAATAGTTAGGCAGGAATGTCATCGCCCCTATTCTGGCTGAAGAAGTTACAGAAGATGGATCTTCATCCCGCTGCAACCTTTAGGATTAAGTGTTCTCCTATAAAAGAGGGGGAGGGAAATGTCAGAGACGTTTGAACCAGAGCAACTGCATCTTGAATAGGGGCTGGGTAAAATGAGGCTGAGACCTACTGGGCTGCATTCCCAGATGGTTAGGCATTCTAAGTCACAGAATGAGATAGGAAGTTGGTACAAGATATAGGTCATAAAGACCTTGCTGATAAAACAGTAAAGAAGCTGGCCAAAACCCACCGAAACCAAAATAGTGACGAGAGTGACCTCTGGTCATCCTCACTGCTACACTCCCACCTGTGCCACGACAGTTTACAAATGCCATGGCAACGATAGGAAGTTACCCTACATGGTCTAAAAAGGTGGCTCATGAATAATCCACCCCTTGTTTAGCATATAATCAAGAAATAACCATAAAAATGGACAACCAGCAGCCCTCAGGGCTGCTCTTTCTACAGAGTAGCCATTCTTTTATTTATTTATTTTTTTATTAATTTTTTTTGTATACAAAAACAATAAACATTTTCTAAAAATACATACAAACAAAGAGATGCGTATCAAACATATTAGGAAGGTTGCACATGGGAAGTCGGGGAATAGAAATGGGGGTGGGAGTTAAAATAAATGAGAGAGGGACTTTATATGGATCAGTGATAATAACTCAATCCTCCATTTGACAAAGAAGAGGAAGAAGGAAGAGGAAGAAAAAGAAAGTGGGATAAAGGATCAGAAAGGGAGGAAAATAGAAAAAATTAGAGTATGACTCCAGGGTAGACCTGTTTTGTTGTCACTGAGTTGGTTGGTTGGTTTGTCTGTTGTATTCTTCATGTTTCGCCAAGTTGGCCAGACTGGTCTCGAACTCCTAGCCCGAAGTGATCAACCCGCCTCGCCCCCCAGAGTGCCGGGACCACAGGCGTGAGCCACCACGTCCAGCCCCCACATTGCTTCTGGCCTCCGTGGTAGACCTCCCAGACGGAGCGGCCAGGCAGAGGAGCTCCTCACTTCTACCCAGACACGGGGCGGCCAGGCAGAGGGGCTCCTCACTTCCCAGACGGGGCGGCCAGGCAGAGACGCTCCTCACTTCTTCCCAGACGATAGGTGGCCGGGCAGAGGCGCTCCTCACTTCCCAGACGATGGGTGGTCGGGCAGAGGCGCTCCCCATTTCCCAGACGATGGGTGGCCGGGCAGAGGCGCTCCTCACTTCCCAGACGATGGGCGGCCGGGCAGAGGCGCTCCTCACCTCCCAGACGATGGGTGGCCGGGCAGAGGCACTCCTCACTTCACAGATGGGGCAGCCGGGCAGAGGCGCTCCTCACCTTCCAGACGATGGGTGGCCGGGCAGAGGCGCTCCTCACCTCCCAGACGGGGCAGCCGGGCAGAGGCGCTCCTCACTTCTTCCCGGACGGGGCGGCCGGGCAGAGGCGCTCCTCACTTCTTCCCGGACGGGGCGGCCGGGCAGAGGCGCTCCTCACTTCCCAGACGGTGGGTGGCCGGGCAGAGGCGCTCCTCACTTCTTCCCGGATGGGGCGCCCGGGCAGAGGCGCTCCTCACTTCCCAGACGAGGCGGCCGGGCAGAGGCGCTCCTCACTTCTTCCCGGACGGGGCGGCCGGGCAGAGGCGCTCCTCACTTCTTCCCGGACAGGGCGGCTGGGCAGAGGCGCTCCTCACTTCCTCCCGGGCGGGGCGGCCGGGCAGAGGTGCTCCTCACCTCCCAGACGGTGGGAGGCCGGGCAGAGGCGCTCCTCACTTCCCAGACGATGGGTGGCCGGGCAGAGGCGCTCCTCACTTCCCAGACGGGGCGGCTGGGCAGAGGCGCTCCTCACTTCCCAGACAGGGTGGCCGGGCAGAGGCGCTCCTCACTTCCCAGACGATGGGTGGCCGGGCAGAGGCGCTCCTCACTTCCCAGACGATGGGTGGCCGGGCAGAGGCGCTCCTCACTTCCCAGACGGGGTGGCCGGGCAGAGGCGCTCCTCACTTCCCAGACGGTGGGTGGCCGGGCAGAGGCGCTCCTCACTTCTTCCCGGATGGGGCGCCCGGGCAGAGGCGCTCCTCACTTCCCAGACGGGGCAGCCGGGCAGAGGCGCTCCTCACTTCTTCCCGGACGGGGCGGCCGGGCAGAGGCGCTCCTCACTTCCTCCCGGGCGGGGCGGCCGGGCAGAGGCGCTCCTCACCTCCCAGACGGTGGGAGGCCGGGCAGAGGCGCTCCTCACTTCCCAGACGATGGGTGGCCGGGCAGAGGCGCTCCTCACTTCCCAGACGGGGCAGCTGGGCAGAGGCGCTCCTCACTTCCCAGACAGGGTGGCCGGGCAGAGGCGCTCCTCACTTCCCAGACAGGGTGGCCGGGCAGAGGCGCTCCTCACTTCCCAGATGATGGGTGGCCGGGCAGAGGCGCTCCTCACTTCCCAGATGATGGGTGGCCGGGCAGAGGCGCTCCTCACTTCCCAGACGATGGGTGGCCGGGCAGAGGCGCTCCTCACTTCCCAGACGGGGCAGCTGGGCAGAGGCGCTCCTCACTTCCCAGACAGGGTGGCCGGGCAGAGGCGCTCCTCACTTCCCAGACAGGGTGGCCGGGCAGAGGCGCTCCTCACTTCCCAGATGATGGGTGGCCGGGCAGAGGCGCTCCTCACTTCCCAGACGATGGGTGGCCGGGCAGAGGCGCTCCTCACTTCCCAGACGGGGCGGCCGGGCAGAGGCGCTCCTCACTTCCCAGACGGTGGGTGGCCGGGCAGAGGCGCTCCGCACTTCCCAGACGGGGCGGCCGGGCAGAGGCGCTCCTCACTTCCCAGACGGTGAGTGGCCGGGCAGAGGCGCTCCTCACTTCCCAGACGGTGGGTGGCCGGGCAGAGGCGCTCCTCACTTCCCAGACGGTGGGTGGCCGGGCAGAGGCGCTCCTCACTTCCCAGACGGTGGGTGGCCGGGCAGAGGCGCTCCTCACTTCTTCCCGGACGGGGCGGCCGGGCAGAGGCGCTCCTCACTTCTTCCCGGACGGGGCGGCCGGGCAGAGGCGCTCCTCACTTCTTCCCGGACGGGGCGCCCGGGCAGAGGCGCTCCTCACTTCTTCCCGGACGGGGCGGCCGGGCAGAGGCGCTCCTCACTTCTTCCCGGACGGGGTGGCCGGGCAGAGGTGCTGCTCACTTCCCAGACGGGGCGGCCGGGCAGAGGCACTCCTCACTTCCCAGACGGGGCGGCCGGGCAGAGGCGCTCCTCACTTCCCAGACGGGGCGGCCGGGCAGAGGCGCTCCGGAGTAGCCATTCTTTTATTCCTTTACTTTTTTTTTTTTGAGACAGAGTCTCACTCTGCTGTCCAGGCTGGAGTGCAGTGGTGCAATCTCAGCTCATTGCAACCTTTGCCTACTGGGTTCAAGCAATTCTCCTGCCTTAGCCTCCCGAGTAGCTGGAATTACAGGTGCCTGCCACCAAACCAGCTAATTTTTGCATTTTTAGCAGAGACCGGGTTTCACCATGTTGGCCAGGCTGGTCTCGAACTCCTGACCTGGTGATCCACCCGCCCTGGACTCCCAAAGTACTAGGATTACAGGTGTGAGCCACCGTGCCTGGCGGAAGTGTTCTTCCTTTCTAATAAACTTTCCTTTTTCAAACCTATACTGTTGTCAGTAAGTTCTTCCTACCAACCCGTGAATCGACAACTTCCTGGTGCCGGACTCTGATACCTTGCCTGGCAAGCACTTTGGGAGGCTGAGGCAGGAGGATCGCTTGAGGCTAGGAGTTCAAGACTAGTCTGCATTACATAAAAGACCCCATCTCTACAAAAGAACAAACAAAAAATATAACCAGTTATGATGGCACATGCCTGTGGTTCTAGCTACTTGGGGGGCTGAAACCTGAGAAACACTTGAACCTGAGAGGTCAAAGGTGCTGTGAGCTGAAATTGCATCACTGCACTCCAGCCTGGGTAACAGAGTGACACCCTGTTTCAATATTAATTAAAAAAAAAAAAAACCAACATGTAGGTAGCCTGGGCAACAGTGTGAAAATGCATTTCTACAGAAAATACAAAAAGTAGCCAGGCATGGTGGCATGTACCTGTAGTCCCAGCTACTCAGGAGACTGAGGTGGGAGGATTGCTTGGGTCTGGGAGGTCAAGTCTGCAATGAGCCATGATCACACCACTGCACTTCATCCTGGGCGATAGAGCCAGATACTGTCTTAAAAAGCCACCAACCGGCCAGGCATGGTGGCTCACGCCTGTAATCCCAGCACTTTGGGAGGCTGAGGTGGGTGGATCACGTGAGGTCGGGAGTTCAAGACCAGCCTGACCAACATGGAGAAACCCCGTCTCTACTAAAAATACAAAAATTAGCTGAGCTTGGCGCCACATGCCTGTAATCCCAGCTACTCAGGAGGCTGAGGCAGGAGAATCGCTTGAACCTGGGAAGCAGAGATTGCAGTGAGCTGCGATTGCAACACTGTACTCCAGCCTGGGCAACAAGAGTGAAACTCCATCTAAAAAAAAAAAAAAAAAAAAAAAAAAACCAAAACAAAAAAACAGGCCGGGCGCGGTGGCTCATGCTTGTAATCCCAGCACTTTGGGAGGCCAAGACAGGCAGGTCACGAGGTCAGGAGATTGAGACCACAGTGAAACTCCGTCTCTACTAAAAAAAAAAAAAAAAAAATACAAAAAATTAGCCAGGCATGGTGGCGGGCGCCTGTAGTCCCAGCTACTTGGAGAGGCTGAGGCAGGAGAATGGCGTGAACCCGGGAGGTGGAGCTTGCACTGAGCCGAGATCGCGCCACTGCATTCCAGTCTGGGTGACAGAGTCAGACTCCGTCTCAAAAAAGAACCAACCAAACAAACAAAAGCAAAAAGCATGTAGGCAGTCGGGTGTGGTGGCTCATGCCTGCAATCCTAGCACTTTGGGAAGCCAGGCAGATGGATCACTTGAGGTCAAGAGTTCGAGACCAGCCTGACCTGTATGTTGAAACCCTGTCTCTACCAAGAATACAAAAATTAACCGGGCATGGTGGTGCACACTTGTAATCCCAGCTACTCAGGAGGCTGAGGCAGGAAAATCACTTGAACCCAGGAGGAGGAGGTTGCAGTGAGCCGAGATTGTGCCACTGCACTCCAGCCTGGTTGACGGAGTGAGACCCTGTCTCAAAAAAATAAAAAATTCATTACATAACTAAAAAGACAGTGTGGTATTGGTGAAGAATAAAGACAAAGATCAATGCATAGAGTAGCAAACCCAGAAACAGACCCAAACAAATAGTACCCAACTAGTGACAGGTATGCATCACCATGCCCAGCTAATTTTGTTGTATTTTTAGTAGAGACGCAGTTTGGTCACCATGTTGGCCAGGCTGTTCTCAAACTCCTGAGTGTGATGGCTCGTGCCTGTAATCCCAGAACTTGGGAGGCCGAGGGTGGATCACTTGAGCCCATGAGTTTGAGACCAGCCTGGGCAATATGGCAAAAACCCGTGTATATTTAAAAGAAAAAAATTGTCCGGCATGATGGCTCACTCCTGTAATCTCAGCACTTTGGGGGGCCGAGGCAGGTGGATAATCTGAGGTCAGGAGTTTGAGACCAGCCTGACCAACAAGGTGAAACCCCATCTTTACTAAAAATACAAAAATTAGCTGGGTGTGGTGGTGGGCACCTGTAATCCCAGCTACTCGGGAGGCTGAGGTAGGAGAAATGCTTGAACCTAGGAGGCAGAGGTTGCAGTGAGCCTCCAAGGGGCTGCAGCCCACCCTGGCCAGGATGGTCTTAAACTCCTAACCTCAGGTGATCCACCTGCCTTGGCCTCCCAAAGTGCTGGGATTACAGGCGTGAGCCACTGCACCCAGCCTGAAGTTTTATTATTACTCAAGTCAGTCTCCCCGAGCATTTGAGCATTTGGGGATCAGAGTTTTTAAGGATAGTTTGGTGGGTAGTGGGAGGCAGCCAGTGAGTCAGGAGTGCTGATTGGTTGGGTTGGAGATTAAATCATAGAGAGCTGAACTGTCCTCTTGTGCTAGGTCAGTTCCCAGGTGGGGGCCACAAGATCACATGAGCCAGTTTATCAATCCGAGTGGTGCCAGCTGATCCATCTAGTGCAGGGTCTGCAAAATATCTCAAGCATTTATCTTAGATTTTACAATAGTGACGTTATCACCAGGAGTGACTTGGGGAGCATCGGAATCTTGTAGCCTCCAGGGATATGACTCCCAAACCAAAATTTCTAACCTGTTGACTAATTTGTTAGTCCTATAAAGGTAGTCTTGTCCCAGGCAAGAAGGGGGTTTGTTTTGGGAAAACGCAGTTATATTTGTCTCAAACTACAAACTATAAACTAAGTTCCTCCTAAAATTAGTTCAGCCTATGCCCGGGAATGGACAAAGACAGCTTGGAGGTCAGAAACAGGATGGAGTTGGCCAGGTCAGACCTCTGTCACTGTCTCAGTTACAATTCTGCAATGACAGTTTCAGGAGGCCCCTTCGGGGAAGTAGAAATGACCAGCATTGGGAGGGAGTTAGAAGGTTCTTACAACACAGAATGAACACAACATTTGCAGTGCCTTGAACCCCAAAGAGCAAGTGCCAGCCACTCAATAAATAAGCCCTGGATGAAGGGTGGGGAGGGGGTCAGGAGTCCCATCCCAACTTTGGAAATCTAGGCAGGACCTGGCCCATCGTGGTATATGGGGCTCTGGTATTGAGTCTTGGAAGGAAAGAGCTATGGTAGCTTCCCGACATGATGGCCAAAATCCTGTTCCATTTTCCTATTACCAGCCTTTCTGCTCAGTCTTTAGTTACCACCTCTCCAATGGAGGGAAAATGTAATAGACAAGCAAGTATCCCTGCATCCTGGAAGCCCAAGGGAGTCCCTGCCATGTGCCAGGCACTGCACCCAATGTGGGGGACAGCAAACAAGCCAGTGGCAGGATGGTGACACACACACAGCTCCTGAGTGACAGGGTGGGCTGGGAGGGAGTGGGCTCTGCAGACAAGGCAGGGAAAGGGATTCCAGGGAGAGTGAGTGAGGAGATGAGGAGGGGGCACCTAGTTCCTTTCCAGGTCCTCTTTGTGCAGCCCGGAGCACCAGTGGGGAGGGAGGACAGCCCCCTAAGCAACCAGACTGCTGGGGAAGGTGAGCTAGTGGTTTCCTACAGGGGACAGACAGGATCCAATCTGAGTTTGAAGATCATTTTGCAGTAACAAGGCAGTCCTACAGCCCTGAAGAGATGAGCAGGTGGCTCCTGGCACAGCCCCAGCAGGGGGAGGGAATAAGGGGTACAGGATGCCCAGTGGCACTGCCAGGTTACTGGCATGGCTCATTAAAAAAACCTAGGGAGGGACACCGGGCGTGGTGGCTCACGCTTGTAATCACAGCACTTTGGGAGGCCAAGATGGGCAGATCACGAGGTCAGGAGATCGAGACCATCCTGGCTAACATGGTGAAACCCTGTCTCTACTAAAAATACAAAAAAATTAGCTGGCCGTGGTGGCGGGCGCCTGTAGTCCCAGCTACTCGGGAGGCTGAGGCAGGAGAATGGCGTGAACCCGGGAGGCGGAGCTTGCAGTGAGCCGAGATCGCACCACTGCACTCCAGCCTGGGTGACAGAGCGAGACTCCGTCTCCAAAAACCAACCAACCAACCAAACAAAAAACCTAGGGAGGGACAAGATCTGGGGCTGGGTGGAGAAGAAAAGGAGACTCCCCTTGGACATCTAGACTCAGCCCCTGCTCTGCAGAGGCACATGGTTAGCTGTCGGGGGCCTGCTCCCCACCTCCTTTCTTCCCACTGTCTTATCCAGTGCCCCAGGGGCCAGGACCCCCACCCACAGATGACTCATAGGACCCAGTGCGTCTCCCTGCTCTGATCCGTAAAGCCAATGGCCTCCCTGACATTTCCATCTGGAGGTCACAAAGCTTTCAAATTCAGCCCCACCCCCTACACACCCCTCTGACCTACTCTCCCAGTTCCACGTTGCGGTTGGCCAGGCAAGCCTTCCTGACATCTGCCTGCCTTCCGCCCAAGTTTTTATCTCACCTGGATCTCTAAGCTCCGCCCATTTCCCTCCAACACCTCTGGGTGCCAGTAACATCTGCTCCCACAGACCACTACAGCCTCTGGACATACCAACCTGGTCACCAATCTGTTTACCTTCCTTTCCTGGCCTCTGGCTGTGACAAATGAGGCAATGCGGCTTTGCTAACTCCAGAACTAAGCAAAACTGTTCCTTGATCCACAGCCCAGACCCTTCATTGAACTTAGGTGCTAAACTCTGTTAAGCCTGACCTTCAGGACCAGAGTGAGCAGAGGAAATGAGAGAGAAGACCCGGCACAGAGGCAACAGCCCCTATCCTCGGGGCATGTTCAGTAGTGACTTTTCCCACTAGGGCTGGTTCCCTACACAGGGTAGAGGTCTGGGCAGGGAAGGGACTCAGGGTGCCCAGGTCAAGAGTTCCAGAGGCAGACCAGAACCCAGTTCTGTGCTGGGGAGAGCTGGAAAGGAGACAGGGTCTTGGCAGGTCTCAAGGCTGACAAACCACAACCGACACACCAGTGGGTAGAGCACTGGAGGGAGAGACCCTCTGGCCAGGGGCCTGGGTGGACTTGGGCACTTAGGAGTTAACAGAAGTTCCCATGGCAGTCTGGGGCCCTGAGCCCATGAGCCAGGTTGGGGGCTAGTGAGGCCCTAGGGAGGAGAAGTCTGGGAAGATGGGTGGGGCTGGGTGGGGGAATGAGGCCTTAGGAGGTGGGTAACGTGGCCCCTTTGGGTATCCTGGAGAAAATCTCCTGCTCTGGCCCTCATTCAGGGAAGTCTTTGATGATTTATTTTGGGGACTGAGCCAGGTGTGCTAGCATACACTGGCGTGGGCAGAGCAGGGGTCCCTGAGCAGAGACCTGCTGGTCACAAGATCACGGAATCCTACACAGGGACATTTCTACCATCTCTGTACAGTGAAATCCCAGTCGAATACTATCCCGACAGGGAGCTTACTACCCCACCAAAGTTAGGCCTGAAGTATCACTGGACATTGATTCCAATTCTGTTTCTGCTGGAGGAAAGGGAGGGAATCCAGGTGTAGGGTTCCTAGTCACTCCAGTGGGGCTGGCAGCCTCTTCTCCCTTCTCAAGTGTGGACACCTTTGCACAAACATGGGAGTGAAGCCTCAGCCTATCATTCCCCTATCCCCCACCTCCCACCCCTCCAGAAGGCACTAGCTCTCAGACCACACTGAGTTCACGGGGCTGGTGATGCCCCTCTTTCACCCTCACCCACCCCACCCATCACCAGCAGTAGTACTTGGGTGAGGGGGGCTGGCTCTGAAGTTCCCTCCCCAGTGGGGCAAGCTGACGCTCTCACATCTAGCTTAGGTATTTCGGATCCAGAAGTACCTTTTTTATATCCAGAAAAGCACAAAGACATTGGCAGTGATGTTGGATAGGTTATGTCCCTGTCTGCCCTGCCCCATCGGCGACAATTCAGGAGCTTCAGGGGTGAGTCAGGGCCAAGCTGCTCGCCAGTGACCAGAACAAGGCCTCTTTGTCCTAAAAACAGTTTGCGTTTCCCTTCAGCTCACCCACACCACACCATGCCTGCTACATCTGTGACCCTAACCCAAGGCTGTCACCTGATGTCACTCTGCTGTTCGGTACACACACACACACACACACACACACACACACACACACACACCCGGTCCTGGCCCACAGTCTCATCTAAACACACAAGATGCTGCCTAGACTGCGTGGAGCTTCTTCCTTCTAACAATTGTTTTCCAATTTTAGAAAATGGGACAATTAAAAACTGAAACAGAACAAAACCAGGGAACCATCTGCAAGACGTCATGTGTGAGCACCTGGTCCAGCATGTTCTGAGTGTTCTTGATCTTTCCAGAGCCCTTACAAAGCCCTGTTCTCCTTCAGGGTGCTGAGGGCCACAGACCTGCAGTGAGAACTTACAAAGACCCGCCACATACTTCGAATTTCCAGAGGAGCTTTGCCCGTTCCTGTGGTCACAACTACCGCCAGGACAACCTAGGGGTCACCGTGCTGAGCCGCTTCAGGAACCAACTCAAGCCCCACTCTCTGGGAAGTGTTCCCAGACCCTCAGAACCAGTTTGGGCTCTGCTCATCCGGATGTTCCGCTTCCCTGGCCAGCTGGGAAGCATTGAGGCGAGTCCCAGCTTCCCTTGCTGCAGCACACTGAGGCCATTTTTCCAAAATCTTTTTGTTGTTGTTGTTGAGACAGGGTCTTGCTTTGTCACCCAGCCGGGAGTGCAACCACAGCTCCCTGCAGCCCTGACCTCCCAGGCTTGAGTAATCCTCCAACTTCAGCCTCCTGAGTAGCTGGGACTACACGTATGCGCCATCACACCCTGCTGGTGTTTAAATTTTTTTGTAGAGATAGGGTCTCTGTTGCCCAGGCTGGTCTTGAACTCCTGGCCTGAAGCGATCCTCCTGCCTTGGCCTCCCATAGTACTGAGATTACAGGCGTGAACCACCCAGCCCGGCCAGGATTTTGGGTAAGTGGTGAGGCACAGGGAGGTGGCACTGGTCACCAGCAGACGCATGCAGGAGCGCCTGTCTACAGCTCTGGGGGTGGTGGCAGCAGCTCTTCACGGCCACCCCAGGACCCACTCCACTTGGCACTGGCTGGTGGTCATGCTTCCATCAGAAGAACCTTGGGCCATGCTGTAAAGGGACAACAGGACAAATCAAGGGACCCAGGCAGGTGTTCCCTAGAGAACAGGGTGATGGGTCAGAGGCTTGACCCCACTTACGCTCTTCCTCAGGGGTGAGATTGGTTGAGTGCTCAGGAAGCCAATACCTGGCTTGTTATGGGATGAAGCTCTTGGCCAGAGGGGACCCAGGTGTGTGCTGATGAGAGGCCCCATCTCTAGGTTGGAATCGTTGCTTGGGCTCTGGGGAGCACTAATTAACAAATGTGTGAGCCGGGCGCGGTGGCTCACGCTTGTAATCCCAGCACTTTGGGAGGCCGAGGCGGGCGGATCACGAGGTCAGGAGATCGAGACCATGGTGAAACCCTGTCTCTACTAAATGTATAAAAAAAAAAATAAGCCGGGCGCGGTGGCGGGCGCCTGTAGTCCCAGCTACTCGGAGAGGCTGAGGCAGGAGAATGGCGTGAACCCGGGAGGCGGAGCTTGCAGTGAGCCGAGACTGTGCCACTGCACTCCAGCCTGGGCGACAGAGCAAGACTCCGTCTCAAAAAAAAAAAAAAAAAAAAAAAACAAAACAAAAAAAACACAAATGTGTGGTTAGGGTGAACCCGCAGGCACACTGGCTAAAACGGAGAGGCACAGAGTGCACAGTACTTTTTCAAGGTGGAGCCAGGGGAAGAACCCAGAGCAGGGAAAGCTCAGAAACAGGACTGCACCCAAACAGCCCGGCAGCCCAGGCCACCTCTGCCGCATTCACAAGGATGGCTTTGCCTGAGAGGGCCTGCAGGTGGTGGTCACCACTCCCCCTGTCCAATGAGGGGAGGGCTGCTTCCCAGGCGGGTTAGGAGGGGCCTAGCCCAGCCCCATCCCCTCAGGGGAGAAGGCAGAACAGACAGACACAGCAGACGCGCCCACGGATATAACTTAGTTTATGGGTCAAGCCGATGCAATGCGAAGTTGTTTCTGTTCCTTTTTTTTTTTTTTTTTTTTAACCAAAATAAATAAATCAGATCTGTCCCTGTGAAGGTCAGAGTGATAAATGAGGGGCAGCTGGCCCCTTGGCCATGGCCTGGCCCCTTACCCCCAGCCCCTCCTCTCCCTCTTCTGACCTGCTTTGGCACAGCAAAGAAAATGATGCATCAGAAAGTCTCCACTGGGTTAAAGGAGAAAGAAAGAGTGGTTAGGGTGGGGAGGGAGGCCAAGGGAGGAGGTGGGTGGAGGTGGAGGGTTAACAGGACCAAGACAGAGCAGCCAGTGCCCCGGCGGTGGCGACCTGAGCGGGGCTTCCTGGCTACACACAGACTCTGTGGGCTCCAGGTGCTGACTGGGCCCAGGCAGGGTGGGTGGGGCATGCTTGGGCCCTACACACAGCCTGGAACCCTCGAAGGAACAGCAGATAATGGACACTGCAGAGACCGAAGCTGCCCTTTCTGTGCCAGGTCAGGCCAAGGCTCTCTCCTGCCAGCTGCCCCGGGTCATCCTCAGTTCATGCCACAGCTGGGGCCCACCCTAGAAACCTCTGCCAGCCATGGCTAGATCCGACTCCAGGCTCCTCTACAGATTCTAAGGCTCAGGCTCAAGATGAAGCTATCCTAGTCTCAAATACAGGAGCCTGTGTGTTGCTGGGTGACAGGGGTTGCCAGCACACTAGGAAGCCACACAAGGCCCAGTCCCTACCCTAGTGGGTGAGACTGGTGGGGAGGGCTGTGGCCAGAGCTGACCCCTCCCCAAGGACATCCCTCGGGGGCTACCTTTCCTCCTGCTTCCCCGGGGCCTCCTGGAAAACTGCTCAGAAGTCAGCAGAGCCTGGGCAGCGTGTGGCCTGTGGGACAGCCAAGCACTGGAGGGGGACGACAGCCTAACTCCTACGAGAGCAGAGGGAGGGGTGGTGGCACAGCGAGGAGGGCGGCGGTGTGGGCAGTGCTGAGGCACTATTCTTTAGTCGAGAAGCAAGGGGCAGTCATGGGTGTGGAGAGAGCAGTGGCCCAAGCAACCCTAGGCAGCATCTACGAGAAGTTCTTGAAGACGTCCAGGTCGAAGGCCGTGTCCAGGAGGCGCTGCAGCTCCGTCAGGTGGGTCTTCTTGTTGCCGGTGGCTGGAGCAGCCGCTGGGTCCCGGCCGGCATACCTAAGAGACAGAGGGAGGGGGCAGTGAGGGCAGGGGCCACTGAGTTGGCCCAGCCCATCTCTCTGCTGCATGTGCCTGGCTAACTGCCTACTGGCCTGAGGGGAGGGTCCCACAGCCTTCCTGGCAGGGACTGAGGCCTTACCAGACGGGCTTGGCACGGCTGATGGTGGTCCGAAGTCTTGGCTTCACGTAGTCATAGTAGCCTTGGTTCTTGTGCTCCTCCTGGCACCAGGCCAGCTCAGCACTGGGGTACTTCTGCACCTCCTTCAGCAGGAGGTCAAAGGGGAATGGCGACAGCTAGGAGACAGCAGGGGTCAGATCAAAAAGAGGAAACTCAGAGGGCAGGCAAGATCCAGCAAAGGGAAACTGGTGTTCCGAGCAGGGAAGGTCAGGAACCTGAGGGCCACACCCCAGGCAAGGCTGTTCTGTGAAGGCAACAGAGCCCTGACCCCTGCTGGGGGGACACCCTGATGGCACCATCTGCCCTCACCTGCTCAATCCTTGTGATGGCCACCTGCCCCACCATGTCGCGTGCTTTGCGCTCCCGGGTGAGGTCATAATACACTTTGCCAGTGCAGAAGAGAAGCCTTTTGACATTCTCTGGGTTCTGAGCTGCAGGGCCATCTTCTGGGATCACCCGCTGGAAGTGTGTTCCTACAAGAGAGTTCCCATGGCTAGGCTGGTTCTCTCAGAGATGTGGCTGAGAGCTCTCCTGGGCCCCTCTCACTTCTGCTGTGTGTGAGCAGAGGGCTCCTGGAGCCAGGGCTGTGCCAGGGACTGCTGCCAGGACATGCAGCTTTCAAGGGTTAGAGATGCTTCCCCTTCACCAGCCTCTGATGCCCTGTATTTGCTCTGACCAGGTGCACTTTGAAAAGCACGTTATGTGTAACAAATACACAACAGACATGGCCAGCTCTGGGTATCAAGTAACACCAGGCTAGCCCTCAAAACAGCTTGGCTCAGACTTCGGGGACAAGAGTATATTAAAACATCCCGGCCAGGTGCGGTGGCTCATGCCTGCAATCCTAGCACTTTGAGAAGCCGAGGCGGGCGGATTGCCTCAGTTCAGGAGTTCGAGACCAGCCTGGGCAACATGGTGAAACCCCATCTCTACTAAAAAAATAGAAAAAATTAGCCAGGTGTGGTGGTATGCGCCTGTGGTCCCAGCTACTCAGGAGGCTGAGGTGGAAGAATCAGTTGGGCCTGGGAGACAGAGGTTGCAGTGAGCCAAGATCATGCACTATAGTCTGGGCAACAGAGCAAGACTCCATCTCCAAAAAAAAAATCCCAGCCGGGCGCGGTGGCTCACGCCTGTAAATCCCAGCATTTTGGGAGGCTGAGGCAGGTGGATCACCTGAGGTCAGGAGTTCGAGACCAGACTGACCAACATGGTGAAACCCTGTCTTTACTAGAAATACAAAATTAGCCAGGCATGGTGGCGCATGCCTGTAATCCCAGCTACTCGGGGGGCTGAGGCAGGAGAATTGCTTGAACCCAGGAGGCAGAGGTTGTGGTGAGCCAAGAATGCACCATTGCACTCCAGCCTGGGCAACAAGAGTGAAACTCCATCTAAAAAAAAAAAAAAATTATAAAAAAATTATATTAAAAAAATCCCATGTTTATTCCATTTCTACTGCTCAGGATTTTACAAATATAAAAACTTTCAACACAATAAGAGAAAATATTCAGATAGAGAACAGTGGGTTGGCCAGCACTTTGGGAGGCTGAGGCAGGAGGATCCCTTGAGCTCAGGAGTTCGAGACCAGCCTGGGCAACATGGTGATACTCCGTCTCTGCAAAAGTACAAAAATTAGCCAGGCACGGTGGTGCACACCTTGTGTTCCCAGCTACTTGGGAGGCTTTGGTGAGAGAATCACTCTAGCCTGGGAGGCAGAAGTTACAGTGAGCCATGATGACCACGCCTCTGCACTCCAACCTGGATGACAGGGTAAGAATCTATCTCAAAAAAATATAGAAAACTGGGTTGAATGGTACAAACATATAGTTAGATAGACGGAATTAAGTTCAACGTTTGATAAAGGAGTAAAGTTAACAAACATGTATCGTACTTGGGTGATGGACACCCTAATACCCTGACTTAAGCACTACGCATCATATACAGGTAACCAAAACCAGTTGTGTTTCTATACACTAACAATGAACAATAAGAAAAGGAAATTAGGCCAACAATTCCATTTATGATACAAAAAGAATAAAAGTCTGGGCACAGTGGCTCACACATGTAATCCCAGTACTCTGGGAGGCCGAAGTAGGAGGATCACTTGAGCCCAAGAATTGAGGCTGCAGTGAGCTATGATTGCATCAGCCTGGACGACAGAGTGAGACTCTGTCTCAAAAAAACACAAACAAAAAATAAAAAACAAAAAAATTAGCTCAAAGTGGGTCAAAGATCTAAACGTAAGAGCAAAAACTGTAAAACTCAGAAGAAAACATAAGGCAAAAGTTTCACAACACTGAATTTGGTAATGATTTCTTAGATATGACACCAAAGTCACAGGCAACTGAAGAAAAAATAGACAAATCTGACTTCATGAAAATTAAAAACTTTTGTACATCAAAAGATACTAACAACAGGCCAGGTGTGGTGGCTCACGCTTGTAATCCCAGCACTTTGGGAGGCTGTGGTGGGCAGATCACCTGAGGTCAGGAGTCCAAGACCAGCCTGGCCAACATGGTGGAACCCTGTCTATACTAAAAATACAAAAATTAGCTAGGCATAGTGGCGTGCACCTGTAATCCCAGCTACTTGGGAGGCTGAGGCAGGAGAATCGCTTGAACCCAGGAGGCAGAGGTTGCAGTGAGTTGAGATTGCACCAATGCATTCCAGCCTGGGTAACAGAGTAAGACTCTATCTCGGAAAAAAAAAACAAAAAAACAAAACAAAAACCAAAACCAAAACCAGATACTAACAGCAGAATAAAAGAACAACCCATAGAACGGGAGAAAATATTTGCAAATTATATTTCTGATAAGGAATTAACATCTAGAACATACAGAGAACTCTTAAGAATCAAAAACAAGCAACCAGATTCAAAAATGGGCAAATAATTTGAATAGGCTGGGTGCCGTGGCTCACGCCTGTAATCTCAATACTTTGAGGCCAAAGTAGGAGGATTCCTTGAGCCCAGGAGTTCAAGACTAGCCTGGGCAACATAGTGAGATCCTGTCTCTTAAAAAAAATTAAATTAAAAAAAAAAAAAGGATTTCAATAGACAGTTCTCCAAGGAAGATATACAAGTGGCCAATAAGCATATGAAAAGATGCTCAACATCACTTAATCATTACAGAAATATACATCAAAGCCACAATGAAATATCATCTCACACCCATTAAGATGGCTACTATGAAAAAAACCAGAAAATAGTAGGTGCTGATGAGGATGTAGAGATGGTGGGATCCTCATATACTGTTGGTGGGATGTAAAATGCAGCCACTGTGGAAAGTTTGGCAGTTCCTCAAAAAACTAAAAATAGAATTACCATATGGTCCAGCAATTCCACTTCTGAGTACATATTCAAAAGAATTGAAAGCAGGGACTCAAAGAAGTATTTGTACACCAATGTTCATAGCAGCTCCTCTAATCACAATAGCTGAAACATGGAAGCAACCCAAGTGTCCATCGACAGATGAATGGATGAGCAAAATGTGGCGTACACATATAATGGAGTATTATTCAGTCTTTTTTTTTTTTTTTTTTTTTTTTTTGAGACAGGCTGGAGTGCAATGGCACGATCTCGGCTCACCACAACCTCTGCCTCCCGTGTTCAAGTGATTCTCCTGCCTCAGCCTCCCGAGTAGCTGGGATTACAGGTATGCACCATCACTCCCTGCTAGTTTATTTATTAATTTTTTTGAGACGGAGTCTCTCTCTGTCACCCAGGCTGGAATGCAGTGGCGCAATCTTGGCTCACTGCAACCTCTGCCTTCCAGGTTCAAGCAATTCTCCTGCCTCAGCATCCTGAGTAGCTGGGATTACCGGTGCGCGCCACCATGCCCAGCTAATTTTTGTATTTTCCGTAGAGATGGGGTTTCATCATATTGGTCAGGCTGGTCTCAAACTCGTCACCTGCCTCAGCCTCCCAAAGTGCTGAGATTACAGGTGTGAGCCACTGGGACCGGCCTATTCAGTCTTTTTTTTGTTTTGTTTTGAGATAGAGTCCTACTCTGTTGCCCAGGCTGGAGTGCAGTGGTGCAATCTTGGCTCACTGCAACCTCCGCTTCCCGGGTTCAAGCAATTCTCCTGCCTTAGCCTCCAGAGTAGTGGGGCATGCACCAACACACCCTGCTAATTTTTGTATTTTTAATAGAGACGGGGTTTCACCCTGCTGGCCAGGCTGGTCTCAAAACTTGTGACCTCAAGTGATCCACCTGCCTTGAACTCCCAAAGTGCTGGGATTATAGGGATGAGCCACCATGCCTGGCTATTCAGTCTTAAAAAAAAAGAAATTCTGACACATGCTACACAACATGGATGGACCTCGCAGACATTATGCTAAATGAAACAAGCCAGTCGCAAGGGACAAAGACTGTATGATTTCACTTATGAGTTCCATAGAGTAGTCAGTCAAATTTATAGAGGCAGTAACACATTGAACTGGATACTTAAAAATGGTCAAAATGGTAAATTTTATGTTGTGTATTTTACCATAATAAAAAAAGATTGGGGGCTGGGCACGGTGGCTCATGCCTGTAATCCTAAGCACTTTGGGAGGCCAAGATGGGTGGATCATGAGGTCAGGAGATTGAGACCATCTTGGCTAACATGGTGAAACCCCGTCTCTACTAAAAATACAAAAACAAAATTAGCTGGGCGTGGTGGCGGGCGCCTGTAGTCCCAGCTACTTGGGAGGCTGAGACGGGAGAATGGCGTGAACCCGGGAGGCAGAGCTTGCAGTGAGTCGAGATTGTGCCACCACACTCCAGCCTGAGCAACAGAGCGAGACTCTGTCTCAAAAATAAATAAATAAATAAATAAAAATAAAAAATAAAAAAAGATTGGAAAAAAAACCCCCAAAAAACAAGGGGCTCGCCTTGATTGAAGACTAAAGGGGGTTTGGTGACTGGTGGGATGCAGGCTTCCTGGCCTGGTGGCCCCTGGTGGGTGGTAAAAGCTGTGTTAGCATCCTGCACTCCACTGTCCCTATAGAAATCTCAATGTTATGGGTCTCCCTTCACACAAGTGCAGCTGGCATGTGACTTGGCAGGAACTGCCGTCCAGTGTTTTTTTCTCTGTCCTGAAGGGCTTGCTTTGGGGCTGGGCCTCCGAGCCAGTGGTGAGCTGCCACTCACCTGCTGAAGGAGGCCGCAGGCAGCGGCACTAACCCTCAATCTTGGACATACTTAATTGCCTCTAGTGGAGTCCTTGGGGGCATTTGCAGGTGAGAGGCAACAGCTCCTGGGCTGCATGTTAAGACATGTCATTTGACCAACTTGAATGTAAGCTGTGACCTTCCTCATCTGGTATCATGGGTCTTTTTTTTTTTTTTTTGGTGCCAGAGTTTTGCTCTTATTGCCCATGCTGGAGTGCAATGGCATGATCGCAGCTTACCGCAACCTCCACCTCCTGGGTTCAAGCAATTCTCCTGCCTCAGCCTCCTGAGTAGCTGGGATTACAGACATGTGGCACTACGCCCAGCTAATTTTGTATTTTTAGTGGAGATGGGGGTTTCTCCATGTTGGTCAGGCTAGTCTCGAACTCTCGACCTCAGGTGATCTGCCCTCGAACTCCTGACCTCAGATGATCTGCCCGCCTCGGCCTCCCAAAGTGCTGGGATTACAGGCGTGAGCCACTGCGCCCAGCCATGTATCACGGGTCTTTACAACCAAAAATCTGGCAAGAGCCAGTGAGAATCACAAATGTCAGCCCCACCAGCTGTAAAAGAGCAGCAGCAAAGAAGCCCCAAACATAGCTTCCCCCAAGGAAATGCCCATCTCCCTCACACCCACCTGGAAGCATCTCATCAAAGCTGGATCTGGCCTCGGGGTGGCGCAACAGGGATTTGGGGGTGAAGATAATTAACTGAAATACAGAACAATAGGCTCGTGAAGGATCAGATTCTGAAGATTCCAGAAGGAAGGTCAAAAGCAAGGCTACCCAAGCCTTGACCTTCAGGCCATGAAACACACCTGCCCTCCCACTCAACAGGAGCCTCAGGTCAGAAGAGGCAGAGAAGGAGGGAAAAGGAAAGATGACCAATTTCCCTGCTGTTCACCTCCCCTAGCTGGGTATCCACTCCTGGCAGGGCCCATCCCAGCCTGCTCGGACTCCCAATACTCCCCTCCCTGCTTCTCTGTACCTAGGAAAGAGCTCTGACCCTCTCCTTGGCAGTCGCAGAGCAAATGCACCCAAAGCCCACGTAAGGCTGTGACATGGCCCAGCACCAAGAAGCACCAGGGCTGTCCTGCCCTGTGGGCCCTTGGACTGCTGGGGACACTCTGAGCTGCAAGCCTCCGCTCCATACTCCCACCCCTGCGGCATCCCAGGGCAGCAAGGCACTCCCTCGCTGTCCCCAACACTCCTTCCTTTTTTTTTTGAGACAGAGTCTCGTTCTGTCGCCCAGGCTGGAGTGCAGTGGTGCAATCTCGGCTCACTGCCAGCTCCGCCTCCCGGGTTCACGCCATTCTCCTGCCTCAGCCTCCTGAGTAGCTGGGACTGCAAGTGCCCGCCGTCATGCCCAGCTAATTCTTTTTGTATTTTTTTTAGTAGAGACGGGGTTTCACTCTGTTAGCCAGGATGGTCTCGATCTCCTGACCTCATGATCCACCTGCCTCGGCCTCACAAAGTGCTGGGATTACAGGCGTGAGCTACCGCGCCCGACCACCTTCCTTCTTATGAATCACTTCTCCAATGTATCCCTCCACTCAACTTCTACTCACCCTTCAACACCCAGCTCAGGAGCTGCTCCCTGGGGACCCTGCACTCCCTTGGCCTCTGCCAGGGCTCGCCTCTCTTCTAAAGCTCAGCACACCCCCTATGACCACCTGTTCAAACATCCGTCCTCCCCACCGGGCTGGGGCCTGCAGCCTATGTGATTGCTCTGCATGTGGTGCTCAGCAGTATGCAGGGGCCCAGTTGGGGAAGAGGACACATGGAACAGGCAGTCCCCTCACAGCAGCAGTGAGGAGGAGGGGCCAGGCTCCCCGACACCATGTCCTGCCCACACTGCCCCTGCAGGTGCCCACCTAGCTAACCCCAAGCAAGAGGCTCTCTGAGGAGCCCTTCCCTGCACCAACAGGGCAGGGCCAGGCCTCGTTTGAGCAAGGGAGGCCCTGCCACTGACCGGCTTCCGGAAGGGCAGCAGGATCTGGCGTCGTAGCACGTGGAAGAAGTTGCCAGGGGTGGAGCAGTTGACAACAACCCAATTGCAGTCATACAGCTGATTGATGTTGAAGTTGGCTTCTTTAAGGTCCTGCAGCAAGGAAGGAAATGGCCAGAGGCCAGGACGCAGCACTGAGTCTTCTGGGGCATCTGGGGGCCCTCAGGTGACTAGTTTGGATATTTGTCCCTGCCCAAATCTCATGTTGAATTGTAATCTCCCACTGCTGGATGTGGGGCCTGGTGGGAGGTGTTAGGATTACAGCTTGGGCCATCCCCTTGGTGATGAGTGAACTCTGAGTTCACAATGAGATCTGGTTGTCGAAAGTGTGTGGCACCCCTCTCCCACTCTCTTGCTCCTGCTCTGGCCATGTGACATGCTTGCTCTCCCACTTCATCTTCTGTCATGATTGTAAGCTTCCCAAGGCCTCCCCAGAAGCTGAGCAGATGCCAGCATCATGCTTCCTGTACAACCTACAGCCAATTAAACTTTTCTTTATAAATTACCCAGTCTCAGGTTTTTCTTTATAGCAACATAAGAATGGCCTAACACACTGACTTCACCAGGAGACATAAGCTGACACTAACAAGTGAGTCCAGTAAGCTCCTTCGGCCAGCCTCATACCCTGGAGAAGAGCCTCAGTCCCACTCAATCCATACTATTTCTCTGAAAGCTATTGCCCAGCATGAAACAGATACCACTTTAAGAGACACAAGTTCTACCTAAAACCAATTTTCCTTAGACACTGACTCCTAATGATTTTCTTTTGAGTTCTTTTTTTTTTTTTTTTTGAGACAGAGTCTCCCTCTGTCACCTAGGCTGGAGTGCAGTGGCACAATCTTGGCTCACTGCAACCTCCACCTCCCGGGTTCAAGCGATTCTCTGCCTCAGCCTCCTGAGTAGTTGGGACTACAGGTGCCTGCCACACGCCTGAATAATTTTTGTATTTTTAGTAGAGACAGGGTTTCACTATATTATAGGCCAGGCTGGTCTTGAATTCTTGGCCTCGTGATCCACCTGCCTCGGCCTCCCAAAGTGCTGGGCTTACAGGCGTGAGCCACTGTGCCTGGCCAGTTCTTCTTTTTTTGTGAGACGGAGCTGCCCAGGCTGGAGTGCAGTGGCACGATCTTGGCTCACTGCAACCTCTGCTTCCTGGGTTCAAGCAATTCTCCTGCCTCAGCCTCAGAGTAGCTGGGATTACAGGTGGGCGCCACTATGCCCAGCTAATTTTTGTATTTTTAGTAAAGACAGGGTTTCACTATATTGGCCAGGCTGGTCTCAAACTCCTGACCTCATGATCCGCCTGCCTGGGCCTCCCAAAGTGCTGGGATTTCAGGCGTGAGCCACCATGCCCAGAACAGTTCTTTTTTTTTTTAAGACAGGGTATTGCTCTGTCACCCAGGCTGGAGTGCAGTGGCACGATCTTGGCTCATTGCAGCCTTGACCTCCCAAGCTCAAGCAATCCTCCCACCTCAGCCTCCCAAGTAGCTGGGACTGCAGGCGTGCACCATCACGCCCAGCTAATTTTTAAAATTTCTGTAGAGACAGGGTCTCACCATGTTGCCCAGCCTGGTTCTTTGAGTTCTTAAAGTTTCACTGGAATCACCCCAAAGTTCTCTCCTCTGAAGTGTGTACCTGAATCAGGGTCTGGAAGCATCCCACAGGAGCCCTTGCTGAGGAGCTCACATGGCGTTTCTGTGCTTGCAGCAACAGCAGGAAGCCAATGGAGGCAGTCCCTGCACCTTCCTCTGTGCTCGGAGGAAGTCTCTCATCCCAGGGCGCCCAGAGGCATGGGGCCACACCTGTTCACTCACGTGAGCTCCCCAGGATGGACAAAGGGACAGAGGCACGATCTGCCACTTCAGGATGACCAGATAGATTGTTCTTCCCCAGGTTTCCCACCAGACACCCCGAGAATGGCTGGGCTGACAGGGCCTGTATTACTCACTGGCAGGACGTCTGGGTCATCGTTGCACATCTGCAGGAACCGCTCTGGGCGGGCGGAAGAATGTTCTGGACCCTGGAACCAGACATGTAAGTTACAGTTTAGGAGCTCTTGCGTACTGACATTTGCCGCATCTGCTGTTCCTCCTTCTTAACCAACTAGCTCATTTCTGGTTATCTTTTTTCTTGATGGCAGGGTTCAGTTCCTTCCCCCTCCCACCAGCAAAGCACTCGGCTCATCATTTCCACACTTGGACGCCTGTGCATCTAGGGAGTCTGCACCAGGAGGGACGGGGCATGCTAGCCACATCCAGATGGGCTACTCTGGCTTTCTGAAGTGACATCCCATCTGAGATGGACAGGAAGCACCAGCAGAGCCCTTGGGAGGCTGGTGTGAGCTGCTGGCTCTCATGCCAGTCTTTGGGGTCAGGGTCCTACACAGGCCCTTCCCAAGTCCTGGGTCTGGCAGGGAAGGGCCAGAGGCTCACCATGCCCTCCATGCCATGGGGCAGCAGCAACACGATGCCATTCTGCCGCACCCACTTGGCTTGTCCCGGGCAGATGAACTGGTCGATGATGCACTGGGCCGTGTTATGGAAGTCACCAAATTGGGCTTCCCAGAGGACCAGGGCATTAGGACTGGCCATGGCGAAGCCCAGCTCAAAGCCTACAAGGGACAAAGGAAGGAGAAAACCATGTCCAGGACACCAGCCAGTAGGCCCAGCGGGGGTGGGTGGGTGAGAGGCCCTGGTGGTGTAGCTCCAGGCACTCACCCAGCACGCCGTACTCAGACAGTGAGCTGTTGCACACAGTATAGGGGGCCTGATTGGGCCAGAGATGGTTCATGGGGATGCAGGTTCTCTTGTCCACGTTCTGGTCGTGGAGCACATGGTGGCGGTGGCTGAGACAGGACAACAGAGGTAATAATTAGGAGCTCTGACTTGACAAGCAAATATGCTGGGGACCCGCACGAAGCACCAGCAGATGCCATGCTCTGTGACCTGGACTTCTGGCCAGGCAGCTGCAGGGTCAGCCCCACCCAGGTCTTAACAGAAGCACCCACAGCAAATGAGGGACAGAGGTTTTCAGCCTGACAGCAATGGGACTCAGTAACTGTCTTCTGGAAAAGAAACACCTTTCCATCTTCTACTCTTTGGAGGGCAAATGAAACTGCCCAGAACGTTACCTGAATGTGCCCCGCTCCACGTCCTGGCCGCTCAGCCGGATGTGGATGCCCTCCTTCAGGAGTGAGCCAAACGCCATGTACTCCGCCAGAGCCCAGTCCACAGTCCGGTTCTTCACCATTTCCCCACGAGTCTTCAAGATCCGGCTCAGCCCTGCAGAGACACAGCTCTCACCAGCTGCTGCAGGCCCTGCCTGCACATGCCTGCCTTGCTTCTCAGCGTGCCCATGGCAAGAGCGGAGCCTTCTTTACTCGTAGTTTCTGGGTTCCTGACTTGCTGGAAAAGCTGTGACCTCAGTCTCTCCTTTACCACTGAGGAAGTGTAGGATTGTGCTAAGGGCAGGGAGTGGGAGAGGTGGCTCCATCCAACCACCCCAGAGGCCTTGAGCAGGGCAGGAAGGGAGTCTCTGTAGGACACATGATGGTGGCCAAGGACACAGTCCTAGACAGTCGTCGCCCCTGGCCTGGGCCCCAACATTTCCACAGGTCAGCACAGAGCGTGTTACCTCCATGAATAGTAAAGTTTTCCACAGGCACAGAACTAGCCACATTCCCGATGTGTGTCAGAATATCCTCCGTCAGACCCGTGGAGGGGCAGGACATGCTCCTGGGCTGCCCGTCCAGGGTGAAGAAGCCTAGGAGAGGAAGAACAACTGAGGCATGACATCTGCTCTACTTTTCCAGGGACCACACCATGGCAGACACGTGATTTTGGAGAGAAGCAGGGTGAGAGACAATGAAGCTCACACTGTGTTCCCCAGAAAACATTAGTGCAGGGGTCTGGGTCCAGGGTCTGCAGGGGGCTTTGCTGAAATGGTGCACACAACTGTGCATTGTGGGTACAAAGGGGAAAGCATGAATTTTTTTCTGGGAAGAGGATGCCTCGTTACATCAGATCCTTAAAGGAGCTTATTTGTGGCACTGTTTCTTCACTCACCAGGCCAGGGAGAGTCCAGCCAGTGCTTAATGTGCAAGATCTTCTCATCTTTAGATCTGGCAAAAGCTTCCTCACAGATCTTATCATACTTGGAAATTTCCTCCTGGAGGGTTGGGCACAACACAGCCTGACTGGCAGAGGGCATGACTACTGCACACGCCCACCCATACCCCCACACTTTCTGACGGCCACCACGCAAGCCCAACCATACCCCTGGCACAACTTCCATGCATGCCCACCCATATTCCCACACTTCGGGGATGCGAAATATCTCAGCCTCTGGGCCTGCTCCTTCTCAACAGGCATAACACCTTTCTAAGATTTTATTCTTTTCACTCCCAAAAGTTTCTTCCTCACATTTGCTGGGTAGAGATTCTGCTCAGAGTTTGAACCCCTAACCCTTCACCACTTTTTTTTTTTTGTTGTTGAGACGGAGTCTTGCTCTGTCACCAGGCTGGGGTGCAATGGTGCGATCTTACCTCCCTGCAACTTCCGCCTCCCAGGTTCAAGCGATTCTCCTGCCTCAGCCACCTGAGTAGCTGGGACTACAAGCGTGTGCCACCACGCCCAGCTAATTTTTGTATTTTTAGTAAAGATGGGGTTTCACCATGTTGGCCAGGATGGTCTCGATCTCTTGACCTTGTGATCCACCTGCCTCAGTCTCCCAAAGTGCTGCAATTACAGGCGTGAGCCACCACGCCCAGCCCACCACATTTTTTCTTAAGAACTGGTCCAGGCCAGGCGCAGTGGCTCATGCCTATAATCCCAGGACTTTGGGAGGCCAAGACAGGCGGATCACTTGAGGTCAGGAGTTCGAGACCAGCCTGGCCAACATGGGGAAACCCGGTTTCTACTAAAAACACAAAAATTAGCTAGGCGTGGTGGCTCGCACCTGTAATCCCAGGTACTTGGGGCGCTGAGACATGAAAACTGCTTGAACTAAGGAGGTGGAGGTTGCAGTGAGCTGAGATCATGACACTGCACTCCAGCCTGGGTGACAGAGCTAGACTCCGTCTCAAAAAAAAAAAAAAAGAACTAGTTCAGTTCTCATGGTTCCCAGCACAGTCCCAAGGTCTGGGCCACAAAGCTCTGTCTCCAGCATAGAGGCTACAGGCTATCGGGTTGTTCTGATCTGGGATCTGTCCTGTTCCCATGCTCAGATATAGCTCCTCACACCCACCCTCTCCCTCTCTAAGGCAGCTGCTTGGCCTTCCCACTCACAACCAACCAGCACTTACTATTCAGATTACAACAGGCCCCTTACCAAGCTGGATCCACCACCTACCTCTCAACCATGCACAATTTGTGAAATCTGAGAAAACCTACTAGGCCGCTACTACCTCAACCTGAAAATATCCCCTTCTCTTCCCCAAAACACTGTTTAAGGCCCACTTCCTTTACAAAGCATCTCAGTGGCCCAGATTCTCCAAAAAGTTATGCGTTGAAATGCTGTAGCTGTAAATATTTCACATCCTCTCACGTGTATCCTCATAACTCGCAAAAGTGAGAAGTGGCCCTGTGGCCCACCTTTTCTAGTCATCCCCGGCCCTGGAAAGGCGCACTGGGATAGAGCCGCAGGGACGCACCTCATACTCAGGCTGGTTGACCACACCCTGCGACACCAGCAGCTCGGCGTACTTCTGTAACACAGGCTTCTGCTTGCGGATCTGCTTGTACATGAGCGGCTGCGTGAACATGGGCTCATCCATCTCGTTGTGGCCGTTGCGCCGGTAACACACCTGCTCAGAGCAGTGAGAAGATGTCAGAGACAAGGGCTGGCCCTTTGGGAAGAAGTGCTGTTCGGGCACCTGCCCCATCTCTCCTAGGTGATGGCCACGTTCTTCATTCCTCATGCCTGCCCTGGAGTTTACCTTCTCTAGAATTAGGATTCTATGTATCTCTCCTTCACACAATAGAGCTGCTCTGTCAATGAGGAGTGGCCCTCCTCAATACCACAGCTCCTGCCTGGGAAGCATTCCTTGCTGCTTACAGGCCTGAACTATTTGGAGCTCAAAGGAACCAGCATGAGGCCTGGCAGTAGAGAGCCCTGAGGTGACTCATCTGGACAAGCTCCTCTCCTTGGGACACAGCGGTGCCGAGGGCAAGAGGGGTGGGTCAGATGCTCTGCCCAGGACGTGCTGTCCCCAGAGTCACTCACCAAATCGACGACCACGTCCTTGTGGAAGGTGCTCCTCCACTCGGCCGCCACTTTGCACACGTACATGACAGCCTCGGGGTCATCTGAGTTCACGTGGAAAATGGGAGCATTCACCACTCGGGCCACGTCGGTGGGGTAGGGGGAGGAGCGGGCCATCCGAGGGTCGGTGGTGAAGCCGATCTGCAAGGAACATGTAGCCTAGCAAGAGGGCACCTGGCACAGCCGGCACAGGGACCAAAGGGCGGGGCTGAGGCCGGGCATGGCGTGCACTTGCCACCTGGCTACTCTGATCAGGTACGTGCCCCAAAATGGCTGTTTACACCTCTTCTTTTCCTTTGTTTTTTCCTATTCTGATAACAAAATCCATATATACCTAACATAGAGAATTTAAAAGACATAGTATAAAAATTAAATTAAGTTACCTATAATTCCACAGGCTACAGGGTAAATATTCTGATGTTTTCCTTTCCAGATTATTTTCTTTGTATGCATATATACATAAATAAATATTTAAATTTGGGATATTATTATTTCTATTATTTTGATTAATTCTTTTTATTTTTTGTAGAGATAGGGTCTCACCATGTTGCCCAGGCTGGCCTCAAACTCCTGGGCCTAAGTAATCCTCCTGTCTCGGCTTCCCAAAGTGTTATTACAGGAGTGAGGCACTGTGCCCAGCCTAAGAATTTTTTTTTTTTTTTTCAGACAAAGTCTCACTCTGTTGCCCAAGCGGAGTGCAATGGCGTGATCTCTGCTCACTGCAAGTTCCACCTCCCGAGTTCAAGTGATTCTCCTGCCTCAGCCTCCCCAGTAGCTGGGAATACAGGCACGCGCCACCATGCCTGGCTAATTTTTGTATTTTTAGTAGAGACGGGGTTTCACTATGTTAGCCAGGCTAGTCTTGAACTCCTGACCTTGTGATCCACCTGCCTCAGCCTCCCAAAGTGCTGGGATTACAGGAGTGAGCCACCACGCCTAGCAAGAATTTTTTTTTTTTTTTTTTTTTAAAGAGAGAGTCATGCTCTGTCAACCAGACTGGAGTGCAGTGGTGCGATCGTAGCTCACCTCTCATGCCAGCGTTCTGTGTAGCTGGTGTTATAGGTGTGCACCACCAGGCCCAGCTAATTTTTAAATTTTTTTTGTAGAGATGGGGTCTTGCCATGTTGCCTGGGCTGGTCTTGAACTTTGGGGCTCAAGTGATCCTTCTGCCTTGGCCTCCCAAAATGCTGGGATTACAGGTGTGAGCCACAGTACCCAGCCAGAAAAGAAAATTTAAAGGCTTCATAACATTCCCTACCAGTTAGATGTACCAAAATTTAATGATATATTCATAATTTTATGATCTGCATTTAAATTTTTATCTTATATTTCAAACACAAAGCATGATAATACCACACTGCTCATCCTTAACGCCTTCACCTAACACGAACAAATCTCAACAGTTTCGCCATATGTTAGTGGACCAAAATGTTTCTGTCACAGAGGCTCAAGCCCGCAGGCCTCCTTACCCTTAAATCAGAGGCGGACACTGCCACAAGTTGCTATTTGTATTTCATACATCCGTAAACAGCATATAGTATCTTCTGAGGCTTGTTGGTAGCTTTGCAGTTTGCCTTTTAACATTTGCTTTTATGATACATCCAGGTTGAAACATGTAGCTATACTTCCTTTAGTCTCTACTTTCGAGTGAAACTTAACCAGACACAGTATACCCCAGAGTATTTATCCATTCTCCTGTTGGTGGGCATTTCTTTTGTTTCCAATTTGTGGTAAACACAATGTTGCTGCACACATCTTATACAAATTTTCTCCCTCAAATGCTGAGTTTTTTTGCAATCAAATCCTAGAAAGGGAAAACTGAGCCACAGCCATGAGCATTTTAAATTTTTCTAAATGCTCTCCTGAGTAGCTGTTGTACTTACACTCCTACTAGCAGCATATTAATACCCTGCAATTTCCATTTACCATACTGTGACCATTTCCCCAGGATATTAAACTTTTTTTTTTTTTTTTTTTTTTGAGACAGAGTCTTGTTTTGACTCCCAGGCTGGAGTGCAGTGGCGCACCTCCGCTCACTGCAAGCTCCACCTCCCGGGTTCACGCGATTCTCCTGCCTCAGCCTCCTGCGTAGCTGGCACTACAGGTGCCCGCCACCACGCCCGGCTAATTTTTTGTATTTTTTTTTAGTAGAGATGGGGTTTCATGGTGTTAGCCAGGATGGTCTCAATCTCCTGACCTCGTGATCCGCCCACCTCGGCCTCCCAAAGTTCTGGGATTACAGGCATGAACCACCGTGCCCGGCCATTCCCCAGGATATTAAACTTTTTAATGGTTGTTTAATATCCTATCCAATGGCTTTGCCAAATTTTATGCAAAGACGCTTCTGCTGTTGGACATAAGTTTGTTTCCTAACTTTGTGGTAGCGCAAATATGGTTTTGACAAAAACTTTTTTTTTTTTTTTTGAGACAAGGTCTCACTCTGTTGCCCAGGCTGGAATGTAGTGGTGTGATCACTCACTGCAGCCTTGACCTCCTGGGCTCAAGCAATCCTCCTGCCTCAGCCTCCTCAGTAGCTTGGACTACAGATGTGTACCATGACACCTGGCTAATTTTTGTTTTGTTTTGTGTAGAGACAGGGTCTCACTTTGTTGCCCAGGCTGGTCTTGAACTCCTGAGCTCAAGCAATCCTCTTGCCTTGGCCTCCCAAAGTATTGGGAACAGGTTTGAGCCATTGCATCTGGCAGACAAAGAGTCTTATGAAAAAATATTTACCATCAGATAGCTTCCTCAGGTGAAATTTCTGGAAGGGGAATTTCTAAGTATGTTCTCCCATCCAAGTACTAACCAGGCCCGACCCTGCTTAGCTTCCAAGATCAGACGAGATCGGGCACTTTCAGGGTGGTATGGCCGTAGACTCTAAGTATGTTCTAAAAGAAATAAGAGACTCGGCTAATAAGTTACTTCCTCTCCTTCTACAGATCTTCCTGATGCCACACTACCTCATGAGCAATGAGTCAAAGCAGTAAAGAGATAAAGAAAATATTAGCAAAATCTAACTCTATATTTATGTTTAATGGCTTTTAAATAATCTCCCTTCTCACACTGACTAAAGAAATGATCAGAAATAGTCAGACACTGATGAGAACATTAAAAAAAAAAATGATGTGCCAGAGCCTGACACATAAGAGAGCCCTGAACAATCTCAGCTGGTATTGAAGCCAGCATTGCCCATCCGGGGCTTCAGCATGTAAAGAAGGGCCTGCAGCAGGAAGTCAGTGATCATAACATGCCTTACTTCTAGAACCTCACAGAAAGAAACCCATTTTGCAAGGCTGAGGTCTCAGCTGCCCTCTCCAATGTTCACCACTGTTACGAGCTTCTGTGCCTTCATGCACATATGGATGGGAGCACACATGATGGAGGTGCACTCTAGCAGCAGGAGTATCTACTTGGGTGGATGTGCATACATGTGTGATGGAGGTGCACTCTACCGGCAGGGTTATCTATACTAGTGGCTGTGCATACACACATATGACAGAGGTATACTCCAAATATACTCTGTACTTTTTTCCACTATGGGTGTATTAATAATACCTCTTAGTATATTATTTGAGGCAGCTATACTTACCACTATACCACCAATGTACTCTCTTAGTATACTTTTGGGAGTTAGTGTTTTAGTAGGAAAATCTCGCTAAGAGGAAAAGCTGGTCTGGGAGACAAAGGAACCCTAGGGCCAAATGGTTTCTCCTCTCACCCCTAGCCCTTCTCACCCCTCCCATCTACTTCAACCCTGACAACTCGTTCACTAGCTGTGCCTATACTTCCAAGGAGGAGGAATCCAAAACTTCTGGAGGAGCCGGTTCCCCTGTTGGAACAGGTCTCACTGTTAGGAGTTCTTCCTTTCATTCAACTAAAATCTGCTTCTTGGTAATTGCAGCCACACACTGGAGCTAACTCTGTCCATTAGATGCTTTGCTACTCAATCATTTATATTTGAAAACAGTATCCAAGTGCAAAAGAATGAAGCAGGACTCCTTCTTTGCACCATGCACAAAAATTAACTCAAAACAGATCATAGATGTAAGGGCTAAAACTATAAGACTCAGAAGAAAGCATAGGAGGTAAAACTTTGTGACCTTGGGTTAGGCAAAGCCTTCTTGGATATGACACCAAAAATCACAAGCAACAAAAGAAAAAACAGATAAATTATGCTTGATAAAAAATAAAACTTTTGTGCTTCCAAGGACACCAAAATTGTCCCATACTTGCAAATCATCGGATACATGGCTCATATCCAGAATATATAAAGAACTCTTACAACTCAACAGTAAAAAGACAATCCAGTCAAAAAATAGGCAGAGGATCTGAATAGAAATTTCCCCAAAGATATACAAATAGCCAATAAGCAAGTGAAAAGACACACACATCATTAGTCATTAGGGAAATGCAAATTAAAACCAAAATGAGATATCACCTCACACCTTCTAGGATGGCTAGAATAAAACAGACAATAGCAAGAGTTGGTGAGGACATGAAAAAACTGGAATCCTAGCTGGGGGTGCGGTGGCTCATGCACGTAATCCCAACATTCTGGGAGGCTGAGGCGGGTGGATAACTTGAGGTCAAGAGCTCAAGACCAGCCTGGGCAACATGGCAAAACCCTGTTGTTACTAAAAAAAAAACAAAAAGAAAAAAAAATTAGCTAGGAGTGGTGGTGCGTGCCTGTAATCCCAGCTACTTGGGAGGCTGAGGCAGAAGAATCGCTAGCACCTGGGAGGCAGAAGTTGCAGTGAGCTAAGACTGTACCACTGCACTCCAGCATGGGTGACAGAGTAAGACCCTGTCTCAAAAAAAAAAAAAAAAAAAAAAAGGAACCTTGATATATTTCCAGCAGGAATATAAAAATGGCACAGCCACTTTGAAACAGTCTGAGATTTCCACAAAAAGTTGAACGCAGAGATACCACATGATCTAGCAATTCTACTCCTAGGTATATACCCAAAAAGGAATTCAAACATATGTAGACACAGGCTGGGCACAGTGGCTCATGCCTGTAATAACAGCACTTTGGGAGGCTGAGTTAGGTAGATCACCTGAGGCCAGGAGTTCAAGACCAGCCTGGCCAACAAGGCGAAACCCAGTCTCTACTAAAAATGCAAAAATTAGCCGGGCATGGTGGTACACACCTGTAGTCCCAGCTACTTGGGAGGTTCAGGCACCAGAATTGTTTGAACCTGGGAAGCGGAGGTTGCGGTGAGCTGAGATCATGCCACTTGCACTCCAGCCTGGGCCACACAGAGGAGTGTAGGTGGCAAAAAAAACAAACAACAACAAAAAATGTATATATAAGGCCTGGCGCAGTGGCTCACACCTGTAATCCCAGCACTTTGGGAGGCCGAGGCGGGCAGATCACGAGGTCAGGAGATCGAGACCATCCTGGTTAACAGGGTAAAACCCCGTCTCTACTAAAAATACAAAAAATTAGCTGGGCGTGGTGGTGGGTGCCTGTAGTCCCAGCTACTTGGGAGGCTGAGGCAGGAGAATGGCATGAACCCGGGAGGCGGAGCTTGCAGTGAGCCGAGATCACGCCATTGCACTCCAGCCTGGGCAACAGAGCGAGACTCGGTCTCAAAAAAAAAAAAAAAAAAAAGTATATATAAACACTTGTACATAAATGTTCACAGCAGCATTATTTTATTTCTTTAATTTTTGAGACAGAGTCTTGCTCTGTCACCCAGGCTGTGGTGCAATGGCGCGATCTCGGCTCACCGCAATCTCCGCCTCCCAGGTTCAAGCGATTCTCCTGCCGCAGCTTCGAGAGTAGCTGGGATTACAGGCACAAGCCACCACGCCTGGCTAATTTTTGTATTTTTAGTAGAGATGGGGTTTCATCATGTTGGCCAGGCTGGTCTCGAACTCCTGACCTCAGATGATCCACCTGCCTCGGCCTCCCAAAGTGCTGGGATTACAGGTGTGAGCCACCGTGCCCAGCCCACAGCAGCATTATTTATAATAGCCCAAAAGTAGAAACAATCTAAATGTTCGCCAACTGATATAGGGCACATATTGTATGATTCAATTAATATGAACTTTTCAGAATAAATACATCTATAGAGACAGAAAGTAGATTAGTGGTTGCTTAGGCTTGGGAGGATGGAGGGGTAGCAGTAAGACAACTAAGGGATGCAAGATTTTTCCTTGAGGTGATGAACGCTCTGAAATCAACTGTGATAGTTGCACGTATTTATAAATATACTAAAAACCACTTAATTGCAGACTTGTTAAAGGGGTAAATTACATGATAAGTGAACTATATTTAATAAAGCTATTAAAAATACAATTTAAAAAAGTTGAGCATGTGGGTGTGGTGACTCACACCTGTAATCCCAAGCACTTTGGGAGGCTGAGGAGGGTGGATCACTTGAACTCAGGAGTTCAAGACCAGTCAACATGGCCAACACAGTGAAACCCTGTCTCTACAAAAAAAACAAAAATATTAGCCAGGTGTGGTGGTGCATGCCCATAGTCCCAGCTACTGAGGAGGCTGAAGGGGGAGGATTGCTTGCGCCTCAGGGGTGGAGGCTGCAGTGAGTCTAGATTGTGCCCCTGCACCCCAGCCTAGGCAACAGAGTAAGACCTTGTCTAAAAATTAAAAAAAAGAAAAAAAAATTTCTTTTTTTTTTTTTTTGGCTGGGCATGGTGGCTCATGCCTGTAATCCCAGCACTTTGGGAGGCCAAGGCAGGCGGATCACTTGAGCTCAGGAGTTCGAGACCAATCTGGCCAACATGGTGAAACTGTCTGTACTAAAAATACAAAAATCAGCCAGGGATGGTGGCAAGTGCCTGCAGTCCCGGCTACTCAGGAGGCTCAGGCAGGAGAATCGCTTGAACCTGGGAAGTGGAGGTTGCAGTGAGCTGAGATCGCTCCACTGCACTCCAGCCTGGGTGACAGAGCTAGACTCCATCTCAGGAAAAAAAAAAAAAAAAAAAAAAAAATTAAAAAAAAATTTTTTTTAAAACATGAGCATATTCCAACAAGAAATCCCAAAGAAATTCATGCCAAGATACAACAAACTTCTGAAAACTAGACAAAGAAAATATGGCCGGGTGTGGTGGCTCATGCCTGCAATCCCAGCACTTTGGGAGGCTGAGGCGGGTAGATCACCTGAGGTCAGGAGTTTGAGGCTAGCTTGACCAACATAGTGAAATCTGTCTTTACTAAAAATACAAAAATTAGCTGGGCATGGTGGCAGGTGCCTGTAGTCTCAGCTACTCAGGAGGCTGAAGCAGGAGAATCCTTGAACCCAGGAGGTGGAGGTTGCAGTGAGCTGAGATCACGCCACTACACTCCAGCCTGGGTGACAGAGCAAGACTCCGTCTCAAAAATAAAATAAGATAAAAACCTTCCCACAAAGAAAACTGTAAGCCCAGAAGTCTTTCAGTGGTGGATTCTACCAATCATTTAGGAAGGGAATAATATTAATTATACAGAAACTCATTCAGAATATAGAAGAGGAACCTCCTCTTAACATTTCACGAGGCCAGCATTACCCTGATACCAAAACCAGACAAAGGCATTACAACAAAAGATCAACACCCCTCATGAACATAAGACAAAAATTCCACATTTGGAAATCAATGTACTTCATCATTAGCAAACTATATGGTCATCTCAATGGATGCAGAAGAGCACTGACAAAAATAAGCATCCATTCATTATATATACTGTCCACAGATTAGAGACAGAAGGGAACTCCCCTAGCCATGGTAACGGACATCTATAAAAAAGCTACGGCTGACATCATACTTAATGATCAAATACTAAACACTTTCTTCCAAAAATTGGAAACAAGAAAAGGATGTCCGTTTTTATCCACTTCGACACTGTGCTGAGGTCCTAGCCAGTGCAATAAGAAAATAGAGAATACAAAGCACAGATACATGTGGATTGGAAAGGAAGGAAAATAACTTTATTTCAAGTCACATGACTGTCCATCCAGAAAGAATCCTCAAAAAAAAAAAAAAGAAAGAAAATCCTCACGCTTGTAATCCCAGCACTTTGGGAGGCCGAGGCGGGTGGATCACGAGGTCAGGAGATCGAGACCACGGTGAAACCCCGTCTCTACTAAAAATAGAAAAAAATTAGCCGGGCGTGATGGCGGGCGCCTGTAGTCCCAGCTACTCGGAGAGGCTGAGGCAGGAGAATGGCGTGAACCCGGGAGGCGGAACTTGCAGTGAGCCGAGATTGCGCCACTGCACTCCAGCCTGGGCGACAGAGCGAGAATCCGTCTCAAAAAAAAAAAAAAAAAAAAGAATAAGCAGTTACTCAAAAAGTTAAAAATAGAGGCCGGGCACGGTGGCTCACGCTTGTAATCCCAGCACTTTGGGAGGCCGAGGCGGGCGGATCACAAGGTCAGGAGATCGAGACCACGGTGAAACCCCGTCTCTACTAAAAAATACAAAAAATTAGCCGGGCGTGGTGGCGGGCGCCTGTAGTCCCAGCTACTCGGAGAGGCTGAGGCAGGAGAATGGCGTGAACCCGGGACGCGGAGCTTGCAGTGAGCCGAGATTGTGCCACTGCACTCCAGCCTGGGCGAAAGAGCAAGACTCCGTCTCAAAAAAAAAAAAAAAAAAAAAAAAAAAAGTTAAAAATAGAACTATTATATGATGTAGCAATTCCACTCCACTTCTGGATGTACACTCCAAAGAACGGAAAGCAGGATTTCAGTCAGGCACAGTGGCTCATGCCTGTAATCCCAGCACTTTGAGAGGCCTGAGAGAGAGGATTGCTTGAGCCCAGGAGTTCAAGAGCAGCCTGGGCAACATAGAGAGAGCTTAACTCTACAAGAAAATTAAAAAAAAATTAGCTGGGCATGGTGGTGCACACGTGTAATTCCAGCTATTTTGGAAGCTAAGGTGGGGGAACTGCATGAGCCCAGGAGTTGGAGGCTGCAGTGAGCTATGATCACACCACTGCACTTCAGCCTGGGCGACAGAGCAAGACCCTGCCTCAAAGGAAAAAAAAAAAAAGAAAGCAGAGTGTCAAAGAGATATATGGACATACATGTTCATAGTATCATAGCAGCATTATTCATAACAGGAAAATGTGGAAGTAACCCAACCCAAGTATCCACTGATAAATGAATAAGCAAAATGTGATATATTTTACTTATAGAGTGGAATATTATTCAGCCTTAAAAAGGCAGGAAATTCTAACACATGCTATAACATGGATGGACCTTGAGGACATTCTGCTAAGTGAAATAGCCCAGGCACAAAAAGACAAATACTATGATTCCATTTATATGAAGTCCTTAGAGTACTCAAAATCATAGAGACAGAAAGTAGAGCGGGTGGTTGCCAGGGGCTGGGGGTCAGGGAAGCGGGGACTCGGAGTTCATGTTGAATGGGTATGGAATTTCTGTTGGAGATGAAACAGTTTTGGAGATGGATGGTGGTGATGGTTGCACAGTATTATGAATGTATTTAATACCACTAAACTGTTCACTTAAAAATAGTTAAGAATGTAAATTTTATGTATATTTTACCATAGTAAAAAAATAGAAAAAAGTCCGGGAGCAGTGGCTCACGCCTGTAATTCCAGCACTTTAGGAGGCTGAGGCAGGCGGATCACGAGGTCAGGAGTTCATGACCACCCTGACCAATACGGTGAAACCCCGTCTCTACTAAAAATACAAAAATTAGCCAGGCGTGGTGGCACGTGCCTGTAATCCCAGCTACTCAGGAGACAGGCAGGAGAATTGCTTGAACTTGGGAGGCGGAGGTTGCAGCGAGCCAAGATCACGCCACTGCACTCCAGCCTGGGTGACAGAGCAAGACTGTTCCAAAAAAAAGAAAGAAAAAAAAAAAGAAAAAAACTCAGTTCAGTAGTGAGGTTGGTTTTTTAGACATCTCTGTTCCCTTGGTATTTTTCAGGTCTTCTAACACTATTCTTTCAAAGAAAACAGATCAAATACTGACTCTTATCATTTTCTCTAGTAAGCTATTCAATCTCTCTGCTCCTCAATTTTCACTTTTGTAAAATGGGAATAGTACCACTCACTGCATGGGTAACTACCCTACAAATTAAGTTAATATACATAAAGTACCTAATTCAGCATCTGGGACACAGTAGACAGTAAGTGGTAGCTTTTACCATATTGTGTGTTATATTTACACTGGATAATGTTCATACCTTCTCTTAGTATTTGATCTCTTAAATTTTGAGCTCTTTAGTGTTTGCTACTTAGTGAGCATATTTACTTACTTAAATTTAAATTTTTCCCTTTCTCTCTCTACTTCTTGCTGAGACAGCTGCATGTGTTTCTCTGTCCTCCTCTAATCAATTCTACACTATAACAAATCATCTTTAAAACCAACCAGTATCTCATCACTTCCTTGCGTCAGTCTCTCCAATGGCCTCCCAATGCCATTGGGAGCTTTCCTCAGGCGCTGCCTGATGGCAGTTCTCTCTTGCACTAACCATGAGCTGCAATGGCCTTGTCCACTCCCTCAGACACTAGGACCTCTCTCCTGACTTGATCCGATGCTCCCCAATATTTGCTACCTGACCTTGAAGTTTCCATTTAAATGTCAAATCCTCAGTGACATGTCTGCTGACTAACCCAGTATCTTGCAGAACACCTCCCACACCCACTTCATGACACTGTCTATGAGCCCCCTGACCCTGCAGTAAACTGTAAGGTCTGTGATGATAGGGAGCACATCTGTGCTCTGCCTGGTACCTAGGAGAGTGCCTACAGTTAAAAGGCACTAGAATATCTGTTATGGAAGCTTCACACGCATCGACAAGGGGAACCCTTAGTTGTGGCTGGTGGAAGAACCTAACAGGTGATATGTATCAGGCCTGGGCAGAAACACTCATGAGAATGTTCATCACAGCATTACTGAAAATAAAAAATGAGAATCCTAAGAGTCCATTTTATGACAAAAGTTATAAGATATTTCTATTAAAATTATTTTAAAAGGGTATGTAATGATATGAGCAAATATGTGGTAAATAAGAGTGGATATAAAGCTGTGTACATGGAACCCAGTTTCTTAAAGAAAGAGAACATCTCCATGCACGGGCCATCTGTATGCCTGTGGAACCAGAAGAAAATATTCTTGTCAGGCATGGTGGATCACACCTACAATCCCAGTGCTTTGGAAGACCAAGGTGGGAGGATCACTTGAGGCCAGGAGTTCAAGAGCAGCCTTGGTAACAGAGTGACATCCTGCCTCTACAAAAAATAAAAAAAAATTAGTCAGGAGTGGCGGTGCATGTCTATAGTCCTTGCTACTCGGGAGGCTGAGGCAGGAAGATTGCTTGAGTCCATGAGTTCAAGGCTGCAATGAGCTATCATCATGCCCCTGCACTCCAGCGTGAGCTACAGGGCAAGACTGGTCTCAAACAAACAAAAATCTAAAACAATAATGCCATCTTAAAAATAATGTATTAAAATCTATTTTTTTCTTATTTATTTATTTATTTATTTATTTATTTATTTATTTATTTATTTATTTTGAGACGGAGTCTCGCTCTGTCATCCAGGCTGGAGTGCAGTAGCGTGATCTCAGCTCACTGCAAGCTCCACCTCCCGGGTTCATGCCATTCTCCTGCCTCGGCCTCCCAAGTAGCTAAGACTATAGTTGCCCGCTACCGCAACCGCCTAATTTTTTTGTATTTTTAGTAAAGACGGGGTTTCACCGTGGTAGCCAGGATGGTCTCGATCTCTTGACCTCATGATCCGTCTGCCTCGGCCGCCCAAAGTGCTGGGATTACAGGTGTGAGCCACCACGCCCAGCCTATTTATTTTTTCAAGACAGGGTCTCACTCTGTTGCCCAGACTAGAGTGCAGTGGCATGATCATGGCTCACTGCAGCCTCGACATCCCAGGTTCAAGTGATCCTCCTATCTCAAACCCCCAAGTAGCTAGGACCACAGGCATGCACCACTATGCCTAATTTTTTTCTAGACAGACTCTTGCTCTGTCGCCCAGGCTTAGTGGTGTGATCTTGGCTCACTGCAACCTCCGCCTCAAGGGTTTCAAGTGATTCTTGTGCTTCAGCCTCCCAAGCATCTGGGATTACAAGTGCACGCCACCAAGCAGGTAGCTTTGTATTTTTAGTAGAGATGAGGTTTCTCCATGTTGGCCAGGCTGGTCTCGAACTCTTGGCCTCAAGTGATCTGCCCACCTTGGCCTCCCAAAGTGCTGGGATTACATGTGTGGGCCACCATGCCCGGTGCTAACTTTTTTCTTTTCTTTTTTTTTTTGAAATGGAGTTTTGCTCTTGTTGCCCAGGCTGGAATGCAATGGCGCAATCTTGGCTCACTGTAACCTTCACCACCCAGGTTCAAGCAATTCTCCTGCCTCAGCCTCCCAAGCAGCTGGGATCACAGGCATGTGCCACCACACATGGCTAATTTTGTATTTTTAGCAGAGACGGTTTCACCATGTTGGCCAGGCTCGAACTCCTGACCTCAGGTGATCCACCTGCCTCGGCCTCCCAAAGTGCTGGGATTACAGGCCTGAGCCACTGAGCCTGGCCACCCAGTGCTAATTTTTCAATTTTTTTGCAGAGAAAGGGGGTCTCACTATATTGCCCAAACTGGTCTCAAACTCGTGGGCTGAAGCAATCCTCCTGCCTTGGCTTCCCAAAGTGCTAGGATTACAGGTGTGAGCCACTGCACCTGGTTTTTAATAACAGATGTATTTTTATAATCAGAAAACAGTGAATGTCCTAAATGACTCAGAGATGTCATTCTAAGTAAGACTGATGTGAGCAGCAAAGCCGCAGGCTGGTGTGAAGTACCTGGTTGTTGACGACCACGTGCACGGTGCCATGAGTTGTGTAGGATGGCAGGTCGCTGAGGTGGAAGGTCTCGTACACAATGCCCTGGCCAGCAAATGCAGCGTCCCCATGCAACAGGATGGACATGACCTGTAGACACCAAAGGAGACCCCAAATCCAAAATGTTCTGATTGCCAAGTCCACAAGGCAAACAGAGGAAATGTATCATTTGTTTTTCAAAAAATAACGTTTTGAGATAATTTCAAACATAGAAAGTAGCAGGAAAGTCCACAGGGCCCCAACTCCCCAACGTGCTAGCACCTTGGTATGTCTGCTCAACACCAACACACCCTGCCATCGTCATCTGTTCTCAGCACTGAGAGAGCTGTAGACCTGATGCATCGCTAGGACACTCTCCAACATGACCACCTGGACCCTCCGTTCTGGGAGGGCAGCACTAGCTTAGCCATCTGCCCCAGACCCCACATGGGAGGGCAGCATCGCTTGCCAGGTCTCTTCGGCTCCTCCAACCTGGAGCAGCTCCTCATCCTTCTTGTCTTTGCACCCTTGACAGACCTTGGGTCCCCACTTGGGAAGGACATACTGCATCAGGTCAGGTTAACTGTGCTCACCTGGGAGGCTGCTGTTTGCTATCCTCCCTTTCACTCACCATTGTTTTCCTTGGTGATGAGTATAGTGGTAGTATTTTGTGAGAAGAAACTTTATATCCTGTTCCTCCTCAAACCTCCACCCCAGCCTCAGCAGTATTGACAACTGTGTCTGAACCAGCCCCTTGGGTGGTTGATGGATGGCAAACACCAGTTTCTGTTACTCCTACATTTATTAGTTGGCATTCTCTGCAAGGAAGAGCTTTCCCTTCTCCCTTGTTTATTTACTCGTGTTAATATGTACTCATGGTTCCTATTTTATTCGACAGGTTGCATTAATATTGTTAGTTATTTTAATGCTCACACTGTTCCAGGTTGATATGGAGAGCAGCTCCTTCCAGCTGCCTCCCTTTCCTGTGAACAGGGACAGGTCTTTTCATTCATGAGCACCTCCTTGCTTCCTGACCAACAGAACATTGTAGCTTCCATGTTGTACTGTCCCTGTTCAGCCCTGTACAATATCAGCTGTTTCTCTAAGAAGCCAGCTTCCTCCAGGAGAGGATGGGATTTAAGACCAGTATTCGTGTGCTCATCACTGCCAGGATATCATCATTTCTAGGCCCATTCCGCATAGATCTAAAAAATATACGTGTGCATATGCAGGCATACATATACACGGCTATTTCTGTGTGTGTGTGTGTGTGTGTGTGTGTAATAAAACTATGAGTTTGTATTGACACCTCCAAATTTTAATTCAACACTTTCTAGGCCACCTCCTTCCATACCTATAAATATCTCCTACAACTGCAAGACACTCCATCCCCACTGCCATCGATATGTTTACTCATTTGCTCAGTGTCCCCAATGCCACAATCATGTAAGCCCACCACCTCTACTCCTTGGATACACAGCCTATACCTCTTTAAAACCCTTGTATTAGTCAGGGCTTTCCAGAGAGACAGAACTGACAGGGTGAGGAGGAAGAGGGAGAGAGAGAATGATTTTCTTTCTTTTCTTCTTTTCTTTCTTTTTTTTTTTGAGGCAGGGTCTCACTCTCTCACCCAGGCTGGAGTGCAGTGGCATGATCTCAGCTCACTGCAACCTCTGCCTCCCAAGCTCAAGTGATTTTCCCATCTCAGTCCCCCAAGTAGCAGGGAATACAAGTACATGCCACCACGCCTGGCTAATTTTGACATTTTTTTGTAGACACGGGGTTTCACCATGTTGTCATGGTGGTCTCGAACTCCTGGGTTCAAGCAATCCTCTTGCCACAGCCTCTCAAGGTGCTGGGATTACAGGCATGAGTCATCGTGCTTGAAAGATGGATTTTTAAGGAATCAGGCTGGCAAGTGCAAAGTCTGCAGGGCGGGCTGGCAGGCTGGAGACCCACGGCAGAGCTGATGTTGCAGCTTAAGTGTGAAGGCTGTCTGGAGGCAGAATTCCTTCTTTTCTGGGAATCTGTTTTTTCTCGGAGGCCTTGAACTGACTGGATGAAACCCACTCATATTGTGCAAGGTCTTCTACTTTACTCAAAATCTACTGGTTTAAATGTTAATCTTATCTTTACAAAATGCCATCTAGATGGGTGTTTAGCAAAAAAAAACTGGACGCTGTGGCTAGCCAAGGTGATATACAACACATCCTCTCCTGCTGTGTCCTCAGCCTACGGGCCTACTGACCTGCACCTCCCTGAGTTCTTGTGATTACCCTGATCCTCAGCACTGTGCTGAGTCATCCTTGGTTAAGACCCATGATTTGTGTGTCAGGGACAAAACCTAGAATTTTTAAAAACAGAACCGCAGGTGTCCTGCCTTTTGGTGGATGTGGCAGGTGCTCACTAGGCTAGTAGCATGTGGTCGTAAGGATCTGGTTTGCTTACGGGCCCCCTTGGAGGTGTGCAGCTTTGCTACGATGCCCAGGCTGCCTGAGTGTGAAAGCCACTGGTTTTGAGTCACTGATATTTCATGCTTTCCTGATCCCCATAGTGTGTTGTTTCTTCCTGCAGATACTTTTCTGTCCAGTCTGTCTTCTGCTGACAGGGCATCTGTAGTCAGTCTTCCTCTTGTCATGGTATTTGTTCTTGATCATCTTGGTGATGTTGTACTGCAACTACCATGCCATACTGCACTGTGGTAACATAACATGCACTTCAGCTCCCTGAGTTTCTGGATTTAACAGAAATCAAATCACGTCCTATGGGTGTCAAGAGGAGTAAGAAGAACAGGCAGATGGCTGAGCCTGTAATGACCCCACACTGACCCTGCTGGGGACATGTGAGGGCTTGAGGCGAGGTGACGAGGAGGCTCAGAAAGAGGGCCTGGCAGCTATCCACATTGGGGCAAGGGCAAACTTGTGACAACAGGGTTTGTGCACACTGGAAAACAAAGGGACTGACAGTTCGGACTTAGCTACATGCAGACTTATGAGCAAATCAGGGACTAACCAGCCTCTTCTGTCCTGGCGTCTCATGAAGGGACCAATCAGTGTGACCATCTGTAGCAGTTTAAAATATACTCTATCACTTTTACTCTAATGATTTCATTCCTTTTTAGGAAATTTCCAGCATCATGAGGTGAGTACTGCTAGAGTGGATTTCTGTCCACAATCTATGAATGTAGGAGTCACCCAAAGTTTTCGGGAATCTCATTCCACTACTCAGCCCAAATGCCCGGGCGAGTGTCCTAGCCAAGGAGGGTGCAAATACCAGAGGCACTGGTCATCACAATGCTGGTCTCCCCATGCTGATCTCGCCTTAGCCCAGGCCATCCCAGACACCTAGTGTTGTTACTGCCTGCGGGGGCTACAGGTTCCCCAAACAGAGCTGAGGCCTCTTTGCATCTAGTTGAAGTTTCTGTGACACTGTCTTGGCCCATGAGCTTGAAGCCATGGAATGACCTCTGCGTCCCTGTGGGTCATACTCGTTCTTTACAGTGAGTATTGATCGATGCGGGAATCACTTCCCCAGCCCAGGCTCCATTACCTATGATGGCAGTTTCCCTTCCTTAACACTGTAAGCATGACAGTAGTAAATTTACAGTATTTAAAATTATAGAACCTGGTAAACTAATAATTGGTTCCACTTCTTTTTTTTTTTTTTTCCTTTGAGAAGGAGTCTCCCTCTGTCACCCAGGCTGGAGTGCAGTGGCGTGATCTCAGCTCACTGCAACCTCCACCTCCCAGGTTCAAGCAATTCTCCTGCCTCAGCCTCCTGAGTAGCTGAGATTACAGGTGCGTGCCACCATGCCTGGCTAATTTTTTTTTTGTATTTTTAGTAGAGATGGGGTTTCACCGTGTTAGCCAGGATGGTCTCGAACTCCTGACCTCAGGTGATCCACACGCCTCAGCCTCCCAAAGTGCTGGGATTACAGGCGTGAGCCACCACGCCCGGCCAATTGGTTCCACTTCTAACACAGACCTGACCTCTTTCCAGGGCACAACTAGGAGGCTGGCCCCTCCCTGCTCTGTGTTCCCAATTCCCCCTATATCTTTGCTCTTACCTTTCATCTCCAGAAAACATTCTTCCCTTCCCACCTCCCTAAATCCTGCCACTTCTCAAATAAAATGACAACTACCTGCTCTGCTACTAAGGGGTCTGCCTTCTATCCTTGGTCCAACTCTAGCCCGCACCCCTGCACACCTCTTCCAAAGCTCTTCGTGGCTAACTCCACAGTTTCCTATCATGCCGTGTATGTGCTATTTGCTTCTTTACACACGACCTTTTTTCTAAAAAGAACAGAAGGCTCTGGAGAGAAAAGTGGTGATGCCTTCTTTGTGTGTTTCCCAGAACCCACACATAAGACATTACAGATATTTGATTTTTTTCTGATTATTTAGTTTTTAGGTCATCATTAATAGGAAATATAAAATTTGTCAGACAAGATTCTATCTTGAAGTTAAATAAGGGCAAACTGTTACAATCTGTTGAGACTATTTCTACACAAGCAGGCAGGCGAGTCAACTCCCAACAGTCACATAACCAGAAATGGTGAAGCAGGACCCCACCTGCCTGCAGTCTGTGCCCTCCTCCATCTTCCTCCGTCTCCTACCAGCCCGTGAACTCCCGCCTCTGATCACAGCAAGCATGACTCTCCTGACAAGTCTCAGTTCTACAATTTCTCCTTCAGGCTCACCGACACTTTTTCCTTACAGACTCTCAGACGCCCCTCCTTTTCAGTGAAAACATCTCTGTCCATTCAGAATAACTGCAACCTGGCTCCTTCACAGATTTGGTGAAGACAAAAGCAAATTTCCCACATAGTTCTGACGATTACAACTTCAGGAGAAGGAACACTGTAAGCAGGACTGTTTTACTATTGCTATTCTTTAAAAGTAGATTTTAAATATATATATATATTTATATATATGTATTTTTGAGACAGAGTTTTGCTCTTGTTGCTCAGGCTGGAGTGCAATGGCATGATCTCGGCTCACTGCAACCTCCACCTCCCAGGTTCAAGCGGTTCTCCTGCCTCAGCCTCCTGAGTAGCTGGGATTACAGGCGTGCGCCACCACGCCCGGCTAATTTTGTATTTTTAGTAGAGATGGGGTTTCTCCATGTTGGTCAGGCTGGTCTCCAACACCTGAACTCAGGTGATTTGCCCGCCTCAGCCTCCCAAAGTGCTGGGATTACAGGTGTGAGTCACTGTGCCTGGCCGACTTTAAATACTTTTTTAAAGTCCAGATGCACCCAGGGCTCTGGGTTATGTTGGTGAATGGAACTCCATGCTGGAACATGGGGCCTTGACGATCTGCCTTGCACGCCTCTCTCTGGGCCTTACCTTTTTCCCTTCAGTGTCACCACAGTAGAACTGTTCAGCTTTGGTCTTGCCCATCACCACGGGGTCAGCGGCCTCAAGGTGGGAAGGGTTGGCCACCAGGGACAGGGTAATGTTCCTGTCGGTGACACGATTGATCCTGCGGTGGTACATGCCCAGGTGGTACTTCACATCTCCGGAGCCCTGATGGGGTAAACAGTGAATTTGCAACCTGGCTAAGGAGATGTTCAGTTTCCAAAAGAGTCTATCTATCTTATCTAATCTAATCTAATCTATCTATCTATTTATTTTGAGACGGATATCTATCTATCTATCTATCTATCTATCTATCTATCTATCTATCTATCTAATCTATTTATTTATTTTGAGATGGAGCCTCGCTCTGTTGCCCAGGCTGGAGTGCTATCTATCTATCTATTTATTTTGAGATGGAGTCTCGCTCTGTTGCCCAGGCTGGAGTGCAGTGGCGCCATCTCGGCTCATTGCAAGCTCCGCCTCCCAGGTTCACGCCATTCTCCTGCCTCAGCCTCCCGAGTAGCTGGGATTACAGGTCCGTGCCACCACGCCCGGCTAATTTTTTGTATTTTTTAGTAGAGACGGGGTTTCACCATGTTAGCCAGGATGGTCTCGATCTCCTGACCTCATGATCCACCCGCCTCGGCCTCCCAAAGTGCTGGGATTACAGGCGTGAGCCACCCCGCCTGGCAAGAGCCCTTTTATACAGGAATTTTTTTTTTTTTTTGAGATGGAGTTTCGCTCTTGTTGCGAAACTCGTTGGAGCGCAACGGCGCAATCTCGGCTCACTGCAACCTCCACTTCCTGGGTTCAAGCAATTCTCCTGCCTCAACCTCCCAAGTAGCTGGGATTACAGGCATGCACCACCACGCCCGGCTAATTTTGTATTTTTAGTAGAGATGGGGTTTCTCCATGTTAGTCAGGCTGGTCTTGAACTCCCGACCTCACGTGATCCCTCTGCCTCAGCCTCCCAAAGTGTTGGGGTTACGGATGTGAGCCACCACGCCCAGCCTTATATGGGATTTCTACTCCCAGGAACCCAATGTAGAAGGATATGGAGGCCTTTTCCCAGGATCATTCCCATCCAGGGCATAGGGAGAATGTCCCTCAGCCAGAGGGGACACACCCCTGCACTCAGAGTGGGGCTGCCGGACCTCTGACCAGGAGGTGGGCCACTGGCCACCTTTGTTCCAACACTAAAATTCTTCCAACGAGGAAGGCAAATCACAAATGGTACAGAAGAACCAACCCCCTGTAAGTCATTCTAAGAAAGAAGTGGAGCCAGGGGTCTTGTGTAAGTTAGGGCTATGCTGGATGTGTCTCTATGCAGGTGCCTCACCTCATCAGCCGCCTCCAGCTTTGAATCGAATTGACAGAAGATCTGTTCCAGCTCCTTCCTGATGACATTTGCAAGCACATTCAGCCGCCCTCTAGAACATATGGGCGAGTAGGGTTAGCAGAGCCTGAGGTCACGGCTTCCAGATGGCAGATGAGGGTGTTACAATCCCCTCCCCCTCCCCTTCCCCCATGACACGGCACCTCCTCAGTTTGCAGCCCAAGGATAGCTGTAAACTGGAGCTAATGTGGGAACCGAGCCTCTCCCTGCTGGGCGATCAAGGCCACGGTGGGCAGCAGAAAGGTAGAAGATGCAGCAATGCCATGGGCCTGAGGCTTCCTTACCCTCCTCCCTCCCCACACCTTCCCTATTTTCACAGTCTTGGCCTCCCCTTCAATGTCAGGAAGCAGCCTTCCCTCCAGGTTAGACCCCAACAAGGGAACTTGGGTTTGACTTTCATAAAGATGCACTGTAAGGCCAAATGCCAGTCTGAAACTACATGTGGCTTTGGAGGTGACCGTGACTTTGCAGTCCTCCAGAGGCAGGCAATGTGAGAATCCCCTGCAAAGCAATACACCCTCAGGTACCAGATGAGCCCAGACTCACAACTGGCACTCAAGGAGGAAACAGCTGCTCTCTCAGTGCCTTTACCTGGTGCCTCCTACACAGCCCACAGGGATGGTGAGAAACCAGGCTGGGTGCGCCCTTGGCCATACCTGTGTGGCATGCCCATGATCACGTAGTCCACGCCATTCTCACTCGACTTGTCGATGATGGTCTTGAGGGCAGGGATCAGTACCTCGCAGCCTTCTAGACCAAAGCGCTTCTCAGAAGACCACTTCCGCTGTAGGAACTCCTCAAACCTGGACAGGGAACCAAGCCACCCTGAAGGGCAATTTCACTCTTCCTGACCAAAAAGAGAGGATTCCAGCCAGGCAGGTGGCTCACAACTGTAACCCCAGCACCTTGGGAGGCCGAGGTGGGCGGATCACCTGAGGTCAGGAGTTCGAGACCAGCCTGGCCAACATGGTGAAACATCATCTCTACTAAAAATATAAAAATTAGCCAGCCGTGGTGGTGTGCCTCCGTAATCCCTGCTACTCAGGAGGCTGAGGCAAGAGAATCGCTTGAATTCAGGAGGTGGAGGTTGCTTTGAAGGCTGATTCTACTTGCCTGGTGTCTCTTCGCACACGTGCAGCTGGAGCTTTGCCTGTACCACCCCAAAGCCCCTCTCACCTCGGCCAACAGGCTGCACACAGGCCTGATCAACACAGACAGGGTCGCTGCTTCCCTGGGAATGTCTGCCCCATGGCCCAGGGCCAGACCCATACCTGGTGGACCGCACAAGCCTGGCCAGCAGGGTCCGCTTCTCCTCATTTGTGAACTGCATGATCCCGGGGGTCTCAAACTTCTGCCGGATCCACTGGCACTGCTCCAGGTCATTGATGAACATGAACTCCACCCCAATATGCTGGCAGTAGGCCATCTATTCCATATAGAAACACACAGTCAAGGGGGTTTCTAACCAGGCCTGGCTGAATGAAGAGTGCCGACTGCCCATTCAGCCAGAAGGAGGGGATGAGCAGGAGGCTTGTTCTGAAATGTACCCTAGTCGAGTGTGACTGAGGATGGGATGGAGTGCGTGCCAGGCAGAAGCCCTCTTCATAGGGTCATGAAGTGCTTCCTTCAGGGACCTGGGTCACTTGTACACAGAGAACCTCCTAGCCTTCCAAGGACAGGCCAAGGGACAACCCCAGTTCTACTCTGTTACCTTTGTGGCAAGAAGCACAGACCGCAACAGTTGTGGAACTGGGTTCTTCCCCAGGGAAGACATGCTGTCATCAAGGTCAGACCTGTACCAGCACCCATGACAGGAAATGCCCATAGGGTGTCATAGGCTCAATGGCTGTTTAAGATTTGCAGGTTTAAAAAATTATTTATTTATTTATTTTTTTGAGGCAGGGTCTCTCTTTGTCATCGAGGCGGGAGTGCAGTAGTGCTATCAGGGCCCATTGCAGCCTCAACCTCTTGACCTCAAGTGATCTTCCTGCCTCATGTTTTGAATTTTTTGGAGAGATGAGGTCTCACTATGTTGCCCAGGCTGGCTTGAACTCCTGGGCTCAAATGATCCTTTTGCCTCAGGAAACAAGATTGCCCATAAGACAAAAGTCAGGATCCTGAGCAGATCAAGACGTCCTGCACCACATTCACACCGCACAGCTGGGTGAGGAAGCAGCACCCAGATCTACAGAGCTCGGCAGGGAGGAATTCAGGAAGAGGAGAGGTGCCGGGAGCGAGAGGAGGCACCAGGCTCTTAGAAGTCCATCTCGGGGCCAGGCGCGGTGGCTCATGCCTGTAATCCCAGCACTTTGGGAGGCTGAGGGAGGCAGATCACAAGGTCAGGAGTTTGAGACCAGCCTGACCAATATAGTGAAACCCCGTCTCTACTGAAAATACAAAAATTAGCCAGGTGTGGTGGCACGTGCCTGTTATCCCAGCTACTCAGGAGGCTGAGGCAGGAGAATTGCTTGAACCTGGGAGGTGGAGGTTGCAGTGAGCCAAGATCATGCCACTGCACTCCAGCCTGGGCGACAAAGCAAGACTCCATCTCAAAAAAAAAAAAAAAAAGAAAAGAAATCCCTCTCGGGCTGCCCTCATCCTGGTACTCCTGCAGAGGCCCAAAACTCGACCTGCACAGCTGCCCTGGAGGACCAGAATGAGAGTCTGAGAGCAAACTGCAAGTCAGCATGGAATAAAAAGAAGACAGGCCCTGATGTGGGCCAACAGACACTTTACAGACCCTCAAAACCTCCTCTAACTGCCTTTATAGCAGCCACTGCTGCCAGAGTACTTAAAAGTGTTAGGTCCTGCTCAGCAGCTCTCATCCATGACCCCACTTGGTTTTCACAACAGACAATGAGACCAGCTGGCATGAGCAGTTAAAGGATGTGCTGAATCTGAGACCAGCCCTGTTCTTTGCAGAGGAGGGCAGGCTATCCCTGCACACAAGCTCCATGACCATGAAACAAAGCAAACTTTGCCTAAACTCAAAATTATGGCAAACCACAATACTCTAGTTATTATCCAAGTCAACAGAAGAAAAATCTTGCCTAGGAACTAAAAGAGAAAGTGCTGCTGGGAAAGACCTTAGTATTTAAGGTTTTTTTTTAAAATTAATTAATTTATTTATTTTTGAGATGGAGTCTTGCTCTGTTACCTGGGCTGGACTGCAGTGGCACAATCTCGGCTCACTGCAAGCTCTGCCTCCTGGGTTCACACCACTCTCCTGCCTCAGCCTCCCAAGTAGCTGGGACTACAGGCGTCCGCCACCACACCCGGCTCATTTTTTATATTTTTAGTAGAGACGGGGTTTCACCATGTTAGCCATGATCGTCTTGATCTCCTGACCTCGTGATCCGCCTGCCTCAGCCTCCCAAAGTGCTGGGATTACAGGTGTGAGCCACCACACCTGGCCTTTTTTTTTTTAGATGGAGTCTCCCTCTGTCGCCCACACTGGAGCGCAGTGGTGCAATCTTGGCTCACTGCAACCTCCGCCTCCCGGGTTCAAGCGATTCTCCTGCCTCAGCCTCCCGAGTAGCTAGGACTACAGGTGCATGCCGCCACGCCTGGCTAATTTTTTTTTGTATTTTTAGTAGAGACAGGGTTTCACCGTGTTAGCCAGGATGGTCTCGATCTCCTGACCTGGTGATCCGCCCACCTCGGCCTCCCAAAGTGCTGGGATTACAGGCGTGAGCCACTGCGCCCGGCTATTTAAGATATTTTTATTAACCCCTGTTTGTTCCCCCACAAACTTCATGCTGAAATTTGATCCCCAATGTTGGAAGTGGGGCCACATGGGAGATGTTTTGGTTGTGAGGGTGGATCCCTCATGAATAGATTAATGCCCTCCCTCAGAGGTGAGTGGGTTCTTGCTCTATTAGTTCTTGAGAGAGCCAATTGCTAAAAAGAGCCTGGCACCTCCCCACTCTCTCTCTTGCTTCCCCTCCCACCATGTGATCTCTGCACAAGCAGGTGGGTCCCCTCTGCCTTCCACTGGGAGTGGAAGCAGCCTGAGGCCCTCACCAAATGCAGATGCCCAATTAGATTGTGAGCCAAATAACCCCTTTTCCATTATAAATTATCCAACCTCAGGTATTCCTTTATACTTTATAGCAATACAAAATGGACTAAGACAACCCCAAACCATATGTTCTTTTTTTTTTCTTTTGAGATGGAGTCTTGCTCTGTCGCCCAGGCTGGAGTGCAGTGGCACGATCTCGGCTCACTGCAAGCTCTGCCTCCCGGGTTCATGCCATTTTCCTGGCTCAGCCTCCCGAGTAGTTGGGACTACAGGTGCCCGCCACCACACCTGGCTAATTTTCTTGTATTTTTAGTAGAGACGGGGTTTCACCGTGTTAGCCAGGATGGTCTCGATCTCCTGACCTCGTGATTCGCCCACCTCGGCCTCCCAAAGTACTGGGATTACAGGCTTGAGCTACCACACCTGGCCCCACAAACCATCTTTTCTAATCACATCTAAGATAAAACCAGGAAGTTCTAAATTAGATGCACAAAAAATACAAGAAGAGGGTGTAGTGGGCCCCCTAATCCCTAACTTCAGAGTCAACATCAGTCCACTGTCCTATTTCACCTTTAGAGACACTTGGGGATCCATAGTGCCCAATGTACTGACCAGCAGAAGAAACTACATTTCTGCAGAAACCCATTCAAGAAGACATGGCCAGCCCCAGAGTGGCTGTTAATGAGAACCTTCAAAGAGGACCCACCCTCTTTGGATGGGATCCATGCCTAAGTTGCAAACCCAGCAACTGGCTATCTGTCCCTTCTTCATCACGACCCCAAATGACCCACTGGTGAGGGGTGCTGTGAGGGAAGGACTCTTCCCTTCATCACTACTGCTGTTTCCAATTACAGAGCTGGCAGAACTGTGCTACCCAGGCTCTACCCATGCCTTTCCTCTCTCCCTTTTACACCTGATAGTGGCAGAATTTCCATTATTGAACAGAAGAAACTATTGGGTTAAAAACTCTAGAAATCAGTATCTCTCCAACATTAGCATTACTCTAGCAATTAACTTGGAGATGTAGTTACCGGGCCACTAGATCATGTTGTGTTTTTCCTGTTCTTGGCTCTGTCTCCAGGAGAAAAGGGCAGCAAGTTTCAGGGGCTGATTCTTTGTTTTTCCCTCTAATGAGACAATTTTTAGGAAGCCAATAAGTTGAATTTCCTCTAATTTTTGAAAAAGGTACAAATTGACCACCATGTCACATGATCAATAGCTTAAGATCTGTCTGATTATATCACCAATCTAACATACACACACATTAAATGTAAGTAAAGCATCACCATCAGGCAGGGTGATGAGAAGTTTATGCAAATGTCTGTAAACTGTTGTGAAAATGGAGTTTTCTAAGTTGGGGCCACTCTGGGACCAGGAGGGCGTACAGCCTTAGGCTCCTGGGTACAGGTCCAACCATCTCAGACAACAAGAGCCAACTCCAAGGCTCTGGCATCAACTGAACTGAAAGGGAGGCAGCCCTTCAATGTGCTTCAGGCCCTCCACCCCCTTCGTATGATGAAATCGGAACTACTTGGGATTCAAGATTCAGAGAGGAAGTTAGCCATAGGGACATCAATGCCTCTGCCCCTCATTCTGCTCTCTGGGAAGGAAGGTGCTGAAGAGGCCCCTGAGAGGTGACACTGTGACGTGCTATGGAGACAGTGACTCCGTGGGAGCTTTCCAATGCGAGAGCATGTTTAAGGATGAGCTGCTGGGGCCAGGCGCAGTGGCTCATGCCTGTAATCCCGGCATTTTGGGAGACGAAGGCAAGAGGATCACTTGACTCCAGGAGTTCAAGATCAGCCTGGGCAACATGGTGAGAGCTCATCTCTATAAAAAATACAAAAATTAGCCAGACATGGTGGTGCACTCCTATAGTCCCAGCTACTCAGGAGGCTGAAGTAGGGAGATTGGTTAATCCCAGAGGTTGAGGCTGCAGTGAGCCATGATTGTGCCACTGCCCTCCAGCCTGGGTGACAGAGTGAGACCCTGTCTCAAACAAACAAACAAACAAACAAAGAGCTGCCAGGCTCCCCACAGGGGACTCCTCTGAGGTAAAAGGTACTAGTGCTGAGTCTGCTCTCAGCACAGACTGGTATCACCAGATGGCTGTTGTAACAGAAAATACACTGAAGGAACTGGGTGGAACACATGAGCAGTGAAATAACCTGGGGGTAGGGCCACTTGGAGAAGCTATATGGGGTGCCATTTGTGGGGGGTCCAGGCAACACAAGAACTTCCCAGATCAGCAACATTCAACAGAAACATTATGTGAGCCACATATGTAATTTGTTTTTCTAGTAGACCCACATGAAATTTTCCTATTTTATTTGACCCGATGTATCAAACATTATCTTTTCAACATTTAAAAAGTCATTCAAATATTTTGTACATGTTAAGTGCTCAATAGTAACATGTGGCTAGTAGGCAGAACTAGAAACTATGGTCAGTGTGGTGACGCGGGTGCAGATAAAGGCAATAGGAAGGACCCAAAGGTTCATTCTTCTTGGATTAACCCTTATCACTCCCTCCTGGTGCCCAATACATCCCATTAGCCACAAGCTTCTGATACTGGCACATAGTTCTGGTTTCTACCCCTTTCTCCCCGACAAGTGAGGAAGGGAGGTGGTGAAGCAGCTCCAAGCTGACATGCTGACAATACTTCAGGATGCTCATCACAAACTACAGAAAATGCCAGCATTGGACACTCAGCTTTTTTTTTTTTTTTTTTTTGAGATGGAGTCTTGCTCTGTCGCCCAGGCTGGACTGCAGTGGCACGATCTTCGCTCACTGCAACCTCCCCCTCCCAGGTTCAAGCAATTATCTGCCTCAGCCTCCCATGTAGCTGGGATTACAGGAGCCCGCCATCACACCCGACTAATTTTTGTATTTTTAATAGAGATGGCGTTTCACGATCTTGGCCAGGCTGGTCTTGAACTCCCGACCTTGTGATCCACCTGTCTCGGCCTCCCGAAGTGCTGGGACTATAGGCATGGGACAGTGTGCCTGGCCTGGACACTCAGATCTTTTTAAGCCACTGTGCAGCCAACTGTGGAAACACTGACAAGAGAATTTTAAATTAAAATTCACTTGCGGCAGCAAGCGTTAATCCCTGGGGTGCCAGGGGGCTTCTGATTTAGGGCACCTGGGCTGTGGCCTGGGTATCAGTTCTGTAAGCTCTCCAGGTGGTTCTAATGTCCAGCCATGAGAGGAACAGCCTCAGAGAGCCTTGATGGCCAGTGTGGTTCAACCTGGGTTAGTTAGGGACATCAGGATTCAGACTCTGCATGATAGGCAGGACCCCAGGTGATCTATATACTCAATTCTGAGGGTCCCCATTCCAGAGTACTTCCTCAGTTTATTTTAACCTCAATCCTTTAGCTCTGAATACCAGGAACAGCATTAAGTAATAGTAATAGCCAACTCTTGGCATGGACCTCTCATCAAATCCATTCTCCCCTCTGCAATGGGCATAGAAGTCACCCTTATACTGAGGGAGGCTATGACTTGCCCAGGATGGAAGAACTAGACACAGGTAGCCTAACAGCAGAGCTACAACTCTTAGCCACTGTCTATAATGTGTGTGCATGAAAGAATTCCCTGGCAGGCTTAGTACTAAGAGTCCAGAAAGAAGGAAAAAAATGAAACAAAACACAAGGATGAGAGGGACAGAGGGAGAGAGGGAAGAAGAAGAGTGGCCACCACTCAGCAGCCCTGACACTGAGCTGTGCAGGAAGCCACCCCTGACTTGAGGCCTGTCCTTCAGGGTTGAAATGACTCTCCTACCATCTGTAATAAACTCCAAGTGGGATCTGAAAGCAGAGTTTACTTCCCCTCTCTATGGCTGATCACAAAACCACTGGTTTCTATCTATAAAATGGCAACAATAGCCACAAAAGTCCTCCTTCCCTCACAATTTTTAAAACGACAGACAGGTTCATGTTTGTAATCCCAGCACTTCGAGAGGCCGAGGTAGGAGGATGACTTGAGCCCAGGCGTTTGAGACCACCCTGAGGAACACAGCAAGACCTCATCTCTACAATAAAAAATAAAAAATAAAAATTAGCTGGGCATAGTGATGTGCACCAGTAGTCCCAGCTACAAGAGGTTGGGGTGAGAGAATGGTTTGAGACTGGGAGGTCGAGGCTGCAGTGAGCCAAACTGTGTCACTGCATGCTAGCCTGGGTGACAGTAACTCTGTCTCAGAGAAAAAATAAAAAGACAGGACAAAGAAAAAAAATAAAACTAGTCTCAAAGCCATCCTGCCAATACAAGTTCTTAAAAAGTCCACTAATTTTTCCAGAAACTGTTCTTACCTCCAGCCGACGGATGATCTCCCGCAGAGGAAGTGCTGATTCCTGTCCCCCGATGAAAGTGGTGGTGGGCAAGTGGAAGACCTTGTCGAGGTCAGACTCGTCCAGGCCATAGAACCCTGCAGGGCGATGTGGGCAGGACAAGCCAGATGAGGAGGGACGGGGCATGGCCATGCAGGGACCACAGTTTATAGAAAGGGGAAGGAACTCCCCAGGGGAGCAAAAAGAGAAGAAAAAAATCATATAAAAAGCCCCTGATATATGTGAAATAAGTAATATTTTACAGCCAGAAACACAAACTTTAGCAATAAATAGAAGCTGAGGATATTAGAGTATGACAGGTAAGTCACAAAAAAATTCATATTATGCATATGTTAGTTAAGTACACCAATTATTCATAATTTAGAGACAAATTTATTTCAAGGTTCCAAAGATAACCAGTTTTGGGGGTGGGAAGAGAGGTCCATGAAAAGGCACTGGGTAAGTCAGTCAAAAATCAATACAATAGTTAAGGAGGAATTAAAGTAGAAAATGAAGAACTGATATAGAAGAACAGATCATATGACAATAATATATGTATGTGGTGAATGTCAAAAAGCTGGGGGAAGGGGACTAAGAAGTGAGGGAGAAACAGTCACCAGAAGTCAACTTGTCTGTTGGAGCTCCAGGCAGGGGTGCACCACAGGGCAGCACAGCAGCATGCAAACAGCCCCTGGCCTTGGATTAAGGACCGTTGTCTTCTCCTGAAATTCCTGAACTATGCGTTCTGAGCCCATTCTGCAGGCAATACTCAGCAGTCACAGGTATAACCCTCCCTTCTCTGGACTCCAATCACTCAGCGGGAACCAACTGAGTCAGCACTAATATTGGCTGCAGCACTGTGGGGGAAGACACCACCTCACCTGAAAGTGCATCTCAGTCTGAGAAAGAATAATGCTGGAAGAGCTCTTTCCCTGGCATTATATGCTTGTTTCATCTTGCTGTATCAAAGACGAAGACTGTCAAATGACACCATACATTCTTTTATCCAGTTTGGCATCTCTCCTGACATAATATATCAGCTAGAGTATGGCAAAAAGCACAGTTCAAGAGTCACTAGCACTTGAATACCTTACATCAGCATTTTCTCAGGCTCCAGGAATGCACAGTGAACTGGTATTCTGCAAAGTCTCCAACATCTGACTAGATCTGTGAAATATTCTCATTGTTTGCTGGCCAAATTAAGACTAAAAGGAGCCATAAGGGTCCAGCAAGGGATTAACGGTGGTAGTTTGCAAACACAATTGTGTATTTTGATCTCCTTGGAGATTTATAAAAAGGCTTGTTTCTAGGCTCCAACCCTGGTACTGACTCAGTGAGTCTCAGGGTGGGCCCACGAATCTCCCAAGGTGATTCTGATTCAAGCATGGTTTGGGAACTACAGCCTTTATTTATCTAATGCTTTAGGAGAGGTTCTTTTTTGTTTTGTTTTTTAAGTCTTAAAAGCAAACTCTCCATTTTCCAAGCCCTGTTTGTTTTATTAAAACAAAGCAAATCTGGCTTTTTTTTTTTTTAACCTGGAGGGTGGTGATGGTAGTAGTGGCTTAGTTAAGCCTGCCCACCCAGTCCCTCCTGTTAGTCTGTCAACACTGAGGGCACAGCAACCACTTGGGCCTAGGTGAAGCACGTGGCTCTTGCCATTTATGGCCTGGCTTTTGGGCAATTGCCCTATAATATTTATGGAGGAAAAACAGAATCATCTTTGAGAAATTTTTCCTAAAAAACTCAGGCCAGGTGCAGCTGATTGGGGATCAGAATAACAGTGCACATTTTGTTGGGAAATATTTTGATTGTGAAACTAATCAGTCCAGTGTATGCCCCCAGACAAGGACTGTGTATTGGTTGCAATCTTTCAGCATGAAGACCCTGTGAAGTAGGGGCCTACAGATATCCCTTGACCTCACCGTGTGATGGTCTTTCACTTCTATCATCCTGAGTTCATAGTTCTTGGGCTATACTGCTGAGCCTCAGAACTGCTGGTACACTTTTAGTTCTTTAGCTATTTGAGAAACTAAATCTATATATGAGTGCTTTGTGAAAGTGGAGTATGCATATTCTTCCCTATTCCCCCAATCAGTACAACTAAAAATCCTAGACATTATATGCAAAACAATCATAAGACAACTCTGAAAGGTGGAGAGAATAAGGCACACCAGCTAGGGAGGTCTCAAGGCAAAACACACCAGGGAGTTCCCTGGAATTTCTTTTTTGCTTCAAATACTGCAGACTTGGAGCAGAAGAATCAGCAACCCCAAAACTTTTTTTTATTATTATTATACTTTAGGTTTTAGGGTACATGTGCACAATGTGCAGGTTTGTTACATATGTATCCATGTGCCATGTTGATTTCCTGCACCCATTAACTCGTCATTTGGCATTAGGTATATCTCCTAATGCTGTCCCTCCCCCCCACAACCCCAAAACTTTAAGAAGTGTATTTGATAACAAAAGCCCGACAAAAGCTGCTCTCTACCAAAAGACCAGGAAAGAGGTAGCATATCAACACAAAAAACTTTTAGACAAAAATTGCTCTACTACAGCCAAATACCACAGAAAACACTGTGACCCCACCCTCACCAGGCTGTAATGGGCCCTAGCACCCAACCCCATCACAGAGGTTTCAGAGAAGGCACAAGAGGGAATCCAAAATGTCCTCCTCTCTGGGAGGTAATGCATCGGCCCCTTCCCCTAATCCCAGTAACGGTGGATACTTGAGTGGGAGAAGGACTTCCACCTCTGCTGGCAATAACGAGGTGGTGCCCTCCCTTTCCCCCACCACAGTGGGGAACAGTGTCTACAAAAGGTCTGCTATAACAGAAGATTTAAATAAGATCCTGACTCTCACGATACCCAAAATGTCCTGGTTTCAATAAACTATAATTCATAACAAGACCCAGGAATATCTCATAGTGAATGAGAAAAGACAATCAACAGACATCAACACCATGATGACCAATATGTTAGAATCTCCTAAGATTTGAACAGAGTCATCATCAATTTCTTTTTTTTTTTTTGAGACAGGGTCTCACTCTGTCGCATAGGCTGGAGTGCAGTGGTTCGATCACTGCTCACTGCAGCCTTAACCTCCAGGGCTCAGGTGATCCTCCAACCTCAGCCTCTTGAGTAGCTGGGACTACAGGTGCACGACACCACGCCCAGCTAGTTTTTGTAATTTTTTTTTTGAGACAGCGTCTCGCTCTGTTGCCCAGGCTGGAGTGCCGTGGCACGATCTCAGCTCACTGCAACTTCCGCCTCCCAGGTTTGAGCAATTCTCCTGCATCAGCCTCCTAAGTAGAGCAGCTGGGACTACAGGCGTGCACCACCACACCCGGCTAATTTTTGTATTTTCAGTAGCGACGGGGTTTCACTATGTTGGCCAAGCTGGTCTAGAACTCCTGACCTCAAATGATCTGCCCGCCTCAGTCTCCCAAAGTGCTGGGATTAAAGGCATGAGCCACAGCACCCAGACTAGTTTTTGTATTTTTAATAGAGATGGAGTTTTGCCATGTTGGCCGGGCTGGTCTCGAACTCCTGAGCTCAAGCAATCTGCCTGTCTTGGTCTCCCAAAGGGCTTACAGGCGTAAGCCACCGCACCTGGCCCAAACAATTTCAATGAGCAATTAAGAACACGATAGAGACAATTTTAAAAGTGAGTCACAAATTACAATGTCTCAGCCAAAAACTGAAGGTGTAAAGAAGTACCAAACAGAAATTTTTTTAAAAATCAAAAAACATTCAATGGATAGGCTCAATGGCAGAATGGAGGGGCAGAGAATCAGTATATTTGAAGACGGAACAACAGAAATTAACCGATCTGAAGAACAGAAAGAAAATAAAAAATGAATAGAGCCTCAGGGGACATGTGACAGTATAATCAAAGATTTCACATACATATAAATGGATAAAATCAAAGAAGCAGAGAATAAAGAGGGTGGCTGAAAAGGTACTTAGCTAAAAACTTCCCAAATATGGTAAAAGACCAAACCCAAAGATTCAAGAAGCTGAGTGAATCCACAGGATATTCCCGGCCGGGCGCGGTGGCTCACGCTTGTAATCCCAGCACTTTGGGAGGCCGAGGCGGGCGGATCACGAGGTCAGGAGATCGAGACCACGGTGAAACCCTGTCTCTACTAAAAATACAAAAAATTAGCCGGGCGTGGTGGCGGGCGCCTGTAGTCCCAGCTACTTGGAGAGGCTGAGGCAGGAGAATGGCGTGAACCCAGGAGGCGGAGCTTGCAGTGAGCCGAGATCGCGCCACTGCACTCCAGCCTGGGCGACAGAGCGAGACTCTGTCTCAAAAAACAAACAAACAAACAAACAAACAAACAAAAAAAAAAACAAAAAACAAACACAGGATATTCCCAAAGAAATCCATGCCAAAACACATGATAATTAAACTTCTGAAAAACAAAATCAAAGAAAAAATGTTAAAAGCAGTTGTTGTAAAGTGACACTTTACCTATAGGGAAAACAATTCAAATGACAGATTTCTCATCAGAAACCATGGAGGGTAGAAAGAAGTGGCACAGGCTGGGCATGGTGGCTCAAGCCGGTAATCCCAGCACTTTGGGAGGCCGAGGTGGGGCAGATCACAAGGGCAGGAGTTCAAGACCAGCCTGACCAACATGGTGAAACCCCGTCTCTACTAAAAATACAAAAATTAGCCAGGCGTGGTGGTGCGTGCCTATAATCCCAGCTATTCAGGAGGCTGAGGCAGGAGAATCGCTTGAATCCGGGAGGCGGAGGTTGCAGTGAGCAGAGATCACACCACTGCACTCCAACCTGGGCAACAGAGTGAGACTCTGTCTCAAAAAGAAAAGAAAAGAAAAGAAAGAAATGGCACAACACTTTTCAAGAGCTGAAAGAAAAGGGAAAAGGATTATGTCTAACCAGAATCTTATATCCACCAAAAATGTCCTGTAGGAATGAAGGGGAAATAGAAGTTCCCAGGCAAAGGAAAACTAAGTTTGTCACCAGCAGACCTGCCCTAAAAAATTGGCCAAAGGAAGTATTTTAAACAGAAAGGAAACAATAAAAGAAGGAATCTTGGAACACCAAGATGGAAGAAAGAACACAAAAAGCAAAAATCTGGGTAAATAGATCAGATTCTCCTCCTCTTGGGTCTTCTAAATTATGTTTGATGGTTGAAGCAAACTTATGACTCTGTCTGATGAAGTTCTAAATGTATGTAGAGAAAATATCTAAGATAATTATATTATAAATGCAGGACAGTAAAGAGATATAAAAGGAGGTAAGGTTTCCATACTTAATACGTACTGAAAAGTTATGACACTAGTAGATGATAAGTTATGTCTATATAAAGTAGTAATACCTAAAACAACTACTAAAAATGCTATATAAAAGGATACACTCAAAAACACGCCAGGCGTGGTGGCTCACGCCTGTAATCCCAGCCCTTTGGGAGGCCAAGGCAGGTAGATCATGAGGTCAGTTCGAGACCAGCCTGGCCAACATGGTGAAACCCCACCTCTACTAAAAATACAAAAAAATTATCTGGGTGTGGTGGCAGGCGCCTATAATCCCAGCTACTTGGGAGGCTGAGGCGGGAGAATCGATTGAAACTGGAAGGCAGAGGTTGCAGTGAGCCAAGATCACACCACTGCACCACTCTAGCCTGGGTGAAAGAGTGAAACTCCGTCTCAAAAAACAAACAAACCACAAACTATACATAATTAAAAAAAATTTTTTTAATGTGGGTTTAAAAATCCACAGCACAGGAAAATGAAAGCAAAGCAATGAAAAGCAGAACAAAAAAAAATAGTAAAATGGCAGACTTGAGCCCTAACATACCACTAATTACATTAAATATAAATGACCTAAATATATTAAATAGAAGACAGAGATTATGAGAAGAGTGGAATATAAAACAAAACCCACCTATATGCTTATCCACAAGAAACTCACTTCAAATGTGATATAGACAAGTTGAAGTAAAGGGAGGAAAAAATGTATCATGTAAACATTAATCAAATGTAAGTAGGAGTGGCTTATATTAATATGAGATGAAGTGACTTCAGAGCAAAGAAAATTACCGGAGACAAAGAGGGACATTCCATCATGGTAAGAGGGTAAATCTACTGAGAAGATACAGCAATCTGAAATGTGTATACACCAAAGAACAGAGCTGCAAAATAAGTGACCCCAAATCTGATAAGACCCACATTTATAGCTGAAGACTTTAATACCCCTCTCTCAGTAACTGACTAAAAAACTAGACAGAAATTCAGCAAAAATACAGAACCCAACAGCCATTAACTAACAGGATCTAACAGACGTGTGTGTGTGTGTGTGTGTGTGTGTGTGTGCATGCACATGTATGTGTAGTTTAGAGATAGGGTCACCCAGGCCAGAGTATAGTGGTGCAATCATAGATCACTGCAGCCTTAAACTTCTGGGCTCAAATGATCCTACCACCTTAGCCTCCTGAGTGCCTAGGACTGCAGGCATGCACCATCATGCTTGGCTAATTTTGTTGTTGGTGGTGGTGGAAATATGGGTCTTGCTATGTTGCCAGGCAACAAACTCCTGGCTTCAAGTGATCCTCCCATCTTGGTCTCTCAAAGTCCTGGGTTTATAGGCATGAACCACCATGCCTGGCTCTAGCAGACATTTAGAGAATACTCCACCCAACAATAGCATTTCAACGGTGGCATTCTTTCCAAGCATCCATGAAACATATGCCAAGACAGACAATATGGTGGGCCATTTTTTAAAAACCCAACAAATTTAGCACAATTCAAATCATATAGGGTGCATTCTCCAACCACAATGAAATCCAACTAGAAAGTGATAATAAGAAAGGTAACAAGAAATCTCCAAACACTTGTAAACTAAATAACACCCTTCTAAATAATCCAAAGGCCAAAGACAAAATATCAAGGGGTATACAAAGAATACAATAATGACCAGCCCAGGCAATACAGTGAGATTTCATCTCTATAAAAAATTTTAAAAATAGCCAGGCATGGTGGCATACAACTGTAGTCTTGGCTACTTAGGAGGCTGAGGTGGGAGGATAACTTAAGCCCAGGAATTAGAGGCTGCAGTGAGCTGTGATCATGCCACTGCACTACAGCCTGAATGACAGAGCAAGACCTTGTCTCAAAAACAACTGAAAGAAAATGAAAATATAACATATCAAACTTTGTAGGACAGCTAAACCAGTACTGAGAGAAAAATTTATAGTAGTAAATACATCAGAAAAGAGGGACAGTCTCTAATCAATAATCTAAGTTCCCATTCCTAGAAAAGAGGGAAAAACAACAAACAATCCAAAAGCCAATAAGCAGAAGTAAGGAAATAATAAAGAGCAAAAATCAATGAAATTGAAAACAGCAAAACAGAGAAAAACCAATGAAACAAATAACTGGTTCTTTGAAAAGATAGTAACATTGACAAATCTCTTACAAGACTGACAAATAAAAAGAGGACACAAATGACCAATATCAGGAATGAAACGGGATATCAATACAGACCCTTCAAATATCAAGAAGATTCTGTTCCTTTTCTTGACGTTGAAAAAGAAATAAAAAAAAATGACTCTCAAAAATAAGGGAATACTATAAATAACACTACACACATTTGACAACTTAGATGAAATAAACCACTTCTAGAAGAACACAAACTACCATTACTCACCCAATATGAAACAGATAATTAGAAAAGCCCTATGGCTAATAAGGAAATCTAATTAATAAATAAAAACCTTGTGAAAAATTAACCTCTAAGCCCAAATGATTTCGCTGGAAAATTCTATCAAGTATTTGAAGAAGAGTTAACACCAATTCTATTCAATGTCTTTCAGAAAATAGGAGAAACACTTCTCAATTCATTTTATGAAGCCAGAATTACCCTGATACCAAAAGCAAAGACAGTACAAAAAAAAAAAAAAGATGAATATCCCTCATCAATATGGATGCAAAATATATAAAGAGACAGATACAAAGACATATAAAAAGAATTATATACCATGATCAAATGGTGTTTATTCCACTAATCCAAGGCTGGTTGAATAATCAAAAATCAATCAATACAATCCACTACATTAGCATTAAATAGTCTACATTAAAGAATAAAAATCGGCCGGGTGTGGTGGCTCATGCCTGCAATCCCAGAACTTTGGGAGGGTGAGGTGGGCAGATCACCTGAGTTCGGGAGTTCTAGACCAGCCTAGCCAACAAAGTGAAACCCCACCTCTACTAAAAGTACAAAAATTAGCCGGGCGTGGTGGTGCACATTGGTAGCCCCCACTACTTGGGAGGCTGAGGTGGGAGAATTGCTTGAACCTGGGAGGTGGAGGTTGCAGTGAGCTGAGATTGCACCACTGTACTCCAGACTGGGTGACAGAGCAAGAATCAGCCTCCAAAAAAATAAATAAATAAATAAATAAATCACAAGATCATATCGATGCAGGAAAAACATCTGACAAAATTCAATATACATTCATAATTAAAACTATCAGAAAAAATATGAATACAGAGGAACTTCCTCAGCTTGATAAACAGCATTTACAAAAAATCTACAGTTAACATTATACTTAATGATGAAAGACTAAATGCTTTCACCCTTAGATCAGGAACAGGGCATAAGGCTCACCACTCTTACCTCTCTTATTCAATACAGTGCTAAAAGTTGTAGCTACTGTAATAAGGCAAGAAAAGGAAATAAAAGGCACACAGATTGGGAAGGATGAAATAACTTCCTATTTTCTGATGACATGACTGTCTATATAGAAAATCCTAAGGAATCTACAAAAAAAAAAAAAAAGCCCTAGAATGAGTTCATCAGGATCTCAGAATGCAACATAAACACTAAAATCAATTATATTTCTATATACTACCAACGAATACGTGGACACCAATGTTAAAAAAGAAAATAATAGTTAAGTGTAAATATAACAAAACATATATACAATGTATATGCTTAAAACTACAAAAAGCTGATTAAAAAAATCAGTGATCCAAATAAATGAGGAGCCATACTATGTTCATGGATTGGAAGACAACATGGTAAAAATGTATTTTCTCCCTAAATGGATCTATAGGTTTAAGCCAATTCCTATCAAAATGGCAGCAAGGTATATGTAGACATAGATATGCTTATCCTCAAATTTATATGGAGAAGGAAAAGGCCCCTGAATAGTTAAAACGATATTGTAAATGAAAAATAAAATTTAGTAGCTACAGTAATCAAGACACTGTGGTATCGATGGAAAAACAGACACACAAAGGAAATAACTGAAAATCCAGATATAGACCCACACCAATAAGTCCAACTGATTTTTGGCAAAAGTACAAAAGCAATTCAATGAAGACAGAGTTTTCAGCTAATGGCACCAGAACAACTAGACATCTACACACAAAAATATAAAATGAACAATAAAAGAATCTTGATCTAAATGCCTTACATGGAAATTTACTTAAAATGGATCATAGATTTATATGTAAAACACAAAACTATAAAACCTTTAGAAAAATGCATAGGAGAACATTTTAGGGATCTAGGGCTAAGGAAAGAGTTCTTAGACTTCATACCAAAAGCACAATCCATAAAAGGAAAATTAATAACTGGATGTCATCAAGCTTAAAAACTTTGGGCATATAAGCTGAGGTAGGAAACGAGGGGGGAAAAAAGATTAAAAACTTCTGCTCTGCAAAAGATCCTATTAGCCAAAGAATGGAAACAATCCACTCCAATGAAGAGGTCCTTCAACAGGTGAATGGTTAAAAACAATCATAGTACATCCACACCATGGAATACTACTCAGCAATAAAAAGGAACAAACTATTGATTCACACCAACAACCTACATGAATCTCTAAGAAAATTATGCTGATTGAAAAATGCCAATCCCCAAAGGTTACATACTGTGATTCCACATGTATAACATTCCTGAAATGACAAAATTACAGAAATGGAGAACAAAATAGTGGTTGCCAGGGAATACAAGTAGTGGCTGGGATGGCAGGGAAGTAGATATGGTCATAAAAGGGCAACAGGAGGAATCCTCGTGGTGATGGATGTCTAGAGTCTTATTTTATCAATTTAGTGTAGTGGTGTGATGTTGTACTATAGCTTTTCAAGATGTTACCATTGGGGAAGCTGGCCAAAGGGCACAGAACTGTTATTTCTCACAAGTGCATATGAATCTACAATGATCTCAAAATAAAAAGTGTAATTAAAAAGTAGAGTTTCACAGATATTAGAAGAAGGAGAAAAAAGATAACTGCTTAGAGAAGCCAGAGTGTAAAGAAGAGACTGGCCACCAGGGTGGATGACAATAGGCTGATGATCCCCCAGCATTTAGACTCTGGATTCCTCAAATGTGTTTTGCCCAACTGAGGGTCACTAAGAGTTCTCGGTAAGTTTTTATTAATACTTCAGTTGGCCTTCAAACATAAAACATTTTGGAAATCTTGCCCAAAATGCCCAGGAAGCAGAATCTGGAAGAATCCAGAGTCCAGTCAAAGACTCAGCACAGAATGTGGAGGACAGGACAAGCCACCATGCAGAGCTGAACATGGCTTCATGTGCCCAGCTGGCTATGGCAGCAGCTAAAGGTGAATTATGCTGAAGATGGAAGCTCACAGTGAAGCGATGAAGCACACGTGAAGATGAAAAGTGCTCTTTGAAACACAAATGAACAGAAACAAAACAATACCATATAAGTAGCTCTACTTATTGGTTAATAACTAAAAGAAGGGAAAAACATATTTCAGAACAATTAACAAACTTAAAAACACGTGACAGAAGCTGTGTCAACTTTCCCCATATTGCATGCTAGGAAAAGTTGCACATCCTATTCAAATGAAGTCCTCAACTCTGAAAAGGTGAAAGGCTCATTATTTTCATACCTCCTACTGTTAGCATTCGAAGTCGTTCCTTGAAAACTGCAAGATCTGAGAGGCAGAGTGGGGTATCATGGGTGAGCGCAGAAGGAAAAAGACAGGTGAGAGTTAGTTTAAAAAAGACCCAAACACCAAAACCCTACACCATTACTGCAGTAACGGGTAGCACAGACACCATCACAGGGACACATACACACATCAAGGGAGAAGTGGGTGGGTTACATGGTCAGGGGGGTCAATTTTGTTAAACATGGAAATGATTCATAGAACAGCTGGAATAAGGTGAATCAGCACCCTGACAATGGAAAGCCATCAGGCAGCGTCGTTTGAGAGCTCCTCATCTCCTTAGCTTCAAGAAGTGGCGGATAACAGCACTTTCCTGGGAAGTCACTACTTTGAGATGAAAATTGAGGAAAAGAAAATGAAAAAGCCTAATTTTTAGAGTAGATATTTCTCAGCACTAGATTCAGGCGGCAGACTACTCTAAACTGTAAGATTTTGAAGAATTCTAAAGAATGGAAGGAATCCTTGATCTCCCAGCTCAAGAAGGCAAACTAGAAAAGAAGAGCTTGCTAGCTGAAAACCACTCAAGAGGCACAGCTACGTCTCCACAGCTGTACATTTCCTTCTACCTGTAAACTTTTAATTGGATTTCTACTATACATAACAGCTTTCTGAGCCACTGGTGAAATCAAGACATTTATTTGGATACACAAAACATGCTCCTGACCCTTACTGTCTGGGCGTGCGAGCCTGGGGGACGGGGTCAGGAAAGTAGGCAGTAACACAGGCACACAGAGAGGCTGATAGTTGAGCACTCAGAGTGCTGTCACTGGGTATGCTCCCTGTACTGGGAGTGCAGAGAAAGGCCAGCGAGCGCTTCCTTTGAAGTCAGACTCAGACCCCAGGAAACAGGCCTGCTTCCTAGGGCTGTGACAGGGGCTGCAGGTCTCCAGTCCTGGGCAAGCCACACTGTCTCCTTCCCCCAGGGAACAATAACCACTGAAGAACTCAGAGCCAAGTGGCTCTTAAGACAACAGAGTATCTAAATGTCAATATTTTGCTTAAGGCAAGGATGAAGAATCTTAAATTTTCTCCTTCAATCTTCAAAACCAAGACATGAGACCATGTCAAGATGCCATAAGTGAGGTGTATGTTAGTCACCCTGGAGACTCCAGGTAAGGATCCACACAGGGGAGGGCCTCAAAAGGAACCTTAAATACTCATTCCCATTTTTAAAAATCTAAAGGCAATGTGGTAAAATGTTTACATTCTTAGTACTGAGTATGTGAATGCTCTTACTTTTATCTGTACTTTTTTATATTTTTAAAATAAAAGGCAAACAAAACACACAAACCAAAGAAGAGGAGAGTGAAGAGAACAACAGAAGATATTCTGGTTGTCACAATTTACAGAAAGCACACAGATTTTCCAACACCTGAGTGCTCTGAAGCATTGTAAATTACTTCGTGAAGAGTGCAGGTGCTGTGAGGGAAGAGAGAGGGAGCGGATAGAGATTTGGCCACAGTACTTCCAAGTGAAGCACAGAGGCAGGAATGTGATGCTGGGAGCTAGGGGACTCGGTTTACCAGTTTCTGGGTATCTCCAGTCAAAGAATCTTCTCAAATGTCAGATGTCTACTTGGCCAGCTTCATTCTCCTTGAGGGTGACCATATCGCCCATGGCTTCAACCACCCTGGTTATGTTCTTAGCTTGGCCCCGCCCTCCCGAGTCACTTAGGAAACCTCATCTCCAGCTCCTCGGTTATCTGTGGCACACAGCACGCTGCACACAGCAATCAATGCTTACTAAATGAACTGCTCTATATCACTCTGAAATTACAAAAGCTAATTAAACATCAACTCTATTTTTAGCTTATTTTTCTCAGCCATCAAAGGAACAAACCAGAGAGCCCTGGAAGGTCAGGACGATGTATGGAAACTTTGTCATGACTCGCTGTGCTGTTAATGACAGCAGGTTGTCAGAGAAAGGCAAGAGCTAAGTAGTTGATATTTTGCCACATTTTTGAACTTTTAAACTGACTTTTTAACTATTTAACTCAAGTTCATTTCATAAAATGGTATTAGCAATTTGTAAACATCAATGGTAAATTCGAGAGAAGTTTCACACTTTCTTCCCATTTATTTATACAATTGGTTTTTAATTCTCCTTTAATTATGTTTAAATCTCACATTAAAGTACATCTCACTGAGCACGGTGGCTCATGCCTATAATCCCAGCACTTTGGGAGACCAAAGCAGGTGGATCAGTTGAGCTCAGGAGTTTGAGACCAGGCTGGACAACATGGTGAAACACCGTCTCTACTAAAAATACAAAAATTAGCCGGGCGTAGTGGCACATGCTTGTAATCCCAGTTATGTGGGAGGCTGAAGCAGGAGGATTGCTTGAACCTGGGAGGCAGAGGTTGCAGTGAGCTGAGATCCTGCCACTGCACTCCAGCCTGGGCAACAGAGCGAGACTCTGTCTCAAAAAAAAATAAAAATAAAAATAAAAAAAACAAATTTAATTAGGCCAGGCACAGTGGTTCACGCCTGTAATCCCAGCACTTTGTGAGGCCTAGGCAGGTGGATTACACGAGGTCAGGGGTTTGAGACCAGCCTGGCCAATATGGTGAAGCCCTGTCTCTACTAAAAATACAAAAATTAGCCTGGTGTGGTGGCGCACACCTGTAGTCTCAGCTACTCAGGAGGCTGAGGCAGAATTGGTTGAATCCAGGAGGAGAGGTTGCAGTGAGTCGAGATCGTGCCACTGCATTCCAGCCTGGGCTACAGAAAGAGACTCTGTCTCAAAAAACAAAACAACAACAACAAAAAACCCAGTAAAGTACACCTCAATCATTTTTGTCACTGTGAAAAGTTATACTACAGAATTTACACCGAAACCACAGACAGTGGCATTTTTAAGTGGGAAACTAATTCAAATGCTACACTTGAAAGATAAAATTGGGCCAGGCGCAGTGTGGCTCACCTCTGTAATCCCAACACTTTGGGAGGCTGAGGCGGGTGACTCACTTGAGGCCAGGAGTTCAAAGCCAGCCTGACCAACACAGTGAAATCCCTTCTCTACTAAAAATGCAAAAATTAGCCGGGCATGGTGGTGCACATCTGTAATCCCGGCTACTTGAGAGGCTGAGGCACGAGAATCACTTGAACCTGGGAGGTGGAGGTTGCAGTGAGCTGACATTGCACCACTGCACTCCAGCCTGGGCAACAGAGTAAGACTCTGTCTCAAAAAACCAAAAATAATAATTAAAAAAAACCAAACAACAGCAAGAAAAAACGAGGGCAAGAATTTCTAATTAAGCAAGAGTTTCTAACTGTTTCTAATTAGGCAAATGAGTGGGCCTCACTGTTGGGACTCACTGTCTAGACCTTTCTATTGGTAATACCCGGGTTCTAGTGTTTTGCAATATACACCCATATCTACCATGGCACCTCAACTGATGACCCTTCTTCAACAGCCAGTGGAAAAAGCCTCCCTAGGAGCCCTCCTACCAGAAGACGTTGGGCTGCCACTACCTCCCACTCTGACTGGATCCATTCAGGGATATTGTAACATGAGGTTGGTGCCTCATTCTCTGGATCTGCAAATTTGCTGTCAAGGAACCTCACTATGGAATGTGAGTGAAGAGAAATGTGTATTTAATACGTGTCAGCTGGGTGCGGTGGCTCACTGCCGTAATTCTAGCACTTTGAAAGGCCAAGGCAGGAGGGTTGCTTGAGCCCAGGAGTCCGAGACAAGCCTGGGCAACATAATAAGACCCTGTCTCTATTTTAAAAATAAAATAAAATAAAAAAATAAAGTATCTCATGTTGGAACTCTGAACCCTCTTTCCCCAGGGAAATGAGGTTTATAGTACAGCCTGGCACAAATTAAGATGGGCATCTGGAGATTTACCTGGAAACTGGCCCCTAACTTTAACACTTCGTTAAAAAGTTATCTCTGGCCAGGTGTGGTGGCTCACACATGTAATCCCAGCACTTTGGGAGGCTGAGGCGAGTGGATCACCTGAGGTCAGGAGTTCGAGAGCAGCCTGGCCAATATGGTGAAACCCCGTCTCTACTAAAAATACAAAAAATTAGCTGGGCATGGCGGTGGGTGCCTGTAATCCCAGCTACTTGGGAGGCTGAGGTAGGAGAATCGCTTGAACCTGGGAAGCGGAGGTTGCAGTGAACTGAGGTTGTGCCATTGCACCCCAGCCTGGGCAACAAGAGCAAAACTCCATCTCAAAAAAAAAAAAAAGTTATCTCTGTTCCAGCCATCACCTGCACAGTTATGGAACATAATCCACACATAATTGAGAAACTGTTCTAAAATTAATTTTAAAAATTGTTAATGAAAATAATCACTAGGCTGGGCACGGTTGGCTCACTCCTGTAATCCCAGCACTTTGGGAGGCGGAGGCAGGTGGACTGCTTGAGCTCAGAGGAGTTTGAGAACAGCCTGGGCAACATGGTGAAACCCTGTCTCTATTTAAATTTTAAAAATTTAATTAGGCTGGGTGTGGTGGCTCATGCCTGTAATTCCAGCACTTTGGGAGGCCAAGGCAGGTGGATCACCTGAGGTCAGGAGTAAGAGACCAGCCTGGCCAACATGGTGAAACACGGTCCCTACTAAAAATACAAAAATTAGCTGGATGTGGTGATGGGTGCCTGTAATCCCAGCTACTCCGGAGGTTGAGGCAAGAGAATCACTTGAACCCGGGAGGCGGAGGTTGCAGTGAGCCAAGATGGCACCATTGCGCGCCAGCCTGGGCAAAAGAGCGAAATTCCATCTCAATAATAATAATAATAATAATAATAAACCACTGGCCCTACCATCTCAACAATATTTTTTACTGTATTCATAACAAGTTCTGTCATGCTACACTTGAAAGATAAAACTGAGGGCAAGAGTGTGTCCATAACATCTGATGGTAAATCCTGACACTCTGGTGCTACTGAGGAGTTCTGTGTCTGTACAGTCTCTCCTAACTGGCCAGAGTCTACTTGTTAATTATCTTTCCTTATTACTTCAGGGACCAGGAGAATTTCTGAGAAGTGAAGACAGGTGCCCTAAGCCAGGATTTCCCAAACTTTTCAAAAATGGTCATAAAAGGTCAACTCAGTGGAAACTATAGCATATATTCCACTTTATTAAAAAACTCAGAGTGGACAGAATTCCCTGCTTGCACTGCAGACCAAATTGGCCAACCACCCAGGTGCTCAGCTGGCAGACTGTTTTCAGGGCAGCATCATCAGTGCCCTTTGAGAATGAATGGCTTTGCCAACGGCTCCTGCCCTCCATCACTGCCCCCTACCTGGAGCTTTTCCAACAAAAGACAGAACAAGCTCTGACAGAAGCACCACAGGCTATGTTCAAACATGGGTATGATCACTGCTGTGAGCCTGTTTCCCCAAGGAGAGGAAGAATCTGTGCCTGCATCCACAGGGAGGTGGGAAGGGCGGCTAAGCGGAGGCACGGCAAGAATCCTAGCTCTGGGGAAATAGTCATGTGACACAGGACACCACTACACAACAATCCCTGACCCATCTACACACTGGTCAGGTCACCAGGTTGCCACTCAGCCTACCCCCTTCTACTGCCTCATTCCTAAGCTGGCAAATAGTTCTCCTGGGCCCCAAACATCCCCCATACAGAGTCCTCACTTCTTAGTTTGCAAATTCCTGCACTAGATGCTACGCTGCTTCCTTATCATTTGGCTACAGGGCAGTCTTCACCACTAACTCCTGTGTGTTCCTGGTCTTTTTGCTTGACCTCTCAGTTTCTGAATTTATCTTATTACCAGAGAGTTTGGCAGCTACTCATCTCAAAAGATTGCTAGTAAGCCCACTTGGCACACAGTTAAGGTCCAGGCACTATTTTAAGGAGTTTATTCAATTTTGAAACCACCTGAGGAGGTAGGTACCAACACCCCTGCCTTACAGATGAGGTGATGAGGCACAGAGAGGTTAAGCAACTAGCCCAAGGTCACACAGCTAGTAATAGTGGGCTGGGATTCCAATCCAGGGAGTGTGGCTCCAGAGTCCAGGCTCTCTGAGGTTCGAATGAGATGACGGGTCTTGAAGTGTTCTACAAACTGTCTAGCGGTCACATCTGACCTGCTGTTTTCTTGAAGACCTGCATACATCAAGGGTGAGTGTTTGAGACCAATTTTCCTACAGATACAAATGTTTTAACAAGTTTACGTGGTTTCCATTTTTTGTACCTGAAGACTTTAGTGCGATTTTTAGGTCATACTATTTCAAATCCACAGGATTAAAATGCACCTTCCTCTTGAAACGTGGAGACTACTCCCTGACTCTCTCTCTCAGTGGTTCCAAAGGGCTCCTGGCCAGAGAGATCAGAAGTTTTCCTTTCTCAAAGGATTTCAGGAAGGGCCACTTCTATATGTTTTAGTTTCTTGGTTTATAAAGTCCTCTTGTCCTCTCACCCTCACCATGATGTTGTTGCTGAATCTGGAACCACAAACCTCACAGAAATACTGAGGACACTATTCCAGAGTGAAATATATGGTGAGACCTTGTGATGGCCTGAGAAGAGATTCCCAGATTCTGGCCCTGCCTCGGCCACTAATGAGATGGGAAATTAGTGTGTATGTTGACAGTGCTTAGGGTTTCTCACCGTTAAAAGACTATGCTGGGTTGGGTTTACCTAGGTGTGGCCCCTCTTGATATTAGTCTGAAGGGGAAGAGAGGAGAGATTTAGAGCTCCCCTGGTTATACTAACGTGCACAGTTGGGACAAGGAGCTGGGACGATGCAGGTTCTGGAAGGAGAGGGAGAGTCAGTCACTTCATCTGCTTCTCTCCTGTTCGAATGTTTTGCTGCTTGTAAAAAATGAGCATTCCAGCTGGGCGCGATGGCTTGCGCCTGTAATCTCAGCACTTTGGGAGGCTGAGGTGGGTGGATCGTGAAGTCAGGAGTTCAAGACCAGCCTGGCCGACATGGTGAAACCCCGTTTCTACTAAAAACACAAAAATTAGCTGGGTGTGGTGGTGCGCACCTGTAGTCCCAGCTACTCAGGAGGCTGAGGCAGGAGAATTGCTTGAACCTGGGAGGCAGAGGTTGCAGTAAGCCGAGATTATGTCACTGCACTCCAGCCTGGGCGACAGAGCAAGACTCCGTCTCAAAAAAAAAAAAAAAAGAAAAAGAAAATGAGCATTCCACAGCTCCCCTACCCTGCCTAAATGCAGAGTGAGGTTTTCCTCTGAAGAGGTGGCTTCCAGATGCAAGTCCCTGTGCTCTTCATCAGGGAGCAGCAAGTCTATCAGCTGGGGAGTTTGGCCTGCTCTGAGCACCTGAAGAGGATCCCACAGGTCTAGAAGTCTCTAGGGGCTGGAGAGGCACAGGGCAGACAGGCTGTGATGGGACTGGGGGTTCCAGCAGGAAGGATCGCTATACTAAGGGGTGAGCAGTAGGGAAGAGGCTCCAAGACCTCCTGGGACACTGCAAAGAGAGGCCCTCTTCTTGGGAGCACAAAGTTGTCACCACGGAATGAAAAAACAGGGTTCAACTCATGCCCAGTCTACCATCTGAACTGGCCTTAATCAATAAAATTCAAGAGGATTTCTCTAAACTCCCTTCCTAAATCTGCTAAAGGGCTGGTATAAAAAAAAAAATTACAAACCATCAATGCCAATTCCAAAGTCAATGATGCTTGATGATTCATGCCTCATCCCCTAGACATAACTTAGTAACGCCTATAAATACATCCGGGCACTGCAGAGCCTTAGAGACTGTCTGTACCATTCCCCAAAAGTGCCTGTGAGGAGGCTAATTTCATACCTATCCCAAGACCAGTATTAGGCAGGTAAGTGATCATCAATTTCATCAGCATGCACAGTGTCTATTGTGAACACCCTGGCCATTTAAAAATTAGTCACATCATCATTTCTTTAGTACAGGTTAGCAGCACAGTGACGTAAAGCACACTAACTCTGCAAAGCAACTGCAGGTGAGAGCCCAGCCACATCACCCACCTCACTTCATGAGGAGGAGGGGGTGTAGGTGGGACTATCTTCTGGCAACCGTGACGAAACCCCAGTGTGCTCCACACATGCCCCTCCCAAAGGCCCTGACCTCCTGACGCTGTGGGAATGCCTTCCAAAGTTTCCTCAGTGTGATCACCAGCAATTACAAATCAGGAGACCCAAACTGAACAACTTGCTCTAGAATTCGTCCCCTAAGGGACATGGCCTCCAGTCAAGGGAAGGCCACACTGGGCTTCAGAAAAGGATGACTGTGTCAGCAGTTCCTGAGCAAGGCCTCATGGACATGCCTCACTGAAGGCAGTGCTGCACTGACATTTGAAAACCTGAAGCCAAAAGAGCTATACTCTGAAGTGCTTCTGATCCACCTGCCTCAGGTGGACAAGACTTTTCCCTGTGCCACAAACCTTTCTGTCCAAAATTTTATTTTCAAATTTTGAGACTCAGACAATCTGGCTGAAAAAGTAAGATAAAAATAACTTGGCCAAAACACACTAAGGCTACAATACCGATAAATTTCAAGTGATCAGAATGAAAGGAAACTTAAGAGCCTTTCCCTCCTGCCTGGACATCCTGGCTACCACAGGTCGTGGCACAGCGAGAGGAGCTCAAGCAACGCAGCTGACTGCTCTCAGACCCTCACCAAGTTTGTCTGTGGATGAGATAATGTCAGCGGGCACGGAGGAGTCCAGATCAGCATCCAAAATCCCCAGGGGGTCCAGCTGTGCTACATGGTGCCCTCGTATCTATGAGTGGGCAACGATGAGAGGGAAGGACACACACAAAAGGACAGAAGAAAAAAAAAGAGGGAAGGGGTAAAAAAAAAAGTAAAATTACATTAAAATTAGCATTTACAGCTTAATTCTCACCCACGTTTGAAGAAACAGTTACTGGAGCATCATCAAAATTTACACAACTAATTCCGAGAGGATCAAGTTTTGCAATGTGGTGACCCCTGACCTGGAAGCAATAACACAAGCAAGTCATTAAGCAGATCCAGCGAGCTGTGGGGACGATTAAAAGAGTCATAGGTTATGCAAACCTTTTCCAAAGAGGAACACAGCACCAATAAACCCACACGACAAAATTAGTTTTTAAAAGTCTTGGAATAACTTATTTTAAAAGCACTATTGTGCATAAATGTACTTTTATAAAAAAGAGATAAACTCAGGTTATGATAAACTTGGGAGTCTGAAAGGATCTGTTTCTTGGGATCTTTATACAGTTTCCACGGATAAACAGAAATGAGATATGCTGGGCAATTCTTACTCCAACGTGAAGCCTGCCTCAGCTTAGAACATAAACATTTCCCTAAGGTGCTGGGTACAGTGGCACATGCCTGTAGTTCCAGCTACTTGGGAGGGTGAGGTAAGAGGATCTCTTGAGCCTAGGAGTTTGAGGCCAACCTGGGCAACACAGTGAGACCCCATCTCAATTTAAAATAAATCAAATTTAAAGAAAAATTTTCCTAAGTAGGAAAATGAAAGTTTAAGTGTTGGCCTTAATTGGTGAGGAGTGCAGATAAGAAGTCATCTTACTAAGAGAAGGTTTGCCTTTATCATATATCCCCGTGAGGAGTGAGGGCTCTCGCCCTGCTGCTGCTGAGTAGGTCAGCACACAGTAGTCAGAACAAAAAATCCCCGCTACACCACAGACTTAAAGCATCTGATTTGAACTATTTAAAAACCAAAAGGAGAAAGAAAATCCCTTCCAATTTAAGATTCTTTCACAATTTCTTGCTAGCAATTTGAGAAGGGAGCAGCTGCTGGCAAGTCACTGCAAGATCAGGCTGAAGTTGTTACTGAGGCCAACTGCGTGCAGGCAGTGATAAAGAAACACCACTGGGCCTCCTCCTCATGCAAATATCCATGTGGACAGCACTTTAAAGCATATGGCATTTACAAAACTCCATGCATCTCCTTTCTAAGGCAGAATACACTTGCCCCAGGGACACAGCCTTACTTGCCAGGCCATGGCATGAAGGGCCAGATACCCAGGACCTCCCCTATGTTGCCCCATTACAACACCTGCACTACTGCCCTGCTGGCACAGGAAATGGCCCATGCCACCAGAAACCAAAGCATGAGAGAAAAGACAGCCCAGGGACATGAGTACCCTTGTTGCCACCAAAGCAATTACACAAGAACAGGTGGCAGGGTCCTGGATGCCCATGGGAGCTTCCAGAAGGGAAGCACCAGGCTCACTTGTCTCTACCTGTCGTCCTTAGAAATATCACAGATGAAGTCTTAAGATCTGAACTCTGGGCTCTCCCCACCTATCAGGTGGACATCCTAGAAAACTTAGGTTATTGTGCTCTGGGAAAGGACAGGGGGGAGCCTTGTCCTGCTCAACACTTGCCTAATGAGACTGGCCACTAACTGCAATACTTTTGGAGAGTTCCCCTGCCCCTCATCACTCTCTGTATGCTCAGCTGTACCCTCAGCTGCCTCTCCCTGCCTCCATATCCCCAACCTCTATAGGTTTTCTTCTCTTATAGTATTCAGTTGTTAGCAACTGAGAAGGGGGCATCAACCATCCAAAAGCACCACCCCTCCCAGCCACTGCTCACTGGCAGATGGGCAGCACTTCTCCTTGATGCCCGGGTACTGACTTGGTTTCCCTGCCCACAAATATTTCTTGCCAAGTAAGGAAAAGAAATAAGGAGCCCCTTTATAAGGCAGGCATTAGTGGTGCCAGGAGATTTGCTCAAATAGGGCTAGCCTGGTTCCTTTTCTTGTGTATTTGTTTTTCAGCCTCCCAAAGCAGGGAGAAAGCACCTAGTATTTGAGGTGGTATAAGTAAAGTGACAACATACACTCAGAAAGGCCAATAGGGCCCATGAGGCACCACCTAAGGAACACTGCACCCTTTCTCGTGTGTGGGTAAAGCGCCCGCCTTACCTGATATGCCCTGATGAGCGACTGCACTGCCAGGTGGTCCTCCACGAGCTTGTCCACGTTGGGCTGTGCTTCCACCAGGGACTGTGCATGGGCCACAGCAGCCAGGGAGCCTCGGCTCAGGGGAAGGGGACTCTGGTACGCAGTGCCCGGTGGGGCTCCGGCATTCGTGTTGCGAAAAAAAATGTCCCATGACTAAAGACAAAGAAGGTACAGGGTTACCTCACTGCTCCCCTAAGTCCAGGATGCATCTGTGTCCACAGAGAACTGCTCTCTGCAGGCAAGGCAAGTCTATCATAGGCTGGCTAAACCTGCTTCCTCCTGGACAGTGGGGTCTCTGTTTCCAAACGGTGGGTTTCTCTCAGCGTTCAGGCTCCCTGCTTTCCACAACTTTTGTCTTCGGGATGCACTTTCTGACCTCCACAGCTATAACACAGATGCCCTGTGGCCGCCTTCCATCAACACACATACCCCAAAGGCCCAATGCCAAACAACTCTCCTCAGCTCCTATACACTGGGCCTGGGGACTGACTCAGGATGTAGGTCAACAGAGACACTTACTGTCAGCCTTCTCCCCAGGCCCCAGCACCTGGTAGGTGATCTCTTGACCTCCTGTCTATAGGTCTGCAAACTCTACCAGTTTTTCTGTGGGATGCCAGATGCTCACATCCCATCATGCACCTCCCTCAAGGCCCCAGGGGCTCAGCACAGCCTGTGAAGAGCCCAGGGTCACCTTGCTCATGTCCTTTCACTTCCCTGGAAACAAAGCGGAAGTGAAAGGCATAGTGAAAGGCACTAACCCCATAGAGAAATAATCTCATTGCTACCTCAGGAGAAACTCAGGAGCTAAGAGCTCAAGGTGTGGGGTCAGAGATGGAAATTCAAATCTGATCTCTGTGTCAGGGATCAAAATTCAAATTCAAGAGGTAGGCTCTTAGTGACTTACCTTTCTGTGCTGTTTTCTCATCTATGAGGAGAGAAATACATACATTCTTCATAGGTATGCTGTAAAGACTACCCTAGTTAAAGGCATTAGCACACAGTCTAATACTTCACAAGTACTTCACAAAGTCAGGTGTTAGTATCAGTTTGAATTTCCTTAGAAAAACTATAAACTAATTTACTTATATTCCTACTATTTTTGGCTATTTCATGTCTGAATTATTTGATTTACAATTTGCAGAGATACTGTGAACTGTAATGGTTTATTCATCTCATACAAAGATGCAAGTTTTTAAAATATTTAAGAGATCAGACATACTAAGACTTCACAAAAGCTCATTGTAAAAAGAAAAGAAAAGCACAATTAAACACCAGTTTATTTATTTTATTTTATTTTAATTTTTTTGAGATGAAGTCTCGCTCTGTTGCCCAGGCAGTGTGGTGGCATGATCTTGGCTCACTGCAACCTCCACCTCCCAGGTTCAAGTGATTCTTCTGCTTCAGCCTCCTGAGTAGCTGGGATTACAGGCGCACGCCACCAGGCTTGTAATTTTTGTATTTTTAGTAGAGATGGGGTTTTACCATGTTGGCCAGGCTGGTCTCAAACTCTTAACCTCAAGTGATCCACTCGCCTTGGCCTCCCAAAGTGTTGGGATTACAGGCGTGAGCCACCGCGCCTGGCAAAACATCAGTTAAAAAAAAAAAAAAGAAACATTGTTTTTCTTTTCTGCAATACATTCCCCAGCCTCTAAAATTCTTCCATCAATAAACTCTGGTAAGACTGTCTTGAAAAACTTGGAGAGGCAAGGCAAAACTTTATGAGATCTTTGCATTCTCCCTCTAACAAGATGCCACCCAGATGTGCTCCTTGTCTGGGACATGGGTGGATATCAAATGGGTCTGTCTGAGTCTGGAGACCAGAGGGTAGAGATGGCTACAGAATCCAATATGCTGGTCCTTAAGGTCTTCTGTTTTTTTCAGACAGGTTCTTTTATAATGCTGGCTAGGGCATAGATATACGTCACTCAGATGGTCCCACTACCAAGAGCACTGCTATATACTGCTGCTAGACACAAACTAGAAAAGACACAATGATAATGCATAGGCCTGGACCATCTGCCTCATGCAGGGGAGTCTGGTCTCTCAGTGAAATCTGTTTTTGAGGGGAGTTTTGTGGAATACTTTTTTTTTCCTTCCCTTTTTCTTTTTTGTAGAATATTTAGAACATTCTGTAATAAGCATGTATTTTTTGGTATTCAGAAAAAATAATTTAAAGAAAACAACCACCAGAGATGTGACTGCACAGTATTGTGAATATACTAAAAACCACTGTAGCTGGGTGTAGTAGCATGTGCCTGTAGTCCCAGCCACTTGGGAAGCAGAGGCAGGAGGATCACTTAAGCCTAGGAATTCAAGACTGGCCTGGGCAATACAGAAAGATCCCATCTGTTAAAAACAAAACTCCACTGAATGGTACACTTAAAAATGACTTTTTTTTTTTTTTTTAAAGAAACAGGGTCTTGATCTGTTGCCCAGGCTGTTCTCAAACTCCCAGCCTCAAGCAATCCTCCTGCCTCAGTCTCCCAAAGTGATGGGAATCCAGTTGTGAGTCACCAGGACCAGGCCCAATAATTACATTTATGTTATGTGAATTATATTTAAAAAAAATTTTTTTTTTTGAGACCGTCTAGCTCTGTTGCCCAGGCTGGAGTGCAGTGGTGCAATCTCGGCTCATTGCAACCTCTGCCTCCTGGGTTCAAGCGATTCTCCTGCCTCAGCCTCCCGAGTAGCTGGGATTACAGGTGCCTGCCACCACGCCCAGCTAATTTTTGTATTTTTAGTAGAGACGGGGTTTTACTGTGTTGGCCAGGCTGGTCTCGAACTCCTGACCTCGTGATCCACCTGCCTCGGCCTCCCAAAGTGCTGGGATTACATGTGTAAGCCACTGCACCCAGCTTTTAAAATGTTTTTACAAATCAAACTATTTGAGGTTTTACGGTTTTTACCTTTCTGGTTAATTTCTGGTGCACTGGTTGATGTGGAAGACAGATTTGGGGTTCTCTTCTGGCACCTCCCACAAAACCTATTATAGAAGGATCTTATACAAATGTAACCCAACAATCAGGAACATGAAAAAAGGCTGCAAACTTTCCTTTTCTTTCTTTTTTTGAGACAGGGTCTGGCTCTGCTGCCCAGGTTGGAGTAGACTGGCACGATCTTGGCTCAATGTAACCCCCACCTCCGGGGCTCAAGTGATTCTCCTGCTTCAGCCTCCTGAGTAGCTGGGACCACAGGCACGCACCATCACGCATGGCTAATTTTTTTTATTAAATATTTTTTGTGCAGATGAGGTTTCACCATGTTGCCCAGGTTGTTCTTGAACTTCTGAGCTCAAGTGATCTGCCTGTCTCAGCCTCTCAAAGTGCTAGGATTATAGGCATGAGCCACCATGCTGGGCCTAAACTTTCCTTTTCAACAGATGCTATCAAAATGTTTGCTAAAGAAACCCAGGGTTTGGAATCTCCAAAGAGATTCTCATCTTCCTCCATTAAATCAGTTCTCATGAAAACTCAGGGTTCTCCTCCAACATGAGAAAAGGCAGTATTTCCACCAGAGAAAAAAACTGACTTACTCTTAGGAGAGAAAACAGAGGATGTCTCAGCATTAACTCCCTAGGCAAAGTAAAGGCTGCCTCCCACTCAGTCCATGACTGGTTCTGTCAAGGACACAGGGATCTAAAAGGTGGCTGTGCACAAACACACTGGACACCCTCAGGTACTTCTGACTTCATGGAGCTTTTCCAGCAGGACTGAGAGCTCCCTACATTCTAGAAGCAGAGATGACTGGGGACCACACACACTGGACATCCATCTTCATTGTGAAAGCAGGGATGACCAATGACTGCACTTCTTGGCCTCTACCCAGGCCTCCAATAATTGAGGACCCGACCTAAAAGGAGAAACCCCTTGAATACAGCAGGAAACTGGGCAGGAGTCAGTCTGGCTGTATCCCACCCCTGCACAGCAAGAACCAACAGCAAGCTACCACTGTCACGTAAAACCTAATCAGGCCAGGCGCAGTGGCTCATGCCTGTAATCCCAGCACTTTGGGAGGCCAAGGTGGGCGGGTCACCTGAGGTCAGGAGTTCGAGACCAGCCTGGCCAACATGGTGAAACGCCCGTCTCTACTAAAAATACAAAAATTAGCTGGGTGTGGTGGTGCAGGCCAGTAGTCCCAGCTACTTGGGAGGCTGGGGCATGAGAATCGCTTGAACCTGGGAGGCAGAGGTTGCAGTGAGCTGAGATCGCACCATTGTATTCCAGCCTGGGCGACAGAGCGAGACCTTGTTCCCTCCCCCCAAAAAAAAGAAAAAAAAAAGAAAAAAAAGAAAAAGGCTGGGCTTGGTGGCTCACGCTTGTAATCCCAGCACTTTGGGAGGCCGAGGCAGGCGGATCATGAGGTTAGGAGATCGAGACCATCCTGGCTAACATGGTGAAACCCTGTCTCTACTAAAAAAAAAAAAAAAATACAAAAATTAGCTGGGCGTGGTGGTGCGTGCCTATAATCCCAGCTACTTGGGAGGCTGAGGCATGACAATCGCTTGAACCAGGGAGTCAGAGGTTGCAGTGAGCTGAGATGATGCCGTTGCACCCCAGCTTGGCGACAGAGTGAGACTCAGTCTCAAAGAAAAAAAAAACCCACAAAAAACCTAATCAAAATTTATTTACCCCAAACTTGCTCCAGTGCTAGAATGTCTACCCTCACACCGTGTGACCCACACCCCAAGTCTAGCTGTGGACACTTACTTAGTTCCCCGGGGCCACAACAGGTTTATGGATAGGGCATGACCCTCAAACCCAGTAAGTACTGGAGAACAGCACAACCCAAACTTTATTAAACCCCTAAAACATACTGTCTTTCTTCTACTTCGTAAAACCTATTAAGTGTCCAGAAACACAGGGCAAAGTCACCCAAGAGCAAGAACTTAGATTGAGAGTCTCTCCAGCTGTACAGACAGCCTCCTTTATCCTAGGGGACAACATCCACTTTTGCATCCAGAGTCAAAAGTCATAGCAAAATCACAAGTTTACTTCTTTTCAATAAAATTAGCTTTGAATAACAAAACAGTAAAAAAAAAAAAAAACAAAAACAAAAAACACTAATAGCAGCAAGGATAGGTATAGCTAACTTTTATTGAGGCTCTCTGTGGGCTTTTCTAACTTACTTGGAGCACCTGGAATGTCAATCATATTCCCATTGGAGAGATGTGGGCTCAGGCAGAATTTACACACAGCAGTCACCAGGCAGGGTATTAGTAAGGTTAACTGAGTAATAGCAGAGCAATGCTTAAAGAACTCTGGTCACTCTAGTAACAGTGCCTCTTACCCTAGCTTAACCTTGCCAAAGAGAGCTGGGAGCTTCTGGGCTCAACAATAAAATGAAAGGAATTTCCACCCACTGATGCCTGGGGTCACAAGGTCAAGGTCAACTCTCTGGTCCTGAGAGCACAAAGGCTGCAGGACTCCCTCCAGCCTAGGCCCTGGAGACAGGGCGATCATGATCATCGGGCCTCCTCTCTCTGACCTTCTTTTGTGCTTGGAATACAACTCCAGGTGATTTTCAATTGGCTGAGGACAACTGCACAGACGGAAATTCAGCTCATGCTGGAGGCGGTCAGAAAAAAACTGGTTCATACCGGTACTGCTGAGCTGCTGGGAATCCCCGGGAAGGAAAATGCTGGGAATGCAACTTCTGCAGCCTTTCCCTTATTCATCTTACACCATGCATCCCACTTCACTCTCCAGTCGGCTCAGTTCCCACACCACTGGGGGAGCACCCTGCCCCACCTTCAGACAAAGAGCCCATTCTGTCTCCAGGACTGGGTGAGCCTGCACACCCAACAACAGCAAGCCCTCTTTGCACCAAGACCTGGAGGTATACTAAAAGGTTTTTGAATTGAGTGACAGAATGTTTTGTATCGAGTATAGTGACTGCACACATTTGGCAAAACCTACTGCACTAAACACTTAAAACGAGTGAATTTTAATGTATGTAAATTAAACCTCAAAAAAGTTTATTTATTCAAAAAGGCTTTGAAAATGGTCATTATTTGGCCTGCAGGCTTCACCTCCCAAAAGATGTGGCAGCAGGAAGCCAGACCTGCCCAAGTATCAGAGCTCCCAGCCACCCACTGGCCCCACCCCTCCCTGTATGAGTCACCAATGGGGCCACTTCCTTCCTGGTGGGGCCCAGCTGCCACAGTCCATCCCCCACTCTCTTTCCACCTCCCTGTTGTCCTGCAACCCTGTATCTCTCTAACATCTTTCACTCCCCAAGGAGATACCTCTTCTCCAGCTCCTTAAACTACCCACCTCTGCCTCATCCTCTGAACACCTGAATCTGGATCTGCCTTCCATAACCCCTGGCTTTAGGTTCCAGGGGACCTGCAGAGCCCTCCCTGTCCACTTGCTCCCATGCCTCGGCACCATGCTCCTTCCTTCCCCCAGGCCTGGCAGCTACCCTTCTTTCCATGGGATGTTTGTCCTCTCCCTTCACATGGTCGCTTAGCTTTGTCACTATCTGAGAGAGGATTTCCCCTTCTGATACTCCCAGCCCTTACTGTACACTCATCTCAACCTGAGATCTCTCCCCTGCTGTCTGTCCCCCATCCTGGGGGATAAGTCAAGACTAGGCTGAGTCATTGACCAGCGAGCGCAAAGGGAAGCCCCTTCGAAACGAAGAGAAAGCTTCTGGAAGAGAGAGTCAAAGCATGTCCCATCTAATTCCCATGGAGCATGAAGAAACACCTGGAAGGGATAGAAGCCCACTCACCGAAAGGTGGCACCTGGTGGCTGATGGCTCACTGAGAACCTGAGCTGAGTCAGACAACCTCAGCTCTCTTACTGAGTGAGAAAAATAAGCCTGTTGGTTTAAGCTGCCTAAGCTGCATTTTCCCTTTCTTCCAGCCAAATTTATTCCTAATTATCCCTTGCTGTTGCCTGGATGTCCCGGAACTGCAGTCTGATGTAGGCAGGGGCAGTGACTTCTACTTCTAGAAACATTCCAAGTGACAAAGCAGAAGTGAAAAGGAGAAAGCACAATAATGGGGAAAATCAGACTTAAGAATACACAATCTAATAGCATGCTACCATCAAACACACTGAAGACAAAAGTTTCCTATGATAGAAATAGTTTTTCACTCATGAGAAATGGAGGCAGTCAGACTTTGGTTTCTTTATGAAGTAAGTGTGGTATTTGGGCCTTACTTTAGTACTTGGCTCAGGGCGGTGACATGGACTTCTGAGTCACAATGACGTACGTGGGTATGCCCAGCTCCACACCCAAGTTGCAACCCATCACTAGTGTTATTCACCTCTCCAATCTCTTAATTGGCTTCTGTTGCACAACTAATAACGTATCTGTCCCCTTGCCTTGCCTCAAATATACAGTTACACACAGTTAATTCTCTGACCACCAATGACAACGTCACTGATAAGGGGAAAAAGGTTAAAATGTTAAGGTGAGTGGGAAAGGCTGTAAATGACATTCAAGGGGCAGGAAGCTGCCAGAAAAGGTGAGCCAGGAGTGAGGGGTCCTGGGCCAGGGGAGGGGTGCGGGAAAGCACTCACTCCCAGAAGGCCAACTTCTGAGCCCTGCAAGGTGCTATGGGATTCTGATGAAGTTCTTATCACACATAAACATTTTCCTAAGAGTGTCAGATGTGTGCAGGATGTACCATGTTAAAAAATGAATACCATTTTTTTTTTTTTGAGACAGAGTCTGGCTCTATTGCCCAGGCTGGAGTGCAGTGGCGTGATCTTGGCTCACTGCAACCACCCCCCAACCCCCATCCCGGTTTCAAGTGATTCTCCTGCCTCAGCCTCCCCAGTAGCTGGGATTACAGGCACTGCCATCATGTGTGGTTAATTTTTGTATTTTTAGTAGAGACGGGATTTCACCATGGTGGCCAGGCTGGTCTCAAACTCCTGACCTCAGGTGATCTACCCACCTCAGCCTCCCAAAAGGGCTGGGATTACAGGCGTGAGGCACCATGCTGAGCCAATGAATACCATTATTTCTAAAAATCCAATAATTCTCATTCAATTCAACAAGTATCTATTAACTATATGTGGCATACCGTAAGGTTTGTGAACAGGAAGATGACTAAAATGAGCTTCTTACTCTCAACAAGAAAAACCAGTAAACGTGTAAATTCACAGAATGGATCCAAGTGTTGAGAAACGAAGATTAAGACAAGTGGGATGGGAGAGGAAAGCAAGGCTGCTCTGAGGAGGTGCCCACGGTCTGAGCCCTAAAGGCAGGGTAAGGTCTACAGAGCCTAAGGAGGAGAGAGAAGACATTTGGCCAAAGAGAACAGACAACGGGAGCACCTGGCCAGTGCCCGTCCACCATGTGCTGACACTCATGGTACTGCCACAGGCAGGGTGTATAGATGGTTAAGAAACCAGGCTGGGCAGGTGAGCTGGGACCAGGCTGCAGGTGAGTGAAAAAGAATATGGGAGATAAAGGAGAAAACCACTAACCACCCCCAAGAGGAACAAGCACCTGACCAGGGTAGTGGCTGACTTTTGCCACCAAATGGCATCAGAGGGAGGGGTGGTTTGCAGGCAGGGAGCTTGTGTGCCCCCCACCCTACTCACCGCCACCTTCCCATGAGTGGGTTTAAGATCATCAACTTGTTGCTGAGATGACTTAACCATGAGATTTCGGCGGTAAATAATTTTTACATTCTGGATGAAGTGAAACCAGACCTCCTATTTTAAATTTTAGGTAACTAAAAGCACTTAGCTGTAATAAATGAAGCTCTGCTTTCCAAGTCAAAAGTCACTGCTCCCCAAGCTCCCACAAACTCAGAATTCTATGTAACCACAATGCACTTTCCTCACAGTGACCAGTGCTCTTTCTTGAAAGGAAGCCCTTGAAAGGCTGGAAACACCTCAGTGCTCTCTGCACATGGCAGCTGCTCACCTAACCTTTACTGAATTAAATTCAGATGGTATTCAGCCTCCCTTCTGGGGGAACAGCCTGACAGGTATGGGGTTCCACCCTGGGAGAGTCTGAGTCCAGGGCTGCCCCTCACTGCAGCAGAGGTGCTGACCTTAGCAGGTGCCACTCTCCTAACCAAGGAGCACTTGTCTGTTCCCACATATCAGCAGCTACAGGCAGCAGTTGGTTAAGATGTACAGATGGTTAAGAAACCAGGCTGGGCAGGTGAGCTGGGACCAGGCTGCAGGTGAGTGAAAAAGAATATGGGAGATAAAGGAGAAAACCACTAACCACCCCCAAGAGGAACAAGCACCTGACCAGGGCAGTGGCTGACTTTTGCCACCAAATGGCATCAGAGGGAGGGGTGGAGCTTGTGTGCCTTCCTGAGTCAGCAGTTGGGGGTCTTGAGGGCCAAGCTCCCTGCAAGTCCTTGGTTGTGAGGTTTCCAATAGGTAGGGCTTCCTATTTCTGAGGGTGGCAAATACACCATCTGACATCCCTTCCCCCAGCAGTAGCTGACACCCATTGTCATGCAGGATGGTGCTCTACAGCCCCCCAGTGCCCACTCACAGACCAGCAGGACTGACTGTGGCCACCTCTTGGGTCCCCAGGTCCTAGGTCTGCCTCCCATGAACTGCAAGAGGATTCGGGAAGTTGCTTCAGCTCTCTGGCCTGTTTTCTTGTCTGTAAAAGTCTCAAACACAGGCTATTTAAGATGATGGCCCTGCATTTGCAGCTTTTTAAAATTTTTAAAGTCCGGCCAGGTGTAGTGGCTCACGCCTGTAATCCCAGCACTCTGGGAGGCCGAGGTGGGCGGATCACGAGGTCAGGAGATTGAGACCGACCTGGCCAACGTGGTGAAACCCCATCTCTACTAAAAATACAAAAATTAGCTTGGCGTGGTGGCACGTGCCTGTAATCCCAGTTACTCGGGAGGCTGAGGCAGGAGAATAGCTTGAATCAGGGAGTCGGAGGTTGCAGTGGGTCGAGATCGTGCCACAGCACTCCAGCCTGGAGACAGAGCGAGACTCTATCTCGAAAAAAAAAAAATTTATAAAGTCCTTGCACATATACTTGCATTTGTTCAAGAAGTTGATGAGGAACATGAGGAGAGTGTTACAACTTAGCCCAAGCTCTATGACTACGGGTGGCTCTGGACTGACGAGACCACTTCCTCTCATCTATCCATAGCCCCTGCAGACGCCACTCCTACAGCTGCCCTCCATACTCCACCTCAGCCACAGAACAAGCCCAGCCCACCCACGTAGCTACCCTTGGTCACCACATTACTGCCACCTTGTCTAAATAATCCGGGACGCGGGTGGGGCAGGCTCCGGTCTCCTTGCTGCATGGAGCCACACCCAGGCTCAAAGGCCGTCAACTGATAAGTTGATGAGGCCCAGCACTATCCACACAACCTTACTTACTAAGTTCTGACACTGACAATGCTTTTTAATTGCTATAAATATGAACTAAGGGCACCACGTAACCAAGGAACACCGGCGTATGGCTCTTCTTTCAGTTCATTCTAATCCAGCCAAGCTGATAAAAAGTCAGCTGCTGGGCACCATGTGACCAGCCAGCCTGGAGTTCAGCGAGCACTGCTGTAAGGCACAGGCCTCCCATCCTGGCCTCAGTGTAGACCAACAACTCATTCCTTTCCTGCATACAAGACAGGACAGGCCTACATGACCTCTACCACTCCTTCCAATGCTGCCCAGGAAATGGCCCTAAACATGTGGGCCAGAGCTTTTCCTGAAAATATCCTAAGAACAAGATTTAAAACCCTATGTGTGACTACCCTGAATGTCCAAACAGGGTACTCCCTATTGGGGAGACCTGTGGATGGAATGCCCACCTCCAGAGCCTTCAGCAAATGATTCCTGCTGTTGGGCTAAGCACAAGTCTCCAAAGAAAATGTGCAGATGGTAGAGCTGGACTCTGGACCCTCCATCAATGCAGGCCTTGCTCAGACGTTGCCCAGGCCAGAGTACCACCTACCACCATTCTGCCTATGAAGCAAAAACAAGGCAGGGCACTGCGATCCAGGCCTGATAACCTGCCACTACAAACTGTTCATACTGAGGCCAGTTAAGAATGGGCTTCTATTTAGGTATTCTTCAATTAAGGAAACCACACGCTCCATTATAGCAATGCTTAGTCATTATAGGTGACAGAATATTTCTAAACAATCTCTATTATCTTCTCTCTGTACAGGTGTGTAAATAAAACATCAATAAACTTCCAAGATTAGCAAAGAACAGCTGCTTCAGCTCTGCCCTGTGGAATCTACTGATATCAGAATGATATTTGCTGGGACTCTGCACTAGGCTAAAGGTGGCTGCTTTATCAGGTCATTATGAAAAGGGCTGTGGAGGGCTGTCCAGTGGCCATGCCTTTTCCTCTCCCCAAACGATGTCCCTAAGGGTTGTCTGTGACTTGCTCTAACCAAGGTAATGGGGTGGGGAGTAGCAGTGTATGGTCTGGACCTAGGCCTCAACGGCCCCACAGCCTTTCCTTTCCCTGTCTTGAGCTACTCTGGGACTTTGTGCAGGAATCGCTCCAGCCTACTGGAGGATGGCAGGGCCCAGTGAACAGCCAGCACAAACTGCCAGACACATCAGAGGCCTTCATGGCTTCTAGCCTGGTATGAGCCTCAGCCCAAGGGAGCTGGCAGTGGGAGGAGTGGGGAAACCTAGCCAACCCACAGAGTCATGAGACATGCTACACTGGTGCCAAGTTTTGAGGTGGTTTGTTATACAAACATTCATGGAAACCAGACTTTTTACTGCATGAAAAGACATCCAAGATGCTGTGACCACTTTCTCACACAGTCTTTCTGACATCCCTCAGGAAATGAGAACGCTTCAAACTACCCAGATCTGCACACAATGGCACATTTTATCAGCTCTCAGAATTGCAACTCTCAAGGGAGGTGAGGAAGATCCACAGTCTGGGGTCACCTGTGGTCGTCTGGTTGAGGTCTCATCTGTCCTCAATAATTATGCAACCCTATTTGGGGGGAACCCCAGCCCAACTACACAAAGCATCTGCTACAGGGTTTCAGACCGAATACCACGTGACTGACCACTCAAAAAGAGGGTTCTAAAGGCTATCTTCTCACCTCACGATCCAATCATGGATGTGTAGAGATATGAGAATCCTAAAGCCCTCAAACCTCCCTCCAAGGGAGTCTTGGATGGGGAGGGGAGCCAGAGAACAGTAACCTAGAGACTAAACAGACTATTTTTTAATAACATGATGACTTCATCTAAAAATCTGGCACTAACCTTTTACTAATTTCTCACTGCCACCCAGCTTCAGACTGTTCGGGGAAGCTGAGCTGCCTCTGACTTACAAAACATGGCTCTTTCATTTCCTCAAAGGCAAGCACCTGTGGCCACCTGTGCTACAGAATGGAACTCATTGGAACAATTTGCTCCTTTTCACTCTTGGAGTCTACTTTCCCATTGAGGTTTTTTTTTTTTGACATGGAGTCTCGCTCTGTTGCCCAGGCTGGAGTGCAGTGGCTCAATCCTCGCTCACTACAAGCTCCGCCTCCCAGGTTCATGCCATTCTCCTGCCTCAGGTTCCCTAGTAGCTGGGACTACAGGGGTGCACCACCATGCCCGGCTAATTTTTTGTATTTTTAGTAGAGACAGGTTTCACTGTGTTAGCCAGGATGGTCTCGATCTCCTGACCTCGTGATCTACCCACCTCGGCCTCCCAGCTGGGATTACACGCGTGAGCCACTGGGCCCGGCCCAGTTAAGGTATTTTTGATCTCTCTCCCCTTTCCTGTAATTTCTGACATTAAACAAAATTTTTTTTCTTAAAGTACAGTACAAAAGGATCATCATTAAAAACATCCACCAGGCGGATCATGAGGTCAGGAGATTGAGACCATCCTGGCTAACATGGCGAAACTCCATCTCTACTAAAAATACAAAAAATTAGCCAGGCGTGGGGGCACGCGCCTGTGGTCCCAGCTACTTGGGAGACTGAGGCAGGAAAATCACTTGAACCTGGGGAGGCGGAGGTTGCAGTGAGCCGAGATTGTGCCATTGCACTCTAGCCTGGGTGACAGAGCGAGACTCCATCTCAAAAAAACAACAAAAAACATCCACCAGGCACGTGGCTCACGCCTGTAACCCCACCACTTTAGGAGGCGAGGCAGGAGGACGGCTTGAAGCCAGGAGTTTGAGACCAGCCTTGGCAAAAAAACAAGACCCTGTCTCTACAGAAAATTTAAAATATTAGTCAGGCATGGTGTTGTGCACCTGTACTCCCAGCTACTCAGGAAGCTGAGGCGTGGGGGAGTGGCGGGGGAGAGGATCACTTGAGCCCAAAAGTTTGAGCTACTATCATGGTGCCACTGCATTCCAGTACGGGTAATGGAGACCCTGTCTCAAAAAGAAAAGCTCCAAAAGATGCAGTGATCCTCATTTAGAGTAAGCCTCTCTCCTCCCACCAGCCTCAGTGACCTTGTACGCCTGTTGTCCTGGCCTCAGTCCCTCCTGCTCTTGGGGATCCCAACTCCTCCTGCACCACATCCTCAAACTTGCTCTCCTTCTACCTGCTGAGGGGTCCATGCTCCCACAGCACATAACAAAATCAACAAACACCTCTTGGTTTGATCTTGGAACCTCTCCATTTACTTCATAACCCAAATCTTTGGTCTTTTCTTGCTGCGTCTGGCTCCTGGCCCTGAAGCCTGCATCCATCATCCTGCTGAGTGACCGTGAGCCCCTGTTGGGCTCCTTCACGGCAGAGCATAATGCACTTCCCTTCAGAAGCTCAGTGGGTTCTATTAGAATTTTAAATGTTTTTATTTATTTATTTTTCTTTTTAGGGGCCGGGGGGAGAGAGAGAGAGAGGAGAAAGGAAAGAGGGAAGGGGGCGGAGGGGGGGAGAGAGAGAGAGAAGAGAGAGCTAGAATTTTAACTGTTGTTTAAACTTATTTAATCATCCTGCTAGGATGACAGGGCAAGACTGCTTTTCCTCTTGCAGCCGCCACTCAGCACAGGCTTCAAACACAGCTGTCATGAGCTGCAAACTACCATACAAGTGAGGGTGTTGCTTCATGTTTCCTGTTGTTTCAAAGAAGTTATAATTTTATCACCCTAAATAAACCATAAATGCAAACTGCTTAAGAGTGAAATACTGTGCTAAAGTTGGAGAAGGCGCACTCAGTCAGTTTAGCTGATTTAACACAAAAAGCCACAAGTGCTGAGATTGCTCTTAACACGTGAAGTTAAAGATTATCAAGTGGCGGGGGGAGGGTGGGAGGAGAGTGAGGGTTGAAAAATTACCTATTGGGTACAATGTTCATTATCTGGGTGATGGGTACACTAGAAGCCCAATTCCCACCATTACTTAACGTACCCATGTTACAAACCCACACATGTACCTCCTGAATCTTCAAAAACAAAAAATCATCAAGGGGTAACTTCAAAGCTCATCGCTGAAATCCCATTTACGTAGACCATGCAGTTTATGTATACAGTCAGCCCTCCATATCTGTGGGTTCTGCATCCATGGATTCAACCAAACGTGGATTGAAAATAGTTGGAAAAAAACTGCCTGTACTGAACATGTACACCTTTTTTTCCTGTTATTATTCTCTAAACCAGGGAACCCCAACCCCCAGCCCACAGACCAGTACTGGTCAGTGGCCTGTTTGGAACTGGGTTGCACAGCAAGAAGTGAGCGTCAAGTGAGCATTACCACCTGAGCTCCGCCTCCTGTCACATCAGTGGGGGCACTAGATTCTCATGGGAGAGCCAACCGGATTGTGAGCTGTGCATGCAAGGGATCTAGGTTCACTACTTATGAGAATCTAACTAATGCCTGATGATGTGAGGTGGAACAGTTTCACTGCAAAGCCATCCTCCCCTGATCCCTCAGTCCATGGAAAAATTGTCTTCCATGAAACTGGTCCCTGGTGCCAAAGGAGTTGGGGACTGCTGCCACAAACAACGAAGTATAACAACTATCTGCATAGCATACCTTGTATTAGGTATTACAAGTAATCTAGAGATGATTTAAAGTATATGGGAGAATGTACATAGTTCGTATTTCATTTTATACAAGGGATATGAGCATCCTTGGATATTAGTATCCTCAGTGTGCCCTGGAACCAATCCCCCACAGATACCGAGGAATGACTACATGTATTTCTGATAAGTCATTCATAAACCAATTACATAAAAGATTAAAATACTCAAAATGTATTCCAACCACCCAACTGGCATTGCCTAAAATGCCTTGTGAATTATTCCCAGAAATAAATAACTTGAGTGGCACCAAAGTGTTCTGCAGATTTTTCAACACAGCTGTTCCTTGTCACGTGAACATATCAGATCTCCTTATGAGCACATCAGACTTCCACATACCCACTGTGGGAAGCCCCTTCACCGCACATGCAGCGGCTAGGAGAGTAACTTGGAGCAGGGCTCCTGCCATGGGAGGAGCCTCAGGCCAGGACAGAACCATGGGTACCACAGTCCTATTTTTCAAAGTGAGGCCAAGGCAGTTTCAACACTGCAGAGTGAAAAGGCCCATAACACCCCATAATGGGACAGTGTGTGTATCTGTGCTTTTCCTCCACTTAGTTTCACTCATAGAAAATACCAGTACTGTGTTTCATAAGCATGAAAGGAGGAAGCAGAACGGTGTCGACAGATGAGCAGCGATGCCAGACTTAGCAGTGGGCCAACAGCCTGCACCTGTAATCTGAATGCATAGAGCCCCTCCCTCCTGCAGCGACCACATGTACACACTTTAGGAGCTGACACGTGAAAAGTACAAGAAGAAAAAACCATCAAGAAACAGGTATCAGGCCAGGCATGATGGCTCACGCCCACAATCACAGCACTTTGGGAAGCCAAGGTGGGCGGATCACCTGAGGTCGGGAGTTCAAGACCAGCCTGGCCAACATGGTGAAACCCCGTCTTTACTAAAAATACAAAAATTAGCCAGGCGTGATGGCGCACATCTGTAATCCCAGCTAGCTGGGAGACTGAGGTACGAGAATTGCTTGAACCCAGGAAGCGGAGGTTGCAGTGAGCCGAGATTGCGCCACTGCACTCCAGACTGGGTGACAGAGCGAGACTCGTCTCAAAAAAAAAAGAAAAGAAAAGAAATGGGCATCAGTTAATAAGAACAGGGAGGCAGGCTTTAGGGAGGTGGGCAGGGCAGAGGAAGGCACAGGGCAGAGGAAGAGCCCTGAGGTACAAAGCAAGCTGTGAGAAAGCCAAATGGCCAGAAGGGCCTAGAAGAAAAGCAGGGCCAATGACGGCACCCTCAAGGCAGCTGCTGAAGGCACTGCTGGGAGAAGAACAACAGGCCCCAGCTCCTTCCACTCCCTCAGGACCTAATCCTGGCTCTTCCTCAGCAGGGCCAGAACCTGGCAGATGCATCGCAAGGAACTCAACACCATGCTACAGCTGTAGGTGGGCACCTGTCCCTACAAAACGAGACCAACACTCAGACTCATGGGGGCTTAGCAGTTCTCAATTACCTGTTTGTCTTAAACATTAACAAGGATAACTTAGCTCTGACTGTGTCTTAAAGACATAAATAAAAGTAAGATGTCACCATTTGATGTGACCTCAAATATGCTGAGACCCTAATGACGAGGGCTTCATATGCTGACAGCCCAGGCCACCGATGAAGGCTCTTAAGACGGGTCAGTGAGGAGCACAAATGCCAGACTAGAACAGAGACGAAAGTCTAGGACAGGACCAAAGGTAGGAACAAAAGGGAGATGGCAGATGGGCCCACCACGGAGACAGACTCAGGTCAGCTAGTTAACCGGATTCTGCTCTGGGGAGTGGGCTTAGGGTAAAAAAGGTACTTGCAGCTCTGATTTGCTAAAGTATTTTACCACAAATATCATTTTCACATCAGTTAAGCATTTTAAGAATAAAAGTTTTTTTTCAGAGGCTGGGTGTGGTGGCTCACGTCTGTAATCCCAGCACTTTGGGAGGCCAAGGTGGGAGGACTGCTTGAGCCCAGGAGTTCAACACCAGTCTGGACAACATAAAGAGACTCCGTCTCTATTTACATTTTTTTATTTTTTTAAAAAGCTTTCTATTTTATTTTTAATAGAGACAAGGTCTCACCTTGTCCAGGCTGGTCCCAAACTCCTGGACTCAAGTAATCCTCCTGCCTCAGCCTCCCAAAGTATCAGGATTACAGGCATGGCTTCTACTTATATTAAAAAAAGTTTTTAATTAAAAAAAAATAAAATTAAAAATAAGGAATACAACAACCAATTATAAAGTGTAAAACCAAATGTAAAAAAAAGTAAAATAAAAATTAAAAAAACAAAACAAAATGTAAAAGGGCAGCTTTAAGAGAAGAGTAAATATTTAAACATGGACTGAGAAAAAATTCTATTAGAGAATTAGCCTGTTAATTTTATTGGGTGTGGTTATGAAAACAATTACTTATCAGTTAGTTACACTGATGCATTTATGCCAGAAATGACACAAGTCTGGAATTTGCCTTAAAATACTTTAGTGTCTACTCCTCAAACCCCAAACAAACCAACAAATAAAAAAGTCACTGGTGTAGGGAATAGATTTTTAAGACAGCTGTTGAAGCTGCGTGACCAGTCTCCTCATTAGGTTTATTATCTACTCTTCTCTCTACTGTTATGTATGCCTGGAAACACTATAAAACACAGATTTAAAAATAACAATGGGGCTGGGTGCAGTGGCTCACGCCTATAATCCCAGCACTTTGGGAGGCTGAGGTGGGCAGACTGATTGAGGTCAGGAGTTTGAGATCAGCCTGGCCAACATAGTGAAACCCCATCTCTACTAAAAATACAAAAATTAGCCGGGCGTGGTGGTGTGTATCTGTAATCCTGGCTACTCAGGAGGCTGAGGCATGAGAATCACTTGAACCAGGAGGTGGAGGTTGCAGTGAGCCTAGATCACCTCACTGCACTGAGCAACAGAGTGAGACTCTGTCTCAAAAAAATAAAAATAAATAAATAAAAATAAAAACAATGGGAAAGTAGTGCCAAAGGGCAGCAGAGACTCTGTCTCAAAAAAATAAATAAAAATAAAAACAACAATGGGAAAGTAGTGCCAAAGGGCAGGAGAGGAAGATGTTGAGTTTGTTCCTTTTCTGCTGTATGAGTTTAGTCCCTGCAGCCCTCCGTAAGCTCTCTGAAAATAAGTACAGAATCTGACCTCAGGACATTTCTGATGTTTAAACAGAAGAAGAGATAGATGATCTATCTAAATCCTACAGCACTTCTAATTTTATTATCTCTATTTAAACTATTATTGGGCGCGGTGGCTCACGCTTGTAATCCCAGCACTTTGGGAGGCCGAGGCGGGCGGATCACGAGGTCAGGAGATCGAGACCACGGTGAAACCCCGTCTCTACTAAAAATACAAAAAATTAGCTGGGTGTGGTGGCGGGCGCCTGTAGTCCCAGCTACTCGGAGAGGCTGAGGCAGGAGAATGGCGTGAACCCGGGAGGCGGAGCTTGCAGTGAGCCGAGATTGCGCCACTGCACTCCAGCCTGGGCGACAGAGCGAGACTCTGTCTCAAAAAAAAAAAACAACAAAAAAAAAAACAAAAAAAACTATTATTATCTCTACTTAAACTATGTGTTCTAAAATAAGAGCACAAATAAAGTGAAATAGCTCTAAGGCTATGGATCCTAAACTTTCATGAGTGACAGATGCTTTGAAAATTGGACAGAAGTTATGGATTATCTCCCTTGAAAAACATGCACACAGCCAGGTGCGGTGGCTCACGCCTGTAATCCCACCACTTTGGGAGGCCAAGGTGGGCGGATCATAAGGCCAGGAGTTCAAGACCAGCCCGACTAACATGGTGGAACCCCGTCTCTATTAAAAATACAAAAATTAGCCGGGCATGGTGGCACAGGCCTGTAATCCCAGCTACTCAGGAGGCTGAGGCAGGAGAATCGCTTGAGCCTGGGAGGCGGAGGTTGCAGTGAGCCAAGATCGTGCCACTGCACTCCAGTCTGAGCGACAGAGTGAGACTCCATCTCAAAAACAAAACAAAACAAAACAAACAAACAAACAAAAAACATGCACATACCACATACAGGGCCTAATTCAACTTAAAGAGGACCCACCTTGCCGTCTGGGATGGCAGAGGAGTGATGAAGTCCCTGCTGGATGACAACCGGGATTGCTGGAGGGCACGCCCACTGATTTAATCACCCTGTCCCCTCCCCTCTACAAGCAGGGATGGGCACAGCATGCATGTGATTCCCACACTGTGCCCCCTGGAGACTCCCAGCAACAGAAACAGGCATAAAGACATAAAGCCAGCATGCCCCCACAAAAACCATCTTCAAAAGCTTCCAGCAGGAGCAGCTATGATGGCAGCAGGCCCAGTGTCCACAGCACTGTGGCCACACTGCTCACAGAGTGCACCTTTTACCCACGAATCACTGAGGACCAAACCTTCACAAGGACATGCAGTCTCAGCCAGGTGCCCTTCACCTTTCAGACACTAGGCACTGTCATTTAGGAGCTACTGACTCCAAATCCTAACATCACTGAAAACAACTTGGTTGGTTCCAAGAAAAGGTTATGTTTGAGAAAAGGAAGGCAAAAGAATAGGCCTGGGCACATAATAGTCCTTGATTCTGAAACCTCAGGGCTCAGTTTTATTCTAGATATAATCTGTAGCTGTAGTCGTGTGTGTGTGTGTGTGTGTGTGTGTGTGTGTGAAATCTGCCACAATCTGCAACCAGTCTTCAGTAACATCCATGACATCAAAAGCAGGGGCCAGTTTCACAGAGCACTTCTTCTGGGCAATTTGTTTACAGACTAGGGAAATAAACTACAGATTTCTTACAGAAAACCAGGTCTCACCTTGCCTAGTAAGCAATGCTGCTCCCAGGTTGCCATGGAAACGGGGAAGGACTGGGCTAGATCTGGGCAATAAGGCTGAGACAAAGTGGCATTCCTGAAAAAATGGGACCTGGTGGCCCAGCAGTCATGGGAATATACCCGCCCCCCACCTTTTTTTTAAATTTTAGAGACAGGGTCTCCCTCTGTTGACCAGGATGGAGTGCAGTGGCACCATCATAGCGCACTGTAACCTCGAATTCCTGGGCTGCAGCAATCCTCCCACCTCAGCCTGTGGAGTAGCTAGAACTGCAGGCATGTGCCATCATACCTGGCTAAATTAAAAAAAAAAAAAAATTCATTAAGTGTCACTAATACTTAAAGGGAAAGCTTGTTTACAGGAGCCCAGTGGAAGCAGACTACCTTTTGGTGATAAGCCCCCAAGATTCAAGAGTAGGAAAAAAGCCAAATTCACAGTGAAGATAAGCAATGTTGGCTAGGCACTGCCTCCGAGCTGAGTGCCTTGCTCATGCTACCTCCTTTCATTCTCCCAACCACTGACAGATGAGGCACAGGAGCTTAGAAACGCTGGGACCTACCCTCTTATTACTATACTACACTGCCTTCCCAATTCCTTCAGGAGGCTGGCTGCTTTCCCTGAAAATCAAGGAATGGTTATCAAAACCTATAAATATTTATTGGCTCAAAATAGAATAAAGAATTCTGTCACAAGGCATGACATGGCCAGGCGTGGTGGATCATGCCTGTAATCCCAGCACTTTGGGAGGCCAAGGTGGGTGGATCACTTGAGGCCAGGGGTTCGAGACCAGCCTGGCCAACAAAGTAAAATCCCATCTCTACTAAAAATACAAAAACTAGTCAGGCGTGGTGACGTGCGCCTGTAGTCCCAGCTACTCGGGAGGCTGAGGCATAAGAATCACTTGAACCCAGGAGGTGGAGGTGGCAGCAAGCCAAGATCCCGTCACTGCACTCCAGCCTGGACAACAGCGGGACTCTGTCTCAAAAACAAAACAAAAACAAAAACAAAAACAAAAAAACAAGTCATGACTTACATCAGCAATCATGTGGTGAAAAGTTCAGAAAATGCCCTTATATGTAATACAGAGAAGTTAGAAACAAACAGGAAAAAAATAGGAACATAATGAGCTAAAAGGCCATTCATACAGAAATTACATGATGTGACTAAGGCATGTTACAAATGAAAGTATCCTCTCCAGACAGTTAGAATGGAGGAGCTTCCTGAGGTCCTGCTCTTTTCCACACACTTTCTTTCTTTCTTTCTTCTTTCTTCAGAGGCTTCATCCTGAAGCAGCCCTTGCGGAGATGCTGGAGGGTCACACAAATGCTTCTTCACATCCTCGCAGAGTTAAGCACGGTGTCTACTGCTGGACGCCAATCCAGGGACCATGGCTTCTGCTGGGGCTATGCTGGGTCCGATACAGATATGGTGGTTGGTACGGTGCTCCAGCTGCCTGCCTGCCCGCTGACTCCTCAGGACGCACACACTTACCTGGTGACCAGTCAGGAACAGGCCAACACACCAACACGAGGCAGACCCACAGCCCTGCGAGCCTTACCTTATGTACACTTTTGGGGTTTTCCAGCCAAGCACAGTACATCTCCTCCACATAGTTCGAACTAGTCCCACTGAGAAAGGGCTCAGCAGCAACGGGTGCAGAATAGCACCGAATCTGTTGAAATGTCCTAGCTGCTGCTGGTCTGTTTTGTGAAAATGTCTTAACAGTCTGGGAAGCCGTCAATGGCCTCAACTTAGCAGCACAAGTCCTTAAATGAAACATTTTTGTCCTGAAGTTTTTCACAACTGCCTGTACAAAATAAAAAAAAAAAAAAAAAAACAAGAAAGAAAGGTTTTAAAAACGAGTATTTAGGAGACAAGGCTACTAGATCCTGATACTCTAGAGAAAGGATAATTTTTTTTTTTAAAAGCTACTAGAAAAACAAAAACAAAAACAAAACATGTTCAACTCTAATTATCGAGGAGAAAGACCCTGGCCTATAAATGCATTCATAAGAGTGCTACCTGCTCAGTGCTACCAGTTCACGTGCCTGAGAGCACAACAGAGCTGTAACTGTGTGAAACTGACATACACTCTTGCACCTACTAACACAGGATGCCTGTGTGAGCCCAAGGAAGATTAGTGCACAGTTGCAGATATTACCATCTTCACTTAAAAATTTAAATCTAGGCCAGACACGGCGGCTCACACCTGTAATCTCAGCATTTTGGGAGGCCGAGGTGGGTGGATCACGAGGTCAGGAGATCGAGACCATCCTGGCCAACGTGGTGAAACCACATCTCTACTAAAAATACAAAAATTAGCTGGGTGTGGTGGTGCACGCCTGTAGACCCAGCTACTCAGGAGGCTGAGGCAGGAGAATTGCTTGAACCTGGTAGGTGGAGGCTGCAGTGAGCCGAGATTGCACCACTGCACTCCAGCCTAGCAACAGAGTGAGACTCCGTCTCAAAAAAAAAATAAAAATAAATAAAAAAAATAAATAAATCTAGTTTAAGGGCTAAGATGATAAACATACGATGTTCTTTAAATTTACATATTATATATATATAAAACAATTAGAAGAAAGGCAACAAGGATTAATTAATTTAGAATTAGGATTAGGATTAATTGTAGAATAAGAAAAACATTTTCTAATCTGTCCAGAAACCACTGAGTACCTGCTGTACTTACGATATTATGGAAAATACAAAGAAATTAGAAAAATACTTTCCTTACTTTCAATTTACGCTTGAGCAGAGGAAAAACAACATAGAAAAGATTGCAGAGGAAACACTGAGTACTTGAGAGGTGCAGAATATGCCAGCAGACCCTGTGAGAGGATGGGCTCCTTCCAAGTGGGTGTGTCTCAAGACAAAAGGACATGGATGGGAAGGAGGGAAGAGGAGGCACTGCATGTGGAAGGACCCATAGGCGGAAACACAGAGACGGGAAAAGCCAGAATCTCATGGTACTACGAAGGGTAAGGAAAAGCCACAGAGGGTTGTCCAGTGTCCTGCCCGCCACCTTCTGCACTCAGCCCCCTTTCATAAGCCATGGGGAGCCAGGTCTGAGCAAGGGAGACGTGGGTGGGCTCTGCAAAGATTGAAAAGAGCACATGGAGCAGTTGTTCAACAATGCCTGCCTACCCTGGGCCCTCCATGGTGAGCAACTCTACACATCTGACTCATGCATAAACCCAGAGGCTCCCAATAAGGCAGGCGCCAGCTCTTTCACTTTACAGATAGCTTCAGTTTCCATTCCCTTACATTTCATCCAAGGTCATAGGCTACTAACAGCAGAGTCAGGATCCAAGAGGAAAGTTCACAAGGACGCTGCCTGTGGAAAAAAAGGTGCTTGCTGGCCTACATGGTTGCTCATGAATTTGTCTCAAAGCAGGTGCTCTGGTTGTAAAGTCGGAACTATACCCCATGTCCACACCGACCCGAAGAAAATCCAAGCTCTGAAACATAGTGTGAATTACCCAGAAATAACTGTTACATAAAAATATCTTCTATATTATTTATCGGAACCTTCCTCTTGGCCCAAATATACTCAGAATACACTGAAGGGACACCAAGAGAGAGGGCTTAGAGTGTCCTGCATTCACCTCTGGCCTGCTCCACTGAGAAGAGATAGGTCAGCAAAAGTAAACAGCAGAACATATTCTTTAAAAACAAACTGAACAACAAACAAAAACTTGCTCCTTACAAATTAAAGGTAAACAAGCAATATATTCTGGATATAATTAGGGAATGCAATCTTTACCCCTGGGTTTTTACTTTAGAAATCAAAAGTTTTAAGTTAATTCGGTAGTTCTTCCTACCTCCAACTACACTCCAAGTTTTTCCACTGATATATTTAAGGAAGACAAACAGCCCTAACATTGACAGCAAAAATACTACTGTTGCTTCATTTTATGCTATTTTTTTTTTATTTCTCAGGATCAAAGGAAAATGTTAATTTTTTTTCCTTTAATGTCATTATCTAGGCAACATTAAACACCCAATTGCCTCTGAGTTGGGTTTTCTCCCAGAAAACAATAGCATCACCTCATTAACTATCAGTATTCAGTTGCTGCAATAGCCCAATTAACAGGCACTAAACTGACAATGTAAAACACCAATTTCATCTGTTCTTCCCAAAGTGGCCCCTTCAACATGATCCTGTTTAAGTAAATCATGACATTTTGCTATCCACAGTCACTGAATCTGACACATAGTTAAGTGCTACCCAGCAGAGCTGCCAGGACAGCTGGAGATTTTTTTTTTTTTGATACGGAGTCTTGCTCTGTAGCCCAGGCTGGAGTGCAGTGGTGTGATCTCGGCTCAGTGCAACCTCCCATCCCGGGTTCAAGCAATTCCCCTGCCTCAGCCTCACGAGTAGCTACGACTACAGGTGCATGCCACCATGCCTGGCTAATTTTTGTATTTTTAGTAGAGACAGGGTTTCACTATGTTGGCCAGGCTGGTCTCAAACTCCTGACCTCGTGATCTGCCTGTCTCGGCCTCCCAAAGTGCTGATATTACCGGCGTGAGCCACCGCACCCAGCTGAGATTTTTAAACTTCCCTTAAGATGACTCATGGGAAGATCTGCCCTTCAGCAGATGGCTCAACATCCTCAGCTCCACCCAGGAACGGCCAGGACAGCTGTTTGCTGTCCACACTTTAACAGACCCTCAGAGCCAGCACTAACGCACATTTCCAATTCTGGTAAATACCCATTTTTCACCTTTCTCTCTTACATGAAACGGCATAAGAAGATATTAAAAGCCAAGCACGGTGGCTCATGCCTATAATCCTAGCACTTCGGGGTGCTAAGGCTTAAGGACTGTTTGAGGCCAGGAGTTTGAGACCAGCCCGAGCAACATAGTGAAACCATATCTCCACAAAAAATTTAAACGCTATCAGGGTGTGGTGGCACATGTCTGTACCAGCTACCCCGGAGGCTGAGGTGGAAGGATAGCCTGAGCCCAGGAGGTCAAGGCTTCAGTGAGCTATGATCATGCCACTCCACTCCAGCCTGGGTGACAGAGCGAGACCCTATCTCTAAAAAAAAAAAAAATATATATATATATATAAAATACAAAAAGAAGGAAAACTGCCTGCCAGTCAACATTAGGTCTTGAAATTCAACTTAGAATTCTGTAACTGATACTAAGTCAACTTTAACAATAGTACGTTATTTGGTAGAGACATTCAATTGTTTAAGCAATTTTTGTGAAAGCTCCTCTGAGCTGTCCAAAATATCCAAGTGTTTTGATTTCTGGTTTAAAACAGGGATATCCAATATTTTGGCTTCCCTCGGCCACACTGGAAGAATTGTCTCGGGCCACACATAAAATACACTAACACTAACAACAGCTGATGAGCTTTAAAAAAAAAAATCGCAAAAACATCTCATAATGTTTTAACAAAGTTTACAAACTTGTGTTGGGCCACGTTTAAAGCTGTCCTGGGCCACATGTGGCCCACGGGCTGGGTGTTGGACAAGCTTGGTTTAAAAGAATATTTCTATTTAAATGGGTGCCAACTCCATTCAGCAGAGAAAAGAACAGTCTTTTCAACTGAAGGTGCTGGGACAACTAGAGTTCCATGTCTAAAGAGGAATGAAGCTGCATAGTCATATACAAACAAAATCCAAAATGGATCAAAGACCTGAATGTAAGAGACAAAACTATAAGATACTCAGAAGTTTTATAACTTTCATGAAGTTATAAACTTCCATCTTTGTGACCTTGATTCAAGCAATGTATTCTTAGTTATGACACCACAACTATAAACAACAAAATAAAAACCATAAATTGGATTTCATCAAAATAAAAAATCCGGCCAGGAGCGGTAGCTCACGCCTGTAATCTCAGCGCTTTAGGAGGCTGAGGCAGGCGGATCACTTGAGGTCAGGAGTTCGAGACCAGCCTAGCTAACATAGCGAAACACCGTTTCTACTAAAAATACAAAAATTAGCTGGGCGTGGTCATGCATGCCTGTAGTCCCAGCTGCTTGGGAGGCTGAGGTAGGAGAATCCCTTGAACCCAGGAGGCAGAGGTTGCAGTGAGCTGAGATCGCACCACCGCACTCCAGCCTGAGTGACAGGGTGAGACTCTGTCTCAAAACAAAACAAAACAAAAAAATTTTTGTGCTTCAAACAACTTATTAAGAAAGAAATGATATAGATGGGAGAAAATATTTGCAATTATCTGATAAGGAACTTATATACAGAATATATAAAGAACTCTCATAATGCAACAGTAAAAAGACAACCCAATCAAAAAGTAGGCAAAGGATTTGAATAGACATTTGTCCAAAGAAGATATACTAACAGCCAATAAACACATAAAGTCACCATATAACACAGCAATTACACTCCTAGATATATAATCAAGAGAAATGAAAATGTACATCCACAAAAAAACTTGTACACAAATGCTCATAGCAGCATTATTGGTAAAACCAAACAGTAGAAACAACTGAAATGTCCATCACTGATGAATGGATAAGCAAAACGTGTTATATCTATAGAATATAACAGCATTCTGCAATGAAACTAAGGAAGTGCTGGTGCATGCTCCAACCTGGAGGAACCTTGAAAACATTATGCTCAGTAAAAAGCAGCAGACGCAAAAGACATATTATGAGTCTATTCCTCTGCTCTCACACAACAACCAACACAGAAGATTTCTGTGACTAAACGTGTGGGGAATTCTCCCTACCAATAAGCAATTCAATTCTGCTGCTACCTACCTGGAGACAGCATCAGATACCACAGGTCAAGGGCTCAATCCCACAAGGCTGCCCCCTACCTCCGATGTCAATCGCAAGCCCCCAATCGTCTTACTTGTACTTCTAGCCAACCAGCTAGAAACTGGAGATCCCATGACCCCCTCCTTTGGTTCAATAAATTTCAGGAAACACTTACTTACATCTACTGTTTTTTTCAAAGAATATAACATAGGATGTGGATTAAGAGTTGCACAGGTCAAGGTGTAGGATGGGGTAAGGAGGCTTCTATACCCTCCCCAGGCATGCCACCCTCCAGGAATCTCCACATGTTCAGCTATCCAGAAGCTCTCCGTACCCCATCCTCTTGGGCCTTTTATGGAGACTTCATTGGATATGCATGACTGAAGCATAGATAACCATGTAGACAGGTGATCAGACAAAAAGGGTATGATCTAATACCAACAGACCGAGTGGGGAAACCCAGCCAGGCCTGTTTGTTCAGATTCTTCTTGGCCTCTCTGTGCAGGATTCCTTCCTGTGGGTGTGAGGCAGGACTCCTGAAGTGGGTGTCTTGTGACCTACAATCAGACAAGGTAGGTCAGAGAATTTCTTTATGGCTGGCTCCAAGACAGAACAGTGGAGGAATATTACAGCATATTTTTAGTTTCTATGGCCTCCCTCGGGGAGAAAAAGCAGCAGGTGAAAGGAGTGCCACAGGCCTGTTTCTGGGGCCTAAAGCACCCCAACATTGTAACGAAAGACTGTCTTTCACCTTTATCACTCTGAAGCTGTTTGGAAGCTACTTCAAGGAGAAGGAGAACCAAGGAGAAATACTTTAACAAAATACATACTTATTTTAGTTACTTAGGAAATAACAAGAACTATGGGAGTTATAACCAGGAATCATGGACAAAAACCCATATACGATAATAATATCACATTCCAGAACAGGCAAATCTATACAGAGAGAAAGCAGATTAGTGGTTGCCTGGGGCTGGGGCAGAGGAATGAGGGAAGGATGAGGAGTAACTCAATGGATATAGGGCTTTCTTTTTGGGAGGAGAGGATGAAAAAGGTCTAAAACTAGATTGTGCTGATGGTGTCACAACCCTCTAATACACTGAAATACATTCACCTTACAATTTAAATGAGTGAATTGTATGGTACGTGAATTATGTCTCAATAAAGTTATTTTTTTAATGTGTAAGGAAAAAATGTAACTGAACTTATCACTGTACACAAAAATGATACAAGTTGTAATCCATTAATTTCAAGATGCAAGAATAAACACATACATTTGGGAAAAACAAGTTGTAAAAAGAAAAAAAGTAAAAACCAAAGGAAAATTAGTTTTTAGGTGTTAAATGCCCTGCCCTTAAGAAACGATATACTTAAATAGGGTTCTGTCTGAAATATGAAGCCTTTGAGGTCTATGCCTCGAATTTCCCCAGTTGGGTAGGAGGTACCCCATCCCAGGACACAAACAATGAGGGAAATAAACCAACTACTGACTCCTATCAATATGACATTGGCTAGGTAGGGGGATAATTAAAAAGGCAAGACCTAGCAAAAACAGTCTGCTGTTTCTCAGCAAATGAGTCTTTGGGGGAAAAAAACCCACACATCATTACATGATCCTTATACCTTATGAGTATTAGCTGGCAACCATTTTAAAGGACAACTCATCCACTTTCTTTTTTTCAGTTTTGGACTCAATTGTTCTGATGAATCATGAACACACGTTTGCTATAGACCTATGGCTGTTGTCTCATGCCTGCAATTATTTTTGTTTTAGTAGTAATACAAAGAACTCATGTACAGAGTACAGATATCAATTCTCCCTTATTGGCTGAGAATCTCAAAGAATTTAATATCTTTCACTAGTGACACCTCATTACATATAAGCTGAGGAAAGTAGTAAGGATTACTTTTAAACTGTAAGGTTTTTTTTCATTGCTAGATGGAAACAATTGTTGAGCCTGCAGGTACAGAGACCGTGTGACACCAAGTCACCGTGTGAGCTTTCCTGGGCCAACAGAGACCAAGTGACACCAAGTCACTGTGTGAGCTTTCCTGGGCCAACAGAGACCACGTGACATCAAGTCACTGTGTGAGCTTTCCTGGGCCATAAAGTGGAGACAGTAATTACTCCTAACCCCCTCATAATGTCTTTTTATAATTGTAACACAAATATGAAAGCACTTTGAAAACTTGAAGGTATATCTATGACTAAAGAAATGGCTGGGTATGGTGGTTCATGCCTGTAATCTCAGCACTTTGGGAGGTCGAGGTGGGTGGATCATCTGAGATCAGGAGAGCTCGAGACCAGCCTGGCCAACATGGTAAACCTCCGCCTCTACTAAAACTACAAAAAAATTAGCTGCGCGTTGTGGCAGGCGCCTGTAGTCCCAGCCACTTGGCAGGCTGAGGCAGGAGAATCACTTGAACCCGGGAGGTGGAGGTTACTGTGAGCCGAGATCGCGCCACTGCACTCCGGCCTGGACGACACAGCGAGAATCCAGAGTGAGACTCCGGAGTCCAGGCTGGAGTGCAGTGGCGCGATCTCGGCTCACATATACACATATATACGTATATACACACACACACACACATATATATATATATGTAGCCCAGGAAAAAAAGGCAAACTAGTGATATAAAAAGTTTAAGTTTCCAAGATATTTAAACCTAAATATTAGCTAATTTGGAGTGGCGGTCAAGTGGTAACTTCCAAAACATTAGTAGGCTGTCTCCATCATTTAGCATAGAAGCCTATTTAGCTCACCAATCATGGGTCGTCACCACTGGTAGGGACTGACACCTCCCTGATCAGATCCCTGAGTACGCTTCAGTGTATAGGTCTGAAGACTGTTCTGCCCTTTCCCTGAGATGTGGCCCCACAGCATCAGAGGTGCCCATGACCGATGTGGTATAAATAGGTTGACTGGGGAGGACGTAGATAAATAGGCACTTTTAAAAGGTATTGATAGAGTGTAAATTATTAAATCTTTATGGAAAGCAGGACAATTTTTCAACATCTCATTAAAGCATATATAAAACGTGTTTCCTGCTAAATATAGCTAAAAACTTGAGGCGTTACATTTAAGACAAAACAAGACTGTGAAAGGTGGAGAGAAGGAAGCAGACTGGCTAGGAACCAGAAGACCCAAACAAAGAAAGAGCACTGAGGTTTTTTTTTTTTTTTTTCTGTCAGGGTCTTGCTCTGTTGTCCAGGCTGGAGTGCAGTGGTGTGATCTCGGCCCACTGCAGCCTGGACCTCCCCAGCTCAAGTGATTCTCCCACCTCAGTCCCCCAAGTAGCTGAGACTACTACAGGTGCACATCACCATGTCTGGCTAATTTTTGTATTTTTTATAGAGACAGCTTTGCCATGTTGGCCAGTGTGGCCTCGAACTCCTGACCTCAAGTGATCTGCCTGTCTCGGACTCCCAAAGTGCTAGGATTACAGGTATGAGCCACCACACCCGGCCGAGCACTGAGTTCTTGATTTTCTTTATGCTTCATATGTCTCAGACCTAGGTACTCGAGAAGCCTACAACCCAGAAATGCCAACAGGTGTAGACAAAGAAAACTATAGAAACCTGTTCTCTCTAGCAAAAGGACCAGGAAAAGAGCAGCAAGATGGAAAACTTTTAAAGTTTTAAACAACAATTGCTTTACTGCGGCCAAACTCCACAGGAAACATCCTCACTCCACTCAGCTGATGTCAGAATAGAGACCAAGGACTTTCATCCCCACCTGGTGAATAATGAGCCCTCCCCAACTCACTCCCTGATAAGTCAGTGGAGACCAGGTAGGGAGTCTGGATTTCAATCCTATCCGGCAGTAATGAAGCAGCACCCCTCCCTTCCCAGGCAGGGTGATATCACCAAGGCCTAATGGGGAACTCTTACAGTCATACAGCAATAACAAGGAATCCCTCCCCGCAGACACCCCACCAGCAACAATGAGGAAGCAGCTCCTCCCTGCCCCAGCAGAGGAAGCCTGCATTGCTTAGAGATTTAAACAAGATCAAGAGTCCATAACATAACACCCAGAATGTCCAGGTTGCAAGTCAAAGATCACTCTTTACATCAGGGGCCAGGATAATCTTGGCCGGGCATGGTGACTCATACCTGTAATCCCAGCACTTTGGGAGGCTGAGGTGGGTGTTATCACTTGAGGTCAGGAATTCAAGACCAGCCTGGCCAACATGGTGAAGCCCTATCTTTACAAAAATACAAAAATTAGCCTGGCATGGTGGCACATGCCTGTAATCCCAGCTACTTGGGAGGCTGAGGCAGGAGAATCACTTGAACTCGGGAGGTTGCAGTGAGCAGAGATCGCACCACTGCCTCCAGCCTGGGCAACAGAGCGAGACTTCATCTCAAAAAAAAAAAAACAAAACAAAACAAAAAAAAAACAAAAACAAACAAACAAACAAAAAACCAAAAGAACCAGGATAATTTCAAACAAAAAAAGACAATCTATAGACACCAATACCAAGATGACATAGACTTACAATTATCTGACAAAGATTCTAAAAGAGGCATCCTCAAAATGCTTCCACGAGCAACTATGAACATGCTTGAAACAAATGAAAAATAAAGTTTCAGCAAAGAGAAGATGTAGAGAATAAAACAGACATTTCAGAACTGAAAAATGCACTAAGCAAAAGAAAAAAACTTAAGCATGGGTCAAATGGCAGAATAAAGACAGAGGAAATCAGTGAACTTCTTGAAGACAGAACAAGGCTTCAGGGAAATAACAAAAGATCTAATATTGATGTCACTGGAGTCCCTGATGAAGGCAGAAGGAGGGGCTGGAAAAGCATTCAAAGAAATAATGGCTACAAATCTCCCAAATTTGGCAAAATGCATAAAGAACCCCTTGAAGAATAAACCCAAATAAACGCACACCAAGACACATCATGAACAAATTCAGAAAACTCAATACAAAAAACAAACAAAAAAAACCAAAACCTTGAAGGCAGCCAGAGAGAAATGGTGCATTATGTACAAGAAAAAAAAAAGGCCTGTAATCCCAGCACTTTGGGAGGCTGAGGTGAAAGGATAGCTTGCCTAGGGGTTTGAGACCAGCCTTGGCAACAGAGCAAGACCCTATCTCTACAAACAATAAAAATTTTAAAAACACAGCTAGGCCAGGTACAGTGGCTCATGCCTGTAATCCCACCACTTTGGGAGGCCGAGGCGGGCGGATGGCCCGAGGTTGGGAGTTTGAGACCAGCCTGACCAACATGGAGAAACCCCGTCTCAACTAAAAATACAAAATTAGCCGGGAGTAGCGGCACATACCTGTAATCCCAGCTACTCGGGAGGCTGAGGCAGGAGAATCACTCGAACCCAGGAGGTGGAGGTTGCAGTGAGCTGAGATCACGCCATGGCACTCCAGCCTGCGCAACAACAGCAAAATTCCGTCTCCAGATAAAAAAAAAAGCCAGGTGGCTGGGCCCAGTGGCTCACACCTGTTAATCCCAGCACTTTGGGAGGCCGATGCGGGCAGATGACTTGAGGTCAGGAGTTTGAGAACACCCTGGCCAACATGGTGAAACCCCATTTCAACTAAAAATATAAAAATTAGGGCCAGGCATGGTGGCTCACGCCTGTAATCCTAGCACTTTGGGAGGCCGAGACGGGCGGATCACGAGGCCAGGAGATCAAGACCATCCTGGCTAACACAGTGAAACTCCATCTCTACTAAATTAACAAAAAATCAGCCGGGCGTGGTGGTGGGCGACTGTACTCCCAGCTACTTGGGAGACTGAGCAGGAGAACGGCGTGAACGCGGCAGGCGGAGCTTGCGGTGAGCTGAGATTGCACCACTGCACTCCAGCCTGGGTGACAGAGCGAGACTCCATCTCAAAAAAAAAAAAAAAAAAAAAATTAGCCAGGTGTGGTAGTGGGTGCCTATAGTCCCAGTTACTCAGGAGGCCGAGGTGAGAGAATAACATGAATCTGGGAGGCAGAGGTTGCAGTGAGCCGAGATCACAACACTGCATTCCAGCCTGGGTGACAAAGTGAGGCTGTCTCAAAAAACAAAAACAAAAACAAGCCAGGCGCAGTGGCTCACGCCTGTAATCCCAGCACTTTGGGAGGCCGAGGCAAGTGGATCACGAGGTCAGGAGATCGAGACCATCCTGGCTAACATGGTGAAACCCTGTCTCTATTAAAAATACAAAAAAATCAGCCAGGCGTTGGTGGCACGCACCTGTAGTCCCAGCTACTCAGGAGGCTGAGGCAGGAGAATCGCTTGAACCCGGGAGGCAGAGGCTGCAGTGAGCCGAGATTGCGCCACTACACTCCAGCCTGGGCAACAGAGTGACACTCCATCTCAAAAAAAAGAAAAGAAAAGAAAAAAACCAGCCAGGCGTGGTGGTACGTGCCTGCAGTCCCAGTTACTCAGGAGGCTGAGGTGGCAAGATTGCTTGAGCCTGGAAGGTAGAGGCTGCAGTGAGCTGTGATAATGCCACTCTACTCCAGCCTGGGTGACAGAGTGAGACCCTGTCTCAAAAATAATAAATAAATATAATAAAGAAAGGTGGCCAGGTGTGGTGGCTCACGCCTGTAATCCTAGCACTTCGGGAGGCCGAGGCGAGTGGATCACGAGATCAGGAGTTCGAGACCAGCCTGCCCAACATGGTGAAACCCCATCTCTACTAAAAATAAAAAAAATTAGCAGGGTGTAGTGGTGCGTGCCTGTAGTCCCACCTACTCGGGGGGCTAAGGCAGGAGAATCGCTTGAACTCAGGACGCAGAGGTTAGTGAGCCGAGATCATGCCCATTGCACTCCAGCCTGGGCAACAGAGTAAGACTGTCTCAAGAAAAAAAAAAGAAAGGCAAAAGAACTAGATTAGCTAAAACAATTTTGAAAAAGAAGTGAGAGAAATCAATCTATCCGATTTTGAGACTTCTTACGAGCTACAATAATAAAAACTCTCGGTATTGGTGATGGGATAGACACAAAGATCAAAGGAACGCAACAGAGAATCAGAAAGAGAGTCACGCAAGTACAGCCAAGCGATTTTTGACGAAAGTGCAAAAGCAATTCAATGGAAGAAAAACAGTCTTCTCAAACAAATGGTGCTGGTTAGATATTCATAAGCAAAAAAACCCCACAAAACCCAAAAAACACTCAAACTTTATACTACATACAGAAATTAACTCCAAGTGGATATACCTAATGTAAATGATGAGTTAATGGGTGCAGCACACCAACATGGCACATGTACACATATGTAACAAACCTGCATGTTGTGCACATATACCCTAGAACTTAAAGCATAATAATAAAAAAAAACCATTAAAACTTTTAGAGTATCTATTTGATCTTGAGTCTTTAGGATTCAAAAAAAGCTGGCCACAAGACTAAATTTATATCAATTACATTAAAATTAAAAACTGTTCATCAAAAAGTACCATAAAGTGAAAACATAAAAAAAAAAAGAAAAAATAAATTAAGTCCAAATAGATACATTTAAATGTATCTGAGGCAGGAGAATCGCTGGAACCCAGGACGCAGAGGTTGCAGTGAGCCGAGATCATGCCCATTGCACTCCAGCCTGGGCAACAGAGTAAGACTCCATCTTACTGTGTTTTAAATGTATTTAAAATACATTTAAATAGATTTAAATGTAAAATTTAAAAATTTTATAAAGTGGCTGGGTGCAGTGGCTCACCCCTGTAATCCTGGCACTTCGGGAAGCCAAGGCGGGAGGATTGCTTGACCCCAGGAGTTTGAGACCAGTCTGGGCAACATGGCAAAACCCGTCTCTACAAAAAATACAAAAATTAGCCAGGCATGGTGCAGACACTGGCAGTCTTAGTTACTCAGGAGGCTGAGGTGTGAGGATCACCTGAGCCCAGGAGGTTGAGGCTGTGGTGAGCTGTGATCATGCCACTGCACTGCAGCCTGGGGTGACAGAGTAAGACCATGTCTCCAAAAAAAAAAAAAAATTTTAGAAAAATACACATGATATGTTCTCACTCATAGGTGGGAATTGAACAATGAGAACTCATGGACACAGGAAGGGGAACATCACGCTCCGGGGACTGTTGTGGGGTGGGGGGAGGGGGGAGGGACAGCATTAAGAGATACATCAAATGCTAAATGACGAGTTAATGGGTGCAGGAAATCAACATGGCACATGGATACATATGTAACAAACCTGCACATTGTGCACATGTACCCTAAAACCCTAAAGTATAATAAAAAAAAAAAGAAAAAAAAAAAAGAAAAATACACATGATAAAATCTTCAGCAATTTGGGCTAGGCAAAGAGTTCTTCGACTCGACAACAAAAGCAATCTAATAAAAGACAAAATTGGTAAACCAGACCTCATCAAAATTATAAACTTTTGCTTTGCAAAAGACCCTGTTAAGAAGATGAAAAGGGGCTGAGCACGGTGGCTCACGACTGTAATCCCAGCACTTTGGGAGGCCGAGGGGGTGTTGATCACGAGGTCAGGAGATCCAGACTATCCTGGCTAACACAGTAAAAGCCCGTTTCTACTAAAAATACAAAAGAATTAGCTGGGTGTGGTGGCACGCAGCTGTAGTTCCAGCTACTTGGGAAGCTGAGAAAGGAGAATTGCTTGAACCCGGGAGGCGGAGGTTGCAGTGAGCCAAGATTGCACCACTGCACTCCAGCCTGGGCAACAGAGCAAGACTCCATCTCAAACAAACAAAAAGATGAAAAGAGCTGGGAGCAGTGGCTCACGCCTGTAATCCCAGCACTTTGGGGGGCCGAGGTGGGCGGATAGCGAGGTCAGGAGTTCGAGACCTGCCTGATCAACATGGTGAAACCCCGTCTCTACTAAAAATAAAAAATTAGCCAGGTATGGTGGCAAGCGCCTGTAATCCTAGCTACTCAGGAGGCTGAGGCAGTAGAATCGCTTGAACCTGGGAGGCAGAGGTTGTAGAGATTACGCCACTGCACTCCAACCTGGGGGACAGAACAAGACTCCATCTCAAAAACCAAAAAAAAAAAAAAAAACAAAAAAACAAGATGAAAAGACACGCTGCTGACTAGGAAAAAATATCTGCAAACTACATATCCAACAAAGCAGTGGTATCTAGAATACATTAGGAATTCTCAAAACGCAACAAAAACCGAACAATCTATTTACGAAATGAACAAAAGATATGCACAGACATTTCACCCAAGAGTATACAGGGACCAGGCATGGTGGTTCATGCCTGAAATCCTAGCACTTTGGAAGGCCAAGACAGGAGGATCACTTGATCCCAGGAGTTCAAGACCAGCCTGGGCAACATAGCAAGATCCCATCTCTTCCAAAAAAAGAGAGAATAGACAGATGGCAAATCAGCACATGAAAAGATGTTCAACATCATTAGCCATCAGAAAAATGCAAATTACAACCACAAAGAGACATTAATACACATTTATTGGAATGGCTATAATAAAAAAATAACATCACCAAATGCTGGCAAGTATGTAGAGAAAAAAGACCATACAGTGCCGGTGGGAATGTAAAATAGCACAATCACTCTGGAAAACAGTTTGGCTATTTGTTTAATAACTAAGCATGCACTACGACTTAGTGATTGTATTCCTGGGCATTTATCTTGGAGAAATGTCAATTTATGTTCAAATAAAAACCTGTACGTGAAGGTTTGTAGCAGCTTTATTTGTAATAGCCAAATAATGGAAACAGTAAAGATGTCTTTTAATGGATGAATTAACCAACTGTGGTACATCCATAGCCCAATAGCCCGGCTTCAATAAAAAGGAATGAAGTACCTTTTTTTTTTTTTTTTTTTTTTTTTTTGGAGACAGGGTCTCACTCTGCCACTCATGCTGGAGCGTAGTGGCGCGATCTCGGCTCACTGCAGCCACCACAGCCCAGGCTCAAGCGATCCTCCCACCTCAGCTTCCTGAGTAGCTGGGATTACAGGAACGCACCACTGCATCTGGCTAATTTTTTTTTTTGTAGAGACGAGGTCTCACTATGTTCCTCAGACTGGCCTCGAACTCCTGGGGCTCAAGCGATCTGCCTGCCTCAGCCTCCCAAAGTTGCTAGGATTACAGGTGTGAGCCACTGCACCTGGCCAAGGAATGAACTACCGATACACGCAACAACCTGGATGATTCCCCAGGGAATTAAGCTGAGTGGAAAAAACCAATCCCAAAAGGCTCCATGAATCCCTTTATTTGGCATTCTTGACATGCCAAAATTAGGGAAATGAAGAACAAATTAGTGGTTGCCAGGAGTTGAAGGACTGGGAATGGGAGGAATGTGGGTGTGGCTATAAAAAAGCAACGGAAGGGATCCTTGTGATGATGAGAATATTCTTTTTTTTTTTTTTTGAGACGGAGTCTCCCTCTGTCGTCCAGGCTGGAGTGCAGTGGCGCAATCTTGGCTCACTGCAAGCTCCGCCTCCTGAGTAGCTGGGACTACAGGCGCCCGCCACCACGCCCGGCTAATTTTTTGTATTTTTAGTAGAGACGGGGTTTCACTGTGTTAGCCAGGATGGTCTCGATCTCCTGACCTCGTGATCCGCCCGCCTCTGCCTCCCAAAGTGCTGGGATTACAGGCGTGAGCCACCGCACCCGGCCAATGATGGGAATATTCTGTATCTTGAATTTTATTAATGTCAATATCTGGTTGTGATATTTACTATAGTTTTGCACAATGTTAGAGAAGTGGGAAAGGAACACAGGATCTCTCTGTACTATTATGACTGCATAGAATAAATTTTTATGTACAATTGCTTAAAATTTTACTGTTCTCAAAACGAATTTCTCAATAATTTGTACAATGATCTCAAAAATTACCTGAAAATCTAAAAAGTTGATGATACTGTAGTTTTTTCTTTCCTTTTTTTTTTTTGAGATGGAGTCTTGCTCTGTCGCTCAGGCTGTAGTGCCGTGGCACCATCTCGGCTCGCTGCAACCTCTGCCTCCTGGGTTCAAGCGATTCTCCTGCCTCAGCCTGTAGCTGAGACTACAGGCCCACGCCACCATGCCCTGTTAACTTTTTAATTTTTAGTAGAGATGGGGTTGGCCGGGCGTGGTGGCTCACGCTTGCAATCGGATCACGAGGTCAGGAGATCAAGACCACGGTGAAACCCCGTCTCTACTAAAAATACAAAAAAATTAGCCGGGCGTCGTGGCGGGCGCCTGTAGTCCCAGCTACTCGGAGAGGCTGAGGCAGAATGGCGTGAACCCGGGAGGCGGAGCTTGCAGTGAGCCGAGATCGCGCCACCGCACTCCAGCCTGGGCGACAGAGCGAGACTCTGTCTCAAAAAAAAAAAAAAAAAAAAAAGTAGAGACGGGGTTTCACCATGTTGGCCAGGCTGGTCTCAAACTCCCAACCTCAGGGGATCCACCCACCTCGGCCTCCCAAAGTGGTAGGATTACAGGTGTGAGCCACCGCACTCAGTCTTTTTTTTTTTTGAGACAGGATCTCACTGTGTCACCCAGGCTGGAGTGCAGTGGGGCAATAATGGCTCACTGCAGCTTGGACCTCCCCTGGCTCATGCCATCCTCCCACCTCACCCTCCCGAGTAGTTGCGACTACAGGTGTATGTGGTGTATGCCACCATACCCGGATAATTTTATTTTTTTGTAGACGCCGGGTATCACTTTGGTTGCTCAGGCTGGTCTCCTTGAACTCCTGAGCTCAAGGGATCTTCCTTCCACACTCCCAAAGTGCGGGGATTACAAACGTGAGCCACTATGACTAGCTGAAATTGTGCATGTCAAATGGGTGAATTGTATGGTATGTGAATTTTATCTCAATAAAGATGTTATTTAAAGGGAAAAAGTAACTGAAATGTGAAAAGTGCGCTTAAAAAAAATAATGAGGGGCCGGGCGCAGTGGCTCACGCCTGTAATCCCAGCACTTTGGGAGGCCAAGGCGGGCAGATCACTTGAGGTCAGGAGTTCAAGAACAGCCTGGACAAGGTGGTGAAAACCCGTCTCTACTAAAAATACAAAAATTAGCCGGGTGTGGTGGCGCGTGCCTGTAATACCAGCTACTTGGGAGGCTGAGGCAGGAGAATCACTTGAACCCAGGAAGGCAGAGGTTGCAGTGAGCTGAGATCGCGCCACAGCACTCCAGCCTGGGCGACAGAGTGAGACTCCATCTCAAAAAAGACAACAACAACAAAAAATGAGCATACAGTGATCTTTATTCAACTTTCCAAGATCCAGTCCTCAGCTCATTTACAAAACTACAATAGTGTTACATACTCTCCTAGGGTCTACCCGGCAAAGTAGTTTAACTGTTGCAACTAGTGCTGTCTTACAAAAAAAGGCTTTACCCCATGCCACCCATCCTAAACCCAGCTGTTCAGAGCAGTGTACCTGGAAATCAGCCTCAAAGTACGGACTGCAAGACAAGGCACAAGGAAACCCTAACACGAAGTCCTATGTTCTGGGCAAAGGGATGGGGATGGCAGGTGAGACGCACTCGGGTCAGGGCGAGGGCGCGGCAAGTTTTCTATTAAATCTCAATAGGTTACAACTCATATCCAATGTCTGATACATTTTCGAGGGAAAATGGTGCTTGAAAGATGTTTCTACGGGAAATAAGCTTCATCTCGGTCAATCTGTCCGACCCAACTTCGGCCAGCAGGTGTGGGGGCGGCGCCAAGGTCTGAGCCGTAATCCAAACAGGCAGTCCCACCCAGGGCCACCCCAAGGCTAGATGCTCCGACGCGACTCGAGCAGGCCACACTGTCTTTCGGACAAAGCGACGCGGTCCTCACAGGCGGGAAGGAGAGTGCGTCCCGGTCGGGAAGGACGCCGCCGGAGAGTGGCCTAGCCACGTGACGCCCGCGGCGACCTTGGGGGTCACCCTTGCGGACGCACCGCCCTCTCCCTCACATCCGCCGCCGCGCCCGCCTCCCGCTCGCCCACTGCCAATGGCGCGTCGCTCCGCGCCCCGCGCGACCTCGGAGCGCGCCCGTACCCGCCAATCTCCGCCCGCCGGGCGGGCCCCGCGGCGCCATTGGCTGCCACAGCCATCCATCAGGTCTCGTCCCTCCTACCACCCTCCGTGAGCCCCACTCCATCCAGCTCCACTCCCCTGTCACCGCGGCGCCCGCAGCACCAAGGGCGCGGCGGCCTCCCCCTTTACCGCGGTCTCCAACCCCGGGCCGCCAAGCGCCGCAACACCCGGCACTGGGACGGGCGCGGCGACAGCGCACGGTTACCTGTCTCCGGCTCAGCTCCACCCGAATGAGGCGCCGACACCCCACTCCGGGGCTCCAAACTCTCGGCCCCGCCCCGGCGTATAGCGTCAACACGTAGCCCTCCCCTGGAGAAGAATGCCCGCCCCTCTTACAGAGGACCGATTCGTGACGTCACAGAACCGCGCCGGGCGTCACAGCGCCGACTGCGCAGTTGCAGAAGCCAGGGCCCGCTGGAGCCCAGCTGTTTGCTCCGCTAGAGAGGTGAGATTGAGTCTATGGACTTCCAGCGGCTTCTACGATCATAAGTAATTTCTAAAAGTAAGCTATCTCTAGCGCCTGGTAGGAACCTATCAAGAGATAGTTGGGTTGATGTGAAACTTAGCGCACAAAAATAAACAATTTGAATAACAGAATCTCCGTCTTTGAGATTGTCCTGGGTCAGGCTTTGTGACAAGCGCTTCACCGGCGCTATTGTGTAACAACCTGTGAGATGGATGTTCCTATCCCTGGTCTACAAATGACAATTGGCAGTGCTGGGATCTTGCCCGGGTTGTCTTGACTTTAGAGCCACCTATCAAAGATAAAACGCGGCTAATTAACCTGTCACAACCTGTTGATTGTAAGATGTTCCCTATTTTAAAGTATTAAAATTTGGGGAAAGGCCGGGCGCGGTGGCTCACGCATGTAATCCCAGCACTTTGGGAGGCCGAAGCGAGCGGATCACTTGAGGTCAGGAGTTCAAGACCAGCCTGATCAACATGGGGAAACCCCGTCTTTACTAAAAATACAGAAATTAGCTGGGCGTGGTGGCGCAGTAGCTGGTAATCCCAGCTACTCGGGAGGCTGAGGCAGGAGAGTCGCTAGAACCCGGGAGGCGGAGGTTGCGGTGAGCCGAGATCGTGCCATTGCACTCCAGCCTGGGCAACAAGAGCGAAAATCCGTCTCAAAAAACAAACAAAAAAAGGGGGGCGTATAAGTGCTTATTATAGAACAAAGTTAGGCTAATGTATGTGACAAGGATCTAGAGACTGGAAGAAGGTGAGGAGACCAAGGAACAAACTTCTGTATTCTTTTTTCCTTTTTTTTTTTTTAAATAAATTACGGTAAAAATGTATGTACTAAAAATTTGCAGCTGGGTGCAGTGGCTCACACTTGTAATTCCAGCACTTTGGGAGGTGGAGGCAGGAGGATCGCTTGAGCTCAGGAGTTCTAGATCAGCCTGGGGAACAGAGCAAGATCTCATCTCTACTAAAAATAAGGAAAATAAGCCAGGTGTAGTGGCACTCACCTGTAGTCTCAGCTAATTGGGAGGCTGAGGCAGGAGGATCTCTTGAGCCTGAGAGATTGAGGCTGCAGTGAGCTATGATTGTGCCACTGCACTCCAGCCTGAGCCAGAGAGCAAGATACTGTCTTTTTTTTTTTTTAATGCCATTTTAACCATTTTTAGGTGTATAACTCAGTGGCATTAATTACATTCACAATATTATGCAACCATCACCACTCTATTTCCAAAACTTTTTCATCACCTGAAACAGCAACTCTGTAATCATTAAGCAATAACCTCCTATTTCCCCCTCTCCTCCTGTCCTTCTCTCCTTTGGTAATCTCTATTATACGGTCTCTATACATTTGATTAGTCAATTACCTTATGTGGGTGGAATCATACTGTATATGTCCTTTTATGTCCACCTTATTTCATTGAGCATGAGGTTGTCAAGGTTTATCCGTGTTGTAGCATGGGTCAGAACTTCATTTCTTTTTTTTTTTTTTGAGACAGGATCTCCCTCGGTTTCAGGCTGGAGGGCAGTGGTGCCATCTCAGCTCACTGCAATCTCTGCCACCCGGGTTCAAGTGGTTCTGATGCCTCAGCCTCCCAAGTAGCTGGGACTACAGGCATGCTCCACCATGCCTGGCTAATATTTTTTTCTTTTTCTTTCTTTCTTTCTTTTTTTTTTTTGAGATGATGTTTCGTTCCTGTTACCCAGGCTGGAGTGCAGTGGCGCCATCTCGGCTCATTACAACCTCTGCCTCATAGGTTCAAGCAATTCTCCTGCCTCAGCCTCCCAAGTAACTGGGATTATAAGTGCCCACCACCACGCCCAGCTTATTTTTTGTATTTTTAGTAGCGATGGGGTTTCACCATGTTGGCCAGGCTGGTCTTGAACTCCTGACCTCAAGTGATCCACCCACCTTGACCCCCCAAAGTGCTGGGATTACAGGTGTGAGCCACCACCCTTGGCTAGAACCTCATTTCTTTTTATGGCTGAATAATATTCCATTGTATGTATATACCACATTTTGTTTATTCATTCATCTATTGATGGATACTTGGTTATTTCTGCTTTTTTGCTATTTTGAATAATGTTGCAATGAACATTGGCTTGTAAGTGTTTGAGTCCATTGTGTTACCAAGCAGTGGGCTCACTGCTAGACGCACATAGAAGCCAAGACTATGTCATCAGCTTTTGAGAAAAGGCTTTATTGTAAGGTCGACCAGCAGGGAAACCAGAGGCAATACTCAAATTTGTCTCCCCGAGATGGAATCTGGGGGCAGGTTTTATAGGCAGAAAGCAACTATGAGGGAGATGGGAAAATACAACAAGGTGTGATCTGTTTGGGTCATGCAAAGGGGCAATGCTGGATCTTTGGCTTTTAAGTTCATATTGCAGCAAAACAGGGCACCCCATGCTTCCTAATTTGGTTCCATTCCTCCATTTGAGTGCTTAAGTCCTGCCTGTGGTTGACTTTTATGTTCCCACAGACACCAGGGTCAGCTATCAGGCACACTTGGTTCATCTGGGCATGCTCAGGTTACATGACTTGAAGCCTGGGGATCTATTGTAACTGAAAAACAACTCATCATTTTGTTACTGATGAAAGTTGAACCAGGCTGGGCACGATGGCTCACACCTGTAATCCCAGCACTGTGGGAGACTGAGGTGGGTGGATCACCCGAGGTCAGGAGTTCAAGACCAGCCTGGCCAACAGGGTGAAACCCCCCATCTCTACAAAAAATACAAAAAAATTAGCCAGGCTGGTGGTGGGTGCCTGTAATCCCAGCTACTTGGGAGGCTGAGGCAGGAGAATCATTTGAACTCGGGAGCGGGAGGTTGCAGTGAGCCAAAACCGCACCTTTGCACTCCAACCTGGGCAAGAAGAACGAAACTCCGTCTCAAAAAAAAACTGAACCAGATTCAACTGGTCCTGTGGTTACACCTGTTTATAATTGTTTTGCCTGTATACCCGGGAGTGTAATTGCTGAGTTACATGGGAATTCTGTCTAGCTTTTTCAGGAAGTGATAAATTCCCACAGTGACCGCACCTTTTTTGTTTGTTTGTTTTTGAGACAAGGTGTCAGGTTGGAGTGCAGTAGTACGATCACAGCTTACTGCAGCCTCAATCTCCCGGGCCCAAGCGATCCTCTCAGCTGACGCTCCTGAGTAGCTGGGACAATGGGCATGCACCACCAGGCTAGGCTAATTTTTTCTATTTTTTGTAGAGACAGGATCTTGCTGTGTTGGCCAGGCTGGTCTCAAAGTCCTGGCCTCAAATTATCCTGCTGCCTCAGCCTCCCATAGTGTTGAGATTACAGGTCTGTCTCTCTTTTTTTTTTTTTTACTGTCTCTATTTTTTAAAAAAATTATTATCGGTCAGTCATGGTGCCTCACTCCTGTAATCCCAGCACTTTCAGAGGCCAAAGTAGGAGGATTATCAGCCTGAGCAACATAGTGAGACTTTGTCTCTCCAAAAAAAAAAAAAAAAAACCATTAGGAGTGGTGACACATGCCTGTAGTCCTATTTGGAATGCTGGGACAGTAGGATTGCTTGAGCCCAGGAGCTTGAGGTTGCAGTGAGCTATGATCATGCCACAGAACTCTAGCCTGGGCACAGAGCAAGACCCTGTTCCCCCACCTCCCCACTCCCCCCACCAAAAAAATCTGGTGAGGTGTAGTGGCTCATGCCTGTAATCCCACCACTTTGGGAGGCTGAGTCAGGAGGATTGCTTGAGGCTAGGAGTTCAAGACCAGCTGGGCAACATAGCAAGACCCCCTCTCTAAAATAAATGTATTACAGCCAACTATAATAAATAGGTATGAGGTGGCATCTCATTGTGGTTTAGAAAGTATTATTTTTTAGAGGTAGAGTCTCACTCTGCCACCTAGTCTGGAGTGCATGAGCACAATCAGAGATCACTGCAGCCTTGAACTCCTGGGCTGGGACTGCAAGTGTGGGCCACCATCCACGGCTCATTGTGGTTTTGATTTGCATTTCCCTAATGGCTAATGATGTTGAGCATATTTTCATGTGGTGCTTGCCCATTTGTATATTTTCTTCGGAGAGCTGTCCATTTGAGTGATTTGCCCATTTTTAAATTGGGTTTTCTTGTTGTTGAGTTATAGGAGTTCTTTATATATTCTGGATATTAAATCTAATCAGATATATGATTTGCAGATATTTTCTCCCATTTTGTAGGTTTTCATTTCTTTTTTTTTGTTTGTTTGCTTGTTTTGGGACAGAGTCTTACTCTGTTACCTAGGCTGGAGTGCAGTGGTGTGTGATCATGGCTTATCGCAGGCTTGATCTCCTAGGCTCAAGTGATCCTCTTGCCTCAGCCTCCTGAGTAGCTGGAACCATACCACAGGTGCACACCACCACGCCCAGATAATATTGTTATTTTATTTATGTTTTTTTGAGACAGAGTCTCGTTCTGTCACCAGGCTGGAGTGCAGTGGTGCGATCTTGGCTCGATGCAACCTCCGCCTCCTGGGTTCAAGCAATTCTCCTGCCTCAGCCTCCTGAGTAGCTGGGACTACAGGCGCGTGCCACCACACCCAGCTAATTTTTGTATTTTTAGTAGAGACGGTGTTTCACCATGTTGGCCAGGACGGTCTCGATCTCTTGACCTCACGATCCGCCTGCCTTGGCCTCCCAAAGTGTTGGGATTACAGGCGTGAGCCACCACACCCGGCCAATATTGTTATTTTTTGTAGAGACAGGGTCTTGCTTTGTTGCCTTGGCCGGTCTTGCACTCCTGGCCTCAAGAGATCCTCCCGCCTCAGCCTCTCAAATGTGCTGGGCCTCTTTTTATCTCTTGACAATGTCCTTTGATGAACAGAAGTTTTTAATTTTGTTGTTGTTGTTGTTCCTAAGGAGTTTATCTGGGCTGTCTTGGGGGTGGAGAGGACTCTGCACCTAGAGAAGGTATTGGGTCTCTTGTTAGCAAAGTGTGGCTCATGTTGGCATGGCAGGACTAGTGGGGCAGAAGGAACTTGATGGTGAAGTGGTGGAATTGATCGCTGACTGGCGGCACTTTCTGATGCAGTCTCCTTCAGCTTCCTCATCTGGATGGAATGCGCCCGTCACTCTGTCACCAGGTGGTGCTGTCCACCAGGTCGGGGCCCATGTTCCCAGTGCAGGTTTTGGGTGCCACTTGGAGGATGCCCAAACTCTTCACCTGAAGAGGAAGGGTTCTCCAACACCTGCCCACTGGAGACAGTTTCCACCGAAGACTTCTTCAGCTGAGATACAAAGTGCCAGAGGCTCAAAGGTTCGCATGGGGTACAGGGTTGGTGTGCAGCTTTTGGGGGTGGTCAGGCAACGCCCCACCACCTTGTGTTCTTGATGTGTGCCCCAGGCCTTCCTGGCTTCTCTTAGTGCTAGCCACCACTCACAAAAGGTTGAAAGTTTTTAATTTTGATGTTGCTTATGTCATATCTAAGAATCCATTGCCAAATCTAAGGTTATGAAGATTTACCCTTATGTTTCTTCTATGAGGTAATGGTTTTAGCTCATATTTAGATTGTTTACCCATTTTGAATTAATTTTTATATGTGACTGTGCAGTAGGGATCTAACTTCATTTTTTTTTTTTTTTCTAAGACAGGGTCTCTCCCTGTCACCCAGGCTGGAGTACAGTGGCATGATCATAACTCACTGCAGCCTTGAACTGGGCTCAGGTGATCCTCCTACCTCAGCCTCCCAAGTAGCTAGTAATACAGATGTATGCCACCACATCTGGCTATTTTATTTTATTCTATATTTTATTATTTTATTTTATTTTAAGTTTATTTCGAGACAAGAATCTCATTATGTTGCCCAGGCTGGTCTCAAACTTCTGGGTTCAAGCAGTCCTCCTGCCTTAGCTTCCCAAAGCACTGGGATTACAGGTGTGAACCACCGCACCCAGACCAACTTCATTCTTTTACATGTAGAACTCCAATTGTTCCAGCACCATTTGTTTAAAAGGCTATTGTTTTTCCATTGAATGGACTTGGCACCCTTTTTGAAAATCAGTTGACCATAGATGTTGGGTTTATTTCTGTATCATTCCACTTTTAGTATATGTGCTGCTGAAGCAAGCACTGGGTTTATTTCTGGACTCTCACTTCAATTCCATTGGTCTGCATGTCTATCCTTATGCCAGTACCACACTGTTTGTTTTTAGGAAAACCTGTTCATTTTAAATAACACACTGTTTTGATTACTGTACCTTTGTAGTAAGTTTTGAAATCGGGAGATGTCAGTTCTTCAGCTTGGTTCTTTTCCAAGATTGTTTCATTTACTCAAGGCCCCGTAAAATTTCATGATTGTAAGAATTTGCTTTTCCATTTCTGCAAAAAAGGCTGTTGGGTTTTTTGTTTGTTTTTAGAGACCAGGTTTCTCTTTGTCACCCAGGCTGGAGTACAGTAGCATGATCATAGGATCATAGCTCATTGCAGCCTTGAACTCCTGGGCTCAAGCGATCCTCCTGCCTCAGCCTCCTGAGTAGCTGGGACTACAGATATGTACCACCACACCCAGCTACTTTTAAATTTTTATATAGAGACAGGGTTTCAGTATGTTGCTTAGGCTGGTTTCAACCTCCTGTTAAGCAATACTGTTGCCTCAGCATTCTAGTGATGGGATTACAGGCGTGAGCTACCATGCCTGGCCAGCTGTTGAGACCTTGATAGGTAGGGATTGTATTGAATCTGTAGATCACTGGGTAGTACTGACATCTTAACAATACTAATCTTCCAGTCCATGAATACAGGATGTCTTTCCATTTATTTAGATTGTCTTTAATTTTTTTCAGCAATGTTTTATAGTTATCAATGTATATGTCTTTCACCTCCTTGGTTAAATTGATTCCTAGATACTTTATATTTTCCAATGCATATGTAAGTGTGTTGTCTTAATTTCCTTTTCTTTTTTTTTTTTTTTTTTTGAGACAGTGTCTTGTTCTGTGGCCCAGGCTGGAGTGCAGTGGCCTGATGCAATCTCAGCTCACTGCAACCTCTGCATTCCAGGGTCAGGTGATCCTCCCACCACAACCTCCTGAGTAGCTGGGACTACAGGTGTACACCACCACGACCAGCTATATTTTCTATTTTTAGTAGAGATGGGGTTTCTCCATGTTGCCCAGGCTGTTCTTGAACTTCTGGGTTCAACCAATCCGTCTGCCTTGGCCTCCCAAAGTGTTGGGATTACAGGTGTGAGCCAACATGCCTGGCCTTAATTTCCTTTTCTGATTGTTCGTTACTGGTGTATAGATTTTTGGGTGTTGATATTGTGTCCTGTGACTTTGCTGATATTGTTTATTAGCTCTCGTAGCCTTCTTGTGGATTCTTTGAGATTTTCTATATGTAGGATTTAGTCATCTGTCAATAGAAATAGTTTTCCTTCTTCCTTTCCTGTTAGGATGCCTTTGGTTTCTGTTTCTCATCTAATTGCCCTGGCCAGAGCAGCCAGTACAATTTGAATAGCAGTGGTGAAAGTGGGAGTCCTTGTCTTGTTCCTAATTGGTGGAACAATCGGGAAGGCTTTCAGTCTTTCACTGTTGAGTGTGATGTTTGCTCTGGGATTTTCATAGATGCCCTTTAACATGTTAAGGAAGTTTCCTCCTATTCCTAGTTTTCTGAATGTTTTCTTTTTGTCATGAAAGGGCATTGGATTTTGTCAAATGCTTTTTCTTCATCACTTGAGATCATCGTGTTTTTTCTCCCTTTCTTCTATTACTGTAATATATCACATTAATTGATTTTCTTTTAAAAAATTTTTAAACATTTTATTTTTCTTTTTTTGAGATGGAGTCTCTCTCTGTCACCCAGGCTAGAATGCAGTGGCACAATCTCAGCTCACTGCAACCTCCACTTCCCAGGTTCAAGCAATTCTCCTGCCTCAGCTTCCTGAGTAGCTGGGATTACAGGCACCTGCCACCACAGCTGGTTTTTTTTTTTTGTACTTGTAGTAGAGACAGGGTTTCACCATGTTGGCCAGGCTGGTCTGGAACTCCTGACCTCAGGTGATCCACCCGTCTCGGCTTCCCAAAGTGCTGAGATTGCAGGCGTGAGTCACCACGCCCAGCCTTAATTTATTTTAAGTTCCAGGATACATATGCGGGACATGCAGGTTAGTTACATAGGTAAACGTGTGCCATGGTAGTTTGCTGCACCTATCAACCCATCACCTAGTTATTAAGCCCCACATGCATTGGCTATTTATCCTAATGCTGTGCCCTTCCCGGATTTTTTTTTTTTTTTTTTTTTTTTGAGATGGAGTTTTGTTCTTGTCACCCAGGCTGGAGTGCAATGGCATGGTCTTGGCTCACTGCACCTCCGCCTCCCGGGTTCAAGTGATTCTTCTGCCTCAGCCTCCTGAGTTGCTGGGATTACAGGTGCCCACCACTACACTTGGCTCATTTTTGCATTTTTAGTAGAGGGGTTTCACCATGTTGGCCAGGCTGGTCTGGGACTCCTGACCTCAGGTGATCCACTCGCCTCAGCCTCCCAAAGTGCTGGGATTACAGGCGTGAGCCACTATGCCTGGCTTCTTTTTTTTTTTAATTAAAAAAAAATTTTAGGCTGGGTACGGTGGCTGATGCCTATGATTCTAACACTCTGGGTGACTGAGGTAGGTGGATCTCTTGAGCTCAGGAGTTTGAGATCAGCTTAGGCAACATGGTGAAACCCTATCTTTCCAAAAAAATACAAAAATTAGCCAGGCCTGGTAGCACGACCTGTAGTCCCAGCTGTTTGGGGTGCTGAAATGGGAGGATCACCAGAGCCTGGTGGTCGAGCCTGCAGTGAGCCGTGATCATGCCACTACACTCCATCCTGGAGGATGACACAGTGAGACACTGCCTCAAAATTTTTTTTTTTTAAGTAAACACAATATCTTGCTGCATTGTCCAGGCTGGTTTTGAACTCCTGACTTCAAGTGATCCCCCCACTCCCTGCCTTGGCTTGGCCTCCCAAAGTGCTGGAATCACAGGCATGCACCACCGCACCTGGCCAGCATGAATTGATTTTTTTTTTTCTTTCTGAGACAGAGTCTTGCTCTGTTGCCCAGGCTGGAGTGCAATGGCACAATCTCGGCTCACTGCAACCTCTGCCTCCTGGGTTCAAGCGTTTTTCCTGCCTCAACCTCCGTAGCTGGGATTACAGGTGCATGCCACCACGTCCAGCTAATTTTTGTATTTTTATTAAAGACAGGGTTTCACCATGTTTGTCAGGCTGGCCTCGAACTCCTGACCTCAGGTGATCCACCTGCCTCCCCTCCCCCTTCCTTTTCCCTCCCCCTCTCCCTTCCTTTTCCCTCCCCCTCCCCTCCTTTTCCCTCCCCCTCCCCTCCTTTTCCCTCCCCCCCTTTTCCCTCCCCCTCCCCTCCTTTTCCCTCCTCCTTCCCTCCCCTCTCCCCCCCCACCTTCCCTCCCTCTCCTCCCCTCCCCTCCCCTTCCCCTCTCCCCTCCTTTCCCCTCCCCTCTTCTCTCCTCTCCCCTCTGCTCCCCTTCCCCCCTTCTCTTCCCCTTCCCTCCCTCCCTCCCCTCCCTTTCCCTCCCTCCCCTTTTTTCTTTCTCTCTTTTTCTCACCTCCCTCTCTCCCTCCCTTCTTTCTCTCTCTCTCTCTCTTTCTTTCTTTCTTTCTTTCTTTCTTTCTTTCTTTCTTTCTTTCTTTTTCTTTCTTTCTTTCTTTTTTCTTTCCTTTCTTTCTTCCTTCCTTTCTTTCTTTCTTTTTGGACAGGGGTCTCACTGTGTCCTCCAGGCTGGAGTGCAGTGGCATGATCATGGCTCACTGCAGCCTCTACCTCCCAGGCTCAGGTGATTCTCCCATCTCAGCCTCCTGAGTAGCTGAGACTACAGGTACACCCCACCACACCGGCTAATTTTTAAAATATTTTTTGTAGAGACGGGGTCTCGCCATGTTGCCCAGGCTGGCCTCAAACTCCTGAGCTCAAGCGATCTGCCCACCTTGGCCTCCCAAAATGTTGGGGTTACAGGCGTGAGCCACCATGCCTGGCCATGAATTGATTTTCTTAACATTGAACCTGCAGGACAGTTCTCTGGGTGGCCTTGAACTGATCCAGTTCTCCCCAACTTTCTCACTTCGTTTTCAAGAATAACTGTAGAATGGGCTGGTATTGCAACATCCTGAGATGGGGGGAATTGGCTGGAACAGCCTGGGCTCTATTCCAGTTTCTCCTTGAAACAGGATGTCTTTCAATGCTTTAGCCCAGTGTTTCATGTGGTCCTGGGATATAAAACCCTTGGCCGACTACTTTCTGGAGTCTCTCAACTGTGGTGCAAGTAGGGCAGGTACAGATGAGACTTAACTGCCTCAAGCAGCTTTCCTAAGCCTTGGGGTACTGGCTCAACCTGAATCCTAGGCTGCTGTTGTCCCTTGCTGCCTATCTATAAATAGTAAACCTGTTTCATGTGACTTATTGTGTATGTGAGGCAGAGTGTTCTGCCTCGCTGGATTCAGGAAAGTAGTAAAAGTGCAGCCCAAGAGGCAGTAGGCTGAAGTGGTAACCAGTGCACAGCAGACCTGCTTCACAGAACCACTTGTGCATTCATGGCTAAAATCCACTGGGTCATGGTGTATAATCCTCTTGTTTTTTTTCTTGAGACAGGACCTCTCTCTTATCACCCAGGCTGGAGTGCAGTGGCACAATCTCGGCTGACTGCAACCTCTGCTTCCCAGGTCAAGCGATCCTCCAGTCTCAGCTTCCCAAGTAGCTGAGACCACAGGCACAAGCCAGCATGCCTGGCTCATTTTTGTATTTTCTGTAGAGATGTGGTTTCACCATGTTGCCCAGGCCGGTTTTGTACTCCTGAGCTCAAAGTGATCTGCCTATTTTGGCATCCCAAAGTTCTAGGAATGCAGGCATGAGCCACCATGCTCCCAGCTATATATAATCCTCTTAATATGCTGTTGGATTTGGTTTGCTACTATTTTGTTAAGGACTTTTACATCTAGAATCATAACAGATATTGGTTTGTTTTCTTGTGATGTCTTTAAATGGCTTTAGTATTAGGTTAATGCTGGCTTCATAGAATGAGTTAGGAAATGTTCCCGCTCTTCAATTTGTTGGAGGAGTTTAAGAAAGATTGGTGTTGGCCGGGCAAGGTGGTTCATGCCTGTAATCCCAGCACTTTGGGAGGCCGAGGAGGGTGGATCACCTGAGGTCAGGAGTTTGAGACCAGCCTGTAAATATGGTGAAACCCCATCTCTATCAAAAATACAAAAATAGCCAGGTGTGGTGGCGGGCACCTGTAATCCCAGCTACTCGGGAGGCTGAGACAGGAGAATTGTTTGAACCTGGGAGGTGGAGGTTGCAGTGAGCTGAGATGGTGCCACTGCACTCCAGCCTGGGTGACAGAGCAAGGCTCCGTCTCAAAAAAAAAAAAAAGAAGGAGGATTGGGGATTGGTGTTAATTATTCTTTTAAGTGTTTGGTAGAATTTACCAGGGAAACTATTCCTGGACTTTATTTTGTCACTTTAGGTAATTTGTTTGTTTCTAGGAATTTGTCCACTTCATCTAAATTAATCAAACTTGTTGGTATGTAATTTTTTTTTTTTTTTTTTGAGATGGAGTCTTTCTCTGTTGCCCAGGCTGCAGTGCAGTGGCATGACCTTGGCTCACTGCAACCTCTGCCTGCCAGGTTCAAGAGATTCTCCTGGCTCAGCCTCCCGAGTAGCTGGGATTACGGGTGCCTGCCACCACACCCAGCTAATTTTTTTATTTTTATGTATTTATTTATTTTGAGATGGAATCTCACTCCACCCAGGCTGGAGTGCAATGGCACAATCTTGGCTCACTGCCACCTCTACTTCCCAGGTTCAAGCTGTCTTCCTGCCTCACCCTCCTGAGTAGCTGGGATTACAAGTACGTTCCACTACACTCAGCTAATTTTTGTATTTTTATTTATTTATTTTTATTTCTATTTTGGAGATGGAGTCTTGCTCTGTCACCCAGGCTGGAGTACAGTGGCACGATCTCCTCTCGCTGCAACCTCTGCCTTCCAGGTTCAAGCGATTCTCCTGCTTCAGCCTCCCAAGTACCTGGGATTACAGGTGCCCGCCACCACGCCCGACTAGTTTTTGTATTTTTAGTAGAGACGTGATTTCACCATGTTGGCCAGGCTGGTCTCCAACTCCTGACCTCTGGTGATCTGCCCACCTTGGCCTCCCAAAGTGCTGGGATTATAGGCGTGAGCCACCACACCCCCTGGTAGGTAATTTTGTATAATATTCTCTTATCTTTTTTATTTCTGTATGGTCGGTAATGCCTCCACTTTCATTTCTGATTTTAGTTATTTGTGTCTTCTTTTTTCTGTGTTAGTGTAGGGAAAGGTTTGTTCATTTTGTTGATCTTTTCAAAGAACCAACTTTTGCTATCATTGACTCTATTGTTTTTCTCTCCTCTATTTTATTTATCCCTACTTTAATCTTTATTATGTCCTTCCTTTTGCTAGTTTGGGGTTTAGTTGGCTCTTTTTCAAGTTCATCAAGGTATAAATTTGGTTATTGATTTGATATCTTTCTTCATTTCCACTATCACAAATTTTACCCATGATCTTCTTTAAATGTAGACATTTACAACTATATATTTCCGTTTTTGAACACTGCCTTTAACTACCATTAAATTGTTAACTCCCATAACTTTTGCTCAGTATGATTTTTCATTAAAGTATACATTCCATATTCATTCAACAAATATTTGTTTGTTTATTTGTTTGCTTTTAGAGACAGATTTCACTCTGTTGCCCAGGCTGGAGTGAAGTGGCACGATCTTGGCTCACTGCAATCTCCGCCTCCTAGGTTCAAGCGATTCTTGCACCTCAGCCTCCCAAGTAGCTGGGATTACAGGAGCCCACCACCATGCCCAGCTAATTTTTTGTATTTTTAGTAGAGATGGGGTTTCGCCATGTTGCCCAGGCTGGTCTCAAACTCCTGAGCTCAGGCAATCCACCGCTCCAGCCTCCCAAAGTGCTAGGATTACAGGCATGAGCCACCACGACCAGCCTCATTCAACAAATATTTATACTGGTTTGCTTCTAGGTGCTGGGGATACAGAGGTGAACACAACAGACAGGCAGGATCTATGTTATTACAGAGCTGACATTTTCAGAATGTACAAACAAGGTAGTAATTGATGGTTTGAAATCCATAAATAAAATGGTACTGTGATAGAGAGGGGCAATAGCACTTCTTTCCTTCTTTCTTTCTCTCTTTCTTCTCTCTTTCTTTTTTTGTTTTTTGACCGAGTTTCACTCAGAGTGGCAATAGCACTTCTTTCCTTCTTCTTTCTCTCTCTCTTTCTTTTCTTTCTTTCTTTCTTTTTTTTTTTTTTGATGGAGTTTCGCTCTTGTCGCCCAGGCTGGAGTGCAGTGGCATGATCTCTGTTCACTGCAACCTGCACCTCCTGGGTTCAAGCAATTCTCCTGCCTCAGTCTCCCAAGTAGCTGGGATTACAGGCTCCTGCCACCACACCTGGCTAATTTTTTCTGTTTTTAGTAGAGATGAGGTATCGCCATGTTGGGCAGGCTGGTCCTGAACTCCTGACCTCAGGTGATCCACCCACCTCGGCCTCCCAAAGTGCTGGGATTACAAGTGTGAGACACCGCGTCCAGCCTCTTTCTTAATTTTTGAGACAGGGTCTCATTCTGTCACCCAGTCTGGAGTACAGCGGTGCGATCTCAGCTAACTGCAGCCTCTGCCTCCCAGGCTCAAACCATCCTCCCATTTCAGCCTCCTGAGTAGTTGGGACCACAGGCACGTGCTACCATACACAGGTAAGTTTTGTATTTTTGGTAGAGACAGGGTTTCACCATGTTGCCCAGGCTGGTCTCAAACTCTAGAGCTCAGGCGATCCACCTTCCTCAGCCTCCCAAAGTGCTGGGATTACAGGCATGAGGCATTGCACCTGGTCTCCAGCACTTAATTTTTAATTTTTATTTTATTAAATAAGCAACACATTATTTTCTGTTTTTTACTCTCAAATTCCTTTTGACTTTGATTTTTAATTAATTAATTATTTATTTTTTTTTAGAGACAGGGTCTCACTTTGTCATCCAGGTTGGAGTGCAGTGGCATGATCATAGCTCATTACAGCCTCAAACTCCTGGCTTCAAGCAGTCCTCCTGCCTCAGCCTCCCAAAGTGCTGGGGTTATAGGCATGGGTCACCATACCTTGCCTCAAATTCCTTTTTACCAAGTGACATATTCATATGGCTCAGAAATAAAAAGTATATTTAAAAGTTTTGTTTGTAAAGTCTCCTACCCCATGACCATCCACCTCATTCTTTGTTGGCTTGCCAGATCCCTTCCCTGCTGGGGTTAACTCTTGTTGGATCATGGGGCAGTCATTTATCCTGGGGTGAGAGCAGAGGTGGAGGGAATTCAGGGGTTTGGTAGTGGCCATTTACCGACCAGGACAAGAATATTTCTATATTTTAACCAGTATAACCCTACAGGTGTATATGAGCTAAATCTTAGGTTACCTATAACCACTTATATTAGTTTCTTAAATATTCTTCCAGTGTTTTTTCATGAAGGTACAAATACCAAAGAGAGTTTACTATGTATTCTCTTCCGCATCTGCTTTTCAAATTGATGGCCAGGCGCAGTGGCTCACACTTGTAATCCCAGCACTTTGGGAGGCCAAGGTGGGTGATCACCTGAGGTTGGGAGTTCGAGACCAGCCTGGCCAACATGGTGAAACCCCATGTCTACTAAAATTACAAAAATTAGCCAGGTGTGATGGTGTACACCTGTAATCCCAGCTACTTGGGAAGTTGAGGCATGAGAATCAGTTGAACCCAGGAGGCAGAAGTTGCAGTCAGCCGAGATAGCGCCACTGCACTCGGGCCTGGGCTGCAGAGTGAGACTCTGTCTCAAAAAAAAAAAAAGGCCGGGCACAGTGACTCACGCCTGTAATCCCAGTACTTTGGGAGGCTGAGGTGGGCGGATCACAAGGTCAGGAGATCGAGACCATCATGGCTAACACGGTGAAACCCTGTCTCTACTAAAAATACAAAAAATTAGCCGGGTGTGGTGGCGGGTGCCTGTAGTCCCAGCTACTCAAGAGGCTGAGGCAGGAGAATGGTGCAAACCTAGGAGGCGGAGCTTGTAGTGAGCCGAGATTGCGCCACTGCACTCCAGCCTGGGTGACAGAGCGAGACTCTGTCTCAAAAAAAAAAAAAGAAAGAAAGAAAGAAAGAAAAACAAATTGAACAGTATATCCTGGAAATCTTTCTATTTGTATAAAGCTTTTCAGTTCATAGAGAGCTTCCTGACTTTATCCAGTTGCATAACTGCGTTGTGTGGTTTCAGTAGGGATAGCTCATCAGTGTTCCATTTGGTATTGGCTGGGGCAGCTCCACTGGGACTGCAGGATCCAAGATGGCTTCATTCCAATGACTGGTCCAATTGAGTGGGCTGGACCTCCTGTCAGCTGGGTTCCAAGGGAATGAAAATGGAAGCTGCAAGGTCTCTTGTGGCCTAAGCCCCAGAAGTCATATAGCTTCTCTTTCACTGCATTGAATTGGTCAGAACAAACCACAGGGTCAGTCCAAATTCAAGTGGAGGGAAAATAGACTCCACCCCTCAATCAGAGGAACAGTATGTGTTTATAGGGATTGGAGGAATTGTCAGCAGTGGTCTTTGCAGACAGTAACACACCGAAGCCCAATCAAGGTTCACATCTTTTTTGGTATTATGCATCTTTTTATTTATTTATTTTTTTGAGATAGGGTCACCCTGGCTGGGTGCAATGGCGCGATTTTGGTTCACTACAACCTCCACCTCTTGGACTCAAGCAATCCTCCCACCTCAGCTTCTTGAGTAGCTGGGACTATAGTCACACAACACCACTCCTGGCTTAACTTTGGTATTTTTTGTAGAGATGGGATTTAGCCATGTTGCCCAGGTTGGTCTTGAACTTCTGGGCTCAAGCGATCCACCCACCTGGGCCTCCCAAAGTGCTGGGATTACAGGTGTGAGCCATTGCACCCAGCCTTGGTCTCTTTTAAACTAGTACATTTCCCCCACTTTATCTTCTCTCTTTTCTTGACTTTAGTTTTTGAAGGGCTGAGGCAAACTCTAGATTTGCCTTATTGTTTCCTCTAACTTTGCCCTCTGTCTCCTAAATTTCCTGTAAACTGCAAGATGGGATAAAAGACCTACTTAGATCAGGTTAAATGCTATTAAGGACAGGTGCTCGCGCCTGTAATCCCAGCACTTTGGGAGGCCAAGGTGGGCGGATCACTTGAGCCCAGGAGTTTGAGACCAGTCTGGGCAACATTCGCATCTTTACAAAAAAATACAAAAATTAGCTGGGCATGGTGGCACGGGCCTGTAGCCCCAGCTACTTGGGAGGCTAAGGTGGGAGGATTGCTTGAGAGGCCAAGTCTGCAGTGAGTGGAGATCACACTACTGCATTGCAGCCTGGGCAACTGAGCGAGACTCCGCCTCAAAAAAAAAACCCAAACCATGCTGGTGCGGTTGCTCACACCTGTAATCCCAGCAGTTTGGGAGGGCAAGGCGGACAGATCACTTGAGGTCCGGAGTTTGAGACCAACCTGGCCAACATGTTGAAACACCATCTCTACTAAAAATACAAAATTTAATGGGGCATGGTGGTGCACGCCTACCCTGGAGGCTGAAGCAGGAGAATTGCTTGAACCTTGGAGGCAGAGGTTTCAGTGAACCGAGATCGTGCCACTGCACTTCAGCCTGGGCAACAAAGCGAGACTGTCTCAAAAAAACAAAACAAAACAAAAACAAACCAACCAAACAAAAAGATTAAATGCTATTTGCAAAAATTCTCTGTACCCACTGATGATCCTTAGGTTAGGATGATTATCTCTTGCCTGGACAGGAGAATTCTAAAACCTACTTCAGATTGTCATTCTTCACTCAAAACCTCCTAAAGAGTTCTTGCTCAGGGTAAGAGCCAAAGTCCTTCAAGTGTTCTAAAAGGCCAGCCCATCTGTGACTCTTTTCCTCTGACCTTCTCGCATGCTGTCCTCCTGCCCCGCTGGCTTCCTTGCCCTCCTGACTCACCAGACATGCATTAGCCTCCAGCCTTCACTCTTTTCCCAAGTGTACACACGACTGCCCCTCCTGAGGGGCCTTTCATCTGGCACTTTCTTGGGGAGCCTTACTGCCACTCTGTCTAAAATTGTACCCACTCCCACCTCCAACTAAACACTCCTTACATTTTAGTTTCCTGTGGCTGTCATAACAAATTACCAGAAACATGACAGATTAAAACAACAAGGCCAGGTGCGGTGGCTCACGCCTGTAATCCCAGCACTTTGGGAGGCTGAGGTGGGCGGATCATGAGGTTAGGAGTTCGAGACCAGCCTGGCTGATATGGTGAAACACCGTCTCTACTAAAAATACAAAAATTAGCTGGGCGTTGTGGCAGGCACCTGTAATCCTAGCTACTTGGGAGGCTGAGGCAAGAGAATCATTTGAACTCAGGAGGCGGAGGTTACAGTGAGCCGAGATCACGCCATTGTACAACACCTGAGCGACAAGAGTGAAACTCCCATCTCAAAAAAAAAAAAAAGACATGTATTCTCTCTCTCAGTCACGGACGGCAGAAGTCTGAAGTCAGGAGTGGGCAGGGCTGCACTTCCTAGGCTCTCGGGGAGATTTTTTTCCTGTCTCTTCCAGTTTCTGGTGGCTCCAGGCATGCCTTGGCTTATGGCAGCATTATTATTCCAATGTCTGCCTCTGTGATCATAGTGTCTCCTTCTTTTCTTTTTTCTTTTACATTTTTTTTTTTTTTTTTTGTATTTTGAGAAAAAAACACTTAACATAAAATTTACCATCTTAACCTTTTTTTTGAGACTCTGTTGCCCAGGCTGGTGTGCAGTGTTATGATCACAGCTCACTGCAGCCTCAACCTCCTGGGCTCATGACATCCTCCCGTCTGAGTCTCCCAAGTAACTGGGGACCACTGGCACGTGCCACCACACTTGGCTAATTTTTACATTTTTTGTAGAGACAGGATTTCTCTATGTTGCCTAGGCTGATCTAAAACTCCTCAGCTCAAGCAATCCTCCTGCCTTGGCCTCCCAAAGTGCTGGGATTATAGGCGTGAGCCACCACGCCTGGCTATGTTAACCATTTTTAGGTGTGCAGTTCAGTATGTTAAATATATTCACATTGTTATGAAACAGATCTCCAGAACTTTTTCATTTTGCTAATCTGAAACTCTACCCATTAGACAACAGCTCCCCCCGCAGGTAACCATTCTACTTTTTGCTTCTATGATTTTGACTACTTCAGACACTTTAAATGGAATCATATGGCAATTGTCTTTCTGTGATTGACTTATACTACTTAGCATGATGTTAAGTTTCATCCATGTTGTAGCATGGATCAGAATTTCATCCCTTTTTATGGCTTGATAATACTCCATTGTATATATATACCACATTTTGCGGTAGGTACAATGTATATATTTACATTGCTTCCACCTCTTGGCTATTGTGAATAATGCTGCTATGAAAATGGGAATGTAGGTATCTTTTTCAGATCCTGACTTTACTTCCTTTGGATAAATACTTACAGGTGGGACTGCTGGATTATATGATTGTTTTACTTTTAATTATTTAACACTCTTTTACAATTTATTTTCTGTTTTTTTTTGTTCTAAAATAGTAGCCATTATTAGGTGAGGTATTTCTTATCTCTTATAAGGACACCTGTCATTGGATTTAGGGCCCACCTGGTTAATCCAGGATTATCAAGTCTCAAAATCCTGAATTACATCTGCAGAGACTTTTTTTCCACATAAGGTCACATTCACAGGTTCCAGTGATTCAAACATGGACATATCTTCTGGTCCACCATTAAGTCCACTATACTTTTTTTTTTTTTTTTTGAGATGGAGTCTTGCTGTGTCACCCAGGCTGGAGCACAGTGGCGCGATCTCAGCTCACTGCAAGCGCACCTCCCAGGTTCATGCCATTCTCCTGCCTCAGCCTCCCGAGTAGCTGGGACTACAGACACCTGCCACCATGTCCAGCTAATTTTTTTGTATTTTTTTTAGTAGAGACGGGGTTTCACCATGTTAGCTAGGATGGTCTCGATCTCCTGACCTCGTCATCCCCCTGCCTTGGCCTCCCAAAGTGTTGGGATTACAGGCGTGAGCCACCGCGCCTGGCCTAAGTCCACTATACTTTCTTCTTCTGTGCCTTATTTTTATTCTTGATACTTATCTCCATCTGACATGCTCTATATTTCTTTATTTATCTTGTTTGGCAGACGACAAGATAAAGCCATGGAGACAAGGATTTTTGTTGTTGTTGTTGTTGTTGTTGCTGTTTTTTGAGACGGCCTCACTGTCACCCAGGCCTAGAGTGCAGTGGCACAATCTCGGTTCACTGCAACCTCTGCCTCCCAGGCTCAAGTGATCCTCCTACCTCAGCCTCCAGAGAAGCTGGGACTACAGGTGTTTGCCACCATGCCTGGCTAATTTTTTGTATTTTTGGTAGAGACAGGGTTTCGCCATGTTGTCCAGGCTGGTCTCGAACTTTTGAGTTCAGATGATCCACCCAAAGTGCTGGAATTACAGGCGTGAGCCACTGCACCTGGCCTAGACAAGGATTTTTGTTTTGGTCACCTATGTTTTCCCATTAGAACAGTAGCTGGCACAAATGGCTGCGCAGCACATACTGGTTGAACAAATGAAGGAAGGGGTGGCTGGTCTAGACAAAGAGCCTAGACAAACATTGGCAGAAATTGCCTCATGGCTTCTGAGCAGAAAAATCTCTCATCTGGGGAATTAGACTCCCTAAGTTAAGTTTTCTTTCTTTTTTGGAGATGGGGTCTCACTCTGTTGCCCAGGCTGGAGTGCACTAGCACCATCACAGCTCACTGCAGCCTCAACCTCCTGGGGGTCAACCAATCCTCCTACCTCAGCCTCCTGAGTAGTTGGGACTACAGGCCCATGCCACCCAGCTAATTTTTTTTTTGGTAGAGACAGGGTGTCACCATGTAGCCCAGACTGGTCTTGAACTTCTGGACTCAAGCGATCTTCCTGCCTTGGCCTCCCAAATGCTGAGATTACAGGCATGAGCCACAGTGCCTGACCTCCTAAGTTAAATTTTCTACAGTGGAGAATACAATCTCTTTAATATTATCTCTCAGTTAAGACAGATTTCAGGATCCTCCTTAAAAAAGAAAGAAAATAAGTTTGCCAATACAAATACCATTTCTCACTAAAGTGAATTAGGATTCCTTGGAGAAATGGTTGATTTTGTTTCTAGGGCAGTAAATGTATAAAACGGAAAGCAAGGAAGTCCAGGGTGTCCAATCTTTTGGCTTTCCTGGGCCACACTGGAAGAAGAATTCTCTTGGGCCACACTGGAAGAAGAATTGTCTTGGGCCACACATAAAATACACTAACAATAGCTGATGAGCTAAAAACAAAAAATCTCATAATTTTTTAGAAAGTTTATGGATTTATGTTGGGCTGCATGGGCCGCAGGTTGGACAAGCTTGACCTAAAGACTACTAGGATTGTGGATTACTAGGATTGTGCCAGAAGGACACAGGAGTAACTAAATATTTGATGATATAATCTGAACATTTAAAAAAGGACAATGACTGTAATGGATTAAAGCACATCAAATATCTAAACATCCATCAGTTCATGATAGCACTGCCCCTTCTCCCCAAAGAACCCAAATTGGTCACAGTTAGAGGTTGCTGGGGCATCCATCCATCCATCCATCTTTATTATTATTACTATTATTTGAGACAAGGTCTCACTCAGTCACCCATGCTAGAGTGCTGTGGCCCCATCACAGCTCACTGTATCCTCAACCTCCTGGGCTCCAGCCATTTCCCTGCCTCAGCCTCCTAAGTAGCTGGAATTACAGGCATGCATCACCATGCCCATCTAATTTTTACATATTTTGTAAAGATCTTGCCATTTCCTGGGCTCAAGCAGTCCTCCTGTCTTGGCCTCCCAAAGCGCTGGGGTTATAGGCAGAGCCACTGTGCCCAGGAAAGCATCAAGCATACATCCTGGCTATCCCGAATGGATTGTATTTCAAAGTAACCAGAGAGATGAGAGAATGTTCACCTTTGTAGAAGAATCTCATCTTATAAATGCAGGAGAAATGAGAGCATTTGAAATCACCACTTTGCGCACCTAAGGAACATCATAAATCTATACTAGGGTTTCTCAACCTGGGTACTACTGACGTTTTGAGCTGGATAATTCTTTGCTGTAGGGGGGAGGTGTGCTCTGTGAATTATACAATGTTTAGCAGTATTCCTTGCGTTCATTTTCTAGATAACAGCAGTACCACCCGCAACAGTCCAGAATATGTCCAGACATTGCCAAATTTCCCCTTGGTAGGACAGGGCAGAATCAACCCTTGTTGAGAACCAGTGGTCTAATGATCAGCAACGTTTGCTAGACGGTTAGAAGAAAGGTTGATGGTAAACTTTATGGATAATCAGGATGACAACCCCCAAATTGAAAGATGAATTACAATATTACTAAGAGACAAACCCGCCTTGTGCCTCAATGGAAGTACATAGTGCCAGCCATGAAGTGTTACTGCAAACAAAACAAAACAAAAAAAACCCAAACCTCAACATTACACCTAAACCTAACGAAGCCTCTAGCCAGGGGTAAATCCAAGCTTTGTGGGGCCTTAAACTATACAAATTTCACAGTCCTCTTTAAGAAGAAGACACAAAATTATAAATGTGAAATTAGGTACAGGGGTCTATGCAAGGGAGGGCCTGAAGATTAAGCTTCATTAGTTTCACTGTAAATCTCCCCTGACTCTAGAATTAACTGTGATTACAGGACATACCAGGGACAAAAAAACGTTAAATGACACCTGAAGATACATTCAGCAAAACCCAGAAAGTGGAAAATTCCATTGGTCAAATGACCCACTTTCTTCAATAAGTAAATGCCATGAATAACAACAAAAAGGGGAAATTTTATATATATATATGTTGTTATATGGTTTTTTTTGGGGGGGACACGGAGTCTCTCTCTCACCCAGGCTGGAGTGCAGTGGCACGATCTCGGCTCACTGCAACCTCTGCCTCCTGGGTTCAAGCGATTCTTCTGCCTCAGCCTCCCAAGTAGCTGGGACTACAGGTGAGCACCACCACACCCAGCTAATTTTTGTATTTTTAGTAGAGATAGGGTTTCACCATATTGGCCAGGCTGGTCTCGAACTCCTGACCTCGTGATCTGCCCACCTTGGCCTCCCAAAGTGCTGGGATTACAAGTGTGAGCCACTGTGCCTGGCCCTGTTTTTGTTTGTTTTGAGATAGAATCTCACTCTGTTGCCCAGGCTGGAGTGCAGTGGCACCATCTCAGCCCGCTGCAACCTCCACCTCGCTGATTCTAGCAATTCTCCTGCCTCAGCCTCACAAGTAGCTGGGATTACAGGTGTGCACCACCACACCTGGCTAATTTTTGTATTTTTAGTAGAGACAGGGTTTCACCATGTTGGCCAGGCTGGTCTCAAACTCCTGACCTCAAGTGATCCTTCCACCTCAGCCTCCCAAAGTGCTGGGATTACAGGCGTAAGCCACTGTGCCCAGCCAGAATTGTTATATAAGAGACATATATTTCTATGAAATGCAGTAAGTAAACCTTGTTTGGACCCTAATTAAACAATCTAATGTACAAAATTTTTTAAGGCAATGGGGAAAATTAAACACATCCTAGGTATTAAGTGATGTTAAATAATTTTTCAAATATTGGTGGGTGTGATAATAGTATAAAGTCCTTATCTGTTAGAGACACACACTGACGTATTTATAGGTGAAATGACATGATGTCCAGGATTTGCTTTAATATACAGCACTTCAAAAAAAATGCAGAAAGGGATACATGAAATGAGAAAGGCAGCAAACTGTTGTTGAAGTTGGATGATGAGTACAGTCCTCCATTATTATCCGAGGGGGATAATTCCTGGACCCTCACGGATACCAAAATCCAGGTATGCTCAAGTCCTTTATGAAAGTTCATTGTAATTGTTCTACTTATATAAAAGTTTCAAAATTCTGTTGATAAAATATACTTTTAGTAGAGACGGGGGTTTCACCTTGTTGGCCCAGCTGGTCTCGAATTCCTAACCTCAGATGATCCACCAGCCTTGGCCGCCCAAAGTGCTGGCATTACAGGCGTGAGCCACGGCGCCCGCCCGGCCTTGATAAAAACAAAGTTTCAACCTTCCGTTGCTTTGATTCCATGCCCACTAAGTAACATTCTAGTTTGTTTTTCACTTTCAGAAGGGTGTGCTGTAACTAGGGGATGTAAACAAGCTCCATGACCCTACTTATTCCAAGTTTTTTTTTAAGAGAAGGTATCACCCTCGGTCGCCCAGGCTGGAGCGCGATCACTGCTTAATGCATCCTCGACCTCCTGGGTTCAAGCGATTCTCCTGCCTCAGCCTCCCAAGTAGCTGAGACTACATGCGCACACCACCACACCGGTTAATTTTTTGTAGAGACGGGGGTTTCACCATGTTGCCCAGGCTGATCTCGTACTCCTGGGCTCAAGGGATCCGTCCGCCTCAGCCTCCCAGAGTGCTGAGATTACACGTGCCAGCCACCGCGCCGGGCCCCAGCTTCTTAAAAGAATGATCCGAAACTATGGCAGCACTGGGCTTTTGGTCCCCACCGAAGAAATGTCCGCTCGCAGAGGGTCGCCGCGGCAGGCTCTCCCGACGTGACAGAGTGTGGGTCTGGATTCAGCCTCGGTTCTTACGAGTCAGATAGGTGGACACGCAAAGAAAAACATCACAGGGATTTTTGTATTTAGCACAGAAAACACTCGTGAGACCGAGCTGAGAACCCAAAAGGCACGCTTCAGGCCATCGTAGCCTCCAAGCCTGGCCAGATTCCGTCCACCGACTCCTTGGTGCTCCGAGACCCAAATCGCTAACTGGGGCCTAGGGCTGGCGTGACCGCGCAGGCGCGCCTCCCCTGCGAGATACCGGAGGTAAGCTGTGGTGTAAGGGGTGAGAAATTAAGGGCGGACGTCACTGCGCATGCGCCCTCTGCCCTCGTTGCGGGGGTTGGCGGGCGCCGGGCTGTGTGAGGGGGCGGGGCGCGGCAGTGTTCGGTACGGATACCGGGTTGCAGGAGACCGCGAGTGCATATCACTGCGCAGGCGTCCTCTTCCCCTAACTCTCAGGGTCGCTAGGGTGGCGCGCAGGCGCAGAGCGATGCGCAGATGTGCGCAGGCGCCTAGGGGGTGAGGCGCGATGGCAGGTGTCCGGGCTGGGCCTCTGCAGGCGATGGGGCGGCAGGCACTGCTGCTTCTCGCGCTGTGCGCCACAGGCGCCCGGGGGCTCTACTTCCACATCGGCGAGACTGAGAAGCGCTGTTTCATCGAGGAAATCCCCGACGAGACCATGGTCATCGGTCAGGCGGGCTGAGGGTGGGGAGGCCCTTTGTACCCAGCTCAACCCTCGGCGGCGCTCCCTCCTCCCGAGCCCAGCTGGATCGCTGGCCCCCCCAATACCTAGCCTGAGGGTGCCCCGAGGACGCCAGGCCCCCTGCCTAGAGCTCCGGGCCGCACGTCGGAGGGGGCCGGGCGGAGAGGCGGCCCACTATGGCCGGTCGTGACTATGTGTCTGCCCCGCAGGCAACTATCGTACCCAGATGTGGGATAAGCAGAAGGAGGTCTTCCTGCCCTCGACCCCTGGCCTGGGCATGCACGTGGAAGTGAAGGACCCCGACGGCAAGGTAAGGCTGGCATTGGCCCACGCAGCCGTTCTTCAGTGGAGCTCCCGTGGGGTGTAAAGCACTGCCTGGTGGAGGCCTCAAGGGACAGGAGCTTGCACTTGGAGAGGCTGCGGTATAAAGGTGGGGCCTGCACTCACATACGTTGCAGGTGGTGCTGTCCCGGCAGTACGGCTCGGAGGGCCGCTTCACGTTCACCTCCCACACGCCCGGTGACCATCAAATCTGTCTGCACTCCAACTCTACCAGGATGGCGCTCTTCGCTGGTGGCAAACTGGTAAAAGGATTTTCTCTTTGGCGTCAGCTTAGAATCTCTTGTTTCCAAATTTTGATTTATCATCATTGTGAAACTTTGTAGCACAGTCAGAATTGGGGAGACAGATGTTGCCTTCTGCTCCACAGCCAGGGACAATAGTGGGTTCCATACCCTGGAACAGACAACTGGAGACCCCACCACTCATACATTCCATGTTTCCTTGCAGCGTGTGCATCTCGACATCCAGGTTGGGGAGCATGCCAACAACTACCCTGAGATTGCTGCAAAAGATAAGCTGACGGAGCTACAGCTCCGCGCCCGCCAGTTGCTTGATCAGGTGGAACAGATTCAGAAGGAGCAGGATTACCAAAGGGTAAGTGCATATATCTCCTTGTAATTGGAGAGGGCAGTTGACCTTTATACCCACTATACCTACTCAAGTTTCTGCTTGGGAGATCAGCTCTGCAGAGAATGGAATGAAAGGCATTGGTTTAGATAGGTTGTTTGTTTGTTTGTTTGTTTTTGAGACGGAGTTTCACTCTTGTTGCCCAGGCTGGAGTGCAATGCCATGATCTCAGCTCACTGCAACCTCCGCCTCCCCAGGTTCAAGCAATTCTCCTGCCTCAGCCTCCTGAGTAGCTGGGATTACAGGCATGCGCCACCATGCCTGGCTAATTTTGTACTTTTAGTAGAGACGGGGTTTCTCCATGTTGGTCAGGCTGGTCTCGAACTCCCGACATCAAGTGATCCGCCCGCCTCAGCCTCCCAAAGTGCTGGGATTACAGGTGTGAGCCACCGTGCCCTGCCTGTTTTGCTTTTTTATCAAAACTTTTTATTGTGGTAAAATATAACACCAAATGTGCCATTTTAACTAAGTATATAGTTCAGTGGTATTAAGTGCATTCATAATGTTTTACTACAAACACCATCATCCAGCCCCAGAACTTTTTCATCTTCTCAAACTAAAAATCTGTACTTATTTTGTTTTTGAGATGGAGTCTCGCTCTGTTGCCCAGGCTGGAGCGCAGTGGCGCGATTTCGGCTCACTGCACCCTCCGCCTCCCAGGTAGCTGGGATTACAAGCGATTCTCCTGCCTCAGCCTCCTGAGTAGCTGGGATTACAGGCAAATGCCACCATGCCTGGCTCATTTTTGTATTTTTAGTAGAGACTGGGTTTCACCATGTTGGCCAGGCTGGTCTTGAACTCCTGACCTCAGGCAATCCACTGCCGCAGCCTCCCAAAGTGTTGGGATTACAGGTGTGAGCCACTGCACCCAGCAAATCTGTACTTATTATAATAACAGTAACTTCCCGTTTCCTTTTCTCCTGACACCCACCATTCTACTTTCTATCTCTATGATCCTGACTACCCTACCTCATATAAGCGGAATCATTCAGTATTTGTCCTTTTGTGACTGGCTTATTTCACTGAGTATAATGTTCTCACAGTTCATCCATGTTGTAGCATGTGTCAGAATTTCTTTCCTTAAGGCTAATAATATTCCATTGTATGCATGTGCCACATTTCACTTTCAGTAGTCATTTTTAAGCTCTATAAAATAAAGTGAAGAAAGGACAGTTCACAATCTAGTAATAGCCTTTGCCTACCTGTTTTTCTCGGAATCTTGTTGGAAATGGTAGGATCATGATTTCGGTCCCAACAGAGATGCTTGTGGAGGGACAGCCTGTCCCTTTCTTGGGGCAGCCTCAGTGGGGAGACCATAGCACTCCTAATGGAGTCACAGATAGTATTCCTAAAGGAGTTTGGCCCTGGAGTTGAGTAGTTACACGCAGGGAGGGACCTCACAACAGCCACACTGTTTCTCCTGCTCATTTAACCCTGTGTTGCCCCACACAGTATCGTGAAGAGCGCTTCCGACTGACGAGTGAGAGCACCAACCAGAGAGTCCTATGGTGGTCCATTGCTCAGACTGTCATCCTCATCCTCACTGGCATCTGGCAGATGCGTCACCTCAAGAGCTTCTTTGAGGCCAAGAAGCTGGTGTAGTGCCCTCTTTGTATGACCCTTCCTTTTTACCTCATTTATTTGGTACTTTCCCCACACAGTCCTTTATCCATCTGGATTTTTAGGGAAAAAAATGAAAAAGAATAAGTCACATTGGTTCCATGGCCACAAACCATTTGTATCAGCCACTTGCCGACCCTGGTTCTTAAGGACACAGGACATTAGTCCAATCTTTCAAAATCTGTCTTAGGGCTTGTGAGGAATCAGAACTAACCCAGGACTCAGTCCTGCTTCTTTTGCCTCAAGTGATTTTCCTCTGTTTTTCACTAAATAAGCAAATGAAAACTCTCTCCATTACCTTCTGCTCTCTCTTTGTCCACTTACGCAGTAGGTGACTGGCATGTGCCACAGAGCAGGCCCTGCCTCACTGTCTGCCAGTCAGTTCTGGGTTCACTCAATGGCTTTGTGAATGTAAATAAGGGGTAGGTCTTGGCCCTAGAGGATTGAGATGTTTTTCTATATCTTAGAACTATTTTTGGATAAATTATATATTTTCCTTCCTAGTAGAAGTATTACTGCCTGTAACTAGCTCAAAACACCAATGCAGTTTCTGCATTCTGGGTTTTGTTTTTTGTTTTTTTGTTTTTTTTTTTTGAGTTTTGCTCTTGTCGCCCAGGCTGGAGTGCAATGGCATGATCTCAGCTCACTGGCAACCTCTGCCTCCCGGGTTCAAATGATTCTTCTGCCTCAGTCTCCTGAGTAGCTGAGATTACAGGTGCCCACCACCACGCTCAGCTAATTTTTGTATTTTTAGTAGAGATGGGGTTTCACCATGTTGGCCAGGCTGGTCTTAGACTCCTGACCTCAGTTGATCCACCTGCCTCAGCCTCTGCATTCAGTTTATTCACATATTTTTGGCAACTCCCATGGCAGCTCCTAGGATTTCAGCGGTCTGTGGGCCAGAAAGCAGGCACCAGGGCTGATCTCAAGGCCGTATCAGAGGGCCAAGCAGAGTTCTTTTGGATACCTGCTTTTCATCCCACAGGGCCTTAGAGTCAGCGGTAAGGTATCAACAGAGCTAGCATGGGGCAATGCACTCTTACCCTCCTTCTCAATTTTTATTTAAGCTGTGCTAAATGTTTTCTTCAAGGGAACCAGATTTGGTTCTTTACAGAATTTTCCAGTGAAATAAAACATGTTGTAATAGCTGTGTTTGAGATGAAATATCAGAGGTTGTGGGCAGAGGGGAGGCACCTAAAGGAAAAGAGGAAAGGTGCCTGGGCTGCCTATGCAGATGACCTGGAGTGGACTTCACTATGGACTTGAGGTACTAAGGCTTGGCCTGGACAGGCAGTCTAGGGGGTATGGGAATACACGGTGTGGTTGTTCAACTATTTGCAAAGGTCAACCAAATAGACCACATGTTCGCAAAGTATCATCTGAGGAAATTAAGTACCTTCTTAGCCCTCTCATAAATTTGAACAAATTTTAATACACTTCCCTCATGCCCTTCTATATAAAACTTAATACCATTAGTTCCCCATTCTTGACATTTTATTTGTTTTTATTATATATTTATTTGAAATATTTATTAAATTATCTGACCTACAGAACTAAATTCTTCTCCTTTTGTTATTTTTTATGTCCTATACCATATATGTACCTATTTATATATTTTTTTCATTTTTATTTATTTTTTGAGACAGTCTTGCTCTGTCGCCCAGGCCGGAGTGCAGCAGCGTGATCTTGGCTCACTGCAACCTCTGCCTCCCGGGTTCAAGCAGTTCTGCCTTAGCTTCCTGAGTAGCTGGGATTACAGACACCCACCACCACACCCGGCTAATTTTTGTATTTTTATTTTATCTTATTCATTTATTTATTTTTGAGATGGAGTCTCACTCTGTCGCCCAGGCTGGAGTGCAGTGGTGCAATCTTGGCTCGCTGCAACCTCCCTCTTGAGTTCAAGAGATTCTCCTGCCTCAGACTCCCAAGTAGCTGGGATTATAGGCGTCCGCCACCATGCCCAGCTAATTTTTGTATTTTTAGTAGAGACAGGGTTTCACCATGTTGACCAGGCTGGTCTTGAACTCCTGACCTCAGGTGACCCACCTCACCTCTCAAAGTGCTGGGATTACAGGTGTGAGCTGGCCGGGCACAGGTGATGGGGTCTTGCTCTGTCCCCAAGGCTGGAGTGCAGTGGTGCCATCACAGCTCAAAGCAACCTTGAGCTCCCAGGTTCAAGTGATCCTCCTACCTTACCCTCCCAAGTAGCTGGTACTACAGGTATACCCCACTGTGCCTGGCTATTTTTACTCTTAAAAATGCATGTGGGCTGGGCACAGTGGCTCATGCCTGTAATCCTAGCACTTTGGGAAGCCAAGGTGGGTGGATCCCTATAGCCCAGGAGTTCGAGACCAGCCTGGGCAACATGGCGAAATCTTGTCTCTGCAAAAAATACAAAAAATTTAGCTGGTGGCACACGCCTATAGTCCCAGCTACTTGAGAGGCTGAGGTGGAAAGATCACTTGAGCCCCAGAGGTCAAGGCTGCAGTGAGCCATGATCGCACCACTGCACTCCAGTATGGGCAACAGAGTGATCCCATCTGAAAAACAAAAACAAAACAAAAAAACGCAATTTAGGGCCAGGTGGGGTGGCTCACGCCTACAATCCCAGCACTTTGGGAGGCCAAGGCAGGGGGATCACCTGAGGTCAGGAGTTTGAGACCAGGCTGGCCAACACAGTGAAAACCCATCTCTACTAAAAGTATAAAAATTAGCCAGGCATGGTAGTGTGTGCCTGTAATCCCAGCTATTCAGGAAGCTCAGGCAGGAGAATCGCTTGAACCCGGGAGGAGGTTGCAGTGAGCAGAAATCGAGCCACTGCACTCCAGCCTGGGGGGCAGAGTGAGACTCTGTCTCAGAAAAAAAAAAAAAAAATGCAATTTAGTTCTCTAGGCTTTTCCATTTAATAGTTTTATATCCTATTTCTAAATCTGGATGACAGTGTAACAGTCTGGTAAGGTGAATTGTGAATTGCTGAAATTCTTCAGATGTTTAAAAGTTTTCAGTATTCCTCATGTTAGAATTAATGCAGAGAAAAATCATGTCCTTTGAACTAGTTACATGTTGTGGACTTCTGGCCTGAGGCTCTTGGGGATTATGTGACATATTGGGAAGGGACACATTTCTGCTCTGTGGCTGTTATTAGAAATCTAGCTGGCAAATCAGACTAAGTTTGTGAGAAGACAGGAAGGCACAGATTAGGGTTGAGCCGGCCTTCAACAGGTTTGGCTGGCAGTAGACACAATGGAGCACATCTTAACTATTCTGGTAGGTCCTGGGTTTCTCTTGGTTTTTGATAGAAAGGGGAATGGTGTGAGGAAAAAGTGGGCATACATTTCACCTTTCCACTGAAAAGGCAGGTGGAATTGGGATAGTCAGTGGATGGGCCAATAGCTGGTGGCTATGAGAAGAGTAAGGATTTCCATACTGGTGTGTCATATTTGCAGACAGGTTGTGACCTAAAAAGTTTTTTAAAAAACAGCAGTTAGGGGCCGGGCACGGTGGCTCACGCCTGTAATCCCAGCACTTTGGGAGGCCGAGGCGGGCAGATCACAAGGTCAGGAAATCGAGACCATCCTGGCTAACACGGTGAAACCCCATCTCTACTAAAAATAAAATTAGCCGGGCGTGGTGGCAGGTGCCTGTAGTCCCAGCTACTCGGGAGGCTGAGGCAAGAGAATGGTGTGAACCCGGGAGGTGGAGCTTGCAGTGAGCCGAGATCATGCCACTGCACTCCAGCCTGAGTGACAGAGTGAGACTCCTTCTAAAAAACAAAGACAAAAAACAGCAGTTAGGGTACACGCACAAAGATTCTGGTGATTTTCCCCCCAATACTACCCTTGACTCTTTTGAAATTCCTGCTTTCTCAGAGTTTACAACATCCTCACCAAACAGCCTTCTCCCTCCTTACCACAAAAAAAAGAAAAAAAAGTGCTGGGGTTGAGGGGACACTCTATTCTTAACATCCTCTATTATCCCAGCCCAGTTCCCCAGCTCTCACTGGGACTAGTTATACCTATCTTCATCATTTGGTCCCAGCATGACTACCTGTTGGTGCATGAGCTGATCTCTCCTAACCTAACAGCCAGATGCTAGTCTCTGGTACTCAGATGCTGGGCTGCATCAGATAGGATGCACAGGATCATCCTGGAAGCTTGTTGACATAAATTCCTGTGCAACACTCAGATATAGTCTTAATGTAGATTTGTGTTGGGTGGTATGGTAGGCAGAATAATGGCCTACCACTCTGAAACATGTGAATATGTTACCTAACATGACAAAAGAGAATTAAATTGCTAATCAGATGACTGTAAAATAGATTATCCTGGATCATCTGGATGGGCCTAATGTAATCACAGAGGTCTTTTTCCTTGCCTCTTCCAGCTTGGCTCTGGCTCCCTTCCTCCAGCAAGGGTGGGTTGAGCTCTCACATGGCACCACTTTGACCTCTTCTGCTTCCCTCTTCTACACTGAAAGACTTATGGGCCAGGAGCAGTGGCTGGCGCCTGTAATCCCAGCACTTTAGGAGGCCGAGGAAGGCAGATCGCTTGGCCCCAGGAGTTCAAAACTGTCCTGGGCAACGTGGCGAAACCCCATCTAGAAAGAAAAGAAGAGAAGGGGAGGGGAGGAGGAGATACATATATACACATACGCACACACACGTACGTACATACATACATACATACATACATACACGCTAACTGGACATGGTGGTGCGTGCCTGTAGTCTTAGCTTTCCAGGAGGCTGAGGTGGGAGGACCGCTTGAGCCTGAGATCGCGCCAGCCTGGGTGACAGTGAGACCATGTCTCAAAAAAAAAAAAAAAAAAAGATTTGTGATTAGGATTCTTAGTCCTCACCTGTATTAGTTTCCTATTGCTACTGTAACAAATTACCACAAATTTAGTGGCTTAAAACGACGCAAGTCTGTAGGTCAGAAGTCTGACACGGGTCTTAACCGGTGACCCGAGTCAGACTTGGGACACAAAGAACAGAAACCAAGCTGTGCAGGTGACTGACAGGCAGCCCTACAGCAACCCGCTGGTCCTCTCTCTCAGGCAGTTGCTGCCATGGCTCATTATTCCAACGGGTTCCCCTCAGCCCAGTCTATCTCAGTGGCTCCATCATAGGGTGATGTGCCCGGCGGGACACTAACCCTAACCAAGCAGAGAGACGGTCATGCCCGTCACGACCTCGGCCCTCGGCCCCCGGCCCCGGCCGAGGCTTCTCCTGCAGGTCGCGAGAATCAGGTGCGTCAGCGGCGTCCGGGAACGCCGGAGGAGCCAGTGGAGCAGCTCTGTAGTCCAAAGTACACCGTCGACCCCAGCAGGACCGCTCCACCGCCGTCTATTAGACCCAGTCCCGGGGACTGCGCAGTCGCAGAGCCCCGTCCGAGCACCGGAAGCCTAGGAGCCAGCACTTCCGGGAAGTGACTGCGTCTCCGAAGCCGATTGGTTGTTGCTTTGCTCCCTCTCGCGTCGGTGGCGTTTTTCCTGCAGCGCGTGCGTGGTACGCTACTGAGCAGCGCCATGGAGGATTCTGAAGCACTGGGCTTCGAGCACATGGGCCTCGATCCCCGACTCCTTCAGGTACACGCGAGGGCTGGGGAGCAGGCTTACGGGCTCCGCGGGGCGCGCCATCACTCTTCACGCTGCGTGAACCGCACTCCTGGTCTCTCCTAGGCTGTCACCGATCTGGGCTGGTCGCGACCTACGCTGATCCAGGAAAAGGCCATCCCACTGGCCCTAGAAGGGAAGGACCTCCTGGCTCGGGCCCGCACGGGCTCCGGGAAGACGGCCGCTTATGCCATTCCGATGCTGCAGCTGTTGCTCCATAGGAAGGCGGTGGGTAACGAGAGAGCTGAGAGGAGGAAGGAGGCAAGCTCCAAAAGCCGGGAGGGGCGGTTCCCGTTTGTCTGAGGTTTTCTCTTGGCCCTGTACCCGTGCAGGCCGGCCTGAGAACCTGGTGCTGTTGTGGCAAACACTCTGGGCTGGAGTTCAGGTTACCTGGATCCTTGTCCGGCCCTGCTACCACCAACCTTTGCGTAATCTTCAACAAAGCACTTTCTTTTCTTTCTTACATAAAAAGGGAGCACATCTCTCTTTTCTACTTATAGAATTATTGTGAGAATTTAGCTTCATAACTAATACATTTAAAGTAGCTTCATAAACATCAGCGTACGTTATTCTTTTTGAGGGTCAGTGCCTGGGGAAAGAACTCTCCACTCTGCATTCTGAGGCGGGCAGAGTGATAGATGATCAAAGTACTGCTGAGTAGTGTTGCAGCAGATGGGTCAGGTAGGCTGGAAGGGGTAGAGAAAAGCATCAGGTGGACACAGTGATGTGCACTGCTGGCTAAAGTCTTTAATTCATATTCTTACAGACAGGTCCCGTGGTAGAACAGGCAGTGAGAGGCCTTGTTCTTGTTCCTACCAAGGAGCTGGCACGGCAGGCACAGTCCATGATTCAGCAGCTGGCTACCTACTGTGCTCGGGATGTCCGAGTGGCCAATGTCTCAGCTGCTGAAGACTCAGCCTCTCAGAGGTGGGTAAAAGCAGCAAAGCTGTACCTGAATGAAGCTACACAGTGTTGTGGGGTTGGGTTTGTGTGTGGCAAAAAAGAGAGCAAGTCCAGGGTGAGATCCTAGCTGCTACATTCTCCCTGATACTGATGTCTTGCCCACCTGCAGAGCTGTGCTGATGGAGAAGCCAGATGTGGTAGTGGGGACCCCATCTCGCATATTAAGCCACTTGCAGCAAGACAGCCTGAAACTTCGTGACTCCCTGGAGCTTTTGGTGGTGGACGAAGCTGATCTTCTTTTTTCCTTTGGCTTTGAAGAAGAGCTCAAGAGTCTCCTCTGGTAAGGCAGAGGTGGGTGTGATTCCTAGTGGAAACATCTGTGAGTAGGAGTTGGGACGAAAGTGGGGTGGCTGGAAGCCAGTTACTACAATTAGCGACCCTTGGAGCTGGAATCTGATTGGACTCTTTCATTTCAGTCACTTGCCCCGGATTTACCAGGCTTTTCTCATGTCAGCTACTTTTAACGAGGACGTACAAGCACTCAAGGAGCTGGTATTACATAACCCGGTAAGAGGCACCATGGAAGTGTCTGGAGCTGCGGGCATGGGGGCACTCAAAGATCTTGATGCTCCTTCTTAGGGGAGCCTTTGGTGTTTTGGGTGGGACAGTTGTCACTTAGTGTCTCATCCCTGGTCCTGAGGCACTAAAAGCCAGTGGTCTAAAATCACTATATATTTCCAAGTATCCACAAGGGATGTCTCAGGCCATGCTTTGCCTAAAATCCTGAGCAAGGACCTCCCCTAAGGGGCAGCTTCGAGCAGCAGAGCCAAAATTCTAAGGCCAAGGTTCTCATCTCAAGTAAACTTTACCTTTCAGAAGGCCTGTTGCTGTAGGCCTTCCCTCCTCGATGTAGTCCTTTATTGATGTGTTTCTCTTTGTTCTGTGCTTGGAAGTATTTTATATGTGGTTTATGTGGTATACTCTATATACCACAACAATAAGGGCATTTTGGGGTTTTAGGTTACAAAACTGGAGGAGACTTAGGGTGCCAGGAATCCTTAAATGCATCTCTGCCCTGCACTAAAATGTTGATGCTTTGGTTGGTGAGCAAGTGGCAATACCATCTCTGTGTTCTTTTCCTTTCTGACCACAGGCCTGTTTTCTCCCCAGGTTACCCTTAAGTTACAGGAGTCCCAGCTGCCTGGGCCAGACCAGTTACAGCAGTTTCAGGTGGTCTGTGAGACTGAGGAAGACAAATTCCTCCTGCTGTATGCCCTGCTCAAGCTGTCATTGATTCGGGGCAAGTCTCTGCTCTTTGTCAACACTCTAGACCGGAGTTACCGGCTACGCCTGTTCCTGGAGCAGTTCAGTATCCCCAGCTGTGTGCTCAATGGAGAACTTCCACTGCGCTCCAGGTCTGCCACAGCCAACATCTTGGTTGAAATAAGTTGAAGATAGAGATGGAAAGGGAACCCAGTTAGTGTTCTGTTTCTTAAGCACTTAGTAGGGGCCAGGTTCTAGATGTGACTGATACTGACTTCTCCCAACTCCAAAATGCCTATCATGGCCGGGCGCCGTGGCTTATGCCTGCTGTAATCCCAGCACTTTGGGAGGCCGAGGTGGGCGGATCACCTGAGGTCAGGAGTTCGAGACCAGCCTGGCCAGCATGGTGAAGCCCCGTCTCTACTAAAAATACAAAAATTAGCCGGGCATGGTGGCAGGCGCCTGTAATCCCAGCTACTCAGGAAGCTGAGACAGGAGAATTGCTTGAACCCAGGAAGTGGAGGTTGCAGTGAGCTGAGATTGTGCCATTGTACTCCAGCCTGGGCAACAAGAGTGAAACTCTGTCTCAAAAAAACAAAACAAAACCCTATAATTATTTTATTTCCAGCTGAGGAAACTGAGGCACAATGACTTAAGTAGGGAAAGAGACTAAGAAGAGGAAAAAGGAAAGGGTGATGGTTACTATGATACTAGGGATGGCAGAGGGGCCTTGAGCTTGCTCTGCCAAGCTGATTCTCTGTCCACTCTTGGCTGCAGGTGCCACATCATCTCACAGTTCAACCAAGGCTTCTACGACTGTGTCATAGCAACTGATGCTGAAGTCCTGGGGGCCCCGGTCAAGGGCAAGCGTCGGGGCCGAGGGCCCAAAGGGGACAAGTGAGTCCATGCCTCTTTTTCCATCCCTCCCCAGAAATGCCTGTGTTTTTAGCTTTTTAGAAGACTAAAACCAGAGTGCACAGAGCAGGGAGCCAAACCTTCCAGGCCTGGCTGCTAGTATAGCCCAGAGAGCCTCGCAGGTTCTTGCTCAGCTGCCTGGATATAGAGAAGGGAGTGGATGGTGCACACTGCACATGCACCACGAAGGGCAAACCTGCCGGGGTTGTTGGCATGCAGAGCCCTGCAGGGGAGATGGCCCATCCTGCATTGGGGGTATGGCTGTGACTTGGAGAGAGCATATTTCTGAAGGGAAAAGGAACCCCCCAACTCTCCAGTCTCTGTCCAGCTGAAGGCTTGACTAGCTCAGGGTTGGTTCTCAGATCACCATGTAGGGCAATGAGTTCTGCTGTTGTCCCAGAACAGAGGTCAGGCCAAGATTTGGCTACATGTCAAAGCTCCAGGCTGCCCCAGGAAACCCTGACTCCTGGAAAGGTTCTATTGTTGAAGAGTCCTCTGTATGTCAGGGTCTTATGATCTACAGGCATTGTTTAGAGGAAGTTTTGCTGATTCAGCGTGTGAATACCTGCCCAGAGGAGAGGAAGGGTCCGGCTGACATTGAGTTATCTCTGCAGGGCCTCTGATCCGGAGGCAGGTGTGGCCCGGGGCATAGACTTCCATCATGTGTCTGCTGTGCTCAACTTTGATCTTCCCCCAACCCCTGAGGCCTACATCCATCGAGCTGGCAGGTAGGAGGGCTAGGAGTGTGATGGCCCAGGCATCTGTGTGGTGGGCACGCTGAGGGACTTGGGGTGTGCTGGACAGAGCCTGCGGGTTGGAGATGCAAGCTGCACTGTCTCCCCTTGCAGGACAGCACGTGCTAACAACCCAGGCATAGTCTTAACCTTTGTGCTGCCCACGGAGCAGTCCCACTTAGGCAAGATTGAGGAGCTTCTCAGTGGAGGTAAGAACCTGGCTCTTGTGGTCCTGGGCCAGGGTCAGGCTTCTCCCACGATGCTTTAAAACTCCATGATAATGATGACAGAGGTCACAACATAGTGTGACAGGCCACTTCCACCATCCATCCTTGTTCTGCCCTGAGTAGCAGGCACTGTCCCCCTTGAGAGATAAACAAATTGAGGTAATTTGTCCAAAGTTGTGTTTACTGCCTGCCTCATGAGCGTTGAGTGACCTGACAGGCTGCTGTGACTGCTCAGGACAGCACCTGACCCCAGGGTGCTGAGTGGTCCTAGACTGCTCTCTGTGGCCATCGTCACGGGATACCTTGACTCCCAAGGAATACCATGGGGTACTCCTTGGAAGAGGAGAAGAGAGTGGGTGATGGCTTCTTGGGCTTGGGGCCACACAGGCCACCTCCATCCACACATGTGGACAGATGGGTCATCACTGTAAGAGGCCCAGGTACAGCTAAGCTGCATGTTCGGCATCCCAGGAAGGCGGTGGGTCCCCTGCTGCTTTCCCCCAAGGAGGAGGTGCAGGAGGCCTCCAATGAAGACCCTGTCCTAAGGCCTCAGCCTGTGGGACCCTCACTGCTTTCTTCTCCACAGAGAACAGGGGCCCCATTCTGCTCCCCTACCAGTTCCGGATGGAGGAGATCGAGGGCTTCCGCTATCGCTGCAGGGTGAGCTGCTGTGGTGGGGAGGGGAATGAGAGGGGAGGGGCTGTGGCCCAGGAATTGCACCGTGTTGCTGAGCATCCAGGTGTGAAGGGAGGCTTTGGGGCAGCCTCACTGTCTTGACCTTCAGTGTCCACCCACAGGATGCCATGCGCTCAGTGACTAAGCAGGCCATTCGGGAGGCAAGATTGAAGGAGATCAAGGAGGAGCTTCTGCACTCTGAGAAGCTTAAGGTGAGGGGATGGGAGGTCAGAAGGGGACAGATCTTAGACAGCTGCCCTTTTTGGAGACTGGCTGAGCTCCGAGTGGTGAGAAGCAGAGAACTGGGCAGTTTTCTGGTCTTTGGCACAGAAGGGGAGGAATGGACCCAGAGTCATGGAAGGAAGCCAGTCTGTTCTGCTTGGTGGTAAATTGGCACAACCTTATGGTGGACACTGTCCAGCAGAATTACGAGCTCATGTGTCCTTTCATCCGAAATTCCACTTCTGGAACTTAATCCTGGTCACACTTGTGAATGTGCACAGTCAAGCATGTGCCTGCATTCATCCATCCATGGCATTATCATGGAACCAAAAGATGGAAACAGCCTGGGGCCACCATAGGGGGCTTGCTAGGTAAACTCAGGTGCATCCAGAGCCGAAGGTTACATGGGAAGGAATGAGGTTGGTTGCATGTCCATATGGAACAGTCTGTAAGATGATGCCCGGCAAAAAGGGGTGCAGAGTACTGCCATATGTGTCATGGAGAAGGGAAAATGGAAACATCCACTCCCGGGGGGTTCTGAGAAATGCGCAGAAGCAGCTGCCTCATGCCTTTTGAAACACATGACTCTATTATCCTTTGAAAAGCTAGGTCTGTGAAGTCACACAAGAAAGATGCTCACTCTGTGGCTCTCCCTCTTCCCCCGGCAGACATACTTTGAAGACAACCCCAGGGACCTCCAGCTGCTGCGGCATGACCTACCTTTGCACCCCGCAGTGGTGAAGCCCCACCTGGGCCATGTTCCTGACTACCTGGGTGAGCGTGGCCTGACAGGGCAGGAGGCAGCAGGCTGGGGAAGTGGCATTAATTTCTCCACTGCTGGATCAGCCCCTGTGCTTGGTGCTGGGGATGCTCAGGCAGAATAGAATCTGGAGACCCTGGCAGCACGCAGGCATGTAAACAGACACACCCCTGTGTTTCTAAACTTGTTTGCATGGTCCCATGGGTTAGCTGTTGCTGTCTCCATTTTAGAGATGAGGAAATTGAGGTAGTGCAGAGTGGGTGGCAGACCCAGCATTTCAGGCCAGGTGGTCTCCAGAGCTGGGCCAAATGGCCATCCATGGGTCGAAGGGAGTGAACAGGTTTGGGAGAGAGTCACGGGCAGGAGGCAGAGAGAGCCACCTGTGCTGCAAAAGACTCAAGATTAGCAGCTGCTGAAGAGGCATCTGTGGAGTCTCTGGATAAGAACAGTCAGCAGGGAGACAGACTCTGTAAGGCCTAAACAGACAAGGTAGCAAGAGAAGAGCCAGTGGTGGTGCGAGGGATGCAGGGGTTGGCAGGCATGAGGTCAGGACCCTCGGATTGGTTTCTGTGGTGCAGCCCAGGCTAGAACTTTATGTGACCATTAAAGCTGGGCACCTCTCCTCATTTTAGGCAGGCTCTGGGTAATGACTTCTTTCAGTGTCTCATAGGAGGTGTTTTTGGTAATGAGTGTGACTTTTATGCCTAAAATGGATTGAAGGAGGAGAGTGGTGGAGAGGAGGCTGTGGGCAGCAAGTGCAGGACCCTTCCTGATGCCACAGGGTCTGCTCAGCCTGGACCTGCAGCCACCCAGCAGGTGTGGTGTTGCTGCTGTGGAGGTGACAAAGGGTGGAGATGGAATGTTCCAGGGCAGGAAAAGCCTGGGCACTGGGAAAGGAAGGATCCAGAAGAGATGGGAACATGAAAATGCCAGAGAGAGAGCGGGTTCCCACAGGACAGTGAGCTGGAGGAGACCGCAGTCCAGGTCCTGGCCTCAGATGTGAGGAGTGGAGTTGGGAGGGTGGGTAGGGAGGGAGAAGGTAAGGCTGGAGCTTTGGCCTCAGGAACCCAGTCTGCTCCTATAGTGGAGTCACTTGCCAAGGCGTGGCCAGGAGGTTTAGAAGGGCCAGGAGAAGGTGGAAAGGTGTCAGGATGTGGGATGTTTGACACTTGAAGGGGAGGGCCCAGGTGTGGTTGGCCTGGGGGAGTCCATGGGGTGGGCGAGGTGAAGATAGAGCCAGGATCAGGTGCAGCTGGGATGCGGGGCCCCCTGTATCTGTAGTAATGGGCCACAGGTGAAGAAACTACCTGTTGACTTTTATTTCAGCTACATTTTCTTTCTTTAAGGATGTCTGTCTCTTTCTTTCTTGTTACATGTTTATTGCAACAAATCTAAACAATACAGGAGAGTGATTTAGATAGTGGAAGTCTAAGGTGCTCACATTCTCCTGGCCCTGTGCAGATGTGATAGTGAATAGATGTATGTCATAGACTACCAGTTGGGTCAGAATTGGAGAATTTGCTGCAGAATCAGTGGGAGGGCAGGGGTGGGAGCAGTAGCGGTGAGCCCACTGCTCAAGCAAGCATCTCTTCCAGTTCCTCCTGCTCTCCGTGGCCTGGTGCGCCCTCACAAGAAGCGGAAGAAGCTGTCTTCCTCTTGTAGGAAGGCCAAGGTATGGCTCCTGGGGACTGTGGACGGCTGCAGGACTCCTCCCCACCTGCTCTTTTGTCATCACCAGAATGTGTACGCACCTTGCCCTACGGAGGGGAAGAGAGGGCACCCTAGAACCGGGCCCCAAAAATCTGGTGGCTGGGACAAAATCTGGTGTGGGATAGGGGTACTTTTGCAGCCGCCTGCAGGCCCTGCTTTTCTTTCCCCAGCTGCCTTTCCCCATTTCCTTATCTGCAGCACCTTCTGGTCATGTTGGCCAGGTGCCGGCACGGCTCCCTTTGTGTCTTTCTCGGTTGGGTGGGTGGATAGTCTGTCAGCGTGATTTCCCCAACTAACCTATGACTTTGCCTCCTTAGAGAGTGAAGTCCCAGAACCCACTGCGCAGCTTCAAGCACACAGGAAAGAAATTCAGACCCACAGCCAAGCCCTCCTGAGGTTGTTGGGCCTCTCTGGAGCTGAGCACATTGTGGAGCACAGGCTTACACCCTTTGTGGACAGGCGAGGCTCTGGTGCTTACAGCACAGCCTGAACAGACAATTCTGGGGCCGGCAGTGCTGGGCCCTTTAGCTCCTTGGCACTTCCAAGCTGGCATCTTGCCCCTTGACAACAGAATAAAAATTTTAGCTGCCCCAGTTTGTGCCTCCGGCATGTGAAAAGGACTATTCGAATCCCCAAAACATCAGGAGTCGGGAAACTTCCAGAAGACAGCTGCGCCTGGCTCTGCGGCTGCATGCAGTGCTTCACTTGGCCAGCAGAGGTCAGCTGTGCCGAGCTGCCCCAGCCATGAGAAGAGAAGCCTGCCCTTGCTGGCAGGTGGCTATGGCCGGCCCAGAGCCTTCCTGCCCAGCTCCTGCAGCCCTGCTGCCTGGGATCAGGCTGGGAGATGGGCCTTCCTGACCACCAGCCTGCCTCTCCCTGAGCACACGCACATGTAGATTCAGGGGGAAGCTGCCTTCTCTTCCTTAGAGGAACCAGGGCAGCTATCTGCTGGTCCCTTTCTGAACAACTGTTGATGTGTGAGCTGTGTCTGTGTGTTATGTTTATGTGGTGGTGTAACATACACACACGTACTGTTCTTGTGCCCTGGCCTGAGCTCTCCAGCTGCCTTCTCAACCTGAAGGCTGGGCCTCTCTGCTAGCTTAGGGTCCTAGATTGCATGTCACCTGCTTACCAGGCATCACAAGGCCAGGCTGGGGGCATGAGGAGGTCGGGGCAGTGGGAGAGTGGGGAGAAACTAGGAGAGTGCCTGAGTATTTTAGAAAGAACCAAGTTTTTTCTTGGCAAAAGCTTGTACAGAGACGAGGGAGTCTGGGCCTTTGGTCATGGTAGGACTGAAGCTAGCAGGACTCGAGATTTGGGGCCTCCATGATCCCTGCTCCTCTTCTGTTAACACCCAAGGATTTCCACGAAGCCAGTGTGTATGATGGGGGCAGGACGGTGGTATTTTCTGGGCAGGTGTGAACTAGAGCTGCTAAGGAGCGGCAGACGATATTCTTGCAGTCTGGTGGTTAGCAGTATTCAGAAGGAAAAAGTTAATGGAACTGGAGATAAAGAGCAACCATTTGAGCATCTGCTGGGAGACATCTGTCAACTGCACAGACCCTATTAGTGGGCATCGCTTCCACCTCTTGGAAGACGAGACAGGGCAGAGAGTGCCTGCAGTGCTGAGGCCTGGTCCTTGCCCTAGGTTGGCCTTCCCACCTGACTTCATGGAGTGCTGAGGCTGGTCCTGGGGACAGTGAGTGCTCTGGATGTTTTAGCCAAGCTGTATTCTAAAGTGATGCACAGTCTGTCTCCACTATGTTTATCTCTCTGACCCTGTCACTTCCAGGCACACCCTACCAAGAGCTTGTATCCCAGAGCCACCCTGGATGGAGAGGAGATTGGTTTCCCCAGTGATTTCTTTCTTTGGGGGATGGGGTAGAGGAACATGGAGCCAGCCTTATGCTGTGTTCCTGCCTGGGGACAGCAGGGACTGGGCCCGGAGCAGAGGAGCTTGGGTAAAGGTATGGTGGCTGTTTGTTTAAAGTGTACATTCTTTCCTCCTAACGGCATCCCTGGGGGAAGCTATTTCTATGTTTTAGCTGGGGAAGATGAGGCTTAGAAGTTGCCTGGTGAATGAGGTTCTTTGCAGGATTTGGGTTCTGGCCTGTCTACCCTGGTGGAGTAGCTGGTACCACGGGGGCTTTTGCTATGGGGTTAGGCACCATGTGGGTGCTCTGGGGCCAGGGCATTGGAAAGAATGGGAGGATTGCTTGAGCCCAGAAGTTCGAGGCTGTATGATCACGCAACTGCACTCCATCCTGGGCAACATACTGAGACCCTCTCTCTCTCTCTTTTTTTTTGACACAGAGTCTCGCTTTGTTGCCAAGGCTGGAGTGCGGTGGTGCAATCTCAGCTCACTGCAACCTCTGCCTCCCGGGTTCAAGCACTTCCTGCCTCAGCCTCTTGAGTAGCTGGGATTACTGGCAGCTGCCACCACGTCTGGCTAAGTTTTCTGTGTTTTTAGTAGAGACAGAGTTTCACCATGTTGGTCAGGCTGGTCTTGAATTCCCGACCTCAGGTGATCCACCCACCTCGGCCTCCCAAAGTGCTGGGATTACAGGCGTGAGCCACCATGCCTGGCCGTGAGACTCTATCTTTAAAAAAATAAAAAACAGGAAGGTCCATCTTCATGTCCTGAGACTACAGAGAGAAAGTAAGTATACAGGGCTCGTTCAACACCCCACCTGGGAGGCAGGTACCATGTACCCATTTACGTGTGAACAAACAGGCACTCAGGGTTGGCCTCTTGGACTTAGTCTGGCCAAAGCCTGTGCCTTTTGCACAAACGTGCAAATCAGGACTGGGGCAGGCCTTGGATGAGGGTATGTGTGCTATGGGCAAAAGAACCTAGGGCTGTCCAGGGCCAAACAGCACAGAGGGCGTATGGGCCTGGAAGGGAGGAAGGGGGTGTGGCACGTGCTGCCTGGAAGCCTAAAGCTTCACTAAACAGCAGAGAAGCTTGGATGGTTTTCAGGCTGGTGATGCCCTGGACTCAAGCAGGAAGGTCAGGAGAATGCAGTGGCCTCTCCACTCTGGGCTGGCACAGTTTTGCCCACACCTACACCTGAATGGGTGCCTGGGTGTGTGGACTGTGTTAGGGTCTGGAATCAGATGGACAAGGCACAGTCTATGAGGCAAGGAGCAGAGGTGGTCAGCCAGTGCAGACTGCTCGATAGTCATGTTGTTGGGAGTTCAGGGTACTGGAGGGCTATAAGGGGCCCTGACCCAGTTGGAGAGAATGCTGGCTTCCTTGAGAAAGAGGTTTATGCTGAGATGGGAAGGGTGGGAGGGAACAGCAATCCTAGCAGGGGGGACAGCATGTGCATATTCCCTGGGGTGGGAGGGATCCCTGCACATTTGAGGGTGAAAAGACCAGAGGGTTGTTACCAAAATATGCAATGGGGAATGAAAATTAGATTTTTTAAAAAAATAGTCACATGTTAAAAATTCAAAGGATACAGAAGATAGCGGGTTTTTGAAAACAAGGGCATTCTTTTCCTTTTTTTTTTTTTTGACATGAAGTCTTATTCTGTCACCCAGGCTAGAGTGCAGTGGCGCCATCTCGGCTCACTACAACCTCTGCCTCCTGGGTTCAAGCAATTCTCCCGCCTCAGCCTCCCGAGTAGCTGGGATTACAGGCACCCACCATCATGCCTGGCTAATTTTTGTATTTTTGTAGAGACGAGATTTCACCATGTTTGGCCAGGATGAACTCCTGACCTCGGGTGATCCACCCGCCTCGGCCTCCCAAAGTTCTGGGATTACAGGCATGAGCCACCACACCCGGCCAACAGCATTCTGTTGATATAGCTGGTGATAGCAGATGGGACAGTGGTGTGCCCAGAAACCTCTGGACCTAGAGCACAAAAGGCTCAGGGTGCATTCCCAGCCCAGCAGATTCTCTGCCTGCATCTGCTAAGGATGAATGACTCAGCTTTGGGGGAATTAGTTGTGAGACTTTGGACTTCAGGGGCAGGAGCCCCAAGAGGCAATGGTGATAAAGTTGAATTTGAGCAGGGAAGGTGCCCCTGTCAGCTGTCATCCTTTTCCCCAGAACATCATTATGTAAGACTCCTGCCTTGTGGAACAGGCTGTGAGTTGCTGCTCTTCCATTCCTCACAGCCATGTTTACAAGGGTAAGGAAGGGAAGGAGTGGTTCATCACTGCAGAGGGGAAGGTGCCTTGGCCAAGCGGACCTGCTCTGTGCCAGGCATGACACTGCGCAAATGCGCATTATCCTTTTTTTTTTTTTTTGAGACACAGTCTCACTCTGCCACCCAGGCTGGAGTGCAGTGGCGCGATCTCGGCTCACTGCAAGCTCCGCCTCCCGGGTTCACGCCATTCTCCTGCCTTAGCCTCTCCGAGTAGCTGGGACTACAGGCGCCCGCCACCACGCCCAGCTAATTTTTTGTATTTTTAGTAGAGACGGGGTTTCACCGTGGTCTCGATCTCCTGACCTCGTGATCCGCCCGTCCCGGCCTCCCAAAGTGCTGGGATTACAAGCGTGAGCCACCGCGCCCGGCCGCAAATGCGCATTATTTAGTTTATTTATCCTGAAATGCTTTCAGAACTCAATGCATCCAGTGTCTTGTTATCCCTCCAGCCTATCCGCAAACCTGCTGAGAAGCAGTAGGTTTGGCGTAGAATGCACTGAGGGTATCTGTGGCACCAGTGGGCTAAAGAACAAGGCACAGCAAGGGGGTCTTCAGACGAACACCCCAAGGGTTGCCTCCACCACGCAGCATCCTGCTGTGGCTCGCCTCAATGTCCCAGGTGCTCTGTGGGCACAGTGGCCAGGTCAGACCACGATGGCCACTTTCTGACTGTATGGTCTCATACAGGGAAGGCATGTCACTTTTCTTGGCCTTCTCTAGGTTCTCACCTGTAAGTGGGGGTAAAATGTTCCCTCCAAGGGTTCCTGTAGGGGCCGAAGTGGCTCAGGCACCTGGCACGCCTGTTGCAGCCCAGCTCTGTGCTAGCACCTCCCAATGCCTGTTGAATCCACCATTGCCTTCTGGGATGTCTCCATACTTCCATGAGAATACGTCTAGGGCACAGCCTGGGGTTCTGCATTTGAGTTCTCACCTTCGTCCCAGGTGAGCCCAAAGGTGCTGGTTGCTAGTATATATTTGAGAGGCAAGGCTTTAATATCCACCACACACATTTATTTTGCAGATAGGCAAAAGCTCAGATTGAGTAGCCAGCCCAATGTCACTTGGCTAAGTGGTAGAGGGGAGGTGCTGTGTCTGTCAGACTCTAGTCTGGAATTGGAGGTGGGATACCTAGGTTCAAGTCCTGGATATGAAACTCCCCTGTCACATCCCTTCTCTGAGCCCAACACTTAATCCGAAAGTCATGGTGATGTGGGAGGCCAGGTAAAGTAGGAGATGTCTAGCTAGATTGGAATTTCAAATAATGAGGAATTTTACAGCATAACCGTGTCCTGTCGAATATTTGGGACATATGCTCAAACAGATATTCACTGTTTCTCTGAAATTCTAATATAGCTGGGCATCCTGCTTTTTATTTGCTAAATGTGCAACCCTAGGTTGTGAGACCTCTCTGACCCACGCGTGGCCTCCAGGAAGTCTTCCTGAGCACCAGCCTAGGCTGGGCATCCTCCTCTGTGTGTCTGATGCTGCTCTGACCTCATGAAGCTCTAATTGCTGGGGCCTGTCCCCACCTTGGTGTGGGAGCTCTTCAGAGGCAAGGACCATGCCAAGTTGCACATGTGTGTGTTCCTGAGTCCAGTGGTTCATTAAAAGCTTTTCCCTGAGAGTATCCTTAATGCCCTGGAGGTAATTCTCTTTTCACAACCTTTCTACTGCCTGAGGCTCTTGAGGACTAATTCCAGTTAAAAGCGGAGGGAAGGATGTGGTAGGAATAGCACCGCATGGAGCTGGACTCTGTGCCCCCCATGCGGCAGGCAGGACCCTCCCTCTGTGTCACCTCCATGACTCAGGGCTCAGACAGGAAGCCTTCATCCTCATCCTCCACGGGTCTCATGTTTGTCAAGGCCAGGGGTATCAGGCCTAGGCAGGGGCCCATGCCTGCTCCCATCTGGGAGACCCTGCTTCAGGCCCTTCTCATGGCCCCTTTTGTTCCCCATAGCTCACTGTACAACTTGTTGGTTCAAGGTTAGAAAATGCAGTTCTGTGTCGAGGGGGGACCATCACAGGAGACAAAGTGTCCAGGATGAAGGCTACCCATCAGCTTGCAGGGCTGGGATGAATGTGAGAAGCAACTGATGCTTGTACAGTAGAGAGTAAGCATGTAGGGCCAGTCCCCAGACCTTGTCTCCCCTCAGCCTTGACATGTGATCTCCATTTCTGGTGGCTACCCCTACTAGTGGTCTGGCTTCACCATCTTAGCTCTGCCCGGGCTAAGACCCTCTTCCATCAGAACCTGCAGCTGGGATGCTGGGAGCAACAGTCAGGGCAGAGCTGCCCATCCTCCCCTTCAGGGAGCCCTCAGGAAGTACTTGGGACCTCCCGACCATTTATAAATTCAGCCTGCCTCATCCCCTCCATGGACCTACACGCCCTTCTCCTCAGCACTGGGCTGGGGGACCAGGCTCCTGAACTGCTTGTGGCTGTTCCAGCAGTGGGGAGATGGAGGGTCACACAGCCCTGAGTCTATGGCTTTGACAGCAATGGGTCCTGACTGCAGCTGTATTCCTGAAGCAAAGTATCTAATACAATCACCGAAATGTACAAATTGGACCCCTATAGGTGCAAGGATTCTTGGTGTAGGAGTTATGGCCCCCACCCCAGGAACCAGGACCTCAGCCTCCAGAAGCAAAATGCATGAATGCAGTGATGGTTAGGCCAAGTGCCAAGGGAGACAGCCAATCCCTGCTATCATGACCAGAGGAGGGAGAGACCACTCAGGCCTGGGTGGTGGTAGAAATCCTCACTGCCAAGGAGATTCTATGGGCAGACGTTGGGAAGGCCCGGAGAAGCCTGGGAGACAGGCTTGGCTTGGTTATAGCAGAGCTGGGTGGAGGGAGGGAGCAGATTAGTTGGCTTAGCATAGGCTTCCTGCAGGGTGGTGGTTCTTGGCCAGATTTGCCCCAGTGGGGCTTTTGGGAAAGTATGGAAATATTGTCTTTTTTTTTTTTTTTTTTTTGAGATGGAGTCTTGCTCTGTTGCCCAGGCTGGAGTGCAGTGGTGTGTTCTTGGCTCACTACAACCTCCATCCACCTCCCGGGTTCAAGTGATTCTCCTGCCTCAGCCTCCTGAGTAGTTGGGACTACAGGCATGTGCCACCACACCCAGCTAATTTTTGTATTTTTAGGAAGATGGGGTTTCACCATGTTGGCCAGGCTGGTCATGAACTCGTAACCTCAAGTGATCCGCCCACCTCAGCCTCCCAAAGTGCTGGGATTACAGGTGTGAGCCACTGTGCCAGCCAAGAAACATTTTAGGTTATCATATCTGAGCAAGGGATGCTACTGGCATTAGGTGGGAAGAGGCCAGGGATACTGTTAAAATCATACAATGTACAAGGCAGCCCCCACAAGTGAGTTCTGTGGTTGAAAATGTCCATAGTGTTGAGGTTGAGGACTCTTGCTATGGGGCGACAGTAGGAGAAGGGGTGCTCATAGTCAGGTAGTGGACAGCAGGGAATTACAGGTACATCAGTTAGGAGTGTATACAGCTGCAAGTAAGAGACCACCAGATGGCAGGAGTGGGAACAGAATGGTTTATCTTTCTCGTGTGTCAAAATAAGTGGTGCTAAAGTCAGGCATGGTGGCCCTCACTTATAATCCCAGCAATTCAGAAGGCTGAAGAGCGAGGATCACTTGAGGCCAGGAGTTCAAGACCAGCCTGGGCAACCAGTGAAATGCCATCTCTAAAAATAAAAATTAAAAAAATTAGCCAGGGGCTGGGTGCAGTTTCTCACGCCTGTAATCTCAGCACTTTGGGAGGCTAAGGCGGGTGGATCACCTGAGGTCAGGAGTTCAAGACCAGCCTGGCCAACATGGTGAAACCCTGTCTCTACTAAAAATACAAAATTAGCCGGGCATGGTGGCGCACCTGTAATCCTAGTTACTTGGGAGGCTGAGGCAAGAGAATCACTTAGAACTGGGGAGGCAGAGGTTGCAGTGAGCTGAGATCACGCCATTGCACTCCAGCCTGGGCGACAGATCAAGACCCTGTCAAGGAAAGGAGAGGAGAGGAGAGGGGAGGGGAGGGGAGGGGGGAGGAGAAGGAGGAAGGGGGAAGATTAGCTAGGCATGGTGATGAGCACCTAAAGTCCCTCCTAGCTACTCCGAAGGCTGCGGTGGGAGAACTGCTTGAGCCTGGGAAGTCAAGGCTGCAGTTAGTGATGATCGTGTCACTGTACTCCAGCCTAGGTGACAAAGTGAGACCCTGTCTCAAAAAGAAAAAAGACAGATAAGAAAGAAAGAAGAAAAGAAAGAAAGAAAGAGAAAGAAAGAAAAAGAAAGGCAGGCAAGCAGGCAATGCATCTGATTTTTGTGTATTGATTTTGTATCCTATAATTTTGCCAAGTTCATTTGTTCTAGTAATTTTTTTTATTAAAAAAAAATTTCGAGATAGGGTCTCACCCTGTTGTCTAGGCTGGAGTGCAGTGGCACGGTTATAGCTCACTGCAGCCTCCATTGCCAGGACTCAAACAATCCTCCTGCCTCAGCCTCCTGAATAGCTGGGACTACAGGCATGCCAGCATGCCCGGCTAATTATTTTATTTTTTGTAGAGATGGGGTCTCACGTTGTTGCCCAGGCTGGTCTTGAACTCCTGGGCTCAAGTGATTGTCCTGCCTCAGTCTCCCAAAGTGCTGGGATTATAGGCATGCTCCACCACACTCAGACAAGTTATAGTACACGTTTAGTGGCGTATTTACTGTTTTAGAATATAAAATCTATCTGCAAATAGAGGTAAGTTTAATTTTTTTCTAATTTGGACGCTCTTTTCCTTCCTTCCTCCCTTTCCCCTTCCCCTTCCCTTTTCCCTCCCTCCCTCTCTCCCTCTCTCTTTCTCTCTTTTCTCTTTTCTTTTCATTTCATTTTTGCCAAATTGCTCTGGTTAGAACTTTTAATACTATGTTGAATAGAAGTGGTGAAAGTATCTCATTCCTAGACACTTTTCAAAAGAAGACATACATGCAACCAACAAACATTTGAAAAAAAACTCAATATCACTGATCATTAAAGAAACAGAAGTCAAAGCCACAATGAGGTGCCATCTCACATCAGCCAGAATGGCTATTATTAAAAAGTAAAAAAAAGAAAAAATAACATGCTGGCAAGGTTGTAAAGAAAAGGGAACACTTGTACGGTGTTGGTGGGAGTGTAAATTAGGTCAACCATTGTGGAAAGCAGCGTGGCAATTCCTCAGAGACCTAAAGGCAGAGCTACCATTCGACCCAGCAATCCCATTACTGGGTATATACCCAAAGGAATGTAAGTTGTTCTACCATAAAGACACATACACACATCTGTTCATTGCAGCACTATTCACAATAGTAAAGACATGGAATCAACCTAAATGCCCATCAATGACAGATTGGATAAAGAAAATGTGGTACATGTATGCCATGGAATACTATTCAGACATAAAGACATGTGATTATGTCCTTTGCAGGAACATGGATGGAGCTGGAGGCCATTATCATTAGCAAACTAACGCAGGAACAGAAAACCAAATACCACATATTCTGACTTATATTCTCTCACTAAATGATGAGAACACATGGGCACTAAGAGGGGAACAACAGATGCTGGAGCCCAGTGGAGGGTGGGAGGAGGGAGAGGAGCAGGAAAGATAACTATTGGGTACTAGGCTTAGTACCTGGGCAAAAAAATAATCTGTACAACAAACCCCCATGACACAAGTTTACCTATATAACAAACCTGCATACGTACAACTTAACGTAAAATAAAAGTTAAAAAACAAGGCCAGGCATGGTAGCTTGTGCCTGTAATCCCAGCCCTTTGGGAGGCCGAGGTGGGCAGATCACTTGAGGTCAGGAGTTTGAGACCAGCCTGCCCAACATGGTGAAACCCTGTCTCTACCAAAAAAAAAAAAAAAAAAAAAAGCCAGATGTGGTGGCCCATGCCTGTAATCCCAGCTACTTGGGAGGCTGAGGCAGGAGAATTGCTTGAACTTGGGAGGGGGAGGTTGCAGTAGGCTGAGATCGCTCCACTGCACTCCAATTTGGGTGACAGAGCGAGACTCTGTCTCAAAAAAAAAAAAAAAAAAAAAAAATTAAAAAACAAAACATCAGATACCACATGGCAGGATCCAGGATCCAATCAGATCAAGCTCTGGCATCACCCCATGGCAGGATCCAGTCAGATATTACCTTTCAGCATCACCTCATTGTGAGATCGAATTAGATCATGCCTCATTACCCTATGCTTATAAAACCCAACCCAACCCCTAGCTCAGGAAAAGAGATTGAGCATTCCCTCCTTCCTTGCCAGTTGACTTTAAATAAAGCTTTTCTTATCTCAAAATATAAAAAAGAAAGTATCTCCGATGGGCATGGTGGGCTCGTTCCTGTAATCCCAGCTCTTTGAGAGGCAGAAGTGGGCAGATCAACTGAGGTCAGGAGTTCAAGACCAGCCTGGCCAACATAGCAAAACCCCGTCTCTACTAAAAATACAAAAATTAGCCAGGTGTGGTGCCTGGCTAATTTCCATGCCCAGCTAATTTTTGCATTTTTAGTAGAGACGGGGTTTTGCCATGTTGGTTAGGCTGGTCTTGAACTTCTGGCCTTGTGATCCACCCACCTCAGCTTCCCAAAGTGCTGGGGTTACAGGCGTGAGCCACCACCCCCAGCCCTCTTGTTCCTGATCTTAGAGGAAAAACTTTCAGTCTTTCATCATTAAAAAAAAAACTATTTTTTGAGACAGAGTCTTCCTCTGTTTTCCAGGCTGGAGTGCAGTGATGTAATCGTGGTTCACAGCAGCCTCAAACTCCTGGGCTCAAGTGATCCTCCTGTCTCAGCCTCGTGAGTAACTAGGACTACAGGCATGCACCACCGCACCAAAATTTTTTTGGTAGGGTCTTGCTTTGACCTTCCTTTGACCTTGCTTTGACAAGGTCTTGCAATGTTGCCCAGGCTTCTCTTGAACTCCTGGGCTCCAGTGATTCTACCACGTTGGCCTCCCAAAGCAGTGGGATTATGAGCATGAATCATTGAGCTTGCCAGCCTTCTGTCACTGAGGACGATGTAAACTGTGGGGTTTTTTTGTTGTTGAGATGAAATCTCACTCTGTCGCCCAGGCTGGAGTGCAATGGCACAATCTCAGCTGACTGCAACCTCTGCCTCCTGAGTTCAAGTAATTCTCCTGTCTCAGCCTCCCAAGTAGATGGGATTACAGGCGTATGCAACCACGCCTGGCTAATTTTTTGTATTTTTAGTAGAGATGGGGTATCACCATGTTGGCCAGGCTGGTCTCTTAACTCCTGACCTCAAGTGATCTACCTGCCTCAGCCTCCCAAAGTGCTGAGATTACAGGCATGAGCCACTGCACCTGGACATTTTTTTTTCATATATGGCCTTTATCATGTTGAGAAAGTTGCCTGTATTTCTTGTTTTCTGAGTGGTTTTATTATGAAAGGATGTCGGATATTGTCAGATGTCTTTTCTGCATCAGTTGAGAGAATCATGTGATTTTTTCCCTTCATCCTATTAATCTGGTACAGTTCATTAATTGATTTCCATATGTTGAACCATCCTTATATTCCAGGAATCAAGTCTACCTGGTCATGATGTATACTCTTTTTTTTTTTTGGAGAGGGAGTCTTGCTCTGTGGCCCAGGCTGGAGTCCAGTTGCATGATCTCAGCTCATTGCAACCTCTGCCTCCCAGGTCCAAGTGATTCTTCTGCCTCAGCCTCCTAAGTAGCTGGGACTACAGGCATGCACCACCACAGCCGGCTAGTTTTTGTATTTTTAGTAGAGACGGGGTTTTACCATGTTGGCCAGGCTGGTCTCGAACTCCTGACCTCAAGTGATCTGCCTGCCTCGGCCTCCCAAAGTACTGGGATTACAGGCTTGAGCCACCGCGCCTGGCCAGTGTGTATAATCTTTTTAATACGATGCTCGGCTTGGTTCGCTAGTATTTTTATTCAGTATTCATGAAGGATATTGTGTATTTTATTCAATATTTATGGGGTCTGTAGTTTTCTTGTAGTGTCTTTGGTTTTGATATCAGTATACCATAGGATCAGGATACTATGAACATGCCCTCATAGAATAAGTTAGGAAGTGTTCTTTCCTCTTCAATTTAGGGAAGAATTTGAGGAGGATTGATATTATTTCTTTTCCTTTTTCTTTTTTTTTTTGAGACGGAGTTTTGCTCTTGTTGCCCAGGCTGGAGTGCAATGGCGTGATCTTGGCTCACAGCAACCTCTGCCTCCTGGGTTCAAGCGATTCTCCTGCCCCAGCTTCCCGAGTAGCTGGGATTACAGGCATGTGCCACCACGCCCAGCTAATTTTGTATTTTTAGTAGAGACGGGGTTTCTCCATGTTGGTGAGGCTGGTCTCGAACTCCGACCTCAGGTGATCCGCCTGCCTCGGCCTCCTAAAGTGCTGGGATTACAGGCATTGAGCCACCATGCCCAGCTGATATTAATTCTGCTTTAAATGTTTGCTAGAATTCGCCAGTGAAGCCATCTGATCCTGGGCTTTTCCTTTGGGGGAGTTTAAAAATTACTGATTCAATTTCCTTACTAGTTATATGTCTATTTAGATTTTCTGCTTCTTCATGAATCAGTTTTGGTATGTAATGTCTAGCAATTTGTCCATTTCTTCTAGATTATCATTTGTTATACATTCATTTATAGTATTATCTTCTATTTTTTATTTCTGTAAAATTGTAAAGTTCCCACTTTCATTTGTGATTTTGGTAATGTGAGTCTTCTCTTTTTCTTAGTCACCTTATCTAAAGGTTTGTCAATTTTGTTGATTTTTTCTTTTAAAATTTATTTTTCTGTATTATTTTGTTTGTATTATAGATTGCTCCTTCAGAATATTTTTTTCAAGAAATCAACTTTTTGTTTCATAGCTATTCTCTATAGTTTTCTATTCCCTATTTCACTTATATCAGTTGTAGTCTTTATTATTTTTAAAAATTCTAGCTTCGAGTTTAGTTTTTCTTTTTCTAGCTCCTTAAGGTGTGCAGTTAGAAAATTTCATCTTTCTTCTTCTCTCCTCCTCCCCCTCCTCCTTCTTCCTCCTCCCCCTTCCTCCTCTTCACCCCGCTCCTGTTGGGGTGATGAGACCCAACACCAGGTCGTGGGGGTGACAAAGTCCGGAGGAGTCAAAGGATTGAGACAAAGACAGTTTGAGAGATAAAGGTGGGACACCAAGGGGCCATCGTGATCATGGAGGCTGCGAAGGCTCCGAGCTCTGGGAGCCCACGGTATTTATTGGTAATCCAACAAAGAAACAGGTGGTGAGTCATGTTCTCACTCATAGGTGGGAATTGAACAATGAGAACACTTGGACACAGGCAGGGGAACATCACACACCGGGGCCCGTTGTGGGGTGGGGGGAAGGATAGCATTAGGAGATGTACCTAATGTAAATGACGAGTTAATGGGTGCAGCACACCAACATGGCACATGTATACATATGTAACAAACCTGCACGTTGTGCACATGTACCCTAGAACTTAAAGTAGAAAAAAAAAAAGAAACAGGTGGTGAGAATGTGGAGGTCAAAAGGGCAGGCGCATGATCTACAGCTGTGACGGTTTAGCATTTATATGGAACATGTTCTGCTACTTGAGATAATGGGAATAGGAGCCTAGGAGGGCTAGAAGCAAGGAGCCAGCAAGTCTAGACACATTCCAGAGGACATTATGCAAGTCCTGCCTCAGTTTCCCTCCCAACACTCAGCTTTTTCCCAACATCCTCCTCCTCCTTCTTCTTTTTTTCTTTCTCTTCCTCTTCCTCTCTTTCCTCCTTCTCTCTTTTTTGTAGAGATGGGGTTTTGCTATGTTAATCCAGGTTGGTCTTGAACTCCTGGCCTAATATGATTCTCCTGCCATGGACTCCCAAAGTGTTGAGATTACAGACATGAGCCACCACACCTGGCCCTTTCTTTAAAAAAAAAATTTTTTTTTGAGACAAGGTCTTGCTCTGTTGCCCAAGCTGGAGTGCAGTGCTGTAATCTCAGCTCACCGTAGCCTCGACCTCTTGGGCTCAAGTGATTCTCATCCCTCAGCCTCTCAAGTAACTGGGACTACAGGCACGTGCCACCATGCCCAGCTAATTTTTCCTATCTTTCTCGTAGAGATAGGATTTAGCCATGTTGCCCAAGCTGGTCTCCCTCAATCCTGCCCCCTTGGCCTCCCAAAGCACTGGGACTACAGGCGTGAGCCACCGCACCAGGGTGCTTTCTTCTTTTTTCATTGTGCTTATGGCTAAAAATTTCCCTCTTAGCACAGCTTTGCTGCATCCCATAAGTTTTGGTATGTTGTGTTTTCATTTTCATTTGTCTCAAGGTATTTTTGTATTTCCTTTGTGATTTATGCTTTGATCCATTGGTTGTTAAGCATGTGTTGTTTAATTTCCAAATATCATGAATTTTCAGGGTTTTTTTTCCTGTAATTTATTTACTTTTTTTTTTTTGGAGCCAGGATGGAGCGCAGTGATGTGATCATGGCTCACTGAAGTACTGATCTCCTGGGTTCAAGCAGTTCTCTCACCTCAGCCTTCTGAGCAGCTGGTACCACAGGTGTGTGCCACCATGCCTGGCTAATTTTTTTTTTTGAAACAGGGTCTCACTCTGTGGCCCAGGCTGGAGTGCAGTGGTGCGATCATGGCTCACTGCAGCCTTAATCTCCTAGGTTCAGGTGATCCTCCTTCCTCAGCCTCCTGGGAAGCTGGGACTACAGGTGCACACCACTACACCGGCTAATTTTTTGTATTTTTAGTAGGGATAGAATTTCACCATGTTGCCCAGGAAGTTCTGAACTCTTGGACTCAGGCAGTTCATTTCCCTCAGCCTCCTAAAGTATTGAGATTACAGGTGTGAGCCACCACACCCAACTTATTTTTATTTTTAGAGATGGGGTTTCTCTATGTTGCCCAGGCTGATCTTGAACTCCTGGGCCCAAGAGATCCTCCCACCTTCTCCTCCCAAAGTGCTGTGATTACAGGTGTGAGTCACCGTGCTCAGCCTCTTCTGTTATCGAGTTCTAGTTTCATTCCATTGTGACTGGAAAATATGCTTTCTATGATTTTAATTATTTAAAATATAACAAGGCTTGTTTTGTCGCCTAACATACTGTCTATCCTGAGGAATATTCCATATGCACTTGAAAGAAATGTGTATCCTGCTGTTGTGGAGTGGAATATTGTATATATGCAAGCGTCCAAGTGTTTTATAAATGTTCAAGACTTCTATTTCCTTACTGGTCTTCTGTCTAGTTGTTCCATCAATTATTGAAAATGGAGTATTGAAGTCTCCAACTACTTATTGTTGCATTGTCTATTTCTCCTTTCAATGATGTAATGTTTGCTTTACATATTTTAAGGTCACATTGTTTGGTGCATATATATATTATTACATATTCTTGATGAATTGACCATTTTAGTAATGTATAATGTCATTTTTGTCTTTTGTAACAATTCTTTATTTAAATTCTATTTTGTGGTCAGGTGCAGTGGCTCATGCCTGTAATCCCAGCACTTTGGGAAGCTGAGGTGGGCAGATCACTTGAGGTCAGGAGTTCAAGACCAGTCTGTCCAACATGGCAAAACCCCGTCTCTACTAAAAATACAAAAAATTAGCTGGGTATGATGGTACACGCCTGTAATCCCAGCTACTTGGGAGGCTGAGGCACAAGAATAGCTTGAACCCGGGAGACAGAGGTTGCAGTGAGCCAAGATTGCGGCACTGCACTCCAGCCTGGACAACAGTGAGACCCTGTCTCCAAACATAAATAAAATAAAATAAAATAAAAATTCTATTTTGTCAGATATTAGTGTAGCAACTCCAGCTCTCTTTTGGTGACTATTTGCATGGAATATCTTTTTCTATTATTTTATTTTCAACCTATTTGTGTCCTCAGATCTAAAGTGGGTGTCTTAGACATCATATAGTTGGATCGTATCTCTAAAATAATGTATTCTGCATTCTCCAACTTTGACTACAGAGTTGAATCCATTTAAATTTGAAGTAATTACTGATAAGGATTTATGCCATTTTACCTTTTCTTTTCTGTATGTCTCATAGATTTTTGTCTTTCATTTTCTTCATTATTGACTTCTGTATTTATTTATTTATTTGCTTTTTGTTTTATTTTATTAATTTTTTGTAGAGACAGAATCTCACTATGTTGCCCAGGCTGGTCTTGAACTCCTGGCCTCAAATGATCCTCCTGCCTCAGCCTCCCAAAGTGCTGGGATTATAGGCATGAGCCACCTTGCTTGGCTGCGTTTTTAAAATTTTTTTTGTAGTGACACATTTTGATTCTCTTTTCATTTCCTTTTGCATATATTCTATGTATTATTCTTCGTTGTTACCCTGGGGATTACAAATAAAATCCTAGAGTTATAAAAATCTAATTTGAATCGATACCAACTTAACAGCATACAAAACTCTACTCCTATACAGCTTTGTCCCTGCTTTAGGTTATTGGTGTCAAAAATTCCATCTTTACACATTGTTTGCTCAAAAATATAGAATTATGTTTTTTTGGCTGGGTGTGGTGGTTCACACATGCAATCTCAGTGCTTTGGAAGGTTGAGGTGGGAGGATTGCTCGAGGCCAGCAGTTTGAGACCAGCCTGGGCAACATAACAAGATCCCAGCTTTACAAAAAAGGGAAAAAGAAAGAGTGACTTGGCAGGCATGGTGGCTCAGACCTGTAATGCCAGTACTTTGAAAGTCTGAGGTGGGAGAATTGCTTGCCTCCAGGAGTTTGAGACCAGCCTGGGCAACACAGTGAGACCCCATCTCTACAAAAAATACAAAATTTTGCCAAGCCTGGTGGCATGTGCCTGTAATGGGATTCCAGCTATTTGGGAGACTGAAATGGGAGGATCAACTGAGCCCAGAGGTCGAGGCTGCAGTGAGCTGTGATTGCACTAATGCACTCCAGTCTGTCTCAAAAACAAAATCAAACCCCTCCCAAAACCCCAAAGTTATAATAATTCTGGCTTTTATATTTACCTATGTAAATACCTTTATTGGGGATTTTTATTTCTTCAAACATCTTTGAGTTACTGTCTAGCATCCTTTAATTTCAACCTGAACGAGTCCCCTTAGCATTTCTTGTAAGGCAGGTCTAGTGGTAATGAACTCTCTCAGCTATTATGTTTCTGAAAATGTCTTAATTTCTCACTTATTTTTGAAGGATAGTTTTGCTGAAATAGGATTTTTGGTTGATAATTTTGTTTGTTTCAGCGCTTTAGATATATCATGCTCACTGCCTTTTGACCTTCAACGTTTCTTATGAGTAATCAGCTGATAATCTTATTGAGGACACCTTGTATGTGATGAGTCGCTTTTCTCTTCTTTTCAATATTCTCTCTTAGTATTTGCCTGTCAACTGTTTGATTATAATATGTCTCAATATAAGTCTCTTTGTATTTATATTCCTTGGAGTTTATTGGACTTTTCAGATATTTAATATTCCTGTCTTTCATCAAATTTGGAAAGTTTTAGGCCATTATTTCTTAAATAATCTGTCTCATTCTCTCTTTCTTCTCCTTATTGAACTTCCATAACACCCATGTCATTTTGTTTCATGGTGTACCATAAGGAGCAGTCTCTGTTCACTTTTCCTCACTCTTTTTCATGTCTGTTCCTCAGACCTGATGATTTCAATTGTCCTACTTTCAGGTTCACAGATTCTTTCTTCTGCTTTCTCAAATCTGCTCTTGAGCCCCTCTAGTGAAGTTTTTTATTTCAGTTATTATCCTTTTCAGGTCCAGAATTTCTGTGTGGTTTTTTTTTTTATAATTTCTCTTTATTGATAACCTCATTTTGTTCCTGCATAGTTTTCCTAATTTACTTTAGTCCTCATCCATTTTTGCTCTTAGCTCTTTAAGATAGCTATTTTAAAGTTTTTTGTCTAATAAGTCTAATGTTGGGCTGGCTTGGGCACAGTTTTTGTCAACTTGCTTTTTTTTTCCTTTGAATAGGCCGTCTTTTCCCGTTTCTTTGTCTGACTTGTGATTTTGCTGTTGCTGTTGAAAACTGGACATTTGACTATTATAATGTGATAAGTCTGGAAATCAGATTCTCTCTCTTCCTCAGCATTTTTTTTAATTGCTGAAGGCTGTAGTAATGTTTGTTTTTATACTTTCCCAAGCTATTTTTGCAAAGACTATTCATTGTTTTTTTGTGGTCACCAAAGTGTCTGTTTCTTCAGCTTGTGTTTAGCCAGTGTTTTGACAGAGATTTCCTTGAATGCCAGGAGCTAAAAAACTACAACACCAACACACACACACACACACACACGTACACACCCAAGCATACCTCTCCCATCTTTTGCAAATTGGGACTCTTTTAACACTTAGCTAGGCTTGTTCTGAGCCTAGGATCAGCCTGTGACAAAAGTTTTAGGGCTTTTCTGAACATGTGTTTTGCCCTGTACATGCATGTGGCATTGTCAATTTCCTGTACACATAGCCGTTTTATTTTTGTTTGAGTTGGATCTCACTCTGTCGTCTATGCTGGTGTGCAGTAACATGATCATGGCTCACTGCAGCCTCGAACTCCTGGGCTCAGGTGATCTTCTTGTTTCTGTTTCCCGAGTGGCTGGGACTACAGGAATGCACCACCATGCCCAGCTAAGTTTCCCTTCCCTTCCCTGTTCTCCTCTCCACTTCCTTTCCCTTCCTCCTTCTTTCTTTTTGCTTTTCTTTTCTCTTTCTTTCCTTCTTTCTTTCCTTCTTTTCTTTCTTCTTTCTTTCTTTCTTTCTTTCTTTCTTTCTTTCTTTCTTTTCTTTCTTTCTCTTTCTTTCTTTCTTTCTTTCTTTCTTTCTTTCTTTCTTTCTTTCTTTCTTTCCTCTCTCTCTGTCTCTCTCCTCCCTCCCTTCCTTCCTTCTTTCCTTCCTTCCTTTCCTTTTTTCTTTTGCTTTTTTCTTTCCTCTTCTTTTCTTTTCTTCTTTCTTTCTTTCTATCTTTCTCTTTCTCTTTCTCTGTCTCTCTCCTCCCTCCCACCCTCCCTTCCTTCCTTTCCTTTTTTCTTTTGCTTTTTTCTTTCCTCTTCTTCCTTTCTTTCTTTCTTTCTTTCTTTCTTTCTTTTCTCTCTCTTTCTTTCTTTCTCTTGCTCTCTCTCTTTCCTTCTCTCCCTCCTTCCTTCCCTTCCCCCTCCCTCCCTTTCTTTCACCCTTCCCTCCCCTCCCCTCCCCTCCCCTCCCCTCCCCTCCTCTCCCCTCCCCATCTTGTCCTGTGTGAACATAGCTCACAGCAGCCTCAACCTTGAAGGTTCAAGTGATCTTCCTGTGTCTCTCCCAAGTAGCTGGGACAGCAGGTGCCTAACCCCTGTCTAATTATTTATTTTTTTTCTGCTCGTCCTCTGTGGGTTGGACCCACTGCCTAACCAGTCCCAGTGAGATGAACTGGGTACCTCAGTTGGAAAGGCAGAAATCACCTGCCTTCTGCACTGGTCTCACTGGAAGCTGCAGATGGGAACTGTTCCTATTCGGCTATCTTGGCCCCTTCCAATTATTTATTTTTTTGTAGAGACAGGGTCTCATCATGTTTCCCAGGCTGGTTTCAAACTCTTGGGATCAGGGCAGGATCTTCCCACCTCAACCTCCCAAATTGCTGAGATTACAGGTGTGAGCCACCATGCTCAGCCTGCCTTTCTATTTTGTTGTAGAGACAGGCTCTCACTATCTTGGCCAGGCTTGTCTCAAACTCCTGGCCTCAAGCAGTCCTCTTGCCTTGGTCTTCCAAACTGCTGTGATTACAGGCATGAGCCACTGCACCTGGCAGCTTCTTCTTCTTCTTTTTTTTCGAGTCAATGTCCAGCCTGGAGTGCAGTGGTGCGGTATGGCTCACTGCAGCCTCAAACCCCTAAACTCAGATGATCCTCCCACCTCAGCCTCCCAAATAGCTGGGACTACAGGTACATGCCACCATGCTAGCTAACTTTTTTTACATTTTATTTTTTGTAGAGATGGGGTCTTGCAATTATTGCCCAGGCTGGTCTCAAACTCCTGGCCTCAAGTGATCCTCCCACCTTGGCCTCCAAAAGCAATGGGATTACAGGCATGAGCCACTGTGCTTGGCTCATAGCTGCTTTAAAAATTTATGTACATATATATATTTTAAGACAGAGACTTGCTCTACTGCACTGGCTGGAGTGCAGTGGCACAATCATGGCTCACTGCAGTCTCAAACTTCTGGGCTCAAGCAATCCTCCCGCCTCAGCCTCCCAAGTAGCTGGGACTACAGGTGCATGCCACCACCCCCAGCTAATTTTTAAATTTTTTGTAGAGACAGGGTCTTGCTATGTTGTCCATACTGGTCTCAAACTCCTGGGCTCAAGCAATCTGCCTGCTTCAGCATCCGCAAGTGTTGCGGTTACAGACGTAAGCCACTGCGCCCACGAGTTGCTGCCGAATATCCAAATTGTCCAAGCTTCTCCTCTGGGTTTAAAATGGTCTATGGCATGTCTCTACCTATAACCTCTTGCCCCAGGCATCTTTTCTGAGCAATGTCCTGGTTTTAGGCAAGAGATACAGCATCTTGCATCAGTTCTTCCAGGATCCCCCAGATAAGAACAGATGCACATAACAGTTTGCAAATAAGGCCTGCTCTCTTTGGAGGGAGGGAACTGAGAACTGTGGTACTGTTGTCTCAATTTCAAAACTGTTGGCTGGGTGCAGTGGCTCATGCCTGTAATCCCAAAACTTTGGGAGGCCAATGCAGGAGGATCACTTGAGACCAGGAGTTTGAGACCAGCCCCAGCCCAGACAACATAGTGAGACCCCAACTCTACAAATAATTTAAAACACTAGCTGGGTGTGGTGGCACATACCTGTAATTCTAGCTTCTCAGGAGGCTGAGGTTGGAGGATTGCTTGAGCCCAGGAGTTTGAGGCTGCAGTAAGCCATGATTGTATCAATACACTTCAGCCTGGGCTACAGAATGAGACCCTGTTTCAAAAAAAAAACAAAAAATAGACAAGACTGATGCCATGCTGGGGAAGGGGTGGGGCAAGACTAAGTAAAAACACCACAAAACTTTGCTACTGTTTTGAAGATGGCCTTTTTTAACTTGAGTGTTTGCCTGGTTGCTGTAGGCCTTTGTTTTCTAGAGTGCCAACAAAGTTGGTTCTGACAGTTTGGCTTGTTTATTCAGTGTTTCAGTTTGGAAATGAGAGCTTGGAGCTTCCTAGGCCACCATTTTGCTGATGTCATTTCCATGGGCATTTTTTGCATCTCAACTTTTTCCTCGTGTTCAATGCTTCAGGATCACAAGATGGTTGCTACAGCTCCAGACCTTCCATCTGTCTAGTGCAGCGAAAAGTGGGGAAGGCTAGAATATCATGCCAGCTGCATACCTCTCCTTTCATGAGGGAAGAAAAAGCCTTCCCACAGGGATCACAGGGCCCCTGCTAGCTGTAAAGGGGGCTGGGAGAACAGGGAGAGCCTCTCTCACCTGAGCAGTGGACACAGTCCTTCACCAAACAGAGTGCAGGTTCTGATGGCAAGAAAGACGAAGGGGCCACCGGCAGGCTGGTTACCCCAAAGAGCCAGAAGTAGGGGATGTGATTACTCACATCTGTACTGGTCAGAGTGTTGTACACATATCCAGCCAAGGTACAGGTGACCGGCTTAGCAATGTCACCTACCTTCCTCTCAGCCCAGATCCCCAAACTTTTTGAATGCTGTTGGGATGCAGAACAGCAAGTCAGCGAGTGATTTTATTTTTAATTTAATTTTTATGGGTACACAGTAGATTATATATTTATGGGGTACATCAGATAGTTTGATACAGACATACAATGTGTCATAATCACATCAGGTTGTAAATGGGGTGACCATCACCTCAAGCATTTGTCACTTCTCTGTTACAAACATTTTAATTACACCCTTTTAGTTATTTTAAAATGTACTGCTGATTGTAATTACCCTGTTATTGCTATCAAATACCAGCTCTTATTCATTCTAATTATATTTTTGTACCCATCAACCATCTCCGCTTCCCCCTACCTCCCCACTACTCTTCCCAGCCTCTGGTAACCATCGTTCTACCTACTGTCTATTGCCATACATTTGTTTTAATTTTTAGCTCCCATAAATGAGTGAAAACACATGAAGTTTGTCTTTCTGTGCCTGGCTTATTTCAGTGAGTGATCCTCATGTCTCCAGGGCTTGTCTGCACATGACTCACCTGGGGCAGCCTCTGCCAGGTGTCACCCCAGAGCCAACCACAGAGGGCTGCTCTGCTGATGGCTGCCTCACCCCCGGCTGCTCCCTCAGTGAACTGGCACAGCTCTGGGCCCTTCTGATGGGTGAGAAGCTTGGGAAATGATTATATATAATCATTTCGGGCATGTCTTATGATTCCAACATCAAACTTATAATATCAATCTTACTAATACCAATAGAAAGTGGAAAATGAGGTATTATCTGGCAGTCATTAAATTAGTAAGGTCTAATGACAAACATAATACACGATGAAGGTGAGACTGCGGGAAGATGGTGCCTGTGCGAGTTGCCCATGTCAGTGGTAAGAGTCACGGCCCTCGGGAAATCACCGAGTCTTCATTACCCAAGACTGGCATCAACCCTTCACCAAATTCCAATAACTGAGAATCTGATAATTACCCAATAAATCCTAGATTAGCCTGAGGAAAGAAATGAGCTGTCCACATAAGAGTCGTAAACATTGGGCTGGGGCTGGTGGCTCACACCTGTAATCCCAGCAGTTTGGGAGGCTGAGGCAGGCGGATCACGAGATCAGGAGATCGAGACCATCCTGGCCGATGTGGTGAAACCCTGTCTCTACTAAAAATACAAAAATTAACCAGGCATGATGGCATATGCCTGTAGTCCCAGCTACTCGGGAGGCTGAGGCAGGAGAATCGTTTGAACCCAGGAGGCGGAAGTTGCAGTGAGTCGAGATTGCGCCACTGCACTCCAGCCTGGCAACAGAGTGAGACACGGTCTCAAAAAAAAAAAAAAAAAAAGGATGGTAAACATTGTACTCTGACTCACAAATCTCATCTGGGGGAACTTGTTTTAAGGAAATAAATTCAAAAAAAGAGGAAACATTGTTAGGTGCAAAGAAGTCAACCAGAAACTTATTTATCAAAAATGAACTATTGGGAACCGGCCCGACAGTCAGCACCAGAAGAGGAGAAGATCCATGCGTCCTGTGGACCATAACCTAGTCACAGACGTGCTGATCAGAGATTGAAGGCAACAGGGAGGATTTATGTGAAAAGTCAAGAGAAAAAGCAGGATGCATGTACATATCATATGGTCACAGCTCGGCCCGTGTGTCCAGAGGCACCAGCAGCTGGGTTGGGAGATCGGGTGTAAAATTTTCACTGTCATTCAGAGCCGGATTGTGCCGCTGTTACACTGCACGTGTTTCACAAACGACCCCAGGAGACCAAATAGCTGGACTCTATCTCTCTGTGGTGCTAGGCTGGGCACAGCTGGGCTCCAGGGGCTTAGCCTAGGCAGCCCCCACGGGAACAAACATATGAAAGGCAGGGTGGGCCTTTCATATGTTTGTTCTGACACTCACAGCCCCGTGCATGCCAACAGTGACTTCTTGCTGCCAAGTGCCCACGGCCCTGCCTAAGGCCCTTTGACCCTGAATGTGCCCGCCACGTGCTGGGGCTAAAGCTTCCAGGAATGTCCTCTACCAGTGACAGATGAACATGGTGGAAAGCTGTCTGTGTCCTTATTCCTTGGAGGGGACCTTCCTGGGCACGTCCCCACCAGCTCCTGGAGGTCCCTGGGGGCAGGAGCAAGCTCTTGGATGCACTCTGGTCAGCTTCCTTCCATCCCCTGGCTCATTCCCCACTCACGGACTGCTGTCATCTGGGGTCATCTCCCCAATAAACTCTTTGCACTGGGATCCTTGTTTCAGGATCTGTTTCTGGAGGAACTAGATGACAACACCAGGAACAGAGGACCTAGAGAGGCAGCTTCATGGGTGGTGGGGTCTCCACCTCTGCCGGCCAGGGACTTGGAAGCAATGCTGGGAAGGTGCTGGATGGAGCTGTCACTCACAGGGGCAGGCCCTTGGCTGCTGACTGTCTTTCCTCTCCACTGTGGCTGTCTTGAGGGCTGAGGAGTCAGCCTGACCCTGCCTCGGCCCCCTTCCTCTCAGCCTCTGTCTTCCCCTGCATGAGGCTGGGTGGCTCCCCTGTGAATCAGGCAGGGGTCCACAGAACACTAGAGACAGGTCCCTCCCTGCAGCTGTCTCCAGTAGGTGGCCACGCAGGAGATGTTCCCAACAAGCTGCCCTTATCTGCAGCTCAGCTTTGGTAATGGGGCCAAGGTCATGGCCCATCCTGGTGATAGTGAGAGCCCAAAGTAGGCCTTGAAGATTCCTATCAGGAGGGAGCAGAAAGTGTGTACCACACCCCTGGGCCCAGGTGGAGCAGAGCTGCTGCTCGAGGCTCCTGGCCATGCTCTGTCCCTTGTTAGGGGTGACTGGTGGGACAGGCCTGGGCAAGGGACAAGAGGGAGAAGGTCAGGGGGAAGGGGGGATGAAGAGCAAAGTGAGCAAAGGAGAGTCTTCCACTATCTGGGGTCTCTGTCAAATGTCAGGCCCTAGAGTGAGCTGTTCTTTCCCTTTGCTTCCTGGAGGAGGGGACTTTTGTCACTGCGTCACTCCACCCTGACCGCCCCTCCGTTATCAGGCTGTTAATATTAATTAACAACAGTTGCTAGGGATGACAGTGCAGAGGGTGCCTCTGAGCCCATAGCTGGCCCTGGTCCCAAGAGGGGGTAGGGCAGAGCTGGGGTCTGAGGCTGAGCCAGGGAGGGTGCGGAGGTTCCTCGGCCATGCTGAGCTCCTGAGGCTGGAGCCCAGCCAGTGTCTGGTCCCATCTGTGCCTCCAGGCCCTGGCACCAACTCCAGCAGAGGCTGAGTTAGGGGCTAATAGCGTGGTCTCTCCCCTAGCTGATTCAGCCCTCTGGCTTCGGTCGCTTTGGGAAGTGAGTGGAGACCCTAGCACCTGCGTGATGAGGCTCATCTAAAGCAGGGGCCTGTGGACTGGGGCCAAACAGTAGGAGTGGTGGATCATTAACCAGCAGGGCTCAGCCTCATTGGTCCCTAACCCAGTCAGGCCAGGGTTGTCATTGAAGGGAGGAGGCTGCCTTAATGTGTGTTCGGCCCTTGGCTGTTCCTGAGGCCTGGCCTGGCTCCCCGCTGACCCCTTCCCAGACCCGGGATGGCAGAGGCCGGCCTGAAGGGCTGGCTGCTGTGGGCCCTGCTCCTGCATTTGGTGAGTCCCAGGGCTTGGCTCCACCTCCCCTGCGGCCTCCAGTTAGGGACCCTGGAGCCAGCCTTGTACCAGGCGAGCGTTACTGGGTAACAGCAAGGGAGCCTCAGGGCCTGTGGGCTGGGCCAGTTTCTGGACACATGAGGGATGCCAGGCCCCACAGAGGAGGGGTGCAGGTGGAGGGTTTCCAGGTCACAGGGTTGAATGCACACGGGGGTGAAAGAGGCTGCTGGACTGGGGTGCTCCTGTCACTGGCCCTACTGTGGGGTCCAGTTCTGCAGTTAAGGGAGGTCTGAGGCAAGGAGGTGCTGGGATGGGGTTACCTGGTGAGCATCACCTAGGGAAGACTGAGCACTTTGGAGGCTGGGAGAAGATCCAGGGCTGGTGCCTCTTAAGTTCCTCGCTCACTTTGTGTCTGGGAGGTGGGTGATGGCTTTTGGCCTCAAGCAGGTGGTGGTGGTGATGGTGGTGGGAGCGGGGGGGCCTCCTGCACAGACTCTCCATGACAGACCCTGGCCTCTGGATGTGTTGTACAGTGTGGGGACTCAGGCTGACTTCGACGTGGGCAGAACCCGGGACCTTGGAGTCAGCTTTGCCTCCTTACCCATCTCTAGCCTCTCCAGCATGACTTTCCTAAGCTGCAGGTCTATCAGGCCACCCCCAGGAAGAAAGGCCAGTGTTGTCACTCCAACACTGGCTGGCTGGCACATGCCTCCAGGAGGCTTCCTACTCCCCACACTCCCCGCTTCCCTGCCTCTGCTCCATGTCCTTCTTACCCCCACACCCTTCCTGGTTGCCTGCTGTCTGGATGGCACCCAGCTGTGTCAGGGCCCATGCGTGATGTTGCTGTGCTCTGCAGGCCCAGAGCGAACCTTACACACCCATCCACCAGCCTGGCTACTGCGCCTTCTATGACGAATGTGGGAAGAACCCCGAGCTGTCTGGAGGCCTCATGACACTCTCCAACGTGTCCTGCCTGTCCAACACACCGGCCCGCAAGATCACAGGTGATCACCTGGTCCTATTACAGAAGATCTGCCCCCGCCTCTACACTGGCCCCAACACCCAAGCCTGCTGCTCCGCCAAGCAGCTGGTATCACTGGAAGCGAGTATGTCGATCACCAAGGCCCTCCTCACCCGCTGCCCAGCCTGCTCTGACAATTTCGTGAACCTGCACTGCCACAACACGTGCAGCCCCAACCAGAGCCTCTTCATCAATGTGACCCGTGTGGCCCAGCTAGGGGCTGGACAACTCCCAGCTGTGGTGGCCTATGAGGCCTTCTACCAGCATAGCTTTGCCGAGCAGAGCTATGACTCCTGCAGCCGTGTGCGCATCCCTGCAGCCGCCACGCTGGCTGTGGGCACCATGTGTGGCGTGTATGGCTCTGCCCTTTGCAATGCCCAGCGCTGGCTCAACTTCCAGGGAGACACAGGCAATGGTCTGGCCCCACTGGACATCACCTTCCACCTCTTGGAGCCCGGCCAGGCCGTGGGGAGTGGGATTCAGCCTCTGAATGAGGGGGTTGCACGTTGCAATGAGTCCCAAGGTGACGACGTGGTGGCCTGCTCCTGCCAGGACTGTGCTGCATCCTGTCCTGCCATAGCCCGCCCCCAGGCCCTGGACTCCACCTTCTACCTGGGCCGGATGCCGGGCAGGCTGGTCCTCATCATCATCCTCTGTTCTGTCTTCGCTGTGGTCACCATCCTGCTCGTGGGACTCCGTGTGGCCCCCGCCAGGGACAAAAGCAAGACGGTGGACTCCAAGAAGAGCACCAGCCTCTCTGACAAGCTCAGTTTCTCCACCCACACCCTCCTTGGCCAGTTCTTCCAGGGCTGGGGCACGTGGGTGGCTTCGTGGCCTCTGACCATCCTGGTGCTATCTGTCATCCCGGTGGTGGCCTTGGCAGCAGGCCTGGTCTTTACAGAGCTCACTACAGACCCCGTGGAGCTGTGGTCGGCCCCCAATAGCCAAGCCAGGAGTGAGAAGGCTTTCCATGACCAGCATTTCGGCCCCTTCTTCCGAACCAACCAGGTGATCCTGACGGCTCCTAACCGGTCCAGCTACAGGTATGACTCTCTGCTGCTGGGGCCCAAGAACTTCAGCGGGATCCTGGACCTGGACTTGCTGCTGGAGCTGCTGGAGCTGCAGGAGAGGCTGCGGCACCTCCAGGTATGGTTGCCCGAAGCACAGCGCAACATCTCCCTGCGGGACATCTGCTACGCCCCCCTCAATCCAGACAATACCAGTCTCTACGACTGCTGCATCAATAGCCTCCTGCAGTATTTCCAAAACAACCGCACGCTCCTGCTGCTCACGGCCAACCAGACACTGATGGGGCAGACCTCCCAAGTCGACTGGAAGGACCATTTTCTGTACTGTGCCAAGTGAGTCCGTGGTGGGGCCCAGGTGAGGAGTGGGCTGGTGCTGGGCTGCCACGGCCTCCTGGGAACCTGGCTGGGCATACAGCTGGTCCTGAAGGACCAGAGGTAGCTATTCCTACGGCTCTGGACTGGGGTACCCAGATGATTATCTCTGCCCCTCGTCCGGCTGCCATTTCCTTTGGTCAGAGTTCCTGCTCATGGTTGCAGGTTTGTGCGTGGCCATTGCTGGCCCTTCAACCCCGAGTCCACTCTGTCTTTCTGCAGATTTCTTGACATGTGGGAGCTCCCTGCCACACTCTTGGTTTAAGTCTGACAGAGGAGCCCGATTGGCAGAGCACATATTTATATTTGCTTTGTTTTGCTTCTTGTTTCTGTGCCAGGTGCCGTAGGGCCGTCGGTAGCCCATGAGGTACCATGGTATGCATTGGAAAAGGTGCCCTCAGGCCAGAGGTTGTGGCTGGTCTCAGGCACCTGGGCCGGGTGTCCTGGGGTAGGCCACAGCCACATACACTTCTATTGATTGGGGTTCAGTCCTTGGTTCTGTCCACTCTGGTGTGCTGCCAACAAGATGCCAACAAGGCTGCTGGGCCAAGGGGGCCAAGAGCCAAGGGCAGCAGCAAGGCCATGGCAGTGGAGGCTCCTTGAGGTTGGAGTAGAGCAGAGGTCCTCAAAGTGAACGTTTAGCACTCCATACTGCAAAGCAAATGAGAGTTAAAAGGGGCAAATAGCATCTTAGTGTTATTATGAAAACAGTTCTGACCTTACAGACCCTGGAAAGGGTCTCTAGGACACCTAAGGGCCCCAGGCCACACTTTGAGAACCACTGGATTGGAAGAGAGTGCCAACACTTTCTGTCCCCCACTACCTGGCTCTGCATCCCTCAGCCGGGCCCCAAGTTTGGGCTGCTTCCCAGAGTGTCTGTGCCAGGAACCCAAGGGCTGTCTCTTGGAAATAGCAGGAACGAGAGGAGCCGTTGTTTGCTCTGGGGAGGCATCATGGTTTGACCTCAGACTCATGTCTGATGGTAGCTTTATAGTCCATTATAGGGCATTATCTTTATTTTGACTTTGGATGCTCACAACAACTCTTGGGTGGTCCAATTATCTCCATTTTACAGACAGGAAAACTGAGGCTCAGAGGGGTGTGGTAAGCTGCTCAAGGTCACAGAGCAACCAGCACTCGCTTGCTCAGATCTGAGAGAGGGGGGTAGAGAGCTTTGCTCAGGTGTCCCAACTGTGAAAACATTGGCTCCTGGGCTCCAGGGTTCCAAATCTGACCTCAATACCTACAGGGTTTTGGGGGGCCCTAGGCAGGAGAAGGAGGCTGAGGGCAACGTTTGAGACAGCCCATGCCAGACCCCATGGCTCAAATCCCAGCTCTTCCACCCTCATGGGACTTCAGGTGTGATGCTCAATCCAGAATCAGATAATGTCAGAGCCAGGAAGGTCAGGCTAGTGTGTGGAGACATGAGAGGCTCAGAGGGACAGGGCCCAGAGCAGCCCCTGCCTGGCACAGAGAAGGCACTCAGGGCAGCTCCAACTCACTCCGTGGGCGGAGGCCTGCAGGAGATCTTGCTGGATGGGAGCCATTTAGGACCCACTCGGCTGGGTCCTAAATGGCTAAATGGCCTAAATGCAGATAGCTGGGCTATCTGCAGCTATCTGCAGCCAGTGTCCCCCACCCCGCCAGCTCACCCTCCGTAGTGCTGTGGGTCTGGGGTGGGAGGGGAAGGGAGGGGCCGTAGGGACTGGGCAGGGCCAGGAAAGGCCCTTTCCCTTTGTGGTCATCTCCCTCCAGTGCCCCACTCACCTTCAAGGACGGCACAGCCCTGGCCCTGAGCTGCATGGCTGACTATGGGGCCCCTGTCTTCCCCTTCCTTGCCATTGGGGGGTACAAAGGTAAGCTAAGTGGGCCCTGAGAGGATTGGGGCAGGAACCATAGACGGGAGGGTGGGAGTGGTGCTGGGGATTCTCGTGGCCTAGGGTTGGCCTGGCTTCTGGAAGCTGTAGGCCAACCCTGTCCTGTCTCCTCTCTCTGCCATCTCCTTTATCTTCTCGTAGTGTTACTCAGGCACTCTGTTTTTTTTTGCCTGGGCCCAAAGGTCTTGCCTTTGGCTGAGAGAAGTGGGGTGTAGGAGGTAAGGCCATGTATCAGATGAGGAAGAAGTGGGGGAGAAGGAGCAAGGGGTGATGGGAAGGGTGCAGCTAGATAGGGGGAGGGAATATAGGGGTGCAGCTGGAGGGGGAGGGAGGCACGGGTGCAGCAGGAAGGGTCTGAGTATTTCTTATCCCAGGGAAGGACTATTCTGAGGCGGAGGCCCTGATCATGACATTCTCCCTCAACAATTACCCTGCTGGGGACCCCCGTCTGGCCCAGGCCAAGCTGTGGGAGGAGGCCTTCTTAGAGGAAATGCGAGCCTTCCAGCGTCGGACGGCTGGCATGTTCCAGGTCACGTTCATGGCTGAGGTAGGGGCTGCAGGGTCCCTGGCTCTGGGGGTGCAACCCAGGTGGTCTTGGGTCAGTTCCTGTGTTCCCTTCCTGGCCTTGGCCCTTCCCAAGTGACCCTGGACAGTGGCTGCCTGCTCAGAATGGGGTGATTGTGATGGCTGTTCTTGTAGCCTCACCAGCGATTATAGGGGGCCATCAGGCCCTGTGACACAACACACAGTTAGTGCCCAGTGACCGAGCTATTGAGAGCTGGCCTGGCTGGAGCAGGCACAGTCAGTGGGGGCTGATCGGGTGTGTGTCCACAGCGCTCTCTGGAAGACGAGATCAATCGCACCACAGCTGAAGACCTGCCCATCTTTGCCACCAGCTACATTGTCATATTCCTGTACATCTCTCTGGCCCTGGGCAGCTATTCCAGCTGGAGCCGAGTGATGGTGAGAAGCGGGAGGGGCACAGCTAGGTGGGCTAGCCCAGGACCCCAGGCATCTTCAGCAGGCCTTCTACAACTTTCCTAACCAGAGCACCTCAGAACAGCAAAGTGGACACACCCAAGTGGCTGCCCCAAAGGGTAATACCTCTTGCAGGTGTTCTGTGCTGAAAGGTCAAGAGCAATTTTATTTTCTTTTCCTTTCTTTTTCTTTTCTTTTCTTTTCTCTTCTCTTTTCCCTCCTACCCTCTCTTTCTCTTTCTTTTCTTTCTCTCTCTCTCTTTCTCTCTCTGTTTCTCTTTTTCTCTCTTTCTTTCTTTTGAGACATGGTCTTGCTCTGTTGCCCAGGCTGGAGTGCAGTGGCATGATCTTAGCTCGCTGCAACCTCAAAACTCCTGGGCACAAGTGATCCTCCTGCTTCATCCTCCCAAGTAGTTGGGACTATAGGCACATGCCATTGTGCCCAGCTATTTTTTTTTTTTTTTTTGAGACAGAGTTTTGCTCTTGTTGCCCAGCCTGGAGTGTAATGGCGCGATCTCGGCTTACCGCAACCTCTGCCTCCCAGGTTCAAGCGATTCTCCTGCCTCAGCCTCCCGAGTAGTTGGCATTACAGGCATGTGCCACCACTCCCGGTTAATTTTGTGTTTTTAGTAGAGATAGGGTTTCTCCATGTTGGTCAGACTGGTCTTGAACTCCTGGCCTCAGGTGATCCGCCCACCCAAAGTGCTGGGATTACAGGCGTGAGCTACCATGTCCGGCCATTTTTCTTTTGTTTTTTATTTTTTGTAGAGATGGGGTCTCGCTTTTTGCCTAGGCTGGTCTCAAACTCCTGGGCTCAAGTGATTCTTCCTCATCAGCCTCCCAAAATGTTGAGATTACAGGTGTGAGTCACCACACCTGGCCTAAGAGCAGTTTTCTGTCTGTTACGTGCCATACCCTCACTTGCCCAAATGCAAAGCTAATACTTAAAATCTCTTGCAATGCATGCTCAAGGAAGATGGAGTAGGCTCACCCATGCCTTTGGGTTTCCTGGACCTACCCTTGGGAGGATGGCTCTGCAGAGGGGCTTTAATGTGAGATGTGAGCTCCTCACCCCTGGGGGCAGTATCGGGTACCTGCAGGCAATGAGGGTGCCTGCCTGCTGCGTTGTCTCGCCTAGCTGAGGCTGGTGGGCATACTGGGTAGGTGCTAGGTGGCTAGGGGGCTGAGCCTGTTTGCATTGCAGGTGGACTCCAAGGCCACGCTGGGCCTCGGCGGGGTGGCCGTGGTCCTGGGAGCAGTCATGGCTGCCATGGGCTTCTTCTCCTACCTGGGTATCCGCTCCTCCCTGGTCATCCTACAAGTGGTGCCTTTTCTGGTGCTGTCCGTGGGGGCTGATAACATCTTCATCTTTGTTCTCGAGTACCAGGTAAGAAGGGAGGAGCTCTCCACACCCCCAACTGCCCACTCTTCTCCCAACCTCACCTCCTGGCCAGATGGGACTCTGGCGTGAATTTGCTGGGTCTCCCTGCAGACTCTTTCTGTTCATCGACACTCATGTTTACAATATCTGTAGAAACTAGAGTGTGTTGACATAAATGACTTCATCCTGCCTCTACCATCTGGAATTAGCTTTCTGTTAACCCCTTGCAATGTCTAGTAAAACCTCTCCACGTTAGTACATTACAGCCTCCTCCTGTCTTTATGCTGCTACGTAGCATTCCATGGTAAGGATAAATCAGAATCGATTTCACCTCTCCCTGTTGGTGAACAATTAGGGTTCCAACAATGCTTGGAACAGGGATGCTATAGACATCTCGAATGCACCAACCATTTCTCCCAGGCAGACCCTGGAAGAAGAACACTGGCCATGGAGGGTATGAGAGTCTCTGATGATTCAGGAAAGTCAGAGCAGCTCCTCAGGCCTGGCTGCAGCTCTGGGCACTTGCCAGCTCCCTGCTGGCCTTTGAGGGGCGGTGCCCTTGGAGGGCCCTGGCTCTTATCCCTGCTGTTCCCACACAGAGGCTGCCCCGGAGGCCTGGGGAGCCACGAGAGGTCCACATTGGGCGAGCCCTAGGCAGGGTGGCTCCCAGCATGCTGTTGTGCAGCCTCTCTGAGGCCATCTGCTTCTTCCTAGGTGAGCCTGGGTCAGACCCTCCCCACTTGGCATTAGGCCTGCTGGGTTAGTGCCGGAGCCTAGGAGTTCCCAGAGGGCAGTGGGTATAGTGCAGACCCCCTTCCCCCTGCACCCTGTCAATGTTGGCTACCACTCTGCCCTTGAAGCCAAGGTGCCCTGACAGCCCTCTGCTCCCTCACAGGGGCCCTGACCCCCATGCCAGCTGTGCGGACCTTCGCCCTGACCTCTGGCCTTGCAGTGATCCTTGACTTCCTCCTGCAGATGTCAGCCTTTGTGGCCCTGCTCTCCTTGGACAGCAAGAGGCAGGAGGTAGGGGCAGCTGGGCCAGTACTGAGGGACCTGCCTCTGGGTTCCCACCATGGCAGGGAGATGGGGTGGCTTTACTACCACAGAGATGGCCCAGAGAATGGGGTGGGGGACAGGGGCATTGTGCCAGGAGGGTAATATTTAGTCCATGTATTCTCCAATTTCCTATAGAAAAATAAATTTGTTTTGACAATTTTTTAAACATAATCAAACCTCCTAAAGTGCATGAGGTTGAGAAATAAAATACAGTTGACCCTTGAACAATGTGGAGATTAGGGCACCGACTGTCTAAGCAGTTGAAAATCTGCGTGTAACTTTTTTTTTTTTTTGAGACGGAGTTTCGCTCTGTCACCCAGGCTGGAGTGCAATGGTGCGGTATCAGCTCACCGCATCCTCTGCCTCCCGGGTTCAAGCGATTCTCCTGCCTCAGCCTCCCGATTACTGGGATTACAGGCCCCCTCCTCCCGCATGCCTGGCTAATTTTTGTGTTTTTAGTAGAGATGGGGTTTCACCATGTTGGTCAGGCTGGTCTCGAACTCCTGACCTCAGGTGATCCGCCCACCTTGGCCTCCCAAAGTGCTGGCGTGAGCCACCATGCCTGGTCTGCATGTAACATTTGACCCTTCCAAACTTAATTCCTACTAGCTTACTATTGACTGGAAGCCTTAATGATAACATAAATAGTCAATAACACATCTTTTGAATGTTATATGTATTATAAACTGTATTCTTACAATAAAGGAAGCAAGAAAAAAGAAAATGTTAGTAAGAAAATCAGAAGGAAGAGAAAATCTATTTACTGTTCATGAAGTGAAAGTGGATCTTCATGAGGGTCTTCATCCTCGTCGTCTTCAGGTTGAGTAGGCTGAGGAAGAGGAGGAAGAGGAGGGTTTGGTCTTGCTGTTTCAGGGGCGGCAGAGGTGGAAGAAAATCCAGGGATAAGTGATCCCAGGCAGTTCAAACTCGTGTTGTTCAAGGGTCAGCTGTATAAATGAGAGGTTGACAGGAGTTGATCTGTTGGTTCCTATGATGGTGTAAAATTTAAAGATACTTTATCAAGATTTAAAAAAAAAAGCAAAGAAAACAGCACACTGGTATGTCTCCATGAGCGGCACTGGCATGGGCCACCCACAGAAGGTGACACTCCCTGGGGGCAGGAAGGTGGTCCCTGGGATCTTGTCTGCTCTGGGACTACCTTGAGGGGCTGCCTCCCACTCCAGGCCTCCCGGTTGGACGTCTGCTGCTGTGTCAAGCCCCAGGAGCTGCCCCCGCCTGGCCAGGGAGAGGGGCTCCTGCTTGGCTTCTTCCGAAAGGCCTATGCCCCCTTCCTGCTGCACTGGATCACTCGAGGCGTTGTGGTGAGTGGGCCTCGAACCACACGAGAGTAGGGGGACTAGGTGGGGACCCCGCCTCAGGGAGAGCAGGGTTGGAGGTAGGGAGGTTGCCTAGGCCTAAGTGCTGATACTTGGGGCTGGCACGCAAGTCTGCTCAACTCCACAGTGTTGCCCATGACACCCTGACTGACTTAAATTTGTGTGATTGGGGGACGGCTGTTAGGCAGGGTAGTCTCATGCAGCAGGTCCCTTCTCAGCTGCTGCTGTTTCTTGCCCTGTTCGGAGTGAGCCTCTACTACATGTGCCACATCAGCGTGGGACTGGACCAGGAGCTGGCGCTGCCCAAGGTGAGCCCAGGCCCTTCTCAACCCTTAGGCCCCTGGGATTTGGGGAGGGGCAGTAGCAACCAGCAGGGACGGGTGCGGGGGTCTCCGGCCAGGGGCTTGGCCAGAGGTGCAGAATTGTTCACTGCTTTGGAGGCATCTCCAGCAGTCCTGGGGAGTGAAGCCACATATGTGTATGAACAGCACAAGAGCCAGGTGCCAGCCCCAGGCCACAGTAAGAGAGATGGCCCAGGCATCGAAGGGCTGTCCATGTGAGACGGCAGGCCACAAAGAATGACTGCCACTTTGCTGAGTGCCTTCCCAGTGTCCAGCCCTGTGAATTCTCTGGGCCTGAAACCCGGGGAGGGCAGGGGTTCAGGAGAAGGAAAGCCCCGTGGTTGGAGGGGACCTCCAAGGTTGCATAGGATTTGCAGAGGACAGTGATGACAGACTCGCCAGTGGGAGGCTGGGGTGAGCCCAGGTGTGTTTCCTGGGCGTGGCAGCGACTGTGGGGGTGGGATGAGCTGGAGGCCAAGGGCATGGTGGGGGAGAGTGCTGATTGCCCAGCCTGGACCAGTAAGTGTGTGGGCCAACAGGCACAATGCATCAGCCAGGGCTGGGGACCTGGCTCTTCTGGATATGCATCAGTGGTGGCCATGGGCTGGTGGCCAAGAGGAAGCAGCCACAGACAACAAAGTCTGAGACACACGGTCAGACTGCATGAGCAAGCTCTAGGGAGAGGGAGGACATCAAGGGGACTCGATATCTAGGTCCCATCTGGGGAACTGTGATGGAGGTTTGGGCAAGGGTCTGGGCACTGGCAGGAGCCCCAGTGGAAGCAGCCAGGCCCGAGCCCACAACAGGGCTGAGTGGGGTGCGGCTGGGGTAGGTGTGTTAGGCAGTACTGGCCTGGGGTCCTGGAAGCCAAGTGAGGGAGGACAAGAACAGATGGCTCAGGACTGTACTTTGGGTGACCGTATGGAGGGAGAGCAGGTGAGGAGTCACGGAATGAACCTGCCACCTGCAGAAGCCCTGGGGGCTATGTCACGGGGCTGAGGTGAAGAGGGTCTCTAGTGCCCCAAGAGCAAGAAGGAAGGACGTGATGGGCCAACAGACCCTGCTGAGGTTTTATGTTGATGTCTTTTGTTTATTTTTCTGTTGGGGACATTTGTTTCTTACTGCTTTTAAAAATTTTATCATTTTTTTCCCGCTTTTTATTGTGGTAAAATACACATAAGAGAAAATTACCATTGTAACCATTTTTAAGTGTACAGTTCAGTGATATTAAATACACTCATACTATTCAACTATCACCACCATCCATCTCCAAAACTCTTTCCTTTTTGCAAAATTGAAACTTTACCCAACAAACAGTGACTCCCCATTCTCCCCTCCCCTCAGCCCCTGACACAACCACCATTTACTTTTTTTTTGTTTGTTGAAACAGAGTTTCGCTCTTGTTGCCCAGGCTGGAGTGCAATGGTGCAATCCCTGCTCACCGCAATCCCCACCTCCCGGGTTCAAGTGATTCTCCTGCCTCAGCCTCCCAAGTAGCTGGGATTACAGGTGGCCACCACCACACCCAGCTAATTTTTGTATTTTTAGTAGAGACGGGGTTTCACCAGGTTGGCCTGGCTGGTCTTGAACTTCTGACCTCAGGTGATCCACCCACCTTGGCCTCCCAAAGTGCTGGGATTACAGGTGTAAGCCACCACACCTGGCCCCTACTTTTTCTTTTTTTTGAGATGGAATCTTGCTCTGTCACCCAGGCTGGAGTGCAATGGTGCAGACTTGGCTTACTGCAGCCTCTGCCTCCCGGGTTCAAGCAATTCTCCTGCCTCAGTGTCCTGAGTAGCTGGGACTACAGGCGTGTGCCACCACACCCAGCTAATTTTTGTATTTTTAGTAGAGATGGGGTTTTGCCATGTTGGCCAGGCTGGTCTCAAACTCCTGACCTTGTGATCTGCCTGCTTTGGCCTCCCAAAGTGCTGGGATTACAGGCATGAACCACTGTGCCCGGCCCATTTACTTTCTGTTCTATGAGTTTGACCACTCTAAGCACCTCAGGTAAGTGAACTCATACAATATTTATTTTTTTGGCTGGGAGTGGTGGCTCACTCCTGTAATCCCAGAACTTTGGAGGCTGAGGCAGGCAGATCACCTGAGGTCAGGAGTTTGAGACCAGCCTGACCAACATGGAGAAATCCCATCTCTACTAAAAATACAAAATTAACTGGGCATGGTGGCACATGCCTATAATCCCAGCTACTCGGGAGGCTGAGGCAGGAGAACCACTTGAACCTGGGAGGCGGAGGTTGTGATAAGCTGAGATCATGCCATTGCACTCCAGCCTGGGCAACAGAGTGAGGATTTGTCTCAAAAAAAAAAAGTCTATTTTGTCTAATATTACTATAGCTACCCCTATTTTCTTTTGGTTACTGTTTACATGGAATATCTTTTTTCTGTTCTTCCACTTTCAATCTATTTGTGTTTTTGGATCTAAGGTGAGTCTCTTGGAGACAGCATATAGTTAGATCACGTTTTGTTGTTTTTTAGCAGATGGGGGCTGCCTAGGGCACAGTATGCTGACTCTCACAATCTCGATCGTGTGTGTGTGTGTGTGTGTGTGTGTGTGTGTGTGTGTTTAATCCATTCTACCACTCTTTTTTTTTTTTTTTTTTGAGATGGGGCCTCGGTCTGTCACCCAGGCTGGGGTGCAGTGGAGCGACCTTGGCTCACTGCAACTTACACCTCCTGGGTTCAAGCAATTCTCCTGCCTCAGCCTCCCGAGTAGCTGGGATTACAGGTGCATGCCACCATGCCTGGCTAATTTTTTTGTATTTTTTGTAGAGACAGGGTTTCACCATGTTGGCCAGGCTGGTCTCAAACTCCTGACTTTGAGTAATCCACCCACCTCGGCCTCCCAAAGTGCTGGGATTACAGGTGTGAGCCACTACGCCTGGTCCAACTACTCTCTTTTGATTGGAGAGTTTAATCCATTTACATTTACAGTAATTACTAATGAGGAGAGATTTACTTCTGTCATTTTGCTATTTGTTTTCTATATGCCTTGTAGCTTTTTTGTTTCTCATTTCCTGCATTACTGACTTATTTTGTGCTTAGTTGATTGCTACTAGTGAAATTTTACATTTTCCTTCTCATTTCCTTTTGTGCATAGCCTACAGCTAATTTTATTTGTGATTATCATGGGGATTATATTAAATGTGCTGAAGTTATAACACTCTAAATTTATGCCAACTTTGTTTCCATAGCATACAAAAACTCTGCTGCTATAACAACTCCATCTTACCTCCCTTTCAGTTATTGATGTCACAAAATTATATCTTAGCTAGCCATGGTGGCTCATGCCTGTAATGCCAATGCTTTGAGAGGTGGAGGCAAGAGGATTGCTTGGGGCCAGGAATTTGAGGCCAGCCTGGCCAACACAGTGAGATCCCATCTCTAGAAAAAATTTAAAATTTTTCTAGCTGGGCAAGCTAGGCAAGGTGACACATGCCTCTAGTCCCAGCTATGTGGGAGGCTTGCTTGAGTCCAGGAATTCAAGGATGCAGTCAGCTATGATCATGCCACTGCACTCCAGCCTGAGCAACAGAGAGAGACCTTGTCTCAAAAAATTATATTTTCAGCTGGGTGCAGTGGCTCATGGCTGTTATCCCAGCACTTTGTGAGGTGGTTGGATCACTTGAGGCCAGGAGTTCGAGATTAGTCTGGCCAACGTGACAAAACCCCATCTCTACTAAAAATACAAAAATTAGCCAGGCATGGTGGCACACAACTGTAAACCTAGCTACTTGGGAGGCTGAGACATGAGAATTGCTTGAATCTAGGAGGTAGAGGTTGCAGTGAGCTGGGATCATACCACTGTACTCCAGCTTGGGCAATAGAGCGAGACTATTTCTCAAAAACTTTTGTATTTTTATGCATTGTGTATCTAAAATCATAGGCTAATGATTTTTTTGCATGAGTCTCTTAAATCATGTACAAAAAGGTGGAGTTATACATCATAACATTTATAACTGCCCATTTATTTACCTTTGCCAGGGATTTATTTATTTATTTATTTAAAGAGGCAGAGTCTTGCTCTGTTGCCCAGGCTGAAATGCAGTGGTGTGATCATAGCTCACTATAACCTCAAACTCCCAGCCTCAAAAGATCCTCCCACCTAGCCAAGGGATTTTTATTTCTTCATACATCTTTGACTTACTGTATGATGTCTTTTTTTTTTTTTTTTTGAGACGTTGTTTCGCTCTTGTTGCCCACCCAGGCTGGAGTGCAATGGTGTGATCTCAGCTCACTGCAACCTCCGCCTCCTGGGTTCAAGTGATTCTCCTGCCTCAGCCTCCCGAGTCCTGGGATTATAGGCATGTGCCACCATGCCAGGCTAATTTTGTATTTTTAGTAGAGATGGGGTTTCTCCATTGGTCAGGCTGGTCTTGAACTCCCAACCTCAGGTGATCCGCCCGCCCTGGCCTCCCAAAGTGCTGGGATTACAGGCATGAGCCACCATGCCTGGCCTGTCTAATGTCTTTTTATTTCAACCTATAGGATGCCTTTTAGCATTTCTTTCAGGGAAGGCCTAGTGATAATGAACTCCTTCAGCTTTTGTTTATCTGAGAATGTCTTAATTTCACCCTCATTTTAATTTTTTAAAATTTTTTATTTATTTTGAGATGGAGTTTCACTCTTGTTGCCCAGGCTGGAGTACAATGGCATGATCTCAGCTCACTGCAATCTCCGCCTCCTGGGTTCAAGTGATTCTCCTGCCTCAGCCTCCTGAGAAGCTGAGATTACAAGTGCATGCCACCATGCCAGGCTAATTTTTGTATTTTTAATAGAGACAGGGTTTTACCATGTTGGCCAGGCTGGTCATGAACTCCTGACCTCAGGTGATCCACCCACCTTGGCCTCCCAAAGTGCTGGGATTACAGGCGTGAGCCTCCGTGCCTGGCCCATTTTTATTTTTTAATTAAAACAATTTTTTTGAGATGGGGGTCTCACTATGTTACCCAGGCTGGTCTCGAACTTTTGGGCTCAAGTGATCCTCCTGTCTCAGCCTCCCAAAGTATTGGGATTATAGGAAGAATCACCTCATCTGGCGTCTCCCCTATTTTTATTTTTTATTTTTAGTTTTCTTTTTTTTTTTGAGATGGAGTCTCACTCTGTTGCCCAGACTGGAGTGCAGTGGTGTGATCTCGGCTCACAGCAACCTCCACCTCCCAGGTTCAAGAGATTCTACTACCTCAGCCTCCAAAGTAGCTGGGATTACAGGTGCATGCCTCCATGCCTGGCTAATTTTTGTATTTTTAGCAGAGATGGGGTCTCACCATGTTAGTCAAGCTGGTCTCAAACTCCTGGCCTCAAATGATCTGTCTGCCTCGGCCTCCCAAAGTGCTGGGATTACAGGCATGAGCCACCATGCCTGGCCTTCTCCCTCATTTTTAAGTGACAGTTTTGCTGGAATTAGGATTCTTCATTGACAATTGTTTTTTCTTCAGCACTTGTTTTTTTTTTTGTTGTTTGTTTTTGAGACAGAGTCTCACTCTGTCGTCCAGGCTGGAGTGCAGTGGCATGATCTCAGCTCACTGCAACCTCTGCTTCCCAGGTTCAAGTGATTCTCCTGCTTCATCCTCCTGAGTAGCTGGGATTACAAGTGTGTGCCACCACGCCTGGCTAATTTTTGTATTTTCAGTAGAGATGGGGTTTTGCCATGTTGGCCAGGCTAGTCTCAAACTCCTGACCTCAGGTGATCTACCTGCCTCAGCCTCCTGAAGTGCTGGGATTACAGGCATGAGCCACCATGCCCAGCATTCTTCAGCACTTTCAATTTACAAACCCACTGCCATCTGGGCTTCAAGGTTTCTGATGAGAAATATGCTGATAATCTTTTTGAGGATCTTTTGTATATGCCAAGTCACTTTTTTTTCAATATTTTCTATTTTTAAAAAAACATTTTATTTTACTTTTTATTTTTATTTTTTAGAGACAGGGTCTTGCTATGTTGCCTAGAATGGCCTTGAAACCCTGGGCTCAAGCAATCCTCCCACCTCAGCCTCTTGAGTAGCTGGGACTACAGGTATATGCCACCATGCCTGGCTTGTCTTTGATTTTTGACAGCTAAATTATAATATCCAGCCAGGTGCAGTGGCTCACGCCTATAATCCCAGCACTTTGGGAGGCCAAGGTGGGTGGATCACAAGGTCAAGAGATCAAGACCATCCTGGCCAATGTGGTGAAATCTCATCTCTACTAAAAATACAAAAATTAGCTGGGCATGGTTGTGCGCTCTTGTAGTCCAAGATACTTGGGAGGCTGAGGCAGAAGAATCACTTGAACCCAGGAGGCAGAGGTTGCAGTGAGCTGAGATTGTGCCACTGCACTCCAGCCTGGCAACAGAGCGAAACTCCATCTCAAAAAAAAAAAAAATTATAATATCCTTTGGTGTGGGTTTCTTTAGTTTATCCTACTGGAGTTTATTGAGTTTCTTGAATGTTTATATTCATGTCTTCATCAAATTTGGGGAGTTCTGGCCATAATTTTTTCAAATAATCTCGCTTCACCTTTCTCTTTTCTTCTGGAATTCTTACAATGCATATTTTGTTCTATTTGATGATGATGATGTCTCACAGGTCCCTTGGGCCGTGCTCTGTTCACTTTTGTTATTATTTTTCCTTTCTCTTCTTCAGACTCAGTAATTTCAATGGTCTTATCTTCAGTTTGCTAATTCTTTCTTCTGACTGCTTTTGAATCCCTCTAGTGAATTTTTCATTTAAGTTACTGTACTTTTTAGCTCCAGAGTTTTTTTGCTTCTTTTTGTTTCCTGCTTATTGATATTTCCATTTTGTTCATAAATTATTTCCTTGACTTTGTTTTCTTTTAGCTCTTTGAGCAACTTTAAGGCAATTGTTTTATTCATTTATTTTATTATTTATTTATTTATTTTTTGAGACAGAGTCTTGCTCTGTCACCCAGGCTGGAGTGCAGTGGTGTGATCTCAGGTCACTGCAACCTCTGCCTCCTGGGGTTAAGTCTCAGCCTCCCAAGTAGCTGGGATTACAGGTGCCTGCCACCATGCTCAGCTAATTTTTGTATTTTTAGTAGAGACAGGGTTTCACCATATTAGCCAGGCTGGTCTCGAACTCCTGGCCTCATGTGATCTGCCTGCCTTGGCCTTCTGAAGTTCTGGGATTACAGGCATGAGCTACTGCGCCCAGCTGAGACAATTGTTTTGAAGTCTTTGTCTAGTAAGTCTGCTGTCTGGTCTTACCCAGGAACAGTTTCTGTTGGTTAATATTTTTCCTTTGAATGGGCCATGTTTTTCTTTTTCTTGGTGTGTTTTTGGTTGAAAAATGGACATTTGATTCTTATAATGTTGTAGCTCTGGAGATCAGATTCTCCTTCTTTCCCAGGGCTTGCTTTATTTTATTTATTGCTGTTGGTGTTTCTGTGCTGGGGATCAGCCAAAGGTACAGAGTTAATGTCTTCTCAGGTATTTTTGAGACTGCATTTTTCTCTGAGCATTTATGCAGTGTGGTGACTGTCTAAATATCCCTATATTTATGGTTGCTTTTGAATGTCCTTGTCCTTATATGTATGGTTTCCAAAAGGAGAAAAAGGGAAAAATGAAGGGGTGGGGGATAGGTGCTTACTCTTTAAATCTCCTGGAAGTCACTTTAGTAAGATGTGGAGGCGGTTGCAACAATGATGGTGGGAGTTGCAGTAGTGGCTGCCTGCCTGTGTATCTGTACCACCAATATCAGAAGTAATGATCAATGATCAGAACTCAGATCTTTGATCTTTGAATTTATTTATTTATTTATTAGAGACAGGGTCTGGCTCTCTTGCCCAGGCTGGAGTGCAGTGGTGCAATCATAGCTCACTGCAGCAGCAAACTTCCAGGCTCAAATGATTCTCCTATCTCAGCCTCCTGAGTAGCTAGGACTACAGGCATGTACCACCACACCCAGCTAACTTTTGTATTTTTTTGTAGAGACAGGGTGTCGCTATGTGCCCAGATCGGTCTCCCACTCTTGGGCTCAAGTGACCCTCCTGCTTGCCCTCCCAAAGTTCTGAAATTACAAGTGTAAGCCATCATGCCCAGCTGATATTTGGTGGATGGTGTCCTTGCCTACCTGGCTCCTGCAAGCTGTGTACAAGCTGCTTCTGGAAAGCATACACAGCTGCATGCCTTGAGGCTGGGAGTGGCAAATGGGTAGCTGCTACTGTACTACAAGCTGACATTGCCTGAAATTAACCACAATTTACTGTCCAAGCCTTATCCTGGAAGCTTCCAGTCCTCAATAGACTCCAGAGTTCCAAAATAGTTACACCAGGGCTGGCGTGGTGGCTCACACCTGTAATCCCAGCCATTTGGGAGGCCAAGACGGTGGATCACTTGAGGTCAGGAGTTTGAGACCAGCCTGGCCAACATGGTGAAACCCCATCTCTTTTAAAAATACAAAAATCAGCTGGGAGTGGTGGCACGTGCCTGTAATCCCAGCTACTCAGGAGGCTGAGGCATAAGAATCACTTGAACCCAGGAGGTGGAGGTTGCGTGAGCAGAGATTGCGTGACTGCACTCCAGCCCAGAAGATTCCATCTCAAAACAAAACAAAACAAAACAAAACAAAACAAAACAAAACAAAAACAAAATAGTTAAACCAGACAAATTGTTGTCTAGGTGGGGAGAGAGATTCCTGACACTTCCTACTGTGCCATTTTCCCTAATGTCACTCTGAGCCTTTATGTTATAGAAGGGAGAAGACCATGAGGATGCCTGGTGCATGGCTTTGAGGGTGTACACACTGACATTTATATGTGCACACAAATATGGGCCGTTGTCACAGGCCAGCTTGTTAGACTGTGGCTGTGCCAAATTGGGGGTGATAGGAAGGGGTACAATTATGTGTCTGTGCATGTTTGTGTGTGTCAGTGTGTGTTCATGTGAGGTGATAGGTGTTGCTCTGTGCTTGTACCTCCATAAGTGTACTTCTGTTTGCACCTGTGATTGTACCTATTCTGTGAACCTTGGAGTATGTTCATCAGTGGGTACACCTAAAACTGTTCCGGTGTAACTGTACAGTGCACATACATCTTGAGAGTACCCGAGTGTGTGTGTCTGTGCATGTCCTTCTCTATATGTACTTTGTGTGTGACCTCTGAGCATGTACATCTCTGTGTATATTTTGTGTACTTGTGTGCATGTGCCTCTGTGTACCTCTAAGCATGTATCTGCCTGTATATCTCTGAGTGTCCCACTGAGCACATCCCTTTGAGTGTGTAACTGCATGTGTATCTCTGAACATGTTCCTCTGTGTGTTCCTCTGATCATGGACCTCTGAGCATGTGCCTTTTAGCATGTACCTCTGTGTGTACCTTTGAGAGTGTGAGCTGGAGTGAGCCCTTCAGGGGTGTGCATAGCGAACCAAAGCTCACTGACCCTCCTCCACTCCTAGGACTCGTACCTGCTTGACTATTTCCTCTTTCTGAACCGCTACTTCGAGGTGGGGGCTCCGGTATACTTTGTTACCACCTCGGGCTACAACTTCTCCAGCGAGGCTGGGATGAATGCCATCTGCTCCAGTGCAGGCTGCAACAACTTCTCCTTCACCCAGAAGATCCAGTATGCCACAGAGTTCCCTGAGCAGTGAGTTCCTGGCCCGCCCCAAACCCCGGCCTACTCCCTGTTTGAGTACCCCCAGTCCTCTGCAGTCCCCTCTTCCTGCCTGTTCTATCCCTGTCCTGCTGCCCTGCTGCCCTGCTGCTGTATGCCTGGGGAGGGCTGCGTGGGGGTTGGGCCACGAGAAGGACCCACCACCCTGCCCAGCTGGCCTTTTCACCCTTCTTCCCACCTGACCTTTAGGTCTTACCTGGCCATCCCTGCCTCCTCCTGGGTGGATGACTTCATTGACTGGCTGACCCCGTCCTCCTGCTGCCGCCTTTATATATCTGGCCCCAATAAGGACAAGTTCTGCCCCTCAACCGTCAGTGAGTGTGGGGCCATGGGGGCTCACTGTCCACCACAGCTCGGGCAAACTGAGGCAACAGAAAGGAGAGGACGGGAGAGGCTCCCTCAACCTCTCCCACGAATCTTGCAGGGTCCGTCGGGGGCATGGGTGCAGATGTGGCCTGAGGGACAGGCACTCTGTGAGGAGCACCTGTGTGGGTGACTGTGCTGGCCTGTGGGCATCACACATGTATGCTGCTGTGTACTGTGCCCCCACTTTCAGATCACGTGGCGCTCCTGGGTGGCAGGGCAGTGGGGAGTTGGGAGGTAGAGCTGTTGAGGTTAGCACATGGCCCTGCCGCCCAAAGCAGTGGCATTTGTAGGTGGAGAGGCCTTTGTGGGGCCTGTTTTTCTGCCCCAAACTTCCTTTCCCCTTCTACCTGTAGGTGCCCACAGTTTCTATAGCCAAGAGGAGAACCTTCTCCCACAAATGACAAATGCAAATCCCCCTAGAAGTGACTGGTTGAGGCTGGAGTGCCCGGGACCTTTGATGGGATTGTTGGGGAAGGAGGGGCACAAAGCAGGAGCTGCTGGCCCTGGGGTGTCACTGCCCAGACCCCTGCTTTCTCTGCAGACTCTCTGAACTGCCTAAAGAACTGCATGAGCATCACGATGGGCTCTGTGAGGCCCTCAGTGGAGCAGTTCCATAAGTATCTTCCCTGGTTCCTGAACGACCGGCCCAACATCAAATGTCCCAAAGGGTAAGCTTGGGAGGGCCTTTTGCTGCGGAGGACAGACATGTGGGACCCAGGATGGGGGTGAATAGAGAGAGGCAGGAGGAGGCTATCAGGGGCCTCTCTGGGGTGGCTGTGGGCTGGGCAGATGAAAGGAGCTTTGTCCCCGGCTAAGCCTTCACCCTGACCTTCTTGCAGCGGCCTGGCAGCATACAGCACCTCTGTGAACTTGACTTCAGATGGCCAGGTTTTAGGTAAGCACGGCCTTGCCTGGAGGGGAGGACATAAATTGGTCGCTCTGGAGGGCCCCCGAAAACCCCAGGGAACAGCCTGTCACATGTGGTCTCCCTCCTTTGTCAGGAGGTTCTAACTGCGCTGGCCCTGTCAGCAGGGGTCTTGTTTCCCAACTCCGCATCTCAGACTTCACCCCTTCTCTCACTCCCAAGTCCATGGTCAGTGTTAAGTTTGTGGAATTCATTCAGCAGTTGATACATACTTGGGAGTTCTCCACACCCTGGCTAAGCACCTTTCTTACCAGCACAAATTACACCCAAAGGGCAGCTGGCTAAATGAATTAGGATGCTTGGCACAGCACAATCCTAGCAGTCATTTAAAGTAACAAGAGGCTGGGCGCGGTGGCTCACGCCTGTAATCTTAGCACTCCAGGAGGCCAAGGCGAGAGGATCTCTTGAACCCAGGAGTTTGAGACCAGCCCAGGCAACATTAGGGAGGCCCTCTTTTTTTTTTTTTTTTTTTTTGAGATGGAGTCTCACTTTGTTGCCCAGGCTGGAGTGCAGTGGTGCACTCTCGGCTCACTGCAACCTCCACTTTCCGGGTTCAAGCAATTCTCCTGCCTCAGCCTCCTGAGTAGCTGGGACTATAGGAGCATGCCATCATGGCTGGGTAATTTTTGTATTTTCAGCAGAGACGGAGTTGCACCATGTTGGCCAGGCTGGTCTCAAACTCCTGACTTCAGGTGATATGCCTGTGTCGGCCTCCCAAAGTGCTAGTATTACAGGCATGAGCCACTGTGCCCGGCCTCCTCTACAAAGTAAAATTTAAAAAATTGCCCAGGTGTGGTGGTGTGTGCCTGTAGTTCCAGCTATTCAGGAGGCTGGGCGGGAGGAATGCCTGAGTCTGGGAGGTTGAGGCTGCAGTGAACTGTGATCGCAACACTGCACTCCAGCGTGGGCAACAAAGTGAGACCCTCTCTCAAAAAAAAAAAAAAGAAAAAAGTAACAAGAGAGATGCAGTTGGACTGACAGGAAAAGGACCCACAACATGCTGTCAGCTCATACAGCCGATGGCAGAACGAGACAGCCATCTGTGTAAAGGAGCTGGCCATAGCTCTGTGCAGACATGCTCGGTGTAGGGGCCTTAAGGGAGCTCATGCTGGAGACGGACATGGTGGTCGTCAGTGGGTGGGGAAGCTTTTGAAGGATGATCTCACTTTGTACTGAAATAATTCATGTTTGAACTGCTAGCTGAAAGCTGCAAGTTCGCTCACCCCACCCTTCCAGCTATGAAGTTCCCATGTTCCCGAAAGGGCAATGCACCCTGCCTGGCCCTGGTCCCTGAGCACAACAGGCTCTGTGAGGCTGTTCTTTCTTCCTCTTTCTCCCTTTCTTTTTCTTTCTTTCTTTCTTTCTTTCTTCTTTCTTTCTTTCTTTCTTTCTTTCTTTCTTTCTTTCTTTCTTTCTTTTCTTTCTTTCTTCTTCTTTCTTTCTTCTTTCTTTCCTCTTTTTTTCTTTTCCTTTATTTTCTTTTCTTTTCTTTCAATATCTGGCTTTTTTGCCCGGGCTGGTCTCAGACAGACCAGTGTGGTGGGGCTGGTGTGGACAGATGGGAGTGGGTGTGTCAGGGAACGAGGAGCAGGGCTTGGAAGGAGCACACAGTAGAGCCAAGCCCACATAACCGGGCCAAGTCTGCACCATCTCTGACCTTTGTCTTCTTGTGTGTGAACTAGGTTAGTCTAGAGCAGCACTTCCCAAAAGTGAGGTCCCCCAGCCAGCAGCATTAGCATAACCTGGAAATTGTTCAAAATGAAGTTCCAGCCAGGTGCTGCAGCTCACGCCTATAATCCCAGTACGTTGGGAGGCCAAGGTGGGAGGATCACTTGAGCCCAAGAGTCTAGTCTGTCTGAGACCAGCCTGGGCAAAAAAGCCAGATATTGAAAGAAAAGAAAAGAAAATAAAGGAAAAGAAAAAAAGAGGAAAGAAAGAAAAGAAAGAAAGAAAGAAAGAAAGAAAGAAAGAAAGAAAGAAAGAGAAAGGGAGAAAGAGGAAGAAAGAAGAAAGAAAAAGAAAGAAAGAAAGAGAGAGAAAGAAAGAAAGAAAAGAAGAAAAAAAGAAATGCAAGTTCTCGGCCCTCACCCAAGACTTTGCAGACCCCGAATCACTGGGCTGGGGTGGGCATTTGTGTGTGAACTACCCTCCAGGTGGTCAGAGGCCTGGTGGGAAGTTCTCCAGGCACCTCCCCTGCTCTGAGATTGTATGTATCCAAGAACATTTCTCTTCTTTTTTCTCCACACCTATGTAGCACTGTTGTTTCTTTTTCAGATACACATGCTCACTGTACACAATAAAGAAATAACTTTTTTTTTTTTTGAGACACAGTTGCATTCTGTCACCCAGGCTAGAGTACAGTGGCACAATCCCGGCTCACTGCAACCTCTGCCTCCTGGATTCAAGTAATTCTCCTGCCTCAGCCACCCTAGTAGATGGGATTACAGGCACATGCCACTGTGCCCAGCTAATTTTTGTATTATTAATAGAGGCAGAGTTTCGCCAAGAAATAACCTTTTTGGGCCAGGCACGGTGGCCCAAATCCCAGCAGTAATCCCAGCAGTTTGGGAGACCAAGGCTGGTGAATCACTTGAGGTCAGGAGTTTGAGACCAGCCTGGCCAACATGGTGAAACCCCGTCTCTACTAAAAATACAAAAATTAGCCAGGCATGGTGGCATGCACCTGTAATCCCAGCTATTCAGGAGGCTGAGGCAGGACAATCACTTGAACCTGGGAAGCAGAAGTTGCAGTGAGCCAAGATCGCACCACTGCACTCCAGCTGCGGTGACAGAGTGAGACTCTGTCTCGAAAACAAAAACAAAAACAAGAACAAAAAACCCTTTATTGTATAAAGGTCTTAATAACCTTAATTTCTTCTTCCTTTTTTTTTTTTTTTGAGATGGGGTCTTGCTCTGTTGCCCAGCTGGAGTGCAGTAGCACGATCTCGGCTCACTGCAGCCTCTACCTCCTGGGCTCAAGAATTCTCCCGACTCAGCCCCCCAAGTAGCTGGGATTACAAGGGTGCGCCACCACGCCTGGCTAAGTTTTGCATTTTTAGTAGAGACAGGGTTTCACCATGTTGGGCAGGCTGGTCTTGAACTCCTGACCTCAGGTGATCGGCCTGCCTTAGCCTCCCAAAGTGCTGGGATTACAGGCGTGAGCCACCACACCTGGCCAATAACCTTAATTTCTTAAAAGTCATTAAGAAATAACCCTTATCTGGCAGGATCCCTAAGCCACAGCTCTAATAATCCAACCGTTCTCATTTTTCTGTCTTCCTTTCTAGTCCTTTCCTATAGGAATATGCAAATTAAAAACCAATTAAGTTAATTTAAAAAATCCAATGCATATCTTGAAACCATACAGAGAAGAATCTCGGTTCACTAGGGAGATCTCTGTAGGCTTTATTCATCAAAGGTCAGGCCTGGGTCTCCCACAGCAGTGGGGCCAGCTATGGAGTTTGCAGGGCTGGTGCGAAACAGAAATATGGGCCTCTTGCACAAAATTTACTAAGAATTTCAAATGGTGGTGGCAGAGCCCTGAACCCAGCTTGATCACATGCCTGTGCCACTGCATCTGGGGTGTTCTGAAGGTGTCCTGGAAAGGGCTCTGACCTTTGCCCTTCCATCTTCTGTGTGCCATGGCTGTCCAGCCTCCAGGTTCATGGCCTATCACAAGCCCCTGAAAAACTCACAGGATTACACAGAAGCTCTGCGGGCAGCTCGGGAGCTGGCAGCCAACATCACTGCTGACCTGCGGAAAGTGCCTGGGACAGACCCGGCTTTTGAGGTCTTCCCCTACACGTGAGGACCTGAGTGGCTGGGCTGGAGGGAGGTGGGGGATGGTTGCTGGAGACTGGAGTTTATGGTGGAGGGCTTGCAAGGAGTTGCATGAGATGAGGGCCAGTTTTAGGTCAGGAGGCTCTGGCTGCAGCCTTGGGCCTATTTCTTATGTTGGTTTGCACCCCAATATAAGCCTGCCTGACCCTCAGCATTCTCCTTCTGAAGTGGGGTGTCCCACCCACCTTGAGGGCCCCAGAGGCCTGAGCTTGTGACCATGCTCTGTGCTCTGGCAGGATCACCAGTGTGTTTTATGAGCAGTACCTGACCATCCTCCCTGAGGGGCTCTTCATGCTCAGCCTCTGCCTTGTGCCCACCTTTGCTGTCTCCTGCCTCCTGCTGGGCCTGGACCTGCGCTCCGGCCTCCTCAACCTGCTCTCCATTGTCATGATCCTCGTGGACACGGTCGGCTTCATGGCCCTGTGGGGCATCAATTACAACGCTGTGTCCCTCATCAACCTGGTCTCGGTAACCCAGCAGACACAGGCACCAGGGGGCCCCTGGAGGGGTGGTTGGGGATCCAGCTTCATAGAATACTCCTAGTTTTTTTTTTTTTTTTTTTTAGAGGCAGGGTCCTGCTCTGTTGCTCAGGCTTGAGTGCAGTGACATGATCACAGCTCACTGTAGCCTCGAACCCTTGGGCTCAAGCAATCCTTCTACCTCAGCCTCCAAAGTAGCTGGGACTACAGGCACGTGCCACTGCGTCCAGCTAATATTTTAACTTTTGTTGTAGAGACAGGGTCTCACTTTGTTGCCCAGGCTGGTCTCAAACTCCTGGGCTCAAGTGATCCTCTTACCTCGGCCTCCCAAAGTGTTGAGATTATAGGCATGAGCCACTGCACCCGGCCAAATACTCCCAGTTCTGTCTAGAATCTAGATGCCTGCCCCGCGCTGGTCCTGGTGGAGGCCTCATCTCCCCAGTTCCTTCCCTACCTCTGCCTTTCTTGGCTTATGCCCCCTCTCTGCCCATAGGCGGTGGGCATGTCTGTGGAGTTTGTGTCCCACATTACCCGCTCCTTTGCCATCAGCACCAAGCCCACCTGGCTGGAGAGGGCCAAAGAGGCCACCATCTCTATGGGAAGTGCGGTGAGTGGGGAGGAGTGGGACACCCTGTGCCCTGCTTGATGCCCTGTGCCCTGCCTGACACCTGGCTTTGACCCCCCCCCCAGGTGTTTGCAGGTGTGGCCATGACCAACCTGCCTGGCATCCTTGTCCTGGGCCTCGCCAAGGCCCAGCTCATTCAGATCTTCTTCTTCCGCCTCAACCTCCTGATCACTCTGCTGGGCCTGCTGCACGGCTTGGTCTTCCTGCCCGTCATCCTCAGCTACGTGGGTGAGTGCCCAAGCCTGTTCCTACCAGGCTGTCATGATTATGATGACGACAACAGTAACAGTGCATGCTCATCACAAAAGCTCAGGAAGTGCACACAAACCATGGGCAGACGTCAGAAGCCAGGACTATGACCATGTGGCAATTCTAGTCTTGGAAGCTACTATTGTTCATTTAATGTGCTGTGAACATCTTTTTTTGTCAGCGATGTATGTCTCAAACAACGTTTCTGTGGCCTTGTACACTGTGGATCTTCACTGCACTGCTGTTGGACTTTTAAGCATGCCCTTCAGCAAGAAATATATTTTACACAGAAAGGTGACACGCACGGGCACACATAGACATGCCTGCCTAAAACAAATGCTTCATTAAATAATATTAATACTTCCTTTATACATATGAAGCATTCTGATATTGCTGGTTCCATTCTATTATTATTATTAATAGTTTTTGGAGACAGGGTCTTGCCCTGACACCCAGGCTGGAGTGCAGTAGCATTGTCACAGCTCACTGCAGCCTTGACTTCCCAGGCTCAAGTGATCCTCCCACCTCAGCCTCCCGAGTAGCTGGGACCACAGGTGCACACCACCATGCCCAGCTAATTTTTTATTTTTGTAGAGATGGGGTCTCCCTATGTTGCCCAGGCTGGTCTCAAACTCCTGAGCTCAAGTGATCCACCATGGCCTTCCATAGTGCTAGGATTACAGGTGTGAGCCACTGCGCTTGGCTTTTATTTTAATTTAAATTTATTATTTATTTTATTTTACTTTACATTATTTTATTTTTATTTTTTGAGATGGAGTCTCGCTCTGTTGCCCAGGCTGGAGTGCAGTGGTATGATCTCAGCTCCCTGCAACCTCTGCCTCCCAAGTTCAAGCCATTCTCCTGCTTTAGCCTCCCAAGTAGCTGGGATTACAGGTGCGCACCACCGTGCCTGGCTAATTTATTTATTTATTTATTTTTAGTAGAGACAGGGTTTCACCATGTTGGGCAGGCTGGTCTCAAACTCCTGACCTCAGGTGATCCGACTGCCAAGGCCTCCCAAAGTGCTGGGATTATAGGCGTGAGCCACTGTGCCCAGCCCTATCGTTAATTTGTTTTTAATTATTTTTGTTAGTTTCATTTTTATTATTTTTAGACAGAGTCTCGCTCTGTTGCCCAGGCTGGAGTGCAGTGGTGCAATCTCAGCTCACTGCAACCCCTGCCTCCTGGGTTCAAGCGATTCTCCTGTCTCAGCCTCCTGAGTAGCTGGGATATTGGTGCACACCACCATGCCTGGCTAATTTTTGTATTTTTATTAGAGACAGGTTTCACCATGTTGGTCAGGCTGGTCTCGAACTCCTGACCTCAGGTGATCCATCTGCCTTGGCCTCCCAAAAAGCGGGGATTACAGGCGTGGGCCACTGCACCCGGTCTCATTAATATTTTGAAGTGCTGGCCAGGAGTGGTGGCTCATGTTTGTAATCCTAGCACTTTGGGAGGCTGAGGCGCATGGAGGCTCAAATTGAGCCTCCCAGGATGAAGGTGTTTCTGGCTCTCAGGGTGGGCAAGCTGGGAGGAGTTCAATTTTACCCCCCACCAGATGGTAATAACATTATTAGAGGACATTTATAGAGGGGTGTGTTTGTGCATCAACATATGTGTCTGTAATTCTCTTACTACCCCAAGGCAGGTATTATTATCCTTCCCATTTTACAGATGAGGGAACTAAGACACCTGCCCCAGGTTACAGACTTGGTCAAAGGTAGCAGGGGTTGGAGCCCACACAGCTCCATGGTTCCTAATCATGTCTCTTGTTGGGACTCCCTGACCCTCTTGGAAGGAGTAGAGTGTGTGTGCTGGGGGTGGTGGGTGAGACATAAGAAAGGGGCAAAGAGGAGCAGTCGTGGGGTGTGCTTGGACGAGGGATATCCAGGGCCTTGGAGCTGCAGGTGGTGGCTGTTCCTTGGAGGTTTTCAAAATGCTTGGGGGATGGAGGGACCAGGACAACCCTGAAGCTTCGGCTGTGAACATAGTGACCCTGGAAGGCACATGGCACAGATCCCCCCTGGGACCCTTCCTGCCCTGGGTTTGTTGTACAGAACCAGGAATAGCTTCTCACCTGTGTCCCCTGCCCACTTCTCTGACTGTGGTTCTCTGTCTCTCTGCAGGGCCTGACGTCAACCCGGCTCTGGCACTGGAGCAGAAGCGGGCTGAGGAGGCGGCAGCAGCAGTCATAGTGGCCTCCTGCCCAAATCACCCCTCCCGAGTCTCCACAGCTGACAACATCTATGTCAACCACAGCTTTGAAGGTTCTATCAAAGGTGCTGGTGCCGTCAGCAACTTCTTGCCCAACAATGGGCAGCAGTTCTGATACAGCCAGACGTCCTGTCTAGGCTCTATGGCCCTGAACCAAAGGGTTATGGGGGTCTTCCCTGTGACTGCCCCTTGACACACGCCCTCCTCGAATCCTAGGGGAGGCCGTTCCCATAAGACTGCCTGTCACTGGAGGATGGCCTGCTCTTGAGGTATCCAGGCAGCACCACTGATGGCTCCTCTGCTCCCATAGTGGGTCCCGTTTCCAAGTCACCTAGGCCTTGGGCAGTGCCTCCTCCTTCTGGGCCTGGGTCTGGAAGTTGGCAGGAACAGACACACTCCATGTTTGTCCCACACTCACTTTCCTAGGAGCCCACTTCTCATCCAACTTTTCCTTTCTCAGTTCCTCTCTCGAAAGTCTTAATTCTGTGTCAGTAAGTCTTTAACACATAGCAGTGTCCCTGAGAACACAGACAGTGACCACTACCCTGGGTGTGATATCACAGGAGGCCAGGGAGAGGCAAAGGCTCAGGCCAAGAGCCAACGCTGTGGGAGGCCGGTCGGCAGCCACTCCCTCCAGGGCACACCTGCAGGTCTGCCATCCACGGCCTTTTCTGGCAAGAGAAAGGCCCAGGAAGGATGTTCTCATAAGCAACGTGGTCATGGATTAGCCCCTCCTGGAAAATGGTGTTGGGTTTGGTCTCCAGCTCCAATTCTTATTAAGGCTTTGCTGCCAGTCAAGGCCACCCAGGAGTCTGAAGGTTGGGAGCTCTTGGGGCTGGGCTGGTCCTCCCATCTTCACCTCGGGCCTGGATCCCAGGCCTCAAACCAGCCCAACCCGAGCTTTTGGACAGCTCTCCAGAAGCATGAACTGCAGTGGAGATGAAGATCCTGGCTCTGTGCTGTGCACATAGGTGTTTAATAAACATTTGTTGGCAGAAATGGTGTTTTATGTCACATGTCCTACCCTGGCTTCCTCTCGGTTTAAGATAGTTTTTGTGAATGACACAAATAATACATGTGTGGGAGAATGATTTGTGGAGATACTAGTCTGTGTTTTGTTCTATTTCTCCTCCTTCTTTTCAAGAAAGTAGCCAGGCCATTGTGTGCTCATGCCTTACAAGGGCCTTTGAGGAGTGGGAGTAATTTCCCTTCAAACTGGGAGGGCACAGAGCCTGAGAGTCAGGAGTAGGATGTGCAGCCCCTCCTTTTCTGGAACAGCCTGTGAAGTAGGCAACACCTGGAGGAGATACAGGAGAACCACTGTGCATTCAGGGAGGGAAGAACCCACCGTACACACGACCAGCTCCCAGGAGGGCCCCAGGCCAGGGCAGTGGGTGGAAATGTCAAGGAACATTCCAGATCCCCTCGAGTCTTTCTGCCCCACGCGGGGTCCAGCCCTTGTTTGGCTGAGGGGCTGCTGTTGCTTTGAGGCTCAGAGGGACTGTCGGCATGTAAAGGGAAGACAAGCAAAAAGGGGTGGAAAGGAGCTGGCGTTTCTGGAGCCTACTATCTACTTTTGGGTCCTCATAAGAGCCCCATGTACCAGCATCATTAGCCCACCTTTGGGAGGGTTGCTGGCTGACCATGACGGACAGGAGGTCTGGTGAAGGGACAGCTACGAAGGAATAGAGACTGAGGAGAAATCGCACAAGTCACCCTGTTAAAAGCTCCACAGGTGCAGAATAAACAGATAGATCTGAGGAACAAAATAGCTTTTGACAGCAGACATTTCAAATCAGAGGAAAGGGTAGATCCTTCAGTAAATGCTGTGAGAGTAGTGAGCAAATTATTTGGATCAAAATAAAGTTATATCTATACCTCACATAATACACAAAATAAAAGTACAGACAGATTAAAGAACTAAACACAAAAATGAAACCATACAACTATCAGAAGGAAACACAGAAGAGTATGTTATAATCTTGGAGGGGGAAAAGTTTCCTAAACACAAAGTCCAGAAGCCATAAAGGTAAACACTAAGGTCTGACCATATAATAATGGAAAACATCTGAAAACACACAAACAAAAAATTAAAGAAAGTTGAAAGACACATAGGAGCTCAGAAAAATAGTTGCAACATATTTAACAGCAAATAAAATCAAGAAAACACAAACAGTGCCAACGGTGCTCCTGCAAACATGGTGAACACTCCTAAAACCCACTGGACTTTCTGTAAGAAGTGTGGGAAGCACCAGCCCCACAGAGTGACACAGGGTACATTTCCCTGTATGCCTAGGGAAAGCCATGTTATGACAGGAAGCAGAGGGGCTATGGTGGGTAGACTAAGCCAATTTTCCAGAAAAAGGCTAAAACTACAAAGAAGATTGTGCTAAGTTTTGAGTACGTGGTGCTCAACTGCAGATCTAAGAGAATGCTGGCTATTAAGAGATACAAGCATTTTGAACTGGGAGGAGGTAAGAAGAGCAAGGGCCAAGTGATCCAGTTCCAAGTGTCATCTTTTGTTTTATTATGAAGACAATAAAATCTTGAGTTTATGTTTAAAAAAAAAAAAGAATATACAAAGAGAGTCCAGGTACAGTGGCTCATGCCTGTAATCCCAGCACTTTGGGAGGCTGAGGCAGGAGAATTGCTTGAGGCCAGGAGTTCGAGACCAGCCTAGGCAACATAGTGAGATCCTGTCTCTACAAAAAGTTTAAAAGTTAGCCAGGCTAGCTACTTGGAAGGCAAAAAAAAAAAAAAAAAAAGAATATACAAAGAGAGGAAGGAGTGTGGAGGGGAGGTCTGGGTTATGTGGCTAACCCTCCCATTAGAAACAATAGACATTCTAGCTAAGATAAATCTTAGCTGTGTGTGTGTGTGTGTGTGTGTGTCTGTGTGTGTGTATGATGCATACAAGTTTAGGGTGTTTTAACCTTCTTTATAAATTGAGACTTTTATAGTTTGAAATGACTATAAAAATATCCCTCTTTATCTCTAGTATTTATTTTTGTCTGTTTAAGAGATGGGGTTCTCACTTTGTTGCCCAGGCTGGTCTTGAACACTTGGCCTCAAGGGATCCTCCTACCTCAGCCTCCCAAGTAGCTGGAATTACAGGTATGAGCCACCATGCCAGTCCTATCTGTAGTATTTGTTCAACTGTATAACGTTATTATATATATATATATACACACACACACACACATATAAAATAACATATGGTTGAACAAATTTTATACTTAATAGTCAAACATTGAAACCCTTTCCCCTGAGATTGGGAATGAGACAAAGTTGCCCAGTTTTACCCAACATTGTACTGGAGGTCTTAGCCATTGCAATAAGGCAAGAAAAAGAAACTAAGTTTATAAGGATTAGAAATAAAGAAAATTGACATCATTCACAGATGACATAAATGTGTATAAAAAAGATTCAGGCTGGGTGCAGTGGCTCATGCCTGTAACCCCAGCAATTTCTGAGGCCAAGGCAGGAGGATCACTTGAGGCCAGGAGTTCGAGACTTAGCAAGACCCCACCTCTACAAAAAAATTTTTTTTAAAGACCCAAAAGAATCTATATATAAACTATTGGAATTACTCTAACAAAAGGTGGTCAAGAAAACTATGAAAAATAACAACTTTGTAATTTAATTTGTATAATATTGAGAGAAATTAACTGTCAAAAGAAATGGAAGAATATACCATGAATTGAGGGCTCTATACTACAGAGATGTCGATTCTCTTTAAATTAATTACTAGTTTCACTGTAATTTCAATCATAACCCCAGAAAATTTTTTGTGGAAACTGATAAGCTGATTCAAAAATTCATATAGAACCACAAAAGATGAAAATTCATGAAGGTAATCTTGAAGAAAAACAAAGTCAGAGAACTTACACTACCAGAAATCAAGATATTATAAAAATACAGAAATAAAGACAATGAGATTTTGGCACAAGGAAGAATAGAAAAATGGAAAGAATAGAAAGTCCAGAAACAGACGATATCTACAAGGACACATGATTTATGATGGAGGAGGTATGCAGAGCATTGGGTAAAGGAGGTTTTTCAATGTATGATGCTGACCTAGTTGGGTATCCATACAGAAAGAAATGAATCATGACCCTCTTCCCCAAGATACACAAAAATCAGTTCCTGATAGTCGATCTAAATGTGAAAGATAAAATGATAGAGTTCTAAAAGATAACATAAGAGAGTATCCCCAAGACTGAAATAGGAAAAACTTTTCTTAGGAAACAAAAGCCTTACTTATAGAGAAAAAGATTGATAAATTGAACAGTATTGAAATAAAAAAAAAACTTCTGTTCTTCAAAAGACATCCTTAGGAAAGATAAAATTCAAACCATAGAGAGGAAAATATATTTGCACATATCTGAAATACACACATATCTGAGAAAGGGCTTGTGTTTAGAATGTATAAAAAATCTCCTACAACTCAGTAAGAAAAAGACAGACAACCAAAAGAAAAGCTAGGCTGGCTACTCAAACAAGCAAATGGCCCATACAAGTTCCTCAACTTTGTCAGTCACCAGAGCAAGGCTGAGTAAAAGCACAGTGAGAGTTCTTCCTCTTCCCTTCCCTCACGATTTGGCCTACAGGCCATGGGGTAAGGTGGGGCCAGGCAGCACATGTGGGGTGTCAGAATCCAGGTGGTGTGGGGTTTCCACATTGGATCTGAGGGAGGAGAGGAGGGCATTCCACACAGAATAGGAACACATAGGCCCAGTATGGGGCTAAGATGTCAGAACTGAGCTCTGATGTGCCTTTCTCCATGAGCAGAGGGACTGGATGTTGGAGATGGAGGGTGGAGGAAAGGTTCAGAGCCATCTAGAGACGGCAATTCAGAGGAAATGGGAGGGCAGATAATCTCACTCTTCACGGCGAGGCAGAGTTTCCAAGCTGGTTCTGTCACTCCTTTGCTGGGCCCCTTTGGGTAATATATTTGACTTATCTGGGCTTTAGTTTCTTTTTTGCTTTTTTTTTTTTTTTTTTTTTGAGACAGAATCTCACTCTGTTGGCCAGGCTGGAGTGCATTGGTGTGATCTTGGCTCACTGCAACCTCTGCCTCCCAGGTTTGAGTGATTCTCCTGCCTCAGCCTCCCAAGTAGCTGCAACTACAGGCGCCTGCCACCACGCCTGGCTAATTTTTGTATACAGACGGGGTTTTGCCATGTTGACCAGGCTGGTCTTGAACTCCTGACCTCAGGTGATATGCCTGCCTCGGCCTCCCAAATTGCTGGGATTACAGGTGTGAGCCACCGCACCTGGCATGGGTTTGGTTTCTTTACCTGTAAAAACGGGGATAGTTTAGCTGGGCACAGTGATGCTAATTGTAGTCCCAGCTACTTGAGAGGCTGAGATGGGAGGATCACTTGAGTCTAAGAATCACAGGTCAGCCTGGGCAACATAGCAAGACCCCATCTGTGAAAAAAAAATTAGTGGCTGAGCACAGTGGCTCACTCCAGCAATCCCAGAACTTTGGGAAGCCAAGGTGGGAAGATTACTCGAGCCCAGGAGTTTTAAACCGGCCTGGGAAACACAGAGAGACCACAATCTCTGCATTAAAAAAAAATTAGCTGGGTTGGTGGCACTCACCTGTGGTCCCAGCTACTTGGGAGGGTGAGGTGGGAGGATCACTTGATCCCGGGAAGTGGAGGCTGCAGTGAGCTGTGATCATGCCACTGCACTCCAGCCTGGGTCACAGAGTGAGACCCTGTCTCAAAAAAAAAAAAAAAAAAAAAAGGAAAATTTGCCCTGACTCCCCAGGTTTTTAAAGGATGAAATGAGATATTATATGTGAAAGCATCTAGTACTTGTGACATAGTAGGTGCTTACTAAGTGTTTCCACTTCAATTCTGCCTAAAACCCAGTTCAGTTCCTGAGTTCCAGATATCTGTGATGAGAAGAGACGCAGCCAGAGGTACCTCAAGGATAACAATACCACCCCTCCACCACGATACCTGATGTACTAAAGTCAGAAATTTAAAAAAAAACCTTGTTCTTCCTTCAGTTTTAAAAGTTCAGTATACTGATGAACTATCGGTCACATTTGACAGTTTACTGTAAAAATAAACAGGCTTCCAAATTAACCTACGTATATGGTTTGGCTGTGTCCCCACCCAAATCTCATCTTGAATTCCCACCCATTGTGGGAGGGACCTGGTGGGAGGTAATTAAATCACGTGGGCAAGTCTTTCCTGTGCTGTTCTCATGATAGTGAATAAGTCTCATGAGATCTGATGGTTTTAAAAAGAGGAATTCCCTTGCACGAGCTCTCTCTTTTCCTGCTGCCATCCATGTAGGATGTGACTTGCTCTTCCTTGCCTTCCACCATGATTATGAGGCTTCCCCAGCCACGTGGAACTGTAACTCCAATTAAACCTCTTTCTCTTGTAAATTGCCCAGTCTAGGCTATGTCTTTATCAGCAGTGTGAAAACAGACTAATATACTTACCTTGGAAAGGCCTTGTGATCCATAGTGACATCTTGTCCCTAAGGAAAGAATCTTACCATGAGTTCCTCAAATTGTTGATGTACTGATTAATGTGTAACCCTCTGACACTGGGAAGAACACTGATTTATTTCTGAATCATAAAGTTTTACTGATTGTCTCGCATGTAGACATTTTAGCTTGTATGTTGCAATCTGTATCCAATAATTGTAACCTCTGTATTGTACCCTCCAATGAAAGAGGAAAAAACTCTTGTATGAGGAGTCCCCTCCCTTCTCCTAAACTTTCCTATGAAAGCCTTCTACCTTGTAACAGACTGGAACATTCCTAACATGGTGTGTTTCCTAAGTGGATTCTCACATTTGGCTTCAAATAAACCTTGATCAAATTAGTGCTGCCTCAACAGCCTTAATTTCAGTCAATAGTACAAGCCTCTGTTTTTCTATTTAGTCACTACTTTAAAGGTAACCTTTGGAAAATGTTTAGCCTGTTTACAAATTTAATTAATTAAACATATTTTAACTGCATTTATAAAGGTAATATTCTCCATTTTCTTCCTAAATACTCTGCATAAGAAACAAAATCTTCCCATATACTTAACTCTTTTAAACCTAATAAATTAAATTTATGGAATATCATTAATATAAAGTTCTTATAGATGTTGTAACACTGCACATAGATTTAGCAACATTTCAATTTAAAATCTTAAGCTTATATGAAATACCATTTTAAATTGGAATTACACAATTCTTACACTAATAGACCAAATACTTTTGAATGTTACAAGCATATAAAACATGAAATATACAAAAATTTCCCCCCATCACACAAATATTCTTACTAAGGTTTTGCTTCTTTGAAACCTTTCTATACCCATTGTATTAGTCTGTTTTCATGCTGCTAATAAAGACATACCCAAGACTGGGTAATTTATAAAGGAAAGAGTTTTAATTGACTCATAGTTCAGCATGGCTGGGGAGGCCTCAGGAAACTTACAATCATGGCAGAAGGGGAAGCAAACATGCCCTTCTTCATATGGCACCAGTGGAGAGAAGAATCAGTGCCCAGTGAAAGGGGAAGCCCCTTATAAAACCAGCAAATCTCGTGAGAACTAAATCACCACCACAAGAACAGGATGGGGGAAACCGCTCTCATTGAACGATCTCCACCTGGTCCCTCCCAAAACACATGGGGATTATGCAAACTGCAATTCAAGATGAGATTTGGGTGGGGACACAGCCAAAACCTATCAACCTAACATCCTTTTTCTCTCTCCTTCCTTCCTTCCTTCCATCCTTCCTTCCTTCCTTCCTTCCTTCCTTCCTTCCTTCCTTCCTTCCTTCCTTCCTTCCCTCCTTCCTCCCTCTTTCCTTTTTTTTCGTTTCTTTCATTCTCTCTCTCTCCCTCTCTCTCTCTCTCTCTCTCTCTCTCTCCCTCCCTCCCAGGCTGGAGTGCAGTGGTGCGATCTCAGCTCACTGCAACCTCTGCCTCCCAGGGTGAAGCTATCTTCCCACCTCAGCCTCCTGAGTAACTGGTGGGACTACAGGCATGTGACACCACACCCAGCTGATTTTTTTGTATTTTTAGTGGAGATGAGGTTTCACCATGTTGTCCAGGCTGTCCATACCCATTTTTAAGTGAGTTATAAATGGGGTTCAAAGGTCATACTCCCCTTGAGGAAGACAATCATCATCTCAGATAACCAAGGTTGCCTATGCAGTAAGGAAGAAGTAAGTCATCATTCGGGTAACTAAATTTACCTAAGACCAAAGACATCAGCTGAGAGTGAGACCTGGAGTCTCAGGCATCTAGAGTAGTTATCTCACTGCCAATGTAGTTTACATGGTGAGTCAAAAGACCCAGAATACCCAACACAATACTGAAGGAAAACAAAGTCAGAGGACTAACACTATCTAACTTCTAGACTTACTATAAAGTTATAGTAATGAAGAAAGTGAAAGAACTGGTGAAGAATAGATAAATAAATCACTGTAACAGAATACAGAGTCTAGAAATAGACCCAAATAAATATAGTGAAGCAAAGGTAGACTTTTTTTTTTTTCTGAGACAGAGTCTGGCTCTGTCACCCAGGCTGGAGTGCAGTGGTATGATCTTGGTTCAATGGGACCTTTACCTTTACCATGAGAATCACTGGGTTCAAGTGATTCTCATGCCTCAGTGTCCTGCATAGCTGGGACTACAGGCCCGCAAACATGCCTGGCTAATTTTTGCATTTTTAGTAGAGATGAGGTTTCACCATATTGGCTAGGCTGGTCTCAAAGTCCTGACCTCAGGTAATCTGCCCGCCTTGGCTTCCCAAAGTGCTGGGATTACAGGTGTGAGCCACCATACCCAGCCAAAGGGTAGTCTTTTCAACAAATGATACAGGTACAACTGGACATCCATGTGCAAAAACATAAATCTAGACACAGACTTTGCACCCTTCACAAAAACTAACTGAAAATGGATCATAGACCTCAATGTAAAATTAAAAACTATAAAACTCCTAAAAGATAACATAGGGTAAAATCTAGATGACCTTGGGTGTAGCGACCTTTTGATACAACACCAAAGGCATAATCCATGAAATAAATAATTGATAAACTGTAATTAATAAAATCTTTTTAGCAGTAATAGAATGATGAGTGTTATTTCATTAAAATTTAAAACTTCTGCTCTGCAAAAGACAATGTCAAGAAGAAGAAGACAATGGCCAGGTGCAGTGGCTTATGCCTTTAATCCTAGCACTTTGGAAGGCCGAGGCGGGTGGATCACTTGAGGCCAGGAGTTTGAGACCAGCCTGGCTAACATGGTGAAAACCTGTCTCTACTAAAAATAGAAAAATTAGCTGGGCGCAGTGGTGCACACCTGTAATCCCAGCTACTTGAGAGGCTGATGCACAAGAATCGCTTGAACCCAGGAGGCAGAGGTTGCAGTGAGCTGAAATTGTGCCACTGTACTCCAGCTTGGGTGACAGAGTGAGACTCTGTCTCAAAAAATATATAAATAAATAAGATTAAAAAAGGATGAGAAGACAAGCCACTGCCTGGGAGAAGACATTAGCGAAAGACACATCTGTGCTGGCTTCTGCAGCACACATACTAAAATTACAATGGTACAGAGAAGATTACCATGGCCTGTGCACAAGGATGACATGCACATTTGTGAAGTGCTTCAGAATATAAAAAAGAAAAATATCTATCCGATAAAGAACTTTTATTTAAAATCTAAATGGACTCTCCAATACAAAAATAAGAAAACAAATAACTCAATTAAAAACTTAGCCTTACCAAAGAAGATGTACAGATGGCAAACAAGCATATGAAAAGATGCTACATGTAATATATCATCAGGGAAACGATAATTAAAAAAATAATGAGATACTACTATTCATCTATTAGAATGTCCAAAATCTGGAACACTGACAACACCAACTGCTGGCGGGGATGTGGAGAAGCAGCAACTCTCCTTCATTACTGATAGGAATGCAAAATGGTACAGCCACTTTGGAAGACAGTTCTTCAGTTTCTTCTAAAACTAAATATATCTTACCACATGATCCAGCAATCACATTTCTTGGTATGTACCCAATGGAGTTGAAAACTTATGTCTACACAAAAACCAACACATGGGTGTTATGGCAGCTTTATTCATAATTGTCAAAACTTGGAAGTAACCAAGATGTCCTTCAGTAGGTGAATGGGTTAATCCCCACAATGAATATTATTCAGCATTAAAAAGAAATGAGCTATCAAGCTAAGCTATGAAAAGACATGGAGGGGCCGGGCACGGTGGCTCAAGTCTGTAATCTTAGCACTTTGGGAGGCCGAGGTGGGCAGATCACAAGGTCAGGAGACCAGCCTGGCCAATATGGTGAAACCCTGTCTCTACTAAAAATACAAAAATTTGCCGGGTGTGGTGGCAGGCGCCGGTAGTCCCAGCTACTCGGATGGCTGAGGTAGGAGAGGAGAGTCGCTTGAATCCAGGAGGCAGAGGTTGCAGTGAGCCAAGATCACGCCATTGCACTCCAGCCTGGGCAACAAGAGCGAAACTCCATCTCGAAAAAAAAAAAAAGGAAAAGAAAAAGAAAGAAAAGACGTGGAGGAACTTCAAATGTATACTACTAAGTGAAAAAAGCTAATCTAAAAAGTCTACATCTGTCTGATTCCAACTATATGACATTCTGTAAAAGGCAAAGCTATAAACACAATAAAATGATCAGTAGTTTCTAGGGTTTGGGGTTAGGGGAGTTGAATGGGCAGAGCACAAAAGATTTTTAGGCCAGGGAAACCACTTTATATGATATTATAATCATGGATGCATGTCATTATACATTTGTCCAAACCCATAGAATGTACAACACCAGAGTGAGCCCTAATGTAAACTAAGGATTCTGGGTGATATTGTAACAAATGTACCATTAGTTGTAGCAAATGTATCATTTTGTACCTTCTGATGGGGAATGTTGAGAATAAGAGAGGCTATGCATGTGCAGAGGCAGGAGTGGGTATATGGGATATCTCTGTACCTTCCTCTCCATTTTGCTGTGAACCTATAACTACCCTAAAAAAGTCTTTTAGAAAGCCCAGTAGTTTTTTGCTTCTCTTTATGGGTTGGTTTCCTTCTCTCAAGGGAAAAATGGGCTTCCTCCATGTAGCAGATGATATGGCTTCTCTCATCCCAGAGAAGACAGTTCTTTCTTGTCAATTACAGCCAGAAAAGTCTCCAAGAAGGATTTAGATGGTCCTAGTTTGCTCCCTCCCATCCCTCTTCCTTTGGATCTCAGATCAGAAGTGACTTCTGCTGGGATACTGTCTTGTTACCCCAGTCTTGGTCGGGTCCCTGTTACGTGCTCCCACTATGCCATATCCTTCTCCTTCCTAGTCCCCATCGCAGTTTGAAGATGAAAATTCATTGGTGGGGTTACATGGCTCCCCCAAGTCTGATTCCTCCTCTAAACTGTAAGCTATAGGAGGCAATGACTTTATCTTTTTGCTTACCACTGTGTTTCTAGCACCTGGCACATAGGTACACAATAAATATCCATTAAATAAATGACTGAAATAAACAGATGGCTCTTTTGCTCTCATTACTCTGAAGAGCAATTATTACATAGCAGTGACAGCTTAGTGTATTCTCAGAAAATATTCTTTTGTTTTAAAACCACTTATTTTTCTGGCCAGGCATGGTGGCTCACGCCTGTTATCTCAGCACTTTGGGAGACCAAGGCGGGCGGATCACAAGGTCAGGAGATGGAGACCATCCTGGACAACACGGTGAAACCCCGTCTCTACTAAAAATACAAAAAAATGAGCTGGGCGTGGTGGTGGGCACCTGTAGTCCCAGCTACTAGGGAGGCTGAGGCAGAAGAATGGCGTGAACCCAGGAGGTGGAGGTTGCCATGAGCTGAGATTGCACCACTGAACTTCAGCCTGGGTGACAGAGCGAGACTCCATCTCAAAAAAAAAAAATTATTTTTCTGATAATAAACACAACGGGCTGGGCACAGTGGCTCATACCTGTAATCCTGGTACATTGGGAGGCCAAGGTGGGAGGATCACTTGAGTCCAGGAGTTCAAGACCAGCCTGGGCAACATTGTGAGACATCATCTCTATTTAAAAACAAACAAACAAACAAACAAACAAACACTCCTTAAATCCCCATACACTTATGACAGGATAATTGTAAGACAAAGAAAAGTACAGTTAAGAAAACAAAAAACAAAAATTACTTATATCTGTAACCCAGAGATAACCACTGTGTGTGTGTGTGTACAATCTTTTTAGCCTTTCAAAATATACATTCTGTCACTTATAGTTAACATTTTATTTTGATTGGTTTAAACATAGTATACCTTTTGCCACTTAGTTTAGTTTTTTTTTTTTTTTTTTTTTCTTGAAGACCGGGCCTTGCTATTTTGCCCAGGTTGTCTTGAACTCCTGGTCTCAAATGATCCTCTCGCCTTGGCCTCCCAAAGTGCTGGGATTACAGGTGTGAACCACTGTGCCCAGCCTAGTTTTAATGTATTTCACTTTAAAGTGGGTTTCATTTAAGCAGCATATGGTTGGGTCTTGCTTTTTTAGACAATCAGACAATCTCTTCCTTCTAATTGAAATGTTTATTTACATTTAATGTTACTGTTATTTTAAATATATTTTCCATATTCAGAAGCAACACTGTCATAATCTGGCTTCCATTAAAAAAAAGTTTTCAGGTATTTCTTTGCTTTGACAAGGTGCTCCAGCCCTTTGTTTGTCTTCTGGGCCACCATCTCCACAGTCCAGTCTCTGATGTGGAGGGTGAGAGTGCCTTTTCCTTTTGACCCCAAAAGAGCTTTTCTGAGTAGGCTATGATTATCAATATAGCTTTAAATCTGTAATTGGGTTATTGTTCTGCTTTTTCTGCCTGATTTTGAATTTATTGAGTGGTTTGTATAATTCTACTTTATATCCTTTGTTGCCTTATGTGACCACTCTGTTTTTTTAATTTTTATTTTTAGAGCTTTCTTTACAGTTTATAGATAATCTCTAACTTACTACAGTCTACCTTCAAATAAATTATATAACTTCACAAGCAGTATAAAAATCTTACAACTGTATCCTCTCACTTCGTCCCTCTTGGCCTTTGTATTATGGTTATAATACACTTTACTTCTACACATTATAAACCTTAGGATGTCATGTTATTAATTCTTTTGCTTTAAGCTGTCAAGTATATTTTAAAGAGATTTTCAAATTAATAAAAATAGTATTTTATATTTGCTTGCTTAAAAAAACTTTTCAGTGCTCTTTATTTCTTTGTGTAGATCAGAATTTTCATCTGATGTAATTTTCCTTCTCCCTGAAAGACATTTAACTTTTTTTTTCTGTAGTTCAGGTCTACTAGTGATAACTTATTTCAACTTTTGTGTGTCTGAGAAAGTCTATTTTTCATTCATTTTGTAATATATTTTTGCTCAGGGCAGAATTCTAGGTTGACATTTTCTTTAAACATTTTACAGATGTTTCTACATTATCTTTTGACTCACATTGTTTTGAGAGGTCTGCTGTTATTCTTATATAATCCTTTGTACATAATTTACCTTTTTTCTCTGGCTACTTTTAAGATTTATCTCTATCAGTGCTTTTAAGCAATTTGACTATTATGTTCCTCGGTGTAGTTTTATTTACCTTTCTTATTATTGGGGGTTCACTGAGCATCTTGGCTCATGGGTTTTTAGTTTTAATAAATTTGGAAAATGTTCAGCCAGATTCTTCAAATATTTTTTCTGTTCCCCACCCCAGCCTTTAGGACCTCAACTACATGTAAATTAGACAAGACAAAGTTGTCCCACAACTCACTGATGCTCTATTTTTTTTTTAGTCTTTTTTTCTCTCTTTTTCAATTTAAGTGGTTTCTATTGCTATTTTTTCAAGTTCAATAGTAATTTATCCCTTCCCTTCCCTTTCCCTTCCCTTTCCCTTCCCCTTCCCGTCCCCCTTCCCTCCCCTCCCCTCCCCTCCCCTTCCTTTTTTTTGAGATGGAGTTTCACTCTTATTGCCCAGGCTGGAGTGCAATGGCACGATCTCAGCGCACTGCAACCTCTGCCTCAGGTTCAAGTGATTCTCCTGCCGCTGCCTCCCAGGTAGCTGGTACTACAGGGGTGTGCCACCATGAGTGGCTGATTTTTGTATTTTTAGTAGAGACAGGGTTTCACCATGTTGGTCAGGCTGGTCTTTAACTCCTGACCTCAAATGATCCACCTGCCTTGGCCTCCCAAAGTGGCTCCCCAGCTGTACTTCTAATCTGTGGTACTGATCTGGTGTATTTTTCAGGTAATACATCATATTTTCACTCCTAAATAATTGATTTCTTTTTTTTATGTCTTCTCTTTAGTTAACATACTTGCTATGGTGGAAATGTGTCTCCCAAATTCATGTGCTGGAAACGTAATCCCCGATGAAACAATGTTGGGAGGTAGGGCCTAATAAAAGGTGATTGGATCATGTAGGTAGAGCCCTCACGAATGAATTAATGTTGTTATTACTACAGTGAGTTAGTTACCATAAAAGTGGATTGTTATAAAGTCAGGCTGGCCCCTGCTGCCTCTATCTTGTGTACTCACTTGCCCTTCTGCCTTTTGCTTTCTGCCAAGGGATGACTAAACAAGAAGGCCCTCAACAGATGCTGGCATCAAGTTCCTGAACTTTCCAGCCTCCAGAACTATGAGCTAAATAAAGGCCTGTTATTTATAGATTACCTGGTCTGTGGTATTGTTATGGCAGCAGAAAACGGACTATGATAGAAAATTGGCACTGAGAAGTGGGTCTGTTGCTATAACACATATCTGAAAATGTAAAAGTAGCTTTGGAACTGGGTAATGGGTAGAGACTGGAAGAATTTTGAGGAGCATGCTAAATATAATGCCATAAACGGAGCATTAAGGGTGAGGTCTCAGAAGAGAAGAGATACAGGGAAAGTCAGAATCTTCTTAAAGATTACTTCAGTGGTCACGACTGTTGATAGAGATATGGACACAGTCTCTGATGTGGACAGTAAATGGCCTTTACTGTCCATGTCTCTACCAACATTAACAGTAAATGGCCTTTACTGGCTACATTATCTACCAACATTATATTTAATATTGGTAGAGGCCATTCTGATGAGGTCTCAGATGGAAATGAGAAACAAGGTACTGGAAACTTGAATAAAGAGCATCTTTGTTACAAAATAGTAATGGTGGAACTGTGTCCATGCCTGAGAGCTTCATGGAAAATGGAATTTGAATGACAAACTAGGATATCTGGTGGAAGAAATACCTAAGCAGTTAAGCATTCAGACTGCTGCATGGCTATTTTTAATCACATATAGTGAGATACAAGAACAAAGGAATGACTTAAAGACAGAATTTACAATTTAAAAAGAAGCAGAGTGAAAGATTTGGAAAATTTATAGCCTGGCCATGTAAAGTATAAAAAGGTACATTTAGGAGAGTGAACTCAGGGTGTGGCCCAGAGACTGCTTGCTGAAGAGATTAGCATGAATACAAGGGAGCCAGATGCTATTCACCAGTAAGCCTTGGCAATGTCTACATTGTGCTAACTCTGCAGGGATGGGTGCATAGGTGGTGGGGTCACAGCAGCTTCCACTTGGTTTTCAAAAGATGTATCAAACAGCTTGAGGCCCAGGAAGAGACTTATTGCAGGGGAAGAGCCACCACAGAGAGTCCCTACTAAGCCAATGCTTAGCAGGAATGTGTGGTCAGAGTTGTCACAGAGTTCCCACCAGGGCGGTACCTACTAGAGCCCAGAACTGTAGAGCTACCCTTGTGTAACCCCAGCCTGGGAGAGCTGCAGTCATGATACTCCAAACCAAGAGAAAGCCATGGAGACCTGGCTGCCTGAGGCCTTGGAGGCCCAATCCCCAAACCAGTGTGCCCAGGATGTGGAACATGGAGTCAAAGGAGATTATTCTCCAGCTTTAGGACTAAATATGGGTTTTTCTTTGCTGGGTTTTGGACTTACTTGGGGCCTGTTACTGCCATATATTTCATTCTGCAGCTCACACCTATAATATATGGCCTGTTACTGCCATATATTCCATTCTGCAGCTCACACCTATAATTATATTCACTTCATAAATTCATACCCATGGATTCTTGGTAAATATATGTTGTGTGTGAATAACAACTATGTATCACAATTTATTTATTCAGCCACCTATGGTTGGGCATTGAACTCTAGCTTTTCACAATTATAAATAATGCTGTAATGAATGTCCTCATATAAATAAATCCATACAGTTGCTTGAATATAGTTATATGGTAAATTTCTTTTTTTCTTTTCTTTTTTTTTTTGAGAAGGAGTTTCGCTCTTGTTGCCCAGGCTGGAGTGCAATGGCACGATCTCGGCTCACCACAACCTCTGCCTCCTGGGTTCAAGTGATTCTCCTGCCTCGGCCTCCTGAGTAGCTGGGATTATAGGCATGTGCCACCATACCTGGCTAATTCTGTATTTTTAGTAGAGATGGGGTTTCTCCATGTTGGTCAGGCCAGTCTCGAACTCCCAACCTCAAATGATCCGCCCACCTCGGCCTCCCAAAGTGGTGGGATAACAGGCATGAGCCACTGCGCCCAGCTGGTAAATTTCTAGCAGTGAAATTGCTTGGCCAATACCTATGTATATTTTGATTTTCAATAGTGTACTGGATTTCTTTTTCTTGCCTTTTCTGATCTGCTGTCCACCTTTTTCCAACCTATTCTCTTCCCTGGAAGGCTGATCCAGATGAAGAGGGTTAGCCTGTTTATTTTAACTTCTGGCTTCAAAATGGATGTGACCATTAGTCACTACCAGCAAGAAGTCAGAGGGCAAGGAGTTAAAGGTCAGGTGGGCTTCTCCACTAGCAACTATTTATCCTGATTTTAGAAGCCACTTTCTTCCAGGCCCTCCAGGTCCAGGGGTGGGAACAGCTCCCTGCTGTTGCTAGTCCCATGGTCCCATTCTATCTCATGTGAGCTTTCAAAAACCTTGCCCCTATCTTTGTAAATAGTGCCTTTTAAAAACTCCCTTCAAACTACCCAGCTTGGGAGGGCCATCTGTTTCCCACCAGGATCCTGACTGATAAAGCTAGATTTTGCCAAACTGCTTTAAAAAATGTCTGTATATTCTTACACTTCCACCAGCAGTGTCTACAAGTGTCTGCTCCCCCACATCTTTTTATTATAGTGTATAATGAATCTTCTTAAAACATTACATTTTAATTATAAAATATTTAATAATAAAATGCAGAAACTTTCTAGATTTACAGAGGGCAATATTTGACATCCCCAACTTTGATCTCCTTTATTCTTTATTCTTATTTTTAACTGAGGTATTTTATTTCATTAAACCATGGTTTAGTTTCTTTTTTTCATTTTTTTTTTTTTTTTTTTTGAGACGGTCTCACTCTGTCGCCCAGGCTGGATGGCAGTGGCATGATCTAGCCTCACTGCAACCTCCACCTCCCAGGTTCAAGCGATTCTCCTGCCTCAGTCTCCCGAGTAGTTGGGAATACAGATACGTGCCACCATACCCAGCTAAGTTTTGTATTTTTAGTAGAGATGGGGTTTCACCATATTGGCCAGACTGGTCCTTAACTCCTGACCTCAGGTGATCTGCCTGCCTCAGCCTCTCAAAGTGCTGGGATTACAGGTGTGAAGCCACCGTGCCCGGCCTAGTTTCAAATATTTTTCTCTTGTCGGGCGCGGTGGCTCACGCTTGTAATCCCAGCACTTTGGGAGGCCGAGGCGGGCGGATCACGAGGTCAGGAGATCGAGACCGCAGTGAAACCCCGTCTCTACTAAAAATACAAAAAAAATTAGCCGGGCGTGGTGGCGGGCGCCTGTAGTCCCAGCTACTCGGAGAGGCTGAGGCAGGAGAATGGCGTGAACCCGGGAGGCGGAGCTTGCAGTGAGCCGAGACTGCGCCACTGCACTCCAGCCTGGGCGACAGAGCGAGACTCCGTCTCAAAAAAAAAAAAAAAAAAAAAAAAAATATTTTTCTCTTTTAAACATAACGTTCTGATTTTTTATAACACCTTATTCTTATGAGTACTTTAAATCAATAATGGAATTATAAAATTAATTCAAACACACAGAATAGACAGAAAATAGTGTAAATATACATAGGAGCCCACATTAATATTAAACACACACTAACATTTTACCATGTTTGCACCAGATCTCTTTTACTAACTTTCTATTTTGAAAACATTCACATACATGGGAAAAAATTGTTCAGTGAAACCTGGTATAGTATATCTTCCAGCTGAGATTCAACAACTCATCACCATTTGCATTATCGCTGACTATTTGTACCCCTTTTTCCCTGATACTTGAAAGTAAGTTTGTCAGGTGCAGTGACTCACACTTGTAGTTCTAGCACTTTAGGAGGCCAAGGCCGGTAGATTGCTTAGGCTCGGGAGTTCAAGTCCAGCCTGGGCAAAATAGTGAGACTTCATCTCTACTTAAAAAAAACGTAAGTTACTGAGTGTGCCTTGGGCACCTTTGCCATCAGTATGACCAACATGCTGCTGCCCTGGGCCTCCCAGTTGTTGGAGGACAGCTACAGCTACTTTCAGAAGAGTTTGGTGGTGGGATGAGAGATTGCATAACCAGGAAGGAGTAAGAAATGCAGAGAAAACATCTTTGCTGGAGAAACAGCTAAAAGCATCTGCCCTCCTGAACCCCATGTGAGAGTCTCAGCTGGGCCAGAAGGGGCCCAGCCCTGCACTATCTCCTCTTACTCAGTTTTATGTCTGACCTCTAGAGCTCAGGCAGGCACTTTGCCCTAACATGTCCACTTACTTTTTAGGGGAGTGAACGGGATGGTGGATGATTACTACTTTTTAAAATACATTTTTGACTGGCGCAGTAGCTCACGCCTGTAATCCTAGCACTTTGGGAGGCCAAGGCGGGCAGACTGCCTGAGCTCAGGAGTTCGAGACCAGCCTGGGCAACACGGTGAAACCTCGTCTCTACTAAAATACAAAAGAAATTAGCCGGGCGAGGCAGCGTGCGCCTGTAATCCGAGCTACTCAGGAGGTTGAGGCAGATTGCTTGAATCCGGGAGGCAGAGGTTGCAGTGAGCCGAAATCATGCCACTGCACTCCAGCCTGGGCAACAGAGGGAGACTCCGTCTCTAAAATAAATAAATAAATAAATAAATAAATAAAATAAAATACAATTTTTAAGAGTACATTTTAAAATAAGTTTTAGATTTCCAAAATAAATGGCAAAGAGATTACAGAGTTCCTGTATAGCTCACATCCAGTTTACCCTATTATTAACATATTACATTAGTATGGTTCATTTTTCACAATTAATAAATACTGATAATTACTACTAACTAAAGTGCCTATTTTATTTTGACTTCCTTAATTTTTACCTAACGTCCTTTTTCTGTTCCAGGATCCTATCCAGGACCCCACATGCTATTTAGTTGTCAGGTCACCTTAGGCTCTTCTTGGTTGTGACAGTTTCTCAAGCTTTCATTGTTTTTGATGACCTTGACAGTTTTGAGGAGTACTTCTTAGGTATTTTGTAGAATGTTCCTCAAATGGGGCTTGTCCAACATTCTTCTCATGATTAGACTAGGGTTATGGGTTTTTGAGAGGAAGGCCACAGAGGTAAAGTGTCATTCATAGCATATTAAAGGTGTATACTATCAACATGACTTATCACTGTTGATGTTGACCTCGATCACCTGGCTGAGGTCATCCTCGTCAGGTTTCTCCCCTTTCCATGGTCTACCATTAGGAAGAGTCACCACACGTATCCTAGACATAAGAAGTAGGGAGTCATGCTCCACCTCCTTGAGGGCAGAATAGCTACATAAATTACTGGGAATTCTTCTGAACAGAAAATGTGTCTATTTTCTTCCATTTCTTTATTCAGTATGATAAATATCTCCATATATCATATAGTTATGTATATATCAATATATTTATATGTATATCAGTATGGACTCACAGATATTTGTTTTATATTATGGGTTCTAATATAATAATACCTTATTTTGCTGCTCAAATTGTTCCAGCTTTGGCCATTGGAAGCACTTTCCTTTGTCATACCCCCATCATTGTGGGTTTTTTTTTTCTTTGCACTTCCTTACTTTGAGGCACCACCCACAAGATGCTCCAGGCGCATCTTGTTTATTTTCTGTGTCAGTCCTAGAATCAGCCATTTCTCCAAGAAGCCCTGGTTCTTTCTATTGGAGAATATCAGAAACCAAGATCTGGGTGGAAGGTATGCTCGTTGCTACTGGAGCATTGTTGCTTCTAGACCTTCTCAGCTGAGAACAAGTAAATACATGTATGTACACTCACCTGCATATATACACATTTCTATAAATAGTCTACACATAGCCATCTGTATCTATAAGGATGAATTTCTAACTCTGAACTATTACCACATGGATCATTCTAGCCTCCTTCCCCTGCTTATCTAAAACCCTCTCACTCCACCAGTGAGAAACCTGGATCCCACCACCCTCAACCATTTACTTAATTGTTCATTTCCACTATACTTATCTAGTGGTTTCAGAATTGATAACCCCTACCCCTGTTAGGAATAATTGTATCAACTAGATTTCAGTGTTTATATACAGTTCCTTTTGTCTTTAGTCTTACAGACTCTGCTCATTTCCAAAGTTACTTAGGACAGCATCTCTTTCTGTCATCCCTTCAGTGAGGTTGTTTCATACATCTGTGACACAGTTAAGATTGTTCTGTCACATTCTGCAACCCATTCTGGGATCCCCCAATCTCCTAAGTGATTTTTTAAAAGACTGCATATATTAAGGTTTACTTTTGGTGCTATAAATTTCTATGGGTTTTGACAAATGTGTAGTGTCATGTATCTATCATTACTATCATACAGAATAATTTTACATCCTAAAAAATTCCCTGTGCATCATTCAACCTTTCCTCACACCCAAACCCTGACAACCACTGATCTTTTACTGTTTCTACATTTTGCATTTTTCAGAATGTCATATAATCGGGTGGTAGCATTTTTTGACTGGTTTCTATCTCTTAGCAATATGCATTTAAGATTAACCCATATCTTTTTATTGATTGATAGCTTATTCCTTCTTATTGCTGAAAACAGTACTTCATTCTATGAATGTACTATCGTTCGTTTATTCAGTCACCTGTTGAGGGAAGCTGGTTGCTTCCCATTTTTGGCAATTTTGAGTAAAGCTGCAATAAACATTTGCATGTAGATTTCTGTATGGACATAGTTTTCAAATAAGCTGGGTAAATACATAAGAGCATGATTGCTGGACTGTGTTATGACATTATGTTTAGCTTTCCACTCAATTTAAAAGATATTTTGGCCAGGCACGGTGGCTCACGCCTGTAATCCCAGCACTTTGGGAGGCTGAGGCAGGTGGATCACAAGGTCAGGAGATCGAGACCATCCTGTGAAAGGTGAAACCCCGTCTCTACTAAAAATACAAAAAAATTAGCCGAGTGTGGTGGTGGGTGCCTGTAGTCCCAGCTACTCGGGAGGCTGAGGTGGGAGAATGGCGTGAACCCAGGAGACGGAGCTTGCAGTGAGCCGAGCTGAGACTGCGTCACTACATTCCAGCCCGGGCGACAGAGCAAGACTCTGTCTCAAAAAAAAAAAAAAAGATATTTTATTTACTTTTTGAATAGGTAATGCATATATATGGTATCAAATACAAGAGTAAGTTTTTCTCCTATTTTATAGTGTTTCCCTCAATTTCCCTTCTCCAGATGCAGCGTCTGTTCCATTCCTTCCTTTAGGTGCTAAAGAAAATTATTCAAAACTTTGAATATAGCAAGAAGATGAGTGCATGTCCTTTCAGTTATACTGAGGAATTATATAATAGGCTCGCCCGAGATTCATTAATTCTCTAGGGCAGTGATTCTCAGAGTGTAGTGTGTGGCCCTGGGGTGCCTTCAAGGTAAAAATAACAGTACTATGATGTTATTTGTTTTTTACTATGTTGACATTTACAATGATGGTGCAAAAGCAATGGCAGGTAAAACTGCAAGTGTCTCAGCAGGAATCAAGGCAGAGGACTGTCCTAGCTTGCTGCTGTCACAAAGTACCATAGACTGGGTGGCTTAAACAACACGTTTATTCTCTCACAGTCTTGGAGGCCAGAAATCCAAGACCAAGGTGTTGGTATCTGGTGAGAGCTCTCTTTCTGGCTTGAAGCAATCTCACTGTGTCCTCACATGGCCTTTCTTCTGTGTGTGTGCAGAGTGAGATCTCTAGTGTCTCCTTCTCCTCTTATGAGGATACCAGTTCCATTGGGTTAAGGTCCCACCCTTATAATCTCATTTAACCTTTAAGTATCTTTTAAAGGCCCTTCTAATCACCAATGTGACTCCAAATATAGTCCCACTGAGGACTGGGGCTTCAACATATGAATGTGGTGGGGGGCAGGCACATTCAGTCCATAACAGACACCAAACTTGACTAGTATGCACTGCCTTACACTTACAGGTTAAAAATGTTCAGTTTCACTTAAGAATGCTCCTGATAGCATTTAATTATTAATTTTATTAAAAGTTGTTTTATTAAAGCTTCTCCACTTGAGAACAAGTCTTTTTAATAGTGTGTGATTAAAAGACAAGTACACATAAGACATGTCTGCCTCATACTGAAGCAAAATGGTTGCATTGATGCAAAGCACTTGTGTGATTGAGTTGCCAGTTGAACAAGTCACAGAGCATCATTTTTACTTGAATGACAGAATGAAGGGAGCCTGTCTCATCAAGAAAAATAATTGATTGTATCTACTTCCAATAATAAAGTTCAAGTTTTTAAGCTAAAATTAGAATTCAAAAAACCCATATCCTGCTTCCATGAGCTTGAGTGCTTGTCAATAAATAAAGACTTCTCTGATGAGTTTAGTGGTAATTCTAACAAATGTTATTTTTTGATATTATATAATGAAATGATATTAGAAACCAAGATCTGGGGGCAAGATATGCTCGTTGCATGAAACGAGTGAACATTTGGAAGAGCTGCGTAACACAGTGGACCAATATTTTCAAATGACTAATTAATGCATGATGGTATAAAATCATGCACTTATTAAAGATCCATTCAAAGTGAAAGACAGATCAATCGATATTAATGTAACAGAGTATGAAAAGTCTATAGATACAGTTTTAGATTCCATACGGCAAGTAACCTTTAAGAAACTACCAGTTATAGGGCTGGGTGCAGCAGCTCACACCTATAATTCCAGCACTTTGGGAGGCTGAGAGGGGAGGATCGCTTGAGCCCATGAGTTTCAGACCAGCCTGAACAATGTAGGCCCAACCTCGTCTCCACAAAAATAATTAAAAAATTAGCCAGGCACAGTGGCATGTGCCTGTAGTTCCAGCTACTCGGAAGGCTGAGGCAGGAAGATTGCTTGAGTTCAAGAGTTCAAGGCTGCAGTTAGTTATGATCACATCATTACATTCCAGCCTGGGTGACAGAGGGAGACCCTGCCTCTTAAAAATAAAAAAAAATAGAAACTATCACTTGTAGAAGAATTTTGATGTCATTTAAAAGACAAATACCCACATTTATTTGAAAAGACAAAATATTCCTCTCATTTGCAACTGTTTGTGTGAGGTTGCATGTTTTCATATACTTCAATCAAAACAACATAGTGCAAATTATGTTGCAGTGAATGCAGATGTGAGAACCTTGTTGTCTTCTATTTTTTTTTTTGGAGACGGAGTCTAGCTCTGTCACCCAGGCTGGAATGCAGTGGTGCGATCTCGGCTCACTGCAACCTCTGCCTCCCGGGTTCAAGCGATTCTCCTGCCTCAGCCTCCCGAGGAGCTGGGATTACAGGCACCCACCACCACGCCCAGCTAATTTTCGTATTTTTAGTAGAGACAGGATTTCACTGTGTTGGCCAGGCTGGTCTCGAACTCCTGATCCTCCCGCCTTGGCCTCCCAAAGTGCTGGGATTACAAGCGTGAGCTACCGTGCCGGCCAAATCTTGCTGTCTTCTAGTAAGCTCATTAAAGAGATTTGCAAAAATGTAAAACTATGTTACTCCTCTCGCTAAACTTTTATTGAAGAACATTATTTTTTGCATAAAAGTATGTTAACATGTAATGTGTTTTATGGTCATTTAAAAATGAGTAAATAAATATTTAAACATTTTCTAAGTTTTAATTTCTAATGTGGTAAATATTGATAAGCATAACCCATATCAACAAATGTTCTTTGGAATGTTCAACAAATTTTAAGAGGATTAATGGTTCCTAAATCAAGAGTTTCAGAACCACTGTTCTAGGGCAATTTACCTGAGTTTGATTTTATTTACAATTCATTAAAGCTTATATACTATGAAGACATGTTAACTTGCATGTTTTAATCTAGAAGAGGTGCAAATCATTTCTATCCACTAGAAATGATAACCTATGGTTTTATCATCTTGTAGAACACCAGCCAGCTTTGTATCCAACCTAATCTTACTCGAATGCTTTGTCAAAATGTTTAATGTCCACTTCCTCAAAATGCTTTTGAACCAGCTTTACCATATCATTGTTAATTTGCTGAAGAAATCTTGGATATGTGTTCATGATATATTTGTATGAGCGTCATGCTTTTTACTTAAGATTATACTTTGACAGACACTAGACTAACAACACATGTATATATGACGTATATATGTATATACATACTATACACACACATACACGTACATATTTCACAACGATGGCATACGGATTCTCTATTCTGAATCTAGCTCTTTCCACTTAATATACGTGAATGCACTCACTCTTTATTTTCTTTTCTTCATCTTGATTTTCTTCTGATGCAACGCCCTGAGTTTAACTCACAGATCTGTTAATAAGAAACCCATACATCCCACATATACGCATTTTCCCATATCTGGCTCACTAACAAAAAGCTTACCGTAGCCCCAGCTGTAACCATAGGTTCCGAATACCCAGGCTGGAATTCAACACAGAAATAAGAAAGGATCCACAGACAACGTGACAAAAAAAAAAAAAAAAAAAAAAAAAAAAAAAAAAAAAAAAAATCCGAGCAGTCACGTGACACTGCACGCCCCGTAATTTTTTTCCGCCCGCTTCAAACATGGCGGTCAAGCCCCCGCAGCGCAGCAGCAGCCACGGGCCTCCTTCCGCGTAGGAACCTTCTTGCTGCCCTTGTTGGGCTCTTTTGTCGAAGACCACCTCAAGGCAAAGCCCCTGGGGCAGCTGGGTCCGGGGAAAACAGCCCGGGGCCGCGAGGGCCGAACGAGCACAGACCGGAAGTTCCGCAGCCGCGCCGTCCGGCGGAGCCGTTGGCTGCGGACGCCGGAAGTGGCCAGTCGGCAGGTCTGAGGCGGCGCTCTGTGTGTGAAGCGTACCTAGGGCGGGAGGCGACATGGAGCCAGGGGCGGCCGAGCTGTACGACCAGGCCCTTCTGGGCATCCTGCAGCACGTGGGCAACGTCCAGGATTTCCTGCGCGTTCTCTTTGGCTTTCTCTACCGCAAGACAGACTTCTATCGCTTGCTGCGCCACCCATCGGACCGCATGGGCTTCCCGCCCGGGGCCGCGCAGGCCCTGGTGCTGCAGGTGAGGCGGCCGGGCCTGCGGTCTGGGGAGCCGCCGCCCCCAGCCTGCCCTGACTCCTGGCGCCCGCTCCTCCAAGCTCTCCCAGCCTGTTTCCTCCTTTTCCTGGTGTCCTGGGGTTGAGCTTGCGAGAATGGCTTCAGTAATTTGAAGCGCGGATTGGATGTCAGCTTATTCCGCTGAGGGAGCAGCCGGGGTTCGCTCCGGACGTCCTGAGGTTTCAGAAGTAGTAAGCCGACTGTTAAGAGCCCTACTCAGCACCCGGCAGCGCGTACCCCTCACGGTGCTGGGGGCTGCTAGTCAGGGAGCGAAATCCATGCAGGCCAGACAGAAGGAAGGACATTTACAGCAACAGAAACGTGCATGCCCCAGAACTACCAAAGACTTGAGCTGGCGGGGATGACGGAGGCATTGTGTTGATCAATGGGTGTGGCCGCTTGTTTGAAATGTGACTTCCCAGGTCAAAGACTGTCATTGTAGTGATTATTAAAATTTCATTTGAACTTAATTCCGTACTTTCCAGGTTAAGTTTATTGTATGTTGGAAACGCTGACAGTACTCATTCAGTGAAGTTGAATGGGCACTTTTGAATGTAGTGGTAAGCAACCGTTTGCTGAATGTAGTTTACACTCTTAGTTGCCACAGGTACGGGTGATACGGGTGTTTAAGTAACGGTTTCTCTTTCCTTGTGACACTTACAGTTAAAGAGAGAAAACCCAGAAAGTAATAGAAAACTTTGTAAGGGCAATTATTTGATGGAGCCCATTGTAAAGAAAAGAAATAGAAATGATGGTTGAGAAGTGAAGAAGGTTTTATAAGAGAGGTGGGACTTCTGATGAGATTAAAAGAAACTATTCAGCCAAGCATTAAGCCTATTTGTAGAAACCCAAGAAGATAGAAATGCTGATGATACCTCCCCCAGTTCTCTAGATGTTACAGTTTATAAAGTGCTTCAGATGTTTCCTCCTGAAGTCTTAATGCATGCTGCAGGTTGATTAGATGTTACTTTCCTCAGCAGAAGCCAAAGCTTTGAATGTCTTGGTAGCTACCAGGGTAATAGGGTCAAATGAGGAATGGGGTTCCATTAGGATTCAATTTCAGAACTTAAGGCTATTCCTCGTCCTTGTCAGTGGCATAAGTGCCATCTTAGTGATGAGAGAGCTGTTGGAGGTGGCCTTTAGCAGGATCTTATGGCAGGTTAATGAAGTCTTGCCATTTGATCTTCAGTGTCTCTGTGAAATAGAGAAGTTTCAAGTTTACGTACCAATTCAGCAAGATTAAGTGATTTGACCAAGAACACACAGCCAGTTCACCGTAGAGCTGGAACTAAACATTTCGTTTTGTGGATTCCAAATCTTTCTGTTCTATTATTTAACCATTCCGTAGTAGTATGAGAACACTTTTGTCTAGGATGATTGTAGTTTGCAGAAAGGTGTGGAGGAGAAAGGAGTATATACTGAGTAATATGTATAGTACCAGATGTTTTATATTCTGGGCTCGTTATCTTATTTAACCCTTAACATAACCTGAGAGGTTGGTCTTTGTTTCACAGATGAACTGACAGAGCACTCATTTACCTGGTAACACCTCTTATAAGACGCTTCCATAGGTTAGGATTTGGTGACCAGTCTAATGAAGTAGTGGAGATGGGGAGCAGGGATGGAGGAAGGGGAGGGATGGGTCAAAGATGATCCAAGGTTTCAACTTGGGTGACTGGAATAGTGATAATGCATTAACTGAACTGTCACCTGGGTTTAGGGGAAAAAGTTCAGTTTTAGACAGGTTGAACTTGAAGTTGCAGATAGGAGTCCCTGCCCATAGGCTATTGGAATTACTGGACTAGATCTTTTGGGAGCTAGAGCAACTGTAGTGGTCTGAGGGAGAGAGAAGAGCCAAAGGTGAAGAACAGGCCTTGGGGAATAATCTTGGTGGAGAGCAATAAGTTTCACAGAAACCAAGGGGACAGCAGTCTCCAGCAGATGGTTAAGAGAGGTGTCATGTTTTCTGGAAGTGGTTCTCAACCATCAGCATCGCTTAAGGAACTTTTTTCTTTTTTTTTTTTTTTCCTCGGGATGGAGTCTTACTCTGTCGCCCAGGCTGGAGTGCAGTGGCATGATCTCAGCTCACTGCAACCTCCGCCTCCTCGGTTCAAGCAGTTCTCCTGCCTCAGCCTCTTGAGTAGCTGGGATTGCAGGCGTGCGCCACCACGCCTGGCTAATTTTTGTGTTTTTAGTAGAGATGGGGTTTCACCATGTTGGCCAGGCTGGTCTCGAACTCCTGACCTTGTGTTCTGTCTGCCTCGGCCTCCCAAAGTGCTGGGATTACAGGTGTGAGCCACTGCGCCCGGCCAAGGAACTTTTAAAAGCACATATTCCTGGATATTTTGGTTGGGTAGATCAGGGTGAATCCTGGGAACCTGTTTTTTTTTTTTTTATCTTTTTTTTTGAGATGGAGTCTCATTCTGTTGCCCAGGCTGGAGTGCAGTGGCGCAATCTTGGCTCACTGCACCTCCACCTCCCAGGTTCAAGTGATTCTCCTGCCTCAGCCTCCCGAGTAGCTGGGATTACAGGCATGCACCACCATGCCCGGCTAATTTTTGTATTTTTAGTAGTAGAGATGGGATTTCACCGTGTTGGCCAGGCTGGTCTTGAACTCCTGACCTCAGGTGATCACCCGCCTCGGCCTCCCAAAGTGCTGGGATTACAGACATGAGCTACCGCGCCTGGCCAGAACCTGTTCTTTTATCCACAAAAGCTCATTTGACAGGTTTGTAAAGGTGATTTCAGTATTGACAAGGGTTTTATTGTGGGGTGGGACAACACTGCGTGAGACTGAGTGACTTGGTACTAGCATAACATTATTCATGGTAGTAGGTGATCTCCTGACCTCCCCACTCCTACTCATCTGCCTCTTAGGGTTTTTTTTTTTTTTTTTCTGTCCCTAACTTGATGGCATAAGACTCCTTCCTGTGGTCTGCCCCTCCACCCCCACCAGAAGTGGGATGCTTGGTGTCTCTGCTGAATATAGGCACAGAAGAATTTGGATGGGAGTGCTGGGCTGCATCATTGTGGAACTTCAAAGCGTTCCCTTAATATTTTGGGGAGTACAGTGTTGGTGTAGAGTTAGGCAGCTCATACGTTTTCTCCTAAAAGTTTGCGTAGCCTGGATACACAGCTTGAAGAACCTCAGTAGGAATGATGTATGTGAAAATTGCATTCCACTTTATAATACATTAGTATGTTTTAAGACAAAAATAGTTTAGACCAACAAGCCATTCTTTATAGTCGATAATGCTGTTTTTTTTGGAGTCCATTTTGAGAAGTGCTCCTTTGTAGAAGTCCTCGAAACTAGAATCAGGAAAGCTAGCTACATCCTGTTCCTCACGTAAATTGTTGGGAAATCTTGGGAGAGTTACTTCACCTCTTGTCAGCTGAGAAGATTGATTGGAGGTTACAGATTAGAGTTCTCTTCCAGCTCTATGTTCTATGACTCTAGAATGAGTACTGAGAACATGTGATGGTTGGGAGGTTGGCAGTGGTTGCACTTCCAGGTGGTGTGAATGGGTAGGTCAGAGAAGGCCTGATGTACTGAGTGAGCAGAGGCAGCGACATGGTGAGGACTATTAAGTCCGGGGGTTCTGTGTTAGAAGTCTCAGGTGTTAAGAGAGAGAGATCTTGTTGCTTTGCTTTTGTGGAGTGAAGATGGATCTTGTTGCTTTGCTTTTGTGGAGTGAAGATGAAGATCTGGAGTATCAGGAGGATGAGCAACTCTGAGAGCAGTGGACTCAAAGCGGTAGAGACACTAATGTTAGAATCAAGTCAGGGCTTCAGGTTATCTGCAGAAGTAAAAATGGTTCTGGTGTTGTTTCCAGTTTTTAACCTTTTAGGATTTTATTGATTTTTTTCCCCTCTGCCTACATCATCATCTCCCCGCACTGTTTGGTGTGTGCTGCGTAATTTTTTTACTTCTTTTGCCAGCAGGAGCTGGGGCAAGTTACGTAACCCTTCCAAGCCTTATTTTTTCTCATTTTTGAAATGTTGATGCTGTCTTCTTCACAGTATTTTTGTGAGGGTTTTGAGAGAATGTTTGTAGAATAATTTGACACAGTTAGTCTGTTAGCACCCTTTTGACTGCCTGCGCAGTGCACAGAACATTGTTATTTAATACCTGTCCGCATTCTAGCCTTTTGGAATCTGACTCCCACCCATGTCCCAGGTTGCTCTCTCAGCCTTTCCTCCCTCCAGTTATTGCAAGAGCTTTTGCCCTTCCTTGACAAGCCTATTCTTGGAGCTATGGCATTTCTTCCAGTGGTTCCCTGTGGAAGATGTGCCTCTCATTTAAGGTCTAACTGGGATCCTCCTTGTTCCAAGAAGTCTCCCTAGATTTCTTTCGCCAGACATGCTCATTCCCACCCATACTCTGACAGGGAATTGAGGGCTTTGTCACGCCCTCTCTTGTATCAGAGTTTTCATGTGTGGGTATGTCTTGACTGTACTTTTTTGGTAGAGAGGTCCCAGCACCTTCATGGGTGTGACTGTTTCCCAGAAAAGGTTAAGAGCTTGTTTACACACCAGAATTTTGAGTTCTTAGGAGGCAGCAGAAATCATTTTGATGTTTTTTGTGCGTGTGTTTCTTGCACACTGTAGGCACATAGTAGATGTTTGTTGAATTGAATGTCCATGCAGTGTGGTGAAAAATAGCAGCAGTCCAGTAAACCTGGTTCCATTGTGGGAATTGAAGTTCAGCCATATTTTCATGTTTCATTTGTGAGTCTGAATTTTGGTGGCTTTATAACCCACAGTTGTACCAGGACCGTGTATTCTTTGCATTGTGAACAAGACTGGGGTCTGTAAAATAATGACAACAAAGACCATCTAACTGTACATCTTTGAGGTATGTAAATATTGTTAGCCTTGGCTTGTAAGTTTTTGATTTCGTTGATTTTGGAATCCTCCTGTTAAACACTGTTTACCTGTCAGCTTTTGGTGAAGTGACAGTGCATTTCCATTTTGCCAGTGGGAAAACTTGTCAGTTTATGGCTTTTAGTTCTCTCCTTCACAGATTTTACCACATTTCTACAAGATATGTGGTACAGTATTGGGCAGATGAACTGATTGCTGGATTGGTGTTTGATTTTAGGTATTCAAAACCTTTGACCACATGGCCCGTCAGGATGATGAGAAGAGAAGGCAGGAACTTGAAGAGAAAATCAGAAGAAAGGAAGAAGAAGAGGCCAAGACTGTGTCAGCTGCTGCAGCTGAGAAGGAGCCAGTCCCAGTTCCAGTCCAGGAAATAGAGATTGACTCCACCACAGAATTGGGTGGGCGTCAGGAAGTAGAGAAAGTGCAGCCTCCAGGCCCACAGGACCCTGCGAAGGAAATGGCCCATGGCTCACAGGAGGCAGAAGCTCCAGGAGCAGTTGCTGGTGCTGCTGAAGTCCCTAGGGAACCACCAGTTCTTCCCAGGTGGGAATTTCTACTTTGCAGCTTCCTTCTTTTTTGCTTAACATCTGGTGTTTGGGTTTGTCCATAATTCATTCTTAGTTTGTAACACATCAATTCTTGATCTCAGTATTTATTTAGCTCTTCATATTTGTAAACTGCTGCATTACAGTCTTTCAGTTATGTAGGATGGTAGGTCAGTTGGCTTAAGGTCAGTTCCCTCATTAGGTAAGGTCAATAGTCATACAACCATTTGAGATCCGGAGCCAAAATTAGAGCACTTGACTCCTCTCACAAAGACCTAACTTTATCTTTGTTTAGAGGCTTAGCCTCAGCAGCTCGATTGTTTGTGTTTTTCTCTCTGCAGGAGCACTGCTAGGATTTGCTCATCATGCCTGAGGTATAATGGACACCTGAAATGACAGTCTGTTTTAGGGGACTGGATTCACATCCTGGCTATGTCGCTTCCTGAATGTGTTACCTTGAGCAAGCAGTATAACCTTTCTGTGTCTCAGTTTTCTTCTCTATAAAATGTAGGTGATAATAATAGTACCTGTCTCATAGAGCTGTTGTGAATTTTAAATGAGCCAATGGTCAAGCAGCTAATGAGCAGTAGAGCTTGAATATGACGTAAGGTTTCTCTGAATCAAGCCTCTTGCTGTACTTGTACTCACTTTTTAGGAGTTATGTTTCGTAGGTACTCTAAACTTAGTTATACAGTCCTTCCTTACAGTCTGAGTGAGAAGAGCTGATGCCTTCTTGTGTGGGAGTTGTAGCAGTGTCTACAAGACAGCCACGAGTCTCCTGGCCTGCTTTGTTTTTTTTTGGAAAATTCACTCTCTTCCCTCCTTGATAGGATGGGTCACCTGTGTCCTCCCAAATCCCCGCCACCTTGAGTTCTCTTCTGTTTTTCTCACTCCTATACTCTCTTTCTGACCTGTTTTGGGGGAGATTGTTTGTGTGCATGCACAGTTTTTAATAGAGACCGGATCTTACTCTGTTGCCCAGGCTGGAGTGCAGTGGCGTGATCATAGCGCAATATATGAGTTGAACTCTTGGGCTCCAGCAGTCCTCTCGCCTCAGCCTCCTGAGTAGCTGGGACCATAGGCATGCACCACCACATCTGGTTAATTTTGTAATTTTTTGTAGAGATGTCTGCCACTATACCTGGCTAAATTTTTAGAATATTTTCTTGCTGTATTGCCTAGGCTGTGGGGGAGTTTTTGGGTTTTTTTTCTAGTTAATGAAGCAAAGTGAACAACTTGGAATGGCTTATAAAATATGGAGTAAGAGAAAATAAGTTTTGTAAAGACAGGAGGGGCAAGATTGCAGAGTCTTAAAGTCCAGGCTGACTAATGGAGTTCAGAGAAAACAATTGTTTGATGGCAGAACCAAGCTGATAGAGAAGGGGAGCAGCTCTTGAATATGGAGCTCTGGATGAGAAGGGGTGAAATAAGGATTTAGAGATTGGAAGTGGGGAGTATAGGGTGGAAGGCAGACATCTGATATTTCCTTGCAGATCTTTTTAAAGTATTTTTTATAGTGCAGATCTGCTGATAGTGAATTCTTTCAGCTTTTCTGTCTGAAAATGCCTTTATTTCATCTTCCCTTTCTGAGAATATTTTTGCTGGTTATAGAATTGCAGGTTGACTCTTTTTTATTGTTTTTGTTTTTCTTTAAACATTTTAAAGACTATCATTCCATTGTCTTCTAGCTTGTACTGTCTCTGATGAGAAGTGAGTAGACATTCGTTTTTCTCCTGTGTGTGAAATATCCCCATTCTGTTGTTATATCAGTTCCTTTATTATCATTAGTTCGAGCAATTTGATTAAGATTTACTCAGGCATGATATTCCTTGTGTTTGTATTATTTGGGGACTTTTGAGCCCACACACACACACACACACAAACACACACACACACACACTTAGGAGGTCTGTTTTCTCTTTGTCCTTCCTTTGGAGTATTTTCTGTTGACCTGCCTTCAACTTTACTGTCTTTTCTCCTTTAGTGTCTAATCTTTAGTTAAACTCGTCTAATAAGTTCTTAATTTCAGATAGTTTATTTTTCAGCCCTGCAGGTTCCCTTTGATTGTTTTTTATGGCTTTGATTTCTACCTTGGTTTGCCGTTAAATCCTTCGATATACTTACAATAGTTTAAAGTCTTTATCTGCTAATTCCATTATCTCTGTGATTTCTTGGTTTATTTCTATGGATTGAGTTTTCTTCTGATTTTGGGTTACATTTTCTTTCAAATGTCTGATAATTTTTTACTGGATGCTAGACATTAATGAATGTTATGCTGTCGAGTCTGGGTTTTGATTTCTTCTGTTGAGTGTTGAGTTTTGTTCTTGCAGGCAATTAATTTATTTGCTGATCAGAATGATCTTTTTTGAAGCTTGTTTTTTATTTGTATTGATTGATCAATTGATTGTAAAGATGGAGTCTTAATATGTTACTCAGGCTAATCTTGAACTCCTGGTCCCAGATGATCTTCCCACCTTTGCTTACCAAAGTGCTGGGATTATAGGTGTGCACTGATGTGTCTGGACTTGTTTTTCAGCTTTGTTAAGCCGTGTCCAGGGTACTTTTATTTTAAAGCTAGCTTAGTCTTTTAAGACATGCCTTTTTGGGGCTTCTGAGTGCTCCAGCTGTTAGTGAGGTCTTTCCATTCTGGCTGGTTGAGGCTTGAACGTCTCCTAGCTCTAGGGATTGTCCATGTCAGTTACCCAGGTTTCCTGCTTGTCTCATGGAGTTGCACTTTACACATGTGCAGTTTTGTATTCAGCCAAAGACGCAAGGGGATCCTATGAGGTTTTTTGGAGTTCTTTCTATGTGCAGCCTCCTTACTAGTAGTCTTTCTGTAAAATAATCAGATGTAAGAATGAAGATTGAATATACAAAGTTGTTTGTCATAGTCCGCTTAGGCTGCTATAACAAAATAATATAGCCTGGGTGGCTTATAGACTACAGAAATTTATTGCTCACAGTTCTGGAGACTGGAAGTCTAAGGTCAAGGTACTGGCAGATTCAGTGTCTGGTGAGGGCCCACTTTCTGATTCATAGTTACCTTGCTGTGTCCTCAAATGGTGGAAGAGGTGAGAGAACTCTCTCAAGTCTTTTATGAGGGCACTAATTCTAGTCATGAAGGCAGAGCCCTAATCACCTCCCAAAATACTAATCCCAATATCTTGGGATTAAGATTTACCATAGGAATTTTGGGACACAAACATTCAATCTATAGCATTGTTCACTTCAGTTCTATTTATTCCAACATTATTTATATTAGCAAAATTTTGGAAGGATGCTGAATTTCTATAGTAAGGGAATGGATAAATAAATTTATAAAATGCTTTTAAAGACTACTGACATGGTTATTGTGATGGTCAGTTTCATTTATCAGTTTGGCTAAGTTACAGTCCTGATTATTCAGTCAAACACTCATCTTGGCATGGCTGTCAAGGTATTTTGTGGATGTGATGCAAGTTAATAATTGGTTGACTTTAAGTAAGGGTGATTGTCCTAGGTGATCTGAGTGGGCCTGATCTATCAGCTGAAAGCCTGAAGAGCACAGCAGAGCTCCCCTGAAGTAGAAGAAATTTCTCCGATGGACAGCAGCTGCACTCAGTTTCTGGAGAGTTCCACATTGGCCTGCTATGTGGATTTCAGACTGGCCTAGCCAGCCCCCACAATCATGTAAGCCAATTTCTTGCAGTAACTCTCTTAATGAATACACTTATCCCTTGGTATCTGCAAGGGATTGGTTCCAGGTCCCTCGTGGATACCAAAATTCATGGATGCCTAGGTCTCATATAAAACAGTATAATATTTGTGTATAACCTATGCACATTCTCCCATATACTTTAAATTATCTCTAGATTACTTACAATCCCTAATACAATGTAAATGCTGTGTAAATAGTTGTTACACTGTATTATTTGGGGAATAATGACAAGAAGTTTGTACGTGTTCAGCACAGACAAAACAATCCATTTTTTTTTTTTTTTTTCAAATTTTTGGATTTTTTTTTTTTTTGATATGGGTCTTGCTCTGTTGCCCATACTGGAATGCAGTGACATGATCTTGGCTCACTGCAGCCTCTGCCTTCTGAGCTCAAGCGATCCTCCCACCTCAGCCTCCCAAGTAGCTGGGACTACAGGCGTGCGCCACCTTGCCCAGCTGATTTTTGTATTTTTTTGTAGAGATAGGGTCTTACCATGTTGCCCAGGCTGGTGTCGAACTGGTGAGCTCAAGTGATCCACTCGCCTCAGCCTCGTAAAGTGCAGGGATTACAGGTGTGAGCCACCATGCCTGGCCTTTTTTTGGGAATATTTTTGATCTGCAGCAAATATTTCGATAAATATTTTTTGGGACTATTTTGATTTGGGATATGGAACCCATGGATGGCGAGGGCTGACTATATCTGCTGCTTCTGTTTCTTTGGTGGAACCTTGACTTTTACAAATATTTTCATGATATAATGTTAAGTGAGAAGGGGAGAATTCAAACTATATAGTCTAATATCAAATTTGAAAACTTTAAAAATTATATATGTAGAAAAAAAGCTGGAAGAAAATAGTAGTAGTAATCACAGAGTGGTGGAATTGTGAGTGTTCTTCATTTTTATCTTTGTCCCTTACTATATTTTCTAATTTTTCTGTAATGACCATTTATCTTGTTTTAGTAATTTTTTTGTATTCCTTTTATGATCTCTAAAAAATGAAAAGAGGGGATTGGTTTTGATTTCTGAGTAATAGACTAGAATAGCTACTTTGTTGTTTTGTAGAGACCCTATTTTAAAATTCTTGAACCAATAGATTTTGTTCTGGGTTAGAATTAGAGTTAGTTTTGTGAGTTCTACCTTAAAAATAAGTATAGAGTGAAGACTTGGATATGTTTCACAAAAGCTAACCTTTCTACTTCGTAGCTCTTTGTTCAGAATAGACTGGTACCGCAAGAATCCTAATCAAACATTTCCAAGGACTGGAACATTCTCAGCTTCAGTTACTTGTTTTCCTTGAACAAAACAGGAAGTTGTGGCACCGATCTCTAGTTATACCTGAAATGTAGTGTTTTAGCAGATTTGAAAATAGAATGTGAAAGACCATCCTTTTCCTTGTTCTACCTTTAGCTGTACCCCAAGTCCTCCCACCAGTGTTCAGGATGGTTTATCCTGTAAACTGTAGATCTGCAGTTCTTTTAATTGAGTAATTTAAGGTAGTTATTCTGTAGAAGACCACACAGAAGCATCACCTTTTGTGGGCACTCTGTCTAAAATCTAAGAATCTATGTCTTAGATTGCTGGTATCTGATGACTCTTACTTGACACGTTTTTTGGTTCTAACCAGTATTAGGCAAAAACTCCCTTTTTGTATACTACAGTAAAGTCACATCACATGCTTATTTAATTTAAATAAATTCAGGGTAAGTGCTGGGAAAGAAAGAAGCAAGATTAAAAATAATGTATTTATATTTTGTATATATGTATTTTGAATTTTATTTTTTTAAAGACAGGATCTTGCTGTGTTTTTCAGGCTGAACTCGAACTTCTGGGCTCAAGTAATCCTCCCGCCTCTATATATGCATTTTTATTGTAAGGTGTTCATTACTGTATATAGACAATTGTTTTGTGTTCTAGTAAAGTATAATTTATGTAACAATACAATTCATTCCTTTTAGAATAGTTTATGACTTTGGACAAATGTAGTCTTGTAACCACCACAGTCAAGATAGATGACCAGTATGGTTTGGCTGTGTCCCCACCCAAATCTCATCTTGAATTGCAGTTCCCATAATCCCCACGTGTCGTGGGAGGGACCCGGTGGGAGGCAGTGAATCATGGGGGCAGTTATATCCATGTGGTTCTCGTGATAGTGAGTTCTCATGAGACGGTTTTATAAGGGGCTTTTCCCCCTTTGCTCGGCACTTCTTCCTGCTGCTATGTGCAGGAAGAAGGATGTGTTTACTTCCCCTTCTGTCATGATTGTAAGTTTTCTGAGGCCTCCCCAGCCATGCTGAACTGCGAGTCAGTTAAACCTCTTTTCTTTATAAATTACCCCACCTTGGGTATGTCCTTATAGCAGCATGAGAATGGACTAATACAATAACATTTCCACTGGTGCCAGACTCCCAGATCCTGGCAACCTTGTGTCTGTGTTCTGCCCTAAAGCTCTTGCAGCATACATTGTTATTTATACATAATAATGTACAGGTTTCATTTATAGTATTTTTGGGGTGATTTGGGGGAAATTTTATTTTGACCTAATTTTACCATCACTCTGATTTTGGCATCTCCCTGACTAATAACCTACAACTGGCCTGAATTTCATTCTTGCTCCTGCCAGGACATGTCAAATGAAGATCAGAAATGCCCCCACCCCAGTGCTTAAAGTAACGTATCTTTTTCTTTTCTTAGACAGAGTTTTGCTCTTGTTGCCCAGGCTGGAGTGCAATAGCATGATCTCGGCTTACTGCAACTTCCGTCTCCCAGGTTCAAGTGATTCTCCTGCCTCAGCCTCGCAAGTAGCTGGGAGTGCAGATGCCTGCCACCATGCCTGGCTAATTTTTGTATTTTTTTAGTAGAGACAGGGTTTCAACATATTGGCCAGACTGGTCTGAAACTCCTGACCTTGGGTGATCCACCCGCCTTGGTCTCCCAAAGTGCCGGAATTACAGGCGTGAGCCACCGCGCCTGGCCCAAAGTAAATAACCCATCTTATTCCTCAGAGAAGAGAGAGAATTTGAGCACACAGATATTTCCCTATTTGCACAAGATAGCATCAGAGAATGTGCTTATATTCTGTAAGGATACTTTACAGTTTTAATAGTTGTTCAGGCTGGGTGTGGTGGCTCATGCCTGTAATCTCAGCACTGTTAGAGGCTGAGGCCGGCTGATCATTTGAAGTCAGGAGTTTGAGACAAGCCTCACCAACATGGTGAAACTCTGTCTCTACTAAAAATACAAAAAATTAACTAGGTGTGGTGGTGCGTGCCTGTAATCCCAGCTACACAGGAGGCTGAGGCAGTGGAATTGCTTGAACCTGGGAGGTGGAGGTTGCAGTGAGCTGAGATTGTGCCACTGCACTCCAGCCTGGGCGACAGAGCAGAGTGAGACTCCATCTTAAAAAAAAGAAAAAGAAAAAAAAAAAAGAATTGTTCATAGTAAAGACTTTGTAAAAAGTGAAAAGTGCCATTTGAGCCTCAGTGTTTATTTAATACTAGACTGGGTGACCAGTGCCTGCAGACATGATTAGCACTGTGGAAGAGAGGGGCGCAAAGTCTGCAGCATCTTATGACATAGTCACTAATCAGGCATTTCTCAAGAGCTGCCTGTTAGGGTTTGCTTTTTGGATGACCTCACAGTAGGGTTTGGTGTTGGTTTCCTGGGCATGGGCCGTCAGTGTCAACTTTCATAGCACCTGCAGTTCAGGCTCTTGACCTGCAGGTGTTGCTGTAGACAGTGGGATGGTGACTTTGCCTTTGCTCGTGCTGGGATGCTGACAAAAATCTCTGAAAGGCTGTGTCAGTTCTGGGCTTTTCCTTTTAAAAATCACGAGCAGAATTCTTTAACAAAGAAGAAGGAAAATATGGTAGCACTAAGAATGTCAGTTGCTGCCTAGAAACTGTTGTCTTTGTCCTGTGTGCTTGGACTGGGTGTCTTTTTGTCCTTTGGATGAGGAACAGAGTGCTCCAACACTGTTGGTGTGCACTGGGCAGTGACAGGGCCCTGGGTCCAACTAGGCCATTCCTCCTGCCCTGGACAGGGAAGCGGAGTAGTGGCAGTGTACAAAGAGGGTGTCAGGGAACAATTTGACATATTAACCCCTTCTAGGACAAGCCCATTAGAACATAATACCTGAGAAAACTGTTCAGTACTTTCTCTTGCTTTGGGTAGTGTGGCCTTTGTGCCCAGTTACAGGGACCTCGGTGCTTCTTGGGAAGGGAATGGCATCATTTGGAAGATAAATTTCAGGTTTCCTAATAGTGTCCTTGGCAGATACCTCATCATCATCATCAGGCTGCTCCCTCCTGTCTTGGTCTCTGTAGGTATGGGCACTCTTCACTCTTCTCATCAGCAAAGTTTTTTCCAGTAGTTCATCCCTTCGCTTTCCCCAGCAGGAAACCCTGCCTCCTTGGAGTTTGCACTTCATTTTACATTATTCCTTTATGGCTGGCTGTGCCCACATTTTCAGTGATTAGGGGCAGAGACTTACTCAGCCTTTCTCACTTCCTGGTCCTGTGTGAGGTGACCCCCAGTGCATGCCGAATTCCATTTCTTAGTAACTCTTCTTTGGTTTTGCTTACTGTTTTTGCCCAGTCTGCTATAACAAAAATACTGTAGCCTGGGTGGCTTGTAAACAACAGACATTTATTGCTGACAGCCTCTAGAGGAGGCTAGAAGTCCAAGATCAAGGTGCCAGCAGGTTCAGTGGTGAGGGCCCACTTCCTGGTTCATAGACCTCTGTCTTCTCATTGAGTTGTCGCATGGTGAAAGGGGCAAATGAACTCCCTTAGGCCTGTTTTATAAGGCCACTACTCATATTCACGAGGGCTCTGCCCTTATGACCTAATCGTCTCCCAGAGGCCCCACCTCCAAATAACATTACTTTGGAGGTTAGGTCTTTAACATGAATTTTGGAGAGACACAAACATTCCTTCTATAGCATTCACACACCTATCATGACATCTGTGGCTCTTGATGTCTCTCGGGTGGGCTGTCAGGAGAATAGAAAGTTGCCTGCGCTCCAGGCCTGAGACTTCTTTCCGTGTGTAGGCTCACACTGCCTGAGAAATTTGGATTCCTTGTTTCATCTTTAAACAGCTTCTTCCTTTACTAGTCGAGGCTTTTTCAGGTGCCCATTGCAGGAGACCCCTTTGTAGAGTCACGGGGGCTTAATCAGAATCCCCTTCTCTCCATATACCCAACCCCATAGACTGTGGTGAGGACTGAATGAGACCTGCTTAGCATGATTCCTGACAGAGTGTGCACTCAAGTAGATACTAGCTATTATCATTACTATTATCTCTCTTAAAAAAGAAAAAGCTTTTCATTTTTCTTTCGGATTATACTCAATGTACAATATTTGGAAAATACAGTTAAGTATGTAAAGAAAATCCCTTCACTTCCTATTAACTTTTCGGGATATTTTCTATGGCTTTTCTTTTCTTTCCTTTCTTCTTTCTTTTCCTCTTCTCTTTTCTTTTTTGAGACAGAGTCTTACTCTGTTGCCCAGGCTGGAATATAGTGGAGCACGGCGCAATTGTAGCTCAGTGCAACCTCGACTTCCTGGGCTCAAGCTATCTTCCTACCTCAGCCTCCTGAGTAGCTGGGATCACGGATGTGTACCACCATGCCTGGCTAATTTTTAAAAAATTTTTTATAGAGACGAGACTCCCTGTGTTGCCCAGGCTGGTCTCAAACTCCTGGGCTTAAGAGATCCTCCTGCCTCAGCCTCTCAAAGTGCTGGAATTACAGGCATGAGTGTCTGTGTCCAGCCTGTGTTTTTCTTGTGCATGTAAACATATACATAAATACATGTATGTATATTTATAAAATTTTATTACACTTTGCCTTCTTTTATGCTGAACAGCGTATCCTGAGCATTTCCTGCATTCCTTTTGCTGATTTTGAATTTGTGATGTAGACCAACCTGGCCAGTATGGTGACAGCCTGTCTCTATTAAAAATACAAAAATTAGCTGGGTGTGGTGGTGCGCGCCTGTAGTCCCAGCTACTTGGGAGGCTGAGGCAGAAGAATTGCTTGAACCCAGGAGGCGGAGGTTGCAGTGAGCTGAGATTATGCCACTGCACTCCAGTCGGAGTGACAGAGTGAGACGTCTCAAAAAAAAAAAAAAAAAAAGAAGATGAATTCGTGATGTACACTGTTGAGTGTTGTCTACCTGAAGTGGCTCGTGTTCTTGGATGAGGGCATATGCTGCATATTATGCACTGAGAGAGAATAATGAATAGAAAGCCAGAGGTTGAGGGATGTCTGTCTGTTTCCCCTCAGATTCAGCTATCCATGGACCCCACCTGGGGATTGAGCCCTAGGCCACCTGGCTCAGTCTCATCTTGTGTCATAGCTGCTATTTCACCTTTCCAGTGATTCACCTTGAAACTGCACCTTCTTTAAGAAAGCTCAGGCATAAGAAGCCTCCAAGCGATTTGACTTAAAACACAAGTCAGGAAAACCTGATTTAAGTTGTTAGGAGGACTTTTAAAAAATTCTCACAAGAAACATTGCATTTTTATTTTGTATTTTGCAGTTTATTTTTATTTTGCAGTGAAGGTTATATGCTTCATTTTTAGAAAGCAGTGTTGAGTTTGCTGGATATTGAAGTTATATCAGAAAATAACCTGGTATCTTAACATTTTCACAGTTGGATGGGTTCGGGGAGCATGTGGTCAGGGAGGAGGAAGAGGATTGTTAGAATCATCTGTGGAGTTTTTCCCCTGGAAAAAATATGTATTTCCAAAAATTGAGAACCAATGATCTGCTTCCTTTTTACAGGTGAAGAAATTGAGATGTACAATGGTCAAGTGCTTTGCTTAAAATCATACATTTAGAAGGCAGGGCCAGAGAGTTATTGGGAATTGAAGCAGAACTACCTCATGGACTAACTGAGGATTTATTTGCATTGCTGTGTTAGAAAAAAGCAACTAATTACCATACTATCTGAGAGATACTTTTTAAAAACTAGCCAATTTCTTTTAAAATAGCCAACTTCTATTTGAATATTTTTCTGTAATAATAGTTCTTTTTATGCTAGCTTGGTTTTTTTTTGATGTTAGAAAGGTAATATATGTACTTCACAAAATGTTTATTAGGTAGAATTTGAAATACAAAAGACAGTAGACAGAAGAACATGACTCCTCATGTGCTCATTGCCCAGTTCCAATAGCAGCCTGCTTTTCTCCCTCCTGGGTTATTTTGAAACAAATTCTGCCTTGTGTCATTTCATCTGTAAATATTTTCAGCCACTGTTTAAACTTCCAGTTTTCTTATAGTGTCCTAATTAAAAGAAAGTTTTGTTTGAATCAGGCTACTAATAAGGCTCCAAACATCAATGCCTCATAGTCAACCCTCCGTTTTTTTCTCTCTCTTTTTTTTTTTCCCTCAAAATTTATTTGGTAAAGTAAATCAAGTTGTTTGTTTGTATTTCCCACTAGCTGGATTTTGCTGATTGTTACCCACGTGTAGTTTAGCATGTCCTCTGTCCTATTTCCTATAAGTTGGAGTTGGATTTAGGGTAACATTTTTGGAAGTTAGGAGACTATGTAATAGAAGCAGGTTCTTCCTAAAGGTAACTGTTGTCAATATCATCTTTTGCAAAATTTTAACATTTTATATGTATGTATATATTTTCCCTACTATATATAGTACACATGCACAGACAAAAGCACATCTGTGAGTGTTGCCTTTGTCATATCCCTGGAATGTGCTGTGAACCCTTGCACTAGATAATCAGCTGACACTGATTGAATACTTCCTGTTGCCAGGTAGCTTCTCCTTAGTGTACACATAGGTTTTTCACTGTCCTCACAACTCTTTGAGGCTGGTCTGTTGCCTTCCCATTTTGTAGTTTAGGAAACTGACCCAGGCTCATGTTGTTGAGCAGTGGAACCTAGTTTGCCTTTGGGTCGTTTGCCCTGAGATTCTCCGCTACGTTAAAATGCTGATGTTCATATTGTTTGGTCCATAAAACATAAAATAAAATAAAATGCTTGGGTCCTTGCTCTAGAGATCTGATTTAATTGGTCTGAGTGTGGCCTCTTCTGTGTCATGTCTGGATTTTCAGAAGCTTTCCAGGTGACTCTGATGTGTGGCCAAGATGTTTATTAACTGCCATGTAGTATTCTGCTGTGTAGATCTTATTATTTAATGAGTCCCCAAGGGGTGTGTACTTAAGTTGTTTCCCGTGTGCCAGCATCACAAATGATGTTGCAATGAATATGCGTTTAAGTGTCTCTTGGAACATGTGTATGAATATCAGCTAAATGAATTCCCAGAACAGGAATTACTGGGTCAAAGGGTATGGCGTTTGTAATTTTGATGGATGTTGCTAAATTGGCCTCAGGGCGTTTGTGTCAGTTTGTTCTCTCACTGGTAGGTTGCTAGGTTGTCTCAGAGTACCCGACCCCATCCTAGGTGTTAGCCAGAGTCCCTAACTCCTTTCTGGGCTACTGTTACCTTTTCTTCTTTGGTTTTCTTTGAAATGTCATTCACTTTTGAAATAGCTTGGATTTAACTTTGTATATGTTTCTGTATTTTTTTCCATTCTGTGTATTTACAAATACTAAACCATTTGTTCAATTTGTTAGTACCACACTATTTTGTTTCATAGCTTTATAATACGTTTTGGCACTTGGTGGAACTAGTGTTTAATCTTTTTACCCCCAGACTTTTCTCAAATATTCCCGTAAATTAATTTTTGCGTATGAAAATTCTGTTGAAATATTCATTGAGAATACATTATGTTTTGGATTAGGGAGAATTGACATCTTTACATTATTGAGTCTTTTGGTCTAAGAAAAGGTTATGTCTTATTTACTCAAGTCTTGCTTTATGTTCTTCTGTAGAATTTTAATCTTTTTATTCAGTAAGTCCTATACACCAATATTGAATTCTCTTACTGGTTTCTAATAGTTTCGCAGTTGATTTTCTTGGATTTTCTAGGAGTGCAGACTATTTCTTATTTATAGTAGTATTTTAGTAACAACTATATTTAGTAATACGTCGTATATGTATTTGTCACATTTAGAATTCTAAATGTAATTGTATTTTTTTCCTCCTTCTCAAAATTTGTTGCTGAGCAACTGGAAGGATGGAACTGGCAGCCACTAAAGCACTGGAGGGGAAGTTTCTCAGGGTTGATTGGGGTTGGTCACGGCTTCCATCAATCTGAGAAGCTGACCAGTGGTCGAGGTGGCATTACTGAGTAGGTAGTAGACACACGAGTCTGAAGTTCTGAGAAGAGTAGGGACCGGGATGGGCATTTGGAAAACATTAGCATTTAGATGCATTTAACCATAGACTGGGTAAGATCACCGAGGCAGTGAGGGTGGATGGAGGAGACAAACCTGAGAGCATTCCAGGAGCCCTTGTGACCGGTGTAGTAACCCCTCGATTAGACCTGTTGCTTCATCTCTGGTTTGTTCATGGAGTCCGGATGAGCACCTAAAATCCTGTGTCACTTTGTGAGTCTTTGTCACCCCTTGCTTCTAAGAGGTATATCTAAGGTCTGTGTCACTTCTACTCTGTAGTGGCCTCAGTGTATCCCTGGGTAGGTGATTCTGTGTTCTCCATCCTGTGAGTGGTGGCTGTAAACACTTCTATGTGTTTACACACTCCTATGTGTTTACAAAAAATCTCTATGTGCCTTTCCTGTGCAAACTGTCCTTTGTATGTCTTTTCTTGTGGCCATTCATGCTTGCCCTGCTCATTCTGTCAGCAGAGAAGTCAGGAGGAGGGGAGTGGGACTGACCTAGATCACCTGGCCCTGAGCTGGTTGTTACCATGTACAGTTGGCCCTCTGTATCCTTCGGTTCCACATCTGCAGATCCAACTAACCTTGGATTGAAAATACTAAAAAAGCCAAAACCATAAAAAATAACAATACAACAATAAAAATAATACAAATAAAAAATATTTAACAACTATTTACATAGCATTTTCATTGTATTAACTATTACAAAGCTAAAGATTTTTTTTTTTTTTTTTTTTTTTTTTTGAGACAGTGTCTTTCTCTGTCCCCCAGGCTGGAGTGCAGTGGCGTGATCTCGGCTCACTGCAAGCTCCGCCTCCTGGGTTCACGCCATTCTCCTGCCTCAGCCTCCCGAGTAGCTGGGACTACAGGCGCCCGCCACCACGCCCGGCTAATTTTTTGTATTTTTAGTAGAGACAGGGTTTCACTGTGTTAGCCAGGATGATCTCGATCTCCTGACCTCGTGATCTGCCCGCCTCGGCCTCCCAAAGTACTGGGATTACAGGCTTGAGCCACCGTGCCTGGCCAAGATGATTTAAAGTATACATGAGGATGTGCATATGCAAATACTATACCATTTGATATCAGGGTATCAGGGACTTGAGCATTGTTGGATTTTGGTATCCTTAGGGCTCTTGGAACCAGCGCTCTGTGAATACCAAGGGACAACTGCATATCTACTCGTTGGGTGTCGTTTGTCGTCACCATGCAAGGCAAGAACTTTGTTTATTGTGGATTCTACTGCCTGGCACATAGTTGGTACTCAGTAAACAGCTGAACAAATAATGACTGAAGTTAAAAGTCACATTGAAGATGATCAACCTTTGAATTTTAACATATCTCATGAATGCCACTCTTCAGTAACATTTAGTTTTTCTCGTATTTTCACATTTGTGTATGTTCCCTGTCTTCTTAGGGCAACTCAGAGTTGTACTTTAAACTTGGTAGTAGTTTGAACTCTTGTTTTGGTTTGGTCAAAGTAAAGATAAATAAAAATAATTAAAAGTTAAACTTGCTAGTAGAGTCCTGAGGCCACTTCTCTGTCTTCCAGCCATTGTGCTGAGCCATCAGGCTGTCGGCTGCCCCTTCTAGTTTTGTTGTTTGTGCTCTTGCCCTTCTTTCCCTTCCCTCGTTGGCTGCTTCCCTTGCAGCCCCTGAGTTACAGATGCCCAGGACTATGCAGAGCCTGGTCCACACAGGCCTTGTGCTCTCTGAGCCATGCTGTGAGGGAGTTGGAGTGACCTAAGTTTTTGTATCTCCTTTAATTAAGCCAAGGAATTTGCTGTGGAAGCAGCATCTGAGTGACAGGCTAACATTGGGGGGACCTTAAGCCGAGCCTGGGCGTATAGGCAGCTCTGTCCTGTAGAATTTGCTTTGAGACCCTTTGGAATAAGTCATCTCAAATGACTTGGCTGTGAGTTCTGTGAGCTGAGAAATCAGATTTGGAGCCTGTTATCTGGTCTTTAAAATAGCAGCTTTGGGATTCTGAAGCGTGAGGGTCAGATCTGTGGTCTGGCTGCTGGCTGCTGTGGTATGAAGTCAGTGTTCTTAGCTAACCAAAGACTAGCATATTCTCTCTCATATAACTGTTAATGTCTGTTTATTTTTTGGTCTTTTAAAAAAATCTTTGAATTTTAGATAATTCACATCTACCAAAAAAAATTGCAGAAGTCATGCAAAGAATTCTCAAATATGCTCTTCACCCAGCTTCACCAAATGTTAGAGTCTTTTATAATGAGGGATTACCATTAGCTCATCTGTAGACCTTGTTTAAATTCCGCGTGTTGAATCATGTCCTTTATCCTTCGCTCAGGGTTCAATTTGTTATTGTCATTGTATTTGTGGTTGTGTCTTTCTTCAGTCTCCTGTATCTGGGACAGTGACAGTTTCTTAGTCTTTTCATGACCTTGACAGTTAAAGAGAATTGGTCCTTTTTTTTTTCCTTCATTGCCATTTTTTTTTTTTTTTTGGTGGAATGTCCCTCATTATAATTTTGTCTGATGCTTCCTTATGACTGTATTCGTGTTATATATTTTTGGCAAGAATACCACAGAAGAATACCATGGTGGGCCCTTGGTGTGTCATGCCAGGATTTGTCCCATTCCTTCTGATGTTAATTGTGATCATAACTGTGATCATTTGGCTGAATGGATGGCTGCACATTTTTTCCACTGTGGAGTTATTGTGTTCTTTTTTGTAATTAATAAGTATCTTGTGGGGAGATAACTTTGAGACTAGATAAATATCTTGTTTCTCAGCATACTTTTACCATTAATCTTAGCAACCACTGATTATTCTTGCCTGAAACAATTATTACTGTCCTGTTTGCTAAATGATTTTCTATTTTTATCATTCTTTCTCCATTTATTATTTAGAATTATACTTGTCAAAAGACAAAATTATAACAAATTTAGTTTAAAGATCTAGTTGGCTTTTGTGTTTCTAGAATTGGGCAACATCTCATTCTATAAAATAAAATGAGTATTCCCATGAGCTGACCAAATGAGGTAGGTTTCATAGGCAGAAAAGGGCTGAGAAAAGCAGACACAGAGAACAAAAAGCAGATGGGTCGTTTCAAAGTCACTTCCTCATAGGATTGAAACGGAGGGGTCTTCCTTACCTGCTGACTCAAGTTGATCGAAATCTCCTGTTTTTTTTTTGGTTTGTTTGTTTGAAAACTGGCCCTTTTTAAAGTTCATTTTGATTATCTCCATTCTGGTTTGGTCTAGTGTGCTGGGGCCTTGTGCAGGAGCTCAGTCCAAAGCAAATGGACTGTAAGGACTGTAAGTTTCACATGCTGTAAGGAAGAGCTTTTCTTTCTCCTCTACTTATTTATTAGTTCTTGGTGTATGTCAGTGTGTATTCATGGATAGTTATTCCATAGGTTATGGTCCATTACTATTGTTTAATTGCTCAAGTGGCCTCTTCCAGTTGACTTTTCCTGTTAACATGTTTGCATCATTTTTCAAGCCCTTCTTTATTTTCTTGAACACTTCAGAAGTTCCAGGTTTGAGTTCTTTTCCTGCCTTGGCTGTGGAATGGACCCCTTCTCCAAGAAGTCCTTGGGTTTTGATAAGAGATTGAGATTACAAGCCAAGAGCTGGGCCTGCTGTGTTAGTTGGTGCTGTGGTGTCAGGCTTGTAGACTCTCCCAGTGGATGAGCAAGGAGGATACCTGTCTCTTGCCTTGTGGTTTGCTCCTTTAATCTCTGAAACTGTTACATTTATCTTTTTACTTCCTGACTCTAGTCTTTTCCCCCCTTTTAAAAAAATTATGTTATGGAATAAGAGTATGAATCTTGGAGTCTAGAAACCGTGCATGCAGTTGTTAGTCTGACACTGATAAGCTGTCTGGCATTGAACAAATTCTTTCATCTCCCTGGGCCTTAGTTTTCTTTTCTTTTTTTTTTTTTTTTTGCAATTTTTACATTTATTTAAACAGAAAACGTGCACACGAGCTGTCTACTCATTTTCTTTGCTGCGCAGCCTGGCATTGGGGTTGGTGACTCTGATGGCCAGTTGGGCAGCTCTTTCCACGATGGCTTTGCGGTTCTTGGAGGAAACATTGTGAGCGATCTCGGCACAGTGAGATTTGTTGCACATCAGCAGCACTTCCACCTCCTTGACGTTGTGGACCAGAAACTTCTGGAAGCCACTGGGCAGCATGTGCTTTGTTTTTTTGTTGCTCCCATAACCAATGTTGGCCATCAAGATCTGGCCCTTGAATCTTCTACGAACCCTGTTGTCAATGCCTCTGGGTTTTCGCCAGTTATGCTTAATTTTGACATATCGGTCTGACTGGTGCCGGATGAACTTCTTGGTTCTCTTTTTGACGATCTTGAGCTTCACAAGGGGTGTGAGGGCGGCCGTGATGCCGAGGAGGAGATGGCTGCCACCTCCGTACGCAGCGCCGAGGAAGAGAGCCTTTTCTTTTTTTTTTTCTTTCTTTTCTTTTTTTTTTTTTGAGGTCTTAGTTTTTTTCTTATATACAATAGGGTGATAACAATTAAAGGGCTGTTGTAAGGATTAAATGAGATAGTATAATTAAAGCTTTCAGTATAAGCTAAGTACTAGGTTTGGTTCTTGGATTCAGCAAGTATTTATGGAATACTTTTTTTTTTTCAGGGCCTTGGGGCAAATGGGGTTTAAGATTGCCAGCCTGCCCCAGTCTTTTGCCCCGTCCCTGCCGGGCCTCAGTGGGGACCTTGATCTCTGACCTGCCCCTTGATCAAAGAGCTCCACCTCTGACTTGTCCCTTGATCTGGGAGCTTGGGTTCTAACTTGGCAGCCTGGATCAGGGTGATCGGCCTCTGGCTGATGCAGAGGAACCTCTGGCTTCTCTTTCTTCCCCTTGAGCAGTTGTACAATTTGAGTCAGGAAGGGAGAGAGGATGGCTCGTTTCTGGCTACCCACTAGCAGAAGTTTTGGAGTGGGCGCTTTGCCGTTCCCATGTTAAATGAGCAGTTCTGATTCTGTCTGGGCACATTCTGCTTCTGAAAGCAAAATTTCACACCGATCTCTGTGGGTGGTATTATTGTGAGGACCATTGGAAGGGACTCTCCTTCCTTCCCTCCTTTTCTGTCATAACTTTTCTGTCTTTATTGACCCATTCTTCAGTAGGGATGAGATGCTGGTTCAGCAGGCCCTGTAATAGCAGCACACTCTGCCCTGCAGAGGCTGGAGGGAGTGACACCCAACCTTCTTCACCACGGGGGGCCGTTGAGGGTGAATGTGGGGAAGAAACCAGCCAGTGCCCCTCAGTCTTCACTGGTGATAGCTGAGCCACACCATAGATTTGGACCAGAATCTTCTCCCAAGGAGGGCCAGTGCTCTCTTCCCGTGACCCGCATAGCAGAGTCTGAAACACCAGTCTGAGTGGGTCACACGTTCCCTCACCTGATGGGGCTTTGTGACCTAGCGGTTCATGGGAAGCAGGGGTGTTTGCACACTTTCTCCCTCCTGCCGACTAGCATGCCTCCTGCTTTGCAGGCTCACCCAGAGCTTTCTATTCTGCTGCTGCTAGAGCTTCCCAATAAGTGGGTAGGTAGGACTAGCTGTGACCTAGAAAACACTTAGCATTATCCAAGTGTCCCTAGTGAAAAGCTGAATAAAGCAGGAGAAATGTCACTTCGGATGCTGAAGTTCTCCTAGGAGAACAAACTTCCAGACCTTTTGTTTCCCCTAATTTTTGAAGGCAGCATGGCTGAGCCCAGAACCACATGGCTGAATCTGGTACCAGAGTGGCTGGCAGGATGAGCACTTCACAGATTGGTGTGGTGACTAGCAGCCTGCTTCCTGAAGCCTTTGGGGCCCTGCTGACTGTACTGGGTCTTAAGTAAGAAAAACAGAAAACTGTTTCTCCCTCCAAGGAAAACAAGCAATAAACCCCATGTACATACCTCCCTGAGCTCTGAATAAGAAAGGAAACCAGGCATGGTGGCCCCGGAAGTGTTCAGGGCATATGGGTATGATCCCTTGCCTGAGTGGGTTGGCAGTGTCCTCTTGAGAGGCTTTTTGTGTCTGCTGAGTATTTTCCAATTTAGGGTGGCTCAGGGGATGGGATGAGGATTCTTCAACTTTTCCCTTGTTTTTTAGCTTTTTTCCTTCTCAAGTTGGCCCTAGGTGGCTGTCCCTGCTTCTGGGGGGCATTGTGAGCTTTACATTGGTGCAGTGCTGGCTCCTGGCAGCAAGCATCTGGCTTATGCCACTGAGATATCTCATGTGGGGTGGCTGTGCCACCCAGGCTTCCATGGTCCTGGGTTCACTGGTCATTTCTTTCCCAAAAGTATGCATTCACGAGGTCAGCTTTGTATCTTTGGGGCCAAGCATCTGTGATTTTGCTGCTCTAGCTTTTATTTAGATTTGACTCTCTTGTACCCCTCTTACCCTGGAATTTCCTATTTTTCCTTAAAAGTTTTTCTTTTTTTTTTTTTAACTGGTGTTTTGAAAAATGCTGTATGCATATATCAAAAGCAATTTGAGAAGTATGGGAGGGTGAGGGTGTGTAGTGGATCTTTGGTGGTCTTCTCACTCACCGCCGTGTCTGTGGCTCTGTTCTGCTCTACACAGAGAGGTGACTGTGTTTACCCACTCTACCCTAAGTGGCTGCTGTTACCAGTGTCTGGTGTACCGGTCAGGAGATATTCTATGAAAATACAAGCATACTTATCTATGCCTGTCTTCTTACTTTTTTCTTTTGTGGTTAATACAGTTTATTTTTAGACTGACTTTAGGTTCACAGCAAAATTGAGCAGGAAGTGCAGAGAGTTCTCCCTGTGCCCATGGCCTCCATGATTAATGTCCCACATTCTCTACTTTTTCAATTTTAACCTTTCCACAGATGATAATGGCTGTATACACTGCTCATCCACATCAGTCTCAGTGGGTGTCTGCTGTGTTCTCTAATGGCTGTTCAGAAGTTTCCCACTTCATGTGGACAGGCCTTAAGGTGTTGATGTTTTACTGTGTGAACTGTGCTGTGGCTGTCTGTGTATTCTCTCAGCCTCATTTCTGGTAGAATTATGGGAGAATGATGTGAGATGACTGTGAGATTTTTAAAATCACTAAAAGTTTCTTTATAGTAATATAGAGGAAAATTAGAAAATACATGTAAAAAACATTAAGATTAAGGAAATTTAAAATGCCCCCTGGAAATGTCCTGGGGATGTCCCATGCTCGTGTGGGGTCTAGGGCATAGGGCGGAGAGCAAAGCATATGTGTTTGAACTGGTGCTGCTGAGTGGAGCAGAGCACAGGTGTCAGCTTCTGCTTCCACCTTCGTTTGGGCCCTTCTGCTCCCCTGCCACTTCCCTGAGCCCTGCCCTGGGCTCTGCCCCCAGGATGGATGTGGGTTATTGTTTTTGGCACTGTAAGAGGAGGGAATTTAGAATAAGGAAAAGAGGATTGAGATTCTGTACTAAATGCCAGTGTTGTTGGGTGTCTTAATCTAAAAGCTGGAATGGCGATAATGCTCCTTCTAAAAGGGTATTGGTTCATAGAATAAGAAAAAATTAAAGCTTATGTAAAGATTTGGTGGGCCAGGCATGGTGGCTCACACCTGTAATTCTAGCCCTTTGGGAGGCCAAGGTGGGCAGATTATTTGAGGCCAAGAGCTCGAGACCAGCCTGGCCAATGTGGTGAAACCCTGTCTCTACTAAAAATACAAAAATTAGCTGGGTGTGGTGGTACATGCCTGTAATCCCAGCTACTTGGGAGGCTGAGGTGGGAGGATTGCTTGAGTCCGAGAGGTGGAGGTTACAGTGAGCCGAGATTGTGCCATTGCACTGGGTGACACAGCAAGACTCCACCAAAAAAAAAAAAAAAATTGTTGATCTAGTCAAGGTACCTTTCTCTGTGCCTGATGTTTTCTGAGACATGGGTGTATGATTTGTCTGGGCTATATCGTGTTCTAACCCAGAGGCCCTGAAATGAAAAAAACGTGTAATTTAACTCAAATTAATGGAGCTCTTTTTCTTTCTAGTTGGCCTGCTGTCACTTTGAGGGACTGTTATTTGGAGGAAGTTAATTTGGGAAATGATTCTTGCTTCATTTTCTTTTCTTTTCTTTTTTTTTTTTTTTTTTTTTTTGAGATGGGGTCTTGCTTGTTAACCCGGGCTGGAGTGCAGTGGCATGATCTTGGCTCACTGCAACCTCTTCCTCTCGGGTTCAAGCAATTCTCCTGTCTCAGCCTCCCAAGTAGCTGGGACTACAGGTGTGTGCCACCACGCCTGGCTAATTTTTGTATTTTTAGTAGAGATGGGGTTTCACCATATTGGTCAGGCTGGTCTCGAACTCCTAACCTCAGATGTTCCACCTGCCGCAGCCTCCCAAGGTGCTGGGATCACAGGCGTGAGCCACTGTGCCTGGCCAGGAAATGATTCTTTTGGTCCCTCATACTGCTTGTGAAGTTGTAGAAGTACTAAATTCCCATTTCATCCAGAAAATATATTTCTTTGAAAATATCCGTTGATTTTTTTTTATTTAGTAAAAATACATTCCTTTTGTAGATAGATAAAACTCAAGACCCCTTTGATCATCCCTCAAGCCCAGTGTTCTCCCAGAGATAACAGTTGTTCTTAGGCTCACCTTTTATTTATTTATTTTAATTTAGTGATTCCAGTTTTTAACGTTTAAGATTGCTGGTTGATTCTTTTGAGTGTAATATCCTTTCACACCACTCGGAGGCTGTTGATTGTGCCTGTTTTTAAGTCCTGTGTCTTTACTAACTCTGTGTTCTGCAGCATCACTTCTTTAGGTTAGAATTTGGTGCCCTTTTCTCAGGGTTTGGGGATACTTAGCTATGTATTAACTTTTAAATTTGAGGTTCCTGTTAGCCTGTCTGGATGCTGCATCAGTTTTCCAAAGTTGGTCTCTAGACATTGTTGGGGGCTTGGCTGGGCATGGACTATGTCAGCTGCTAGTTCTCAGGGATGGCAGGCTCCCTTCCCTCTGTGGATGTCAGCAGCTTGTCCTCCCAAACCAAGTGTCCAACTCTTCTTCTCTCTGGGTTTGATGCCACTTGGGTTCAAGTGAGTGGAGTTACATGTGTGTTTTGGGGGAGGGGCAGGAGGTCATTCCATTGTTATACCCTAACCACATTGTCCCTTGATACTCACAAAGACAAACTAGAGCGGCCTAGGGTTTCTGCGCATCTCTGCCTCCTGACCCTATCGGGGTCAAGACACACCCAGGCTGCACGTGTAGCCTTCGCTTAGTGTCTATATTCAGTGCCAGCAGCTATCTCATGAGGGCCACGGGCACTCATACAATGCAAAAGATACTGTAGATCTCTTGTATCTTTGTGTATACACACACACACACACACACACACAACAGCCTGGGTGTGTCTTGATTGGTAACCCAGAATACACAGGCAGTGTTGCTTTGGTGATGAGTATTTTCAAAGAGGCAATTACATTTTAGTAAAGGCCAGAATCAGACATGTTGTATTCCTGGAAAATTCATGATGTAATAAAAACATGCAAAAAATTATTTGGGTTTTTATCTAAAATTGAGTTAGGTTACAGGCTCAGATGAATGTTAAACAGCTTCTGTCTACTTGCATGTCTAATGGGATGTGTGAAGGTAGTGCAGGGCAGGGGACAGTGCCCATTGACTGCCCCAAGGACACCTAACGCTGCCCACACACTCCCAAACTCCCAGGAGGCAGGGCCTACCCTCCCTTTGAGAGCTGCTGATCAAGTAGGAGTTTTCTGTTTTCGCTCATATTTGAAAAGTTGGAATAATCTGCTTAATGATTTCTTTATTCCCTGAAAAGTTAAGCTAATAATATTGGTCAGTGTTTTCCTATTTAGGAACATTTTCTGAACATGTGGTTATTAGGGGATTTTAGAGTATAAGTTGTGTATCTGTTAATTTTTTCTGGGTAATTATGTGGTTGAGATGCTAGTGGCACACATTATGGTTACATTTGTTCAGTAACTGTAACTTGAGCCCTGGAAATTAGGCTTCTATAAAATTTCATAGCAATTCATGAAGTGTTTGTAAGCAAAATGTACCCAGTACTTGACTAAAGTTACCTTAAATATCCTTAAAGATAGAGAGGTAATACACATTTCTTTTTCTCTTTCTGTATGTGTGTACATATGAGAGAGAGAGAGAGTGTGTGTGCACATGTCCCTGATAATTCCTATCTCAGAGCAGTGGAAGGCCTCTGAGTTTGATAATATGCTTTGCATGTGCTATATTTGTAGACTGCCTCAGAACATCTCTTGGGGAGACTACCTGGGCTCAGGGACCACCTGCCTATGCACCTGAATCATGTGAGCCCTGATTTTGTTTACCACGGAGCCAGGCACTTGAACACTGTCCCATCCCAACTGTGTCCATCCCAACTGTGGAGAGCTTTTACACGGTCCACCTCCTTGTCTTCCAGGACCCCTTCCTCCCTCCTCCTTGGCTTCTGTGGCCCTGCACCCATGAAGGCCAGCACAGGCACCACCTTCTCTAGGAAGCATTTCTGACATTCGAGAAAATGAGCCTTCACGCAGTCTGGGTTAGGGCCCGGATCCCAAACTTTCTGTTTCTTTGTTTCCTCCCCCTTTCAACCATTGTGGCTGAGGTGTGGCCATACTGCATGTCACATGGCTGGTGAAAGACTCCTTTCTCTCTCTCTTTGGTGCTTCTTCACTTTCAGTGGTATAGGTCAGATTGTACCATGTGTCTGCGGCTATCTGACTCAATCATGGTAGCTTTTCTGTCCTTCCCATAGCATCCCTAACAGGCAGGAAATGATGTAGTCTTTATGAGTGTGCCTCCCCCCACAGGGAGACAGCCTTTTCCTGTTGCAGATCACACTGATTTTTAGAGAAGACTTCTCTTCATATGCAGCTTGCCCTTCTATCCTCCTATCCCATGTATATGTGGAGTACCTTCTATGATGTTTCAGGCTCTGTTCTAGCAGTCAGACATATAGAGTGGGAGATGCTCAAGGGGCTCACAGTTTAGGGGGAGCTTGGACAAACTGTTGCAATCCCATGTGATGAATGCAGAGGAAGGGTCCAGACCCATTTTCTGGAATGTCAGAAATACTTCCTGGAGAAGGTGATGCCTGTGCTGGCCTTCATGGGTGCAGGGCCAAAGAAGCCAGGAGAAGGGAGAAAGGGATTCCTGGAAGGCAAGGAGATAGAAGAAAGCATTTGAATTGTGTCCAGAGAATCCCCTTGGGAGGGGTATAGTCTTGAAGGAGCGTTTTGAGATAAGCAGAGTTGAGCCCGTCGGGTTTTTAGGCCTGTTGTCTAGGACCACCTAGGATATGTGGTAGGAGAAAAGAATTATCACACAGTACAAATACGTTTTTAAAAATAATGAAAGATTTTCCAATGGAGGAAAACTAAAATCCTTTAATGCAGATTTTGCAAAAAAGCATTTTTGCCAAGTGTTGACTAGTGTAGAGTTAATTCATTTGGAGTAATGTTTTATAGTATTTGTGAAATTTAGTATAGGTTAGAGTTAGTACTGGATCCAGGGTTTAAACTTTTGTTTTCTCTTTCCCCCTAAATTAAAGCATCCTATCCTTTTCATCTTAATTTCATTCATATCTTCATATTATGTTTTCGAGATAGCTGTTTATTTTTTTGAGGGGAAATAGTGACATAAATAGGTTTAGAACCTCAGGTGGCTTAAAACCCCAGATGTAGTCAGTGGTAAATTTTTTTTTTCTTGGTTAGTCTAGTTTTGGTGTTGGTAAGTATTATATATGCTGGTGGGTTTTTAAAAAGGGCACGTGGCAGAGTCTGGCATACTATTTGGAGTCTTGTGGTAGCTGCCCACTTCCTGCTAATGCAGTAGAGCATGTTCATAATGGCCTTCTACGCTTTCCTTCCTAGGGCAGGCCGTACTTAGTCATACCAGCTAAGAAATATGTTTTAAAATTTTAGTTAAACAGTTATGATGATAACAGTTATGATGATACCTTATAGTTTACTTTGCATTTCTTTATTTATAGAAAGATTACATTTTCTACACAGTGATTTACTGTTGGTATTTCCTACTTTGTTAACTCATTAACTTTGATGGGAGTCTGGATATTATCCTTCTGTAGAGTTTTACAAATCCTCACATTTTCTTATTCACTGCTTTTCTTCTATCAGTTGATTCACTGAATTTAGTGTGGGGATTTTACCACATCGATGCTGCCTTCAGTGATTTTCTTTATGTTAGATTTTAGAAATTTCTCTCTGCTTTAATGTTGTAGGCTAAATATACCATTCCATTGTCTACTAAAGGGCTCAAGACTGTTCTTTAATATTGTTTGATTTCTTTAAAATGAATTCCACTGTGACTTGATCAAGTTTTGTATTATACCACTTGGGGACTTTAACTGATATTATGTTAAAACTGCATATTAACTTGAAGAGTATGATCAGTTTTGTTCTCATTAAATTTTCCTGTTAAAAGGAAGCATATCATTCTGTTTTTGGTGGCTTCCTTTTTTCTCTCATTAAATTCAGTTACAGAAAGTTGCCCTCAAGAATTATATACAAATCTCATGTGTCCTCAGTTCCATTAATAGCCATACAGTTAATGTTTGTGTTGCTTTTAGCAATGGTATCTTCTTCTCCACCATATGTTACAGTTGTGTGACAGGAAAGCAGTTGTTTAATTAATTACAAAAGTAATTTGGAAAATTTGGAAAATAGAATTATCCAGTTCTATCACTATTATTACCTTGTTCAATTTTCTTCTGATTAAAACAATTATATTTGCTAGTTCTTTATTAGACAATTATAATATTAGAAAATACATGGCCACAGGGCTAGGCGTGGTGGCTTATTCCTGTAATCCCAAGACTTTGAGAGGCCAAGGCAAAAGGATTGCATGAGCCCAGGAGTTCCAGACCAGCCTGGGCAACATAGTGAGATCTTGTCTTGAAAAATTAGCCAGGCGTGGTGGCGCGTGCCTATAGTCCCAGCTATTCAGGGGGCCTAGGTGGGAGAATTGCTTGAGCCCTGTAGGTCGAGGCTACAGTGGGCCATGATCGTGCCACTGCACTCAGCCTGGGCAACAAAGTGAGGCCCTGTCTCAAAAAAAAAAAAAAAAAAGAAAAAATTAAGAAAAATCCATCTACAACAGAGTATATATAAAAAAATACTTAGGAATAAATTTTTTAAACTCCAAAACTAATAATACTCCCAAAACAACACAACATTGTTGAAAGGAATTTCTTCTTTATAATCCTGCAGCCAGTGTCAATATACTGTGAGATGTCCTTGCACACCTTTCTCCAGGCTCATACACATGCTTGTATGCGTGTATACACATCACCACACACACGCACACACACACACACACACACACACACACACAGCACTCCCCCTTTCTAGTCCTGCAGCCAGTGTCAGTATACTGAGATGTGTCCTTGCACACCTTTCTCCAGGCTCATACACATGCTTGTATGCATGCACACACATCACACCAAGTGCACATGGCACACCATACCAGACACACATATGGTTTTAAAAACTTGAGATATAGTTCACGTATCTTAAAATTTGTACTTTAACATGTACAATTCAGTGTTTTTCATATATATACAAGGTTGTGTAACTACCGCTATTATCTAATTCCAGAACTTTTTTTTTTTTTCGAGATGGAGTTTCACTCTTGTTGTGCAGGCTGGAGTGCAATTTCACAATCTCGGCTCACTGCAACCTCCGCCTCCCAGGTTCAAGTGATTCTCCTGCCTCAGCCTCCCAAGTAGCTGGAATTACAGGCATGCTCACCATGCCTGGCTAATTTTTTGTATTTAGTAGAAACGGGGTTTCACCATGTTGGTCAGGCTAGTCACAAACTTCTGACCTCAGGTGATCCACCTGTCTCAGCCTCCCAAAGTGCCAAGCTTACAGATGTGAGGTACCACGCCTGGCCCCAGAACATTTTTATTACCTGAAAAAGAACTTTGTATGCATTAGCATTCACTCCTCATTTTCTCTCAAACCTCCCAGCCCTAGGCAATTACCAGTCTACTTTGCCTTTGTAGGTTTGCCAGTTCTGACATTTCATATAAATGGAATCATATATTATGTGGCCTTTGTGTCTGGCTTTTCTCACTTAATGGAATGTTTTCAGGATTCATCCATGTTGTAGCATGTGTGAGTACTTCATTCTTTTTATTGACAGAATAATATTTTATTGTATGGACATACTTCATTTTGTTTATTCATTGGTTGGTGGACAGTTGGATTGCTATTATGAGGAATAGTGCTGTGAACATTTGTGTACAAGCTTTTGTGTAGACATATATGTTCATTTGTCTTAGGTATATACCCAGGAGTATAAATACTGGGTCCTGTTAAACTGTATGTTTAACCTTTTGAGGAAGTGCCAGGCTGTTTTCCAAAGCAGTTCCACCATTGTACACCAGCAATCTATGGGGATTCCAATTCCTTCACATCCTTGCCAAAACTTGTTATCATCTATTTTTTTTTGATTATGGCTATTCTAGTGGGTATGAAGTGGGATCTCATTCTAGTTTCCATTTGCATTTTCTAGTAACTAAAAATGTGTATTTTTTCATGCCTTATTGGCTATTTGTGTATCTTTGGAGAAATAACTATTCAAACTCTTTAACCATCCTTATATAGTCTAGATACAAGTCCCATATTACATATATAATTTACAAATATGTTTTCCCATTAGTTTCATAGTTTAAAACATTTATTCCTAAGTATTTTATTCTTTTTTGATTCTATTGTAGATGGAATTTTTCTTAATTTCATTTTCAGATTGTTCATTGCTAGTTTATAGGAATACAATTGATTTTTGTATAGTGATCTTGTAACCTGCAACTTTGCTAAATTTGTTTATTAATGCATAGTTTTTGGTGGATTCCTTAGGATTTTCTGTATACAAGATCTTTTCATCTGCAAACAGATAATTTTACCTTTTTCTTCTCATCTGGATACTATTTATTTATTTTCTTGCCTAACTCCCCTGGCTAGAACTTCTAGTACAATGTTTAATAGAAATAGTGAGAGTAGGCATCCTCGTCTTATTCCATTCATCAGGAAAAACGTCTAGTGTTTCACCATTGAGGATGATGTGAGTACAGTCCTTACTTTTTGTTAAATCTCATGATTTAGTTGACAGAATCCTCTAGTAACCTCGCTAGAAAGTGACCATGACACAGAAAGTTTTTGAGACTCATCAAGGGTCACCAACTTCCTTGATTTGCCTGGGATTGAGAGATTGTTGGGACATGTGAGTTTTAGGTTTTTTTTTTTTTTTTAACCAGGTTATATCTGGGTAAATAGTTTACCTAGGACTGAGGGAATTCCCAGGATGTGGGACTAATGGTGCTGAAGCCAGGAAAATCCTGGACAAACCAGGACGAGCTTGTTACCCTGCCACATGCCTGAAAATGCTTTTTTTCTATCTTTATGTTTGATCAATAGTTTGAATCTGTAGAGCTTAAGATTGGAAATATTCCCTGCATTCATCCATTTTCTTTTAGCTTACAGTTTGACCCTTAGGATGTAATACTTTTTTTTTTTTTTTTTTAGGACTGGTCTTGCTCTATCACGCAGGCTGTATTGCAGTGGTGCGATCATGGCTCACTGTAGCCTCAACCTCCTGGGCTCAAGCAATCCTCTCACCTCAGTCCCCTGAGGAGCTGGGACCATAGGCATGTGCCACCATGCCTAGCTAAAGTAGAGATGAGGCCTTGATATATTGCCTAGGCTGGTCTCGAACTCCTGGGTTCAAGCCGTCCTCCCATCTTGGCCTGTCAAAGTGTTCAGATTATAGGTGCGGGCCACCGTACCTGACCCTGATCATGCTTTTGATATGACAAGTCAAGTGCAATAGTGAGAAGTGGGGAAAGAGTAGAACAAGGAGTTTGCTCGAGTTTAACCTTGTGCTGGTTCTTGCTAGGCCTTTAAAGCTGAAGATTCATGTCTTTCATATCAGAATTCAAGAAATTTCCTTAAATTCTTTCTGGTTATCTGCTTTCCTTTATTTTCTTTGTTCTCTGGTTCTTCAGTTATTCAGATATTTGATCACTAGTTTCATTTTTCTAAATTTTTTTTCCTGTATCCTGTGTCTCTGACTTTTTATTCTTTTTGTGGGGAAAACCCACACATGACTTCCTTGACTGTGTTCTCTAATCCTGGTGTTGAGGTTTTTTTTTCTTTGCTATCATTATTAGTTTCTAAAAGCTCTTTTTTTGTTTTCTGGAAGTGATTGTTATTGTTGTTTCTTAAGCAATATTCTTTACTTGGTTCAAGGCTGCAAAGTTGTGTCATTGTTCTGAGCAGGTAGACACATGCTCTCGTGCTCTTACACATGTGTTCTTACACTCACATTTACCTGCCCTAAGGCACACTCACATGCACTCACACACTTGCACTGTCATGCACACTCTCAATGCATACTCACATGAGCTGTCACACATATATACACACACAATTTCTCACACACATGCCTGAAGGATTGGGCATGGAGGGAAAGAGGGAAAGGTTTTGTGTGAGGAGCTTGTGGAAGAGGTAGCAGTCCTGGGCCAGACTGGCTGGGAGGATGTCGTGAGCTGGGAGATGTGCAGTGATGGGAAGGAAGAAGTGAGGACTACAGGCCTTGCAGGAAAACAAGCCTGATCGCTAATAAGATGTGGTGACAGATTAGCGTGTGAACTGTGGATGGGAAAGGACCCTGTGCAGTGCCATACGCACGCCAAATATTGTTATTCTTTATGCACATAAGAAACATGTGATTGACTTCAGCTAGGAGATAACTGAGATGTAGTGGAAGGGACCAGCAGACAGTTGGAAATGTAGTCTGAAATTTGGGGAAGAGAAGCAGAAGTTGGAACTTGATGTGGGAGTCAGCATCTTACAAGTGGTAGTTGCTGTCTCTGAAGGGAGAAGGATAGAAGTCAATGCTCAGATGGGAGAGGTCCATAATTATGGGGCAGTTAAGAAGATGAGCTTGTAAAGAAGGATAAGATAAAGGAAAAAGCAAGTCTGAGTATTCCAAATCAAAGATTTAAAAGAAAGGGTGTGTGTGTGTGTGTGTGTGTGTGTGTTTTGAGACATGGTCCCGTTCTGTCACCCAGGCTAGAGTGCAATGGCATGATCTTGGCTCACTGCAGCCTCGACCTCCTGGGCTTAAGCAGTCCTCCCACCCTCAGCCTCCGGAGTAGTTGGGATCACAGGTGCATGCCAGTGTGCCTGGCTAATTAAATTTTTTTTTTTTTTTTTTGTAGAGATAGGGTCTCATTATGTTGCCCAGGCTGAACTCCTGGGCTCAAGTGAGCCTCCCGCCTTGGCCTCCCAAAGTGCTGGGATTATAGGCATGAGCCACTGTGCCCAGCCTAAAAGAAAGTTTTGAGAAGTACTCAGTCTAACCTGAGCTGAAAAACAGTTTAAAGGATTGACACTGGGTGTGGCCCAGAGGACCAGGTCATAGAGGCAGCTGGCATAGCTCACGGAGGTGGTCGAGGTTGGCCTCAGTGGTTATATGCTATGAATGAAGAGCAGATGAAAGGATTTCAATTCAGTCATTTAACAATAATTTGACCAAACTTGATACTGGTAGGAAGGTAGACCAGGAGATCATTCTATTCTTGTGCTCTTTGCAAACTATTTTGACATGGGAGTTTTTATTTTTTTATTTTTATTTTTATTTTTGAGACAGAGTCTCACTCTGTCGCCCAGGCTGGAGTGCAGTGGCTTGATCTCAGCTCACTGCAAGCTCCGCCTCCCAGGTTCACGCCATTCTCCTGCCTCAGCCTCCCCAGTAGCTGGGACTACAGGTGCCTGCCACCATGCCCAGCTAATTTTTTGTATTTTAGTAGAGATGGTGTTTCACTGTGTTAGCCAGGATGGTCTTGATCTCCTGACTTTGTGATCCGCCTGCCTCGGCCTCCCAAAGTGCTGGGATTACAGGCGTGAGCCATCATGCCCGGCCTTTATTATTTTTTTTGAAACAAGGTCTTGCTCTGTCGCCCAGGTTGGAGCGCAGTGGCACAACCACAGCTCACTGCAGCCTTGACTTCCCGGGCTCAAGCAGTCCTCCCATCTTAGCTCCCAAGTAGCTGGAAGCACAGACATGCACCACCACACCCAGCTAATGTTTTTATTTTTGTCGAGATGGGGCCTCCCTGTGTTGCTCAGGCTGGTCTTGAACTCCTGGGCTCAAGCAGTCCTACTCCCTTGGCCTCCCAAAGTACTGGGATTACAGGTGCGAGCCACCATGCCTGGCCAAGCTTTTATTATTTACATTTAAAGATGTTTTAAAATCCCAGCATGTCGGCTTGTGACGTTCACCTTTCCTGTGTGCCTACCTTTCCTGCAGCTTACTGTGTTGTTTGTGTCAGATATTACCTGGATCTGTGATTGCTGAATAGATGTGCTGCTATTCAAAGCCATGGAGGTCCTGCCAAGTCTTAACACCATTTTAACCTTCATCTTGGGGTTAGATGTACAGAGTTATAGGAGCAGGAAATTAAAGTCCAGAAAAAAATTCTTAAAAATGATTTAGTGCTTTCTCCTTTGCTTTGGAATCCTGTTTCTAGCAATAGTGAGCTTATCTTCCAAAGAAACCACTATGGGATTCTATGGACATCGTTTATTTTTTATTATTATTATTATTATTATTATTTTTTTTTTTTTGAGATGAAGTCTCACTCTGTCACCTAGGCTGGAGTGCAGTGGTGCAATCTTGGCTCACTGCAACCTCTGCTTCCCGAGTTCAAGTGATTCTCCTGCCTCAGCCTCCTGAGTAGCTGGGATTACAGGCACATGCCACCATACCCCGCTAATTTTTGTATTTTTAGTAGAGATGGGGTTTCACCGTGTTGGCCAGGCTCGTCTCAAACTCCTGACCTCAGGTGATCCGCCCCCCTCAGCTTCCCAAAGAGCTGGGATTACAGGTGTGAGCCACTGCACCTGGCCAACATTGTTTATTTTTAAAGTCACTTCTTCCCAGCCGTCTGAGCTGTTATGTGGAACTGTCCTGTGCCTCCATAACAGTAATTGGGTTTTTGGGCTGGGAACAGAACGTCCCTGAAATCCAACAGCTGACTTTTCCTCAGAATTGCCCAGAACAGCAAAGATGGAGGAAGTCAATGTGCAAAGGACTTTTAAAGCATAACATCAAAGGAGCTACAGTTTAATGAATTTACATTTATGGCCCAAGTGATATCAACCTTTTGTGTGTGTGAGTTCTCTCTTAATTGAATCACAGAGCAGCCACATGGCTGGTTCTTGTCACCTGGCCAGGCCAGTCACTCTGATGGCCTTCCCTGGCTTCTGACTTGATTATATTTTAAATCAAACCACTCATCACAAATGAGTGATCTTATGACCATTTTTGTCCTCTCCCAAAAACATTTAGAAGGAGGTACAGAGTCAGAATCCCGAGCTCCTGTCTGCCTGCAGCCAGCTCCTGTGCTTTGTCGGCTTCCTGGGATACATGCCCATCCCAGGAAGAAGCTCCTGTGAGATAGTCCTGGTGGAGTGCCTGTGTCTTCAGCGTGTCCACACCCTGGCCTTGCCTGCTTAATTGAGTAAAGGAGTCCCTTCTCTTTTGTCTCTGAGACTTGGGCTCTGTTGCCAGGCCGGAGTGCAATGGCACGATCTCAGCTCACTGAAGCCTGCTGGCCTCAAGCAGGCCTCTTACCTCAGCCTCCCAAGTAGCTGGGATCACAGGGGTGCGCCCCCATGCGCAGCTAACTTTTGTATTTTTGTAGAGATGGGTTTTCACCATGTTGGCTAGACTGGTTTTGAACTTCTGAGCTCAAGCGATCATCCTGCCTTGGCCTCCCAAAGTGCTGGGATTACAGGTGTGAGCCACTGTGTCTGGCCATCCCTGGGACTCTAACTCCTGTTTGCGTGTCCCTGGGACTTGGGATGAGCTGTCTCCCTCCTGGGCTGCCCTTGACTGTGGTTTGTATTTAGTTTTGAATCAAGGCAGCCACCATCCTTGTAGCACAGGGAGGACATTTTTGCCCTCATCAATGATACTTTCTCTTGACTGCTTTTTTTTCCTTCTCTACAGATGACTTTTCTCCACAAATGGCCTTTGATTTTATTCATGAGATCATTCCAAACATAGTGAATACTTTGTTTCGTTTTTTCTCTCAGGTGACTCTGTCAACCACCAAATACTAACTCTGGCTTCCTTTCCTCTTTTTATCCTTCCTCTTTGCCCACCTTCTTTTCAACTTAGTCCATTTTGTTTTCTTGTGTACTAAACTGCATGTATTTAAAGTACACAGTTTAATAAGTTTTGATGTATGTACACCCCTATGAAACCATCACCACAATCAAGCTAATGAACAGTCACCGCCCCCAGAAGTTTCTTCGGACTCCCTCCTGCTTCCCATCCTTCCACCTCCATTCCCATCCTTAGGCAACCACGGCTCTGTTTTCTGTCACGATAGATTACATTTCCTAGAATTATATAAATGGAATCATATAGTATGTACATTAAAAAATTATTTAGTTTCTGAAAATTGCAGTAAAATACATATAAAATTTACCATCGTAACCATTTTCAAGCGTGCAGCTATGTGACATTAAGTACATTCACATTGTCATGCAACCGTCATCGCCATTGAGATCCAGGACTTTTAAAAGTCTGTTCTCAAACTGAAACTCTGTACCCATGAAACAGTGACTCCCCTTCCCTGTGCTCCCAGTCTTTGGAAACCACCATTTTACTTTCTGTCTCTATGAATCTGACTCTCTGGGTACCTCATGTAAATGGAATCATATAGTAATTTTTGTGTGTGTGCCTGGCTTATTTCACTTAGCGTAATGCCTTCAAGGTTCATCCATGTTGTAGCACGTGTAGAATGCATCCATGTTGTAGCATGTATAGAATGTCCTTCCGTTTAAGTCTGAATAATCCATTGTATGGATATACTACATTTTGTTTATCCATTCATCCATTGATGGACATTTGAGTTCCTTCCACCTTTCAGCTATTGTAAACAGTGCTGCTGTGAACATGAATGTACAAATATTCAGAGTATATACTCTTTTTAGTCTGATTTCTTTCAGGATAATTATTTTTAGATTCAACCATGTTATGTATATGAATAATCAATTTCTTTTTTATTTTTTGTCTATTCATCTATTAATATTGGGTTGTTTCTGCCTTTTGGCAGAACACAAATGGTCAACAAATATGACCATTTGTGCTATGACCATTTGTGTACAAGTCTTTGTGTGGATGGACACTTCATTTCTCTGGGTGAATAACCTAGGAGTAGAATAGCTATTCCATATATCAGGTGCCAGATTGTTTTCCAGACTACTGTATGCTTTACATCGTCACTAGCATGTGTCAGCTCCAGTTGCTCTTCATCCTAACATTTAGTGTTTTATTTATTTTTTTAATTAAAATTTTTGTTTTAAGATGGGGTCTTGCTATTTTGCCCAGGCTGGTCTCAAACTCCTGGGCTCAAGTGATCCTCCTGCCTCAGCCTCCCATAGTACTGGGATTACAGGTGTGAGCCAGTATGCATGGCCAGCATTTGGTGTTTTAAATTTAGACATTCTTGGCCGGGCGCGGTGGCTCACACCTGTAATCCCAGCACTTTGGGAGGCCAAGTTAGGTGGATCATGTGAGATCAGGAGTTTGAGACCAGCCTTGCCAACATGGTGAAACCCCACCTCTACTAAACATACAAAAATTGGCTGGGTGTGGTGGCACATGCCTATAAGCCTGCTACTGGGGAGGCTGAGGCACGAGAATCTCTTGACCCCAGGAGGTAGAGGTTGCAGTGAGCTGAGATCGCATCACTGCACTCAAGCCTGGGTGATAGAGTGAGACTCCGTCTCAAAAAAAAAAAAATTAGACATTCTTATACGTTCAGTGTGGTATTTCACTGTGGTTTGAATTTGCAATTCCCTAATAAGCAATAATGTTGCCCTTTATATTTTCTTTGATGAAGTGTCAGTGGAAATATTTTGTCCATTTTAAAAAATTGAGTTGTTTTCTTATTATTGAGTTTTGAGAGCTTTCTGCATATTCTGGATCTGAGTACTTTATCAGATATATAATTTGCAAATATTTTCTCCCAGTCTTTGGATTGTCTTTTCATTTTCTTCACATTGCATTTTGAGTAGCAGAAGTTCTTCATTTTGATGAAGTGCAGTGTATCAGTTTTTTTTTTTTTTTAATGGATCATGTTTTTGGTGTCATATCTAGGAAATCATGGCCTAACTCGAAGTCACAAAGATTTTCTCGTATGTTTTCTGTTAAAAGTTTTATAGTTTCAGGTTTTATATTTAGGTCTGTGATTCATTTTAAGTTATTTTTAGTATATGATGCAAGATATGGCTTGAAGTTCCTTTTTTGTGTGTGTATGGATGTCTGGTTACACCAGCATCATTTGTTGAAAGTACTATACTTTCTTCACTAAACTTTTATATGTTTCTGCCCCTTTCCTTCTGCCTCTTTGCATAGTAAGCCTCCTGTATCCAATAATCTTCTCCTGCTTTGTTACCTGTCAAGCACATTATTGCCTTTCATTTTGCCCTGTGCCTTCCTTCTTTGTCCTCAGTTCCACCCAGTCCTTGTCTTCTATTCTTGAGCTGACACCAGCAGTTTGATTTCTGCCTTTATGAATACAGTGGCTCTCTCACAAGCTATGGACAACTTCCTTGGGGTTAGAGTGAGTGGCTTGTCTTTAGGTTTCCCTTTATTGATCTCCTCTGATATTTGATGCCATCAATTGTCCCTTTTCGTTGAAACACATGTGTTTGGCTTCTGTACTTTCCTGATTCTCTTCCTCCCCAACGATTAGTCTTTCAGCCTCTTTCTTAGGCTTGTCTTGTTTCCACCCCTTAAACGTGGGTGTTCTCAAGATTATATCTATAATCAGCCCTTTTCTTCTTTCTGCAGTTTTCTCCCTTGGAGAGCTCATCCATTCCCAGAACCTGAAGCCATACATCTGTGATTCACTCTGACCTCTGTTCCATGCTCTCTGCCACTCCCTGTGTTTGGTCCTAGTTTAATTTGGAGTTTAGTTGTCCTGATGTTCTGTAGATCTACAGGGGACCACACCAGCTTCCTGACCTCCTTTCTCTAGGAAGAGTTCTACCATTCTCCTCATTGCCCAAGCTCAGGGCACCTTCTTCCCTTCGTGCTTGTTCGACATGCTCTAAATCATGCTATCACTGTGATTTCCCTTGATACTCTGAACAAAATGAGCACATCCTTTGGAAGCAAGACCTATGAAGTAGTCTTTTTTTTTTTTCTCTCTCTCTTTCTGTATTCTTTTGGAGTGGGAGTGGGAGAATGGAGGTGGCAGGTGGTCCATGTCCAGCTTCCTGCCTGAGCTGGAGCAGGGGTCTGGAGGTAGGTTCTTGTGGCTACTGATGGAGAACAGGGACTCAGGAAGGTGTCACTCAGCTTAGACTAAATCATTCTGTGGAGACAGGTCCCACATCTAAGTGGAGTTTTATTTCACCCTGATGTTAACATTAACTGTGGCTCTGGGTGATGATCAGGAAAGCTGAAGAAGCTTCTCTTAGTGCCAGCAACATTGAGAAGTATACCATCATCATTTGTGAATTAAGTGTAAGACAGAATTACATCACACTTACTGTCTCTCCAGCGCCTCGGGCAGGTGTTCTGGGGGCTCTGTGGAAAGCCTTTGGTTGGGTCAGTAGTCACTCTACACATCTCTGTGGTCCTCAGGAGTGACCACAGACAGACTGATGAAAAGGCTGCCCTGGCTCTTAGAGGACTTGCTGCTGTTCATGTTCACTGTGTGCTGCACAGACCAGGAATTAATTTCACCTTCTGCCTGCTAGACTCTTGAAATTGGGACAGGCAGGCAGCTGTGCAGCGAAGGAAATGAGAGAAGCCTATTAAGGCCAAGGAGAGTGGAGGCTGAAGGCACATGGGAGTAGACCACAGTCATGCCAGTGAATATCAGGAAGCTGAATACTCTGTGGGGAAGCCTGTGTTCAGCTACCAAGTGTGGTGGGTGCAGGCAGCGGCCTGACAGGTGCATTACAGCCTGAAGAACCGGGGTGAGGCCAGAATTTGGCTCAGCCACTTAGGGTATGTGACTATGGACCATTCCTTTAGCCTCTGGGAGCCTCCATTTCCCAGAGATGACAATTTCCGAGGGTGTGGTCAATTCTGTGTGCAACCCTGTGTGGCCAGGCAGAGGTGCCCCTTGCTGATGGCCTGTCCCTTTTTCTTATTCCCTTCTAATTGATGTCATATGTCTCTTGTCTTCCATGTGAACTTGATATCACCTAAGATCCATGGCTTTGGGGAAGGCTAATGCAAGGATGGTGTTTCAGTTCATTTGGGCTGCTGTAACAGAATACCTGAGAGCAGGTGTTTATACAAAATTTTATTTTCCTACACAGTTCTGGAGGCTGGAAAATCCAAGATCAAGGCTCTGGCAGGTTCTGTTGTCAAGTGAGGGCTGCTCTCTACTTCTAAGATGGGCCTGATGCTGTATCCTTTGGAGGGGTGGAATGCTGTGTCCTCACGTGGTGACAGGGACAGAAGGGGAAGAGAGCTGGATGCTGCATGAAGCCTTTTTAATAAATGCCTTAATCTAGTCATGGGGAGGAGCCCTTATAACCTAATCACTTCTTAATACCATCACATTGGCCGTTAAGTTTCCACACCTGAATTTTGGAGGAGACACATTCAAACCATAGTAGATGGGAAACATACAGAAACTTTCTACAGAAGACCTGCGTTACAGTGTTTGTTGGCCTGGGGCAGGCTACTCAGGCTCATCACTTAAAAAGGTATTTTTAATGTCTTCCTCTGGAGACTATTGGTTTTGTCAGGTGAACGTTGTGGCTGCCAAACTTGCACGGACCATCCCATGTTGAGATGGGACTTCAATAAGTGCGTTAACAGGTATCAGGTCTTCTCCTATCAGGCCTGCCCCTAGGGAATGAAATGACCTCATGGTGAAGCATCTCTTGGTTAAGGCTCTTCTAAGGCAAGAACTAGTTGCTTTTCCTTGGCAGCCCAAGTAAATGTTCTCGGTGAGAAATGACTTTCTGACATTTGTTTCATTGTGGCTGTACTTATCGAAAAACTTTTATATAGTTCACTACAGAGAATTCTCAAATGAATGTAATGAACATTGCCAGAAACTGGGCTGGATTTCTGAGGCATTGTTTTATTTACTTATTTTTTGGATTTTCAGTCAATCATATAATCATGTTTGATGGAGTATCTAGTTCTGCCAGTTAAAAGGGTAATAGTGTGGGGATTGCTAATTTACACATTAGTCAAAAATACTCCTTTGAAATACTTTTTAAGGGAGGCAATAAAAAGTGACTATTATGGCTTGAAGTGAGATACACAGACAGCCCCCTACCCAAATGTGAGATGTAAACTAACAAAGCATGGTCACACCGTGGGCATTGGAAGGACCTGGTTGGCCAGCCTGGGGTCTAGGTCTTGGGGCATCCCTGCCAGCCATCCAGCCACCCTCAGAGCAGGCGTGCCTGGAGGATCTTGGCCCATTTATATGCAGAAGAGGATCAAATTGGCTAACACCAAGGCTTTATAAATAGGAGGACTGTTTCTCCAGCCTGTCTTCATTCTGTTCACAGCTAAAATTTCCTGGCAGCTTGTAACTAATGAGAACGGAAAAGTACTGTTTGCAGAGATTTCAGCTAGCTGACTTGAATGCTCCCATGATGCTTTGTCACTGATTGTTGTACTTACTGCTCCCCGGGGTGGCCATTCCCTTCCAAGTTGAGCTGGGTCTCAGGTAATGAAAACAGCAACACTCTGACCAAGACCCCAAGATGGTCACAAGGAAAGCCCATTTTGTCCTCATGAGAGTATGACCACACACATGTTCTCTGGCTGAGAGCTGTGACACCCAGAGGTCACAGACTTGGCTAAGGATGTCTATAGGACTTGAATAGTCCAGCCTCATGTGTCAATTGGGGATAATGATTGGACTGGCATAGACCCATAGGTAAGTGTGCAGTAATGTCAGATACAGCTAATATGTTGTCTCACCTGAGCTCTGCACTACTTCTGCAATGGAAGTGTTGTTTCCCTGACTTTACTGATGAGCAAAGTGGAGGCTTAGAGACACAAGATTGTATCACCGACTAGTGGCTGGGCAGGGATTTTTGACTCCAGAGTCTGTGTCCTTAAGTACTGGTTTCAGTTCTCCTTTATCTGGAATTCTTGGAAGATGTACCTTGCATTAAACAAATCAGACACGTGAAACCTCTTTGCCTTGGTTTTTCACTTTCTCATTAGAGAACTCATTGCTTCATAGAGCTTTACATCAGATGAAAGTTGTCGTAACGGATTTCCATGCAGTGTGTGTGACTGTGTTGTGTTCATTTCTGTCTAGATATACCTTCCACTGTGCACACCTGTGTGCACACACACAACCCACCCCTCCTCCCCTCCAAAAACAAAACAAACAGGGAAAAGACCAAAAACAGTCATTGTGGATGTGGAGCAACCTGCAGAGACCTTGTGAGGCAGATGACATTGGAGGTCAGCAGTTGAGAAGGGGCAAGCACCTGGTCAGAGGGAGTAACCTGTGCAAAGAAATGATACCATTAAAGGGATGCTGATATTCCTGTGTTCCTAGGGGAAGGGAGTGAACAGGGATGGGGCTGGCAGGGACCACACTGTGCATGTCTCTGCCCTACCAAGACCCTGATTCATGCTAAAGAACTGGGGCTTATCTTTAGAAATTGGGGCAACTTATCTAACTTGAGTGTTTGCTCAGATTTGTCAGAAAGTTAACAGGCAGCAGTCAGGGTGGACAAGGTAGGGGATGTAGAAAGGATACATACCAGGCAGCTGTTGCAGTTCAGGGGTGTATGTGCAGAAGATACAGAGATAGTGCTGTGTTCTTTGGAGTGTAAGGGGCAGGCAGCAGGAAGGGTCAGCCAAAGGAAACCAGTGAGATGGAGGAGAGGGAGAACAGGTGGAGGTGGAGCAGAGGGAAAGTCTGGGTAGTCCAAGGGTGGGACATTCATGTCAGATGTTGTGGAGGTATCAGATGGATAGAAATTCAGAAAGGCAAGTTTGGTTATGATACTTGGAAGTCACTTGTGGTTGGCAGAGATTTCACAGTGGGGCATATTGGAAGGTAAGGTGGGAAGAAAGTGACTCAAGATGTTTCGCTGGGAATAAAAGGAAGAAGGCAGCAGCCTGAACAGAAGGCTGGTTGAAAGAAGAGTTGTGAGTCCTTGTGTTTGACTGATTTTAAGGAAGAGTGAGGCATGAGGCAAGGTATCAGTGGATAAGAAGAGCTTGGGGATCCAAGAGACCAAGTGATACTGATGGCACAGGGTCTCACAGGGGGAAGTGGGAGCTTTTCCCAGGCCTACAGGATTCAGCATTACTGATAGTGGGTGTGTGCTAATTAACGTCAAAGTTGGGGTGTTATGTAAGTGTTCAATTAGTAGAGGAGTTTTGCTCTGTCAAAGTAATTCTTTGCTTTACCAAAAGGACTTACTGTAAGATTCTATTAAATAGCAAACTTGAGTTTGTTGAGGTTTTCTCTTTGTAAATGTATATAAATGCTGCACTTGTGTGAGGCTCCTCAGGGACTGGGCCCTGTCTCCCAGCCAGAAAAGCTTTCTGTTCTTTACATCCACCTTCCCCTGTCCCCAGGCCTGGGACATCTGCGGTGGAGTGGACAAGTCTTGGAGGGAGCAAACCTTTGTGATTATCTGGGTGCTTTCTCAGAAAGAAGAGGGGCAGAGGGGCTGCTTTACTTTTTCTGGCTTTCTCTTTTTAGATTTACAGGCCAAGGAACAGGTGATAGGATGCCTCCTATCCTATCACCTGTTGATAACCTGTGAGATGAGAAGGTTAAAGTGACGGGCAGGGACCCTGAGTCTGTATCCCTCCTTGCGCTGGCCTGAGCCTTCTCATTCCAGAAATTCTGTTCTCAATACAGCAAACCTTCTGGTTTTGCTCATAGAAAAAGCTCTAGCCTTTTCACATGATAGCTTCTTTTGAAGCTGAGAGATATCCAAATGCATTAGTCTTAGATGAACACACCTAGACTCTCACTTTTATGAGAATTTTGTAGATTATACTCTTGAATTCCAGTTGTACATTTTTGCTTGCAAACACATTCATTTCAGAGTATAATGAGAGGAGGCTGGTGCTCATAAAGAAGGCTGACTTTACAGTAAACCACCTCCCAGGAGAACTGAAGATGGGGCTTGAGCTGAGGTGGGGTCTCTTCTCCACCATCCTGAGCAGGAGCTGGGCCCCAGGTGTTCACTCAGACAGTCAAGGACCTCGGCCTAAACAACATCCAGCTCTTAGAAGTCTTGTAAAATTGGGCCGGGCACGGTAGGTCACGCCTGTAATCCCAGCATTTAGAAGGATGCTGCGGCAGGTGGATCACTTGAGGCCAGGAGTTTGAGACCAGCCTGGCCAACATGGCGAAACCCCGTCTCTACTAAAAATACAAATACTAGCTGGGTGTGATGGTGCATGCCCGTAATCCCAACTATTCAGGAGACTGAGGCAGGAGAATTGCTTGAACCCGGGAGATGGAGGTAGCAGTGAGCCAAGATCGTGCCACTGCACTCCAGCCTGGACGACAGAGTGAGACCCCATCTCAAAAAAAAGAAAGGAAAAAAGAAAAGAAAAAAAGATTTCTTGTAAAATTGAAAACAAAATTCAGACTTTGGCTACTTGAATCTCGTTTAATAGGAAAGCTGATAATTTAAAGGTAACAAGTGTGGAATGTCTTAAGATTAGCATGCAGTCTCATTGTACCTGTTAGCTGTTCTGTTTTTTTTATATTGAATGTGTTCAAAGCTCATCCCACCTGTATGCAGAGTGTGTTAGAAACTGTGCTGGATGTGGTTGTTCTCTTTCTAGAAGGTAGGGCTCCCATGACAGCCATATAGGCCCTCTTGGTTGCATAAGTAAGCATAAATAAACCAGTAAACAAAATGCCTGCTTTCTGTGTGAATACGTTGTCATTTGATGTCATGGTGTTAAGTATGAAGGTGCTATAAAGAAAAGGGGAGGCCAGGCACGGTGGCTCACCCCTGTAATCCCAGCACTTTGGGAGGCCAAGGCGGGCGGATCATGAGGTCAGGAGATCGAGACCATCCTGGCTAACATGGTGAAACCCCGTCTCTACTAAAAATACAAAAAAAAAAAATTAGCCGGGCATGGTGGTGGGCACCTGTAGTCCCAGCTACTCAGGAGGCCGAGGCAGGAGAATGGCGTGAACCCGGGAGACGGAGCTTGCAGTGAGCCAAGATAGCACCACTGCAGTCCGGCCTGGGCCAAAGAGTGAGACGCTGTCTCAAAAAAAAAGAAAAGGGTAGAGTCTGCCCCTCTTGTAGTTAGGGAGGAAGTTCAATTTTGTTAGACTTGAGAGTAAGAGGAAAGTGATTGAATGAGTGAGCTGAGACAGAAGATGAATGAGGTGAGGTGACCCTCCGTCTTGTCACTTGTCCCCTCCCACCTTCAGCCCTCCTGGGGCTGAAGTGATTCAGCCTGAGTGTCCTTAGCCCTGCCCTGGGTCCCCCAGGTACATACTCTCCTGCATGTGCTTACACCCTCAGGCTTGCCTGCAGTCTCCATGCTGGTGCCCCCAAATAGCCCCTGGAACTACTACTCCTTTTGGCATTCTGCAGTCTACTCTCCATGTGGCAGCTGTGCATTGACCTTTTAAAACAACCAAATAACATTGGTCCCTGTTCCAACCTTGCAGTGATTTGCAATCACTTTTTAATTAAATTCTGAACTCTGTTTTAAAAAGCCCTATGCTGATCTTGGCTAGTAAGATAGCTTCTCCTCTTTGATGATAACAATATTATTTGTATTAATAATCTATAGCAGTAAAAATATTAATGATGGTGACAGTGATGACTGCAGCTAACACTTACTCTGAGCCGTACGCTGTTCTGAGCATTGTATCTATTCACTCATTAACCCCAGGAACATCTTTGAGGCAGGTACTCATGTGCCCCCATTTTGTAAATTTTATAAACGTGAAAATGGAGATATGAACCCAAGGGCACAGTGAGTTGGAGGCAAAGATGAGCCCTGAGCCAGTGCTGTGGCTGTGGATCAAGGACTTTGTGTGGGACGCTGTCTAGGCTGCTCATCTCTGTCGTCTTCATAGCTGGCCCTGTCTTGCCATTTATCCGAGTTCTGTTTGAATGTCCAGCTCCTCCCAGGGGCCTTCTCCGTTGACCAGAGGCTCTGAGAGCCACTTAATCACTTTTGGTTAACTCCAAGTTTGGAAGTCCCACGTTGTTCCTATCTGTGTCCCTGGGACCTACAACAGTAAGGGTACCTGGGCCAGCACTCTTTGAGTGGCAGGTGGGGCCGGCTGAAGCCTGGGATCCAAGTGTGGGTAGTCCTAGCTGCGAGGGTGGCACAGAGAGGCCAGAGACTGAACAGAGGCTGGGCAGGGCAGGTAGACATGGCGAGTCCTTGGCTGGGCTGTATGTAGAGTTTCTGATGCTTCCATACTCCAGGCAGAGTAAATTGGTGCTATTGTTGGCGGGAGCAAAATTGGACAATGTGGAATTCATTTCTCCCTAGAAGATTGGGTGGTTCTTGGTACTGAAAGTCCTCCCAGGATATAATATCTTCAAGAAAACAAAAGACAACCTCACTAGTCATATCAAAGTAGTTTAGTCTAAAAATCCCTAAAAATCCAGTGTTGTCATGCTATGAGTAAAGCTAAGAAACCAACATGACAGTGCCCTCCACATACTGACTGTTGTGAAAACACGTCTTGTTATTTTTGGAAAGTCCTCTTGGTAGACCACTAACATTTTCGCCCCCAAAACAGCAGGAGCAGTAAATAACAACCTTCCAGATAAATCAAATGGGAAAGCATTGCCAGAATTTGCTATATCAAGTGCTGTGAACAGTGGCACCCAGCAGGGAAATTATGCAGAGAAAAGTGCTTTTATTTGCTTTTCAAAGTTGGTGGGACTGTGGGAATATGAGAGATGGGAAGAAAAGGAGGAAAAAAAGAGAAAAATACTGTCATCTTGAGTTGAAAATGGGTGCTAAACCGTTTTGCTTAGGACTGTGATTCAGTATCAAGGGAAGAAAACTGTTAACTCAGGTATTGCTAATAGCCTCATGTTGGTGAGAGAGAGAGTTCACATGCAAGAAGACTGGGTAAGAGCTTGTAAGTCTCACAACAGGCTAAGAATTGGGATCATTATTGTTCCCGTTTTATAGATGAGGAAATTGAGGCTTTAATGAGATTGAGGAATTTGCTCAGATAACATACCTAGTATGAGCTGAAGCCCAGGATTCAAACTATGGGTAGGCTTGAACCCCATGGTCTGAATTGTCACAGCTGCAGACTTAAACCTCCTCCCCTTTCCCTTTCTTTGAATGTTAGTTGGCGTGATATATTTGTGAGAACTAACTAAAACCAGAAAAATCGGAAAAAAAAAAAAAAAACTGTGTCAAGTTAATAATAATGACCACAGGCTTTTTTTTTTTTTTTTCCTTTAATTTTTCTGGTTTTCTCACTAGTTAGTGTCCCTTTTCTATTCCAGAATTAGGTCCAGGAGTCACCTTGCATTTATTAGGCATTATGTTCTCATCACCTTCAGTCTGTAGCAGTTTCCATCTTTTTTTGATTTTCATGACGTTCACACTTTTGAAGAGGCCAGGTATGTTGTAGAATGTTCCCAATTTGGGTCTATGTACTGTTTTCTTATGATTAGACTCAGGGCTATGGATTTGGAGAGGAATACCACAGAGGTGTCTTGTCTTTCTCATCATGTCACATCGGAGGTACATGATGTTAATATGAATTATTACTGTGATGTTTGCTTGGATCTTGTGGCTGAGGCTGGTTGGCCAGTTTCCTCCAATGTCATGTGACCGTTGTCCCCTCTCTGTACTCTGTTCATGAGAGCCACTAAGTCCAGCCCCACTCAAGGGCGGGGCATTAATTCCGCTTCCTAGGAGGATGAAGGAGTTTCAAATAATTTGTTAAATTCTTAGCATATGTTAAAACCACTACAAGGAATTGATAAATATTTTGGGGGAAGATACTGACTTAGAGATTATGCAAATATCCTGTTTCCTTAAGGTCCTACTGATGTTAGCATCATCAGTGGCTCTTGGCAATTATCATGTTTTAATGGCAATTTCCTATTTTCCTCATTCCTTCTACATTTTTTTTTTTTTTTTTTTTTTTGAGACGGAGTCTCACTCTGTCGCCCAGGCTGGAGTGCAGTGGCGCAATCTCGGCTCACTGCAAGCTCCGCCTCCCGGGTTCATGCCATTCTCCTGCCTCAGCCTCTCCGAGTAGCTGGGACTACAGGCGCCCACCACCACGCCCGGCTAATTTTTTTTTGTATTTTTAGTAGAGACGAGGTTTCACCGTGGTCTCGATCTCCTGACCTCATGATCCGCCCGCCTCGGCCTCCCAAAGTGCTGGGATTACAAGCGTGAGCCACCGCGCCCGGCCCTCCTTCTACATTTTTAATTGGACTTCCATTAGGAAGATTTGTCCCCTTCCCTCATTTGTTCATTATAATTTATTCAGTTACTTATATCAATATGGACTCACGGGTGGTTCTTTTATTCTTTGCTACTGTATTATTTATTTTGCCCCCCACACTGTTCCAGCTCTGGCCATTGTGGCTTCTGAGTTCTTTGACATCTTTGTATCCCCCCACCCCCTCCCCAACTGTTTTTTTTTTTTTTTTTTTTTAAGCACTTCCTTACTTTCTGGCACTACAGGATTCTCTGGGTTCATCTTGTATTTTCTGTGTTCCCAGTCCTAGAATGAGCCATTGTCCAAGGAGCCCAATTCCCTTTATTGAATGGTATTTAGAAACCAAGATCTGGGCACTCAGAGGGCACATGGCTCCTGCTTCTAGGCCCTGTCAGCAGACCAAGCCAGGACATGGATGTGTGTTTACTACCCCACTGTGACACATGCCTCTTTTTTACCTCTCTACCTGGATGTATAGGAACTAAACATGAGCTGTCACCTGCATTTAACAATCTCTTTTAATAGGTGAGTTCTTTGTCATGGAGTAGATGTGTCCCTGACAAATTGTTGGCCAACAGAATCCTGTGTCCTCACTTCTGTTGTTGCTGTGGTTATGAGCCCCCAGTTTTTCACCTTCTTCCAATGATGATTGGTATGTCCTTCTTTCCCCCAGGCCACCCCCTCTGACTGCTCAGTGCTCACTCGCTACTCCTCCTCCTGCTGTATGTTTTTGAGTTAGTCATCCTCATGCACTGCTTGTAATTGCTGTTGTGGGCCCCTCTGTTAGTTCATTCCCTCACTGGCCTCCTCTTCACTCAAGTGCAGCAAGAACTTCTGTTCTTACCTCCTTTTCTATGAATGTGATAGGTTTTTATGGCCAGTGGCTTTTAAACTTTGGCTGCAACCTGTAGTTATAGTGAGAAATACATGTTAACAAGGCTTCCAGGTATGCACGTACCTGCATAGTGGCAGTTTCACAAAACAGAGCTTGCTCTTTTTCTGGCAGTGTATCTTGTGTATTTCATTCCGTTTTCTTCTGTTCTGCTCTGCTAAGGAGATTTTATACCTACCCTTTGAAAAATACTGTTCTGGGGAATAAATCCTCCAGCTGTGTATAAACGTCTATAGTCCCCTTCTCTTAGCACTGTCTTGATATGAGGGTGGGGTATGGATTAGCACTGGGTATAGGGTGGGGTCAGAATTAGCACTGGGTGTGGGGTGGGGTGGGGGGGTCTTGATTAGGACTGGTTGAGGACAGTCTGGGATTGGTGCAACGTCTGCAAGGCTTATGATTTTGAGGAAAGGGATTCAGAATCTAGGGTGTAAGCTGTGGATGAATTAGAAAGCTTCCATGTTTTCTCTACTTCTGAAAAGGACATTTCTGAGAAATAATTGTGTCATTGGTAAGCATCTTTTTTGATACTGTAGGTACTATAGGTTTGAGAGTTAGGAGTTTTCTTTGGCCTAATTTTTTCTCACATGGGAAGTCTTTTGAGAATTTAAATAGTAAAGCTGGTCTTAATTTTTCTGATTTTGAATGAACAGGAAAATAAAATTGAGTAAAGACTAAGGTAACATACTTACATAATTCTGAATTTTTTTTTTTTAAGAGATGGGGGGGGTCTCTCCCTATGTTGCTTAGGCTGATCTCAAACTCCTGCCCTCAAGCAGTCTTCCTGCCTCAGCCTCCTGAGTAGCTGGGATTGCAGGCGCAAGTCGCTATACCCAGCTTAGTTCAGAATTCTTATATTGACATATTTATGGAGTAGATTATCTAATTTTGTTTTAAAATAGATATTTCACACTTAAATACCGCTAAAAAATTAGGAAGCCTCTTTCCCTCATTAATATAACACAATTTAAGAAACTTACTGTACAAACTTCCATTTTTACTAAGTTAAAATAGTTTTATAGTAAATATACTGATTTTTGTTGATGTTGGCTGACCATCTGACACAGATTGTCAAAAGTATTCCCTAAATTTGCATTTAAATCTATCAGAGTATTAGTGGGCATATTATCAGTGACTCCAAGTATCTTGCCTTATTTATTTTCAGTAAATATAGAATCATCTAGTTCTTTTTAACTGTAGCTACAAAGTTAATTTTAAAATGTAAAACACATTTTCAAATATACTTCTTAAAATAATTTTTTATTAAAGGGAGTCTTCCTGACTAATCAAACAGTATCAGTGGGGCTGCCCCAACCCCTGTGGCCCCCACGCTGGCCAGAGTCAGGTCAGTGACAGGGTAGTCCCTGGGGTCTCTCTCCTCTGTGTTCCTCAGCTGGACTTTAAATGGCAAATACAGAAGATCAGCAAAAGGCAAAAATTGGTTCTTTGAAGGAAAAAAAACAGCAACATAGACGAACTTCTGGTACAACTTATTGAGAGAAGAAAAGAGAATTTACAAAGAAACAAAGGTCAAATGGTAATGGCCAGGCGTGGTGGCTCACGCCTGTAATTCCAGCACTTTGGGAGGCCAAGGTGGGTGGATCACGAGGTCAGAAGTTTGAGACCAGCCTGACCAACATGGTGAAACCCCATCTCTACTAAAAATACAAAAATTAGCCAGATGTGGTGGCACACACCTGTAATCCCAGCTACTTGGGAGGCTGAGGCAGGAGAATTGCTTGAACCCAGGAGTTGGAGGTTGCAGTGAGCCGAGATTGCACCATTGCACTCCAGCCTGGATGACAGAGCAAGTCTCCGTCCCCCCCCCCAAAAAAAAGGGGGTAATGGGTAATAACAAGTAGAGAATAAAAGAAAATTATGAGAGCATATTGGTAGAAAAATGATGTAACTCTCTTGTAGACTTTAAGGAAGGAAGGAGTTCTGAGTATATAAAAATGTTAATGTGAAAAAAGTTTGGTGCGTTTGACTATATTAAAATGAAGAATTTGTGTTGACCAGATAGACATCTTTAAAGTATGAAGACAACTTATAACTAGAAAGAATTTGTAAACTATAAACCAACAAATAATTCTTATCCAAATATATAGAGAACTTCTACAAATCAAAGAAATTACAGACAAAAATAGTGGAAGACATGAACTGGAATTTCACAGGTGATGAGACATATATAACCAATAAGCATATGAAGAGCTGTTCAGCCCCATTAATAAGCAGAGAAATGTGAGTTAAAACTATATTGAGAACTATTTTTATATATATGTAATTGGCAAGATTTTATAAAGTCTGACAGTACAAAGCATGGATCCTGTAGTTCTGTAGCATGACCCACTTTGCTGGTGAGAGTAAATTGGGGCAATCCCTCTGGAAAACAGTTTGGCATTATCTCTTAAAGTTGAACATGTATATATCCTTTGACCTAGAAGTTCTGCTCCTAGTTGTATAGCCAAGACAAACTCTTTAGATTTTCAGAAGTACACAGAAAGGAGGGAATAGCATAATGAACGCCCACGAAACTTTCATCCTGCTTCATCACTTAGCAACACGTCATGGTTGTTGTTTCATCTTTCTCCCTACCCTCAGACTTTTGGTTTTGTTTTTGATAGAACAAATCCCAGACATCATGCAATTTCACCTGTAAATACTTCAATAAAAAATAAAGACTTAAATTTAATATAATTATCTTATCTTACAAATTTGTAATTCCTTAAAATCATCTAGTACCCAATCTATATTCACATTTTCCTGATTGTCTGAAAAAAATTTTTTTTTCTTCAAGTTAGCATCCCAGGAAAGGTCCAAACATTGAATTTGGTTGATAGATCTTATGACTCTTAATTTAGGGTAGTTCGCCTTCTCATTTTTTGTCCCATGCCATTTATTTGTCCAAAAAACTTAGAACTTAGCCTGGTATAATTTCCTGATTCTAGATCTGGCTGACTGTGTGCTCCTGGTTTTGATGGCCATGCTTCTCTGCTCCTCGTCTTTACTGTAAAGTGGTATTCAGACCTGTAGGTTGGAATGGATTTGAGGTCCTGTGTTGGGGGCAGGGGTACCCAATAGGCAGGCCCTCTCAGGAGGTACATGGCATGTGTGTCACAGATATTTGGGGTGTTCTGGATCCTTCTGTCACAGGTTCCTCCTCAGCTTTTCACCTGGTGCCCACCAGGAATGAATGAAAGTTGCCAGACTCATTGCCTTCTTTACAGAAGATGGTGCCAGATAGTGATGTTCTCATTTTGTTTTACATTCTTTGCTTATTATCTGGAATTCCTATTTAGGGGCATGGCCTTTTTGAAATTACAGTTCCTATGGAAGCATTTTATTGATGACTTTTCAGGTTGAGCTGTTCTCTGATCACCAAAGGTGACCCCTGGAGATTTTGTTTTATGAACTCATGGATTTTTAATATGCTATGTGCTTCAGTCAATTGTGGACTTTATTTATTTATTTATTTATTTATTTATTTATTTATTTATGATTGTCCCATCTTTGGCAATCAGGGAGCCTTCTGAAATTGGCTCATATGTCCTTTCAGCATGACCCTCCTGGTCTTTGACAGTTCCCCACTTGTTGTAAGGAAGACAGCTAGGCTCACCGTGTGTGTTCTGGTCCCAGGTTGGGGACTAGCTACATCTCCAGGAACTCTGACTCTCCTCTTGGTGAGTTAGCATTGTCTTTAAAGTAGGCAGGCTACTGTCATTGGAAGACCAAAGTGTGGTAGATGCTAAACAGATAACAATCAGGTATTGATAAAATTATTGATACTAGATTTTTAGAAAAATCTAAAAAAAGTGTAGAATTATTAGGCAATAAAAAAGTGTAGAATTACTAGGCAAAAGGCATAACTTCTCTCTCCAAATGTCTCAGAGGGTTCAAGAATCATCCCATAGTCAAAAGCTGCTCAGTGAGTTGTCTTTCTGTAGCCAAAGACTTTCTAAAGGGAACACAGTGAGTGAGAAAGCAATACTGAGTGTCACGAGACCTTGTTTTAGTCATTTTAAATGGTTTGTTTCTCACAGCTACCTTTTGGGAGAGATGCTATTAGTGTTCCCATTTTATAGGTCAGGAGACCAAGGCACAGAGAGGCTGAGTGACCTAGTCACCATTACCTGGTTGCTGTGTGGGGAAGCTGGGCTTGACCTCAGGTTGGACACCACGGACACACAGAGCATTCAGGGAAACTGCTTGACTACTGGGGGACTGGCTTGGAGACATTGATTTGTAGGACATACTTGAGACCAGAGCCCGTGGCCTGGGGTGGCTGCTGCATTGGCATTGAGCCTTTTGTGTGGCTGGCTGAGGTGGCAGGGTATCCACAGTTGGCCTGATATGGGGGGGGTCACGTCCCTGCTAGTAAAGAAGCATGAACTTAGAAATAATGCATGCACAACAATGAAAGGAGCCTGGCGGGTAGGGGAACCTCAGTGAGAGCTGGGCAGCAGGCAGGGAGGAACCGCCCTCTAGACAGACGAATCTGGCAAGAGTTGCAGGAAGGCTGGTTAGTGTGAGGTGCTTGTCTGTGTGGAAGCCTGGGAGTAGTGACTGGCTCCAGCCTGTCCCTTCGTAAATGAGAAGGTTGAAGGCTGCAGAGGTCAAGACCAAGGCCCAGGCTACATCTGGGTCGCTGGAGTTGGGGCAGACCTGGCAGCTGGGGGCCCAGGGCTGGGGTCCAGCCATCGAGTCATTTTTGAGCACTGAAATCAGCATGAGTGGACGGGCTCTCAGGAGTGAACACTCCTAGGAAGATAAAACCGAGAAGTAGGAAGTGGGCCGGGCAGACCATGAGTTTTAGGCTTCAGAAGCAGGACAGTGGGCCTCAAGGATGGGTCATTTTTATAATAATGCTTATTTTATAAAGCTTTGAAAATGAAGAAACCCAGAAGAAAATTCACCATATTTCCATCAGGTGGAAGAAATCTTGAGTTGAGGTTGAGCATAGGCAGGGAAGAGTTGACAGATGAGGAGGAGGTTTCATTTGTGGGAGCAGGAGGAAAAAGGGAGGAAGGAGTCATGACGACTCAATCATGGGCTACCTTGAGTGCCTTGCTGAGGCCCTGGCCTTGTCTCCTGGGCCGTGGGGAGCCGTACGACGTTGTTGAGAATAATGTAGTCACAGTGGCATGCGAAGAAACTGAGAAGAGACGCAGCCGTGGCTGCCATCCAGGTGTGGGATGTGCCAGGTCAGTGAGATGAGAAGAAAATTAATAAGAGACAGGTGAGAATTTCAAGGGAGGGAGTGAGCCATGTCTGCTGGTTGCCTCTTACCCATGGCACGTACATCACACACATATGTACTGCGTGCCCATACTATACCTTATGCACACATATGCACACTGCATGCATACATGCATACCACACACATGCACATAGCACACACAGACTGCATGCCCACATGCACCACACACGCCACACACACATTGCATACACATGTGCACCACACACATGGACCACACACACAAACTGCACACACAGTACACGTGCCCACATGCACATGCAGGTACACATGCACCAGACACATGCATGTGGCACAGACACATTGTATGCACACACGTACCCCACACACACGTAGTGCACACATACCTTTACCACACAGTGCACTGCACACATGCCACACACATGTGCTATACACACATACACACGTTGGCTTAGTCCATTTGGGCTACTATAACAAAATAGCATAGCCTGGGTGGCTTGTAGACCACAGAAATTTACCTCTCACAGTTCTGGAGGCTGGAAGTCCAAGATCAAGGCACCAGAAGATTCAGTGTCTGGGGAGGCCCTGCTTCCTGATTCATAGATCTCTGTTTTCTTGTGGTGTCCTCCTATAGTGGAAGGGATGAGGAGGCTCTTTGAGGCCTCCGTATAAGGGCACTAATCCCACTCAGAGCCTCCACCCTCATGACCTAATCACCTTCTAAAGGCCTTACCTCCTACTGCCATCACTTTTGGGGTTAGGATTTCAAGATGCACGTTTTAGGGGAACAGAAACATTTCAGACCCTAGCACATGTATGTACATTGCACCCAAATGTTGTGAGACCTCTCCTGAGGGGACAGTGAGGTCAACAGGTGGTGAGGTGTGATGATAGCTCTTACACCTGGGATAATGGAAGGAGATGAGGGTGACAGGGATGTTGTCATCTTTGCACAGAGTAGTGGCTTTTGTGCAATGTAGTTAAGGGCAATGTAGTTAAGAGTGTGAACATTTAAAGGGTAGACAGGATTGATTGCAAGAGACATGAAAGAACAGCTGTATTTGGGGTGGTGGAGAGGGGGTTGACAAACCGGGCCTCAATCACTGAGCCCCAGTGGGTGGGAAGTGGGGAGCAGCAAGTTTGACATTTCTGTGCAAACACCTCCGCTTTGGAATCACTGGCTGTGACTTGGGGAGCCAAACCTTGCCTTTAGTCAGGCAGTCAATGCCTATCATAGGCATTCTCTCTCTGGAGAAGAGCTTGAGGTCAGCCCTTGTCTCGTTGAATTATAAATCTATTATAGGTTTGGGGCTCTAGCTTCCTAGACAAAACTCTTTAGGTTAGGTCTTTGACGTCCTTTTACTCTTCATTTTACATACTTGCCACTAGCTTTTTGAAAATCAGGATCGTCTGATCCTGTTTTGTTTTAGAGACAGGGTCTCATTCTGTCATCTAGGCTGGAGTGCAGTGGTACAATCATAGTTCATTGTAACCTTGAACTCCTGGGCTCAAGCTATTCTCCCACCTCAACCCTCCGAGTAGCCAGCACTACAGGTGTGTGCCACTATGTGTGGCTAATTTTAAAATTTTTTGTAGAGATGGGCCTTCCTATGTTGCCCAGACTGGTCTCAGACTCCTGGCCTCAAGTAATCCTCCTGTTTTGGCCTCCCAAAGCGCTGAGATTGATTGCAAGTATAAGCCTAGCCTAATCCTGTGGTTTTTAAAAACAAATGGAAGGAGGCTGGGCACGGTGGCCCACGCTCGTAATCCCAGCACTATGGGAGGCTGAGGCAGGCGGATCACTTCAGGTCAGGATTTCAAGACCAGCCTGGCCAACATGGTGAAACCCCATCTCTACTAAAATATAAAAATTAGCTGGGAGTGGTGGTGCGCACCTGTAATCCCAGCTACTCTGGAGATTGAGGCAGGAGAATCACGTGAACTTGGGAGGCGAAGGTTGCAGTGAGCTGAGATCATGGCATTGCACTCCAGCCTGGGTGACAGAGTGAGACTCCATCTCAAAAACAAAAAGGAAGGAGAGAGGACCTTTTTGTTTCTAGTGGCAGCACTCAAACAGGCAGATTGGGTAGGTCAGGTTCCTGACCATGAGTCTCAGGAACTTGGTCAGAAACCTGACCTACTCAGTAACTGCTTGCCTGCATGACAGTGACTCCTGGTGATAGTGCTGCTAGCTCTCCCTGTGCGGGTGACCCTGGTGCCTGGCTTGCCACACTCAGGAGCGCCTAGGCCTGCAGTCTGCCAGGAAGGGTCTCGCCTATCCCCAAGGAGACAGAGGGCCCTGCTACCCACAGCACCCAACAGAGCCTGTTCTGTGTTTTTCCTTTAACACATTTAGAACCTTGTTATCCCAGCTCATCAGGAGTGGGAGCTGCAGGGAGACCTACTCCATAATCTTCAACCTGACTGCTGACTCACTTTCCTACTCCCACCCTTGGTGCTGAAGCATGGATGCTCCCTCCCCTGCTTCCTACCATGTGCCCAGGCCTGCAGCTGCAGGGGTGACCAACAGTGGCACAGTGGGGGCCAGAGACACCTGCACTTGACAGGACACTTATTTTTACATACTGTTAGCTGGAAATAATCAACCTTATTTAAATAGAATGTGCATTCAGAGCACTATAAAAAGCACCCAACAACTTGCAAGGGCTGTTTTAGGAGTGATTCTCCTGCTTCCTTTGGAGGGAATCTGCAGGTTCCATGCAAGAGGAGCCAGGCCAGGGCTGCTGAGGACACGGCAGGAGGATGGGTGAGGCAGGTTCTGTGTGACCAGAGCCCTTTCCGAAAGCATACAGCTTTACTGAAGCATGTAGTGGCAAGGGTGGCAGATGTCCTCCCTCACTCCAAGGCAGAGACTGACAGCCTTTTGCCCTGGAGGAGGCAGAACCCATGTGGGCATCACTGGTGGTATAGGCCGAGTGACTGCACTGTTGCTGGCAGCAGCATTCCCAAGGATATCCCCCGGCATTATACTCATTCTCCTTTCTTGAGAGAACTGTTTCTTTATCCCAACTTTTGAGGAGTCTTCATGTTTTTATGAAGGACAAAGGGAGTCCTGATCTCTGCCAAGTGCTGAGGCCATGTTTGTCTTTATTTTGTGTGTGTGTGGGCGGCGGGGGGAGGTATTTTATTTATATATTTTCACAATTTTGACTTTTTTCAAATGGTAATATATGTACAAAAGTGTCAATGAAAATAAGTCTCCAGTTTCCAGCCATAAAGGTAGCTGCTGCTACCCTATTGTTCTTTTGGAGATATTCTCTGCATGTTCAAGCATATTTATGTCAGATGTGAGTCTTAAAGCTGCTGTCATTGCTCACCTAGAAGGATACCGTGGAAACTTGGGGGCTGGGTGAGTCCCCCTCTCTGTGTCTGACTCCTTCATACCCTGCTCCAAGGGCCAGGCTAGTGCTGCTGCCGTGGCCCTGGGACCGCACCTGGGTACAGGGGCTGCAGGGTGCATCACTGTCTCCTGTTAGCATTTTTTAAAGAGAACCATTTTTTCTCTTGCTTATATAAACGTCTACATATTCTAGGGAGTTTGGATAATACCTAGGTACAAAGAAGAAAGTCAGATTCCTGTTACTCTACTATCAGAGATAACCACAAAGATTTAATGTGTTTCCTTTCAGTCTTTTTCATATATATGTGCACATGTGTGTATATATTATATATTTCTTCTTAGAAATTAAAGTCATACGATACTTAAAAGTAATAATACCCCCTTTTCAGTTTTATGTATATTGAAAACTTTCTCCATATCACTAAATAGTCTTTGAAAATATGTTTATTGGTTGCATCTAAATCTTTCTTTTGCTGTCCATTTTCAACCTATTGAGCATTCTTTAGTTTCCTTCCCCCTACCCTGTTTTCTCATGTCATTCTGTCAGGAATCCTATGTAACTCCTGGTTTCTGTATGTCATCTCTCTGTCCCACAGTGGCCCGCCTGTGTAAGTAGTTTAAGGCTGACATCTCTTCTGATTGGTTAGTGCCTAGTCCTGCCAATATTCAGTGCCGAATTTTGAATATCACCTCTGATTGAAATTAGTTTCCTTAGCCACCGTGTTTGCTCAGGCTACCACAATAACGTACCACAAAATGGCCGGCTTAAACAAAAAATGTTGATTCTTTCACAGTTCCTAGAGGGGAAGTCTGAGATCAAGGTGTCAGCAGGGCCATGTTCCCTCTGAAGGCCTTAGGGGAAGATCTTCCCTCTCCTCTTCCAGCTTTAGGTGGTGGCCTGCGGTCCTTGACGTTCCTTGGCCTATAGGCACATCACTCCATTATCTCCACATGGCCTTCACATCGTCTCTCCAAAGTCCCCCTTTGAAGGACATCAGTCATAGTGGATTAGGGCCCACCCTAATGACCTTGTTGTAACTGCATCACCTGTGTAAAGACCCTGTTTTTATTAAGGTCACATTCTGAGGTCCTGGGGATTAAAATTCCAACATAGCATTTTAGGGGACCCAATTCAGTTCTTAACAGCCACCATTGCCGAGCCCAGAGGACTCAGGCCGTGGTGGAGGCCCAGCTTTATGCATAGACAGTGTGCAGAGCATACCCACAGTAGGTAAATATGTTCTTGTCTTAGAACTCTGGCCAGAGAAAGCCTGCCCTCTTGAACCACCCCTTCCCAACCCTTGTCTTATATATGCATCTATATAGATGTAGATACATGTAGTTTTGTGTTTTCCTGTATGAACAGGATCATAGTGTACACATTGTTTACGAGCCCATGGGGCCGTCTCCCTGCCAGGTTTTGTCTGCTAATCTCTGAGCAGGCCCTCGAGAAGTTGACTGAGCTGCACCTACTGTTGGAATGTTTTGTGTTCATAGCTGCTGCCTTCTCCATGACTAGGCTTTTGTCTGTAATTTAGATCTTCAATTCAGTATAATGGACTTGTGAGTCTAAACTTACATAGTGTTTATATTATTAGCATTGTTACATTTTATGGAAGATATTTTATTTTTAACATCAGCTTCTTCTTGGTAGGCCTATCTGTATTTAGTGCTGTGTTTATAACAGGCCTATACAATAAGATTTGCTTGATTGAGTTTTTTAGGCTTTTTAGGCTGTCTCATTAAACATACTGCTTGTGTCTTAATGATGCATACAATTTTAATGCAGTCCTTTTAGCTGTGATTTATTTACTATGAGAAAATAGAGGCTAGGGGTTGGATTAGGATTGAAGTTTAGCAGCTGCAGGATGAAATGGTTTTGCCTTTTTTTTTGTTTGATACGGAGTTTCGCTCTTGTTGCCCAGGCAACAAGTGCAATGGTGTGATCTTGGCTCACTGCAGCCTGCAACCTCCGCCTCCCAGGTTCAAGCAATTCTCCTGCCCAAGCCTCCCAAGTAGCTGGGATTACAGGCATGTGCCCCCATGCTCAGCTAATTTTTGTATTTTTAGTAGAGACAGGGTTTCACCATGTTGGCCAGGTTGGTTTCGAACTCCGGACCTCAGGTGATTCACCTGCCCTTGGCCTCCCAAAGTGCTGGGATTACAGGTGTGAGCAACCATGCCTGGCCTCTTTTTTTTTTTTTTTTTAAAGATTGGCCCTGCCAAGCAGTTTATAAGAAACCAAGGACTCATGAGCCTAAGGATTTTATTAATAAGAGCCCTCTGGTTAATTAACAGGCCTGGATCTCAGTACTGTGAAGGCTGGCAGCACCAGCTATAGTTTGGCTGTGGTCACAGACACTTTTCCTAAACTGTAGGATGCTGCACTGGGGTTTCTTTTCTGTAGCTTTGCCCTTGTTCTGTGATTTCCATGGGTACCATGTAGAAGAGTCAGAAAGGAAATCACCTGAAAAGAAGAGGAGTTTGCAGATGCCAGAGCAAGTGAACTTGAGATGAAACTTGAGTTGGTCACGTCTCCAGGATGTAGGAGTGGCATGTGCTAGGCTGCCCATGGGGTCCTCTGCTCAAGCATGGCTGGCTGGGATCTTACCTTTTTTATTCTTTCTCAGGATTCAGGAGCAGTTCCAGAAAAATCCCGACAGTTACAATGGCGCTGTCCGAGACAACTACACCTGGTCACAGGACTATACTGACCTGGAGGTCAGGGTGCCAGTACCCAAGCACGTGGTGAAGGGAAAGCAGGTAATGGCCTTGGTGGGTAGGGGTGGGCGGCTTCACCAAGCCAGTCAAAACTGTTGCAGGGAAGACCCAGCATCCTTGAGGGAGTGTTGAGATTGGCTTTAGGATGTGAGGTGTGTTCCTTCTCCTGCCCTAGGAATGAGCTGAGCAACCATCCTTGTTCCCCTTATTCTGTTTGTGAGGTTCTCCCAGCTGTTCTGCAGAAACCTCCCTCTGGGGATGGTGAGCCCTGTTCACACTGCTTCCTGAGAGAGAAGCCAACACATCTGATATCTTCACCTCTTTTATAAGCAAAGCCATAGACTCTCTTGGGGTTCCTATTGTAGATGGCCAGCTTCTCAGTTTTCAAGGGAATACTCAAACATTATTACCTTGGTGAAATTCTCTTTTTTCCTAAAGATTAAATCTGCCTTCAGTTTCCCTAAGAAAAGTCCAGTCTACTAAATGCACAGTGATAGCTAGCATACCTTCACATAGCATCTGTCATGTGAGTTTCCTGGGCTTTGACAGCCTAGGGTCTAATAAACTCAAATTAGACAAAGTGACACAGTGGGTAGCACCTCCCCGTGTATGGTGATGAGCCGTGCATCACAGAGATGAAAGGTTTATGATTTAATTCTCCACAACCTTTAATCACAGGAGAGAGCTCTCAGACTCTGCAGTTCTCTCAGGGCAACAACATGGCTGCACAAGAGGGAGGGAGGGAGGGACAGGCCCACCTCATCCCAGCATCCCCACTTGCTTCCCTTGCTATTTTTTTATTTCCTCCATTCACATAGGTGGCATGCATGTGCCGAGGATAAGCTTCCTTGTCCCCACACCCTCTTTTCTAAGGTTGACTTGGAGTCCTCTAAGGGCATCCCATCTCTGCCAGGGCCAGCCACCTGGTGTCACTCACTGTGCCTCTGTTACTGCCTAGCGGCGTGATGGGTAGGTCTGTAGTTTGTGCACTGGTACCAACCATTCTGTTTTCCCCAGGTTTCTTTTATGCCTCCTCAGGGAACAGGTGTCAGGCTGTGGGCCTTTGCTCCCCTCAACAACAAACACAAAATTTATTTTTCTTCAGCTACAAACACCCCGCCACCCCCCTTTAAGCTACATCAGGTCATGGGTGAGACCCACTGAAGCCCCATCCAGTCCTGAGAGGCAAAGCAAAGAGCCCAGGTCACAGCGATGAAGTGGATGGCCAGGCCTGTGTGCTGTGGGGCTCTTCCACGGAGCAGGGAGCCATGTCCTATAAGTACCGCGCACTAACCGATTGCGCCACTGGAGCCACCATGTCATTGATGTACCTGTAACATTCGCAACTTGAGTTTCGAAAACTAAAGTTTCTGAAACCTCCATCTAATGAGTTTAAGTGAGTAGAAGTGTAATCTTTTTTTATTTTTTTAATAGAGATGACCTCATTCTGTCACTCAGGCTGGAGTGCAATGGCATGATCACGGCTCACTGTAGCCTTGAACTCTTGGGTTCAAGCTATTCTCCCACCTTAGCCCCCTGAGTAACTGGGACTTCAGGTGCTTGCTATCATGCCTGGTTAAGTTTAAAAAAAAATTTTTGTAGAGATAGGGTCCTGCTGTTTCCCAGGCTGGTCTTGAACTCCTGGCCTCAAGTGATCCTCCCACTTCAGCCTCCTGAGTAGCTGGGATTGCAGGTGTGAGCCATTGTTCCCAGTGGAAGTTTAATCTTTTAGTGGGAGAGAGATGTCTACTCAAGGAATTGTGATAAGAATAACATTATCATAGGTTGTTGTAAATAGATAATTTCCACTTTAAAAAATCTCAAGTAACAATGCAAAATGGGACATTACATAATTTAAATCCATAATATAAAAATATTTGATATATGCCAGAAACTGTATCCATATTTCCTTCTTCATAAGAACCTGCAACCTGTGAAGTAAGTAATTTCATTCTATTTTGTTTTAAATTTCTTTTTTAAAATTTTTATTTTACTTTAAGTTCTGGGATACATGTGCTGAACATGCAGGTTTGTTACATAGGTATACATGTGCCATGGTGGTTTGCTGTACCTATCAACCTGCCATCTAGGTTTTAAGCCCCACATGCATTAGGTGTTTGTCCTAATGCTCTCCCTCCCGTTTCCCTCGACCCCTTGGCAGGCCCTGGTGTATGATGTTCCCCTCCCTGTGTCCATGTGTTTTCATTGTTCAACTCCCACTTATGAGTGAGAACATGCGGTGTTTGGTTTTCTGTTCCTGTGTTAATTTGCTCAGGATGATGGTTTCCAGCTTCATCCATGTACCTGCAAAGGACATGAACTCATTCTTTTTTATGGCTGCATAGTATTCCATGGTGTGTATGTGTTACATTTTCTTTATCCAGTCTATCATTGATGGGCATTTGGGTTGGTTCCAAGTCTTTGCTATTGTAAATAGTGCTGCAGTAAACATACATGTGCATGTATCTTTATAGTAGAATAATTTATAATCCTTTGGGTATGTATATACCCAGTAATGGGATTGTTGGTTCTAGATCCTTGAGGAATCGCCACACTGTCTTCCACAATGGTTGAACTAATTTACACTCCCACCAACAGTGTAAACATGTTCCTGTTTCTCCACATTCTCTCCAGCATCTGTTGTTTCCTGACTTTTTAATGATCGCCATTCTAACTGGCATGAGATGGTATCTCGTTGTGGTTTTTATTTGCATTTCTCTAATGACCAGTGATGATGAACTTTTTTTCATGTTTGTTGGCCACATAAATGTCTTCTTTTGAGAAGTGTCTGTTCTTATTCTTTGCCCACCTTTTGATGGGGTTGCTTTTTTTCTTGTAAATTTGTTTAAGTTTCTTGTAGATTCTGGATATTAGACCTTTGTCAGATGGATAGATTGCAAAAATTTTCTCCTATTCTGTGGGTTGCGTGTTCACTCTGACGATAGTTTCTTTTGCTGAGCAGAAGCTCTTTAGTTTAATTAGATCCCATTTGTCAATTTTGGCTTTTGTTGCGATTGCTTTTGGTGTCTTAGTCATGAAGTCTTTGCCCATGCCTGTGTCCTGAATGCTATTGCCTAGGTTTTCTTCTAGGGTTTTTATGGTTTTAGGTTTTATGTTTAAGTCTTTAATTCATCTGGAGTTAATTTTTGTATCAGGTGTAAGGAAGGGGCCTAGTTTCTGTTATCTGCGCATTTGGGCTGTTATCTACGACAGTGTTCCCAGCACTGTTGATTAAATAGGGAGTCCTTTCCCCATTGCTTGTTTTTGTTAGGTTTGTCGAAGATCAGGTGGTTGTAGATGTGTGGTGTTATTTCTGAGGTCTCTGTTCTGTTCCATTGGTCTATATATCTGTTTTGGTACCAGTGCTATGCCGTTTTGGTTATTGTAGCCTTGTAGTATAGTTTGAAGTCAGGTAGCATGATGCCTTCAGCCTTGTTCTTTTTGCTTAGGATTGTCTTGGTTTTGTGGGCTATTTTTTGGTTCCATATGAAATTTAAAGTAGTTTTTTCTAGTTCTGTGAAGAAAGTCAATGGTAGCTTGATAGGAATAGCATTGCGTCTATAAATTACTTTGGGCAGTATGGCCATTTTCACAATATCCTATCCATGAGCATGGATTTTTTTTCCATTTGTTTATGTCCTCTCTTATTTCCTTGAGCAGTGGTTTTTAGTTCTCCTTGAAGAGGTCCTTCATGTCCCTAGTAAGTTGTATTTCTAGGTATTTTATTTTCTTTGTAGCAATTGCGAATGGGAGTTCACTCATGACTTGGCTGTCCGCTTGTCTATTATTGGTGTATAGGAATGCTTGTGATTTTTGCACATTGATTTTGTATCCTGAGACTTTGCTGAAGTTGCTTATCAGCTTAAGGAGTTTTTGGGCTGAAACAGTGGGGTTTTCTAAATGTACAATCATGTCATCTGCAAACAGAGACAATTTGACTTCCTCCCTTCCTATTTGAATACTCTTTATTTCTTTCTCTTGCCTGATTGCCCTGGCCAGAACTTCCAATACTGTGTTGAATAGGAGTGGTGAGAGAGGGCATCCTTGTCTTGTGCTGATTTTCAAAGGGAATGCTTCCAGCTTTTGCCCATTCAGTATGATACTGGCTATGGGTTTGTCATAAATAGCTCTTATTATTTTGAGATACGTTCCATTAGTACCTAGTTTATTGAGAGTTTTTAGCATGAAGGGGTGTTGAATTTTATTGAAGGCCTTTTCTGCATCTTTTGAGATAATCATGTGGTTTTTGTCATTGGTTCTGTTTATATGATGGATTACATTTATTGATTTTCATATGTTGAACCAGCCTTGCATCCCAGGGATGAAGCCGACTTGATCGTAGTAGATAAGCTTTTTGATGTGCTTCTGGATTCAGTTTGCCAGTATTTTATTGAGGATTTTTGCATCGACGTTCATCAGGGATATTGGCCTGAAATTTTCTTTTTTTGTTGTGTCTCTGCCAGGTTTTGGAATCAGGATGATGCTGGCCTCATAATTATGAGTTAGGGAGGTAGGGAGGAGTCTCTCTTTTTCTATTGTTTGGAATAGTTTCAGAAGGAATGATACCAGCTCCTCTTTGTACCTCTGGTAGAATTCGGCTGTGAATCCGTCTGGCCCTGAGCTCTTTTGGTTGGTAGGCTGTTAATTATTGCCTCAATTTCAGAACTTGTTATTGCTCTTTTCAGGGATTTGACTTCTTCCTGGTTTAGTCTTGGGAGGGTATATATGTCCGGGAATTTATCCATTTCTTCTAGATTTTCTAGTTTATTTGCATAGAGATGTTTATAGTATTCTCTGATGGTAGCTTTTATTTCTGTGGGATCAGTGGTGATATCTCCTTTATCATTTTTTATTGTGTTTATTTGATTCTTCTCTCCTTCTTTATTATTCTGGTTAGTGGTCTATTTTGTTAATCTTTTAAAAAAACCAGCTCCTGGATTCATTGATTTTTTTCTAAGGGTTTTTCATGTCTCTATTTTCTTCAGTTCTGCTCTGATCTTAGTTATTTCTTATCTTCTGCTAGCTTTTGAATTTGTTTGCTCTTGCTTCTCTAGTTCTTTTAATTGTGATGTTAGGGTGTCAATTTTAGATCTTTCCCACTTTCTGATGTGGGCATTTAGTGCTATAAATTTCCCTGTTAACACCGTTTTAGCTGTGTCCCAGAGATTCTGGTATGTTGTCTCTTTGTTCTCACTGGTTTCAGAGAATTTCATTATTTCTGCCTTAATTTCATTATTTACCCAGTAGTCATTCAGGAGCAAGTTGTTCAGTTTTCATGTAGTTGTGTGGTTTTGAGTGAGTTTCTTAATCCTGAGTTCTAATTTGATTGCACTGTGGTCTGAGAGACTGTTTGTTATGATTTCCGTTCTTTTGCATTTACTGAGCAGTGTTTTACTTCCGATTGTGTGGTCGATTTTAGAATAAGTGCTATGTGGTGCTGAGAAGAATGTATATTCTGTGGATTAGGTCAGCTTGGTCAAGAGCTGAGTTCAAGTGCTGAATATCCTTGTTAGTTTTCTGTCTCATTGATCTAATATTGACAGTGGGGTGTTAAAGTCTCCCACTATTATTGTTTGGGAGTCTTAAGTCTCTTTATAGGTCTCTAAGAACTTGTTTTATGAATCTGGGTGCTCCTGTATTGGGTGCATATATATTTAGGATAGTTAGCTCTTCTAGTTTCATTGATCCCTTTACCATTATGTAATGCCCTTCTTTGTCTTTTTTTGATCTTTGTTGGTTTAAAGTCTGTTTTATCAGAGATCAGAATTGCAACCCCTGCTTTTTTTTTTGCTTTCCATTTACTTGGTAAATATTCCTGTATCCGTTTATTTTGAGCCTATGTGTGTCTTTGCACATGAGATGGGTCTCCTGAATACAGCACACTGATGGGTTTTGACTCTTTATACAATTTGCCAGTCTGTGTATGGTTTTTTTTTGTTGTTGTTGTTTTTTTTTTTTTAGACAGAGTCTCGCTCTGTTGCCCGTGCTGGAGTCAGTGGCGCGATCTTGGCTCACTGCAACCTCCGCCTCCCAGGTTCAAGTGATTCTCCTGCCTCAGCCTCCCAAGTAGCTGGGACTACAGATGCATGCCACCATGCCCAGCTAATTTTTGTATTTTTAGTAGAGACCCCTGTCTTCACCATATTGGCCAGACTGGTCTCGAACTCCTGACCTCGTGATCCACCCACTGTGGCCTCCCAAAGCGCTGGGATTACAGGTGTGAGCCACCACGCCTGGCCCATCTGTGTCTTTTAATTGGGGCATTTAGCCCATTTATATTTAAGGTTAATATTGTTATGTGCGGATTTAGTTCTGTCATGATGCTAGCTGGTTATTTTGCACATTAGTTGATGCAGTTTCTTCATAGTGTTGTTGGTCTTTATATTTTGGTACGTTTTTGTAGTGGCTGGTACTGGTTTTTCCTTTTCATATTTAGTGCTTCCTTCAGGAGCTCTTGTAAGGCAGGCCTGGTGGTGACAAAATCTCTCAGCATTTGCTTGTCTGTAAAGGATTTTATTTCTCCTTCACTTATGAAGCTTAGTTTGGCTGGATATGAAATTCTGTGTTTAAAATTCTTTTCTTTAAGAATATTGAATATTGGCCTCCACTCTCTTCTGGCTTGTTGAGTTTCTGCAGAGAGATCCGCTGTTAGTCTGGTGGGCTCCGCTTTGTAGATAACCCGACCTTTCTCTCTGGCTGCCCTTAACATTTTTTCCTTTGTTTCAACCTTGGAGAATCTGACGATTATGTGTGTTGGGGTTGCTCTTCTCAAGGAGTATCTTAGTGGCGTTCTCTATATTCTCTGAATTTGCATGTTGGCCTGTCTTGCTAGGTTGGGGAAGTTCTCCTGGATAATATCATGAACTGTGTTTTCCAACTTGGTTCCATTCTCCTGTCACTTTCAGGGACCCCGAGTCAATCGTAGGTTTGGTCTTTTCACATAGTCCCATATTTCTTAGAGGCTTCGTTCGTTCCTTTTCATTCATTTTTCTCTAATCTTGTCTTCACACCTTATTTCAGTAAGTTGATCTTCAATCTCTGATATTCTTTCTTCTGCTTGATTGATTTGGCTATTGATACTTGTGTATGCTTCACGAAGTTATCCTGTGTTTTACAGCTCCATCAGGTCATTTGTGTTCTTCTCTAAACTGGTTATTCTAGTTAGCAGTTCCTGTAACCTTTCGTCAAGGTTCTTAGCTTTTTTGCATTGGATTAGAACATACTCCTTTAGCTCAGTGGAGTTTGTTATTATCCACCTTCTGAAGCCTGTTTCTGTCAATTTGTCAAACTCATTCTCCGTCCAGTTTTGTGCCCTTGCTGGAGAGGAGCTGTGATCATTTGGAGGAGAAGAGGCATTCTGGTTTTTGGAATATTTCAGCATTTTTGTGCTGGTTTTTTCCTCATCTTTGTGGATTTATCTACCTTTGATCTTTGAGGCTGATGACCTTTGGATGAGGTTTTTGTGTCGAGGTCCTTTTTTTTTTTTTGATGTTGATGTTGTTGCTTTCTGTTTGTTAGTTTTTCTTCTAACAGGTCCCTCTTCTGCAGGTTTGCTGCAGTTGGCTGAGGTCCACTCCAGACCCTATTTGCCTGGGTATCACCAGTGGAGGCTGCAGAACAGCAAAGATTGCTGCCTGCTCCTTCCTCTGGAAGCTTTGTTCCAGAGGGGCACTGGGCTAATGCTAGCTGGAGCTCTTTTGTATGAGGTGTCTGTCAACCCCTGTTGGGAGATCTTTCCCAATCAGGAGGTGTGGGGGTCAGGGACCCACTTGAGGAGGCAGTCTGTCCCTTAGCAGAGCTCGAGCGCTGTGCTGGGAGAATCCTCCTTGTCAGGATCCGTTGTTCTCTTCAAAGCTGGCAGGCAAGAACGTTTTAAGTCTGCTGAAGCTGCGCCCATAGCCTTCCCTTCTCCCAGGTGCTCTGTCCCAGGGAGATGGGAGTTTTATCTATAAGCCCCTGACTGGGGCTGCTGCCTTTCTTTCAGAGATGCCCTGCGTAGTGAGAAGGAAATCTATAGAGGCAGTCTGGCCACAGCTACTTTGCCACGCTGTGTTGAGTTCCACCCAGTCCGAGCTTCCAGGCCTCTTTAGCACTGTTAGGGGAAAACCACCTACTCAAGCCTCAGTAATGGCAGGTGCCCTTCCCCCAATCAAGCTCGATCGTCCCTTGGCTCCCTGGCTTCAGCCTCCTTTCCAGGGGAGTGAACGGTTCTGTCTTGCTGGGGTTCCGGGTGCCACTGGGGTATGAAGAAAAAACAAAAACAAAACAACAACAACAACAAAAAAACTCCTGCAGCTAGCTCAGTGTCTGCCCAAACAGCCTCCCAGTTTTGTGCTTGAAACCCAGGGCCCTGGTGGTATAGGCACACAAGGGAATCTCCTGGTCTGCGGATTGCAAGAACCTTGGGAAAAGCTTAGTATCTGGGCCGGATAGCACAGTTCTTCACAGCTTCCCTTGGCTGGGAAAGGGAGGCCCCCTGCTCTTTCCACTTACCAGGTGAGGTGACGTCCTACTCTGCTTCTGCTCACCCTCCGTGGGCTGCACCCGCTGCATAACTAGTCCCAATGAGATGAACAGGGTACCTCAGTTGGAAATGCAGAAATCACCCACCTTCTGTGTTGGTCTCACTGGGAGCTGCAGACCAGAGCTATTCCTATTCAGCTATCTTGCCAGATCCCCCCATATCATTCATTCTATTTTATAGATGAGAAATTGAGGCTGAGAGAAGTTACTGAATCATCAAAGTTAACTTGGAAAATCCACAGTGTCATCTCCCTTGTTGTTACGCCTGGAACAGTGAGCACTCTGGATAAGTTTTTGAATGAATAAATAGCTGTATGAATGAAGTAGCAAAGCTGTGGTTTGAGTCAGGTGTGCCTGCTTCTAAACCTTATGCTTTTCCCTCTGGGCCACCCTCCTTACTCTATACATACAAGTGGTGCTGGCTTCTTAGAAGGAGAGACTGTCCTGGAACACGTCTCATGTGCATTTATAGGAAATGAACCTCTCTGTATGGTGGGGGCAACTTGGCTTGCACCCTGCATCCCACATGGTGACAGTAAGGTGACTAGGCTTAGTCCCATTCCTGCCTGGGCTGGGTAGGTGTGAAGTCCAGACTGGCCTGGAGCTGAGTCCCTCTGGCCCTTCTGTCCTGTGCCTTCTGACTCCATGACCACTCCCTCTGCAGTCTCTCCTTCATTCTCCAGGGGCCACTTGAAATAGGTAGACATGTCCTAAACCTGCCCTGTGTGTAGGAGTTTGGGTGAGGTCCATGGCATCCCTAGGAAGACTGAGACTTTTGCGAGTGCCGTGTGCTTTTAAGGTACCATAGGCACAGATCAGTGAGTTGCTGGTGGCCTGGCTTCGGCAGCAAGTAGCTGTTTGCTCAGTTTTCCCTTCTTCCCACCCCACATCCCCAGTATAGCTCTTACCAGCAACTGGTGACCTCTAGAATCATAGAGTTCAGTATAATTTTAAGATCAAAGTCAGACCAGATCACTAGGGATCATCCACATGGAATTCTAGCTTCAAATGACTACTTCCTGTCTGTTTTTAATAGGCCAGGAGCAGGAGCTAACAGCTCTTCCCATGTAGTTTATCCAGAATTTTGGGGTTTTAGTGGGTTAGGTGTTGATTTCCATTTCATTTTTTGTTAGTATTGCTGTGTATGTAGTTGAATAAATTAGGAAAAGCATTGATTGCCATGCTTCATTCACTTGGCTAAAAAAATTACAGTTTCCTGGTCCTTTATCTGTCTTCTGAACTGCTCTATGAACCTCTGGGGCTTTCTCTGAAAGGGTTTGTATTAGGCCCAAGCTAAAACTGGTTATTTTCTCTTTTTTTGACTCAAGAGACCCAGATTAGCTAACAGCTTTCACCATACTTTGCACAGCTACCTGGAGCAACTCCCCACTGGAAATGGTGTCTCAGATATGCTTGTTGACTATCTGGGATGTTGATGCCATGATTCTTCCCTGTGGTCTGCACCGTGTTATGAGGGTCCTGCCCTATGTCTTGTCTGAAGTTCAGATTTACATCTCTCTCAAATGCACTCGTCATGACCTGTAAGATGATGTGGCTCTACTCTCACCAAGGATAACCCTGGATTTGGCTCATTCTGCATTAGATGTTTTCTAAACATGTGGGCTGTGCTTTGTCCCGGGAGCTGGGCGTGTGGGAGTCACCAAGACAGACAAGATTGCTGGTTTGGAGCTTATATCCCAGTGGGGTACAGCAGTAAAAATCAGCAAATAAATGAGCAAGATGGAGGCAGGTGCCGTACAGAACCTAAAACTGGGTGGTTTGTGTATTTAACCAGCACTTGTGTGGTGCCCTCTCTGTGTCTTGAAATAGTGAGTTGTCCCCCTCAGTCCTCCTATCATGCAGGCAGTCACTGTGCACCCATGAGGGCTGCTGAGAGCTGTGTGTGCATGGTCTCAGCCAATAAAAGCCAGGTCACAATGAAGGCTTGCTCTGGAGCTAGTGCTCTCTCACCTCAGAGAAGGGTCGAAGGTGAAGTTTGGTTATAAATATCAGGATAGAAGGATGGAAGGAAGGGACTTCTTTTTTCAGCGGCTTATTTAGTAGTGGCTTGCCTTATTTATTTATTAACACGGTATATCTATGTGACAGTAGGCCTTTTGTGATGCCCGCTGACCTAATTTGTACTGGTGACCTGCCTTGGTGGCATGCTTCATCTCCTATGGGGTTGGAAAAACTTTTTTTTCTCCTTCAATAGTATTTTTTTTTCCCGTGTCATTTTTACAACACTGCAGACCTCTTATTTTTTTTTATTTTTTATTTTTTTTTGAGATGGAGTCTCGCTTTGTCGCCCAGGCTAGAGTGCAGTGGTGCCATCTCAGCTCACTGCAACCTCCGACTTCCTGACTGCAGACGTCTTTTAAAAATTCTTGGCTTGGCATGGTGTCTCAAGCCTGTAATCCCGGCACTTTGGGAGGCTGAGGTGGGCAGATCGCTTGAGCCCAGAAATTTAAGACCAGCCTGGGCGTCATGGTGAAACCCCATCTCTACAAAACAACACAAAAAAAATTTAGCTGGGGATGATGGCACACGGCTGTAGTTCTAGCTACTTGGGAGGCAGAGGTGGGAGGATTACCTGAGCCCGGGAGGTCAAGGCTTCTGCGAACTGTGATTGTGCCACTGCACTCCACCTTGGGCAACAGAGTAAGACCCTATCTCAAAAAATAAATAAATAAATAAATAAAGTAAAAATAAAAATTCTTGGTCTCTTAATTGCTGAATGATTTTTTTTTTAAGTCGTACCTCACTTAAAACTTCGGAAAAAGTTTATTTTGTATCTCTTGGATTTTGCTTGTCTAAGTGTTTTTCTTCAGAGCTGTACTTTCTTTCTGGCCTGGCTCCAGTTATTCCCTAAGTGTACCTGTCACGGTTGCCTGTCAGCAGTGTTTATTTTTGGTTTTTGTCTGTGGCACCTATTGGACATTGTCACAATGGTAACCACGGCTGCAACAACTCAACTGATAAAATCAGAATCTGTTCTGGGTTGGTGATTCAGGGGCTTTGCTCAGGCAGCCCAGTGTTTGTATTGGGGCTGTGGATAGAGCTTCACAGGAGAGCCAGATCCTCTACTCTCCAGCTGTAGCTTGATGCAGGCATTATCGGAGCTTTGCCTCTCCTGGAGTTTCTCATTGATCCCTTTTCTGTAGAAATGGATATGATGAGTTCACACTGCCTCTCAAGGATAGTAGGAGACAAATAAGAGTGTATGCATAATGTTTTATGTTCTTTAGAAGAAAAATAGAAAGTGTTCCTATTTTACATCGTAACATTTAAAAAAATCATCTTGCTAGTGAATCTGAAAGAAAACTTCTCAAAATGAAGCTTTTAATTTCATACATTAGTAAAATGTGGTTAGGTCTTTTCCATCACATGTTCTTTGCTCAATCTACTCTGCTCTGTTTAGGAAAAGCAGCTGACTCCCTCTCTCTCTCCAGTGTACCCACAGAATAGAGACAAGGAACTTTGAGTTAACGACAGATGTTTTTGTGATTGCACATGTCAGACCTGGGTGATTATAAACTTGGCATTTCATTGAATCACAGAATTGCAATGCTTTTGAAAATTAAACTCCAGAGATTTTTAGTTTAACCTCTCATTTTGCAGATGAGAAAACTCTCATGGTGGGTTGATGGTAGATCATAGACCAGAACCAAGGTCCCCTCACCCCCACCCTGTTTTATGGCCTTATTGCAAATGAAGTCATGATTGGATGTTATTGAGGGACAAGTGAATCTGTTTCCCTTGAGTCTTCTTCCTTTCATAGATTGTGAGTGGTCCTGCAGCCTGGTGCAGTCACTGTTGTGACCTGCCATCTTTGTCCTCACCCTGGGTACCTTTTGGAACACCACCTTAGCCACTAGGTATGTCATGTATGGCTCTAACTGATCCCCAGGCTTAGATTCGTAGTGAGGCCTTGCCTGTGAGCTTGATGTAAGTGCTGGAATTTGTGTTAAAAGCTCCATAATTTGTTCTTAGAAGTTGCTTAGGAAAAAATGCAGGAAGATGTTTTATTATAGGAAACTTCCATGACAGAAAAGACTAATAGACTGCATTATTTTTGTATTTACATAATTTTTGAGTGCATAACACATTTATATGTTCAAAAGCACACACTTGTATAACAACACAAAAATCCTTGTCCTGCCTCTGTGTCTTTTCTGTCTTGTCCTGACCCCTCCCCAGCCAGCCCTAACCTAAGTCATCACATAACTGGTTTTGGGGATATTTCAACAGATATTTTTATGCAAATATATCAAGTATGAACATGTATTGCTCTGTCCCCACCTTTAGCACAGATGGTGCATTACACTTTTTAAGATGATCTTACTGCCCATGGCCAGTGTCATTTTGGCTGCACCAGGGTGACTCCCATCTCTTTTTACCTCCATGTCCCCAAGTGCCTGAGGGGTGCCCAGTAAATTCTAGGTAGACCTTGCTTTCCCTGGTCATCTGGCTCAAGTGCCCCAAACCCACCATCCCTCACACCTGGGACTCCTGTTCTTTGCTTTTGCCCCCTTCAAACTATAGGCTGATTATTAAACCACCCTCTTGTTAATGGACATTTAGGTTGTTTCCAATCTTTCCTGTTGTAAACAATAAAACAATTAATGCCCTTTAATAAACTTCATTTTGCACGTATGCATTTTCATACAGAAAAAATTCCATGAAGTATAGTTGCTATATTGAAAGGTATATGTATTTCTAATTTCTTTCTTTTTTTTTTTTTTGAGACAGGGTTTTGTTCTGTTACCAATCATGGCCCGCTGCAGCCTTGTCCTCCCTAGGCTTAAACAGTCTCTTCCCATCTCAGTCTTCTGAGCAGCTGGGACTACAAGCATGTGCTACCATGCCCAGCTGATTTTTTGTCTTTTGTAGAGATGGGGTTTTCCTATGTTGCTCAAGCTGGTCTTGTGCTCCTGGGCACAAGCAGTCCATTTACCTTGGTATCCCAAAGTGCTGCGATTGCAGGCATGAGCCACCACACCTGGCCTGTATTTCTAATTTCTATAAGTGTTGCTAAACTGTCTTCCATATGGGGTTATACTAACTTACATAACCATCAACAATGTACCAGAGCCCTTGGTTTTTCACAAATTTGCTGACAATAGTATGTTATCAAATTTTGGGGTTTTGTAAGTTGAATAGATGAAAAATAGTATCTATGTGTAGTATGAATTTGTATTTCTCTTAGAGTGAGGTGGAGCATCTTTCTACATGTGCCTATCCTTTGAACTAGTTATATCTTTTGCCCATTTTCTATTAGGTTGCTGTACATTTTCTTACTGATTTCTAGGAGTTGTGTATATATTAGAGAGGTCAGTCCTTTGTATGTGATATGTATTGTAGATCTGTTGTCCCATTTTGTTATTAACCTTTTGAGTTGATTTATATTGATTCTCCCGTCTCAGCCTCCCAGGTAGCTGAGACCACAGGCACGAACTGCCATGCCCAATTAATTAAAAAATTTTTTTTGTAGAAATGGAGTCTCCCTGTGTTGCTCAGGCTAGTCTTAAACTCCTAGGCTCAAGTAATCCCCCTGCCTCAGACTCCCAAAGTGCTGGAATTACAGGTATGAGCTGCCATGCCCAGCCTCACCTTACTAATTTTTATGTATTCAAGTTAATTGGTTCTTTGTTTTTTCATGGCTTCTGAAATTTGAATCAGGATTAGATAGGAGTAGATTGCATTTGGTAGAGTTTCTTTGGTCAGTTATTTGAACGCTTGCTGCCTTCTAATCCACTTTGATCTTTTTACCCCATTAGAGTAGTTTTGTCTAAATTCTGCTAATGGTTTCTTTTTTCTTTTCTTTTTTTTTTTTTTTTTTGAGACGGAATCTCACTCTGTTGCCCAGGCTGGAGTGCAGTGGTGCGATCTTGGCTCATTGCAAGCTCCACCCCCTGGGTTCATGCCATTCTCCTGCCTCAGCCTCCTGAGTAGCTGGGGATACAGGTGCTTGCCACTACGCCCGGCTAATTTTTTGTATATTTAGTAGAGACGGGGCTTCACCGTGTTAGCCAGGATGGTCTCAATCTCCTGACCTCATGATCCACCTGCCTCGGCCTCCCAAAGTTCTGGGATTATAGGCGTGAGCTACTGTGCCTGGCCCTGCCAGTGGTTTCTAATTTAATTGTTGTAGAAATGAAATGATTTGTTTTCTTCATAGAAGACTTCTAAGTGGCAATTTGGGCCCCATCTCATTTGTTCATAACCAACAGCCTAACATAGTATGAATTTTATCACTTACAGTTGATCTTCCCATTGTATTTGATTAGATACAGGCATTCTAAAATGCAAATGTTTAAAAAATACAGATAGAACTTGAAATTGAACAAAATTAGATACAACTGAAGCTGAAAATGGACACTTGATTTTTAAAAATTGTAATAAAATGATCTAGACTGTATACACCATCTGTTACAAGTTGTATGTGAATAAGGATTTTGTGCCATGTTGGTTGTGAGTACTCTGGGTTTTAAACCAGTTTTTGCATCGAATATAACTTTAATTATGCTCAGTACACGTGGATGTGTTTTTTGGATATGTCCACACACAGTGCACTTGCATGTGTATCTTCATCTTATTTATTGTTTGGTAAGGGACACATTGCTCAGCTTCCTGGATATCTTCCTAGTCTTAGAGGGGCCTCAGTGGTAGAGTTCTCATCAGAACCTAAGGGTGATGACCTCTGGCCTGTGACATGGCATCTGCCTGAACATGAGTATGCCACAAGATTGTATCTAAGGTGGTCTCAATCTCTTTTCTTCCTTCAGACTGCCTTGCTTGTCCTTTGCTGGCATCCGAGGACTTGTCCCGTGGAATGAGGCTAGAAAGAGGCGTCTCTGTATTTCCCCACTGTGCATCTACTTGTATTTCCAATCTTTCCCTTTACCACCCATACATGGACATATGCTTCCAGTTCTCTGGACATATGTTTTCTGTCTTCACCACTAGGGTATATACCTATGGGTGGAATTGCTGGGTCATGTGGTACATCTATAATTAACGTTTTGAGGAACTGTCAAAACAGTTTTCCAAAGTGGTTGTACCATTTTATATTTTACAGATCCACCAGAAATGTATGAGGGTGCATATTTCTCCATATCCTCATCAACCCTTGTTATTGTCTGTTTTGGTTTTGTTTTTTAATTGTAGCTATCCTACTGGGTATGAAGTAGGATTTCATTGTTTTGATTTGCATTTCCCTTGTGACTAATAACATTGAGCATCTTTTTATGTCCTTATTTTCCACTTGTGTATCTTCTTTGGAGAAATGCCTATTCAAGTCCATATGCATGTTTTAATTGGGTTGTTTGCCTTTTTATTATGGAGTTGTAAGACTTCTTTATGTATTCTAGATACTGCACTCTTGTCAGATACATTATTTGCAGATATTTTCTCCCATTTTATGGGTTGTCTTCACTTTCTTGATACTACTCTTTGAAGCACAAAAGTTTTAAATTTTGATGAAGTCATTTTTTTTTTTTTTGCTTTGGCTGCTTGTGGTGTTATATCTAAAACCCATGCCTAACCCAAGATCACAAATTTTAACTCTTGCATTTAGGTTTTTGACCCATTTTGAGTTTAAAAAATTTATTATATGCTATGAAATAGTTGTCCAACTTCATTTTGAATTATTAGACCAGTTTCATTCTTCTGCATGTGGATACTCAGTTCTCATGGTACAATTACTTGAAAATACTATTCTTTTCCCATTGAATTGTCTTGGTACTCTTGTCTAAAATCAATTGATCATAAATATATGAGTTTGTTACTAGACTTTATTTTGAGATGGAGTCTCGCTCTGTTGCCAGGCTGGAGTGCGGTGACGTGATCTTGGCTCACTGCAACTTCTGCCTCTTGGGTTCAAGCGATTCTCCTGCCTCAGCCTCCTGAGTAGCTGGGACTACAGGCACACACCACCACGCCCAGCTAACTTTTGTATTTTTAGTAGAAATATGGTTTCCCCCTGTTGGCCAGGATAATATCGATCTCTTGACCTCATGATCTGCCTGCCTCGGCCTCTCAGAGTGCTGGGATTACAGGTGTGAGCCACCACGCCTGGCCTGTTACTAGACTTTTTTTTTTTTCTTTTTTGAGACAGAGTCTTGCTCTGTCCCCCAGGCTGGAGTGCAGTGGCGTGATCTCCGCTCACTGCAAGCTCCACCTCCCGGGTTCACACCATTCTCCTGCCTCAGCCTCCCAAGTAGCTGGGACTACAGGCGCCCGCCACCACACCCAGATAATTGTTTTTGTATTTTTACTAGAGACGGGGTTTCACCATGTTAGCCCGGATGGTCTTGATCTTCTGACCTCATGATCCGCCCACCTCGGCCTCCCAAAGTGCTGGGATTACAGGCGTGAGCCATTGTGCCTGGCTGTTTTTAGACTTAATTCTGTTCCATTGATCTGTATAGATGCCTGTCCTTATGCCAGTACCACACTGTTTTAATTACTGTAGCTTTATAGTAAGTTCTGAAGATTTTATTCCTTGTTTTTGTTCTGTTCCTTCATTATTGACTTGGCTTTTTTGACAGTTTGATTATGACATCTAGGTGAGGCTGGCTCCCTTTTAGTTTATTTTACTTGGAATTCATTGAGCTTCTTGGGTGTAATTTTTTTCATGTCAAATTTGGAAAGTTTTTAGCCATTATTCTTTCAAATATTCCTTCTTTTTTTCTCTTTTGTATGTTGGTATGCTTAATAGTGTCCCTCAGCTTCTGTGGCTCTGTTTATTTTTCTTCACTGTTTTTTCCTCCTGTTTCTCAGTTTGGGTAATCTCAATTGACCTGTCTTCAAGTTTGCTTGTTCTTTCTTCTGAATGCTAAAAAGTGGTTTTGAGCCCCTTTCATGAACTCTTATCTTTTCCCCCTTTTACTTTTGAACTCCGGAATTTGTATTTGATTCTTAAAAAAATAGTAATAATAATTTCTATCTCACTATCAGTATCAATAGTGAGACTGATATTTATTGATATTCTCTACTTAAAAGACTTTAGTCCCATACTTTCCTTTAGTAATTTTTGCATAGTTTTCTTAGCTCTTTGAGCATATTTAAAATAGCTGATTTAGAGACTGTTTTCTGCTAAGTTCTTCATATGTGGGCTTCCTCAGGGACAGATTTTATTGATTGCTTTCTTTTTCCTATGTATGGGCCATACTTTGTTGTTTCTTTGTAAGTCTCATTTTTTTTTTTTGCTGTTATTGAAAAATGGATTTTTAAATAACACAATGGGGTGACTCAGGAAATCAGATGCTCCTTTCTTCCCATGGTTGCTATTGGTACGTGATATAGTTGTTCCTGTTTAATGACTTTTCTGAACTAATTCTGTAAAGTTTGTATTCTTTATTGTGTCTGACCAGTGAAATCTCTACTTGGTGAACTTAGTGGCCAAGTAATTATTGGATGGCAATTTCCTTAAACCCCTGGGATCAGTAAACACCTGTTTTTGTCGAGGGGCTTCATCTGCCTGTTGGAGCATACCTTCATCGCTTGGCCTAATAGTTAAAAACTGCCTTAGCCTTCATTTCCTGCTGATGTTGAGTCAAAGTCAGCCAGAGGTGAGAGCTTAAGGCCTTCTTAGGTTTTTCCTGAGTGTGCACTGAAGTTCTGTACATTCATGTGTCCTTCTAGATTCCTGGGAAAATGTCAAAGCTTTTCAAAGCCCACACGGACATTTTATTTCCTACCTTTTTGCCTTTGGTTTGCCTCAGTTGTTATCTGCCACCTCAGGAGGCTGCAAAGTTAATACACTTGCCTGTATTTTCAACAACACTCCTGGGTTGCGGGGAAGGCTTTTCTGAGTTTAGCCAGAAACAGTCAGTCAGTCTTGCAAATGACGTCTTCCAGGGAACCATCAGACGGGTCAAATGATGACAGTTCTTTGAGAATGAAGCTTTGAAAGAGCTCTAAGAGTACTGTTTTCTCCAGCGATGGCTGCTATGCTGTACCAGGAATGCGGCCTGCTGAGAGCCTGGAGAGTGGGGATGGGTCTAGGCCAAATTAAAATATCACAGAGCTCACTGTTACTGAGATGTGGTTGTTTTCCTTGAATTAATGCTCCCTGGGTTCCTGCAAACCTTTGGTTGGTTTCCAAAATCCATAAGAAGTTGATATTGACAATTTTTGCCAACTTTTTGGTTGCTTTTATGGAGGAGAGCTTTTTGGAGGCCTATAGTAACCACCATTTTCACTGACATCCTTTGGATCAGGAATCTCTTAAATCGTTTTTGTTTGCCTGAGGGTTCTTGCTGCCCTTCTTTTTTATCTTGTTATCACAAATAGTATACTTTCATCATAACCTCAGAATTACCCAGATTCATTAATACTGTGTATTGTCTAGAAATCTCTGCCTGAACTCCACTCTAGACTGGTTATTTCCTGTTCTGCTGTATAGCTACACTCCTGGTATTTTCTTCCTGCGTTTCTAGATTAAATGCACTGTTTTTGGACTTGAGTTGGATATTCCTCTTTTTCAGTTTTCATCCTCATTTTGTTTTTCTCAAAGTGGTATATAATGTAGAATTGTTGTATATCTTAAAATGCACTTATTTTAACTTTTCACTTATTTCTCAGTTTGGGTGTATGTAGAATTCTAGCCTAAAAATAATTTTCCCTTATTAAGATTGAAGGGAATATCTTCTTACACTCAGTGTAATTGATTCTGGAAGTCTATTCCATGTCTTTGTGAGTAAGCTTTTTCTCCTCCTTGGAACTTTTAGGACCTTTTTAAAAACACCCAGTGTCATAAAATTTCATGAGTCTTTCATTCATTGTGCTTAGCTCTTGGTGGGACTTTTCAATCTGGAGGCATATTTTCCTTTGGCTCTGGAAAATTATCTTATTACTGTCATAATTTCTGGAATGCCAAATTGATTGCCTGAATTGATCTCTGTTTCTACCTTGATTTCTTTGACTTTATCTTCCAGCCTCTTTACTGAAGTTTAATTTTAGCTACTGTATTTTAAATTCTTGTGTTCTTTCTTTTTGGCCTAATTGTTCTATTTTCATATTTTATTCTGGTTATATGGATATAGTGTCTTCTCAGATCTCTGTGAAGACATAAAATAGAAATATTTTTGGATATCTTTTTTCCAAATTAGCTCTATTTTTTTTTTTTTACTTGTTTTCATCTGCCTGTTTTTTCTCACAAGATGCAATCTTCGGTTCTCTAGTTTTTTTTGTTGTTGTTTTTGCTTTTTGGTTTTTTTTTGAGACAGAATTTCACTCCTGTTGCTCAGGCTGGAGTGCAATGGTGCAATCTTGGCTCACCGCAACCTCTGCCTCCCAGGTTCAAGCGATTCTCCTGCCTCAGCCTCCGGAGTAGCTGGGATTACAGGCATGCAACACCACGCCTGGCTAATTTTGTATTTTTAGTAGAGACGGGGTATCTCCATGTTGGTCAGGCTGGTCTTGAACTCCCAACCTTAGGTGATCTGCCCGCCTCGGCCTCCTAAACTGCTGGGATTACAGGTGTGAGCCACCATGCCCGGCCTTTTTTTTTTTTTAATACAAAAATATTTTTCTCCCATTCTCTTGAGTGGGACCGTATTGATGGGTTTGTCTACTGTGTGTCTGAAACCTGCTCTTCCCACCACCACCAACGGCTGAGTGGATTGACCAGTCAGCTTTGCTTTATAGGACATGGAGTCTTGGCCATCCTAATGCTTGGGTGAGTAGGACTTCACTTGACACACAGGCATCCACACTAGGTCCTCAGACTGCTGGTCAGTGTCTTTGGAGCAAGGTCCTCCATTCTTCTGTAGCAAACAGAGGGATTCTTGTCCCTTTCAATGGGGCGTCCAGGGCCATAGCAGTTCCCACATGTGCCCCTGGCCTTGCTCCTGCCCTGTATACCTGCCGACTCCCAACTGGAGCCTATGTAGCTGTGGCTTCGGGATGTCTCCTACCCTATAGGATTTGTCTCATGTGCCCCTCCTCCTTTTGTCTTCTGCAGATTTGTTGACATCTCATCTGTTCCTGGCCTCCCTGTTCCCGCATTTTCACTGTCTGGGGTTTTTCTCTTCATGCCTATTATGCCTGCAGTTCACAAGAGGTCAGAGAGATGGCTGTCTGTTCCCAGTGTGACATCTTCACCTGGGACCTCTGGAAGCATTTCTTGTCTGGTTTTCTCCCTTGATGATTTGGTTCATTCCCCTGGGTAGGCAGTGTGAGAAGCTTCCCCAAATTTGGAAATTATTATGTTATATAGAGCTGGGTGGGAGAATTATATTTGTTAAGTGAGCTTGTTCTTGTGAAGGCAGGACTGAGAAGCCTTGGGCCCTCTGTGTCGTGTTTCCATTGCACACAAGTTCATGGTTAGACATGATTTGGCCCAACATGTGTCCGGATCATTTCAAGAGTGAGTGGATCTGTTGTTCCATTTGCTCACGTTCCTCATGGTGTTACAAGGTAGGGAGTGAAGCTCAGTTGCCTATTGTTCAATAGGACTGGCCAAGTAAATACCCTTTTCCATGGTAAATTCCCCTATGAAAGGTCATGCAAGTGGAACTGCAGTCTCATGAGAGGATGCTTCCTTGGAGTCTGCATGTGAACCTGGCAGAGCCGCCCGTGGCTAGCAGAATATCTTTGCTGTGTCCCCCAGTGGGCAGCCTTCTGCCACCTTCTCCCCTCACTGCATGGCTCGGGAACTATCTTTCATTTAGAAACTATCTGATGGGCTGGATGTGGTGGCTCACATGTGTCATCCCAGCACTTTGGGAGGCTGAGGCAGTAGGATCACTTGGGGCCAGAAGTCCGAGACCAGCCTGGGCAACAGCAAGACCCCTGTCTCTACAAAAAAATAAAAATAAAATTAGCCAGGCATGGTGGCACATGCCTGTAGTCCCAGTTACTCGGGAGGCTGAGGTGGAGGGATTGCTTCAGCCCAGGAGTTTGATGCAGCAGTGAGCTGGGATCACGCCACTGCACTCCAGCCTAGGCAATGCAGTGAGGCCGTGTCTCTTAAAGAAAAAGAAGAAAAACTGACAGCGGTGACTCTTGCACAACATTTCTCCCATTTCCATTTTTTATTTACAAATATTTAAACTACAGTTAGGTTATGGTATTGTATTTCATTGGAAATACTAAACTCCAGTTTGGAAAATCTATCAGTTTGGGTTGTCTTTTTTTCCAATCGTTTTATAAGCATTTAATGAGAGTAGCTTCCAAATTATTTTTATTCCACATACCTACTAGAAAAAATTTTAAGTACTTGATCCCAGTGTCTTCTTAATGCATACATTATACAGATACAAAATGTAAATGGAAGTTCTGTTTTATTTCCTCTTCTAATCACTGACCTGTGAACCTCCTGGGGTACGCATACCCTGCTTTGGAGACTGCTGGCTGGAATACATATGTGAAGTAAAAGGAACCCTACTCCCAGCAGCTGCCAGTCCAGTTCTGGAGATGGACAAGTGGTGGGGCAGGGGTAGGTGTTCCTAGGGCAGTGAGGAAGGTCATGGGGCCAGTCTCTGCCTAGGACAGGCTCAGAGGGAGGAGGGTGAGCTGAGGCTTTTAGAGGCTTGGTTTTGTAAAGAACTGAGACAAAATGCAAAACCGTTTGCGGGTGTTGGTGGTATAATGGTGAGCATAGCTGCCTTCTAAAACCAAAGGAGTTGGTCTCATACTCTTGGATGAAGACCAGGCTATAGTCAACGAGGCAGTGCAGTGGCTCACGGAAGGAAGAGGCGATGCCTGTCTCTTGTACAGCAGTCCTGGGGTGAGCAATTCAGGGTGTGCAGCCTCCTCAGCTTTCTTGGTTGCTGTGGTCCAGGGCTGGGCTCCTGCGTCTCCCAGGTAGTCACAAGGGGAGGCAAGGGAGAAATACCACTTGTCTCCTCTGCTCACTTTTTGCTGTGACAGTTGGTCTCCCTTAACTGGAGAAGGGAGAAGAAGATTGGGTCACAGCAGCTTCCACCACAGCACTTTACGTTACCAATTATGCTGAGAAAGATTTTCTGGTGGATTTACCTAAATGAGCTGACATCTTCAGGTTGCTCTAGGTGTAAATTAGGCTGGTATGGTTTTCTTCACTGAGATGCCTGCTGAGCCTGATGACAGCGCTGTAGTGTGCAGTCAGGTACCTTGGAAACCGTCACCACTCCCACTGTATAGCACACCAGTGGTCACTCTGATAGGAGAGATGATTTTCTTCTGCTGTGTTCCCAGGTCTCAGTGGCCCTTAGCAGCAGCTCCATTCGTGTGGCCATGCTGGAGGAAAATGGGGAGCGTGTCCTCATGGAAGGGAAGCTCACCCACAAGATCAACACTGAGAGTTCTCTCTGGAGTCTCGAGCCTGGGAAGTGCGTTTTGGTAAGTTTGGGCACCTGTGTGCAGGGCTCCCAGGTGGACTTCAAACCCGTAGTGATGCCCCTTTTGACCAACAAGCCTGTTTACACTTAAGCAGTGAGGTTGTTAATTTCAGCTGCTGGGGCAGATGGGTTTTCCTGAGCATTGCTCAGAGATCGCCTCTGTGGGCACTTGAGCTTTGGCCCTTTGAGGTCTTGGTCATTCCCAAGAGCTCCACTGTTCTTACATCTAAGGCAGAAACAAGTAAATTGAAAATGAAAAGCTAGGTTGAATTTTTACAGATGCTACTCTGGAGGGTACAGAGTTAATAAATTCAGAGAATCAGGCTCATTGACCAACTGGCTTTCCTTACCCAGCTGCTGGTTAGGCATAGCTAAGAGTTCAGGACAGTGAGATTAAGGTGTGAATTCAAATGAACAGCTCACATGTTACCAGTTAGCAGACTTGCCCACAAATTGGGCTGCACGCCTGGGCCAGATCTGTTGGTGGCTCAGCTCCTTCTCCCCTGTGAAAGCTTTGAAACTTGTCAGTGGTGGCTCTGTGCTGGTGTCCAAGTGGAGGTCACCTACAGATAAATTGAGGCACAGCATGTTCTGAACTAACTTGTTTCCTTTTTTTCTCCTACTGGGGTGTTTACAGGGCATGGTAAAAGGAATAAAGGTGAAAATAAAAATATAATGTCTGGACAAAAGTCTTTAGAATTTTATACAGATATATTCTTCACATGTGCAAAGTATGCAATAAAAGTATCTGTTTTGGTTTCTATAAGACATGCTTGGCAGGCTTCTGCCTGGGCTTCCCTGGCCAGTGCTGACTGGCAGGGACAAACTATCTCTTGGGCCCACAGTGACTCTGTCCTGGCTGTCCTCATGCTTGGAGGGACATGCGGGCCAGGCACTGAAAAGAGGGTATTCTGTCAGTGCTGCAGGAACCTGGACCAACCTTAACTCTGGTCTTGATATCAAGCCTGGACAGTGGAGCTCACTCTGGCTACACAGAGGTGGGGCCAACCTGGGCACAGACAACATGCTTCTTGGTGCTGCTGTGGCCTCAACTGCTCACTCTCCTACTGGGTGTTTCATCCTAAACAGGGCCTCCTATTTAGGCCCTACGTCAGGCCCTATGTGTGATGTGTAGAGTTTCCAGCAATGGGGCTAGGACTGGCCCATCCCAGTTCTGACTCTCCTGGCCACCCAGGGCCTACCTCTGCTGATGGCCAGCGGTAGATGGCAGTGGTTCTTGTTCTAAATCTCACCCTGTGTGCTCCCCTGCCCGTGGCATTCAGCAGCCAAAGACCAGAGAAGTCCTCTTCTCCTGCCTGCAAGTACTGTGATGATCACCCCATCACCCAGCAGTTCAGTTCCTCATCCTCTGACCCCAGACATATAAAGCCTATGCATTATTACACAGCCTGGAGCCTTTTCCCAAGCTATGGGCTCCTGTGACTACTACCAGTTCCTTTCCTTTATGTCATACTTGACTTTGCAGATGCCATTACGGCCTTCCCTCACTTGAGCTTCACGTGGTTGTGGAGGTATTAGAGCATGAATGGTGCACTAGTAGTACTGGGGCCGGCTAGCTTGCCCTCTGAAGGTGCAGCCCTGGCCGCCTGGATTGCACTAGTGAGCCCGTGATCCTGGGGTTGCCATCTCCATGGACTGAGAGGTCGTGACAGCCCTGCCTTAAAACACTGACCTTGACTCTCCTGCCTTCTGTTGGGTGAACTCAGTGCAGAGCATGGAGCAGGTCACGATGCTCTCAAGTTGGTTCCCTATGAGCGAGGAGCTCTTGGTGAGCCTCCCCATGTGGTCCGGTTGCACTTTGTAGATACTTCATACAGAAGCCCAAAGCCTTAGTCACTGGTCTTTGAGCCCATAGCCACTGTATTTGGAATCCGTTGGGATTACAATCAGGGTGCCAATGATTCCTTTTACTTTACACTATTTGCATAAATATGTGATTATTAATACATAGCTCAACTCTTAAGGGTTTTGTTGACAGAAGTGATTCTGACTTCTTCATGGATATTTCAAAGCCATGTTTCTTTTTTGTGTGCGTTTTGTACACTTGTATGTGTAAATACAAGTGGAATAGGAATGTGACTAGTGGCCAAAACATTAACTTCTTTTAACAATGGCCGCCATTCAGTGAACACAGTCTTTGGGCCAGGCTCTTTGTGAGGTGCCTTACAATCTGTTTAATTCTCTGCAAACTTATTTTACAAATTGGGACATTGAGGCTATGAGAAGGTAAGTAGCTTGCGAAGAGGGTAGAGCTAGACCTCAAACCCATGCCTGCCTTGTCCCAGAAGGCTTTTTCCAGTGCTGTGAGAAACGGGAGTCTCTGGAGAAGGCTCAGACCTGTTGAGGCTGGGAAGCATTGCTCCCTTTCACCTGAAAGGCTCCGTGGAGCAGAACATGAGGAGGGAGGAGTGTGGGTCCCCACTGTGGGTTTCAGAGTCTTCCCTGTGTTAGGTAAATGTGTGAGATGCAGCCACCAGGCAGGAGGTTGGGGGAGCTGTGCCTTAAGAGGATAGCTGGATGTTCAGCTTTCATGCCAGGGCCCCCAGGGCCGTAGCACAACCCTGGCAGGCCTGTCTCCACCTGTGTGTTCTGCTTGAGTCCAGGCTTCATTTGTGCCCTGGCTGCCTTTAGTTTTTGTAGTTAGCTTTCATCAAACACCTGCTACTCAAAGAGCTTATAGAAATTCAGCAGAACCATTGTAGACTGAGGGGCACCTGTCACTGCCCATGAACACGGCTCCTAAATATTCTCTGCTAAAAATCCCTCTACAATTGAAACACTGCATGAGTTCTTTCCCATGGTTCCTTAAAGTGCCTTTATTATCGATAGATGGCATTGCGTTCCTAATGCACCTTCACCTGTGAGAAATCAAGTACCTGAAGAAAGAGGAGTTACGGAGGGCGTTTAAACTCTTCCCATAGTGCTCCCATGCAGGGCTCTGTCTGCCTCCACCTCTTTCTGGACCACGTAGCCTCTAGTGCAGTAAACGCAGAGTGTATCATAGAAACTTTGCTGTTTACAGGAGCTAAGGCGTTTGTTGTCTTCTTGATTTAATTATTTATTTATGTGTGACCTTTTAGGCCCACATTGTTTCCTCTGATTACATATCTGAGATAATATTGTGAATTAATGAGCCGATTGCTTTGATTCACGACGATCCTGTTTGCCTCCCGCTTGCTTCGTCGTGTCTGCTGTGTGGAGCTTGGCACACTGCTTTGAGCGTGTGGATGCAGAGAGGGACTGCAAATGAATCAGAGGGGCTGGCTTTGGGTTGCAGCTCCCTGTCAAGCAGCTGCCTGGGTTTGGGTCATCTCTTTAGCCTTGCTGTACTTCCATTTCTCACCCTTCAAACAAGGTTGAGCACTGTAGTCTCATTGATCTCCAATGTTTGTTGGTTTCTTATCATTAAGTACCCAACCCTGTGCAGGTACTGGGGATGGCTAAAGAAAGTGAGTTGAGGGCTTTACTCTAAAGGGTTGGAGATGTCCTGTGAATGTGGCCTTATTTGGGAAAAGGGTCTTTGTAGATATGATTAAGGATCTCTCAAGATGGAATCATCCTGGATTATCCAGTGACACCTGTCTTTATAAGAAACAGGAGAAGACAGAGATAGACACAGAGAAGGCCATGAGAAGATAGGGCAGAGATGAATGATATAACCACCAAGCCCAGGAACACCTGGAGCCACCAGAAGCTGGAAATGGCAGGAAGGATCCTCCCCTAGAGTCTCTGCAGGAGCATGGCCCTACTGACAGCTGGATTTCAGAGTTCTGGCCCATGGGGCTGGGAGATAATAAATTTGTATTGCCTTAAGTCGCCTGGTCTGTTGTTCCCCATTAGGGCAGCCCCAGACACCAGTGCAGGTCTCCCATCACAGCACTGCTGTGAGGCCACATGAGATGAGAAGGATGCAAAGGGATGGCGTCCAGAGCTGCGCTGCTGCCACCACCCCCAGCTCCTTGGTTAGAGATTCTGACCTTCTGACCTCCCGGCAGCCCAGTGCAGACATGGCCTTCGCTTCCCAGCTGCCTTCCACATAACCTGCTCCTCCCTGTGCCGTGGATCCCACATCAGCCAGCCAGGGCAGGCAGGGGTGGCTGCTAAAACCGTATGACAGTTCTTGCCTCCCTCCCTCCCTCCCACACTTCAGAATGTTAAATGAGACTTCTTGACTCAGGCAAGCTCCTTTCTTGGTTACAAAGATGTAAAATCAGCCGTGGCAACGGCACTAGCTCTTTTTTCCGATAGCTCGTTCAGTCCCCAAAGCTAGGCAGTTGGCATGCGCACCGTCCTCCTTTCTTCCTGCAGTCGGGGGAGCTGACAGGCTGTCCTCCATGCTGCCGTGGGTGGCTGCTCTGCTGCGTGGGCTCTTGGACATGGCTGTGCTTGAGATGGTCGTAGCTGTATGTGAGGTGAATGCCGTTCCATATACACTTCTTCGTGTATTGACGTGGTGCACACACAAGTCATCTAAAATCAGTGAAATTGCTCTGGAGTATTCTTTGAGGAGTTAGACCTTGAAGCTCAGGCTTTAAAACTCATCGTAATATATTTGTTTATGATTTTTGAACCGTGTGCGTGTTTTTGTGCAAGCTGTATCCACCTCCTCCCCCCAATTTAGATTATTTCTCAAAAGTGGAATTCTAGTGTAATTGCAGCCTCTGAGCTGTTGCTGTGGTTCTCCCTGGTGGAAGAGTTGTTTCTGGAGTGTTGCCGATGACATTAGCCCTGTATCCCCACATCCCCACCAACAGTGGGCTTTTCATCTTCACTTATCTTTGCTAGTTTACCCAGATATTCCAGTGTCACTTCTTAGAACAATTGTGAGGATGAAACGAAGATGGGTGGTTTATTGTCTACTTGTCCTCATTGGCGAGCCACTTTCCTGAGTCCCCACAACCTTTCCTGGCTCATTGAGGCCATCCCATGGATTACTTAACATACTTCTTCATAAATTCAGAGTGGGAACTACAGATTAAATTACCTTAGCATTTTGGCAAGAGCCCAGAGCCTGGAAATTAGTATGTGAATGTAATATGAGCCCTTAAGCCTTCAATGCAAGTGATGTCTCTAGGGAGAGCCCTCAGTGTTTTTCAGGGGAAATCAGAATCCTTCATCAGTTCCAGTAGGGAAGAGCTGAAGCTTACGGATTTAGCAGAAGGTGGTAGCCCAAGGAAACCTGTTCCAGTGTGAGTGGAAGGAATGTACTAAGCAGAGCCGGCTAATGGTGCCTGTTGGTGGCACCATGGACAGAGTGCTGGGCACCCTTGTTTCATGGGGTTGGAGGAGAGGAAGGGAACGCAGCTTGGCATTGCTTTGTCGGCCCCATCCCTGGAATACGTGGGCCTTCCAGCCACACTCAGACCACAGCTGGATCCTATCTGGCCTATACAGTGTTTTAATTTTGTTTCTAATTTTCAAGCTTAAAAAAATATTTGACAGCATTGAAAATCAGGAGATTGCCCATAACAGTGCTGACTTGTGGAGTGTCCTGAGAAGCCGAATCTGCTCCAGTGTGGCCCACATTCCCCCAGCAGCAGGTGCTGAGCAGGTGCCCTGGACCTCTGCCACGCTGTCGTCTCACCCCGTTATCTGCTCTCGTTCCGAGGTGCCTTCCCGGAAGGAACGTCCCACAGCATTCCCATAAGTCTCATTGGCCCAGTCTCGATCACGCGGGCAGCTGTGAGGAGTAAAGTCATCCTCGCTGGGCACATTGCTTCCCTGAATAGAAATGAGGTTCCGTTACTAAGGAAGGAAAGGGATATAAATGCTGGTGAGTCATCAGCGCAGATTGGGGGATGCTGAGGTAAGTTTATTCATGTTGAGGTGGAAGTTTCTGTGAGGACATTTTGGGAACACTGTTCAGCCTGCAGTCTGGGGTCCCTCAGAGAAATGGACTGATTAGAGGTCTGGGACTGGGTAGATAAAAGAGGAACCTGGAGCGTTTTGTTATGCTGGAAAATGAGAACGTGCCAGGGAAATGATGGAGCACCATCAAAGTCAAGCAACCTCCACCAAGCTTGTCTGGGATCGTTTCACACCAACATAATTAAGCATGGTAATGAGTTATAAGCCATTGAGAGACCAGAGAGGCCAGGAATCCAGGGGTCAGTACTGACAGCAATAGATAGGTAACTTCATTGCAGAAGAGAAGGTGCTTGCTTCAGTAAGAAGCATAAGCCACCAGTCAGTGTGGAGGGACTAGGGCAAGAAAGTCAGCATTTCCCAGCCTTCATGGGAGAGATGGGACCAGCAGATACTACGCGGGGCAGGGTGGAGCAGGGATGCAGGGGTTCTGGAGAGGAGAGTTTGCAAGTCAGTAACTACAGTGGAGAAGTCAGACCTCCCTTTGGCCAGGTAACCTGAGTGAACACCCCACCCACTGAGGGCTGTGGATGTTGTGTGCCTGCAGGTGGAACATGTGTGTGTCCAGCTGGGTGTGCACACATGAGTTAATCAGGAGATGTCAGGGGAGGAAAAAGGCTGTGGAAATGTCCCAGATTAAAGAGGACAGGACCCTCAAGATGCAGGAGGGACTCTGGACTGGACCCTGTTCCGTAAATCATCATAAGTTATTTCCTTATCCTTAGGAAATAACTCAGGACAAAGGGCCAAGATGAATGCAACCTATTCTTAAAATGGTTCAGAGAAAATATTATGTTATTATATATTATACATACAGCACACATACAGAGTGAGAGAGCTGTGTGCAGACACACAGCTGCTAAACACTTGTATGGGTGTCTTTGTACTTGTCTTATTCTAGTAACTTTAAGCTTAAAATTCTTTCCAAATAAAATGTTAAAAAAATGAGAAGGCTAATAAGCACATGAGAAGCTCAACGTCATGAGTCGTTAGGGGAATGCAAAGCAAAACCGTGATGAGATACCCCTAGACACCTCTTAGAAGAGCTGCTAAGAAGGCAGACAGCACCAAGCGCTAAATGAGACGGGGCACCTGGTGCTCTTCTGTGCTACTGGTAGGGGTGCAGTGGAGTGGTCAGTCTGGACAGTAGCTGACATCACGTGACCCAACACACGCATTCCTGGCTGCTTACCAAGGAGAATAGAAAGCAGGCAGATCTCTATAGCAGCTCTCTACCTGATTGCAAAACACTGGAAATGCCCACATGTCCACAAACAAGTGTGTGGTCTGCCTGTGCCGTGAAGCACAGTGTGGCTGAGCGTCAAAGTCCCCACACTCAAAGGAGGCAGCAGATATAGGGATGCACACTGTGTGATTCCACACACGTGACATTCTGGACACGGACATGCTGGATGGCAGAACGAGCATTGGGCTGAGAGGACTGCCGAGAAGGGGAACGGGGCTGCTGGGATGTGGGTTGATTGTAGCAGCAGCTCATGGAGATGTGACCTCAAAAGAGTGATTTTTACTATGTGCATACTATACCTCCACAAACTTGACTTTAAAAAAATAAAATATTCACAGAAAAAAACAAAAGTGTAAAACCGTCAGACTACTTTATCAGAGGTTATTTTTAGATAGAGGCCTTTGAACTCCATCCTAGGAACATTGTACCCATGTCCTCCTAGAACTGCATCTTGCACTGGGTGTCAGAAGACAGCCCTGCAAGACTTGTATGCTCTGTACCATTCAGTGGTTTTGAAGGTTAACTACCAGAAGTCATATCTGAGGCCTCCCAGAAGCATTACTCTAACGAAAGTAGTTAAATGTGGACAGTGACAGCAGAAACATTTACACATTAAACCAGTTTATAGAACATGAGAATGTTCAGAGCATAAAGAAGCTTGTCAGCTCAATGACTTAAGAGGCGTGGGCCATTAAAAAAAAAGGTCTGGAGTTTGGGAAGGAGAAAGGAATGGGGATCTGCAGCTCAGAGTGAGAGATTCTGTAAAGGAACAGTGTGGAGAGGGACTCCAGGCAAGTCAAGAATGATGTTAGAATGCCCTTGTTTAGAATAATTATCATGTTAATAATATTGTTCATATTGTTTTTACTAATATGCTCATCCTTAGAAAATAGAAGATATTCTAAGGGTACTAAGTAAATACTTAACTAAAATTTTGCAACTGAGACCTTGGTCTTCCAGAGCCTTTACGAGAACCTTTATAGAAAACACCTCAGGTCCTGTTTGCTGCCCCAGCATGGAGGTCAGCCCACTTGCTTACAGTGATGACAGATGGAAACTTAACTGGAGCAGGTCTGGAAGGCAGAGGAGGCAGGCCTGTGTGTATACGGTCAGGACAAAGGACCAGTGGTGCTAGCCACACCTGTGGGATGGCTGTAATTAAACACACACACACACACACACACACACACACAGAAGATAACAAGTGTTGGTGAGGGTATGGAGAAACTGGAGCCATTGTATGCCACTGGTGGGAATGTGAAGTGGTGCAGCTGCTTTGGAAAATAGTATGGTAGTTCCTCAAAAAGTTAACTGTAGAATTACCATATGACCCAGCACTTCTGGGTAAATATGCAGAAGAATTGAAAACAGGGACTCAAACAGATATATGTACATCAGTGTTCATAGCAGCATTATTCACAACAGCCAAAAAGTGGGGGCACCTGAAATGTCCATCAGTTGATGAATAGATAAACAAAATGTGGTTTATCCATACAGTGGAATATTATTCAGCCTTAAAAAGGAATGAAGTTCTGATTCATGCTGCAACATAGATGAACATTGAGGAGGACATTATGCCAAGTGAAATAAGCCAGACAAAAACAGATAACTGTATTATTCCATTTGCGTGAAATGTCCAGAACAGGCAAATCTGTAGAGGCAGAATCATTAGTAGTTGCTAGTGGCTTGGTGGGGTTGAGGGAACAATTTAGAGGAAGGGTTAGAGCAAATGGGGAGTGACTGATAATTGGCACAGGGCTTCTTTGTGAGGTAATGAAAGTGTTTTGAAACTAGATAAAGGTGATGGTTGTGCACCATTGTGGATATACTACATGCCATTGAGTTCAGTTTTGAATGGTAAGTTTTGTGTTAAGTGGATTTTGCCTCCATTAAAAATTGTTCAATATAAAGTCGGCTCACATCTCCTCCTAAAATACCTCACTGATGCACATGGCCCCCTTGGAGAGCTGCACTGCCCAGCATAGTAGCTGCTAGCCACATGTGGCAGCTGAGTAAACACTTGACAGGTGGCTCACGTGACTGAAGAACTGAATTAGTTTATTTTAATTAACTTAAATTTAAAACCTACTTGATTTAGTTACTGGAAAACCTTGAATATTTTTGAAACAACTTGGGATATACCCTTTCAATTGTAAATATTATGAAATCTAAACACAGATCAAGTATTTCTGATGAAAAAGTGCAGTGCTCATCTTAATTTTTGTTGGGTTCAAGTGTACTTCTGTGTCCAAAGTACACTTGTGGACACAGAAGATTTGAGGATGTTCCCCTCCTTCCTGTTGGGCAGGTGGCTCATTGTCTTCAGGTCCATCTCCCACTGTGCCCAGGAGCCCTCCACTCTGGGTGTGTGTTTGGACCTGGCCGGTGAAACCCTGTGTTGGGGTCTGTGGAGTGCTGAAAGGCCTGAGAGCACCAGCACCGTACCCTGGATGGTGTGTAGGCCGACCCCCTGCCCATATAGTGCTGGTGGTGGGCTGTCAGCCCCAGTGTAGCTCTGCTTTGCCTCTTCATGCTGGACAATCTGGAAAAGGCCCTTACTTCCAAGGGTTTGTCCTCATTTTTAAATACAAAAAATGATATGTATGGTAAATGGTAATGGTATGTATTTTACGGGACTTTTGAACGCTAATAAAATAAGTTACATCGATCACAGTAATAACTACTGGTGAAGTTAAAAAATTCGTAAAGGATCTCTTCTTTCCAGAGACTTACAGTTCTGCAAGTTCCTCTGAAGTCTTCCTTGGAATAGAGAAAACAATGCATTTCCCTCTTGGAAGGTTTTCATTGCATCAGCTTGGTAAAGACGAGGTAGAGTTCATAGTGTTGGGGTCTCTGAGGGTGAGTCAGGTCCCCGTCACACAAACTGTAAAGTCAGCGACAAACCAGCTTAGCAGAGTGTCTGGAAATGGAAGATTCATCCCAAATTTAAATTGACACTGGCAGAGCAGCGTCATTTACTGGGTAGAGCTGGCGTGTAGGGGAGCCACCCACTCCCCCTGTTCACCACTCCCCCTATCTGCTCTGGGAATGTCAGACAAGATTTCTGGGATGCTGTCTTCAGGTCATGATTGCAGGTTTTTGTCTTGCTCTTCCCAGTTCTGGAAAATCTCCATTGTGTGCTCTCCCGCACCACAGCAGTGCCCACCCTCTTCATTAGTAGAGCACATTCTCGGACTTGATCCCTGGGCTCTGCAGAGTCTGGTGCTGAGTACCTTCTGTGGTGTGGGTAGGTTTTGGCAGCAGGGGCTTGGAGGTGGGAAGGTGGAAGGTGCAGTGTTAGGACACTGCTCTCTCAAGCCCGTGTATGCTGGTGAGTCTCTAGTGCTCCCTCTTGGGGGGACATGGTGTCCTGTGGACTCACTGTGACCTCTTGAGTGTCACAGTTACCCTGAGTGTGGCTTGGTAGGTTTTGCCCACCCAGTCAATAAGTGTCCTGGTGGCTGCACCTCCATGGATGAGAGCTGCTCTCACTTGAGGGCCCTTTGCTACCTTTTCTCCCTTTCTGTGAGCACCTTAGTGGTTTAATCCCATCAGAGAGTCCCATCACACTTGGGCATGTGAATGTACTCTTTCAATTGTAAATATTATGAAATCTAAACACAGATCAAGTATTTCTGATGAAAAAGTGCAGTGCTCATCTAGGGCAAAGTAGACAAACCCACTCTGTTGCTTCTTGGCCACTCTGGTAAGAATTTTGAGCCCAGCCACTGACCACAGCAGATGCAGCCAGTTTTCTTGTTTTCTGTGTCCCCATGACCACTGATAACGGGGCATGGTGTGGCCAGGGCCCTCCTCTGTGTCCCTGGGACAGGCCAAGCAGCCAGAGTCACCTAGGTACATACAGCACCCCTCACGTTTGCTCTCATACTGCAGTTCCAGTTGTCTTTAAGTTTTTACGGTAATGACATGAGTCTCACAGACCCCAACACTGAGGGCTGGATCGTAAGTGCTGGGTGCTGCTTCCTTTGACCAAGGGGTGTCTGTGCCATCCCCACAGAGGTGCCCAAGGAGGCCGGGACCACTTTTGGGGTTGGTTCTTGATGGTTATTTCTCCTTCCCAAGCCATCAGAGAACTTTAGGGAATGGGGCTGGAGGACCCCCTCATACAGCAAGCTTGGCCCCAGTGAGGAAGAAGTAGGGACAGGGCATGGCGCCCTGTCATGGGGTGAGGACTCCCCAGGAGATTCTGTCATGCATTAGGCTGAGCCCTAAGTCTCACAGGTCCCAGCTTACCCCCAAGATAGCAGAATGCTGGGTGTTGCTCTTGGAAGCAAGAGAGATCACTGGAGAGGTAGTTGGTTGGTAAGAGCTAAGCAGAGCCTTCCATGGCAAGCGTGGGGGCAGGCTGGGCTGGCCCAGGACAGGTCCTGGTGTGGGGGGTGTTAGGGGTCTTGGAAAACAGCCTTTCTTGATGAGAGTGGGCAAGGTGAGCACATGGAACGGGCACTGTCCTGAGTATCCAGGACCTGCTGAAGAAGGACAAAGGCATCTTCCAGAATGTCAGTCCCCTCAGGTATGTGTCTCCTAGCTCTTCCCTGGGATATGTTGTTAGCACAGGCAGCAAATACATTCCCAGGTGCAGAGGGTCCTGCCTTGGGTTCTGGCACCCCCTCTTGTCTGTCACCTCCCTTTGTGTAGTTGGTCCTGAGCTTATCCTGGACACCCATCCCTCAGTGGGCTCTGCTCTGTCCCCAGCCCTGGACACCTGTCCCAGGTCTCTGACTCAGGTCTCTGTCCTGCTTGTTCCCAGGTGAACCTGAGCAAGGTGGGCGAGTATTGGTGGAACGCCATCCTGGAGGGAGAAGAGCCCATCGACATTGACAAGATCAACAAGGAGCGCTCCATGGCCACCGTGGATGAAGAGGAACAGGCGGTGCTGGACAGGCTTACCTTTGACTACCACCAGAAGCTGCAGGGAAAGCCACAGAGCCATGAGCTGGTACAAGCACGGCAGTCCTGGAGAGCCCACCCTTTAGGCCCTTGTGCTGGTGACAAGGCCGATAGTGGCAGAGGGGTTGGTGATGACGGTGGGGAAGAAGGTTGTGTGGACCAGCTTCGTGCCATGTCCTAGCCTAGCAAGGAACCTGTCTTACCTGCTCTTGTCCCCAGTCACTGCCTCACAGGTGCACTCCGGTCTTTCAGCTGTGTTCTAATATCTGGGCTGAGAGCCCAGATAACAGGACCTCTAAGGGTGTCATGAGATGTGCCCTGCCTGCACCAGAGCCTGGTAACATCAAGTGTGTTGATGGCTTTTGTTTGTGCCTCATCTGCACATGTCTTCCCATGAAGAGTCGCTTGGTGGGACCTTTGATAGAGGAGGGGAGGGAGCCAGGCTGCAGAGCCAGTTTCTGGATGTTGGAGGCCAGCATGTGAAGACTCTGTGATGTCAGCAGTGGGTTAGGGAGGAGGAAGAGAAAGCTTCCTGTCTGACCAGCATAGTGCCCAGTGTAGAGTTTGCTCATGGCCAAAGAGAATGATTAATTAGATGTATACATTCTTTCTTCCTATTTTAATAACCCCAAGAGTAGCTATTTAGGGAAAGAAGGGTTGCTTTCCTCAGATTATTTTTAACCTCCCGTGTCCCATATACCCAGCACGTGGGTTTGGGCCGCAGTACGGCAGGGCATGCGGACCCAGTGCAGCCTTGAGTCAGTGGGGAGGGGTCATCTGCTGGGCACAGTCTCCTTATTTTTGTTCTGTAAACACGGACCACCTCCTCCCCCTGAAGATCGCTGATTGATATTTTCTTCTCATTTTGTCTCTTGGAGGAAACTTACCTTGTGGTGTATCTGGATTGTCTTAGTCTTGCCTTCCGGTACAGGCAAGACTAAGACTAAGGTACACGTATTAATACATCGTAGGTGGTTCTGCAAGCCCTGTTGCTGTGTGTCGTCCGTTCTTGCCTGTTTTCACAGACAAGTGCATCCTGCTCTTATGAGGTGAAGGAGCCTGCGGAGAGGAGTGTCAGCATGTTCTCTTCACCTGGCACTGCCACACCAGGGGCATGTCCTGAGCACTTAGTACACACAGTTAAGGTGGGGTTGACTGGCTGCACAGTACCCCTGAAAATACAGTTTGTTTGTTTTTTGTTTTTTGTTTTTGTTTTTTTCCCCCACAATAGAGAGATTGAATTTCTGAGGTTGTGACTCAGTAGCTTAAGCAGCAGGGATGGGGTTTGATCTCTGATCTGATTTCACACCTGTCTGTCCTCGCAGCCCTGTCCACCCTGGCCGTTGTCTCTATGGAAGAGAATGTTCCTCTAGGTTTGGCCCCCTTTTCCACCTGGGGCATGGCAAGCTTAAAGGACATCTTTGCTTGGCCCATGTCCATGCAGAGTTTGAAGCCTCAGGTAGTATTGCAGCACGTGCTCAGCTCAGGTGCTTAGACAGCCAGACCTGCCTGGTTATGGCTCATTCCAGTTATGCTGCATTTGCCTGTGGCCACTAGATGAAAGGCCAGCCTTTGAACCTTTGCCCTATGGGTAGGGCTTCTCATGGTAGTGTTTGGGGGTGGGGTATGTGAAGGTCTGCCCACTCTGTGCCCATTTTCAGCACTGGGTCCACAAAAGGGCTGAGATCTATTCATGAGTTGACCTTTGGGAGAAAGAGTCTGTTTTGACTGGAGAACATGAACCCAGATGCCTTTTGTCCTAGGCAGGTAAGAAGGCAGTCTTACCACGTGCCCCTTAGAAGTGTCTTTTTGTGCCACAGGATGGAGGGTCTAAGGTCAGGTGGTTTCTCACATCTTCCCCAGACACTGACACTGAGTCTTTGTTACAGAGAGATGATAAAAATTATTGTAGTTTGAATGGCATTTGTGCGTTTTTCAAAGCCTTGATGAAGTTTTTGTAGACTTTATTTATTTATTTTTTTAAATTTTTTGAGACAGAGCCTCTCTCTGTCACCCAGGCTAGAATGCAGTGGTGTGATCTCAGCTCACTGAAACCTCTGCCTCCCAGGTTCAAGCGGTTCTCCTGCCTCAGCCTCCTGAGTAGCTGGGACTACAGGCACACACCACCATGCCCAGCTAATTTTTGTATTTTTAGTAGAGACGGGATTTCACCATGTTGGCCAGGCTGGTCTCGAACTCCTGACCTCAGATGATCCACCTGCTTTAGCCTCCCAAAGTGCTGGTATTACAGGCATGAGCCACCACGCCTGGCCAGTTTTCTGTAGACTTTAGCTGTTGAGATATGGGAGAAGCTAGGATGCTCTGGCTGTTTTTGTCTGTAAGCCCTCATGTTTCCTGTGATTGTATCTCTTACAGAACCTTATATTCAAAAACAAAATAGCATTAATACCTGCTCATTATTGGAGTTGCCAGTAGTGCCAAGGACACGCGTGGAGGTGTCAGGGGCTCCACCAGCCTTTTCTTCTTCTTCTCTACATCCTTGCCCCTCCCCTTCCCTCCTTTCTTGCTGTTTCCCTTTTCTTTCCCTTATATCCTTCCCTCTCCTTGACCTTCCTGTCAGTCTTTTTCTCCCATCCTTTATGTTCTGTGCCAAAACCTTGTAACATTGCATAGTCTCACACCCCTATTGGGGCACATCGGTGAGGAAGACAGACACAGATCTGCCTTTGTGGTGCTAGGATTCCAGCCATTACCTTCTCCAAAGAGTATTTCAGTCCCGCTTTGCAGTCTCATTGATAATCCTCCCCAGGAAGTAGCTGCTCTTGTCTCTCCATTTCTGGAGGCCTAAGGCCTCCTTATTTTGATGGCTTGTTGCCAAGCCCACTGCCCAGGACCAGGAATGGGGAGGTCTGTTCATTCCAGGTAAGCCGAGGCAACTTCCAGGCAGTTCTGGACCTCAAACCCCTACCTAGATCCTCACTGTCAGTCTGGGACAGGCCAACCTCAAGGGGTGAAAGATGGCAGCACTATGCACCATGCACATATATGCTTGCACACATGCAGCATCACAGGGTGCAACTGGCATTTCCTTCATGCCCTACTGCTCTGCTCTGAGGGCAATTCATTGGGGTCATCCTGTTGGTGTCCTCTTGGCAAGCTGTTTTTTTGGCCCCTAGGGCACTGCACAGCCTGGTGTGGAACAGAAAGTCCCCGTGCCTGCAAACAGCTTCTTGTGACCTAGCAAGGGGGAGCCCGTAGACTGGGCAGCGACCCAGTTAGGAAGGATTCAAAGAACCTTGAAGATGCTGTGGTCCAGTGGAAAGAGCTCTGTGTGTTGAATCTAAATCTGTTCTGCTGTAGACTTGCCATGGGGCAGCATCCTGACCCTTGAGAGGATGTGTGTCCCTCCCCAGAGTAAGGTGCCCTGGGAGATCTTCAGCGACATGCAGAAGCCCAGGGCTGGTGGCCGGGGCGTAGGTCCCAGAGTGACCCTCTCCCTGAGATTGACCTGCTCCTCAACAGCCAGGGAGCCTCCAGCTCTCAGGCGACAGCTATAGACAGTAATGAACTGACTTCTCAGGGCTATGGTCGTTCATTGTGTGTGTCCAAGCACCTGCCTGGTGCTGATGCTAAAGTCTCAACTCCTTCCTGGGCATGACAGTGTCTGGGGCAGGGTCTGCAGAATGTGGAGGCTTGCAACACGCAGAGATTTCATGTAAAACGTCCTTAGTGACTGTAGCCTTTTTTAAAAAAATCAAATGAGGAAACAGACCTAGAAGGTAGGTATGTGCCCTCATGTGGCCTCATGTAGCAGGTTAGCCACGTTTTATTCAGGTGTCCTCAGGGATACCTCACAGGCAGAGAGACTATCGTGAGAGTTAGGGGTCGGAGTTGCTTCACTGGGATCACCAGGCTTCGCTAAGGAGAGAGAATGGAAAACGGGCCAGGTTCTCCTGTCAGCCTCCATCTGCCGTTCACGTCGGCATAGTCACAGTTACCAGCGTGCTCTGGCATTGATGCCCATTTATGGTGTGAACTCAGAGTTTTCTAAATTTGCCAAGATTTCAAATTGTGCTTCTAATGCCACAGATGCTGTGTATTTTGAAGCAATTTTATTTTGAAATGACAATACTTTTATTGTTTTAAATTCTTTGGTGTCACTAACCTTTTTCCAAAGTCAACAAATTTAAAACCCTTCATCTTTTCCCTAATTTTTTTTTGAGCAGGATTCCCCCATCTAGAAAGAGAATGTGGAATGTACAGGTGCCATTGCTCTGTCTGCGCTCAGATGTGTCTGTGTCTAGGATCTCTTCAGCCTGGTAGGATTCACCCTAACAGTTAGTAATTGTGACATCTCATAGGCAGATAGCATTGGCATGGTCTCTGGTCATAGAGTGAATTTGGTGACACACAGGAATGCCTGCTCTCTTCTTTTGCCTCAGGAAAGGTCTGAGTGCTGATCTTGGTACCCTAGGCTCCCTCTATTGTAAGATCAAGTCTACTAATCTGCCCTTTGCACTCTGGGCATCCTACTTCGGGCCCCCATCCAGCAACCCGGGTTCCCAGGGTAAGACTGTGGTGGCTGCAGGGCTCTGCAGCTGTCATTTGCCCTACAGCTGGCTGGGATTCTGTTGAAAGGTTCAGAGGCTTCATGCAGCTGCCTGCTGAAGGTCATCCATTCTTGTGTTTGGTTGCGGCTGTGCAGCCTCACACCTCCAGTGGGCAGAGGTGTGGGCCATGCTTTCTGGGCTGTGCAGAGGGGGCTTCGTGTAGTCTTCTCTGCACCCACAGACACTCCATGTGAGCTGCAGCACTTGTTCTCAAAATGGTCTTTTCAAAGTCTCTGATGTGAGTTGCCTGTAAGAAATTGATAGTAATGTCAATTAATCCCTAGTATATAGTATCTGTCTTTGATATGCTTGTTGTTGCGTCACTTAGGTCTTAAAAAAAGAAAAAGAAGCTGGGTATGGTGGACTGCACCCGTAGTTTTAAGTACTCAGGAGGCTGAGTTTGGGAGGATCGCTTGAGCCCAGGAGTTTGAAGCTGCTCTGAGCTATGACCACACACTGCACTCTAGCCTTGGAAACAGAGTGAGACCCTATCTGTAAAAAATAAAAACAGGAAAAAGAAAACCCTCTTGTTAGGAAGATTATGTTTTATTTAAGGAGAAGCCCTGGTGCTGAGAATCCCACAGCCTCATTTTCTGGGCCTATGCTACAGGGTTTTGCGCAACAGGGACTGTGGATCATATTGGTAGAATAACTACTGGCCCTACACAGTCTCTTTTGTCTCTTATGGTCAGAAGGTCAGAAGGAAGGAGAGATCATCCCTAGCCCTCAGTGTACTCATGGTGGCCAGGAGAGGAGGGCAGATGTGGAGTCCCTATGAGGAGAGAGGGCCTGCCAGCTTAGGTACAGATGCTTCCCTCAGGGTCCAATCTTCCTGATGTCCCCTGCCATGGCCACACACTGAGCCTTGCTTCTGATCCTTGGAGGCTAGATAGTTCCAGAATGGCCACACATTGGCGAGGGCTTAGTCAACCAGCTCTGACTGCATCTGCAAGGATGCAGTGGGGAATTCCTGACTGATGGGTCTACCACTGGACATTCTGAGGTTTCTTCCTCCGTGCCACATCCTGGGTCAACCCTGGATTGTCTGATGATATGGTTCTTGATGCTGATAACTGGGGTGCTAGGGTACCTCCTCTGCACACCTTAGTCATGACTCAGGTGGGGCTTGAGCACTTTCTCTACGCACCTTCTCTACAACCCCGGTGGGCTGGGACACTCCCTCTTCATGCCTTAATCAGTGCCTGGTGGGACCATAGACGTTGCAGGCTGTTTGGAATTTGGACAGAGATCCTGGTGGAAAAGGGACAAGATGAACCATAAAGAGGAGCCAGTGCTTGCTGGGTACAGAAGATGGAGGGTTAGAAATTCAGTCTGTGGAGCACAGTCTTGGAGAGAAATTGGCAGGCACCCAGTACCTCCCTTGGTCGAAGGCTGCTCCAGGGTAGTACGGTTCTCTGGTCAGCCGGTCTTGCCAGGCAAGTGCCTGAGCCCTGAGGAAGCAGGAAGGCTCTCTGCCTGCAGTCAGAGTCTGCTCTGGGAGAAAGTACACAGTGCCTTGTGATACCCTTTAATCTCTCTATTTTCTGTTTGTAGAAAGTCCATGAGATGCTGAAGAAGGGGTGGGATGCTGAAGGTTCTCCCTTCCGAGGCCAGCGATTCGACCCTGCCATGTTCAACATCTCCCCGGGGGCTGTGCAGTTTTAATGACCAGAAGGAAAGGAAACCCTCGCCGGTGGGGAGGCAGAGCCTCATCCTCGGCTGCCCTCCTCGGCTCCCTGCGTTCCAGGGACTTGCTCGTCTTGTTTACCCCTAGCCATCCTTTCTTTCAAGGGTGAACCAGGCCTTCCACCCTGACCTTGCATCTCCAGACTGTTCCAGAGAAGGTGCGGGGCCAGCTGCTGTGTGGTGGCTGCTGTGGCTGACACTGAGTGAAAGTGTTTGAAATGCAGGAGAGGATATCCCAGCAAATTGGGATCACATGCTTTTGTCTCCACAGCAACCAGCCACTGCAGGCAGCATGTCTTTCCTCCCCTGCTCTCTGCTTGCTGTTGTTTTGACGCTATTCTGCTTGCATGTCTTCTGGTTGGGATGTGGAGTTGTTGCTGGACTCTCAGGCGAAGCTGAAGTCATTGAAGTGTGTGAAGCTCTGTGCTTGTATGAGGGCGAGCAAGGAATGGCTGTGCCTGGGGCTGCTTTGGGAAACTCCTTGCCCCTTGACCTCTTTTGAGAGCATTCACGTGGTCTTCTTGCTCATCCCCTTATAAATGTGCTCTGCCTGCCTCAGCCTCATGGTCAGAGCAGTGGAGACTGGAGCCCTGTTTGCACGTTCTAGTTGTTGGGAGAAAGCCTAGGTTCTGGGCTCAGGTCCAGATGCAGCGGGGATTCTGTTCTCTGACTGTGGCGACCTTGCTTTGGTTCTTGTTGAAGTGAACCAAGCCTGGCCACCACGCATGGCATGCTGTGCTTGGCTCCCCATAAGATGTCCTCTTTGGGTGCACGATGTCAAAGCGTGGGCAGGAGTGGAGAGCTGGTGCCCTCAGGAGGAGACCACAGCATTTCCATCAGCTCATCAGCAGAGCACGACAGCCACAAGTCCTGAGAAGCTTTGACCTTGAAGGGCTTCTGGGAGAGGAGGAATTTCTGCGTGGGGCGTGAAGGCACACTGTCCTACCACAACTGAACCAGAAGAGAGTGAAGACTCCCCTCTTCCCATCCTCTGTGCCAGGTGCCAGACTGTGCTCCTTGGAACTTATGGCCCGATCTTACCTGTTCTTCAGGGACTGGTCACTGCCTCAGGACCCCCAAGCCTATGCCCTGAGCCATGGCTGCTGACTGACTCCAGCCAAGGTGCAAAGACGAGATTATGAGACAGGGCCTCAGGCCCGTGTTCCAAGTACTCAATAGGGGCTCTGGGTGCCCATCGCCGGGAGTATGGTTCAGCTACCACTGGCACTGTCCATTTGCCTATCTGTCAAGCTCAGAGCATGGATAAGCCACACAACAGGGCAGTGCACCCTGGCACCATGCATGGCCAGCAAGAATCAAGGCCCGCAGATTCTAAGAGAGCCTATCGTCAGGGGAAGGTCCCCGCCCCTGCACACTCTCTGTGGATACTTGGGTTGTGGGGGCTCTCTTGGAGAGTAAGTTTGTGGTTTGTTTCTGGTTTACAGTGGTGGCTGACACCCCTTGTAAGAAAGCATTCCTGGGAAGTCTTCTGTGGGTCCAAACATGTTGCTCCGATCATCACAGGAGAGCAAAAGGCCCTAGATACCCCCTTTGGAATGTGAGAGTCTTGTCTATTTGCCACTGAGCTGGTGAAGCCGCTCTAAAGAGATCTCGACCCTGGGGAGCAGAATTCTTGTCATCTATGAGGGATCCTGAGAAAGACTTTGTCATTTTTTTCCTAGAGTTCTTCCCATCGAGGTCCTAGGATTTGCACACCACTGTCCCGCGAGAGCTTTCCTGCCTAATGAAAGGAGGTCTTGTGGTGTGTGTCTCCTCTCTTCTCTGTAGTTCCCGAGTTGGTCCCCATTGCAGCCCCCACCCTGTGGGTAGTCTTCCAGAAGTGATGCAGTGGTGTGAGATGCCCTAAACCTTGTTATTTGGGAGACTTTGAGAGTCATTCACTTCCATGGTGACTAGTGTTTGTTTTGCTTGATTTTATATTCTGTGTTGCATTTCTCCCCACTCCCTGCCCTGCTTTAATAAATGGCAAACCAATATCCAGGAAGAATGACTGAGGGGCAGTATTGGGTATTGGCCCCATGGCAGGAACAGCCACTTGCATCTGGTCCCGGTGCCACACTGCAGTGCTTGGTGTGGTTGTGGAGCCTGTCCCTGCGCACCTTGCTCCCATTGAGCCACGCTGTCTGGTGGGTGATTCTCTGCCCTGAGCCACCACCCTGGACTGGCCCAGTCTCTGGAGCTGGCACACCCTGCCTGTTTTCTCTTTTTAGACACAACAGCAGCAGTTTGGTCAGCCACTAAGTCCCACCAGCTGAGGTCCGAGGAAAGAGGGGTGACTCTTTCCCTTGTCCAGGGCCCCAGGAGAGTGAGGTGTCCAGCCTGCAAAGCTGTTCCAGCTCCTTGGTGTTGGTTTGCAATAAATTGGTATTTAAGCAGTTCTGGGTCTGTGTGTGACATTTGCTGCTGAGACAGTCCTGTCTGTGCATGGTCATTATTGTTATATTCTAGCCTCGAGGTCCCAGGCCAGTGTACACAGCAAACACCAGCATGGGGAATTCTTAGGGGTTGTTTCCCATCTGGTCTGAATGCACTGGGCAAGATCTCAATACAGCTTTAGAAATCCTGTGAGATTTTGACCAGTGGGGAGAAAAAGAATGTAGCTATAGATCTTACATCCTTTCAAACAGGTTCTGGAATTCTGTAGTTACCGGAAAGCTTAGGGTGAGTGCAGAGTTGGGAATGATTTCACTGAAGGGCCACCTTTGCCCACCAGGCTCCAAGGCCCTCCTTGGTCTCCAGGTGCATACCTACTGTTACCTTTGCTGAGCCCTCTCAATGGGCTTCCTACAGGACATAACCCCGTGTCTGACACAGAAGTCTCCCAGGTGGGTGGTCACCTGCTTCTTCCTCAGTCAGATCTTTGACTCTCCTTCTCTGTGCCCCACCCTGTTCTGTGCCCACCCCATCTCCAGCCTTCTCCGACCCTGCCCACCCCTGGGGACAGGACCTAGGGGTGTGAGAAGTACTTCTTGGCTGAATGAAGACTGTTTCAAAGGCAATCCTTAGAATTTCCTAGCATACTCCCAGGGCCAGAAATAACTCGCGAGAAAGGAGAGGCATATTTGCCCCTGAAGAGTGCAGGAGGGAGAACAGTTGAGAAGTGTTTTGTGTGGAAATGTGTCCAAGAGGCATCAGCTGCTGCACAGAGAACTCACTGCCCAGAACACTGCGCTTGGGGAACAGACCTCACCCCCACCTCAAATCTGCTCCCCACTGGGCCTGTTGGCAGCCAGCTCAGATGGGGAAGGGACAGCATGACTCGCTTTGTGGATGAAAAGCATGAAGTTGTCAAAACAGAACCTGGCCAGTCCTTGATAAACTCCCTCCTTGGTGGTCAGAGGCCAAGCAGCCCATGTGGCCCAAGGTCCTGAAGGACTGGGCTATGTCCCTGAGGCTCTTCTCTACTGTCTGACTGCGAGGTCTGGGGAACAGGCATTTAAACCAGGCTGCTGCCCTGGGGAGTGCTCACTGGATGCGAGGGTGCCCCATAGGGACAGGGTCACAAAGCCCTGGGGCTTCCCCTGCCAGTCCTGGTGAGGACAGTGTGGTCACTATCCCACAGAGACGAAAAATGGATATTCTGTCATTTCAGACTAAACTACTCACCCAGCTCACACTAATGGATTTGTTAATTTAACCTTTTTTTTTCTTTCCAACTTTTAGGTTCAAGCTTTGTTACATGGGTAAATTGGATCATAGGGGTTTGGTATACAGATAATTTTGTCACCCAGGTAATCAGCATGATACTTGATACGTAGTTTTTCAGTCCTCACCCTCCTCCCACTCAGCTTTATTTTTTAGTACTGAAAGTTTAACAGACTGGTCTTACCTCAGAGGGAGGGAAGAAACCCGCCCATCACTGGGCTCCTTGGCGTGACGGGCCTGATAAGGGTTTTCGATCCACCACCCATTCCTCCACACCAAATGCCTGAAGTCCCCACTTTGCACAGGGAGATAGCATCGTGCCAGGGAAGAGAGGTCAGGCCCGGCTACCCCTCACAACTTCCTGCTTCCTCCTCAGAGAGTGATGAGACCAGAGCCCATGGCAGGACCAACTGTCACTGAACCCAGCTGGCACAGGTCTGCCAGAACACACTGGGGGTATGTGCTGGGCTTTCTGGGTAAACCCCTGGCATGCTGGCGTTTGCTGTCTTCTCAGTGCTGATGGAGATAGGCACACGTGGGGTGTGGGAATGTGGCCACCCTCAGGCAGGTTCATGAGGGTACTGTCAAACACTCAGGTGTATCCCACCTCCTGCCAGGCAGGGCCGAGGCTATTTTCCCTGGAGAAAGGCGGCTTAGGAAACACTTGCAGGAAAGCTGCCTGGACCTGAGAGATGACCCTGACCAGCCTCCCTGCTGCCTCTCTCAGTCCTAGGCCTTCTTCTCCAGAGCTGGCCAGGGCCTCAGGGACTTTGTAGCCTAACCCCTCATTGTGCTACAATCACAGGAGTAAGTAACACTCCCAAGGCCATGTGGCTGGTGACTCAGGGGGCCCAGGCCCAGGATCCTGCCCCATCTGCAGGCCAGTGGTTCCTTGTCTCCTACTTGCTTCTTGGAGCAGCCTCCTTTTAAGCCAACAGCTCCTTCACCTGAGCCCAGTCACTTTGCCCTCCTCCCCAGAACCAAAACCAAAGAGCAAGACCATCTGCCCCAGGTACAGTCCTGGCCATGCCACATTCTCTGTAGCACCATGACCAAGGTGAGTGGCAGATACTGAAATCATCCAAGGCCACTGCAGACCCCATTCCCAGTGGACTGTTCATCAAGGTACCCTGTCTCAGGCCATCTCAGCCAACCTTGTTGCCCAGCACAGGCACATTGAAGGTGATCTGTGTTGGATGGGGAAGGCAGAGGGAGGATCCTCCAGCATTGATCACCCACCAAAACCCTCAACAACCCAGACATTGCCGCTGCACTGACCCCATGCTATGAGGAGGGCACTCAGGCTGTTAGGAGCCTGCTGACTCAGGCATTGGGCTGGGGCCTGCCTGCCTTGTCTGCCTGCCAGTGGAGCATTGCCCCCAAGCCCCTCTTACTGTAGAGACAGGCTCTTGCCTCCCAGTGTGCACTTTGTGCAAGACACAGGCAGGTAAGGGTCTGCCAGAGGACAGGGAGTGTTGTTGGGGCACCGTGGGGCTTGGAGGAGGCCCCTCTGGCAGGGAAAGGGAGCCGTCACCTCTGCTGGACTAGGGAGTTTAGGAAGCTGCTCTGGTCCAGGGAACTGGGGATCCAGAGAACTGGGGATCAGGGCCATCTTGTGACCCCAGTGGTGGTCCCTAGTGAGACTGCTGAGCTCCAGCCTGAGAGTTCAGGAACTCACCAGTGATTGCTTGTGGGCACTAATGGAGACCTCATTTACCAGGTGTGCCTAGCCTGCAGGCAAATCCCAAGGCAGTGACCCTTAGGGAAGAGACAGGGTTTGGGGTCATCAGGGAAACCCAGGTACCTGTCGGAATGGGCTACAGACTAGAGCTCAGCCTTAAGGTGGGGAAGATTCCAGCACCCCTGAGTGACCACCTCTTGGTAATGCAAAGAAGGAATTTTGTGACTCCAGGGTGACATTTCTAAGCTTGGCATCATGCAGGGTGGGCTTGGGCTCAATATGGGTGACTGTTAGTCTAGGGCTGTCTCAATGAGGCTATCCAGGCAGAAAGGCTCACACACCTGGCAGGCAGAGGGTCTAGAGAGGAAGGGGCAACAGGCCTGAGGAGGGGACAGCGAGGCAAGGAGGTAGAATAGGCCTTGTCTGGACAGTGGTCACCTGTTAGGTCCACAGCTTGTCCTCCCTGGCCTGACCAGCCAGGTGAGGAGAGATCCAAACCATCCACCTGAAAGCATTCAGGGTGCCTGATGACAAGACCCCAGCCACCGTGGGCTCTCATGTCCTGGTAGGAAGGTATACCTAAAGCAGGTGGACCTGGTAGTGGTGGACACTGTCTGCCTCCCCGGGGCTGGTCTGTTCATGCCAGGCTGTTTTCCCATTTGCTTCCACCTCCAGCTCAGAGAGGAATCACCTTCACACCTCTGCTAAAATTAACCCAGCTCTGCACCCATCATTCTCCTCTATGCAACACCTGCTACTGGAGAACCCTACCCCCTCAAATACACGTCATCCTCAGGGCCCTGCGATGTGCTGTGGTCTCCCTGCCACCATTCAAGGGGCCACAACCAGGTCCAGCCTGTCTTCCCTGGCACCAGGCTCTCTCTATGCAGTGAGGGAAACTCGGGCACCTCTAAACTGTTCTCCAGTGTTCTCCCCAGAGGTGGTCAGCCATGTGATGGCAAGAGTCACTTCTTACGCTTTTGCTATCCCCAGAAACTTAAAGCAACATCAACCACACCCAAAAGTCAAGTGATAAGACAGCAGCAGTAGAGCATTAACTGAGCGCAGAGCCCTGGTGACTTCTCGACACCCCAGGCTCTCCTGCTAGTAACCTCCCATTGGCAGAGCCAGGCACTCTGCAAAGCCCTGGACAGTCAGCAGCCTCCTGAACAGGCTCTGCTGTCCCCACTCACAACTTCAGAACAGCTAGGACTCCGGTGACCACCCCCCCACCCCTCACCCGCCAGCTGCTTCATCTCTGTCCCAAGATAACTGCTCTCCAGAATTTTCTATTATATGGTCATTTTAAGTTTTTTTTGAGACAGTTTTTCCTGTGTTGCCCAGACTGGACTCAAACCTCTGGGCTCAAGTGATCCTCCTGCTTCAGCCTCCCAAGTAGCTGGGACTGTAAGTGTGCACCACTGTGCCTGGCTTGATGGTGTCATTTTTCACTGTACGTGTATTTGTAAACTGTATAAATCAGTATCTTTGTCACTTGCTTTTCTTTCTTTCTCCCTTACCTTCATGAGCTGTCTGTGTCCACATACACTCTCCTCTGCTCCCCCAGGTGGGGTGTGGTATTCCATTGAATGGATATCACAGTTTATTTAACAACATCCTGTTGGTGAGTACTTAGGTTGGTCCCAATTTCTCAATATTACAACAATGCAGCAGTTATTCTCAAGTGTGAGAGATTCCCTAGGCATTTCCTGTGAGTGGAGTTGCAGGGTCACAGGGCATCCTCTGTACCCCTCTTGTGAGTGGGTCTTGTTGCTCAGCTCCTCACCATTTTAATGGACTCTGTAATGTGTGCAGTCATGCTGAGTGTAAAGGTGGATTGCCCATGCATTTCCTTTGTCATGGTGAGGTTGAACTCCCATTTATATTTTTATTAGGCATTCAGGTTCCTTCTGTGCATTTTGTTTCTATTTTTCACCATTTATTCTACTAAGCTGTTTGTCTTTTATTGTTGACTTGTAGGAATGTTCTGCATACAACCCTTTGCAAGTTGTATTTATTCCAGAACTCCCAGCCTGGAGCCTGTGTTTGCACTTTAAGCTCCCCTTCCACCCTCCTGGTCCCCCAAGGTGGGGGGTATTCTTGAGGATCACCCCTTACTCTGTGCTCAGGCCACCGTGAGTCCCAAGACACAGGCTGCATTTCCCCTACATTTCCCATCTGGATGGGACTGTAGGGCAGGCACATTTCCCAGAGGCAGGGCAGGGCTGTAGGGCATGCATTTGGGATAGAAGCTGCCTCTACTCCCAGGATAGAGCCCAAATTCCCCAGTAAGCCTGCATGTGCCCACGGAGCATTCCCTCAGGTTTAGAGACCTGCTCTCCTGGCTGTGGCTGGTGGCAGCACCCAAGCCACCTGTGTTGTAGGTGGGCCCATTCATGACCTGTCAGACGACCAAATGAGCAATCTATCCCACTGCCCACTTCCTCATCGCAGGGCTTTGGGGGAAGAAAGCACTAAGCAGTTGAAATGGTCTAAGTTTCTTGTCTCACATCTGGCTTGCATGGAGAACAGAAAGTGAGTGCCATGAGCAAGACTGGGCCTGCAGCCCTTGGAGAGAACCCCAGCACCATGGGCCCAGCAGGAAGGACTGATCCCACCAAAAGCATCTCTGGCCCCTCCTGGCTCTCAGCCTGGGTAGTGCCTACACCTCACAGAAGTCTGGCCACCTGGCACTCTACCTGGGAGCTCTCTGCTGTTGACTCTGGGAGAATACCCAGGTGGAGATACAACCCAGCCCTCCACATACCACCTGCCTTCTCCCCCTTCCCAGGAACCTTCAGGACAGGGTCACCCAAGTCCAGAGCCTGGGAGCCCCTGGCTGCTTCCCCAGCCAGCATTGACATCTCCAGCCTCCACCACGTCTGGGAGGAACCCCTGACAGTCAGGGGAGCATGGAAGGGATTCCCATCTGAACAATGAAACCGCTGAGTGGAGAATCCACATTTCTCAGATCCGTCAGAGAATCGCAGTCATACAGCACACGCTGCCCCCAAACCAGAGAGACAGGCAGGTGGACACTGAGAACCACAGCTGACTGGAGCAGAGGCTGCTGCTGGAGCCCCATGGAAAGGAATATGGAAAGGGGAATGAACTGGGGACAGAGAGAAACTCATTTTCACCCAGCTCAGTGGAATCCTCTACTGAAGTCCTGAGAAGCACGCACTCAACTGTGAGGAAGACGCCTGCTGGGGGTCAGCTAGGCCCATCTCTTCTCCAAGAACTGACCCCCTCACAGGGATTGCCCTGCCCTTCGCCCCAAGGAAGCAGAACATCAGTCTTGGGTTGTAAGACCAGCACCCAAAGCTGCCAGCCAGGGCTGAGTGGGCACCTAGGGAGCAGGGTGGGAACAGAGTGGACAGACCAGAGACACTGACTGCAGTGTGAGAGGCCAGTAGAGATCCAAAGAGATCAGAACAGGGAGGAAGAGGGACACTCAGAGAGGGACCCAGGAGGGATGAGGGAGAGGGACACTCAGGGACACAGGAGGCACAAGGAGGGAGAGGGACTTAGAGATGGACACAGGAGGGACAGGGAGGGAGGGAGACACAGAGATGGACATGGGAGGGACAGGGAGGGAGGGACACAGAGGTACATGAGAGGGACAGGGAGGGAGAGGGACACTCAGATGAGGGCACAGGGAGGGAGAGGGACACTCAGAGGTGAATACGGGAGGGTCAGGGAGGAAGAGGGACACCAGAGATGGACACAGGAGGGAAAGGGAGAGAGAGGGACTCGGGGTCTCAGAGATGGACACTGGAGGGACAGGGAGGGAGAGAGACTGAGAGGTGCACTCAGAAAGGACATGGAGGAAGTGTATTTTGGGTGCTCAAGGCAGCCCTGCAGGGTTTCAGGGTCCTGTCTGTGTTCAAGATAAATATCCCTGTTTCTAAAGGTTAGTCGTTTTTGTGTCTTGGAGAAAAAAGAGCCCTAACTTGAGGCCACCATCAAGTCCGCTTTGCAGGGTTTGCTGATTCCCTGGGATGTCACCTGCCACTGGCACTTTTGGAGCATGTAGCAGTGGGTTTAGTATTCAGAGGTGGTCTCACGTTGGGGTTCCAGTGGAAGCCACCAACACCTGAGTGGATCAGTGGTGCAATTTCCCATCTTCCCCTCCCCAATAGGATCAGAACCCCTGGGGGGGTGGGGGTGGAGGCTTTGGGGGTGAGTTTGAGAAGCACTGCCCTGAACAATGCCTGAGGTGCATCCTACCCATACCCCACATGACAGCTGAGGAAACCAAGGCAGGTGGAAGGTGCCAGAACCTGAAGGTGAGCATCTCCGCAGCGCCATGTCTGACTTTTGGTTAGCGATGGGTTAGGCGTTACAGAAATGAGGGCTGATGGGCCCACACATGAAGGAGGAGGCAACACCACCCACTCTCTGCGGGAAGACGCGGCTGTAAGTTCACCCCAGGACACAGAGCCCTGCTGAACGGGTAGGCAGGACAGCGTGGAGCCCACGCAATCTACACCAGGGCGGCTGGTGTGGGAGAGTCCTCCCTCCCTCAGAACAGGAGGACAAGAAGAGCTTCCTGCGGATGCACAAGCTGTTGTGATTTGGGAATTTCAGCATTAGAGACCGTGGGTTCCAGGACTGGGGTAAGGAAGGAAAAAGAGAAAAAGGATCCCCAGCCATTGGGGTTCAGTTCAAGGAGCTGTCCATCCTCCTGCCAAGAGGTGGGGTGCAGGGGTCCTTGGGAGTGTGATCAGAGACCCCCTGCCCCTGCCTTGGGGGGCCCCCTCATGTTACCCGTCACCCCATCCCACCTCGCACCACCTGCCATGAAGCCCTCCCAGGCCCCCACCCTCCCTTCAGACTCAGTGCCTGAGTTCAGCTTCCTGGGAGGGACACCTGTCCAGAGGGCACCACCCAGCGGTGGGCACAGTAGTGCAGGCTCCAGACCCCAGGCCTGGTCAACAGGTCACTGCTGTTGCCAAACAAGCCTGTGGACTTACAGGTGGTGATGGACACCGTGTTGAACCTCCGCTAAGTGGAAGGCAGGCAGTGTGTCTGGTGGCCGGGAGGGATCAGGGCAGAAAGTGGACGGCCGCCTCTGCTTCAGCCTGGATCTACCTGCCACAGGCAGCCACTCCCATGTTCAGGACCTTTGTGAGCAACACAGGCCACTGACACCCCACATTTCCCATGTAGTGACAAAAGATAAAAACAAAGGACTCTGCCATCATGACTCAGGGAGGACTGGGCTCTGGTGGACTCCACAGGGCCCGGGGAGCAGGCTGGGCTTAGGTTGGGTCCCTGGGAGGGTCCCCTCAGAGGGGAGAGGACCCTGGAGACATGGATGAGAAAGAGTGGGGACCCTGGGGGCTAGATCTTAAAGGCCATGGTCTGCTGTTTGGAGTTTATCCCAAATGTCTGAAGGCAGAAGAGAGAAGCAGGGCAGGAGCCAGACCCCAAGGGAGGGCACTGGGAGATAGAGACACCACAATCCTACTTGGCCCCTGAGAGCGGGGCCACCCTCAGTCCCACCACTGCAGCTCTGTGCAGGCCCAGGCCACCTCTCCCCTCCCCTGACCCTAACCCCCTTCTCCCCTGCTCCTCTTCCATCTCCTTCCTTTTCTCCTTTCCATAGGCACGTAGCTTGGCTCATCACGTGTGATCCCCAAGGATCCCCAGGCAGGATCTCCTGCTCCACACATGAAGGCAGGTGCCAGAGGCAAGGTGGAGGCCTGGGCACAGGTGTACATGGGGTGGCAGGCCCCACAAAAGTACCCCTTGGCCACTAGATAAAGGGGCTGTGACCCCAGGAGCTAAGAGCTTCCTTAGGACCTGTTCTCAAAGGGGTGCCTGTGACCCTTGCCATCCCCCGCTCATCTCACCCAGCCCTCACTGTCACCTCCACACTGAGCAAGGTGGAGCACAGCTGGGCTCTCCCTGACTGCTTGCCCAGAGCCAAGGCTACCACAGGAAGGTTAGGGAGGGGGCCTAGTCTCCCCATGCCTCAGTTTCTTCAGCTGCAAAATGACCAACATTGAGTGGGAAGAACCCCAGCATTGAGCATCCAAAGGCACTGGCAGGCTCCCTGGGGGTCCCACCGCATGAGGGCATCAGCACCCTCGAGAGCACCACCTGTCTCTGGCCTCCAGTGAATGGCCTCCTGCCACCTGGGGCCTGCCAACCGGAGGTGAGTGACTGAACCCAGGATCACCTGCCCTCAATCCCCACCCCTCGGCCACCCCCTGAGCCCACTGCTCTGCTGAACGATCACACTCTCCCTTTCCCCCACACAATGCAGCATACAGACCTGGACACACGTCAACGGCCCCTCCTTCAGGACCCCTGCTGCCCATGGGCAAGACCCGGCCTGGCCCTAACCCAACCCCTGTCCTCCCCTACCCTTTCTGATTCCCTGCCCTACCCATCGTCACTGTTTACTACACTGCCCTCACCTGAGGAGGGGTGTTGGGAAACCCCCACACACTTTAAATTATTTTAAGTGTAATAAAATATACATAACAGAAAATTTAGCCTTTTAACAATTTCAAGTGTGCAAGCTCTGTGGCATTAAGTACATTCACATGGTTGTGCAACCATCACCACCATCCAGCTCCAGAAGTTTTTCATCTTCCCAAACTGAAACTCCATAGCCATTAAAATTTTGAGTTGTTGCTGGCATTGAAAAAAAAACAAGAGATTTTATATAAAGATCTGGTTTCTGAGCTCTTTTGAAAAAGTAAAGAGCCCAGGCAGTGCTGGGTGGGATCCTTCTAGGGACAGCCTCAGCTGTAGCAGGTAGGCAGGGCTGAGCACCACAGTCCTCACCACTCCCCACTTCACACCACAGGTCCCCCGCATAGGGACATTCAGGGCAGAGGGGACCCACTGCCCTAGAGGCAGTATCCCCTGGCAGATTGGTTGTCAGCCTGGTCAGCCTGGCTGCAACACTGCACTGGGAGGAACTGGAGACCGAGCAAGGGATGCTACCAGGGTCCAGAAGGAGAATGGAGTCAGACTGCCTTGGCAGAGGGAACAGCCCAGGTAGAATCCACAAGCAGGTATGTGCATAGGGCCTTGAATGGCAAACTAAGGGGTGTGGATAGGTTTGTGGTCAGTTGAAGGTGTGGAGAGCCCTCACAGGGGAGGGCAGGTCTTGGATTTAGCACCATGGCAGAGCAAGGGGCTGGGTCAGAGGCAGAGACAGGAGATGCATTAGTAGTGAGGGCAGCCTGGGCACTCCTCACCTTTAGCTGCTTTCTCTCATAACCCTCTTGTCTACCCAGAAAGGCTGAAGGGATGCCCACGACGAAGGAACTGTCTGAGGCCTGCCTTCACCCAGGTTATCTTCCACACATGAACAAACATAATCCTAGATGGATTTCTCGGATTAATTTTTAACTTCTCATTTTTCAGAAGAAATTTTAATATATAAAGTACATTTTGATGTACAAGCATCATAAAAGATGAAAGAATACTGTCACAAAATACTGTCCTTTTAGCAAAATGGGATGGTCCAGGATCTTGTGAAATATTGTGTGATGAAGTCCTTCATGCTGAATGATTCACTGAATGAGAATGTCATATTTCCTTTTTGAAATTAGAAATATATTGTTCATCATTAATTCTTGAGTTCAAGAAAATTTATCTGGGATGTTATCATTTGAAGACTCATTCTAAGATTTCCCTTGTACTTTCATTTTCATCATTATCATTAGAGAGTGCTGCTGTCTTTCTATGTCATCTTCTGAATTGCCTAATAATAGTGAATGTCATTCTCTGCAAATTTTCTAATCTTTGCTGATATAGGCAGCAAATGAAAAATTCTGAATCCTTAACTGTATTCAATGAAAGCTAAATGCGGCTATCAACAGTCTTTGTTTCTATCTTCTCCTTCTCCTCTTTGTCTTCCTCCTTCTTTTATGAATACAGAAGTTAAACTTTTTAAATCCACATAGAACATAATAATAATGTACCTAGAAAATACTAACAAATCTACCCAGTGATAATATATATATAAAACATAAAAACATAAAATTTACATAAAATTTACCATTACAAGCTCTGTGGCATTAAATATATTCACGTGGTTGTGTAACCATAACCACCACCATCCAGCTCCAGAACTTTTTCATCTTCCCAAACTGAAACTCCATTAAAATTTTACTACTACATTAATAAGTGAATTTAGTAAGTTTGAAGAATACAAGATCAATGTACAAAATCAATTGCATTTCTGTATACTAGCAACAAACAAGTGGAAAATAAAAATTTAAATGCCATTTACCATAGCATTAAAAGTGAAAAATACTTAGAAATTAATTTAACCAAGCATGTATAGGACCTGTATACTAAAAACCACAAAAAATACCTACTTAAGAAAATTAAATAAGACTTTTTAAAAATGGAGATATATATCATATTTGTGAATTGGAAGACTTAATATTGTTAAGCTGTCAATTCTCCCCAAATTGATATATAGATTCAATGTAATCTCAATAAAATTCTCAGCAGGGTTTTTTCCCCCTTTGATGGGAGACTTTTTTTTTTTTAGATGGAGTCTCGCTCTGTTGCCCAGGCTGGAGTGCAGTGGCACAGTCTTGGCTCACTGCAGGCTCCACCTCCCAGGTTCACACCATTCTCCTGCCTCAGCCTCTGGAGTAGCTGGGACTACAGGAGCCCACCACCATGCCTGGCTAATTTTTTTGTATTTTTTACTGGAGACTTGGTTTCACCGTGTTAGCCAGGATGGTCTCAATCTCCTGACCTCATGATCCTCCTGCCTCAGCCTCCCAAAGTGCTGGGATTACAGGCGTGAACCACTGCACCCAGCCATGTGAGACTTTTTATTACAGATTCAATCTCACTGCTCATAATTGGTTTATTCAGGTTTTCTATTTCATCTTGGGTCAATATCAGTAGGTTGTATGTGTCCAGGAATTTATCCATTTCTGCTAGGTTTTCTAATTTGTTGGCATACAGCTATTTGTAATAGCCTCTGATGATCCTTTGTATTTCTGTGGTATCAGTTGCAATGTCTCTTTTTTATTTCTAATTTTATTGATTTGGGTCTTTTTTTTCCTTTGATTTGTCTAGCTAATGGTTTGTCAATTTCGTTTATCTTTTCAAAAAACAAATTTTTATTTTGTTGATTTTTTTTTTTTAGTCTCCATTTCAATGATTTCTGCTCTGACATTTATGATTTCTTTTCTTGGACTAATTTGGGGTTTGGCTTGTTCTTGCTTTTCTAGTTCCTTGAGATGCATCGATACGTTTTTTTTTGAAATCTTTCTACTTTTTCGATGTAGGCATTTATTGTATAAGCTTCCCTCTTAATACTGCTTTTGCTATGTCCCATAGGTTTTGGTATGTTGTGTTTCTATTTTAATTTGTTTCAGGAACATTTTTAATTTCATTCTTAATTTCTTCATTGATCTATTGGTCATTCAGGAGCCTGTTGTTTAATTTCCATGTATTTGTACAATTTTGAAACTTCCTGTTATTATTGATCTCTAGTTTTATAGTGGTCAGAAAAGATACTTGATATAATTTCAATTCTTTTAAAATAGTTGAGACTTGTTTTGTGACCTAACATGTAGTCTGTCATGAAGACTGTTCCATGTGCCGATGAAAAGAATGCATATTCTGCAACAGCTGGAATAAATGTTCTGTAAGTGTGAGGTTCATTTGGTCTAAAGTGCAGTTTAAATCCAGTGTTTGTTGATTTTCTGTCTAGATGATCTGTCCAGTGCTGACAGTAGGGTGTTGAAATCCCCAACTATTATTATATTGGAATATATCTCTCCCTTTAGATCTAATATTTGCTTTATATATCTGGGTGTTCTGGTGTTGAGTGTGTATATACTTACAATTGTTATATCTTCTTGCTGAATTGATCCCTTAATCATTATATAGTGACCTTCTTTGTCACTTTTTACAGTTTTTGACTTAAAGTCTGTTTAATTTGATACAAATATAGCTATTCCTGCTCACATTAGGTTTCCATTTGCATGGAATGTTTGTTTTTTTTCTTTCATCTCTTCACTTTCAGTCTATTTATGTCTTTACAGATGAAGTGAGTTTCTTATTGGCAACATATAATTGAGTCACTTAAAAAACCTATTCAGCCAGTCTATATCTTTTAAGTAGGAAATTTAATTGTTTACAGTCAAGGTTTATTATTGATAGGAGAGGACTTCTATCATTTTGTTAGTAGTTTTGTGGTTGTTTTGCATATCCTTTTTTCCTTTATTTTTTCTCTTAACTGTTGCATTGTGGTTTGGTGGTTTTCTGTAGTGATAAGGTTTGATTTTTTTGTCTTTCTCCTTTGTATATCTGCTCTACCAATGAGTTTTATACTTTTGCATATTTTCATGATAGTAGTTATTGCCTTTTTACATCCAGATGTAGAATTCCTGAGCATTTCTTGCAAGGCTGGTTTACTGGTGAATTCTTTGTTTTTACTTATCTGGGAAATACTTTATTTCTCCCTCATTTCTAAAGGGTGGCTTTGCTGGGTTAATATTCCTGGCTGGCAGTTTTTTTTACTTTCAGCATTTTGAATATAACATTTTGTTCTCTCCTGGCCTCTAAGTTTTCTGCAAAGAAATCACCTATTTGTCTAATGGGGATTCCTCTATATGTGACTTGGTGCTTTTCTCTTACTGTTTTTAGAATTCTCTCTTTGTCTTTGACTCTTGACAGTTTGACTATAATATACCTTGAGAAATACCTTTTTGGGTTGAATCTATTTGGAAATATTTGAGCTTCCTGGATCTGGATGTTCATATCTCCCCCAGAATTGAGAAATTCTCCACTATTATTTCATTAATTAGGTTTTCTATACCTTTTCCCTTCTCTTCTCCTTCTGAAATTTCCATAATATAAATATTTGTTTGCTTAATATTATCCCATAAGTCTTATAGGCTTTCTTCATTCCTATTTCTTTATTGTCCCCCTTTGACTGGGTACTTTCAAATGACCTGTCTTTAAGTTCAGTGATTCTTTCTTCTGCTTGATCAAGTCTGCTGTTGATGCTCTCTACTGTATTTTTAATTTCATTCACTGAATTCTTTAGTTGTAGGGTTTCCATTTGGTTCTTTTTTTATGATTTATATCTCTTTGTTGAATTTCTCATTCATATTGTAAATTGGTTTCCTCATTTTGTTGAATTGTCTATCTATATTTTCTTGTATTTTGTTGACTCTCCTTAAGATCATTATTTTGAATTTGGCAATTAATTGATTTCTTTTTTATTGGGGTCTGTAACTAGAGAGTTATTATGTACCTTTGGCGGTGTCATATTTCCTTGCTTTTTCATGTTTCTTGTGTTCCTGCACTGATGTTTGTGCATCTGTTGGGACAATAGCCACTTCCAAACTTTGTAGAGTGACTCATAGTGAAAGACTTTCACTTGTAGTTGGGTTTTAGTGGGCTTGCTGGGGAGGGTGTGGTGACTCTGCTTCCAGATAGATGCAGTGGTATAGTCTTCGTGTTGAATGAAGTCTTCTTCACCTTCATTCAATGCTAGCAGTAGCTATGGACACCTCAGTGGCCTAGGCCGTAGAAGTTTGTGGCAGCAGTATAGGATGTTAATGTCCTCAGTGTCAAGGGCTTTTGGGGTCCTCCTATTCTCATTTTTTCCCACAGTGGGGGGGACCTATCTGAGGGGTTCTCCTTTGCCATCAGGTCTGACACAGCCTACAAGCAGCTACAGTGGTGCTGATTCCAACCGCAGCTGCTCAGAGTGGCCATGGGGCTGGGATTCTAGGCTCAGCATCTGTGAACCCACTGCGGCACCTGTGCCTTGTGGTATGTGGCAGGGTTTGGTGTAGGTTGCCCACAGAGCCAATATCTGTGACTCTGTGGCAACCCCTCGCTGCTTGGGCCCAGGGGCTGGTTCACAGCTGTGATTCTACCCCTGGGGACAAAGCATAGCACTGGCCTGACTCCTGGGAAGAAGGGCTGCTTTGCAGATTTGAGCCTGAGGAGCAGAATATGGCTGCAATTCTGGAACCTGGGCCAATAGAGCTCATTGGCAACTCAGGTCCCAAAGGATGAGGCATCGTGTAATGGTGACTCTAGACCCTGGGATGGTGGGGCTTAGCAGTATCCTAGACTCTGTGACCCCAGAATGCCAGAGCACAGCTGTCATTTGGGCCTTGGGGTGGTGGGGGACAGGAAACAAAACAGCAGTGACTCCACTCCCCAGGGAGAGGGGTGTCTCAGCAGCTCAAACTCTAGGGGGCTAGTCCAGCTCCAGGGAAGTGGAGTACTTGAGTATTTTGGCCTGTGGGGGGTGCGGGTGTCTCATTTCAGCCACTGCTCTGTTTCTCTGGGACCCAGGGTACTACATAAGCTCAGCCCTGGGATGTACAACTGCTCAGCTTAGCCAGGGTACTGATTGCTCAGGGGATGATATGCCACTTCAGCTCAGGCCTGGGGGATATGACTATTCTGGGAGGCCCAGGCACCATTTCCTGGGATGCAGGGTGCTGCTTCAACTTAGGCACCAGGAAGGCGTGATTGCTCTGAATGGCCAAGATACTGTTTTTCCAGGAGAGAGGGTAGTGCTTCAGCTCTGGCCTGGGGTAGGGAGGGGCAGGTAGAGCAGCTCCACCCTTGATCCCATGGGAAAGAGTATAACAGCTGTTTGCAGCTCAGCTTGTGGATGTTGGGCTACTAGACTGGGGTGGTTCAGTGATGACTTAGCTTCAGGGATGAAGGGGAGTTGTGGCTACTCACCCCCCGAGTAAGACACTCTAGCCGTAGTTGCAATTCCAAGATGGTGTAGCACAGTAGCTACATAGGCCACGGGGTGGGGCACAGTGTCAGTGTCTCCTCTGGAGGGAGCATAGGTATGTGGACTGGAGGCAGCTCCCTCAGCTGGGCTTAGTCCTTGTAAAGACTGCAGGGCACCCTACTGATGAGGTCTGTGTGTGTTCAAGGTGTTGGTGGGGGTTGCTGGGATCCTCTTGCTTACCTTCTTGCTGTAGGAAGAAGTTCCTCCTGGTTCCCAGATGATCCTGGTTTGGGGATGGGGTAAGGCCCAGCATTTCTTCCTTTCTTTATTTGGCTATTCCAAGTTTCTGTGCTCACCAGGGTTTCTGTTGCTTCTCTGATGCACTCCAGTGCTCTCCCTGTTTTTTGTTTGTTTGTTTGATTGTTTTGTTTTGTTTCATTAAAATGTTGCTATTCTGGCTTTCTTTGTGAAGGGGACAAATGCTAGGAACTTCTAGTTGGCCATCCTGCTGATGTCACCATTTATTTTGCACTTGGTCTTAGCCAAAAGGCCGAGAAGCAATTGTCACCACTTATTTTGAAACAATTATAGAGTCACAGGAAGTTGTGAAGAAATATCTCATGCACCCTTCACCTAGACTACCCCAATGGAAACATTTTGTGAAGCCACAGCACAGCATCAAAACCAGAAGATTGACATCAGTACCATTTACAGAGCTTATTCTGATTCCACCAATTCTACATGCACTTGTGTGTGTGCATGTGTGCTTATAGCTGTATGCAATTTCATCACATGTAATTTTATAAAACTGCTACCACAATCAAGATACAGAACTATTTGGTAGCCAAAAGGTTCCCTCGTGCTGCCTCTTTATAGGCATAGCCCCTCATCCCCAACCCCTGGAAACCACTAATCTGATCTCTTTGGGTATAATTACATTGTTTCATGAATGTTATATAAATGGAATTATGCAATGTTTATCTTTTTGAGATTGGCTTTTTCATTCACCATAATTTCCTTGAGGTCCATTCAAGATGCTGTGTGTATCATAGTTTCTTTTAATTGTTGAATAATATGCCATAGTACATGGATGAACCACAGTTTGTTTAATGGCCTACCCATTGAAGGACATTTGAGTAGTTTCCAATTTTTGTCTATTACAAATAAAACTGCTGTGAATATTCATATATAGGTTTTTAAATTGAACATAAAATTTCATTTCTTTAGGATAAATACCCAGGAGTGCAATTGCTGGGTCATATGTTTAAGTATATGTTTAACTTTATAGAAAATAGTCTAACTTTTTCAGAGCGCCTCTGCCATTTTACATTCCAACCAGCAATGTGTGAGCTCCAGTTTCTCTACATCCTTGCTCACATTTGGTATTATGATAGGCAGAAAAACGGCTCCCACAAAAGTCCACATCCTAATCCTCTGGACCTGTGAAATAAGTTATGCAAGGGGGAGTTTTGGTTGCAGGTGGAATTAAGAGTGCTAATTAGTTGACCTTAAGAAAAGATTATTCCGGATTATCTAGATGGACGCAATATAATCACAATAATCCTTTTAATGTGGAAGAAGGAGGCAAAAGAGTGATGTGAAGTGAAAAAGACTCAACCAAGCAGCCATTGCTGGCTTTGAAGGATGATAGCCACAAGCCTTGTTAAACTCATTTTGGACTTCTGACCTCCAGAACTGTAAGATAATACATATGTGGTGTTTTAAGCCACGAAATTTGTGGTGATTTACTACAGTAAAGTATGAAACTATTATAGGTACTGTCAGTATTTTTTATTTTGACTGTTCTAACAGGTGTGTGGTGATATCTTACTGTGTGATTTAATTTGCATTTTACCAATGGCTAACGATGCTGAGCATCTTGTTGTGTGCTTTTTGCCATATGTATATTTTCCTTGGTGAAATGTTGTGTCAAGTCTTTTGCCCATTAAATGTCAAATTTTGAGCATTCTTTGTATATTCTAGATAAAAGCCTTTTGCTGGATATGTGATTTACAAATATTTTCTCCTGGTCTATAATTAGTTTTTTAATGCTTTTAACATAGTCTTTTTCAGAGCAATAGTTTTTAATGTTGGTGAGGTCCAGTGTATCAAATTTTCTTTTTATTCCTCAAGCTTTGGTGTCAAGTCTAAAAATATCTTTGATTAGTTCTAGATCTCAGTTTTCCTCCTATTTTTTCTAGAAGTTTTATAGCTTATGTTTTACATTAAGTCCATGATCCATTTTGAGTTAATTTTTTGTATAAGGTGTGAGGTTTATTATTTATTTATTTATTTATTTGGCTTATGGATGTCCAGTTGTTCCAGGAGCATTTGTTGAAAAGGCTCTCTTTTCTCCAGTGAACCACTTTTGCTCCTTCATCAAATATTATTTTATTATTTATTTAATTATTAATCAAATGTTTATGTGGGTCTATTTCTGTGATCTCTGTTGTATTTCATTAATCTATGTGTCTGCTCCTCTACCAATACCACACTGTCTTTATTACCGTGGCTATACGGTAAGCCCTGACATGATGAATTTTCTTCTTTTTCTTACATGTTTTGGCTATTCTAGTGTCTTTCCCTTCCATATAAATTTTAAAATAAGCTTGTCTATGTCTACAAAAAAATCTTGCTGAGATTTGGGTAAGAATTGCATTAAACCAGCTAGGCATGGTGGCTCACGGCTGTAATCACAGCACTTTGGGAGGCCGAGGCAGAAGGATTGTTTGTGGCCGGGAGTCTGAGACCATCCTCGGCAACATGGCAAAACCTTGTCTCTACAAAAAAATACAAAAAATTAGCCGGGCATAATGGCAAGAGCCTGTAGTCCCAGCTACTCAGGAGGCTGAGGTGGGAGGATTACTTGAGCCCAGAAGGTCGAGGCCGCAATGAGCCATGATTATACCACTGCACTCCAGCCTGGGGGTGACAGAGCAAGACCCTATCTCAAAAAAAAAAAAAAAAAAAAAGAATTTCGTTAAACCTGTAGATCAATTAGGAAGAATTTTCATCTGTACTCTATTGAGTCTTCCAATCTACAACCATGGTATATTAGATCTTTTTTGATTTGGTTCATCAGCATTCTATAATATAATTTTATTACATAAATTCAGTACAGGTTTTGTTAGATTTATACCTAACTATTTCATGTTCTTTGGGTCAATTGTATATGTTTATATGTTTTTAATATATATTTCCTCTTGTTCATTGTCACTTTATAGAAGTGAAATAGACTTGTGTGTTGATTTTGTATCCTGTGACCTTACTAAACTCATTAGCTCTAGTAATTTTTTTTTTAGATTCCTCAGGATTTTATTTTCAATGTATTTAATCATGTCACCTGCAAATAGAACAGTTTTATGTTTTCCTTTCTACTCTTGACACTGTTTATCTATTTTTATTTTCTGATTGCGGTGACTAGAACTTCCAGTACTATGTTGAAAAAGAGCGGTCAGAGCAGATTCCCTTCACTTGTTCCAGAACTTAGAGGGAAAGCACTCAGTTTGTCACCATTAGGTATAATGCTTATAGTAGGTTTTTGATAGATGCTCTTTGTGACACTGAGGAAATTAATCTCTCTTCCTAGTGTGCTGAGAGTTGTTTTTTTGTTTGTTTATTTGTTTTTGTTTTGTTTTGTTTTGAGACGGAGTCTCGTTCTGTCGCCAGGCTGGAGTGCAGTGGTGAGATCTTGGCTCACTGCAGCCTCCACCTCTCAGGTTCAAGCAATTCTCTTGCCTCAGCCTCCCAAGCAGCTGGGACTACAGGCATGTCCCAGCTAATTTTTGTATTTTTAGTAGAGACAGGGATTCACCATGTTGGCAAGGATGGTCTCAATCTCTTGACTTCATGATCCACCCACCTTGGTCTCCCAAAGTGTTGGGATTACAGGTGTGAGCCACTGTGCCAGGCCCAAGAGTTTTTTGTTTTGTTTTGTTTTGTTTTTTAATCATGAATAGATGCTGAATTTTGTCAAGTGTTTGTTCTGGATCAGTTTATGTGATCATATGATTTTCTTCTTTCGTCTGTTGATATGGTAGATTACAATGATTGATTGATTGATTTTTTTGAGACGGAGTCTCGCTCTGTCGCCCAAGCTGGGGTGCAGTGGTGCAATCTCGGCTCACTGCAACCTCTGCCTCCCAGGTTCAAGCGATTCTCCTGCTGCAGCTTCCTGAGTATCTGGGACTACAGGCACGCTGCCACGCCCGGCTAATTTTTTGTATTTTTAGTAGAGATGGGGTTTCACCATGTTAGCCAGGATGGTCTAGATCTCCTGACCTCGTGATCTGTCTGCCTTGGCCTCCCAAAGTGCTGGGATTACAGGCGTGAGTCACCACGCCTAGCCCGATTTATTTTTAAATAGTGAACTAGCCTTGCTTACATAGAAGAAATCCCATTTAGTCTACACATTGTTGTATTCAATTTGTTAGTATTTTGTTGAAGATTTTTTTGTGTCAAAGTTCATGAGAGATTGTGTAATTTGCTTTTTTTATGCTCTTTTTTTTCTTTTGAGACAAGGTCTCACTTTGTTACCCAGACTGGAGTGCAGTGGTGCAAACATAGCTCACTGCAGCCTTGACCTCCTAGGCTCAAGTGATCCTTCCGCCTCAGCGCCCCGAAGTAGCTCGGACTACAGGCACACACCACCACACCTAGCTAATTTTTGTATTTTTTGTAGAGACAGGGTTTCGCTATGTTGCCCAGGCTGGTCTTGAACTCCTGATCTCAATCTGCCTGCCTCAACCTCCCAAAGTGCTGGGATTACAGGCATGAGTTACCATGCCCAGCCTATGCTACCTTTTTTTGTGTTTTGGTTTGATATCAGGGTAATCCTGGCCTCATCTGTTCTGATAGCCCCTGTTTCACTCCTGATATTGGTAATTTGTGTCTTCTCTCTTTTTATCTTTATCAGTCTTGCTCTAGGTTTATAAATTTTGTTAATTTTTTGAAGAATTTGTTTTTTGTTTTGTTTTGTTAATTTTCCTTATAGTTTTCCTGTTTTCAATTTCATTGATTTCTAGTCTTATCATTTGTAGTGCCTTCTTTCTGTTTGCTTGGGGTTTATGTTGTTCTTCTTTTTCTAGTTTTTTGAGGCAGCAACTGATATTATTGATTTGAGACCTTTCTTCTTTTCAGATGAAGTGCAGTGCTATGAATTTCCCTCTCAACACTGTTTTAACTGCATCAAACAAATTTGGATTTTTTCCATTCAGCACTAAGTATCTTTTAATTTTCTTTGGGATTTTCTCTTTGACCCATGGATTATCAGAAGTGTATTTTTAACTTCCAAGCAAGTGTTTGGAGGTTTTCCTGTTGTTTTTCTCTTATTGATTTCTATTTTAATTCTATTATTGTCAGAGTGCATACTATATGTGATTTCAGTTCTTTAAATTTAAGGTTTGTTTTATAACCCAGGATATGGTCTATCTTAGTGAGTGTCAAGGGACACTTAAAAAGAATGTGTATTCTGCTCTTGTTAGGTGGAGGAAGTGTTCTATAAATATTAATTAGATCCTGTTGGTTAATGATGTTGTTTAGTTCTTCTATATCCTTGTTCATTCTTTATTTATTAGTTTTATCAACTGCTGAGAGTGGGGTTCTTGAAGTCCCCAACTATAATTGTTGTTATGGTTTGCATGTTTGTGTCCCCTCCAAAATTTATGTTAGAGCTTAAACCCCAATGTGATAATATTAAGAAGAAGGGCCTTTGGGAGGTGATTGCATCATGAGGGCAAATCCCTCATGAATGGAATTAGCAACTTTATAAAAGGGCCAGAGGAAACTAGATAGGCCCTTTTTGTCCTACTGCCCTTTGCCATGTGAGAACACGGCATTTGCCCCTTCTGCCATATGAGAATGCAAAAAGACACCCCTCACCAGACACCTGATGCCAGTGTTTGTATCTTGGACTTCCCAGCCTTTATAACTGTAATAAATAAATTTCTTTTGTTTATAAATTACCCAGAATGAGTTTTTATTATACCAGCACAAATGGACTAAGACAATTGTGGATTTGCTTTTTCTCCTTTCAGCTCTACTAGTTTTAATTTATGTATTTTGAAGCTCTATTATTTGGTGCATATACATTTACTATTGCTATACCTTCTTGGTGGATTGATCTTGTTATCATTAAATAACATCTATTTACCTGGTGGCCAAGATGGCTGACTAGAAGCAGCTAGTATGTGCTGCTCTTATGGAGAGGAATGGAAGGGGCAAGTAAATACAACACCTTCAACTGAAACATCCAGGTACATGCATTGGGACTAATCAAGGAAACAACTCAACCCATGGATAATGGAGAAAAGCAATGCAGGATAATGGCCCACCAGAGAGTGATATGGAGTTGGGGGAACCTTCCCAACCTAGGGAAGCAGTTAGTGAATATGCAACCCTGAGAATTCACACTTCTGCCATGGATCTTTCCATGGAGTCAGGAGATCCCCTCGTGAACTCACTCCGCCAGGGCCTTCAGTCTGACACACAGAGCTACATGGAGTCTCAGCAGAGCAGCCACTCAGGCACATGCAGAGACCCAGGAACCTTAGATACCTGGATTTTCTGGACTCCCCAGCAAAAGCAGCTTCAACTCCAGCAAAATGGGAGGTTAGACCCCCATGCATATCCCTAGGAAAGGGGCTGAATCCCGGGGGCTGAGCAGTGACAGTCTGCAGGCTCCATTTCCATGGCACCTCACAGGATAAGACCCACTGGCTTAGAACTCCAGCCAGCCACCTGTAGCAGTGTTACACTTCCCTAAGATGGAGCTCCCAGGGGGAGGGGCAGGCTGCCATCTTTGCTGTTTGGCCAACTTAGCCATTCCAGCCTTCAGACTTTGGAGGGTCCAAGGCAACTGTGGGCTAAAGCAGATCCCCAGCACAGCACAGTAGCTCTATGAAAACATGCCAGACTGCTTTTTTAAAGCAGGTCCCTGATCCCATCCACACTGGATGGGAACTCCCAAGTGGGGTCTCCAGCTATCCCCACCAGTGTCCCTTGGCTATCAGAGATTTCCAACCTCCCTGAGATGGAGCTCCCAGAGGGAGGGGCAGGTCTCCATCTTTGCTGTTTGGGTGACTTAGCCGTTCTGCCCTTTGGGCTTTGGAGAGTGCAAGGTGACTGGGGGCTGGAATGGATTCCCAGCACAGCACAGCTGCTCTATGAAAACATGGCCAGACTGCTTTTTAAAGCTGTTTTTTGATCCCATTCCTCCTCACTGGGTGGATTTCCCAACCAGGTCTCCAGCCACCTCCTACAGGTGCGTTTGGGCTGGCAACAAGTCTGTACCTCTCTGAAACAGAGCTCCCAGAGGGAGGGGCAGGCCGCCATCTTTGCTGTTTCACAGCCTTCACTGTTGATACCTCCAGGTGCTGGAAAATCTGAGGTACCTAGGGACTGGAGCAGACCCCCAGCATATTGCAGCAGCTCTATGGAAAAGTGGCCAGACTGTTAGGTGGATGCTTGTTCCCACAGCTCCTCACTGGGTGGATCCTCAAGGCCTGGGCCTCTAGCCACCCGCTGCTGGGGCTATCAAACCAGTGGAAGCTCTGCAACTTCCTGGACAGATGCCCCAGGGGCAACTGAAAGCCTCTCTGCCACTGCCTCTGTAGTGGAACTGCCCTCGCCACCCTCAAACTAACGAAAGGGTAAAGACCATAAGTGATTTATCCACACCTCTAACAAGGTACAGTTGACCCAAGAAGAGGAGGCCAGTCTGTCTCCCATGGGTTCCACCTCCCCATCCCCATTCATCACCAGATCAGGAACTCCCAGCTTAGGACCATAGCACAGACCCTCCATACTGGGATGATTGCACTGAATGACTGCTGACCTGCATCTCTCTGGGGTTGAGCCCCCAGGAAACAAGCAAAAGACTGTTGGCCACAGCCACTACTAAGATCCCTTCCTCTGCTGCCTCCAAGTTGGGGGAGGAAGATAAATCCTGAGATTGCCCCAGAACTGCAGCAGGCAGCCCAGGAGTGCCACGCCATGATCCAGCACTCAGAGGGGAGAGAAACCCATGCTTTCAGAGCATTGAAACTGTGAGGAAACAGGGGAGCCACACAACCCAGCAAGTGTCTACCAACTGACCAGTACACCTAAGCACCACCTACTGGATCACGCCAAAGCTTCAACACCAAAAATACCTCGCTAACCTACCTCCTGTGAAACCAAGAACAAGAAGTCAGCCTCAGATAAAGACCCTGCACAAAGCCTCGGCCCTGTGAAAACATCCAGAAAAGAAGTCTATTGACTACTCAATCCACACTGCAGCCAAAGGAACACCCACAAACAGAGATGAGAAAGAACCAATGCAAGAACTGTGGTAACTCAAATGGCCAGAGTGTCATATGTCCTCCAAACAACTGCACCAGGTCTCCAACATGAGTTCTTAGCCAGGCTGAGCTGGCTGAAATGGCAGAAATAGAATTCAGAATATGGCTAGGAATGAAGATCATTGAGATTCAGGAGAACAGCAAAACCCAATCCAAGGAAACTAAGAATCACAATAAAATTATACAGGAGCTGAAGGATGAAATAGCTAGTATAAAAAGGAATGTAACAGATCTGACAGAGCTGAAAAAACACAATACAAGAATTTCACAATGCAACCACAAGTATTAATAGCAGAATAGGCCAAGCTGAGGAGAGAATCTCAGAATTCAAAGAATAGCTGTCTGAAATAAGATAGACAAAAATAAAGAAAAAGGAATGAAGAGGAATAAACAAAACCTCCAAAAAGTATGGGATTATGTAAAGAGGCCAAATCTACGAATCACTGGCATCCCTGAAAGGGAGGGGGAGAAAGCAAACAACTTGGAAAACATATTTCAAGATATCACCCATGACAATGTCCCCAACCTTGATTGAGATGTTAAGAGTAAAATTCAGGAAATACAGGGAACTTGCAAGATTCTACACAAGAACATCATCCCAAGACACATAATCATCAGATTTTCCAAGGTCAAAATGAAAGAAAGAGTGCTAAGGGCAGCTAGAGAGAAGGGGCAGGTCACCTACAAATGGAACCCCATCAGGCTAACAATGGACCTCTTAGCTGAATCCTTACAAGCCAGAAGAGATTGGGGGCCTATATTCAACATTCTTAAAGAAAAATGTCTTCAACCAAGCATTTCATATCCTGTCAAACTAAGCTTCCTAAGCAAAGGGGAAATGAGATTCTTTCAGATAAGCAAATATTTAAGGGATTCATTAGCAGCAGACCTGCTTTTTAAGAGAACTTGAAAGGAGCACCATATATAGAATGGAAAGACCACTACCAGCCAATACAAAAACACACTTAAATACACAGACTGGTGACGGTATAAAGCAACCACACAAACAAGCCAGCATAACAGCCACCTAATAACACACTGACAGGATCAAATCCACACATATCAATACTAATCTTAAATGTAAATAGACTAAATGCCCCAAGTCTCTTAAAAGGCACAGAGTGGCAAGCTGGATAAAAAAGCAAGACCCAATGGTATGCTGTCTTCAAGAGGCCTATACCTATACCACACGTAATGACTCCCATAGGCTCAAAATAAAGGGATGGAGTAAATTCTACCAAGCACATGGAATATAGAAAAAAGCAAGGATTGCAATCCTAATTTCAGACAAAACAGACTAAAGCAACAAAGATCAAAAAAGACAAAGAAGGGCATTACATAATGATAAAGGGTTCAATTCATTAAGAAGACCTAACTATCCTAAATGTATATGCACCCAACATAGGAGCACATGGATTCATGAAGCAAATTCTCAGAGACCTCCAGAGACATAGACTCCCATATAATAATAGTGGGAGACTTCAACACTCCACTGACAGTATTAGACACATCCTAAATGTATATGCACCCAACATAGGAGCACATGGATTCATGAAGCAAATTCTTAGAGACCTCCAGAGACATAGACTCCCACACGATAATAGTGGGAGACTTCAACACTCCACTGACAGTATTAGACACAGCATCTAGGCAGAAAATTAACAAAGATATTCAAGACCTGAACTTAACATTGGACCAAATGGATCTGACAGACCTCTACAGAACTCTACACACACACACACACACACACACACACACACACACCACACCACAACAGAGCCAGGCGTGGTGGCTCACACCTGTAATCCCAGCACTTTGGGAGGCCAAGGCAGGAGGATCACGAGGTCAGGAGTTCAAGACCAGCCTGGCCAAGATGGCGAAACCCCATCTCTACTAAAAATACAAAAATTAGCCAGGCATGGTGTGGGTGCCTGTAATCTCAGCTACTTGGGAGGCTGAGGCAGAGAATTGCTTGAACCCAGGAGGTGGAGGTTGCAGTGAGCTGAGATCACACCACTGCACTCCAGCCTGGGCGACAGAGTGAGACTCCATCTCAAAAAACAAAACAAAACGCACACACACACAACAGGATAGACATTGTCATTTCTACATGACACGTACTCTAAAATTAACCACATAATTAGACATAAAACAATCCTCAGCAAATGCAAAATAACTGAAATCATACCAAACACACCCTCAGACCACAGCACAATAAAAATGGAAGTCAAGACTAAGAAAATCTCTCAAAACCATGCAATTACATGATTACATGGAAATTAAACAATATGCTCCTGAATGAGTTTTGGGTATATAATGAAATTAAGGCAGAAATAAAGAAGTTCTTTGAAACTAATGAGAACAAAGATACAACATACCAGAATCTCTGGGACACAGCTAACGCAGTGTTAAGAGGGAAATTTGTAGCACTAAATGCCCACATCCAAAAGTTAGAAAGATCTAAAATTAACAACCTAATATCACAACTGAAAGAATTAGAGAAGCGAAAACAAATCAACCCCAAAGCTAGCTGAAGACAAGAAATAACCAAAATCGGAGCTGAACTGAAGAAAATTGAGACATGAAAGCCATTCAAAAGAGCAAAGAATCCAGGAGTTGGTTTTTCAAAAAATTAATAAGATAGGCCACTGCTAGACTAATAAAGAAGAAAAGAAAAGAGAGCAGATGCAAATAAACACAATTAGAAATGATGAAGGGGATGTTACCACTGACCCAACAGAAATAAAAACCTTCAGAAACTACTATGAACACCTCTATGCACACAAACCAGAAAACCTAGAAGAGATGAATAAATTCCTAGACACATACACCCTCCCAAGACTGAACCAGGAAGAAGTTGATTCCCTGAACAGACCAATAACAAACTCTGAAATTGAATCAGTAATAAATAGCCTACCAACCAAAAACATCCCAAGACCAGATTAATTCACAGCTGAATTCTACCAGATGTACAAAGAAGAGCTGGTACCACTCCTACTGTAACTATTCCAAAAAATTGAGAGGGAGGGACTTCTCCCCAACTCATTCTATAAGATCAGCATCATCCTGATACCAAAACCTGGCAGAGACACAACAAAAAAAGAAAACTTCAGGCCAATATCTTTGATGAACATTGATGCGAAAATCTTCAACAAAATGCTTGGAAACCAGCCGGGTGCGGTGCCTCATGCCTGTAATCCCAGCACTTTGGAAGGCCGAGGTGGTCGGATCACCTGAGGTCAGGAGTTTGAGACCAGCCTGGCCAACATGGCAAAACCCCGTCTCTACCAAAAATACAAAAATTAGCCAGGCGTGGTGGTGGGCGCCTGTAATCCCAGCTGCTCAGGAGGCTGAGGCAGGAGAATCACTTGAACCTGGGAGGTGGAGGTGGCAGTGAGCCAAGATCGCGCCACTGCACTCCAGCCTGGGCAACAGAGTGAGATTCCACCTCAAAAACAAAACAAAAAAACATGTGGAAACAAAATGCAGCAGCATGTCAAAAAGCTAATCTACCACAATCAAGTAGGCTTCATTCCCAGGATGCAAGGTTGATTCAACATACACAAATCAATAAGTGTCATTCATCACATAAACAGCACTAAAGACAAAAACCACATGATTATCTCAATAGATGCAGAAAAGGCTTTTGATAAAATTCAACATCCATTCATGTTAAAAATTCTCAAGAAACTAGGTATTGAAGGAACATACCTCAAATTAATAAGAACCATCTATGAGAAACCCACAGCCAACATCATACTGAATGGGCAAAAGCTGGAAGCATTCCCCTTGAAAACCGGCATAAGAGGATGCCTTCTCTCACCACTTCTATTCAACAGTGTTGGAAGTCCTAGACAGAGTAATCAGGCAAGAGAAAGAAAGGCATCTATATAGGAGGAGAGGAAGTCAAACTATTCCTGTTTACAGACGACATGATTCTATATCTAGAATGTGCTGCTGGATTTGGTTTGCAAGTATTTCTTTATCTAGAAAACCCCACAGTCTCAGCCCTAAAGCTCCTTCAGCTGATAAACAACTTTAGCAAAGCTTCAGGATACAATCAATATACAAAAATCACTAGCATTCCTATACACCAACAACAGCCAAGACAAGAGCCAAATCAGGAAGACAACCCCATTCACAATTGCCACAAAAAGAATAAAATACCTAGGAGTACAGCTGATTGGGGAGGTGAAAGATCTCTGCAATGAGAATTACAAAACACTACTCAAAGAAATCAGAGAAGATACAAACAAATGGAAAAACATCCCATGCTCATGGATGGGAAGAATCAATATAATTAAAATGGCCATACTGCCCAAAGCAATTTACAGACTCAATGCTCTCTCTGTCAAACTACCAATGACATTCTTCACAGAACTAGAAAAAAAGTATTTTAGAATTCATATGGAGCCCAAAAAGAGCCTGAATAGCCAAGGCAATTTTTAGCAAAAAGAAAAAATCTGCAGACATCACTTTACCCAACTTCAAACTATACTACAGATTACTGTAACCAAAAAAGCATGGTACTGGTACCAAAACAGGTGCATAGACCAATGGATCAGAGTAGAGAGCCCAGGAATAAGGCTGCACATCTAAGACCATCTGATCTTCGACAAAGCTGACAAAAACAAGCAATGGGGAAAAGACTCCTAATTCAATAAATGGTGCTGGGATAACTAGCTAGCCATATGCAAAAGATTGAAGCTGGACTCCTTCCTTACACCAAAGACAAAATTCAACTCAAGATGGATTAAAGACATAAATGTAAAACTCAAAACTATGAAAACCCTTGAAGACAACCTAGGCAATATCATCCTGGATATAGGAATGGGAAAAGCTTTCATGAGAAAGACAACAAAAGCAATTGCAACAAAAACAAAAATTGACAAATGGGATCTAATTAAACTTAAGAGCTTCTGCAAAGCAAAGGTAATTATCAACAGAATAAACAGACAGAATGGGAGAAAATATTTGCAAACTATGCATCTGACAATGGCCTAATAACCAGCATCTGTAAGGAACATAAACAGATTTACAAGAGAAAAACAACCCCATAAAAATTGGGCAAAGGACACAAACAGACACTTTTCAAAAGAAGGAATAGATGTAGCCAATAATCATATGGAAAAAGCTCAATATTACTGATGATTAGCCAAATGCAAACCAAAACCACAACGAGATACCATCTCACACCAGACAGAATGGCTATCATAAACAACAACAACAACAACAAACAGATGCTGGTGAGTCTGTAGAGAAAAGGGAACAGTTGAACACTATTAGTGGGAGTGTAAATTAGTTCAACCATTGTGGAAAGCAGTGTGGTGATTCCTCAAAGACATAAAAGCAGAACTACCATTTGACCCAGTAATTCCATTACTGGGTATATGCCCAGAAGAAAAGGAATCATTCTACCATAAATATACATGCATGCAATGTTCATTGCAGCACTATTCATAATAGCAAAGACATGGAATCAACCTAAATGCCCATCAATGACAGATTGGATAAAGGAATATGCCATGGAATACTATGCAGCCATAAAAAAGAATCAGTTCATGTCTTTTGCAGGAACATGGTTGGAATTGGAGGCTATTATCCTTAGCAAAATAATGCAGGAAGAGAAAACCAAATACTATATATTCTCACTTATAAGTAGGAGCTGAATGATGAGAACTCATGAACACCAAGGAGGGAACAACAGACACTGGGGTTTACTTGACCCCAGGGAGGGTGGGAGGAGGGAGAGGAGCAGAAAAAAATAACTATTGGGTACCTGGGGGATGAAATGATCTCTACAACAAGCCCCCATGACTTGAGTTTACTTATATAATAAACCTTCACAGGTACCCCAACCTAAAAGTTTAAAAAAAAATCCATCTTTGTCCCTAGTAATTTTATTTGCCATGAAGAAATTTCTTTCTACTTTCTCTCATGTTAATATAATTATTCCATCTATATTAATAAAATTTTTAAATTGTGTTTTTAATTAATATTTTTTCAGTATACTTTTTTCATTCTTTTATTAATACTTTCAGTGTATCTATTTTAAAGTAAGTTTTCAGTAGATGGCATATAGTTAGGTCATTTTTAAAAATCCGTTCTGCCAATCTCGTCTTTTAATGAGTGCATTTGACAATACACATTTAAAATAATTACTGATATGTTAGGCATTTATACTGTCATTTTAGTATTTGTTTTCTGTTTATTCCCTTTGCTTCTCATTCCTCTGTTTCTTTTTTCTCACCTTTCTTTAGATTTCTTGAATCTTTTTAAATTTTTAATTTAAATTTATTTGTAATTTTTTGGTATATTGCTTTGTATATTTTTCTTAGCAGTTGCTCTGGGTATTATTATCATATACATATACAACTTGTCACAGTCTGCTAGTGTCAAGATTTTCTCACTTTGAGTGACTGCAGAAACCTTACTTTCATTAAGGTTCCTTTATCCTTTCACATTTATTTTTTACTTTTTATTTTCTAGAGACAGAGTCTCAATCTGTTGCCCTGGCTGGAGTCAATCATAGCTCATTGTAACTTCAAACTCCTGGGCTCAAATGATCCTCCTGCCTCAGCCGCCTGAGTAGCTAGGACTACAGATGTGTGCAACCACACCCAGCTAATTTTTTAATTTTTATTTTTGTAGAGAGGAGGTCTCACTATGTTGTCCGTGCTGGTCTTGAACTCCTGGCCTCAAGTGATCCTCCTACCTCAGCCTCCCAAGGCACTAGGATTACAGGCAGGAGCCACTATACCTGGCCTATCATCTCAAAATTTGAAATATAATTATCTTAAGTATTTTCCATACATTGAGGAACCACATCAGATGGTACTAGAATTTTTGCTTTAGCCATAAAATATTAAAGAAATTGATAAAGTAAAGAATAGTCTATTATATTTACCTTTATTTTTATCCTTTTCATTGTTTACCTTTCTTTGATGAAAATTCTAGCCGCTTTCTCTTATACTTTCCTTTCTGTTTGGAGAGCTTCCTTTAACCTTCTCACCACCCCTCACAATGACCAGAACTTTTTTTTTTTTTTTTTTTTGGAGACAGAGTCTCAGTCTGTCAACCGGGCAGTGGTATGATCTCGGCTCACTGAAACCTCTGCCTCTCGGGTTCAAGTGATTCTCCTGCCTTAGCCTTCTGAGTAGTTGGGAGTACAGGCATGCACTGTCTAACTTTTGTATTTTTAGTAGAGACAGGGTTTTGCCATGTTGGTCAGTCTGGTCTTGAACTCCTGACCTCAAGTGATCTGCCTGCCCCAGCCTTCCAAGTGCTGGGATTACAGGCGTGAGCCACTCCACCTGGTCCCTTTAGCCATTCTTTAAGGACAGTTCAGCTAGCAACAAATTCTCTTAGTTTTTTGTCAGGGAATGTCTTTATTTCCCCTGAATTCCTACAGGATAATTTCACTGGATATGGAGTTTGCTGTTGACAGGTGTTTTCTTTCAGCACATTGTGCCACTCACTTCTGACTGCGGTGGTTTCAGGGGAGAAATCTACTGTCATTTGACATAGTGTTTCTCTGTTGGTTATGTATCATTTTTCTATCTGCTTTTAAGATTTTTTTTCTTTGTCTTTAGTTTTCAGAAGTTTAATCATTATGTATCTTGGTGTGGATCAATTTGGATTTTTCCTATTTGGGATATTCTCACCTTCTTAAATCTATAGATTTATATCTTTTGTTAATATTGGGATGTTTTCAGACATTATTTCCTTGATTTTTTTTCAGCCCCACATTTCTTCTTCCCTCCTTCTGGGACGATGATGATAGGAATGTTGGATCTTCTGTTTTGTCTCATAGATCCCTGAGACTCTTTTTTTTTTTTTTTTTTTTTTTTTGAAACAGAGTCTTGCTCTGTCATCCAGGCTGGGGTGCAGTGGCATGATCTTGGCCCACTGCCACCTCTGCCTCCCAGGTTCAAGTGATTCTCCTGCTTCAGCCACCTGAGTTGCTGGCATTACAGGCATGTGCCACTATGCCTGGCTGTATTTTATGTTTTTAGTAGAGATGGGATTTCACCATGTTGGCCAGGCTGGTCTCAAACTCCTGGCCTCAAATGATCCACCCTACCTTGGCGTCCCAAAGTGTTGGGATTACAGGCCTGAGCCACCATGCCTGGTCAATTCTGTTTATTTTTTTCCAGTATGTTTTCTCTCTGTTGTTCAGAATTGATAAATTCTATTGATCTGTCTTCAGGTTTACTATTCTATTCTCTATCATCTCCATTCTACTATTGAATCCACTCAGCAAAGTTTTGAATTTGGTTAGTTTATTTTGAGTTCTATAATTGTCATTTGTTTATTAAAAATGAACTTGTAAATTGTAAAACTTCCTTTTTGAGATTTTCTATTTCTACATTTGTTTCAAGAGAATTTGTAATTGCTTGTTGAAACATTTTTATGATGACTGCTTTAAAATTCTTGTCAGATAATTCCAACATCTGATTCATCTTGGCATTGGCATCAGTTGGTTGTTTTTCTCATTCAAATTGTGGTTTTCTTGGTTCTTGGTGTGAAGAGTAATTTTAGATTATATCCTGGACATTTTGGTTATATTAGAAGACTCTTGCTGCTATTTAGGTCTTCTATTTTAGCAGGCAGTCACCCTTTTTAGGTTTAGCATCTAGGTATGGCCTACTTGTGTGGGTTGTAGTTCTAATGACAGTTTAGTTTTCGTAGCCCTTGCAATACTATTCTGGTGGTTGTGCCTGTGAGGGTGGAAGATGCTTCCACTGGGGCCTGGGGCTTCTTGTGGCACTTGGTGGAGGGCAGGAGACACAGGCTCCACTGATACTGCCCTGTGGATGAATTGACCCTCACTTCAGTGTCCTGCTTGTGGAGCACAGAACCCTAGCACTGCCTCCCTTCCCTTTCCCCAGTCCTTTGGCCAGAGAGGACAGCTCTGCTTATTTGTTTTGTCAACGCCTCTTGGAAGTTCAGGTTGCAGGGCTGTCTGTGCTCATTCTGGGGAATGTGGGAGATAAAAAGCCCAAGAGCCTACTATCATGTTGTTTTCAAGTCCCAAGGCTTCTAGCTAGTCTGCCACCTTCTTTCCAGCTTTCGTGGTCCCTTTGTAGTGTCTGTTGAATTATGTCCATGGAGGGAGGATGTGGGAAAAGTGAGTCTGTACCATCTTGTTCTAGAACTGGAAGTCCACTTCTGGGAGATTTTACCATCATAATATTTTCTCTATAAAACCAGGCAACATCACGGCCCCTAAGATGGCAGTTTTGTTCATTGGTAGTCCACACAAAAGGTAGCAGGACTTTAGGCTACCAGAAGGTTCTCTGGTCATTGTGAGGGATGGTGAGAAGGCAAGCAAAGAAGAGCTGGGAGGTGGAAAGAAAAACTGGAGATAACGTGAAGGAGTGGTCCAGAGGACCACATGTCTATCAAGAGCCCACTGTGTGCTTATGGGGAATAGGGAGCCCTGGCCCCACAGATCCCTCTGTCTGATGGGCACAGAGTGCCAGGGGCTGTTGCAGCGCAGCATGGAAAGTGCAAAGGCTCTCAGGTGTTGGGGACAGAGGGATGAGGAAAAGAAAACACGATGTGGCAAGGAGAGGAGGAAAGGCTGAGTCTGGCCTCTGAGCTCCAGAATCTCATGGTTCCTATTGGACCTGGGGGCTGACGTTCCCCTCTGGAAGCTCTCAGGCCCCACACCCTCCCCCCACGGATCCAAGACCCCTGCAAGCAAGAAAGGAAGGCAGAGCCAGGCATGGGGCCAGGAGCAGCTGAGGGAGCAGGGTCCCCAGGTGGCACAGGAGGGAGTAGCGCTCCTTGCGGTAGCAGGAGGCGGCCACTCTTCTCAGCTGTTCCCATCCCAGGGATAAAAATACTAGCTTGCAAAATCAGCTGCTAATCTTGTTGCTAGGTAGAGTTCAGCTCCTGAATTGCCATTTTGTTCTAAGTTTGGCTGAACAGCTTTTCTTGGGAATCAAAGACTCTCTGCCTGCAGGCTCTGGGTCCCTGGAGGAAGCCCAGGGAGGCGGGCATTCTGCTCATTGCCTTATTGGGTGAAGTGGGGGTAGCCTGGTTATTATTCCCCACCCCCACCCCACCCTTCAGCCAGCCAGCCATAAAAAAACAGGCAGGCACATGTCCCGCCTGAACTGTAGAGGGGCAGGCGTGGCCCCATGGAGAAGGCCTGTGTCCCGGCCTGGCCAAGCTGCCTTTGACTCTCTGGGAAAGCCATGGCAGAGGTCCACACTTCACAGAGCCTCGGTGCAGACATAGCAAATGAGGTTGGGAGCTTCCTTCTGGGGAGGGACCAGGAACTGGCTGAGGTGGGCTGGGGCAGGGTGACATGGTGAACACCCTTATGTCTCTGGGGACTGCATACCCCAAGGAGTTGTGTGAGGAACCCAAGAGGGATGGGGAGGCACTGTTCTTGGGGTCAGGTCCTTAGGGGCCCTGCTGACATGGCCACAGATACGGGCATCTTAATGACTATAATTAAAACCCCAAAGCAGGTCTGCGGCCAGTGATGGTTGCCAAATCCAGGCAAAGAGCTGCAAGTGCCTGAGATGAGGGGATGCAGGGCTTGCTTGGGCTAGGAGGGGCTGTACGTGCTTGAGCAACCTCCTGGGGGGTCATCATCCTTTTCCTTTGTGATTTTGCAGACTTCAGGAGTCCTGCACTTTGCTCCCTTGGCCCACCCTGTTGGGGAAGCAGGAAGTCAGAGAGGTTTCAGGGCCTTGGGACCTTGGGAGAGGCCTGAGCTTTCCAGCAGCGGCCATACCAGGTACACACAACAGTGGCACCAGTCAGATTTCCCTCAGCTTTCAGCTCCAACCCAGGGCCTCATTCACACCAAGGAGTCAGGGTGCCCCCTGGGGACCCATATGCAGATCTGCCAGCCACAATCTCCACCAGGGTCTGCTGTCTCCTCCTTTCTGGACCCTGTTATCAGTGTCCCATGCCCAGGAAAGCCAACAAGATCCCCTCACCACTGCCCCCTAACTCCCTGCCAGAGGATGCTGACACCCCTGCCCCAAGCTCTTCCACCCTCCAAGTGCAGGAACATGGTAGGTTCCCTGCAGTTTTTGACATCCCAAAGCCATGCTGTTCTCTACAGAGACAGAACTTCCAATCCTTCCACCCTTCTAATACCCCCACCACCCCTGTCCATGAAGAGGCCTCTTGCAACCAGCCAATGAGATTTGCGCTCCTGAGGAGCTGTCCATGTGTCCAAATGTTCATATCCCAGTAGAAACTTAAGGTGAGCCCATCAGCAAATGAGCCCCATGCCCAGCGCTAGTCTGGTCCAACCACAGGGGAGTCCAGAGCAGGAAGTCACCTCAAGACAGCAGCTCCCCCTGTGCCAGGGGACAAGCTGAGTGCCACCACTCCCACCCTGGAGGAGACACCAGGGAGGCCCCAGGCGAAATGTTGGTTCCTCACCCAGGATTTGTTGAGCTGCCAGTGCTCCTGCCTTTTCATCAAGGCTCCCATCTACTCTCAAGAGAAGTGGGTGTAGGAAGCTGCCATCTATGACTTATTTCCCTCTTGTGATTGCTTTGCCAGGATAAAGAGCCGGCAGCAACATCTGAACCTGGGCTGAAATTGGGGAAAAGTTCATGAAAGAAGACTCTTTATTATCTAAAACTTGGCACCGGGGAGGAGAAGGAATCCTGAGCCTGGGCTACTTGTTTAATTTACAACATGACCCTGGCAGCGCAGAGGTCTGGCCCACAGCCATGGGAAGTTCCCTTTCCTAGAAGCAGGAGGTGAGGCTGCAAGGCCTGTCCCCCATTATAGAGCCTCCAGCTATTCTTTTTGTTTGTTTCAATGGCTTTATTGAGGTGTAATTCACATAGCATAAAATTCACCTTTTTAATTGTACAATTTCAGCGGTTTTAGTATATTCACAGAGTTATGCAGCCATCACTCTATCTAAGTTTAGGACATTTTTATCACCCCCAAAGGAAACCTCATACCCATTAGCAGTCACTCCTCATTCCTGTTACACACCCCTAAGCCTAGTCAACCACTAATATACTTCCTGCCTTTATAAGTTTGCCTATTTCATGGAACAAAGTTGGACTCCTACCTCATACCATTTACAAAAATTAACTCAAAAATGGATCAAAACCTAAACATAAGAGCTAAAATAACAAAACTCTTAGAGGAAAACATAGGGGTAAATCTTCATGATTTTGAATTCAATGATGGCTTCTTAGATATGACACCAAAGCACAAACAACAAAAGAAAAAATAAAATAAATGGACTTTATTAAAGTTAAAAACTTCAGTGCATCAAAAGACATTATCAAGAAAGTGAAAATACCACCTACAGAGTAGAAGAAAATATTTATAAATCATATATCTAAGAAAGGTTATCCAGAATACAGAAGGGGACTCCTACAACTCAACAACAAAAAAACAAACAATCCAGTCAAAATATGGGCAAAGGACTCGAATAGACATTTCTCTAAAGTAGATATACAAACTTCCAATAAGCACATAAAAATATACTTTGTATCATTAGTTAATAGGAAGTGCAAAAACCACAATGAGATACACCTCACACATAGTAGAATGGCTGTACTTAGGAAAGAAAAGAATATAAGTACTGAGGAGGCCATGGAGAAACTGGAGACCTCATACGTCACTGCTGGGAATGTAAAATGGCGCAGCTGCTATGGAAAACAGTTTGGTGGTTCCTCAGAGGTTAAACATAGAATTACCACTCCTAAGTATATCCCCCAAAGAATTGAAAACAGGATTCAAACATACACTCGTGTGCCATTGTTCACTGCAGCATTATTTGCAATAGCCAAAAGTAGGAAAGAACCCCAATGTTCACCAGCTAATTGAAGAATAAACAAAATGTGATATTTACACAGACAATGGAATATCATTCAGCCTTAACAAGGCACAAAGTTCTGATACATGCTACAATATGGATGAACCTTGAAAACATTATGCTAAGAGAAATAAGCCAGACACAAAAAGACAAATAATGTCTGATTCCACTTACCTGAAATATCTAGAATAGGCCAGTTCATAGAAACAGAAAGAAAGGGGAGTTATTACTTAATGGCTATAGATTATAGGGGATTATAGGGGAGTTATTACTTAATGGCTATAGAATCTCTGGGATGATGAAGAAGTTTTGGAAATAGATAGTGGTGATGATTGCACAACATTGTGTGAATGTACTTAATACTGCTGAATTGTACACTTAAAATTTGTTAAAATCACAAATCTTGTTTTATATACACACACACACACAATTCTCTGTATGTATACACACACATACATATACACAATTTTTTAAAAGTCAAAATTTTTTCTATGCATTTTGCCTCCAGGGGATAAAAAGATTGATTGGACAAGTTAATTAGCCTCTTTAAGCCTCAGTTTCCACATCTGTAAAATGGGAATAGATATAGTACCTAGCCTTGCTGTAAAAATCAAATGACATAATATATGTAGTCACATAGCACAAAGTCTGGCACATAGTAAGAGCTCAATATGGGGGAGCTGTCATAATTATTTTCGTGTGTTCACTTTACTCTTGTCTAGAAACACATTCAATTTGGTGCCATCTATAAAATTACCCTTCCTTGAGTTTCCATTTCCAGCTATAATGGAGTGTTTGGAGCATATCACTGACCCCACTGAGAACAACTAGAAAATCCAGATTAAAAAAACTGGTTTGAAGGCACTGGACAACTGCAGATAACCAGGGCTTAAGGAACCAAGTTTCCAATAGAAGAGAATTGGAGAGAGATGAGCTGATATTCTGCACATCATTTACCCCTCCAGGTGATGACCAATTCTTAGAGAGGCTAGGAATCTGAGCATAGGACTATTACTGCTAAGAGGCAGAGAAGCCAGCAGATCTTTCAGCAATTTCATGGAGAAGAGAATAAAAAATTAATTATAGAGCTGACAGGATAGCCAGGACGCAAGAAGCCAGGAGCCCCCAACTCAGAGGTTTTCCTTGAAGCATTTGCCCGTGTATTAAATACACATGGTGAGGCGCTAGTAAGAAAGCTAGTGAAAAGATGAAGTTTTTCAATGATCTCATGGTTATGAAGAGACAAAAATGGGAGTTCAGGATCCTAGCTGGGGTCTCAGGAGGGCAACAACCTAGGGGTGGGCATGAAGCAAAGAGAGAATGAGATGTAAAAGGACTGCAATCCTGATTCGTGCTGCTTTGGATGAAGGTAGTCTGCTCACGCTCTAGCTGCCCCAAGGATAAAGTGAATGGTCTCTGGAGGAAGTTAATGGAATCCAGAGCCTCTATAAATTGTTGCACACTATGTCCAACATTCAATTAAAAAGTAATAAGCATACCAAGAAAACAAAATGGGCAAAATTCCCAGGTGATACAGATATTAGAGGTATCAGACACAGACTTTAAAATAGCTATTAATACTTTAGAGAAAATAGATAACAAGATAGAGAATTTCACTAAAGAAAAAAATATATAAATCTCAGAATTGAAAACACAGTAGCTGATATTTAGAATACAACAGATGTAAGAATGGATGGAATACAACAGGAGAGAGGACTAATGGAAGTAGATTGGTAGGATTAGTAGAAGTAGAAGAGGATTAGTAGAAGATAGGACAACAGAAAATATCAAGACTGATACACAAATATTTTTTAAAAGATGAAAAATAGAGAAAAGAGTATACAAGATATGTGGAACATGTTGAAAAGTTCTAATATATGCACAACTGAAGACCCAGAAGGAGAAAAGAAAGGTGATGGAGCAGAAGCAATATTAGAGTATGATCATTTTAGAAACAAATTAATGCCTTCAACCCACAAACTCAAGATACTCAGTAACCCCAAGCAGGATAAATACAAAGACTTAAATGTTAAAAGAAGCCAGAGGAAAATAGGGTAACCATAGGAGTAACAATCAGACAGATGACAGATTTTTCAAAACAAATTATTGGAGTCAGAAGGAAAGAAATAACATTTTTAAACTGCTGGAAAAAATCACTGCCAACCTGGAATTCCACAAAATTCTATAGCCAAAATATTCTTCAAAAATAAAGGTAAAATGAAGATATTTTTAGGGAAAAAATTTTTTAATGTGTACAGGGAGTTCTTCTGGAATCTTGTCATCAAGGGTAACCACTGAAATAATAATAAAATGATGTCAATAGTAAGTAATAACATAATAGTAAATAAATGCATAACTAATAGAATGATAGGTGTGGAGAATGGAATAATAAAAAATATTTAATCCAAATAAAGGCAAAAAAGAAGAGGAAAAGGAATATAAAACAGGTGGGACAAAGAAAAAAATTCACATAGTAGGTATAAACTAAAATATATCAGGAAATACATTTACATGTAAATGGACTAAATACCCCAAGTAAAAGACTAAGATAGACTGAATGAAAACAAAATAAAACAAAACAAAATTAAACTATATGTTGCTACAAGAGACACATTTTAAGTATAAGGATGCAGAAAAGTTGAAGGTAAAGGAATGAAAAAATATAACCATGTGTATGTTGTGGGGCCACTCTCTGACTTGATGATTCACTGGAAGGACTCACTGGCCTCACAAGAGCTGTTATACTCATGATCACACAGTTTTTTGTTTTTTGTTTTTGAGGCAGAGTCTCACTCTGTCGCCCAGGCTGGAGTGCAGTGGCGTGATCTCGGATCACTGCAACCTCCACCTCCCGGGTTCAAGCACTTCTTCTGCCTCAGCCTCCCAAGTAGCTGGGACTACAGGCATGTGCCACCACGCCCAGCTAATTTTTGTATTTTTAGTAGAGACAGGGTTTCACTATATTGGCCAGGCTGGTCAGGGTTTCACTATATTGGCCAGAACACCTGACTTTGTGATCTGCCCATCTGGGCCTCTCAAAGTGCTGAGATTACAGGCATGAGCCACTGCACCCGGCCCACACAGTTTCTTAAAGCAGGAGGTTACAGATTAAAATCACCTAATGGAAAAGGCACATGAGCAAAGTCCAGGGGAAAGTGAGCACAAGCATCCAAATGTCCCCTCCTAGTGAAGCTGCCTGGAGTATGCTTAATTCTCCCAGCAACTATGTGCAATCACATATTAAGTACTGCCAATCAAGAAGGCTCATTTCAGCCTTGATGTCCAGAGTTTTTATTGAGTGTCAGTCATATAGGCAGGAATTGTCTGCATGACTGACCTTAGCTACTCAGTCCCTAAGAGGCCAAAGTGATACAGCATAGCCCAGGACCTCAGACACACATCACAAAAGCCACATTGTTAGCATAAGCTATCTGGTTTTACTGGTTTCTAGGACTGCCACAACAAAATGCCAAAGACTGAGGGGCTTAAACAACAGGAATTTATTTTCTCACAGTTCTGGAGGCTGGAAGTCCAAGAGCAAGTGTCAGCAGGGTTGGTTCCTCCTGAGGCCTCTCTCTTGGGTTGCAGGTGGCCGTCTTCTTGCTTTGTCTGCATGTGATCTTTGCTCTTTTTGTCTGTGTGTCCTAGTCTCCTCTCTTAGAAAGGACATCTGTCAGACTGGATTAAGGCTCACCCTACGGCCTCATTTAACTTAATTACCTCTTTTTTTTTTTTGAGTTGGAGTCTTGCTCTGTCTCCCAGGCTGGAGTGCAATGGTGCAATCCTGGCTCACTGCAACCTCCACCTCTCAGGTTCAAGCAATTCTCCTGCCTCAGCCTCCAGAGTAGCTGGGATTACAGGTGCCTGCCACCATGCCCAGCTAATTTTTGTATTTTTAGTGGAGATGGGGTTTCACCTGTTGGTCAGGCTTGTCTCGAACTCTTGATCTCAGGTGATCCACCTGCCTCAGCCTCCCAAAGTGCCGGGGTTACAGGCATAATTAATTGCCTCTTTAATGGCCCTATCCCCACATACAGTCACATTCTAAGGTGCTGGGAGTTAGGGTTTCAACCTATGAGTTTTGGGGGAACAAAATTCAGTCCATAACACTGATTTAATGGATACAGCATGGCTCAAGATCTCAGGCAAACAAAAACAAGCTTTCAAGCAGGATATTCCAAGGGTTGCCTCTCTGGAGCCTACCAAGGGCAAGTCCATTCTTGGCATATGCAGGGCTTGGACCAACCAAGCCTGATGAGTTAACCTTTTTCTGCACACCATGCAAGCACTAATCAAAAGAAAGTTAATGCAGCTGTACTATCACTAAATGAAATAGACATTAAGAACATAGGACAACTATAGAGGAGAGGGAACATAAAGTGATAAGGTGGACTCACCAAAAATACACAATGTAAAAATCTGTATGAACTGCACATAACTTCATATTATATAAAATAAAAACTGACAATGCTAAAAGGAGAAGGAAAAATTGGCAATCGCAGTGGAAGACTTTAACCCTCCACTTATAATAAATAAGAGAACAAGCAGACAAAAAACTCAGCAAGTAGAATACCTGCCTAACATGATGAACAAACTTGACATATTTGACAGCTGTAGAATGCCATACCCAATCATGACAGCACACGCACACTTTTCTGATGCATATGGAACATTACAAGAATTGATCATATGGTTGAGCCATAAGTTTCAACACATTTTCAAAAGATTAGAATTATTCAGATCATGTCCTAGGAATAGAAGGGAGCTTTCTTATTCTGTTAAAAAGTATCTATAAAAAACCTTCTTAATGATGAAATATTTAAAACCTTCCCCCTGAGATTTGGCATGAGCTGAGGATACCCACAATACTACTCAATATTGTCCTGGAGGGCCCAGCAACCACAAAAGGCAAGGCGAGCAGACCTAAAGGGAGGAAAGGAAGAAAGAAAAGTCATTATTTACAGATGACATCATTGTGTGCATCAAATATCCAAAAGAATTTCAGGCAACTTGTTAGAATTAATATGTGAAATTGGCAAGGTTGTTGGCTACAATGTTGCTGTGGATGGAACTGTGTCCTCCCAAAATTCCTATGTTGAAGCCTTAACCCCCGATGTGATTCAGTTTGGAGATGGGGCCTTTAGGAAGTAATTGAGGTTAAACGAGGTCATATGGGTGGCATCCTAATCTGATAGGATTGGTGGCCTTCTAAGAAGAGGAAGAAAGATCTCTCTGTCCCCATACACAGACAATGGGTGGATATAGCCAGATGACAGCCCTCTGCAAGCCAGGAAGAGGGCCCTCACCAGAACCCAACCATGCAGGCACACTGATCCTGAACTTCCAGCCTCTGTAACTGTGGGAACACTAATCTCTGCTGTTTAAGCCACCCTGTCTGTGGTATTTTGTTATGGTAGCCCGAGCTGATTAGTACAAATGTCAATATTTTAAAAATTGTGCTTATATGTATCAGCAACAAACAATAAAAAAAAGATAGAAAAATTACCATTTATTAGCCGGGCGTGGTGGCTCATGCCTATAATCCCAGCACTTTGGGAGGTCGAGGCGGGTGGAACACCTGAGGTCAGGAGTTTGAAACCAGCCTGGCCAACATGGTGAAACCCCGTCTCTACTAAAAATACAAAAATTAGCCAGGCATGGTGGTGGGCACCTGTAATCTCAGCTACTTGGGAGGCTGAGGCAGGAGAATCGCTTGAACCTGGGATGCGGAGGTTGCAGTGAGCCGAGATCGCGCCACTGCACTGCAGCCTGGGCAACAGAGCGAAACTCTGTCTCAAAAAAAAAAAAAAAACATTTATAATAGTATTCAAAACCAACAAATACCTAGTAGTAAATCTAACAAAAGACATGCAAAACGTTTACACAGGAAATTCTTTACTGAGATAAGTATATCTAAATAAGTGGAAGGATATATCCCATATTTGTGGATTGCAAGATGCAATATTAAATAATTTTGACTCTCTGGAATCTGAGCTATAGTTTTAGTGCACACACACCCCACCCCCAAATCCTAGAAGTGTTTTGATGGTGTGTGTATTTGCACGCGCTTGTGTGCGTGTGTGTGTGTGTAAATGACATACTGATTCTAAAATCTACTTGAAATTGCAAAGAACCAAGAATAGGTAAGATAAATTTGAAGAAGGAGAAGGAAGAGGAGGTAGAGGAGGAGGAAGAGGACAAGGATGAGAAGGGGAGGAGGAGCAACATCAAAGCTGGAGAACTTATACCACCATGCATCTAGACTCACTGTAAAACTACAGGAATCATCCAGTGTGAGCTTGGTCAAGGATAGACAAATAGAATAACGGAATGAATCAGAGTCCAGAAACACTTTATCATATAATGGGAAAATAATTTTTTATAAAATTATTCCCGGGTGAATTGAATATATATATATATATATATATATATATATATATATATATATATGGAAAGAAAATCTTGATGTCTACTTTACAACACAAACACCCCCACTTAATTCATAAGGATTGTAGAACTAAATCTAAGGAACAGACAATAAAGCTGTAGGAAAATAAACCATAGGTGATCATCTTTATGATCTTGGAAGTAGATAGTAATTTCTTAAGTGGGATATAAAAAGCACAAATGCCATTGAGCAAAAAAATTGATAAATTTGCTCACATTGAAATTAAGAACTTATATTTCTCAAAAGACATCATTAATAATGTGAAACAGGGTGAAAAGACAAGCCAGAGTGGGAAAAGATATTTGCAGTGAATGTATCTGACAAAGGACTCCTATCCAGAATATATAAAGAGCTTCCACAGGTTGGGTGTGGTGGCTTATGCCTGTAATCTAGCACTTTGGGTGGCTGAGGTGGGAGGATCACTTAAACCCAGGAGCTTGAGACCAGCCTGGGCCGTAGGGTAAGACCTCATCTCTACAAAAAAAAAAAAAAATTAACCAGGAGTGGTGGTGCACACCTGTAGTCCCAGCTACTTGGGAGGCTGAGATGAGAGCATTGCTTGAGCCCAGGAGGTCGAGGCTGTAGTGAGTTGTGACGGCACCACTGCACCCTAGCCTGAGTGACAGAGTGAGATCCTGTCTCAAGAAAAAGATGAAAGAAAGAAAGAGAGAGAGAAAGAAAGAAAGAAAGAAAAGAACATGAGAGGAGAGGAGAGGAGAGGAGAGGAAAGGAAAGGGAAGGGAAGGAAAGGAAAAGAAAAGAAAAGAAAGGAAGGAAGGAACTTCTACAAATCAATAAGGAAAAGACAATCCAATAGAAAAATATGTTAAAAACATGAACTACATTGTACAAAAAGGGATATCCAAATGGTCCAAAAACCCATGAAAAGGCACTCATCCTTAAGAGCACCTCATAAGTCTTCAGGGAAATGAAAATTAAAAACCACAGTGTAATACTTCCCCCAACCCCCCGACCACACTCACTGTAATGACTAAAAATCTTACAATACCAGTTGTCGTCCGCAAGCCTACGGAGCAACCAGAACTCTCGTGTTGTGCTGTGGGAATCTAAGTCAACACACTTTGAAATCCTGTGGCAGTGTCCATTAAAAGCGAGCACCCACATACCCAGTGACCCAGAAATTCCATGCCTAGATATTTGCTGAACAGAAATGGATGCTTAGGTTCACCAGGACATGAACAAAGATGTTCGTCATAGCATTATTTGTAACAGCTCAGAACTGAAAACCACCCTGGTGTTCATTATCGGTAGAATGGAGATTTACATAATAAATGTATAATAGATAATGAATGTATAAATATGTGTAAATACACATGATTTAGACTAGACAGCAACAAAAAAGTTGCTATTGCTACATACAGAAACATGTTTGAATATCACAAACATAACATCTGGGAGTTTTCCCAGACACAAAAGAGGAACTACTTTATAATTCTACATATGTAAACCTCAAAACCAGGGTATACTAATCTATGTTGGCAGAGGTTGAGATAGTAGCTACCACTGTGGAAGGGGAGAGGACATAAGGTATGCAGATATTGTTCCTTTTCTTAATTGAAGTGCTGAGTGAAGGTGGAAATTTACTGAATGTTTATTTGTAATCTGTGTACTTTTCTATTTACATTCCACCTCATTAAGAAACCATTATGGAAGTCATCTTCCTTCTGTACCCTTGCTCCATTCTGTTGCCCTCTTCCTTCTTCATGCCCTTACAGAGCTGCTGCTTTTTTGTTTGTTTGTTTTATTTTGAAGTAATCTTAAATTTACAGAAAAGTTGCAAAATAGTAAAAAGAGCTCCTATGTACTATTCAACCAAATTCCCCAGTTGTTAATACTTTACTACATTTGACTTATCAGTCTTTCTCTCTATATATACTAATGTATTTTTTTCCTGAATCATTTGATAACAAGTTGTAGATGTGATTCTTCATCATCCTGTTAAGCCCTTGTGCAAAACAAGGGTCCTTTCCTATATGAACACAGTACAACTGTCAAAATCAGGAAATTGATCTTTATCTGATATTACCATTGAATCCACAGACCCATTCAAAGTTTGCTTATGACATTACTGCCTTAATAATTTCATCAACTGTGCAGAGGCAATGCTGTGTTCTTCCTACAGCATTTACATCACGGGGCTCACAATGCTGACTTGTCCCACTCTTCTGTCACATGGTTAAGATGGTGTCTGCTGGATCTCTCCATGTAGTGCTCCTTAGTCCTTCCTGTAGATCTGTTTCCATCTGGTATTATTTTCCTTGCCCTGGAGGATATCCATAGCTTTGACTATATTACAGGTCTTCTGTCAATGAATTCTCTCAGTCTTGTCTAAATGTCTTCATTTCAACCTTGTTTTAAAAGGGTATTTTTGCTAGATAAGTATCTTTTTGGTTGAAGTTTTTTTGCTTTCAGCACTTTCATGATGCCATTCAATTGTTTCTGCCTCCATTGTTCCTGGTGAGAAGTTGGTAATGATTCTTATACTTGTTCCCCTGTAAGTAATGTTATACCTCCCAGCAAACCCAGACGCTTTCAGAATTTTCTTAGGTTTTCAGAACTGTGTGTCTGAGTGTTGTTATTTTTTCTGTTTATCCTGATTTGAGTTTATTGAGACTACTGGATATGTAAATTGATGTTTTTCATCAAATTTGGGATGTTTTGGCCATTATTTTTTCACATATTTGTTCTGCCTCAATTTTACACCTTTTCCTTTGAGACTCTGATTACGTATGTGTTAGATTATGTGATACTATTCCACAAGGTTCTCAGGCTCTATTCACTTTCCTTCAGCCTTTTTTCCTTGTGATCTTCAGATAATGTTTATTGATCTGTCTTCATGTTTATCGACTCTTTTACTATCTCCAATCTGCTATTAAGCCTTCTAGTGAATTTTTCATTTCAATTATTATACTTTTTAGTTTTAAAATTTGCATCCAGATACCATTTTGGGGCTGAGATTTCCTATATACTCACTTATTAAGACTACATCTTACTTTAATTGTTTGGACATCTTTATAATCGCTACATTAAAGTCTGCTAAGCCCAACATCTGGGTCATTTTAGATTAAGTTACTGTTCTATAGTCTGCTTTATTCTTGCCTGGGCACCACATTTTCCAATTTCCTTATATACCTGGTGATTTTTTTAAAAAATTGGATACTAGATTTTGTGGCTAATATATTGTGAAACTCAAAATTGTGTTAACTTCCTCTGAAGAATGTTGATTACTGTTTTAGTAGGCAATTTAATTATTGGCAGATGACTTTGAACTTCCTTACTTAGGGTTCATGTTTTGTTATTGCAGATGCACGGAACATCCAAAATATTTCCTAAGCCTCTCTAATTTGACATGACTCAGTTCTTCCCTTTGTATGTGCAGCTTAATTGTCAGTCGAGGGCTTGCAGAGCTCCTGTGTGGGATTCTGGGACACCTGCGTGCACAGCTCCCTCTTCTCCACGCTTGGCTCCACACATGCCCACTGCTCCCGCTGCTCCTCACCATCATCTCCATCTCTTCAGCTCCACATGACCTCCATGCCCTGCCCAGACTCTGGTGCTGTGTGCCACAGTTAGAAAACTCTGTCGGGGAGCATGGAGCAATCGCGGGGCTTGCCTCCTAAGCATCTCTTCCCACAGGAATCTGAGTCTTGCACTCCCTGAAAACAGTTGCCTCACGTACTTTGTCCAGATTCATGGTTATTTTTGGTGGGAGGGGCTAGTCTGGTAAAACGCCTAGAAGTGGAAGTCACAAGTGATTTTGGCTGGAGAAGGTGCTGCTTGTTTCCACATCCAATTTGTCCATGCCCTCCTTGACCTACTGCAACCCAGCCTCTGGCGTTTCTCTGCCTGGAGACTTCTCGATCCAGCTTCCATGACACTCTTCTCTCCTGCATTTACCCCCGCCCCTTTACTTGCTCTTTCTTTGTCTCCTTAATCACCCCTTCCTCAAACCATCTCCTTGATGCCGCATCCCTCAGAGACCCCTTATGAACCCTTTTCTCTCCTCCTGTGACACTCACTAGGCTGCAATTCAATCCTTCCTTCTATTGATCATTTTCCAGCCTGTGCCTTCAATTCTTCTCTTTATCCTGGCCTCTAGGCCATATTTTCACTGATACTGCAGGTAGTGGATATTTAGGAGGCCCTTAAACACTACACTCCCTAATTGGAGTTTAATATCTGTACCCCATACCTGTTCCTCCTATTCGTTTTCCCTTTATCCTGCCATTATAGAAAAATAGGAGAGACCCTTGCAGCCCCAGCCCCTCCACACTCACTTCTCACTTGCAGTGGGCCACTAAGCCCTGATTCTGAAATATTATTCCAAATGGATGCCCTCTAGCCCCCCGCCAATACATGATAGCTCCTGTTAGCATGGATAGTGCCCACAAAGCTAAGGTTGCTACATATGGAGTTTCCAGGATGTGGTAAAACAGTAGTTAGGCCTGGCCCCCCAGCAATTTCTCTCTGGGGTCAGGGGGAGGTGTTGGGGAGGGGGATGGTGAGGAGGGGTTAGAAGATCCCTGGGAGCTTGTGGAGGGGACCAGGACCTATCCAATTCCTGCAGAGGCCCACAGTCCTGGCAGGAGGCTCTGAGGGAGAGCCACTGGGTAGAAACCTAACTAGGTGGGAGGCAGGAGCTGTCCATTGCCCTCCAGGCCCCAGGGGCTGTGGTAGCATGAGGGGCACCCCAGCCTAGAGGCTGACCCCATAATCAGGGCTACTTCAGGCTCTGCCTGAGTCTGCTGGCTGTCATGCGGCTGGCCCCTGTGAGGTTCTGGGCCCACTGGCCAGCCTGCTGAGACCCCAGCCGAAGTCCTCCCTCCAGCTGCGTGGCAGATGCCCCAGCCAGGCCAGAGACTGAGGGGCATTCAGAGAGGGGCCACAGAAAAAAAAGACCAAGGCCACAGTCCAACCTGGCTGTGTTCACCTGAAGAGCACCATGTGCTCATACACTTCATGGACCATTTGTCCTTTCCTCCCTGGGAGTCCCCTCTTGTGACCATTCTGTATCAGAGTCCCTAAGTCTCAGTGGCCTGCCAGGTTGGGGATGTGGAGGTGGGACATGGGGGCAGGGACTGGGAAAGGGGGCAGGAGGGCTGTGTTCGTTGCGCCAAGCTTCTGTGGAGGCTACAGAGGAGGGCCAAGTGCAGGCAGGAGCCCAGCAGGGCAAACGTGTCCCCGGGCTGAGGCCCTGGCAGGAGCCCAGCCAGGCTGGGGCCACTCCATGCTAGGGTTCTCAGGCTCTACCACCGTCCCCTCCTCCATCCACTGCCTTTGCCAGGGTTACCAGGACTCCAGGACCAAGGGAGCATCCAGCAACCGAGGGATGAGTGTCAGAGTGGGAGACCCTGAACTCCGGGCAGTGGGGGTCATCTCCAACAAAGGGCCCCAAGGGCGGCGCCTGCTTCAGAGTCAACCGAGGGGAATCCCTGAAGGACAGAGGGAGTGCGTACGACACTCTCCAGGGGGAGAAAATGCAGCTTTAAGATGTGCTGCCTCCCACTCCATTCTACCCACACCAGTATTTCTGGTGGGGGAGGCAGTGGAACTCAGAGTGTAGGAGTCGCCTCTCTGGGAGGAAGGCCCCATGAGCTGCAAGCGCTGTTTGCATCATCTTGACCCCTGTGCAATTAGAACAAGTGGTTTATTGCCGCCCCCAGGCCTGGCCAGGACCTGGGGTAGGGGGAGGCATGCTGGCATAGAGCTGGTGATAGCAGACCTTGGATGCCAGCCGGCCTCCTACCTCCTTCCCTACTGCTGTTTGTCTTCAGGCAAGTTACTTAACCATGCAGGGCCCCAGTGTCCTCATTTGCAAAGTGCTGCTGGTAATAACATGTCTGGCATACAGGATGCACTCAAGAAATGCTGGCTCTGACTGTAATCGCCCTGGCTATTTTCTGCTTGCTGTTGCCTGACACCTGTAAGTATGTCCATGCGTGTAGCTTTCCATAATTATGGTGGCTGTGTACAAACTGCATTATATTTGGCGTCCCCCACGCAGGAGGCTCTGTATCCACGGAGCTTTCTCCCTTCCCACTTGTCACGTGGCCCCACATCTCCATCCACTCGCTCCGTTGTTTCTGCCAGGCCAGTCCCCTGCGGGGGGCAATTTGGGTTGTTTCCAGTTTTCTTCGTTATAAATAGCACTGCTGTGCATATCTTTATTACAAATTCCTTCTTTTCTCTGAAATCCTGAATAACTGAGCCCACAGGGCATCCAGTACCCAGCGCAGGCTGTCTTTCAAAACCCACGGCACTTCCTGGCCTGCTCCATCGGCATTGCATTGGGTCCTGCAGATGGGCCCCAGGGAGGCGAGAAATCAGGGTGGCCCTCATTCTCCATTGCTCAGAGCTGCGGGGCAGCCTCAGCACTGGCCCTTCTTGAACCTGCACGGATGCTTGACATCATCTAAGTTCACAGATATGGGACAAAACTAAGCAAAAACGAAAGAGAAAAACACCCCACCAGTGTTTCTGAACTTGCTGTGCCCTTAAATGTAAAAAGATCTCCTTGGTATCTGGGGCTGAGAGAGGCTAGGGCCCTGGGTGGCTGCAGAGCAGGCCCTGGCGGTGGAGAGGCCCAGCCTCATTTTCTTGTCAGGGTTTCCCGCCTGCCTTTTGTTGTTGTTGTTGTTGTTGTTGTTGTTGTTGTTGTTGTTGTTGTTGAGACAGAGTCTCATTCTATCACCCAGGCTGCAGTGCCGTGGCATGAGCTCAGCTCACTGCAACCTCCGTCTCCCGGATTCAAATGATTCTCCTGCCTCAGCCTCCCGAGTAGCGAGTAGCTGGGATTACAGGCGCCCACCACCATGCCCGACTAATTTTTGTATTTTTAGTAGAGATGGGGTTTCACCATGTTGGCCAGGCTGGCCTCGAACACCTGACCTCAGGCGATCCACCCACCTTGGCTTCCCAAAGTGCTGGGGTTACAGGTGTGAGCCACTGTACCCGGTCTTTTTTTTTTTTTTTGTAAGTAGTACAAATATAATAAGTGGATACGTTCTTTTTCTTTTCTTTTCTCCTGAGACAGAGTCTGGCTCTGTTGCCCAGACTGGGATACAGTAGTACCATCACAGCTCACTGATGCAGCTTCAACTTCCTGGGCTCAATGCTCCCCCCTCAGCCTCCCAAAGTGCTGGGATTACAGGTGTGAGCCACCATGCCTGGCTGTGAATACATTCTTATTGTTCAAGGTTCACCACAGTTTTTACATATATTCTGTGATTTTTTACTGTTTTGAGGGTTAATATGAGTAATTCATATTTTCCCAGAAAAAAACCATTTCAACTACATTTTCTTTCCCTTCCTTCCTTTCTTTCTTTTTTTTTTTTTTTTTTCGGAGTCTCACTCTTTTGCCCAGGCTGGAGTGCAATGGCATGATCTCAGATCATTGCAACCTCCACCCACCGGGTTCAGGCAATTCTCCTGCCTCAGCCTCCCAAATAGCTGGGACTACAGGTGCTTGCCACTATGCCCAGCTAATTTTTGTATTTTTAGTAGAGATGGGGGTTTCACCAGGTTGGCCAGGCTGGTCTCGAACTCCTGACCTCTGGTGATCCACCTGCCTTGGCCTCCCAAAGTGCTAGGATTACAAGAGTGAGCCACTGTGCCTGTCCCATTTTCTACTTATTAGCAAGATGTTGTGCCGAAAATTCTTTTATAATTTTCTTTCTCTCTCTCTCTCTCTCTTTCTCTTTTTCTCTTTCTTTCTTTCTGAGATGGAGTCTCACTCTTGTCGCCCAGGCTGGAGTTCAGTGTCGTGATCTCAGTTTACTGCAAACTCCGCCTCCCAGGTTCCAGTGATTCTTCTGCCTCAGCCTCCTGAGTAACTGGGATTACAGGCGCTCGCCACCACGCCCAGCTAATTTTTGTACTTTTAGTAGAGACGGGGTTTCACCATGTTGGCCAGGCTGGTCTCCAACTCCTGACCTCGGGTGATCCACCGGCCTCGGCCTCCCAAAGTGCTGGGATTACAGGTGTGAGCACCCGGCCAATCTTTATTTCTTTATTTTATGTTGCCTCTTTTATACCTACTTTATGGCTTATTTTTTATTGCTAACCAGACTTGTCAGGTTTGTCTATTTTACTCTTTAATTTTTTTTTCCAAAGATCTAGCGTTTGTATTACTGATTAGTTGGGGTACTGATTGTTTTTCTTTCATTAATTTCTGTTTGGCATTATCACGCTCATCCTTTCACCTTTCTTGGGGTTGTTTTGCTATTCTTGTCTAGCTTCTTGAGTGGTAAGCCTTAGTTTATTTTCAGTCTTGCCTGCTCTCTGATAAGGGCACGATGGCCTGTGACATCTCCTCTGATGGCTTTGGACAGGCTTGTAACACAGAGATCACGCCACTGCATTCCGGCCTGTGCATGTTTGTTTCTAAGTTTCATTTCTGTAGTCTCCACATTCTGTCATGTAAATTTCCTGCTGAGCGGATTTATTTGGCTTTCCTTTAGTTATTTCTTTTTACTTTTATTGCAGTGATTCCTGCTTTTGTAGAATTTTTTTTTTCAATTTCCTTTGTCTCCTAGTACTTGGTCTATTGCTAAGGCTCTTCTATGTGACTGAAAAAAGTATATTCTCCATATGGCATATGAGCATACATTTCATGTCATTTTAAAGTTGAGGTATACTTTACATACATAATTACATGGAACTTACATGTAAATTACATTTATATAAAACACACTGATTTTAAGGGTACAGTTTTTTCCAGATTTTTGACAAATATATACCCTTGTGTAGCCACAGAAAATATACAGAACATTTTAACATCCCAGAAAATTCCCTTCAGCTCCTCCAAGTCAATCCCAGCACCACCCCAACCCTCTGCCAAGACAGCCAGTTTTCTGATTTCTAGAACCATAGATTAGTTCTAGAATGTGTAGAATGGAATTATGCAGTGTGTATTCTTTGTGTCTGGCTTCTTTGGTTCAGCCTCATGTCTGAGCGATTCATTCATGTTGTTGAGTGTACTAGTAGTTATTCTTTTTAATTTATATACACCAATTTGTTTACCGGCATTCCTGTTTATGGACATTAATACATTGCTTCCAGTTTCATCTACTGTGAATAAAGCTACTATAAATGCTCTTGTACAAGTTTGTTTCTTTGTTTTTATTTTCCTTTGTTTTTCTTTTTGAGACAGAGTCTCGCTGTCACCCAGGCTGAGTGCAGTGGTGCAATCTTGGTTCACTGCAACCTCTGCCACCCAGCTTCAAGCGATTCTCATGCCTCAGCCTCCTGGGTAGCTGGGATTACGGGTGTGCACCACCATGCCAGGCTAATTTTTTAATTTTTAGTAGAGACGGGGTTTCACCATGTTGGCCAGGTTGGTCTCAAACACCTGACCTCAGGCGATCCGCCTGCCTCAGCCTCCCAAAGTGTTGAGATTACAGGCATGAGCCACTGCACCTGGCCTTTCTTTTTCTTTTCCTGACATATGTTTTTACTTTTTGGGGTAAAAGCCTAAGAGGAGTTGCCAGGTCATAGGGAAGGTATTTGTTTAGCTTTATAATAAACTGTCAAACAGTTCTCCAAAGTGGCTGTCCTGTATTTATGCACATTCTCTTTTATAGTGTTTTGTATCTGTCAACAATAGTAATCCTAACGGCAATTAGATATTAGCTCCTATCACAAGGCAGAACCCAGAAACAGCTGCCTTGTGCTCCCTGGACTTTGGTTCCTTAGCAGCGAGGGCTGGAGAATGGGTGAGGCATTGCATGGACGAGGCGGCAAAAACCACATTTTCCCCAGCCTCCTTCTTCACTTCTTCAGTCATAGACACCCCACAGCCCAGCCTCCCTTGCAGCTAAATGAAATCATGTGGTTCCGCTGTCAGTGGGGTCATATGGCAGAAAGTTGACCAGTGCCCACCATTCCCCCTCCCTTTCTCTATCCTGCTGCTGGGAACATGGATGTGACAGCTAAATCTCCATGTCAGAGCTCCAGGAAGAGGGCCAGCGCCAGATGCAGGAGCAGAAAGCTGGAGGCAGCTTGGTTCCTGAGGGCTTTGTGACCACCCCAGGTGCCACCCCTGATGCTTAGGGGAACGGCTGCCTTGCGTTAGCCCTGGCTGGTGCACACAGGCCTGTGTCCATGCTGGGAACTCCAGGCTGGTAGCCAGGCTTCCTGCTTTAGCACAGCCTTTGTGCCTGCAGGTGGAGGCTACACAGGGTGGGATGGAAGGGGCCTGAGTGCAGAGTCTTCTGACACATGCTAGGAGGCCATTTCCATGATGACAAATCCTTGGTATCCACTACAGGGAAGGAGGATCTGGGAACCACTTACAGGCCCTCTGGGACATGCTCCTGTCAGCCTAACTACTCCTAGCTGCTAGATATACCTGCGTTGGGGGCCTGGCTGGGCTGGGACAGTGCCTGGACTTCTGGGGCCTAGGGCCTGAGGCAACTCCAGGAGGATGGAGGTGACACCAATGAGGACAGCTAAGGTGGGGTCAGTCAGGAAAGGTCCACCTCGCCTGGCAGCCAGAGAGTGCCAGGGGTGCTCCAGGGAACCCCAGCCAGCAGGGGGGTGGCCCAGAGCCTCAGCCTGGCAGCAGACTTAGCAGGGGTTGCTCTCGCTTCCCTCCCTTTGCCCAAGGGCACAGTATCTCCGGGACAGGTGCTGGTGTCCAACTTATGCTTGGATGCTTGGTGAGAAGGGAGGAAGTCTAGGGGGTTCTCACCCTATGTTCTCGGGCCAAGCCTCTGAGCCAAGCCTGTGGATGCTGCTCCCGGCCCAGGGCCACAATGGTTAGTTGGCTTTATCACTTTGCTTGTTAGTCATCAAGGTGGTTCCAAATCCCTTGCAGGACTCAAGTGAATCTGCCAATAAGCCACCGACAAAATGCCCTTGCTGGGTCTGACTGCTTCACCCTCTTCCCCACCGTCTTCATTCCCTAAACACACCAGCTAGTGCCTGCCATGGGGCCTTTGCATGGCAGCCTCTTCTGCCAACACCCTGCCCTTTTGCTTTCCAGGGTAGCCTCTCTGTGTCATTCAGACTTCAGCTTAGACATCACCTCCTCAGAAAGCTCTTCCACGGACTTCCACTCTGAAGTTGCCACTCTGTCACTCTAGCACACCATTTTGTTTTAAATCTACATACAACATGAGTACTAGATGCATTCTTATTTGCTTGTTATCAAGCTCTGCAAAGGCAGAATCCTTGTCCATCTCATTCCCTGATGTGACTGAGTGCCTGGGCAGAGCTGGGCACACAGTAACTGCACAAAGAAGGCTGGTGGACACCCTTGAGCAGAACACAGTGGTTAAAGGAACCAGCCACAAAGTCAGGCAGATCCAGATGCCAATACTAAACTAGCTGTCTGACCTGAGGCCAGTTAGAGTCTGTGTCTCAATTTCCTCATTTGTAAAAGGGAGGCAATGATAATGCTATGAAGTTTATTCAAAATGGTGGACGTTGGACTTTTAGAATGGTTTAGGGCAGGTGATGAGTGAATTGTAAATTGTAGCTATGTCCTTCATCATCACTATCACTATCACCACCATCATCATTGTCACCAACACCATCACCATCCCCACCACCACCACCATCAGCATCCCCACCACCACCACCACCAGCATCACCATTACCACCACCATCACCATCCCCACCACCACCACCACCAGCATCACCATTACCACCACCATCAGCATCACCATTACCACCACCATCAGCATCACCATCATTGTCACCACCACCATCACCATCCCCACCACCACCACCATCAGCATCACCATTACCACCACCATCAGCATCACCATTACCACCACCATCAGCATCACCATTACCACCACCATCAGCATCACCATTACCACCACCATGACCATCACCATCATTGTCACCAACACCATTATTATCTTTATCATCACCACCACCATTGACACCACAACTATCACCACCGGCATCACTACCATCATCACCACCACCAGCATCACCATTACCATCATTATCATAACCACCACCACCATCGCCATCCCCACCACTATTACCATCATCACCACCACCATTACCACTACCATCACCACCACCACCATCATCACCACCACCATCACCAACACCATCATTATCATTATCATCACTACCATCACCACCACCACCAACACCACCATCATCATAATCACCACCACCCTTACCACCATCACTATCATCATCAGCACGATCACTACCACCACCACCAGCACCACCATTACCATCATTATCATTATCATCACCACCACCACCACCATTACCATCATTGTCATAACCATCACCACCATAGCCACTCCATGTGCTTGCCACTGTGTCCTGTATGGGCTGCCATGTCAAGGGCCAGATGAAGGGAGATGGATGGACTAGGGTCTTCCTGCTCTGGGAACCACAGCCTGCTCTCCCTGGTGGATGGCTGGGCCTGAGAGAGGAGGTGCAGTGACACCCTCCCACATGACAGCAGTCCCTGGAGGTGAGGGGGACAGGGGAGGCGTGGCTTTCTTTGGGATAATGAACCCCATGTGCAGCACTTTTGGCTCTGCAGATGTGATGCTTGTTGCCATGGTGACTGTCCTAACAATAACCACCCAGAACTGATATTCCCCACACCCGCCCCAGCTGCCACCTGGGAGGGAGAGCCCTCCTCGCTTACGAAAGCAAGCTTGAAAGGACAAGGTGGGAGGCAGAGATGACACAGGGGTTGGGGTGGAAGTGGGCCCTTCCTGAAGGCAGGGGTGGGAAGAGGGGAAGTCCGGGCCTCTCTGACCAGAGCCAAAGCCAGATGAGAGGGCTTCTGGAATCTGGGACCAGAGAGTCATGACTGGAAGTCTTTCTCCCTTCTACCCATTTCCCTATGATAGGGAGAAGCCTTCTGGGTCTGAGGGTGGGGAGTGGGCTGTTTTTTTAGTGTTAGTGTGGGGTCAAGCTGTCTGGGTAGGGACAGTCTGGCTGCCTCTGATAGCCCAGCCCTTCCCCACTGTCTGGTGCCCAATCATGTGGACCTTCCTGCGCTCGCCAGGGTAGCTCTGCTTCATACCTCTAATATTTCAGCTCGGAGGAGGGACTGCCTGGGGGTCCCAGGTGCTAACAGGTACAAAAGGCGGGAGAAGTATAGGATACAATGAATCTCAAACTGCATCTCTTAGTGACCCCACATTCTTGTGTAACCCTGGTCCTGGGCAGCTTCTCAACTTTTGAAAGGTGACCTCGGCCAGGTGCAGTGGCTCATGCCTGTAATCCTAGCACTTTGGGAGGCCGAGGTGGGTGGATCATCTGAGGTCAGGAGTTTGAGACCAGCCTGGCCCACATAGCTAAACCCCATCTCTATTAAAAATACAAAAATTAGGGTGGTGGGTGCCTGTAATCCCAGCTAGTCAGGAGGCTGAGGCAGGAGAATTGTTTGAGCCCGGCAGATGGAGGTTGCAGTGAGCCGAGACTGTGCCACTGCACCTCAGCCTCGGCAACAGAGCGAGACTCCATCTCAAAAACAAAAAAACCAAGAAAGATGACCTCATAAAAGACCACCTGGTGTGCTGCCGTGTCCACACTCAGGGCTCCAGGAAGCCCTGTGAGTGTGGATCTGTTTGTATGGATGTGTTTGTGGGTACATGTGTGTTTGTGTGTGTGTGTGTGTGTGTCTGTGTGGGACACTGGGGTTTGAATCATAGTCATTGCGTGGCTGTGTGACTGTGGGTAAATTACTTTACCCCTCTGTCTCTCCATTAAACCATCTAGTAAAATGGGGATAATAATAGTACATGCTTTATAGTTTTGTTTCAGAATTAAATGAGATAGTACATGTCAACTGCACAGTGTCAGCTGTCATTAGGATGTCAGCACCACTTTATCATCTCCTGGACATGCCGGTAGGAGTGTGTGTGGCTTCACAGTAGCCTGGAAAGAGTCTGACTTACAGAGGGGTGCAATTTTCTTTTGTTGTCTTGTTATTTGTATTCTTTTTTTCTTGAGAGAGGGTCTTGCTCTGTCACCCAGGCTGGAGTACAGTGGTGCGATCTCAGCTCACTGCAACCTCTGCCTCCCGGGTTGAAACGATTCTCATTTGGGATTATAGGCAATAGGCCACCACACCTGGCTAATTTTTGTGTTTTTAGTAGAGATGGGGTTTCACCATGTTGGCCAGGCTGCTCTCAAACTCCTCACCTCAGGTAATCCACCCACCTTGGCCTCCCAAAGTGCTGGGATTACAGGCGTGAGCCACCGTGCTTGGCTTGTTATTTATATCCTCTTGTGTGGCCCTACCTCGTCTTTCCAGAGCTCAGAAAGGGAAAATGTGGATGCTTCCAGCAGATGCTGGAAGAAACTCCTGTGGAGTTAAACACAACGCCAAGAACAAACCTCAGACTTGGCCTCCAGTCCTTTCTCGAGCCCATGCCAGTCTGTCTGTTAGGATGGCCCAGGATTCTCTGAGTCCAAGTCTGACATGGACGGGGTCTCCCTTCCTGCTATAGTCCTGCTGAAATCAAGGCCAGGATCCCTCTGCCTCCGCAGCTGGGGGCTTCCCCAGGTGGCCCAGCATTTGCCTTTGGCCTGAGAGTTTCTCGTCCTCTAGTGTCTTCTGGGTGCAGGTGGGTCGATGGCAGGGACTTGTTGCCGTGTGGTCTACTAATTGCCCAGCAGTCCCATGCCAAATGCATCCTGGCCCAGAAGGGCCCTGGCTGCCAGCACTCAGAATCCCTTTATCCCCTCCCTTATCCACACGACATTTATTGTGGCTTCTGGGGCTTGCCCTGGGCTGGCCACGAGGTGAGAGGGATGAGCAGGATAGGCCCAGAATTGGTCCTTGGGGAGCAGTACGTAGGTCATATCAGGGCAGCAGCATGAACCAAATCCAGAGCTGGCTGCTGGAAACCCCCTCCTCAGAGCCTGCCCAGGATGGACCCTGTCAGAGGAGTGTGGGGATGCTGGAGCCCAGTGGTCTAAAGTCCCGGTTCTGGACAGCAGCCCTGGTGCCAGGCCTCAGGGAAGGCTGTTTTGTGGGAAACCGGGTCGCCCTGCCTCCTGCCTGCCTCCCTGCACTATCCTCCTCCTTGGCTGCTTTCAAGAGGGGGTTGGGGTGTGTGGGCCCTCCTCCTCTAGGCAAAAGCAGGGGGCAGGCAGGTGGACCGTGCTGGAAAAGGAGAGAATGTGTACCTTTACCTGATCAGGGTGGCTGTGAGCTCTCAGGCCCCCCAAATTGCTGATGGAGCAGCCCCTGTTCCCCTGGCTCAGGGTCCCTTGGTCTGGACTCCGAATGTTGCCTCCGTTTGTCTGGGACCTCCATTCCGGACAACCCAGCAACCAGTCTTTGGAGAAGTGAGGGGGAAGGGAGGGGCTGGGACTAAGGGGAGGGGGCAGGCCCCACCCTTTCACTTTCTCATGCCAGTGTCCCAGTGTGTACGTCCGGCCTTCTGGGCGGTTCCTCCTGGCCAGGCAGCCTTTGTGGCATGTGTGGCTGATGGAGACTGGGCAGAAGGGATCTGGCAGCATCTCTTCCTGAGGGTGTGAGGAATGAGTCCTGTGGAGGGCAGCACATGAGCCCTCTGCCTCCAGGTGGGCCCCAGTCCCCTCCTGCTGTCAGGCTCAGTGGGCCTTCGAGAGAGAGAGAGAGAGAGAGAGAGAGAGAGAGAGAGAGAGAGAAGGCTGCGTTCATTATGTGCACTCTTCTGTGTTATATGAGAGCGAGGGGTCGGCAGCAGCAAGTGGCCTGCGTGCGCGAGGTGCGGGCGTGGTGCGGGTACAGGATGAAGGCGTCAGTACAGGGCGCGGGTGTGTGTGTGGGGTGCGGGGGCGGGCGCGCGTGTGAGTGCAGGTGTAGGTGCAGGTGCGTTGCGGGTGCGGGGCACGGGTGTGTGTGCAGGGCGCGTGTGCAGATGCAGGGCGCCGGTGCCCTGCGGGTGCTGGTGCAGGAGCAGCGTGTGCAGGGCGCGGGGAAGGCGCGTGCAGGGGGCGGCGGGCGGGGCGGGCGCGGCGGCGGCGGCGGTGACAGCGGCGCCCGCGCCTCCCCGCGCGTAGGTGTGCGGCGCGCTCCTGGCGAGGACGGAGCGAGCAGATCTCGCGTGCGCTCGCCGCCCGGCGCAGCCCAGCCCGGCCCCCGCCTGGCGCCGCGAGCCGAGGTGTCTCCCGCGCCCGCGCCCGTGTAGCCGCCGTGCCCGCGAGCGGGAGCCGGAGTCGCCGCCGCCCGAGCGCAGCCGAGCGCACGCCGAGCCCGTCCGCCGCCGCCATGGCCACCACGGTGACCTGCACCCGCTTCACCGACGAGTACCAGCTCTACGAGGATATTGGCAAGTAAGAGCAGCGGCGCGCGCGGGCTGGGCCGGGGACCCCAGAGGGCCGGGACCTCCGGGACCCTCCGCGCCGCCGTCTCTGGGCGCATTGCGGCCCCGCGCGCCGCCGGCTTCTCTGGGCTCCGGGCCCAAGCGCACGGCCCCGCGCGGCCCCGACCCGCGAGCCCCCGGCCCCGGGCCCGGCTGCCAGACCTCAGCGCGCGCGGCCCTGCCCAGCTCTGCCCAGCGCGGCTGCCGGGCCGGGGCTCCGGGCTCGCGACTTGGCGCGGCGGGGGCGGCAGCAGGTGTCCCCGGAGCGCCCGGCAGACGTGACGCATTTGGCGGCGAGGAGGTCAGAGAGGAGGGGCGCGCGGGGGTGGCCGCCGGGCCCGGAGCGCCGGGAGGGGTCGGCTGCGGCCCCAGAGGGTCGTCCCCGACGCGGGTGCACTGTCTCCACCCCCACCCGAGCGGCAGGCGGCGGGGGTGGCGGGACCTGCTTGCGCCTGCTCCTGCGCGTGGCCCCATCCGCGCTGGGGGTGCCGGCGTGGGAGAGCCTCTGCTGTAGGTCCCCTGGGGAATCTGGGTTCTGGAGGATTTTCCCCCAGATTCTTCTGGAAACAGGAATTTGGAGGTGTGGGGAGGACGAGGTCAGGGAGCCTGGATCAGGTCATGGGGATAGCGGGGAGAGACTAAGAGCCTGACTGGGTTGCAAATTTCAGGGTCATCGAGGTGGATGGGGGCTGGATTTTGGACTGTTGGCGGGGGCGCCCTAAAGGGGAAGGGGCTTTGAAGGTTTGTTTGAAGTGGGACCTCACGGGGAACAGGTGCCGTGGCTCCCGTTCTCTCCTTAGCAGTATGAGCAGTGTGGGGCGAAGGTCTGGTTCGTGGTCCCCAGACCCGGCTTTGCCCCTGGGGTCAGAGATGGGGAGCGCCTCAGGGGCCTCCTGTCTGGCCTGGGGTCTCCCGTCTGAGAATCAAGGTGGCTGAACCTGGCATCCCCAGGGCTAGCTTCAGAACTCCTGAATCTCCAGCCTGACTGGGCCAGAGCCCCATCCTCCGCCGTCCTCCCCCATCCTCCTCCGTCCCTTCAGTGCGGGCGGTGGGGGCGCTGGCGGTGCTGGCGAGATTTCCTCTTACACATCCAGCAACAGATCCTTTTTTTCCTTTACTAAATAAGTGTCTGGTGAAACCTTGTGGTGGGTGAGGGACGCTGATCATTGATAATTGTGGAGTGCGGAGCTGGAGGAGTGTGGGGGTGTGTTCATTCCCCACTTCTCCCTGCACGTGTGGAGAGGATTCGGGTAGGGGGTAGGGATGTGGAGCCCAGCCCTGTGCAAGAAGCCCATGCTGGATGGGTGGGGTGAGGGGCCAGGCTGGCTGGGGGACCCTTCCTTGGATGGATCTGGAGAGCACCCCAGGGCTGAGACCTCGAGGGAGGGGGCGGGCCCAGCCCCCTTCATGCGTATCCCTGAGTGGGTGGCTGGCTCCCCAGTCTTCACCCCTCAGATGCACCGATCTACCCTTGTCTGTCCTCTTGGCCTCCAGAGGTGTCCTGGCCGCTGGAGGGGCAGGTGGGTGGCAGTTAATGTGCCTGGTTCTCTGAGGAAGAGAGCAACAGTGGGAAGTCAGTCTTTCCACAGGGGCCTTCTTGTTGTCTTCTCTGCTTGTGCTCAGAAGCACCGAGGCCCTCACAGCAGGTGTCCCTGGTCTTCTCCAGAGAAGCCACTTTCAAGACCTCCCCATGTGCCCCCAGTGTCCTCAGCCTGCAGCTCACTCTGGCTGTTCCTTCTTCCCTTTGCTGCGAGCCTCCCTGTGTCCAGCGGCAGTGTCCGGGTGGCCAGCTCCCCGCTGAGCCTCCGATTCCAGTGCAGCTGGATGTCCTGTTCAGTGCCACCCATACTGGGGAATGGAGGTCTTTGGGGCTGCCTGGGGAAGCTTGAGAGAGGTGGCTCCAGAGGTAGAGACCAGGTGGGGCTAAGACTGCTGGGCTTCTCTGTCAAGCCAGAGAATGAGCTGCTGCTGGAAGGGAGCGAGCGTGGCCTCCTGAGCGAAAGCACTGGGAGCCATGCATTGCGAGGTGAGGAGTGGAGCCTGGCATCGAAGGGAGCCCCATGACCTGGGACAAGAGGAGATGCCCAAGCCAGGAGCAGGCAGCTCAGCCCAGTGCACCTTTGTGGAGCCCTGCTAGGCGCCGGGGTCCCTGGGGACGCCAAGGGCCTACCACTGCCCTGCTGTGGCGGCTCTTGGGTAGGGAAGGGACCGATTCCTTGGGGCTGCAGCCGTGCCATAGAGGTGGACCAGGGAGCTGGGAGGGCAGAGCAGGGCACCTAAGGGGGATGTCTGAGGCCAGGGCTCAGTTGTGGGCACTCAGCCCGTTTGCAGCGCTGGGGTCCCTTGCTTGATATGTTGACTAGTTGTTGCCAGTGCCCGCCTGGGGCACAGTTGGTGTTGCTTCCTGGCCCCAGGTGGACATGTCCAAGTTTATTTAAAGCTGCAGCCACTGGCACCCAGTCAGGTGGTGCTGAGCTCCCTGACCAAAGGAAGGGCTTGGCCTCAGGCCCACAGCTGCTCATGTATGACGAGGCCACTGGCCTTTCCCCTCCCTTACCCCATCCTTTTCTGCTCTCTGCTCCCGAATCTTCCCCAGAGGCCTGGGCAGCAGGGTCAGCCAGCCAAGAGGGGCCGTTTTCTGGGGCCCTGCCCTGCCCAGCTCTACAGGGAGTGTGTGCCCTTCCCTGCTCAGCCTGGCAGGGCTCACAGACACTAGCCTGGTGGCCCATGTGGGAGCAGTTGCAGAGCAAGGCAAGGAAGCCCTCAGCCTGGCATGGCCCAGCCAACAGTGCAGTTTTAATTTTTTTTACATTGGATAAACTTTAAAAATCCAGAAAAACCCCAGAAATAATAAAATGAACACAACATCTCTTCTACACAGAATTGGAAATGGTTAATCTTTTGTCATTTTGGCTTTAAGTCCTTTTTTAAAAAATTTATAAGAAGTATTACAAAGAAATATTAAGTAACCCATTTTCTTCCAACTACTGCTTTTATATTTTTCCTCCCAGGCTCTTTCGGGTACATTTACACATGGATATAAGTATCCATAACTAATATATAGGATTCTTTTGTGTGGGTGTTTTTCTTAACTTTACATAAAAAACCTGGAACTTGTACTTTTCACTCAACAGTCTTGTTGACACCTGTGCTCGTCGATGTGTTTGATCGTAGGCTGCTGCATGGCGACCTGTAGTGTGAACACTGTCCTGCCTGCCCCCATCCCAATGGAAATCTAGGTTGTCTCCTGTGTTCCATTGTCACCCAGCACACCGTGGCCAGCACTGTCACGGCCCGGGCCCTGAGTGCGTCTAGGGTGCAGGTGTGAGAATTTCTTTAGGGTGTGTCCCTGGCAGTGGGGCTGCCGAGGAGGGTCCGCGTGTCTTCTGTCTTTGCAGGTGCCGCCACTCTCTCTGCTGTGTCCACTCGCGCAGCAGCGTTGGGGCTGCCCCTTTCCCTGGGTGCTGCCGTTCCTCGGGTTGGCAGGTTGGCAGTGTTGATGGGTTGTCAGTGTCGACCGTTTGTTGGGTAGGAAGAGGTCTCACATTTTGTATTCAGCCTCGTGAATCTTCCATTTTTGGGGAGTTGTCTCTTTTCAAACATGGAGAGCTCCCTGGAAGAAAGCATCTCCCACGAGGTTTTGGATATCATTTTAGGGGTTCATGGGCTCCTCCTTTTCTGGGGGAGATGGCAGCTAGGGCTGGGCCATGTTGTAGCAACACCTAATGTGTACATTACTTTAAATGTTTGATTTTATTTGATTCCAACTGTCCAGAAAGGCCCTTCTTCCCAGCCCCATTTTACAGACAAAAAACCGAAGTTCGGGAAAGGTTGGCAACTTGCCCAAGCCCGGGCAGCAAGAATGGCCCCTGAGCTCCAGTCCAGGGCTTCTCCCACCCCTCCCATCTCTCCCACTAAACCTCAGATAGTCCCAAAACTGACCTTGATATGTCCTTGACTCCATCCAGTGGTACCCCAGTCGCCAGCGAGCAGGCTATATCCTGGGGCGTGTGTGGCCTGACCGCTGGCGGGGGCATCACTGTCAGCTGGCGGATGCCTTCTGCCGAGAGGCACACTGTGAACCAGCGAATGGCCTGCTAGGTAGTTAATAGATAAACTTAGGAAATTCAGAGCGAATCGATTTTTGAGTCTCCAAGCTCTGAGCTGGTTGCCAGGGAAGAGACGAATGGAGGAGGAGGGATCATCGTATTTGCTTTCTCTCTCCCCAGAGCACAGCAGACACTCCCTGCCTCGGGGGCCTTGGCCAAGCTGCCTCTCTTCCCCTGACACCTCACAGCTCACTCCCTTGGGCTGCTCAGCAGGCTGTCCCAGACGCCCCCTGCCCTGGCTCTCCTTTTGCCTCCCCACTCCTCCCTGCCCCTCCCCCGAACTTGTCTTCTCCCTGGCACTTTGCCCCATCTGATGTGCTGGACAGCTTACCCACAGAGAGGCGGAGGTCCGGCCCCCTGCCCACGGTTGTGTCCCCAGTGCCTGGCCCGAGGTGGGGAAGGGGTGAGTTGGGTGGGCCTCTGCCTTCCAGCCTGGCTCCCAGGAGGCCAGCAAGAGTCCTCCTGGTCTTGATTCCTTAATGTAGGGTAGTTTAAAAAGAAGTCGCACATGCTGAGATTGCTGGCAAGATGTGCATTAAGGTGATGCTAGTTTAGTTACTATTTAATGGTATTTTTATACCATAACCTACTTTGCTGAGAGCTAAGAATATATCTGCATGCTTGCTACCAGGACTCTTTTCTTTTCTGGTAACAGTTGCTAGCGCTTAAATGGTGCTTATTATATTAACGTGCTAGATCTGTGAAGTAGGTGCTGTAATCATCCCAAGTTTACAGGAGAGGTAGCTGAGGCACAGAGAAGCCCCATTCCCCAGTAAAGGTCACACAGGGTCAGGATTTGAATCCACATTCTGCTCCTCTCAGAAGCTCATTACCCTACTCTCTTCTGTGCTTTAAAAATGCTGTAACTCTACTGGCTGACTCATGGCCAGCTTGTGGTCTACTCTGACCTGAGGCTTTTGGGCACCTGTCCTTGGCCGGCTGCTCACCATGATGTATTTGTGCTTTTCCAAACCAAGGGCATTACCTCTAGGTTCCCCTTTGTGAAGACGTTATTTCCTTTTGTCATCAGAGACAACCAACACTCTGACTCCATATGACACCAGCAAGACTAGAAATTTTTATTTTATTAATTAAATTACCAGGGCAATATGATCTTGTAAAACACACACAGACACACACACACACACACAAACCAAGTAATACAGAAGTACGTGCAGTAAAATGTGACTCGTTTACACTCAAGTTCCCTCACTCTCCAGAGGTACCTGGCTTCTTAATTTTAATGTCAGTATGAGGATATGTGTGTGTGTGTGTACATATATACACATCTACATATATAGCAGATATATATGATTTCAAAACACAGATGGAATCACCATATATGTGATTCTGCAATCTGTTTGCCCAACACTTTCATGACGACCCCCCGTGTCAGTAAGTCTTTTCTTCAGCTAAGTGCCTTCCAATTCTTAGCAGAGAAATGTGTGCATACGCGTTGGCCACATTTTTTAAACCAAAAATTGGGACCCATCCTCTAGCAAGTGTGATGGGGTATAAGAGGATGCCATATTTGAAATCAGGGCCTGAAAGGTTATTAGGAGGGCCCAACTGTTGTGAAGGAAAGCTGTGTTCTCAGCACGACCAGCTGCAGGGGCTGGGCCCGTGGAGGTGGGTGCAAGTGGACTCCTGCCGAGGTCAAAGGCCACAGGACTAAGGATGTCTCAGGTCTCACTTGAAAGAACTGAAGGATCTATTCCCATCTTTCCATCCCCCTTTTCTAGTAATCCCCAAGAGCAGAGGGGAGGGATATGCAATGTTTAGGTTTTGTATCTTCTACTTAAAAATTCTAACAGGGATGTTTCCCTCATTTTTGCTCCATTGGCCTTTGAAGAGTCTATATTGAGCCACCCTAGAATTTAACAGTAATTTACTAGAAGAGACCAGGTGGAGATAAGTGTGCAATGTCTGTCCCTGGGAAGACCACTCCCATTTCCCTGTGTTCCGTGATGCCACCTCCCTCGTCCAGGCAAGAGATGTGGCCTTTCTGGAGATTTAAAATATATTTTAAAAAAATTCTCTCTCTCTTCCCCCACAAAAATGGAATCTAATTTGATTATTTTTAAAGCATCTTTTACAGCTGCAAGTCACTTTGTTAGTGTAGAAACATAAAAATGCATTATGTATCAACTTGGTTTTTAAAAAATTATCATATTGGCATATTACACAGAAATGTATATTTTATTCATATAAAAATTTGAATTTATTTAAAATGAAAACATCCTTTTATGTTAGAGAAAGGTGGTGTTGCTAGCTGCCAAACTTTTGGGTGGCTTTTGTCTCCTGGGTTAGAGGGTCACTTGTTGAGGGCTCAGTTCCTGGTGGACACAGTTCTTTTTGTATTGACATAATTATCCAAAAATAACTTATGATTCTTTGTTAAGCCAGATAGAAGCTTTTGTTGAATTCTAGAACAGATTGGCAACAACCAGGCAAAGATTTAAGAAGATTTTATGGGAGGAAGCATAATGGCACACTTGTACAGGGTGGAATTTGGGACCCACAGTCCTTGTTTCCTCACTTTGTGAGCAGCAAGAGAAGCCTGGAGGGCAGGAGCTGCTGTCCCCCTTACGATGAAGTACAGCAGGTGTTATGCCTTTTGCTGTAATGCCCTCTGGGTGTCAAGCACATCCCAGTGAGTGCCGTTTCCAGCAAGGAGCTGAGGAGCCCTGATTCTGTCACCCAACACACCCTGAATTCAAGTGCTGAGAACAGTGCCTGGCACACAGTAGGTGCTCCACAGTGACTCAGCAATGGTCTGGGTCACTCAGGCCTTGCACCTGGGACTGCTTCCCAGAGCAGTGGCACACCCACCCTGTAAAAGATGAGGGCCTTATAAGAGGTATTGGGTGGCTCTGCAGGTAGGCCTTGGGGGTATTCTGATGTCCAGTCTGGGTAGACAGTCTTGTCACCTGGTGAAATGCAGTAGCAGGGCTGTCAGCACTTATATGTCTGTCATGGAACTTGACTCCAAGAGGCTTGCAGCCTTCAGCTCATTTCTTAATGAAGTTGTTCACATGACTTCTTGTTTGTTGAGGTGCTGTCTGATTCTCAGTGTCTGTGAGTTTGATCCAGGCCATTAGTTAGGGGCTTTCTGGGCAAAGAGTATGAGTCTGGCTAGGAGCAGACCCTCCCAAAGAACATGACCACGTGGTGGTTCTCAGCCCCGACCACACATGGGAAGCCCCTGAGGAGTGTTCAGTCCCCATCACATTTAGCCAAACACTAGGGAAATGGGGTATCAGCATTTTTTAAAAGCTCCCAGGTGATTCCAATGGGCACTGCATACCTAGACTCTGCAGAGGAGTCTGCACCTGAGGCCAGACACTCGCCTAAGTCCACACTCCTTCATATAACTCTTGGTTCTTTCAGAGCCCACCTAGGCATGAATTTGAAGTTTACCTTCATTTTCTCTACATTCACAATGACATTACTGCCCCACCGCCCACCCCATCCAAGTTGTCGAGAGCACCATTGTCCAGAAGAGATAAAATGTGATACAAAGTTGAGCCATATGTGTGATTAAAAATTTTCTAGTACTTCAAGAAGAAACAGGTGAAAGGAACTTTAAAAATATATTTATTTAACCTTATATCCAAAATATCATTTCAGAGGCCTGGTGCAGTGGCTCGTGCCTGTAATCCCAGCACTTTGGGAGGCCAAGGTGGGTGGATCGCTTGAGCCCAGGAGTTAAGAGACCGTGGGCAACATGGCAAAACCCCATCTGTACAAAAATAAAAAAACATTTCAACATGTAATCAAAACAAAAATTATTAAGCTATTTTGCATTCCTTTTTGTACTATGTCTTGAAATCTGGTGTGTATTTTACCCTTACAGCACATCTCAGTTTGGACCAGGTTCTTATGACTACATGGTGACAGTAACCACAATATTGGACAACACAGGTCCAGAGCTTCAAAATCACCATTTTTTTTTTTCATTTTTCCTGGTTTCTTTTAAGAATAATAGTTACATTCATAGTTGTCTTAGTCTGTTCCTGATTTCTTTTTGCTCTCCTGAAGACTTACTCATTTATTCAGCAAGTCTGGTTGTCTGTACTTACCATGTGCCATGGGTGCTTGGGAAACAGTAGTGAACAAAGCAGTCAAGGATGCCTGCCTTTGGGGAGCTTATATACTGCTGGATAGAGGCAGGCAATAAACATAAATACTAAACAAATTATATGATAGGGTAGAAGGTGTTTAATACCTCTGGGAATAATTAAGAAGACTCAGGAGTGCCAGTTAGGAGGAGGGTTACTATTATAAAAAGGATGGTAAAGCCAAGAAAAAAGAAGACTCCAATTGCTAAAATCAGGAATGACACAGGGGACCTTACTGCCAACCTTACAGAAAAAAAATTATAAGGAAATAACTATGAATAATTATGTGCCCTCAAGTTAGAGAACCTGGATGAAATGGACAAATACTTAGAAAGGCGCAAACTACTGAAACTGACTCAAAAAGAAGTAGAAAATCTGAATAGACCTATAACAAGTAGTGATTGACTTAGTAATTTAAAATTTTCCCACAAAGGAAAGCTCAGGCTCAGATAATTTCACTGGTAAATCCTACCAAACATTTAAAGAAGAATTAATACCAGTCTTCTACAAGCTCTCCCAAAAAGTAGAAGAGGAGAAAATTCTTTCCAATTCATTCTGTGAAGCCAGCAATACCCTAATACCAGAACCAAAGATACCACAAAACTACACACTGTTATCACTTATGAATGCAGATGAAACATCCTCAACAAAACTCTAGCAAAATAAATCTAGCAACATATAAAAAGGATTATTTATACATTATGAGCAAGTGGGATGTATCCCAAGAATGAAAGGTTCATTCAGCCTACAAAAATCAATCTATATAATACACCATGTTGACAGAACAAACATAGAAACTGTATGAACCATTTCAATAGATGCAGAAAAAGCATTTAACAAAAACCAATACTGTTTCATGATAAAAACTCAATAAACAACAAGTAGAAAGGAACTTCCTTAACTTGATAAAATACATTTGTGAAAAATCCACAGCTAACCTCATATTTAATGGTGGAAAACTGAATGTATCTGCTCTTTCCATTTCTAGGCAACATGGTATAGGAGATTGTAGCCAGGGCAATTAGGCAAGAAAAAGAGATAGAAGGCTTCCAGATTGGAAATAAATAGTTATAGCTACCTCTCTTTTCAGATTACATGCTTTCATATATAGAAAATCCTAAGGAATCCATTTAAAAAACCATTAGAACTAAAAAAATGAATTTAGCAAAATTGCAAGATATAAGACCAATATACAAAAATCCATTGTATTTCAATGGACTAGAAGTTTAAAATAACAAAATTAGGAAAAACAATTTACAACAGCATCTAAAAAATAAAATACTTAATACTAAATTTAATAAAAGAAGTACAAGACTTGTACATTGAAAACCACAAACCACTGTTGAGAGAAATTAAAGAAGACCTAAATTAATGGAAAGACATCCCATGTTCATGGATTGGAAGATTTAATATTGTTAAATAGTAGTATATTCCAAATTGACCTACATTTTTGCTATGAAAATTCCAGCTGTGTTTTTTGCAAAAATTGACAACCTGGCCCTAAAATTCACATAGGAATGCAAGAGACCCAAAATAGCTAAAACAATCTTGAAAAAGAAGAACAAAGTCGGAGGACTCACAGGTTCTGATTTCAAAACTAACTACACAGTTACAGCAATCAAGATGGTGTGGTATTGACATAAGGATAAACACATAGATCAGTGAAATAGGATTGAGAGTGTAGAATAAATCCATACATCTATGTTCAGTTGATTTTTTACAAGGGTGCCAAGACAATTCCAGTGGAGAAGAATAATGGTCCATTCAACAAATGGACAATTGAGTATCCACATGCAGAAGAATGAGGTTGGAGCTGTACTTGACACCATATACAAAAATTATTTCAAAATAAATAATAGATCTAAATGTAGGAGCTAAAATCACAGAATTCTTAGAAGAAAACATAAGAGTAAATCTTTGCAACTTTGTATTAGGCAATGGTTTTGTAGATATGACACCACAAGCATAAACAACAAAAGAAAAATAGTTTTGCTGTTGGGCTTCATTAACAGTGAAAACTTTTGTATTCAAAGGACACCATTGAGAAAGGGGAGTAGAATAGTCCATAGAATGGGAGAAAATATTTGCAAACCATGTGTCTGGTAAGGAATTTGTATTCAGAATACTTTAAGAACTTTTACTACCTAACAGTAAGAAGAAACAATCTAATTTAAAAATGGGCAAAGGACTTAGACATTTCTCTAAAATAGGTAACAAATGGCCCACAGCACATGAAAAGATTTTGGCATCATTATGGAAATGCAATTCAAAACCATCATGAGATGCCATTTCACTCTTACTAGGATGGCTATTGTCAAAAAGACGGATAATAGCAAGTGTTGGTGAGGGTGTGAAGTTGGAATGCTCATTCATTGCTGGTGAGGATGTAAAATGGCACAGCTACTATGAAAAATACTTTAGTGGGTCCCCAAAATGTTCTATTCTTAGGTATATGCCCAAGACATATGAAAACATATGTCCACGCAGAAACTGGTTCATAGCAGCATTATCCATAGTAGCCAAAAAGTAGAAACAGCCCAGATGTCCACCAGCTGATGAATGGGTGAGGAAAATGTGTTATATCCATACAGTGGAATATTATTCAGGCATAAAAAGGAATGAAATACTAATAAGCACTGACACATGCTAAAATGTGGATGAACCTTAAAAACATCATGCTCAGTGCAAGAAGCCAGTCACAAAAGGCCATGTGTTGTTTAATTCCCTTTTTATGAAATGTCCAGAAAAGGCATACCTGTAGGACAGAAACTGGAGCGAGAATGGATGGAAAAAGGATGGGCGGTGACCGCTAATGGGTAGAAGTTTGATTCTGAAGTGATGAAAATGTTATAAACTTAGACTGTGGTAATGGATATACAACTCTCAATATATTTAAAACCACTGAATTATATACTCTAAATGGGTGAATTGTTTGGTATATGAATTAAATCTCAATAAAGATGTCAAAGAAATAAAACCTACTCAGAAAATAAAAGCTCTCACATCTGGATCTCGATGTTCACATTGCTGAGAAGTGAGCTTAGAAATTAAAGTGACTGCCAATGCCCAGCTCATGGTTGGCGGCCTCCCCTAATGTTCAGGACCCCAGCAGAAATGTGGCTTTGGCCAGGCCACCTTCTTTGAACCAGCCTCTGCTGCGAAGTGTCTTCGCAAACAAAAAACTGAGAAGAAGCCTTGTCACTGGAGCATCTGACTGGTGCCGGATGACAGCATCTCTAAACTTAGCCAGCCCTCTGGGCCTGTGCCTGATGTGAGTTCAGGCCAGAGGCACTGGGGAGGGCCAGGCTCCTGCTGGCCCAGGAAGATCCAGGAACCTGTGAGCCCTCACATGAGCTGGGCCTGGGGCGGGTTCTGACCTGGAGTTCCGGGACACATGACACATTGGGTGACCCTTTCCAGAGACCAGCACAGGGGAAGATGCCATCTGTACCACCTTACTTTCAGGGCTGTGTGACTGAGGGTTCCACTGTGACTAGGAACCCAGTACGTGCCCTGGCTTCCAAACTTTGCCCCCATAGCCTCACCCCACGTCTGGGCCTCACCTCACATTCTGGGACTCTATTTTGCTTGTTTCCTGAGTGGCCCTTGGGACTGTCCCATCAGAAACTCCAGGCCAGGGCTTTGTAGCAAGGCTGGGGCTGTAGCCTCCCATTACTGCAGTGTGAGGTGGGCCTCAGGGGTCCCCTCCGCCTGTGCCCTCTTTCCTTCCTCAGAGAAAGCCTGGGCCCCTCAAGTCCTTGTTGGGGCCTCATAGCAGCAGGACGACTTCCGTTGCAGTGTGGGACTTCTGAGGCACAATGTATGTGCCCTGAAAGGCAGCCCAAGGATCAGGGGAATGGGATGGAGCGAGGGAGTGCTGGCCTGTCACTCAAGACCCCAGCCAGGCAGCGGGAGGTGGGTGGAGGCTGGGCTGGGTGCTGGGATGCCAGGAGCCCATCAGGGGTGATGGGCCTAGTGGCTAGTGAGAAAGTGGTGGTCACAAGGCCGCTGCTGAGGAAGCGCACCAGCCCCGAGGGTCCTGCTGTCTCCCTGGAAATTAATGTGGCTGAGCCTGTACTCCTCCTTTGACAGAGCTGGGGACCCAGCTGTCCTGGGCCCACTGCCCACCACCACCGCATCCCCATCCTTTCATCATAACATCCCCACGGACTGACAGAGAACACCCCTCCCAGTCAAAAACCCTGAGAGAAGCAGTGATTTTGGTGCTTTTCACGATTCCTCTGCATGCCTGAGGCCAGGTTCATTTTATTCTTACATTTTTATTCTCTGATTGACATTCACAAATTCTTATCTTGACCAATTGTCCACATGACATCCAACCCAGGACAGCCTGTCTTGCGGGAGGTGTCACTCTTTCTCTGTCTCCTCTGTCTCTCTGTTTCTCTCCCTCTCTTTTTCTCACTTCGTGTTTCTACTTTTTCTCCCTCTTCTGCTTCCTGGTCTTTTCTAGGCTCTTCCTGGTGTGGTGACGATGGCCACTGGGCACCCCCCTCACTTTATGGGGCAGCCCCTCCCGGGCAGGACCTGGGACTGTTTCTTTCTCCAGCCGCATCATCCTCCCCTCCTTCCCTCCCTCTTCCTCCCTCTCCTTTCTCCTTTCACTTAAAGGATCCTGTCTTCTGGGGGGCCCTCCTTCTCCTGCCCTCCCAGGTCCTCAGTGGCTCATCCCTAGCTCTGAAGGCCGTTCTGGGGCTTTGCAGCCCCTGAGAGTGTCGCAGGCACTTCTGGGTCTCTGTCCCAGCCCCCTACCCCCCCGCCACTGACACCTGGCTGAGCTATTTCCCCCAGTGAGGGCTGAGGATGCTGGAATAGAGTTGTCGTTTTTAATTCCACTCACCTCCACTTTCTGGCACCGAGGATGGAGGCTCTGGAGTGTGGATGGACCAGAGCACAGCCTCCCTGTGACTCCTGTGCTGTTTCTGTGGCCTCACTGCCCTGGGGTAAATGTGGGGCTCTTCCCAGCCTTGGTCACCTATGGGGGCATCACCAGCAGGAAGCACACACTGGGGCTCAGTTTCCCCCTCTGGGCTGTGGAGACAAGAGATGTGGTGAGGAAAGTCTCCAGCAGGCGTGACTCTATGGTGAGGATGGACCTGTGCCTCATTTGGGCCCCGGTGTATGACCCTGAGCAGGAGAAGGGTCACCTCTTAGAGCATCGTGAGGGTCAGTCCATGGTACAGGGAGCCAGCCATGCAGCCACCCTTCCCTGCCCAGAGTGGGGGTAGGGCAGAGTCAGTCACACACCCCTTCCCCTTGTCCTATCTGCAGGTGGGAGCAGAGACTCAGGACTGAAGGCCTCTGGTTTCCCAGTGTTGTCCCTGAGGTCCAGAGCTGGGGCGGTGGGGGTCCTGTGTGAAGGATGACACAGATCAGAACCGCAGAGCCAGGTTGTGGTGCTCACAGGGGCAGGACAGCCCCTCTGGGTACCCGGGGCTGGGGCTGGGAGAGGCCTGAGTGGGGGTTGCAAGCGCCCGGGGCCAGCCTCAGGGGCACATGCTGGGGCACAACAGTCTTGCCTGCCACCCCTCACAGCCGCACATTGCTTTTAGTTTATGGTTTACTGTCTGGAATCCTTAGGGATTCTTTTCTCTGAGTTTTTCTTGTTTGTTACTAGAGGTTAAGAATTTGATTTGCCACATGGTAATAAAGGAGTTCTTCTTAAAACTAGATTTTGGCTGAGTGCAGTGGCTCATGCCTATAATCCCAGCACCTTGGGAGGCCGAGGTGGGCGGATCACTTGAGGTCAGGAGTTCAAGACCAGCTTGGCCAACATGGTGAAACCCCATGTCTACTAAAAATTAAAAAATGTGCCAGGCGTGGTGGCATGTGCCTGTAATCCCAGCTACTCAGGAGGCTGAGGCAGGAGAATTGCTTGAACCAGGGGGTTGCGGAGGTTGCAGTGAGCCGAGATCACGCCATTGCACTCCAGCCTGGGCAATAGAATGAGACTATCTCAAAAAAGTAAAAAAAAATAAAAATAAATACCAGATTTTAAAGACAGCATTGCAAGTACCAGTTTCTGTCATTGTTTCTTAATGATTCCTCAGAGATAACAGCTACACACCATACCAGGACATTATTTTATTAAGGTAAAATATACATAACAGAAAAATTTGCTGTCTTAACGATTTTTAAGTGTACAGTTCAGTGGCAGTAACTGTATTTACATTGTTGTGCAACTGTTACCATCATCCATCTCCAGAACTTTTTCATCTTCCCCAAGTGAAACTGTCCCCATTAAATACCGACTCCACATTCCCCTCCCTCACCCTGGCACCCACCATTCTGCTGTCTGCCTCTATGAATTTGACAACTTTAGGGACCTCATATAAGTGAAATCAGACAGTGTTTGTCTTTGTTTCAATGAGCATAATGTCCTCAAGTTTCACCCATGTTGTAGCCTGTGTCAGCATTTCCTTCCTTTTTAAGGCTGAATAATATTCCATTGTGTGCATTTTGCTCATCTGTTGACAGACGCAGGTTGTTCCTGCCTCTTGGCTGTTGTGAATAATGCTGCTATGAATGCGGGTGTACAAAGGACATTTTTAAAGGACATGATACATGGCCCCCTCCCACCGTGCATGACATAGCCACTGGGTTGTGTGGCCTTGGGCTGCCATGTAACTCTCTGGGTTTCAGCCTCCCCACTTATAAACCAGGAGGGTTGGGTCAAATGACTCTCTCGAGTCCCTTCCGGCCCCAGGAACTGGTTCTGTTGAAGCCCCATTTCTTTCTTCTGAGACTTGCCTCAAAGCTCACCTCTCCCATATGCAAGTGCCCCACAGTCTGATTACGTGGACATTTCTAAGCTTCCAAAATCCTTTTGCATTCCTTGAGAATAAAACTTTCGAAGGATGAAATCTGATTGATCTGAAACCAAACAAAAACCCGAGTACTTTAATTGATGCGCAGCTTGCAGGAAAAAAGAAGCAAGCGGGCACAAAGCGTATCCTAAGTCCCAAAGCGCCCTCGCCCCCGCCCGGTCTCGGCCACTGTGCGTGGACCCCGTGCGGTTCCGCGCGTGGCTTGGTGAGCCTGGGGTCCCTGGCGGTGGCGCCCACGGCTCAGCCGGCGGAAAGGCTCTTCCCGCGCGTCCTTCGCGAGCCGCGCGGCCTCGGCCTGTTTCTGGCGGGAGTCATTCCGGAGCCGGGGCTTCACCTCTTTCTCCGGCGCGGTGACTACCCGCGGGCCGCCTCTCCAGTAGGGGCGTAACCGGCTCTGAAGCGCCGCCTTTGAAGGTCGCTGCAAGGCTGCGCGGACGCCGAGTGCGGCCCCTACGGTGCTGGCATCGGAATGTCTCTCGTCCCCAGTTTCTTCCAAATGGGCTGGCGTCGCTGGCTTTTGGATCCACTCAGGTCCCACTACTGGGGTGAGGGACTGACTGCTCCCGCGCGGGCGCTCCTGCCCGGGCGAGGCGGCTGTGTCCCTTCCACAGCTGGGACGCCGCGGGCGCAGAGTCCCGACCCCACCGCACTCCAGCCACGCCCGCACCCTGGGGTCAGAGGACTCCTCGGATGGGGACTGCTTCTGCCCGTCCTTCCCGAGGGCCCTCCCCATGCCATGTGCTTAGGGGCGCGACGGAGCTGGGGACCCGATGTGGTCCAGGGCAACCCCTGGACGTGCAGGAGGGAGATGGGGGCTCAGCAAGGGTGGGCCCCGAGGCTGGAGGCGCAGCCCAGCCCTCCTGCTCCTGCTGCCTCAGAGCTCGGGTGCTCGGGCCGTCCTGAGAGCTCAGTGGCCTTAAAGCCGCAGTCTGTGTCCCTTCTCCCGTCAGGCCAGGAGCGCAGATGGCCTGGGCCCCAGGTGGGTGGGCTGACCCCGGCCCCAGAGCCCGGCTTCAGCTGGGCAGCTGTGAACTGCCCCTTGTCCCAGCCCCCTGCAGGGAGGAGCGCCAGCCTGGCTGTGGTGAGACGGCTCTCTCCTCTCTGGGGCCTGGCCTGGTGCCTGCCCACTCCTCTGGGACAGTGCACAGCACAGTCGCTGTGGTTTGTGGAATTCGCGTTGGTGGTAGGAGCCTACTAGGCCAGGCAGGCAGTGCTGGGCAGGGCTCTGGGGTCCGTGTCAGCCCACCCAGACCTGAGGACACAACCCCCCTGACAGGACTAAGCCAAGCCAGGCTGGTCACCGCAGCTCAGTTCCCTCAGTGCCTTTGCTGGACTCTTCTGGGCCTTCTGGCTGGCAGGCAGTAAAGGGCAGGCTGGCCATGGACAGAGGCCCCGGGGAGGGATGGTCTGCTCAGCCCCTGGTCTCTTGTGAGGAGAGACGAGGGGCTCGCACACCGCCGCCTGATGTGCAAGGCCTGCTGTTGGGCAAAGTGCCTTCTCTGTGCCTCGTGGCCGGTATTGGGGCTAGTGGTCACCTGCATTCCCTGAGCAGGACGGGGCCTTGCCCTCCAGACAAGGTGGGATATGGGGGCCCCGCACCTCCCTCTCTCTGTAATGTCACTCCTGCCTTCATCCTCCCAAAGTAGACACGTTGGTGGAACCTTGTCCTGCCCTCCGGGTGTCCCTGTGGATCCAACTCAGAGAGGGCAGCAGTGTGGTTTTGAAGGGGATATCCAAGGAAGTGGGGGGATGCACTGGAGGAGGTCCAGCAGCTCCCAATCAGGGAAGGCAAGCTGTGAGGAGAGGAGGGGAACATGGGATGCCAGCCGGGGCAGGGGGTGGGGACCCAGGAGCAGGGCACCTTGCTGGGTGCCACCACACACAGGCATGGGGCAGGCCCTGTCTCTCCTCCCCCAGCCACCTGGGCCTTCCTATCTGGCATCCTGGCTCCACCTACCATGGGCACTTCTTTCATCCCACAGCTCAGCTTGTCCCTGGGATTTCTCAGGTGAGAGTCAGGATGGCAGCCCCGGCAATTAGCCATCTGCACATCTGGATTCTAGGGGCAAAGAGGAGAAGAGACATGCCCTGTGCTTAAAGTGTTCACATTTGTGTTAGGGGACAGAACAAGAACGTGCCTGCCCCATGCCTCCTGGGCACATCCTGTGTGGTGAGGCCACAGCAGGCCCTCCCAGCATTTGGGCTACATGAGGTGAACGGGTGGTTTCCCTCATATGGAAAGAGCTCCTATAGGTCAATAAGGCCTGGAATCCCAGCGCTTTGGGAGGCCCAGGTGGGAGGATCACTTAGGCTAGAAGATCAAGGCTGCAGTGAGCTGCAGTCACACCACTGCGCTCCAGCCTAGGTGACAGAATGAGGTCCCCCAGTTAAAAAAAAAAATGGCCAAAACCCCAGTTGAAGTATGAATGACAGCAGCAACAGCTCACAGAAAAAGAAATGAAAGCTTTCAGTGGGTAAAAACAGGAAAACAAATTCAACAAGGATCAGCTCTCAGAGTTCCCCTCAGAGTTCCCACAGGCTCCTTCCAGGAGGCCCTAGGCTAATGGGCTACCTCCACTAGACTCTGGCTCAGCGCATCTCATGAGGCCAGGACCAAGGCCCTAGGACACAGGCACCGTGGCCTTGTCCCAGGGAGTGGGTTGGCCCCGATGTGCGTGACAGCCTCTCCATGTGGGCAGGGGAGGAATTCCAAAGATGCAGTGAGCCCTGGCAGATCATTCCCAGTGCTAGGGGCCAGATGGCACAGATGACACAGGAGGCCCCAGGCTGAGCCTCCTCAAACCCTCCTCTTCACACACCCTCCACTGCTCACACCCTCCTCCCCCTGCTCACACCCTCCTCCCCCTGCTGACAACTTCCTCCCCCTTCTCATACCCTCCACCTGCTCACACCCTCCTCCCCTTGCTCACACCCTCCTCTTGTTCACACCCTCCTCTCTCTGCTCACACCCTCCTCCTCCTGCTCACACCCTCCTCCCCCTGCTCACACCCTCCTCCTGCTCACACCCTCCTCCCCCTGCTCAGACCCTCCTCCCCCTGCTCACCACCTCCTCTCCCTGCTCACACCCTCCTCCCCCTGCTCACCCCCTCCTCCCCTTTCTCACCCCCCTCCCCTTTCTCACATCCTCCTCCCCCTACTCACTCCCTTCTCTTCCTGCTCACACCCTCTTCCCCCTGCTCACACCCTCCTCCTGCTCACACCCTCCTCCCCCTGCTCACACCTTCCTCCCCCTGCTCACACCCTCCTCATTCTACTCACACTCTCCTCCCCCTGCCCCTACCCTCCTCCCCTGTCCACACCCTCCTCCCCTGCCCACACCTTCCTCCCCATTCTCACACCCTCCCCTGCTCACACCCTCCTCCCCCTACTCATACCCTCCTCCCCCTGCTTACCGCCTCCTCTCCCTGCTCACACCCTCCTCCCCCTGCTGACAACTTCCTCCCCCTTCTCATACCCTCCACCTGCTCACAGCCTCTTCCCTCTGCTCACACCCTCCACCCCTGCTCACACCTTCCTCCCCATTCTCACACCCTCCTCCTCCTGCTCACACCCTCCTCCTGCTCACACCCTCCTCCCCCTGCTGAGACCCTCCTCCCCCTGCTCACCACCTCCTCTCCCTGCTCACACCCTCCTCCCCCTGCTCACACCCTCCTCCCCTTTCTCACATCCTCCTCCCCCTACTCACCCCCTTCTCTTCCTGCTCACACCCTCTTCCCCCTGCTCACACCTTCCTCCCCATTCTCACACCCTCCTCCTACTTACACCCTCCTCCCCCTGCCCACACTTTCCTCCCCCTGGTCATACCCTCCTCCTGCTCACACCCTCCTCCCCCTGCTCACACCCTCCTCATTCTACTCACACTCTCCTCCCCCTGCCCCACCCTCCTCCCTTGCCCACACCCTCCTCCCCTGCCCGCACCCTCCTCCCCCTGCCCACACCCTCCTCCCCTGCCCGCACCCTCCTCCCCCTGCCCACACCCTCCTCCTGCTCACTGGTTCCAGCATGGCCAGATTGAGTGACAGTTCTCCAGCAACGCTTGTGCATTATCTGCATAATCCACCACATGCTTCAAGGCCAGGTCCAGGGCTAAGAGACAGGTTGGACGTCTCCACCCTAGAGGCTAGGGCTGACCTGCAGGCCTCCCCTAGTCTGTTGGAAGAGCATGGGCACAGTGGGCTACAGGTGTTCCTGGGTGGTCCTCCCTCCTGTCTTCATCTCTGCATTTATTTTGTTCTTTGCTTAATGCAGACCTCCCCACTGGGGTCATGGCAATTGCTCTGGTGCACAGCTCCTGTGCGGTTGCTAAAGGAAGACATTTGTTGCTGAAGATTTCTGGAGAATACGGTTCACCTGAGAGAATGGAGAAGTGAAAGAGAAAGATGGATGCTGATACAGAATGAGCAGAGTCCCAGACCCTCCCCAGAAGGGGGAACTTCCCACCGAGGCTGCACAGGACAGGCTGGATTTGCGGGGATCCCAGCCCAGCCCACCGTGGCTTTCAGAACCCCCAGTCAGACTGGTTCCCCTGTGGGCCTTCTCCTCAGGAAGGGTGCTCACCCCCTCTCCTCTCTCGCTCCCACGGAGAGCATGTAATTTCAGCCCCTAGGTGGTCTCTGGCCTGTCAGGTTCTCCTCCCTCCCTGCCCCTCAACCCCCCTCCCTCTGGGTATTTGGGGTATGTAGAGGGAGGCCACATCATCCCCCCCTTGCAGTCCCCTCTCAAGTGGTGCTCTGGTCAATGTTTAACAGGGGGGTCGGGTCCCTGGTGGGTGGTGTTTGCCCATTTCTGTGGTGTGAAGGTGCCACCGTGGCCAATGTCAAGCTAACAACCTGACATCAGCTGGCTCACAAGAATCCAGAAAATGTGAAAGTCTGTTCTCTAGCTGGAAGAGCTGTCTCTGACGCCCACTGCCTCTGCCTTGGCCCAGCCAGCGTGACCGAGTGATGGAGTGAGCCAAGACGGCACCCAAGGCCTCTCGCCCCTGTCTTGGTCCTGCTGCCAACTCCCAGCCCTGCTTCTTCCCTTCCCAGGGCTCTGCTTGGCTCAAGTCCTGTGATTCATTCTCCTCTTGCTCCCACCTCCCCCACCTCACAGGGGTGCCCCGTCCATCTCCCCAGGAGACTGTTTTTGAGCCAGTGCAGGGCACCTCAGGGGACCTGCGCAGGGCGGCAAGAGGTTGGTTGGGGGGGTTGGGGATTTTTTGTTTCATTTTGTTTTGTTTTTGAGACTGGGGCTTGCTCTGCCACCCAGTCTGGGGTGCAGAGGTGCATCATGACTCACTGTAACCTTGAACTCCTGGGCTCAAGCGATCCTCCCACCTTGGCCTCCCAAAGTGCTGGGATTATAGGCATGAGCCACTGTGCCTGGCTAGGGGAGAGGGGTCTGGTTTGATCCCACCTCCACATCCATGCTGCCGTGGTCTCAGCAGAGCATTCGGTGCCTGTCCCTTCCTGTGACGTGGGGAGCATAGCCCCATCTTTCACCGTGGCCTGAGAGCCCTGGAGGGAACCCTTATACACTGAGAGGGCCATGCGTAGGTGGGTGTTACAGTCAGGATGTCTCCCGAGGCGATGACAGCTCCAGGGGAAGACTTTAGAGTCCCTGAAACACCTTTTCCTAATGTTGTTCAGGGTCTCTGGTCACAGTGAAGTTTTGAAATTTCACTATATGGCAAATATATAGGCATTTTCCTTGTGATACATGCTTTTCTGCCTATGGTTTTAAAAAGTACTTCTCTATCCTGGTGTTTTAAAGACACATTTTTTTTCTCTTTACAATGAAAAAGAAATTAATGGGCTTCATTTTTAGAGCAGTTTTGTCTGTATGGAAAAATTGGATTGAAAGTATAGAGTTCCCATATTCCCCTTCACCATTCCCCACCCCTGTTGTTAACATCTGACATTAGTTTGGCACATTTGTTACAATGATGGACCAATATTAATATATTATTAACTAAAGCCCATAGCTTACATTAGGGTTTGCTCTTGCTGTTGTAGATTATATGGGCTTGGACAAATGTCGAATGACATGTATCTATCATTACAGTATCACACAGAGTAGTTTCACCTGCCCCAGAATTTCTCTGTGCTCCACCTCTTTGTGTCTCCCTCCACCCAACCCCTGCCAGTCACTGGTCTTTTGACTCTCTTCATTGTTCTGCCTTTTCCAGCATGTCATACAGTTGGACTCATACAGTATGTAGCCTTCTCAGACTGGCTTCTTTTATTCAGCAATGACCACTTAAGTTTCCTCTTTAAGTGGGAGGAGGAACCTTTCTTTGTGTAGCTTGATAGTTCTTTTTAGCTGAATAATATTCCATTGTCTGGATGTACCACAGTTTGTTCATTTGCTTACTGAAGGACATCTGGGTTCCTTCCGAGTTTTCACAATCACGAATAACGGTGCAATAAACATCCGTTTGCGGGTATTTTGTGGACATAAGTTTTCAGTGTATTTGAGAGATAGCAAGAAGTGCAATTGCTGGAGTGTAAGGCAAAGAATATGTTTAGTTTTGTAAGAAACTACCAAACTCTCTTCCAAAGCAGGTGTACCATTTTGCATTCCTACCAACAATGAATGAGAATTCCTGTTGCTCCACATTCTTACCATCATCTGGTGGTTTTAGAGTTCTAGATTTTGGCCATTCTAATAGGTGTATAGTGATAGCTCTTTGTTGTTTTATTTGCAATTCCCTAATGACTTATGATATCGAGCGTATTTTCATATGCTTGTTTTCCATCTATATATCTTCTTCGGTGAGGTATCTGTTCAGATCTTTTGCCCATTTTTAAACTGGTTGTTTCCATATTGTTGAATTTTAAGGGTTCCTTGTATATTTTGAAAACCAGTCTTATCAGATAGGTGTTTTGTAGATATTTTCTCCAAATCTGTGGTTGTTTCCCTTTTAATTCTCATAAGTGTCTTCCACAGAACAGAACTTTTTACTTTTAATTAAGTCCAATTCATCAATTTTTTCTTTCATGAATTGTGCTTTTGGCATTGTATCTAAGAAATCATCACCAAACCCAAAGTTGTCCAGATTTTCTATGTTATTTTTTAGAAGTTTTGAAGTTTTGCATTTTACATTTAAGTCTATGGCCCATTTTAAGTTAATTATTATGAAAGGTGTAAGATCTGTGTCTAGATTCATTTTTTTCATCTGAATATCCAGTTGTTCTGGCACCATTGTTGATAAGGCTATCCTTTCTCTATTTGGTATTCACAAACCTCAGACTTTGCTCTTTTCCTTCAATATTGTGTTGGTTATTGTGTTATGTATCTTTTGACTCTCCATGTAAACTTTAGAATCAGTTTGTTGATATATACAAAATAACTTGCTGGTATTTGATTGTGAGTGCACTGAATGTGTAAATTAATTTGGGAAAAGCTAACATTGGACAATATTGCATCTTCCTATTGATGAACATGGGATGCCTCTGCATTTGTTTAGTTCTTCTTTGATATTTTTCATCAGAGTTTTGTAAATGTCCTCATATAGATCTTGTACATATTTTGTTAGATTTATACCTAAGTATTTCACTTTGGAGGATGAAATGTAAATGGTATTGTGTTTTAAAATTCCAATTCCAATCGTTCATTGCTGATATATAAGAAAACAATTGACTCCATTAACCTGGTATCCTGCAACCTTGCTATAATCATTTATTAGTTCCAGGATTTTTTTTGTTGATTTCTTTTCTATATAGACATATCATTTATGAACAAAGACAGTTTTATTTCTTCCTTTCCAATAAGTGTATCTTTTATTTCCTTTTCTTGCCTTATTATGTCAGCTAGGACTTCCAGTAAGATGTTGAATAGCAGTGGTGAAAGGGAACATACTTGCTTTGTTCCTAATCTTAGTGGAAAGTATCTAGTTTCTCACCATGAAGTATGGTGTAAACTGTAGGTCTTTTGTAGATTTTTTAAAAATCAAGTTTAGGAAGCTCCACTGTATTCATAGTTTGCTGAGAATTTTAATCATGAAACAGTGTTGGATTTTTGTCAGATTCTTTTTTTGCATGTATTGATATAGTCGTGTGATTTTTCCTCTTTACCTTGTTGACGCATTGGATTATAATAATTAATTTTTGAATATTGAACGAGACTTGCATACCTGGGATAAATCCCACATGATCATGATATATAATTCTTTTTATACATTGTTGGATTCAATTTGGTAATATTTTGTTGAGAATTTTTGCATCTGTGTTCATGTGAGATTTTGGTCTGTATATTTCTTTTCTTTAAATAATATCGTTGTCTGGTTTTAGTATTAGGGTAATGCTGGCCTCATAGAATGAGTTAGGAAGTATTCTTGCTGCTTCTATTTTCTAAAAGAGATTTAGAGAATTGATATGATTTCTTCTTTACATGTTTGGTAGAATTCACCAATGAACCAATCTGGGCCTGATGCTTTCTGTTTTGGAAAATTATTAATTATTCATTCAATTTCTTTTAGAGATACAGTCCTATTTACATTATATTATCTATATCTCATTGTGTGAGTTTTAGAGGATTGTATCTTTCAAGGAGTTGGTTCATATTATCTAGGCTATCAAATTTATGGCCATAGAGTTTTTCATAGTATTTCTTTATTAGTCTTTTAATATCCATGGGATCTGTAGTGGTGGCCCCACTTTTATTTCTGGTATTAGTAATTTGCCTCTTTTCTCTTTTTTTCTTAGTTAACCTGATTAGTAGGTTTCCAATTTTATTGATCTTCTCAAAGAACTAGCTTTTGGCTTTGTTGATTTTCTGTATCAATTTCTTGTTTGCACAATTCATTGATTTATGCTCTAGTTTTTATTCTTTTTTTCTGCTTACTTTGGATTTAATTTGCTTTTCTTTTTCTAGTTTCTTAAGGTGGAAGCTTAAATTACTGATTTTAGATTTTTCTTTTCTCCTTTTCTTTCTTTCTTTTTTTTTTTTTTTTTTTTTTTGAGATGGAGTCTCGCTCTGTCACCAGGCTGGAGTGCAGTGGCGCTATCTCGGCTTACTGCAACCTCCGACTTCCTGGTTCAAGCGATTCTCCTGCCTCAGTCTCCCAAGTAGCTGGGATTACAGGCATGCGCCACCATGCCTGGCTAGATTTTGTATTTTTAGTAGAGACAGGGTTTCACCATGTTGGCCAGGCTGGTTTCGAACTCCTGACCTCAGGTGATCCGCTCACCTTGGCCTCCCAAAGTGCTGGGATTACAGGCGTGAGCCACTGTGCCTGGCCTCTTCTTTTCAAAATGTATGCACTTGATGCTATAAATTTTCCTCTAAAGATTACTTTTGGCCAGGTGCAATGGCTCACACCTGTAATCCCAGTGCTTTGGGAGGACAAGGTGGGAGGACCACTTGAGGACAGGAGTTCAAGACTGACCTGGGAAACATAGCAAAATCCTGTTTCTAGAAACAAACAAACAAACAAAAAACATCGCGGGGCATGGTGGTGCATGCCTGTAGTCTTTTCTACTCAGGAGGCTGAGGCGGGAGGATCATTTGAGCCTAGGAGTTCAAGGCTGCAGTGGGCTATGATTGTGTCACTGCACTCCAGCCTGCGTGACAGAGTGAGACCTTGTCCCTAAAAAATAAATAAATAATAAAGACTACCTTTGCTGCATTCTATAAATTTTGATAAGTTGTATTTTCATTTAGTTCAAAATATTTTAAAATTTCCCTTGACATTTTTTCTTTTGTCTGTGTGTCATTTAGAAGTGTGGTGTTTCCATGTATTTTGGGCTTTTCCAGCTATCTTTCTGTTATTGATTTCTAGTTTAATTCTACTGCGGTCTGAGAGCGTACTTTGTATGATTACTATATTTTAAATGTATCAGGGTGTTTTTATGGCCCAAAATATGGTCTATCTTACTGACTGTTCCATGTGAGCTTGAGAAGAAAATATATTCTGCTGTTGTTGGATGAAGTAGTCTATAGATGTCCATTAGAGCCAGTTGATTGATGAAGCTGTTGAGTTCAATCATGTCCTTACTGATTTTCTGCCTGCTAGATCTGTCCATTTCTGATAGAGTTGTGTTGAAGTCACCAACAATGATAGTGGAGTCATCTTTTTATCCTTACAGTTCCATCAGGTTTTGCTTCACATATTTTGGTGCTCTGTGTTAGGTATGTACATGTTTAGAACTGCATGTCATCTTAGAAAATTGACCCTTTTATTCTTATGTAATGCTCTTCTTTATTCCTGATAATTTCCCTGGTTGTAAAATCTGTTTTTTTTTTTTGCTGATATCAATATAGTTACTCCTGGGTGGGTGCAGTGGCTCCCACATGTAATTACAGCACTTCAGGAGGCCCAGGTGGGAGAATCACTTGAGCCTAGGAGTTCAAGACCAGCTTGGGCACCATAGCAACACCGTGTCTCTACTATATGTAGCTGGGCCTGGTGGCTTACACCTGTAATTCCAGCACCTTAGGAGGCTGAAGTGGGAGGAATGCTTGAATCTAGGAGTTTGAGACCAGCCTAGGGAGCATAGCAAGACCCCATCTCTACAAAAAATAAAAAAAATTAGCCAGCCATGGTGGCACATGCCTGTAGTCCCATCTACTTGGGAGACTGAGCCTGGAAGGTAGAGGCTGCAGTGAGCCATGATTGTGCTACTGCATTCCAGCCTGGGTGACAGAGTGAGGCCCTGTCTGAACAACTACATACACACACACACACACACACATACACATATACATACATATATACATACAGTTACTCCAGCTTTATTTTAATTATTGTTAGCATGGTACATCTTTCTCCATCCATTTACTTTTTAAAATTATGGTAAAACAAAATTATGCGTAACATATAATTTACCGTTAAAGAATCCATTCTTTATCCCTGAAAGAAATAATCATGGCTAACATTTATTGAGCATTTTACTATGCACCAGACTATGCATTGTTTTTTGACTTTTCCAAAAGCTCTAAGAAATACTATTATCATCTCCATTTACAGATGAGGAGTTTTCTCAGGATCACACAATTAATAAATGGTAGAGTCCAGAAATGGACAAAGAATGGTCAATTGCAAATTATTGATCCTAAAACGATTGTTTTCTCTAATTAATGGAGACAGTTCACTTATATGTATTTTGATTTGGCTAATCAAAATTATTCTTTTTATTTATTTTTAATTTTTAAATTGTGCCATATATACATAAAAATTTTACTATTTTAACCATTTCTAAGGATACAATTCAGTAACATTATGTATGTTCACATTGTTGTGCTACCATCACCACCATCATTGTCCGGAATTTTTTCATCTTCCCCAACTGAAACTCTGTACCCACTAAAAACTGACTTCTCCTTCTCTCCTCACTCCAGCAACCTCTGTTCTACTTTCTCTCTATGAATTTGTCTATTCTAGGTATCCCATATAAGGAGAATCATGTGATATTTGTGTCTTTTGTGACTGGCTTATTTCACTTAGCATAATGTCCTCAAGATATGTCTATGTTGTAGACATAATTTCCTTCCTTTTCAAGGCTGAATAATATTCATTGTATATATAGACCACACTTTATTTATCCATTCTTCTGTCAATGGACATTTGAGTTGCTTCTACTTTTGACTATTGTGAATAATGCTGCTATGAATATTGTATACAAGTATCTGTTTGAGTCCCTGCTTTACATTTTTTTTGGATCCACCTTGGAGTGGAATTGCTGGATCATATGGTAATTCTATGTTTAACTTTCTGAGGAGCTGCCAAACTGTTTTCACAGTGGCTGCAACATTTTACATTCCCACCAGCAATGCACAAGGGTTCCAAGTCCTCTACACCCTCACCAACACTTGTTATTTTCAGGCTTTTTTTAATTAAAAAAAATTTATGATAGTCATCTTAATGGATGTGAAGTGGTATCTCATTACGGTTTTGATTTGATTTCTCTCATGGCTAGTGATGTTGAACATATTTTCAACATCTCTTGTTTGTCATTTGCATATCTTCTTTGGAGAAATATCTATTCAAGTTCTTTGCTCATTTCTTGAATTGGCTTGTTTGTTTCTTTGTTATTGACGTTTAGTAGTTCTCCTATATTTATCCATCATCAGATAGGTGAATTGCAAATAGTTTATCCAATTCCGTGGGTTGTCTTTTCACTCTCCTGATAGTGTCCTTTGATGCACAAAAATTTTGTATTTTGGTAAGTCCAATTAATTTTTTCTTTTGTTGCCTGCACTTTTGGTGTCATATCCAAGAAATCATTGCCAAATCCAATGTTATGAAGATTTCCACCTATGTTTTCTTCTAAGTGTTTTATAATTTTAGCCTTCAATTTAGGTCTTTGATTCATTTTGAGTTATTGTTTGTATATTGTGTAAGATAAGGATCCAACTTCATTGTTTTGCATGTGGGTATCCCAGTTTCCCCAGCACCACTTGTTGAAAAGACTGTCCTTTCTCCATTGAATAACACTTGAAACGTTTGTTGAAAATCAATATATGGGAGAATTTATTTCTGGGCACTCTATTTTATTCCATTAGTCTCTGTGTCTGTCCTTATGCCGGTGTCAGACCATTTTGATTATTATAGTTTTGTATTCAGGTTGGATTTTTTGTTTTGTTTTGTTTTTGAGATGGAGTCTCACTCTGTCACCCCGGCTGGAGCGCAGTGGCATGATCTCAGCACACTGCAACCTCCACCTTCTGGGTTCAAGTGATTCTCCTGCCTCAGCCTCCTGAGTAGCTGGAATTACAGGTGTGCACCACCATGCCTGGCTAATTTTTGTATTTTTAATAGAGACAGGGTTTGGCCATGTTGGCCAGGCTAGTCTTGAACTCCTGACCTCAAGTGACCCACACTCCCTGGCCTCCCAAAGTGCTGGGATTACAGGCGTGAGGCACTGCATCCAGCCAGTTTTATATTAAGTTTTGAAATCAGGAAATGTGAGTCCCCCAACTTTGTTTTTCTTTTCCAAGATTATTTTGACCATTTTTTGTCCCTGGAGATTCCATATCAATTTTAAGATGGGTTTTTTCCCTGCAAAAAAGCCATTGGGATTTTGATAGGGATTTCACTTGAATCTGTAGATAACTTTGAGTAGTATCCATGCCTTTACTCTTCACTTATTTGTGTCTTCATATTTAAATAGGTTTCTTGTAGATGACATATAGTTTGGTCTTGTTTTTTGATCCAATAAGACAATCTCTGTCTTTTAATTTGTGTATATAGACCCATTGACATTTAAAGTGATTGTTGATATAGTTGGATTGATAGCTACCATATTTGTTTCTGTTTTTTATTTTTCCCTATTTTGTTTCTTTTTTTGTCTTCCACTCTTTTTATGCTTTCTGTGGTTTAATTGAGCATTTTATATAATTCCATTTTCTCTCCTCTCTTGCTTCTCTTAGCATTCCTCCTCCTCTTCCTCTTCTTCTTTTCTCTCTCTTTCTCTTTCTCTTCCGTGGTTGTCCTAGATTTGCCATATACCTATATACATTTATAACTAACCTAAGTCCACTCTCAAATAATGCTACACCATTTCACAGGTAGTGAAGTAATGCAAATACCTTATAGGTTATAGCAGAGTATTTCTAATTCCTCTCTCCTATCCCTGATACTGTTGCTTTCTTTCACTTATCCATAAGTGATAATTACCCAAAACACTGTTGGTATCATTATTTTGAACAAATTGTTATCTATTAGATCAATGAATAATTGGAAAAAAGATTTCATATTACCTTCACTTATTTCTTCTCTAAGTCTCTTCCTTTTTTTATGTAGATCTACGTTTCTGAGCTATGTCATTTTCCTTCTTTCTGAATAATTTCTTGTAACATTTCTTACAAGGCAGGTATACTGGTGACCAATTGCCTCAATTTTTGTTTGAGAACATCTTTGTTTCTCCTTTATTTTTGATGGATAATTTCCCTGGATACAGAATTCTAGGTCGGTGGTTCATTTCTTTCAACACTTTAGATATTTTACTCCACTCTCTTCTTGTGAGCTTGAGAAGTCTGATATAATGCTTCTTTGCCCCTTAACAGGGGAGGTGTTTTTTGCTTCTGGGTTATTTCAAGATTTTCTATTTGATTTTCTGCAGTTTGAATGTGATATGACCCAATATACACTTTGGGGTATTTCTTCTCCTTGGAATTCTCTGAGCATCCTGGATTTGTGGTTTGGTGCCTGGCTTCAATTTTGGAAAGTCTCAGTCAACGTTACTTCAAATATTTCTTCTGCTTTTCCTCTTTCTTCTCCTTCTGATATTTCCATTACATGTGTTTATATCTTTTGTAATTTTTCCATAGTTCTTGGATTATTTTGTTTTGTCTTTTTCATTCTTTTTTGTCTTTGCATTTTAGTTTTAGAAGTTCCTATTGATATGTTTTCAAACTCACTGGTTGGTTCTTTAGCTGTGTCTAGTCTGCATCAAAGACATTCTTTATTTCTGTTACAGCATTTTTGATTTATAGCATTTTAACTTCCATCTCTTTACTTACATCACCCACCTGTTCTTGTATGTTGTCCACTTCTCCCATTAGAGCCTTTAGCGTGGGAATTACAGTTGTTTTAAATTTCCAGTTTGATAGTTCCCAAAAGCTTTGCCATATCTGAGTCTGGTTCTGGTGCATGCTCTGTATCTTCAGACTATTTTTTTCTGTCTTTTTATATGCCTTGTAGTTTTTTATTGAAAGCTGGACATGATGTACTGGGTAAAAGCGATGTGGTGAACAGGACTTCAGTAATGTGACAGCAGGATGTTGAGGGAGAGGAAGCATTCTGTACTCCTATAATTAGGCCTCAGTATTTTAGCGAGCCTGTGCCTGCCCCTGTGCTGTGACCTTCACAAGTGCTTCTCAGTCTCTCCCTTCCACCCGCTTATGTACTACAGGATGGCTGGAGGGGGCTGGAGTTGGGTATTTCCCTTCCCCAAGATAGGTTTGGCTCTGATAAAGCCCCAGTAGGTTGGGCTGTAGTAAGATAATTTCTCCTGAGGGCAGGCTTTGTTAAGAAGAACAGAATGCTCTGGCGTATTTCAAAATGAATATTTTTCTCCTCCCCCTGCCAGAAGCCCTGGGGAGTTTTCCTCCAGTCTTCGCTGTGAGAACCTGGTAGGGCTCCTGGAGGTAGAACTTACAAAAGTGTGGGTGCGCCCTGCTAAGGCTAGGCACCCTGGAATTCTTAATTCTCAGACTTGTCCACACTGAGCATCTGGCAATTCGGCAATTACAGTTTAGGTTTTCCTACCCCAGCACTGGTTCCATGGAGGTTTCTGCTCTGGTAAGTTGTGATTCTGCACACTTGATTTTAACCAAAGGCTGAGAAGTGATGGTAGGTTGTAATTCTATCTGCCAATTTTAGAGGCAGCAGTTTTCCTGCAACCTCAGTTCTCTGACGGATCTAAGAAGAGTTGTTGATTTTCAGTTTGTTTAGCTTTTTGTCTGTAAGGACAGGAGTGATGACTTCCAAGCTTCTCACATGCTAGACCAATGTTTTAAGCTTTGCTTTTTAAATTTTTTAGGTTTTTTTTTTTTCACATTTTAGGTATTTTTAAAAAATCTACCCAGAAGTTATTTTTCAGTGTGATTTGAGGTAGGCACCTGTTATTCTAACACATCAACCCTGTGTAATATGTATCATCAAATCCATTTTGCAGACCAGCGCTAAGTTATAAGTCCAGAATTCACCCCAGGTCTTCCTGATTCAAACCTCCCATCTTTCTAATCTCTCCTTGGCTTTTCTGAATCCAGAATTGTGGGCCTTGATTGTCTTTCCTTGACTTTCCACATCCCAGGTGGGACAGAAAGTGCAGCGCCAGCTGGGAAGGATACACCATCAGCGTCTGTCAGTCCCCATGTGTATCTGACTCTGCTGTTTCCTGGGACCCAGCTGACCTTTTGTTGGGAGGGGTGGGTGCACTGCTTTAGTGTCCTGGGAGGGTCCTGTTTGGTCTTAGAGAGGCCAGCACCCCCATAGAATTGCCATACAAACATACACCAGCCTATATATGGCCAAGCCATGGCCAGGGCACCAAGGTGGTGAGGGTGCTGGCCTGGGTGCACTTTGGGGAGATGAGGAGCAGAGGGCCAGGAGATGGGACTTGTACAAATCAGGAGGGATTGACTCCAGGGCCAGGAGGTAACCTGTTGACTCATAGATCTTTCTAAATCACAAATAGAGATCTCATGATGTGCATCCGCAGTCTCCTTCTGGTGCTCAGTGCAGACATTGCCAATCAATCACAGGGCACATGCAGCCAAGCCCCAGCGCTCCCACCATCCCTGGGCAAGCACTGCCCAGTGCCTTCTGCATGCCTGTTCTGGGCTGGTCACTGGGACAGAGAGGGAGCAATCAGTGCCTGGGGACCAACTGTCTGTTCCGTAGCCCTTTTGCTACCTGTGCGTGCCACCTCTGAGGCCACCCATCAGCAGCATGCATCCCAGGATGCCTGTGTCCTTGTCCTGCCTCCTGTTGCACCCCTTCCGTCGGTCCTGTGATACACAGACAGGGGCATCTGATGTGGTCCCTTGGGGTTGAGGACTTTGGCGAGGGCAGGGAGGACCCAAGAAGAGAGGCAGAGACTGGGGGGTTCCTTCCTTGGAGAGGGGTCAGCCAAGTGTGTGGGATGCTGGGCGGGAAGAGGGAGAAGTGGCTTTCCTGAGGATGTGTGGAGACTTGGGAGCCAGCCGGACCCCACCCGACCCCAGATTGCTGCCCACTGCCTTGCTGCCGTTGGCTTTCTTGCCTTGAGCTCTCCAGCATGACCCAGAGGGTCCTAGCTGTAGCAGTTCCTGGCAGTGGGTCTGGGCAGTGTGAGACGTGAGGCCCCTGAGGCTGAAATTGAACACAGTGTCACAGAAACAAGTCAAAAATCACACTGTTCTCCTATCCTGTACAGCCGGGTTCCTCAACCCTCAGGCCACGGATCAGTACTGTTAGGAACTGGGCTGCACAGCAGGAGATGAGCCATGGGCAAGCCAGCATTACAGCCTGAGCTCTGCCTCCTGTCAGATCAGCTGAGGTGTCAGATTCTCATAGGAGCGCGAACCCTATTGTGAACTGCGCAAGCGAGGGATCTAGGTTGCGTGCTCCTTAAAATAATCTAACTAATGCCTGATGATCTTAGGTGAAACAGTTTCGTTCTATTCAAACTATTTTCCCCTAGCCCTCGCCCCAGTCTGTGGAAAAATTGCCTTCCATAAAACCAGTCCCTGGTGCCAAAAAGGCTGGGGACCACTGCTATACAGGATTGTCAACATATGGGAGGAAAACCTGTACAAACTCGATCTGGCTGTCTAGAAGTGACGACGACCAAGTTAGCCCATGTGAAAATGTGGAAGCGCTCCCATGCATCACCATTCACCTGTGAACCTCACCAAGGCATATGGGGGATTTTGTCATGAGCTTATTTGGTTAAGAAATGGCCTGTGCTCTGCTCATAGCATTGTCAAAAATGTGAAGAAAATGGTATCTCTGAATATACTTTCCTGGCTTGACCAGAGGGTGAGCCGGCACTCAGTATCTGGGAGGAAATTTAGCAGAACGGTGACCGGGGACCTGGCAGGTTTGAGGCTTTGATGCACTGAAGCGAGTGGCTTCCTGCACGCGTGGGTGGGAAGGAACCTGCCCCTGGGAGAGGGGTTCTAATGGGAGGGGCATGTGGTCCCCAGGAGGCCGAGGGGGACAGCCACACCACTCTGCTGAGAGGGGCAGAGAGCAGAGGGTGCTCTGCTGGGGTTTTCTCGTTCTGAGATGCACCCACAAAGACCCCAGGGCAGTGGCTGCTGCTGTGGGGTGGAGCCGTCAAGTTTGGGTGTATCCTTGGATGAGCTTGTGGACATCAGGTAGATGGACAAGAGAGGTTTCTGCCTGGCTCTTACCGTGTGTTTCTTTGTTAATGGGTTCATTTCATCAGAAGCATCTCTTGTGGCTTCAGTAGATCACACAGGGTTTCAGAAAGGGGCCAGTGTTGAGTCCTAAGAATAGAAGTCCCTTCTCCTTCCACTCCTGGCCCTCCAGAGCCTTTTTGAATAAAGATTTCTATGGTCAAATAGGTTAAGAAAAGGATGCACCTCATACTCCCTTCTTGGAGATTCACAATACAGATGATCCCGTTCAAGGCCCTGAGAAGTCCTGCAGTTAAAGAAAGGAAGGACGGAAACACTGTCCAACCTACTGGTTCCCAAACTTCTTTTCTCACAGAACCCCTTTGCACCTAGCATCTGTTAAAATCCTATGAAGCTTATGTTTGAGGAGTGTGATTTGGGAAGTGTTTGCCTGCTGCAGCTGCACACAGTGGCAGATTCCACGAGGCAGACCTGGACTCAGCATGCATCCTGGGCTGAACTGCATCCCCCAGAATTCATGTATGTGGAAGCCCAGTCCTCAAAATGTGACTGTATTTGGAAATAGGATAGTAGCAGATGTAATTAGTCAAGTTAGGATGAGGTCATATTGGAGATACGACTGGCGTTCTTATAAAACGGGTGTTCTTGGACACAGAGACACACGCAGAGAGAATACCATGTAACTGTGAAGGCAGAGATTGGGGTGATGCATCTAGAAGCCAACTAGCACCAAGGATTGCAGGCAGCACCAGAATCCAGGAGAGAGGTATGGAACAGATTCTCCCTCCCAGCCCTAGGAAGGAACCAGCCCTAATCTCTGCCTTCTGGCCACCAGAACTGTAAGAAAATAAATATCTGTTGTTTAAACCGCTTTATTGGTGGTACTTTGTTGCAGCAGCCTGAGCAGACTCATAAAGCATGGATAAGTTAGGACTTCAGCTCTCATTGAGCTCTGAAGCTGGGGTTGGGGAGCCCTCGGGCCAAAGCAGGAAAGAGCTTTGGGAACTCTCTCTGGGGCTGTATGAGCCACCCAGATTCCAAGTTTGGAAGAATGGTTTTCCATTGCTGCTGACGTGAATTGTGCCTTTGGAAGTGAACGCTACTGAAATAACTGAAACAGTCATGGCAGGCCGTTTTTGAGAAGGGAAGTTGGAGACCTCCTAAACGCTTGCTAATGGAGGAAGCACCCAGCTATCAGTGGTGCGTCAACTTGAGGGAATGTTCTTTCCTATAAGTGAGTATATGGTCTTGGTCAAAATGTGGGACTCGTGTGTGAAGTGATGTTAAATACAAAAGTCAAACACAAAACAGGAACTCCCATGCTGATAAGGCACATGCTTGGATACCGGCTCAGGCCACAGCGAGTTTGGGTGCTCACAAGCAGAAGTGAGTGTGTTCAGCTGCTTGTCTCCAGTAGGGTCACCTCGGATCTAGTTTTTAGAACCCAGGATGCCTGGGCCCTGAGCAGGAGTGGATGACACAGCCCTGGGAGCTTGGCTTGCACCTGCCTGGGGGACGTCTTGCCAGTGGGGGGGTAGGATGGCCACCCACCTCCCTGTGGGATGTTACTCTGGGCCTAGGGACTCCAGCTCCTGCCTGGCTGGGCACCTGCTTGTCCAAAACTCCTCAGGAGCCCAAACACTCTCCCTCCTTGCCGGAACCCCAGGGCCAGAGAGGCTGGGGAGGAGTAAATACCATGCAGGCATCCACAGGACAGTATCCATGAGCAAAGAAGTATGCAACTGTCAGATCACACTGTTGAGGCTTCATTAACAGCACGGGGGACATAGTGAGAGGAGAAAGTGGAAAGTGGCCACAACAGCCTCCTAATTGTGTAAGAAGACACCTCCTCATGGTGCAGAGCTGCACACTTGCACACATACAAACATCGATGGGCTCTAGTGACGGTGTTGTGGGTTATGGAGGCAACGTCAGCACATTCTGTAGACCCTCTTGTTTACTCCATAGCAAACATTGTAAACGTAACAATAATACAAACATACATTCCATCTACTGTGAATGTGAGTTATGTTTTTGTATTATCATAAGCAGAAGAATACACAAAAGAAAAAACCCACAACAACCTCAGCACTCTGTTCATATAAAAGTTACTGTTTCCACCAAACTGCTTAGGTCAAGATTAGAATATAAAAGGACCTCCCCCTCTGGCACCCCCAAAAGCTCATTTTAATCAAAGGTAGGAACTGTGTTTTTAAGCAACACACAAATAAATACCAATTTGATTTAGTTTCACCCACACAGGAAAAACACAAAGGTCCGCATAAGGTCAGCGGACTTGTGCCTGCTGGAATGTCCCCAGCCCCTAGCCCAGGCCTCCTCATGGAGCCCACCTGGGGCCAGCCAGGCAAGAAAGGACGTAGGTGGCCTGAGGCTGGTTTCAGAACAACCATTTATTAATTTACAGCAGGAAATAAAGCTGTCGGCCTGAGAGTGCTTCTGTGGCCAACCCAGACTCTTCCAGAAAGACCTGCTCTGGAGGACCTGCGGGGGGAGGGGGCTGTGCTTGCTACTGGGGAGACAGCGCCTGGCCCATGTGGGGAGCATCACATGCAAAACCTGGATGGAAATTTCGATTTACAAAACAGGTCAGCCAGGCTTGGATCTTTTGCTTTTACTCAAGGCTCCTCAGCTTATTTCTAAAATTCTAAAATTTAAGAACTTCCTGGAATTGCGTGTGGCCTTGCTGTAGATTGAAGGGGTCCCATGGCCCTGGGCTGTCACTGTTGTTGGGAATCCGAGGGGGTGTTTCCAGCCCATTCTGCAACGTCTGAGTGAGGAGAGTGCACGTGTGTGTGTGCGTGTGTGTGCGCACGCCTGTGAACTGCAACCGACCAGCGAGGCTCAGTTGATGGGCTGATCATCAGGGCTGATGCAGGCAGCCCTGGCTCGGGTGGCACAGGCCCCAGCACTTGGGGAGGAAACTGGATGGTGTGGACATGGGCTGCAGGAGGCACAGAGAGGAACAGGGAGAGAAGCTGCTGCCTCCGAAATTTCCACTAAGGGAATGGAATCCAAGCGTTGAGTGGGCTGCCGCAGAGGCTGCTTTGATCCTGCGTGGCCCAGCGCTGCCCTGCGGGAGCTCAGCAGCCTGTCGTGGGGATCACATGCACGAAGCAGCCCCGGGCGCCTGGGTCCCTGCCTATGCCATCTTGGGAGCAGAGTCACACTGCCAGCTCTTTCTGGATGCCGGATACTGTGTTGTGGCTGGTACCTGTGTCACCTCATTCTGCATAAGGGGACAATCACTGCCCTCTTACTGATGGAAGTCACCAGCCCTTGTGAGGTGGCTGGGGAGGGCACCTGAGCCCTGGGGAGAGCACCTGAGCAAGGTCTGCGTGACCACACGGGATAGGCTGTGGGGATGCAGGGTCTGACCTTCCCTCCCTGGTGTCATTACCAAGTGTCTTAACTGGCACCCCAAGAACCGGTAATCATGGTAACCTTCAGTCTTCACCAGTGAAGGTGAGGCATGAGAGGGCCCTAGAAGGGCTGTTGTGTGGTCCTGCTGGGGGCAAGGCGAAATTTCCTTCCTGCTCTCTGGGCCCTCCCACAAACTCCAGCCATGCTGCTCAGGGACACACCTCCTCCCAGCTCTCTGGGGAGAGGTGTGGGCAGCTGGGGAGGGCCGCAGTGCGACCAGCATGACCTAGTGGAGAGCAGGGCAGGCCACAGAGCCCCCTGCAGTGGGGAGCTCCGTGGGGGTTGGTGGGAGCCACAGATAGTCAGCAGCAGGTGGCCGGTTGCAAGTGGGGACTGGAAGGAAGAGGCAGGCACGAGGGTCGGGGAGCAGCTCAGAGCTGGGAAAGCCGGGGCCTGGACCAGCAGTCTGTTGTGGAGCCAGAGAAGCCATAGACTGGATGTGAGGAGGAGACAGAGGCGGGTGGGGCATCCTGCAGACAATGACGCTTCCTGCCGCCTCGGCCTGTGAAGCTCCGGGAGCCCACAGGATGCCTGTGAAACACTGACTGCCCTGGGTGGCCACAGTCAGGGGAGCTACACTCAGCACCTCTCCTCACAGGTGGCCTTCACCCCATTATCGCGCGAGGAGGCTGAGCCCCCCTGCAATGAAGGAGGTGCCCGAGCAGGTGCAGTCATAGAAACAGGCTATGTAGTTCCGGGGCTCCATTCCCACCCAGAATTAATTCTTCCCCTTCTCTCTCAGGACAAGTTTCCCTGGTACTGTTGATCCCACTGTAAATGAGACAGTGTTCAGAGCCTTCCACAAAGCAAGGACTCAAAGAGTATTTTCTTGTTTTAATTAGCTTTATTTGATTTTAAAAGCCCCATGATATGCTTGGTGCCTGGGGGCCTCGTGATCTGAACAGGTTATTCAAAATCGCTTTCAGCCCGGCTCAGTAGCATTCATCCCATGCAGGCCATCGTGCAGGCAACCTTGATGTTCAGATGCAGTTTGCAGCCCACAGGAACATCGACCTGGGATCCCATAGGAGCACCTCTTCCAGCTTTTTCCTGCCTTTGCCCCAACCTGCTGTGCCCTTGCAGCTGCCTGGGGTGGGCCACACCCCAGGGGCAGGCGTGTGATCAGTCTGTGCACCTGCAGTCCCATCCAAGGCATTCTTTGCTGAGCCCAAGGACCATGCTGCCACCTGCTAGGCCCGCCCGTGCTTCTGGATAAGAAGACGGGGCTTCAAGCCTCTCTGTGTACTGGTGGGGAGATGGGGAGCCTAAGCCCCAGGACTTGTTTACTTGGGGTACCCCCTGGCTCTGACCAGGGCCTTGTGGCCTCAGTGTAGCACAGACGCATCTACCCACAGGCCTTGGAAGTCTTGGTGGTTCTCCCCTCCTGCTGGGACGCTCTAGGGGCCAGTCTTCCTATACTGCTGGGCTGGACAAGCCCTGAGGCCCATGCTCCACAGCCCACTGTGTTGCTTGTAGGTCAGTTCTTGCTCCTATATCACAGCCCAGGCACTGTGCCTGATACCTAGGTCCAGAGTATAGGGCACTCTGCCCATAGAGAGCCACTGGAAGGGGGAGTGGAAAAAGTGAACAGGTAGATAATTAAGTAAACTAACCTAAGGAACGTGGGAGGTGCAATAGCTAAAGACCAAGCTGACTTTCTGTGTGAGCTGGGAAAGCGGGGAGCTGTTTGCATTGGATCTTGAAGGACGCATAGGAGTTTGCCCTTGGCAGCAGGGACAGGCTTACGATACAGATCCAGGCTCTTTGTCAGTGTTGTCTCTCAATGTTTATAAACTCTGGCGGGCAAGCACTGAGTCGCAAGGGAGGATGGTGATGGTGCTGGCTTCTTTGCTCTTGGAGAAGTCAGAGATGTTGGGGCCCCAGCCATGGCCTGCATGGCTCATGCTAAACGTGTTTGTGGCCACTTCTCAAGAGGGCTGACACTTCCAAGCGGGCTTCCCATGACAGATTGCCGTCTGGCAAGTGGCAGAACCACCAGGAAGGGGAGAAGGCAGAGGTAGGTCTGCAGCTGCCAGCCCAAGTCCCTGGGGAGATGGCAGGATGGGTGCGGGTGGACAGCCACTATGGGGAGGAGCCCCTTTCAGGGTGCTCTTTAGGGGAAGTGGTGAGTAAAGCAGGCAGATAACTGGGGTGGGAGACTTACGGATACATTCCTTAAGTCCCTCAGAGGAGAGAGGAGAGGGAGAGATTGGGGGCAGTGATGACATTGGGACTCAGAGATTTGGGGCTACAGTGAGGGACAGAAGGTGTGGGAGAGGCAGAGGCCAGGAGCGGGGCACAGGGAGCAGTGGTGTCTTTGGGAGCCAGCTCTCCTGTGCCTTCCCCCAGCTGGCCACTTTCTCCCTCTGGGGGCATCCGAGTCGCTGGGAAAGGGGACCCTGTCCTCTCTTCTTGAGGGTGCCCTCCACCTCACCTGCAGGCCTGTGTCCAAGAGCAGGGCCTTCTTCACCCCGGGCCCTTCCTGCTGAGTGTCTGCTGGGTGTCTGGCACTGTGCCTGCCACCTCCTATGTCACTACAGCTGTGCAGCCTGGTGCTCCCACCCCATGCTCATCCCGAGGCCCCCAGCCATGCCTTCCTCCTTCCTCAGTGATGCTGCCTGGCCTTGGCACCCTGGCTCTGGCAGTCTTACCTGTGTTCCCTGCCCCTGCCTTCCCCGATTGCTGACTGTTCCGACCCAGGCTGATGGTGCAGGGGTGGCTCTGGAGCCTTCTGCAGAGGAGAAAGGAGCTGCCTGACCCAGGGAAGGGAGAGGGATCAACTGGAGGAAGCCCTTGACCCACCCGCCTGCGGTCAGGCTCTTGGTGATATGGTGCATGGATGTCGTGTGCTGGGGAACAGCTGTGGCTTGCCGCCCTCTGCTCCTGTACCTGTCTGAGTCTGGCCAGCAGCTGGGAACCTGCTGTGCTGGTGGGAAGCTGCGCTTGGGTCTCTTCCCTGCTCCAGGGATGGGCTCACCACAGCGGTGCCATACAGGCATCATCAGCTTGGCATAGATGTGCGGTCTGTTGAACTTCCCACTGAGGGTCAGCCCTGCAGTGTGTGGTCGGATCCTGGTGCAGGGAGGCCCAGACTCCCTGCTCCCTTCAGGGCCTGGTCCAGAACACTCAGTGGAGGCCTGCCAGGTCAGCCCTGTGGCCGCTGAGCCCTCTAGGGGTCAGAGCGCGACAGATGGTAGCTCAGGACTCGTTTCAGGAAGCTCTCACCTCTCCTGAGCAAGAAGTCCGGCAAACAGCCACACAGTGGCCCCGGAAGGCCCTTCTGCTCAGTCATATGAATGGGGAAACTGGGGCTCAGAGAGCTGTGTCACCCCATCTAACCAGGATTGAAGCCAGACCAGGCAAAAAGCCCATGGTCTTTGCCCTCACCTCAGTCTCCCAAGTTAATATCATATGTTAGAAATAATAATCCTTTCTTTATATTTTTCTTTAAAAACATTTTGAGAACGTAACCGATGCACATGGTGAAAAAATCAAGCAGAGCAAGAGAATGCGGAGTGAACAGTGAGCACCTCGCCACGCCCCCCCCGCCGCGCCCCCACACCGCTTCCCCCACCATGCCCCGCCCCCTCCGCCATGCCTCCCCCGCGCCGCATCTCCCCCCACATCTCCTGAGGCAGCCCCTGTCCCTGTTCACGGGTTGACTTTAAAAAGCGAAGACGCAGCTCAGCGGCCGCCCAAGCACAATGACTGCTCATGAGACCTGAGTCGTTAAGAAAATGTTCAGTTAGATTTAGTGTAATTATTTATCTTTCCAAGGAATTGAACAGTACTCTTTTACAAAGATTTGTCTCCACAAAGGACTGTAGATAAAACGGTGTTCGTATGTAAGACGCTCCTCTTCTACCATGCAGAGCCCTTGGCCTGGACTCCCATGTGGGTTTCTCAGGCTGTCCAGGCCGAGGAAGCTTTCTGGGAGGAGAGGCTGTTCCTTTAAGGGGGAGGCTGGGCACTTGGCAGGTGCAGACACAGGAGGGCCGTGCGTGCTCGGGTTTGCACGGGTGGGTGCCTACCTGGTGGTGGGCTTCCTCCAAGCCCCCCTTTCTCCCAGCCCCAGCCTGAGAGCATCCTCTGGCCCTTTTGTCTGGACTCAGACCCTTCATGTGACATTTCTTGACCAGGCCCCTTGCCTCACGTGTGCTGTTCTTAGAAAATGATCTGAAATCAAATTAAATCAACCGTGGTGACTAGTCAGATTCTGCGGGGCCTCCTGATGGGCACCGGCCCCTTCCCCTCCTGCCTCATAGACTCTGTGGCTCCCATTGGGTGGCACTGACTCCCTCAGGGCGCCCTGAAGCCGGGGCAGGAGCTCCTCCGCAGGCCAGACTTTGTGGGGTACGTTCATGGCCTCTTCTCGATGGCCTCAGCAGCCTTAACCCGATTCCTTCCTTGTGTCTCTTGGGCTGTAGACCGTGGTTGATGCTGGTCAGCTCCCTCTGTCCCCCGTCCCTCCTTCCCTCTCCCTACCCCCAGGCTGTCAGTTTGTGAATGTCCCTTCGCCCCTACGCTGGGCCTCCATGGCCTCTGTGATGACACATGGACAGTGGAGGCTCTCAGGACCCTCTCCTTCAGCTTTGCAGTTTAATGATGTGATGTTTCTCTCTCCCTACAAAACCTTCCATGAGTCCCCGTGTCCGACCACACAAATCCCAATATAACTGCCCTCTGGAGCTGGGCCTTCTAGACAACGCCAGCTTCATTTGCCTCTGGGGAAGACTCAGCAGGGCCTCATGGACATGGTACAGAGCCCCCGAGGATGCCTGCTGAGAGGCCTGTGGACGTGGACTCTTGGTCCAGCCGACCCACAAGGATACAGGCCTGTAGGTCACACAGGAGCTGGACGGGGCCCCTCCGCCGCCCTCCGGAGGGCCTGACTGATCCTCCTCCTCTGCACAGCCCCCCAGGGCGTGCCATCTGCCAGGGCTCTGCCAGCCGTCGGGAAGCCAGCCTCTGTTCTGCTGGTGTTGAGTGGGGCCAGCTGAGAGTGGCTTGTGAGGGGCACCCACTTCCTCACAGTTTCTGACTCACAGCCATCTGCCCGAGGCCGGGCCGGTGGCTGAATGCTTAATGGGGAGTGTTTATGGGGAGATTAATCGGCTCTCTCTCTTTCTCCTTGTCTGTCTCTGTCTCTGTCTCTCGCTCCCCCATTTTCCTCCCCAGGGGGGCTTTCTCTGTGGTCCGACGCTGTGTCAAGCTCTGCACCGGCCATGAGTATGCAGCCAAGATCATCAACACCAAGAAGCTCTCAGCCAGAGGTAGGGCATGGGGAGTGTCCTGCGCAGCTGCTGTCAGGCTGGGGCAGGGGCTTTGGAGGCCGTGCCCTGTGGACTGGGCAGCAGGCCCCTCCCAGTCTTGGCCAGCACTTGGCCCACCTGGCCTGTGGCTCCACACACAGATGCAGTGGGGTTCCTGGAGTGGAGGCTCTGGCAGAGGGAGGCACAGGAGTGTTGGGGACTTGAGGGCACCTCTGGCCTGGTGGGGCCCAGGCTGGTGGGGGTGCCGAGGGACTCTCAGACCCCTGGATGCATGTTTGTGCTCTGGTTAGGTTGTTCTCAGGACCCCCTTTCACCTCCCCTTCCCAAGTGTATTGGGGTCTCTGCCCCAAGAGCTGGAGGAGGAGAGGTACAAGGTGGCCAGGCCGCCATGGTGGTTGGGTGGTGTCATCTGCCCTGAGAGCCATGGGCCAGATGAGAGCTCAGTGACAAAGTTTTGGGTGACCGGGCAGTGCTGCGGTTGGCCGTCTGCCTTCTGACAGCAGAGTCCTGGCATCGTGGCCGACTGGGAGGTGACCCGGCAGTTTCTTAACTAACAGAGCCCAAGTCTTCTACACAGTGGCAGGGCACTCCCACCTGTCCTGGGAGGGCTTCTCAGACCTGCAGGGTGTGTGCGAGGAAGGGCCTCGAGTGGTGCTGGCCCCAAGTGGCCCTCAGCATGTGGATGTGCCCCATCACGGGCCTCCTGAGCCCTGCTGGCGATGGTCAGCTCTGGGCGCTGCAGGCGGTGATGGAGCGGACAGGCTCCTGCCCTCGCGGGGTCTCCCTGCCCTTGTGGGGTCTCCCTGCCCTCGTGGGGTCTCACTGCCCTTGTGCTGTCCTTGTCCTGTGGGGCGGGTCGAGGACAAACAAAACCCGGAGTCAGCACACAGCAAATCTGATGGTGATGGGCAGAGGCCTCCCGGGGCAGCTGCTGTGGTTGGAGCACAGGTCTGAGGAGGCGGTGGGGAGGGATTATGGCAGGGGTGCTGCTGGAGCCCCAAGGTGGGGTGTGCCAGAGCGCCAGGTGGGGCTGTGGAGGTGGGTGCGGGATGGGTGGGCTGCCTCACTGAGGTGGCAGCCCCATGTCACTGCCCCGTATGGTGGGGTTCCATGGAGGAGGGGCTGGCCGGATGATGCCCTGGTAGAGGGAGCCAAGCGAAGCCCCTGTCTGCTGCTGTCAGCCCCTCCCCTCCCAGGGCACCGCCAGCAGCCTTGATTAGCATCCAGGCACAAATCTGAGCTAATTGGGAGCTGGAGAGGCCCTGACCCATCTGGCCAGGCTGCCAGATGCTGGGGGCCTAATGTGGGCAGAGACGAGCCTCCTCTGGGTTGGTGGGAGAGCTGCCTACTGTCTGTGGCCTGCAGTTTACAGTGATCCAGCCACCTGTGGGGGCGGGCCTGTGCCATTTGTGGAGCGATGTGTCGGTGTTGTTTGAGCGACTGCTGTGTATTAGGCCATCAGTGTTTCCCCTTCTTGGGAGCATTCCCTGACACCAGGCTGTGGGGAGGTCCTTTAGGCTGCAGTGGGACCTGCTCCTGTCCCAGCCCTTGTCTGCCAGGGACTGCTGCTGGCTTGAGCCCAGGCACGGGGATGATCGAGTGTGGGCCACAGCCTGCTGTCCTCCTGGCCCCAGGGAGCAGCTCATGTGTCCCGTGGCTGCCCCATCATGGATGAAGACCCACAAGTGTCCAGTGGCCCCGCTGGACCCTGAGTCCTGGCACTGCCCAGTGCAGCCTTTCTCTAGCAGGCTTGAAACTGAGACCTGAAGAGATGCCAGGCCCAGCTCAGGTCCCACGGCCACCCTGCGATGACAGCAGTCATGTTAAAGCCAGCGCCTCCCGCGTGCTTGCTGTGTGCACTGCTTGGTGAGCCCAGGAGGCTTCTGTGTTCCCTGACGTTCTGTGGCTGGCACTGGTGGAGGCACTAGAGTGAAATGTTCTGGAGGGGTGGGGGAGTATCACCCAGCACAAAGGTGGGGTCCCTAAGCCAGGAAGAGCAGGAACCTCAAATACCTCATGTTGGAGCCTTCCAGGCACCCCCTTCCCCTCATCCCTCTCCTGGTTTTATGCTCATCCCTGCCTCGTTTCTCTGTTGTTTTGCCACATGGGCGTTTCACCTGCTTGTGTCTGAGCCTGAAAGTGGAGTTGCACTGCCACTGTGACCTGTCTTGTGCTCGGGTGATGTTCTGGGGTGTGTCCATGGGATGGATCCCTTCCCACTGCTGTGTGATGTTCTGTTCAATGAAGGCTGCTACTTTTCTGGCTCTAGCTAATTCCTGATGACTTTGGCAGAGCCACTGAGACCCCACACTTGGGAGAGGCTCCGTGACACGTGTCAGTGAATTCAGTTTGGCAAAAATGTTGCTTGCCGGTCAACCTGGTGTTTTAAAAGCCTGTGCAAATTTATTAGCTTAGGAAACCAGAATCCATAGCTGGCTGTCTCCCTCCTGCTTTTCCATCTGTCCGTGAAGGTCAGCAGCCACCCCCACCCACCTTGGGCCCTTCCTTATCAGGGGCCTCCAAAGCCTTGTCCACCTAGACCCGCAGCCCTGACATGCACTTCCCAGGGTCATACGTGTGAGGTAGCATCGCCTCGTGCCCTGTGGCCTGGTGACATAATGTGTGCAGTGTGGCCCCTCTCTCCACAGATTGAGTCCCGTGGGGCCTTCCCTCCCTCCTGGATGCCAGGCCCACACCTGTGGGCCCATGCAGAGCAGCACCATGCTGCCAGCCTCTCCTTTGGGATCACTGTGTCTCTGCCTGCTTCTCCTCGGCCAGGGACCGTGAGGCATGTCAGACCCAGGGCTTCCTGGCCCCTCTGCACATTCTGTCTCATTCCTCAATTATGCGAGACCTCGGGAGGAGGAGAGAGGAACCCCTTTAGACACACCCTAGACATAGACTCTCACTCATCTAACAGGTTTACACGGAGGACACGGAGATGAGCAGATACACCCTGAAACCAGCAGCTACGACGCTGTGTGCTGGGTGGGGCCTGGGAGAGGCAGTCCTGAGGGGTCCTGAGGCAGTCCTGAGGCAGTCCTAAAAGCGGAGTTGCACTGCCACTGCGACCTGTCTTGTGCTCGTTCACTCCAAAAGTTGTGTTGCATGGGCATTGAAGGATGAGTAGGAGTTTGTTAGGGTCAAGCAGAAAACAACCCAAGTATGTTTTTGTGGAATTGCATAGCTCCTCTAAATTAACCTCACAACCCCTATTTATATTCTCAAAGTGCTCTATGAGTCAGAAGGATTTAGGGTAGTGGGAATCTGAATGAGAGGATGGCTGCATCCTGGAGACCCTGCTGACCACACAGGCTGCAGAGCTGAGCTGCTCTGTGTTGCCATGAACGCCCTGCGGCTCATCACAGGCCTTGCTCCCAGGCGCTTGTGCCTCTCAAGCTGCGTGCCTAGCCTGTTTCCTCATTCGATGCAAGCTGGGTGGGGTGGTGGGAGGAAGGGGTAGCCAGCCAGGGGGCTGCCTGGCATTCTCAGCAGCCAGCTCCCTGCTGTAACCTTCCCGCAGGATGCCTCTCTGGGCAGGGGCAGGGATACCCAGCCGTGTGCGGCTCCAGAGGGCAGGCTGACCCCTTTCTGCTTTGCCTCGAGTTGTACACAGGCCCTCCGCCCAGGGCTGCACAGCCTCACCCTGCCATTTTCTTGGGCATTTTTTTCCTATTTAACTTTTTATGGTGGAAAATTTCAAACATTCTCAAATACAGAGAAAACGATAGAATGAACCCAGCTTCAACAGTTATCAATTCTTAGCCAGTCTTGTTCCATCTGGGCCCCAGACCCTGGGATGTTTACCATTCAGTGCATAAATATCTCAGCATGCATCCCTAGCAGAAAAGGGTTCCAAAAACAGCCACAGGAGCTTTATCATTCTGAAAAACGGGCAGTAATTCCTTGATACCATCTCATATGCAGCCTGTGTTTGTGTTTCTAATGATTCAGAGGTTTCCTCAGAATTGAACCTTTGGGTCACACAGCCCCTGCACAATTGGGTTGTCTGCCCTTGGTGCTTGAGTCCTGCTCCTGGGTAGCATCCCTGAGGTGTGCAGGTCACACCCCGAGGGCCCTGCTGTAGCCACACAGCGTAGATCACAGTGGAGCCTCAGAACTCTTGATGAGGGAGCTGGCCCCACCACCCCGGCTTTGAGGGAAACTCCTCCCCTTGGAGTTGAAATCTGGGGCTCCAGAAAATGACCCAGACAGAGCTGGCCTTGCCCAGATGCTGTGGGTGTTGCCTTGGTGTCCCCTCTCCTGCCCCCAGCCTGCCTCTTGGGGTGGGTGGTGACAGTACTGGACAGTCTGCTGAGACCGTAGAGGAAGGACGCTTGGCACTTCCTCCTGGCCCTCTTCCGCAAGCAGAATCCTGCGCTCACCACCCATCTCAGTCCGGGGGCTCTGTCCTGTGGCCTCTGCTGCCCTGGGCTGCCTCCCCCATGCGGGGACCTGAGGTTCCCCAACCCTCCCAGGCCCTTTGGGCTTTCCTAGCTGAGGAGGAATGGGGGAGGTGAGGGATGGGGTCTTGGATGGAGCCCCAGAGCTTCACTGTGGGACATGCACCTCCAGGTGAATGTCCTGCTTCAACCCTGACTGCCCAGCTGTCTGACCATGGCCAGGTTACTCAGTCATCCTAGAGCTCAGTTTCCCCAGCTATAAAGTATCTACCTCACAGGGACGTTGCAAAGCTCTGAGACCATCCCTCTCCACATTGCTACCTCCCTTCTTGGCCAGACCCTCTGCTTCCTGCTGCGGACGACCCCTCATGAATACCTAGTAGCTTTCTGGTGTCGTCTGGCCCACCCAGCCTGCAGGCCCCAGGGCCCCCTCCTCCATGAAGCTGTCCTGGATCATCCCGCGGGCAGCCGGCCACCCTGCCTGGAACTCCCCAGGCCCCATGGCAGGCGCCCGTGGCTATTTCTCAACTGACCATGTGCTCCTTGAGGGCAGATGCAGCTGGTTCATCTGATGGCCTTCTGGCTCCCAGCCCAGAGCCTGTGAAAACGTGGGAGAGCATAACACCCCTCCTAACCAGGGGCTGGGCCCAGGCTCTGCCTGGGTGTCTGGCTCTCTCCTTCCCATCGTGGTGGGGCAGGGGCTTCCCCGAAATGGCCTTTCCCACTGCTATTCAGGGAGGTGGGGGATGGGGAGGGGACCCAGAGAGCAAGGGTTGGGTGGGGAGAAGGATGCTGGGCCCTTGGGCCTTGTTGGGGAGGCTCCAGCAGCCTCCCCGGCTGCATTTCACCCCTGATTTGGGTCTAGCGCCAGTGGAGGGGCCTCACTCACTCCTTGAGAGTCACCAGGAGTGCTGTGTCCCCACACCCGCTCATGTCCAGGCCGGAGCAGGGTGGCCTTGGTCCTTCAAGGCTCCTGGTGATGAGAAGCGGCTGGTAGCATGCAGCTCCAGGAAGGAGGACGCCACTCCAGAAACACTCAGGCCCCCACTTACCGAAATACTCGGCCACACGGACACTGCAGAACTGCACCAGCTGGTGCCAAAGCTGTAACAGTTTGATTTTTTAATATTTAATACTTAATTAAATGGAGGATTGTGAGACATTCAAAGTTGGTGAATGTACTGAATAATGAGAGATTATTAAACTACTGCTAACAAAAGCAGTTAGAGGAAAATTAATTGACTGGGGGTAAAGAGATCATTAGGCACACAAGTCTTAAAACATGTCTTGTTGTTATCTGCCCCCCGCCCCCACCTCCCGCCCACTTGCCCAGCCCCTGCTGCTCATTGTCCACACTGAACAGCTGTTCTTTTGGGGACAGTTTTGTTGTGCCTTGTTGGACGCCCTGTGTGGAGGGAAGCGCACTCAGGAAGCAGTGCAGCGGGGTGACCCTGGTTAGTGGCCCATGCTGCGGAGAGCCTGGTGCAGGGTCCGTGCCCTGGAATTGGCCCTTCAGCTCAGGGTGGAGCTCCTGCATGCCTGGCATCATCGACGCTATCTCGCGTCCTCCCACCCTCTGAGATGAGCGTGGGCTCCCCTTTCACGTGGGGGGAAAGCTGAGTCCCAAAGAAGCTGAGAGGTGGACAGGGTCCCCTAGCTGGTGGTTAGCAGAGCCCGGATGTGGAGGACCCTAGATTTCACCCAGCTGGGGCAGGCCGAGGGTTGGGCCAGCGTGGGGCTTCCAGGTGGGGCTGACCTCACAAGTGGGGCTCACCTCCCAGGCCCGAGGCTCACCCCACAGAGAGATCAGTATCACCACTGTCCTCTTCCTGCCTGCAGGCCCATGCGCAGCTCACCCCAGCTCCCTTTCTGGGGCACCTGGTCTCCCCAGGGACCCTTCTGTCTGTCTTGGGGGGACACTCCCTGCCCAAAGGCGTGATGGACAGGGACCATCTTGAGGTCTCTGTGATCATTGGGGCTGGGGTGTGCATTGCACCCCAGGGAAGCCTGCACGCCCCCCCCTTTCCTCAGCCAGAAGCCTGCCTGCCTGGGACCCCTTTGTGCAGTGAGTGTGGGGGGGCTGCCTCCGGGGCTTTCCTACTGCAGCAGGTACTGCAGTTTTCTTGTGGCTCCCGCACAATCCACAGCCAGAAAACGACCCCTGCTCAGGGGGATAATGAGTGCCTGGTCGGCAGAATCCACGGAACTGGGTTAACAGAGGACAAGGCGCCGCATTGCAGGGACAGCTGAGCATGCGCCTGTGGCAGCAGCACCCCTCCCAGCCCAGGGACCCCCCCTCCCAGCCTGGGGACCCGCCCCTTTCCCTCCTCCCTGGCTCAGGGGCCCTACCCTCCTCTCTTCTCCCCTCCCCCTGCCTCTCTTTCCCCTCTGGCTTCTCTCCCCACCTCCTCCCTGCTGGGAGACCTCCTCTGCTTCCCTACCCCAACCTCCCTGGGTGGCTTCCAGCCTGAGGGAACAGCTTTAGATCTTGGACTCCCACCGAACTCTTGGCCCACTCTGCCTTTAAGTTTGCTCTCTAGGGATTTGGAGGGTGGCCAGGAGTTGGGGGAATCCCTGGGAAACGCCCCCTCCCCTACCCCAGGGTCAGCCTCCAACAGGATGGGGATGGTCCCTGAATTGGGATTATGGGGAAGGGACCCTGCATCCAGGTGCAGAAGGAGTTAGGGGAGCTGGGAGGCAGGCCTTCTGGGGGCTTGGTGGGGGCACCGCATGCCTGCCCCTCCCAGGGGGAGGGCCACCTAGGAGCAATGAAGGAACAAGGCTAGGCTGCTGGATTTAGCAATTAAGTATGATTTACAATCAAAAGACGTAAAATAAGCACTGTATGTCCCAAATTGCATGGGACACACTTACTTAAACTAAAAATTATTTGTCGTGTATCTGAAATTGAGACAAACTTACACCAAAAACAAATTTTGTCCTTTGTCTGAAATTCAAATTTAACTGGGCACCCTGTGTTTTATCTGGCAATGCTAAGCCAGACTGTTAAGAGACAGGGCTTTGTCATTAGTTTGGAAACCGAATTGGTTTAATCGAAGGCTTCTAGAAAGCGGCCCCGAATAGGACCAGGAGAACAGGGAGCTGGGCTGTGCGGAGGGTCCTGGCCCTTGCTGGCCCCATCTGTCAGGTGGAGAAAGGGTGGGCAGCGTCATGACCTCCTGCTCTCTGGTTCTGGGTGTGACCTGCTGGTCAGGGTCCAATGCCAGGTTCCTGAGCCTCCATGACCCCTGGGGAAGGCAAATGCATCCTGAACTGGATGCAGGAGCAGGGCCCACCCTGTTGGCATTTGGAGGGGGTGAGGGAGGAATCCCTGAGCCAGGGAAGGGAGGGAGGGGAGGGGAGTTGTTGTCACGGAGGACCCCTTTGCGTGCTTCCGCATTTCCAGTCACTCATCTTGCAGGATCAGGGGCTTGTCAGCGGCAGAAAAGGCTCCCGGCAGAGGGGAGACCTGGGAGCTGGGTTCTGGCCCCTAAAGACCATCCCCTCCCTGCCTCACTCCTCTTTTCTGTAAAATAAGTGCAGGGTTGGCCTCCATGCTGCCTGGCTTTTCTAGCACTGACAGTTCCCACATCTGGCGGATCCTTACTTCCAGGCTCTGCCGGTTCCAGGAGGTGAGTGAGGATTGGGGAGATGGCTGAACCCACAGCCTGTGGGCCCAAGGTTTGAAGACCTGGTTCTGCCACTGTGGGCACAGCCCCCTCCCCCGGTCCTTCCTGCTCACCGCCCCTTGCTCCCTCCAGGCCACCCGCCAGCGGACTGTAGGCCCAGCAAGGGCAGGCCTCCTGCTTTGCACAGCACCTCCTTAATAAACAGAGTTGAACGGGTGGGAGGAGAAGAGTGTTTTGAAGATTCCACTTAAGGACTGAGCTGGGTGGGGAGTGGTAGTGACCATCGATGGAAGGAGAAGGGGATTCGGAGTGCCCAGGTTCCCGGGACGACTTGGGCAGGAGTGGGGAAGCCCGCAAGGTGCGGGTTTGAGGCCTGGGTGGGAACCGAGCTTGGGAATGGCAGAGCTTTGGTCTCTGTTGTGCTGGTCTGGCTGCTGATGGGAAAGTCTGGAGAGCTGGATATCCAGGGCAAAGCTCGAGGGGGAACAGCTGCAGGGAGCCCGGGAAGGTCCTGGGGGCCCTGGGTGTGCGTCTCCCCTGTGGGCAGCCACTGTCTTCTGTCCCCAGGGCCAGGAACTGCAGTCCTGTGACAGGTCTGCACAGCGGCTCTGAGGTCCTGATGTTTCCATTGTCTGAATGTCACCTGGGGGAGCCCCGACTCCAGCTCGGTGTGGAGTGATTAGCCTACAGAAGGTCACGGAGGGTTTATTGAGGTTAGTGGGGGTTAGAAGAGCCCCGTGGGTGAATGTGAGGGCCTCAGCCTCTCCTGCTGGGGAGGGCTGATGTGTGCAGATGCTCTCATCCGGAGGTGGTGGGGGGCATTCTGGAAAGGGCCCGATAGCAGTGTGCGGGGCTGCTGGCCACTCGCTTCTGTTGCACAGTCCTCTCTATTCTTTTTCCTCAATACCTTAAAAAATGTGGCAGTGCTTGCCCCGGACTGTGCTCCTGGCCTCGCTCTGTGCTCCCTGGCCTTGGGCCTCGAGCTGGGTTGGGCCCCCAGACGTCTGCTCAGGGATGAGTGGGAACCTCCAGGCAGCTGTCCGCTCTCTGAAAAGGACGAAAAGGACATGGACAGAGTTGGGGGCAGAGGATGAGGCTGGACATAAGGCCACAGTGGTCAAGAGTGCAGCCCTGGAGTCTGGGCCTTATTTTTGAGAGTAGTACCCTGACAGGGTGGGTCCTGCAGCCCCAGGGGCTGGCCTGAGCCAGTGTCCCAGCTGTTTCCAGAGGAAGCCAAGATGGTGTCTATGGAGAGATGGGCTTTGGTGGGACGTGTATGTGTCGGGGTGGGGGAACCCCAGGTGGAGGACCCATTGCACCAGGGCTGTGAGGGATGGCCTAGCAAGCCCCTCCTGTCACCATGCCTGCCCTGTAGGGGGCCACTGTTGTTTTCCTAGACTGGAGAGTCTAGGCACCTTGGTTTAAATCTCCTCCTACTCACCCCATTTGTGAGCACGGGAGTCCTGTCCTGGGGTTGCGGGGATGACTGAACACATGACACCCAGCACTGGATAGATGAGTGGATGGCATTTTATTGTCACATATACTCAGAGCCCAGAGAGGAGGACACTGCACTCAGGACACAGTGAACAGGCAGGGGCTGGGGAGGCAGGCTTTGGAGTAACGACGAGGTGAGGTGGCCCCTGGTTCCCATCAGAGGCAGTTTCGGCTGGTTTGAATAATTCCATGGGTTGGCAGAGAGCTGCATCTCGCTACTCAGGCGTAAGCAGGAACTGTGCCCGGTCCTTGTGGGGAGGAGGCTTGCCTGGGTGGGGACTTAGCCACAGCAGGAGAGTCCGGTGGGGAACATGAAGCTAGGTTGTTCAGGGCCTTCCTGGTTTCACTGGGTGTCAAAGTAGCACGTAATGTTGGCTTTAACTTTAGGCCTTACACCATAGCCCTGCACAAAATGCCACAGCTTGGCAGTGACAGGGAAGGAATTCCAAGCCACACCTCTGTTTCAAAGCTGAGCTGCACCCCAAAAGCTCGAGAATGGTTCTGATCCTTCCTGAAAAGGGCACTGGGAATGGGGCCCCTGCTGAAAGGCCAAGTGGACCCCATGGAGGGAAGATGCTGTGGACCCCACAGTGTGTAGCCTGGAAGTGGCCCTACTGCAGCCGCTGGCCTGGCCTGGGCTCCCAGAATGGCTATGTTCATCCCCATATGGCTGGCAAATAGCGACGAGGCCATCAGCTCCAGCTCCGTCATGCACGTTCATGCAGAGAGGCAGGGTGCTGCCGACGTGGTTGCCAGGGTCCCTGGGAGCCCTGACCTTGAGGCGGCAGGCAGCTGCAGGATGTGCCCACAGGTGCTTCTTGTGGGTGGTGGAGCTGCTGGCGGGTTAATTGCTGGTTGTCGTGTTGCCTTTTAAAAACAAAACATGCACAGAAAGCCACAGCGAGAGCTGCCCTCTCGCATCTTCATCACAGGGCTCAGCCTCCCGGGGCTGCACAGGCCTGACCGGACCACTTGAGACCCCAAGAGGTGCTGGGTGCCCAGGAGGATAAGGGTGTCTGCCTCCACCGCCTACCTCCTTCGACACCACCTCACCTTTTCTGGTAGACTTGTGCTGCCCTCAGAGGATCCTGACCTGGCCCCCAGACCTTGGGCCGGGGTTATTCTTGCCTCAGACCTACCACTGGGCTCCCCAAGTCCTCGCTGCCCACCCCCCCAACTCCCTGCCCCAGATCTCCAGAGGGAAAGCAGGCTTGTCCAGCCCACTATGGCAGCATCTGAAGGGCTCCAAGAAGTCCCACTGGAAAGAAAATGAAGAGGGGGCTGCTCCCGAGGCCCCAAGTGGGGCCTCCTGTGACGGGGTCCAGCTCCACTTCGACCCAGTCTCCTTGCCCCCCTGCCCCCATCTGAAAGCTGGGGTGATGCAGCAACAGCCCTGTTTCATGGTGCCATGAGCAGCTCACAGGCCTGCCCAGAGCCAGTCCTCAGCACACAGAAGTCACTACCCTGAAGGACTCACAGGGTCATTCTCAAGGAGCAGTTTTCCTTTTAGGAGGAATGGCCGGGATCTGCCCATGGCCTCCTTTCAGCCCCTAAACTGGCCTGCACCCTGAGACTGGATGGGCAGTCCCTGCCGCATGGCCCAAGCTGACTCTGGGGTCAGGACTGGTTTTACTTCACATTTACCAGCCAGGGAGGAGAGTCAGAGGAGAGGGGCTGCTGGAAGCCACTCCCTCGTCCCTACCCGGCTGCCCTCTCTGTTCTCAAATAAATCCAAGGTCAGTGCTACCAAAGGACTTGCTGGCAGCCCAGGTTGGCAAGTGCTGGCCCCGAGATGTGAGCTGGCCTCTGCCTGCCCCATGCCTGCCCCACCCCACAGCCAATGCCCGCTTTTCTGTCACCAGAGTCTGTAGGAGCCGGCCAGGACGTGGCCAAACAGATTTAAAGGCCAGACCCCACTGGCCTAGTGTCAAGGCCCAGGATGTCCTATCAGGTTCTGGCCCAGCTGCTCAGTGCCACACAGGGCTGCGCTTGGCTCCCAAGTACTCTGTCACTAGTGTGCGAGCGCAGTCAAGTTTAGCCTTGAAGTGAATTGGGACGCTTGAGTTAAGTGTGTTGGTACCAGGCAGGGTGCAGAATATGCGTGGCTGGTGTTTGATGTGGATGTTGGCAAGCTGTTTAAGAGTCTAGAGGGACAGATGGTGGCTCATGCCTGTAATCCCAGCACTTTGGGGGGCTGAGGTGGGTGGATCAACTGAGGTCAGGAGTTCGAGACCAGCCTGGCCAACATGGTGAAACCCTGTCTCTACTAAAAATACAAAAATTAGCCAGGTGTGATGGCGCATACCTCTAATCCCAGCTACTGGAGAGGCTGACGTGGGAGAATCACTTGAATCCAGGAGGTGGAGGTTGCTATGAACCAAGATCATGCCCCTGCACTCTAGCCTGGGTGACAGAGAGAGACTCCACCAAAAAAAAAGAAAAAAAAAGAAAAGAAAAAGTCTAGGAAGCTCTCTCATGCCTGTGATGGTGCAGGTCGCTGAGACAGGGGTGCAGGTCTCCTGGGGCTGATGGGTCTTGCCAATGTACTGCCAGTGCAGGGAGGGGCTGCTGACCCCCACCAAGGTCCAGAGTATTGGACAGATGTGTGCCCAGCTCTGTGGGGATGGGGGGTGGCTTTGGGGGCCCCTCTCTGCTGTGGCCCTCGAAATCTCTTCTGGACAGGAGCAGCGCTACTTGACAGGGCATCTCCTGAATCCATTTCATGGGAGGAAACTGAGGCCCCCAAGTGGGATTTGGATGCAGCCAGTTTCCTGGCCCAGGCCTTGGTGGCGTGCCACGTTCCATAGCAGGCCCCTGGGCAGGGCCTGAGTTCTGGAGCATGGCACTGACGTCACAGCACCTTCAGCCAGACAGCCTCAGGCTTGGGTCAGAGCCCTGAGTCTGGTGTCCTTGCCACCCTAGTCCAGCGCACAGGTGGACCACCTGTCTTGATGTTGGTCTGTGGATTAGCCTCGAGGAGCAGAGCCCCAGGTAGCCCCAGCCCTGAGGAACCAGAAGCTGGCACAGTACACAGCTTCTGGCCCATCCCTCCCCAGCCACTGCTTCCAGGCCAGGGCAGCTGGAGCAGAGCCCTTCTGCCATGCGCACCATCCCCGTGCCCTCCCCAGCTGGGCTGTGTGGCAGACAAGCAGAAGGGGTTATCCTTGAGGATCTCCTCCCAGGCATGAGGAAATGGGTGGAGAGCGCTGGTGCTGGTGGGGGGCCCCCAGTGATGGGCCCATGGGGGGTCTGGAAACCTCCCTCAGGGTAAGGCAGGGCTGCCTGGAATGGGGGGGTACATTCTTGAGCACCCACCCTGTGCCAGGCCCGTGTGGATTTCCACACACGATTCCATTTTCAGTCCGGCACAGTCCTGGGGCCAGATACTGTTATTACAGCCATCTTCCAGATGAGGCCCAGGGAAGTGCCATCTCTTGTCCCAGGCCACAGGGTGGGCAGGATTCATGGCACCTAGGGAGCCCCACCCCCCAGCCCTCAGACCCTGGTGGCAGTGGTCCCAGGTGGCCCCAGCTGCATCCCCCAGCCAGCACAGAGTTTACCCGGCAGGCCTCCTCCCGGTCTGTGGGTCTGACAATTCCAGAGGCCCTGGGGTGAGAGGGAGGCAGACCTTCCTGACACGGGTGGGCCTTGTGCCTCCCCCTCCTGCCCCCCTGCCGCCCCCGCCCAGTGCCCTGCGGTGTCCTCCTGGAGGTGCCAGCTCTGCTATTTCTCCTGGTGGCTGGCGGGGGGCCCAGTGCCCACCCACGCCCTCCTGTTCCCTTTCTCCCTGGTTCCTCTCACTCACTACCCCCCACCCCTGCTGTGAGTCACCCACCGCCAGGGAGGAGGAGGGGCGGGGAGGGTGGAGGATGGCATAGGGGGCCTGGGTGGGCAGGGAAGCCTCTGCCAGCTCCATCCCGGACCCCTTCTTGGCTCTGGAGAAAGAAAGAGGAAATTATGGGAGCGAACATCAACGATTTACCAAACCATGTAACCTTAACTTGTCCTGTAAGACCCTCCCTTCCCCATGTGGGGCACTGGTCGCACCATGGCCTCTGGGTGCTATCCACTCAGGACACGAGGAGTCCCCAGAGCCATGCACAAGTGCACCTTTGGGATGTTGAAGGCTACCCTGCCCCCACCAGGCCCCCAGCCTTGGCCTTTCAGCCCTGGCAGCTTTGAGCTCCTCTCTGTGCCTCAGTTTCCTCACCTTTGCCCTGTGCCTCACCCTGCAGATGCAGGAGGGTTGGTGTGAATGTCCTGCCCCATCAGCTCCACCTCTCCCATCGCCCTCAGCTGGCTTCTCTTTGTTCTTAGCTCAGGGACCCTACGGCTCCCACGCTGATGAGGGTGGCATGGTAGGAGGGGAGGAGCTCCCGCCACACCAGGAGAGGTTTGCAGTCTCTCCCCCGCCACTCCTGGTCTTTCAGGGCATTTTTGGAATGAAATAGGTTAATGCCTGTAATGTGCACAGAACAGACGGTACCTGGCATGTGGCAGGTGCTCCAGGGTGGGTCACGTGGCTGTGCCCATGTCCCGGTCCTGTCTCTTCCTGCACTTGGCCGTGGGCACCTTGAGGTGGCCCCTGCCCCTGCCACCTTCATGGTGGTGGGTGCCAGCTGCCAACCCGCCAGCACAGTAACAGCTTGGAGGAGCCCCCACTCCCCTACCCCGCCCCTCAGAGCTCCACGCCAAGGCTTCGGGGGTCCTGTGGATCTGGGAATGGCTGTTGGTGGAGGACCTGTGGTCCCTGCTCCTGAGAGGCTGGACATCTAGGCAAGCATAACCCGACCTTGTCTTTCCCCACGAGCACGAGTGGTTTGCTTTGGTCCGGCCTCTGCAGGCAGGTAACCCAGACCAGCCGGGCTCTCAGTGTTTTGGAGAAGGCTGTGGGGTGAGGGAGGAGGGGAGCCTTGTCACCTGGGCCCTTGAGCGCCCTCCTGATACTGGTGTGGCGTTGTCTCCCCTTCCTCTGTGATGTCGGCCTTGCTGCCCCCACAGCCAGCATCTGCAGGCTGTAAATATCAGATTCTACATTGAGCAGAGGCTGCAGGCACCAGGCAGGCACCACCCACCAGCTCAGAGAGCAGCAGGGAATGCAGACCTAGTGGCATATCACAGAGAGCCCCTGCGCTTCGGCGAGAGGCCTTCGCTTTGAGTCCCAGCCCAGCAGTCTGCCCTGCGCAGTCCGGGGTGTCTTCAGCATCCTGGGATGTGTGCGGGAGCTGGTGAGAAGCCTGCCGTAAGATGAGCTCAGCGCAGCTGTGCAGGGCTCAGCTGGGGGTGCTTCTCTTCCCTGTCTTTCAGTGGCCCCCAGCCTGCCTGTGTCCTAGCACTTGGCCCTACCTGTCGTGTGGACCTCAGGGGACACCCAGGTGCAGGTTTGGCAGGATGAATGGCCAGCAGGCCAGGGCTCTGTGCAGAGATTGTAGCCAAATCACCTAGAAAAGCTTCCAGGGCTTGGCATTCCCTGAGGGCTGGAATCTGAGGATGTCGCACTATCATTAGAATTCAAGCAGGCAGGAGGATAATTGCAGGCTCCGGTTTAGCATGATCTTTTTGAGGACAATTGTTTATGGGGTTTTTTGTTGTTGTTGTTTTGGGGGGTTTTTGATAAATGCTTTTATGGGGGTATAAATGAATGCTGTATTTGATCTGTGGGATGTTTCTCTGGTAGGAGAAATAAATAGCAATGCTTTTGCCAGCATCTCTCTTAGCCACCCCCTTGGGGAGCAGGTGTGTAAATGTGTACACACGTGTGCGCATGTGTAGAATTGCATCCACACTGAATGGGCCAGTCACCTTCTGGCTTAAATACAGGCCCACACACATACGCCCTTGCCTCCGTTTAGGGTGCAGATTCGCAAGATGCCCAAGCATTTAGGAGCTGGTTGAACTCATGAGTTCCCTCTCCAAGCTTCACATCAGAGGGGGTGTGAGAACCAAGTCTTTTTCCAGCATGAGTAGGCAAACTCCTACTCATCCTCTAAAACCCCACTGAAGCATCACCTCTTGAGTCTCCACAGGCAGAATCAGGGCCTGAGAGCACTCTGCTCATCATTCTGCTGTAACAAATGGCACAGGCACTGCTGTCATTGGCTTTTTGTGCCCCAGGGACTGTCTGCCCTGGAACCCCAAGACCTTGGCCAGGGGTCTTGGGGTGGGAGAAGAAGAGGGAGGGCAAGAGGGCAGAAGGGTCTCCTCTTGATGGGGTGAGGTCCCCTGGAGGTTGGGAGGGGCTCAGCCTGTGTCCTCACTCCCCAGCCCCTGTCTTCTGTCCCACGGTCTATTTCAGAGGTTGTTCTTAGACTCCTTTAGGAAAACTCAGCATTGCAGGGAACTGCAGTTCCCGGAGCCAGTGCGCGCGGAGAAGTGCCGTGAGCCTGAGCCTGACGTTGGCCGACGGGGAGAGGGGATCCAGCACCTTCTGAGGAGGTGACCACGCACCGGCTGTTGGATGGGGTGGGTTCTTGGGGTTTCTTTGTTGTTGGATTCACAACCTGCAGAGATGTGGTACCTCTTCTGTGACTTCTGTGACACTGCTTGGCCCTGACCAGGAGGACATCACTGTAGTGGCCATAGCCAGGGCTGGCCACTCAGGAGGCCTCATGGGACCTCCTTCAGGAAGGGGTGCCCTGCGGGGGTCCTGGGGGCATTGATGGGGTCCTGGGCAGGTAGGGAGCTGCTGCTGGCAGACTTCCGGCTGTGTTCTCACCACAGGCCTGCTGGCCTCGGGACCTGCTCAGTGGCCACTGCTCTGGTCTCCTGAGTCCAGCAGGTTCCCTGGGGACCAGAGGCCCCCCCGAATGAGGCTGGCAGGCAGGGATGAGCAAGATACGGTTGCTGCACTGTCTGGGGCAGGGAATAGGACAGAGCTGGAGGTTCTCCCAGATTCTGCTGTACCGTTTAGGGCCAGCTTCTGCTGTACTGTTCAGGGCCAGGGCACATTTCTTATGCACTGGATTGGGTTCAATATAACTTACTTAACCTTGTCCATGACAAGGGGTTTACGGTGTTAATGTGGAAGCCAAGAATAATGTCCCTGGTTTTGTGGAAAGAAAATCATAGTATGTCCACAGAGTTAGGAAGCTGGATTCTGGCCTGCCCTGAGATGGGGCTGTCTGAGCCAGGTGGAGAAAGAACGCCTCTTCCTCCTGCCCCCTCCTTCTTGTGGCTTCTCAGTCCCATCCAGAGTCATATTATATCCGCTTAGATTTATTTTTTGCCTGAATTTTTACAATTTAAGGGCAAATGCTACCATAGCAGATTTTATGAAACATCCTCGTCATATTGAATCAGTAGCTTGGTCACTGGAGACAGGATCAAAATATTTTTTAAAAACAATGCTTTGCTAAATTATGGAAGTAACGCAGGATCACTGTCAAAACTGGGGGAAGGGAAGTTAACGAATGAAACAACATTAGCCATAATCCTGCCACCGAGAGTGAAGCACTCTATACGACTTGTGTGTCTGCGTGTTACCAGCTTAGATCTTGTGTCATGGTTTATGGTTTCCAAGTGGCTCTCTGAGCTGTAACCTACTGCAGCTGCTGGGAGGAGGTGGTCGAGGTGCTGTTGTGGGTGTTACAGAAAGAGGACCAGTCAGCAACCTGTATGGCCACCACGAGTGGACACCTGGTGCCAGGACTGGGCAGCCAGGTGCCCTTTGTTTGCCCCACACAAATAATTATCTCCCTAAACACATGCCCAGGAATAGGTATCATCTTTGGGCTGGGGCTCAGCTCTTGGTGATGTTTCAGTAATAAAACACAGGCATATAAATTATCTGTGTCCCAGGAGAATGCGTTCATAATTGCATCTTTCTCCTGATTTGGATTTATGATTTTATTGATTTAACTCTAATCAGGCAATTTTTCAAAAGGAAACTACATGCCCTGGTTCCACCGCCTCTCCCTCCTAGGTCCTCCTTTCCCTCAGCCTGGCTCTGGCCCACACGTCCTGTGGCGATGTGCGGTCCCGGGCTTGGATCCTGTCCTGGGGAAAGATTAGCCATCAACTTTTTTGGGACAAGTTGGAAAAGTGGAACGTGGATTGTAGCTTTGAGACATGAGTGTCATATCTGCATTTGATTTACTGAATCTGGGACCTGCACTGAGATTATAGAAGGGACACCCTGTCCTTGTGAGACGCACCTGAGTGCTGCCTGGTGTTACACACGCATCAGAAAAAAGCGAGTGTGTTATATGGAAGCAGGGGCGGGGCAGGGAGATTGTACAGAAGTGCTGTACATGATTGCTTTGTACTGTTGTTGCAATTTTACTCTAAGTCTGAAAAATGTTCACAATCAGTTTAAGAAAGACATTAGGAAAGAAAACAATAACCCCCTGAACTCACCATCCTGCACCCTGAGACCCCTCCCTCCTCCCACCCCAGAGGGATGGGGGTCAGGAGTGCTGCAAGAGTCAGTCCCCTGCTTTCCACTGGAGCCAGGCCTCGTGCATGGAGCCCTCTCCTCCCCAGGTATGTCCAGTGTTGCTGGGTTTTGAGCTCCATGCAGATAGGAAAACGGAGCCCACACCGTGTGTATTCTATTGTGACTATGTTTGATTTTTCCATTCTGATGCTGACAGACACTTGGGCTGGTTCCAGTTCCGCCATCACAAATCCCTGAGGCTCCTGGCACCTCAGCTCCCACTTCAGTGGGAGGGGAGAGGGGAGGGAGAGGGAGCAGGGACTGGAGTATTCTGGAAGACCGTGCAGTGCTTGCTGAGTTGGGTGTGCAGGTGGGAGAGGGAGCAGGTATGCCCTGGGCTTCCAGCAAAACAGCAGGATGGGGTCTGACTCCCTCCATGCCACCTGGAGGCTCTGCCAGATCCCTCTGAATCCCTCTCGTGGGATGCCAGGCGGCTGGGCTTGAAGCAGATGGCAGCCAGGTGGCCAGGGCAGGGAGACGAATGCCTGTCCTGGGAGGGGGGAGCCAGGGGATGCCGCTCCCAGAGACCTTCCCATCTGTAGGCGTGGCTTTCTCACTCAAGGCATATGCGTGTTTGCAGGCATGTCCTGTACCCCCAGGCTGCCACCGCCACACCTGCTCCAGGGGAACCGGCCAGACATGATTCAGCCAGGCCTCCCTTCCTGCAGGTGGACAAGTTTCTGCCAAGCGCAGGGATCAGAGGTTTTAATGCTTCCCAAGGATGATTGTGAAGTTGCAGCCTCATTCTTTCCCTGCTCCTGGGCGCTACTGGGCATTCCTGGCGAAGGAGGCATCCCCGAGGTCTTGTCTTGTGTATTAATTATGTGCCCCCAGGACCTGCTCACCTTTCACGTGGTGGGACTCAGCATTGGGCAGGTGGAGGGGGCTCCAGACGCTGATGCCCCCTCCCCAGTCACGTCCTGAACTCTGAAATGCACTGGCCTTTCCTTGCAGCTCCCCACGTGCGGCTGTGCCCACCGACTGCCTAGTTTCGACCTTTGTGTAAATAAGAGCACACTGTGGGTCCCCCTTTGCTGCTCGTTCCCTCCACACTATTAGGATGCGGGTGCTACCCGCACGTGGGGGTTGGCGGAGGGCTTTGTTGCATTGCAGTATGGGACCCTGTGTGACTGCAGCACATGGAGTCCTCCCTCTGTCAGTGGAAGTGTGGGGTTTTGGGTTTTGCTATTACAATCTCCATCAGTTTTTAAAAGCCTCCTGCCTCTATTTGAAATGTAAAATTTCTGGCAGATAAGTTGCTCCATCCTTTGGGGGCCAGTGGAGGGGCCACCCAAGGGGCACCAGTCACCTCCACACCTCCGGTGTCCCGGGATCTGGGCCCGGCACCTTGTGGGGTGGGAGGAGAGCAGCCGGGGCAGGAGAGGCCACCTCCTGCTTCACCACCAGTTTACGCGTATCCAGGCGAGGCCTCTCTGAGGCTTTCCCCTCCTCCTCCTGCCAGCCGGGCTCCGGGGCACACCCTCACCCCCTCCCGGCCCCGTTCTGACAGCCCCTCCCCTGCCTCGGAAGAACAAATTTGGCTTCAGCCAAAAGCTCCAAAGAGCATGGAATTAGGACAAATAAATGGAGGATTAAATCAGTGCACCGCTGACTTTGAATCATCCAGGGAAACTTTTAGCCCCGAGTTAGTAGCGCTTACCACCCGAATGGGCCTCTCCACCCACCCCAAACACAAGCCGGCTGGTCCCTGCCCCAGCCTTGCCACCAGTGGCCCAGGGGGTGCCACGAAGGGTGTTCCCTTGGTGGGGGCACGACTACTCACTGTGGGGTCACAACCACTCCTCTCTTCGTCAGAGGCCCTGGCACACCCTCGTGGGCCTCTCCTGACATGGATGATCCGTGGGCCACCAGTTGCTGGCGCAGGAGGTGACGCCTTGTGTTTTCTGTCCCCCAGATCACCAGAAACTGGAGAGAGAGGCTCGGATCTGCCGCCTTCTGAAGCATTCCAACATCGGTGAGCGGCCTGGGGTAGGGAGGGGGGATGGGTCCCCACCCTCTCCCGGACAGCAGCCCATTCCGGTTTCTCTATCAGACTTTCAAAGAGATGCAGAAAGACTTCCTTTTCTTCTCTGTTGAAATATCCCACCAGAAGCCCCTGAGGACGCCCCCTCTTCTGCCCTGACCTTGAGGACTTTGTCGTATGTGACGTGATTCCCAGGGGTGCTCAGAGCCAGGGCAGCCCCAAGGTGGGGCTCTGGGTGCCCAGTTCCACCCGACTGGACAGGTCCTTCACCACCCCACTCTGTCCTTTGGGTCTTGTCTGTGGCACTGGTGCAGAGGAAGGTAAAGGACACATTCCTCACAGAGCCCTCCGCTGAGCGAGTGCCCAGCGTGTGACCCCCATAACTCTGAGCCTCCATAACACTGAGCCGCCATTCTGCTGAGAACACACAGGGGCCTCAACACTCTGTGGCCTCAAAAAAAAGCCACAAGATGGCCCAATTACAAGGAAAAGAAAGACTGACCAAAGACCCCAGCACATGCCGTCCTCGGGCTGAGAGCCCCTGACTGTTTTCTTGCGCTGGCCCAGGGCTTCTGGAACTATGGTCTGGGGTCAAGTGACCCTGGCCCAGAGTCAGCTGCTCCACAGGGGTATCTGGAGCCTGGAGCTCAGGCCTTGCCTTTGTCTGGGAGCAGCCAGGAAACACCCTGGGGATGGCAGCCGCTCTTGGCCTCGGAGGCACCTGGGGAGCTGTCAGGTGGATTTTGGGCCCTTTCCTCTGGATTTTGGGCCCTTTCCTCCAAAGCTCTGATTCACTTAGGCCAGGAGGAGCCCAGGCGTGCCTGTTCCAAAGGAACAGCTGGGGACCGGGAGCCTGTTTAGGAGCCTGGGGCATCCACACACTCACCTCGGCCTGGCTCCGAAGGTCGCCGGACCCTCATCACCTGGTTTAGGGGGCTGGAACCACCTTGCCTCATCTGATGCTTCACCAATGAGTTGGGCAGAGGGGCAGGTGCCCCATTGGACCCAGCAGGACCCCAGCATGGAAAGCGGCAGCCCCAACTCCAGGGCCTGGGGCCAGGCTGCAGCCCCAGGCGGGCCCTCAGGGTCCTGCTGCTGCATCTTAGCCCCTGGCGAGATTTGCCGCTGCCCATCAACCCACGGCATCCAGACTGGACTCTTCATCCTGCTTCCTCTTAGTAACCCAGGACTTTATTTATTTGCCACCTCTGTATGCTGCCCAGTGTTATTTGCTTACTGTTTTTATTTAAATAGATTTTCTGACAATTCACTTTTTTACTTAGCCCTGTCTGTGAATTTGCCGTCTGATGTGCCAGTTAGGTTTTCTTTTAAACCACTAAAATAAGTATATAACTATTTTTAAAAAGTTAAAAATGTTTTTTTTAAAAGTGTCCACATGCACATGGCCCAGACTCCCCACACAGACCCCCAGTGCTCCATCTGGCCTGAGCAACCTGCTTCCTGCTGAGGAGGTGGGATTTCCCCCCCAACTGCCTCCTCGGAGCCCATCTGCCTCTGCACCAGCCCACCAGGCATGCATGGGGAGGTGGGCGCCTGAGGGCAGGGGCAGCCCCCACCATGAGATCAGCCCTGCAGCGCCCCTAGGGAGCAGTGAGGTACCTTCATAGATGACAGGGCCTCCCTTGGAGCTGCCCGTGGGAGTATCCCCTCCATGGCCCCTGGGACCACCTCTGTTTTGAGTATGTGATTTTCATGAAGCATGTCCCAGGTGGGGCAGCTCAGAGGGGCCAGCCTGCTGGGCCCCCAACTGGGCTTATTGGGCAGCCCCCACTGGAAAGGAGTGGGGAGGGGTGAGCTTTTTAACTCCAGAGATTTCACAGGCAAGTCCTAGAAGCGGGATGTTGGTGGGCCTCCAGGATCCGCCATGTCTTAGGGACGCAGAGGCCAGCCTGGGTAGAATGGGAGCCTAGGAGTGAAGAGAGGGTCCAGGGGACCTAGTGAGAGGGCATCCGTGCTCTTGGGACAGAAATCAGCCAGGGAGGGGTGAGAGGGAAAGGGGACATTGGTTTCAGATGAGTGCCTTAGCTGGTGGAGTGCCTGCTTAGCAGAGGCCAGCATCAGCTCACAGACAGCCCTGGTGGGTAAGAGTTGCCCTCCGCCCAGGGCACTGACCCAGGACATGGTCTGGGGAAAACCTTGCTCTTTGAGAATGGGGCTTGGTGGGGGCAGAGAGGAGAAGGCTGGGCTGCTGGGCCTGAGGCAGAGAAGTGGAGCAGGTCTTTCTGCACTGGGCTTGCAAAAGCCCCAGGACTCTTAAGTGGGCCCCAGACCCTGGTGCTGAGTGTTGGTCACCTGGGATTCTTCACACTCAGGTGATGATGGTGACAGTGATGGTCACAGAGCTGTGGTTTACCTAGTGCTCACTGTCTCAGAGCACCACAAAGGTTACATAATTGATCTTCACGGCCACCCCGTGAAGAGGTGCTATTTATCCTATTTCACAGAGGGGCAGATTGAGGCTTAGATGGGCTGAGCAACCTGCCCCAGGTCACACAGCCAGTGCAAGTGGCAGGGGCTGGGCTCGCCCTTTATTTTCTGATTCTGTGGAGGCTTCTGGGGCCTGGCCTGCCCTTGGTGGAGGGCGTTTTGCCTGAGGTTTAGGGGCTAAGGAGGGCCATCGGTATGGGGCTGCTGGAGTCCAGGAATCTGCAAGATGAGGCCTAGGCCCCAGAGACCACATGGAGTTCCCGGATGTAAGGACGCTATCAGGCTGGGCCCCTGGGAGAACCAGAGCCAGAGGAGGGAGGGCACTGGCAGCCAGTTAGAAACTGGGACAGCACCGGAGCATGCGAGGAAGGGGCTGCTTGTGCCTGAGGCCCAGGGGCCTGCGAACCTAGGAGAAGGCGGCTACGCCTTACCCGTTCAGCGTCTGTGGCCCAGTCTCAAGTGGTAGAGGAGAGCCACACCTCAGAGGTTCATCTTCCCAGGACTTGAGGACTGGAGAGAATAAGGCTGGTGCAGTGCAGGCCCTCAAGCCGGACTGCCCGCTGAATCCACAGCCCTAATCTGCCTTTTGTGAGCTGTGTGACTATCAGCTGCTTACCTAACCTCCCTGCGCTTCAGCTTCCTCATCTGTAACTTCTCGGGGTGGTTGGGAAGGTTAAATGAAATAACACACACAAAGTGCTTAGAACAGCCCCAGCGTGTTGGCTGTCGTCGTCCTCGTTGTTCTAGCAATCATCAGGATCGGCATGTGGGAGAGTGTCCAAAATGAGTCATTCCTAGAAAATATTTGCTGCTTAGTACAGGGCACATCTCCAGCTCAAGGAAAAGCAGGCCTTGAGGTTGCTTGCTTTGTGCTGAAATCACTCACTGTTCCCGCGCCTCTTCATCCGCTCGTTCATTCATCACATCCTGACCAGCTCCTGCCCTGCGCCAGGCAGAGTTCCAGGGCCAGGCACACTGCACATAGATTGTCATGGGAAGTTGTGCAAGGAGGAAGGAGGGAATGATGGTGGTCCATCCTGCTGACCATGCCAGCTCTGGAATCGGAGCTCAGGGCCCAAACCTTTGGATGATGTTGCATTGGGCAGGGACCCTGCCCGCCAGCCAGTGCTGGCAGGACACAGCAGAGACACAGAGCCTGAAGGCGGAAGGCAGCCCTGGGAAGACCCAAGGCGAATAATGGTGGTTTTTGTCCCAGCTTCTCCTCATGTGGAGCTTCACGGCAGCTCCTTTCTGCGGTTTGGCGGTGTGAGCTCCTCCTGTTAATCTCCATGGTGTTTGGGAGCAGCTGACGCCCAGGCTGGGACCAAAAGGGCCTGGTCTCTCTCTGGCAGAAGGAGACAGGTGACCAGACTGGCAGCTGAGGGCGAGGCACTGGCAGCTGAAGGCAGTGGCACTGCCCTGAGGCCCTGTGGGTGCTCGCTGGGTGGCCAGCTGGTCCTCAGGGCCCAAAGCACTCTGCTCAGCGCTGCCCTCTGGCCTGCCCACCCAGGCCCTACCCAGCCTGATCCTCTGGGCAACCCTAGGGCTTACATAGCTGGTGGTGTGCCTGGACAGGTATGGAGGCAGGCAGGGGGTGTGTCCTGGGCTACTGCCAGCCCCTCATGGCTTCTCTGTCCCCACAGTGCGTCTCCACGACAGCATCTCCGAGGAGGGCTTCCACTACCTGGTCTTCGATCTGTAAGTTCCAGAGCTGGGGACTCTCGCCGCACTCACTCCCAGCCTTGGCTCAGGGTGGGATCTGCAGCCTCCCCAGCCCCAGGGAATAGTCCCTACCCGTGGGCTGGCCACTCCCTTGAGTGTGCTTCTGCTGCTGGTCCCCTTGCTCCAAGCTGTTCCCGGCCTAGCTTCCCTCGCCTCTCCTCATTTGCTTTGCACCAGGGTTACTGAGGCCCACAGAGGCAGGACTGACACCCTGGACTCCCCTTCTCTTCCACACAGAACAGGGCACACTGGAGGCAGTGGGCGGGTGGACCCCAGAGGAATAGTCAGTCAGCAGCTGCATTCACCTTCCTTTCCTTGGTGCCCTCATCCCAGCTGGACTAGGGCACCACTGGCTGGCGTGAGTGCACATGTGTGTGTTTATGAGTGTGGCTGTGAAATGTGATCATGTGCACATGTATGCATGTGTGTGGGTGTTTGCACGTGGGGGTGCGTGAGCACATGAAATCAGGGTCCATATGGGTGGGGATGTGCATACATGTGCATGTGTATTGTGTGAATGTATGAGTGAGCGTGTGGAGGTGTGTGCATGTGGGTACGCTGGCACAAGTGTATGCATGTGTGTGCATGCATGTGTATGTGTGTGTTTGCATGAATGTGCATGTGTGAGTGTCTCATGAGTATGTGTGCAGTAGCTCAGTGAGAAGGTGTCTGGGGCCGCTGCCGCCTCTCACTTCCTGCCGGATTTAGAAGCAGTGATCTCATCTCCCTCACTTTTGACAATTCCTGCTAAGCAGCGCTATATTTAGCTGTCTGTGAGTCAGTGCTGCTCCAGGACCCTGACCTGGGCAAGGGCCCATCGACCTTAGCCTGCCCCTGTGGCCTCCAGGCAGCCGCACAGCCAGAGAAGCCCAGCCTTGGTGCTATTGCCATGGTTACCCCCAGGCCCTCCCCATGGCTGCTGTGAGCACGCAGGCCAAGCAGAGATAGGACGCGCCTGTGTGGGGGCTGCCCTCTCAGCTCCTCCTTCCTCAAGTGACAGACGTCAGGCCATGGCACATGTAGGCCTGAGGAGGCCTCTGTCCACGTGAGGTTCTCAGCCTAGAGAAGCTGAGACTGTCCCTGCAGGGGCTTGGCCACCTCTCAGGTTCCCCTGCATGTCCCACAAGACACCAAGTCGAATCACCAGCCAGGTGACTGGGGCTGACCCAGGACACAGTTGCCACTGCCTGGCTGAGGCTGTGTCCTGAAATGTCTGTCCAGTGGCCCTGGGGAGCTGGCAGGCTTGCTGCCACACCTGTGTGCCCCACCACACCTCCACCAGCCTCTTTTCCCAGGAAATGGAGAGACTGTGGGGTGGGGGGTGGTCCGGTCCAGGGGCCTTGGTGGCCAACAGATGGCTGCATGTGTTACAGGAGCCGAGGAGGAGAAAGGGTGGTGTGTTCGTGCATGTGTGTGTGCCCATTTGAGAGACTCTCATGTCTCCTGCCTTGCCAAGCACATGCCAGGCAGGTGTCAATGAAGGCCCTGAGGCAGGCTGGGAAGAGGAGATTGGCTGGCGAGTCAGGAAGGACCCTCCATGTCTTCCCCACCCACCTCCATGGCCCCTGTGCCTCATCCAGCCTCCAGGCCAGCAGAGGGCTGGGACAGCAGTTTCTGGAGTTGGCTGGCATCGCTCTCAGGAGGCCCTGAGGCCCCATAGTAGTTTGGGGACTCTGTGGATTCTGGGGGATTGACAGATATCCCCACTCCCCTTGCTTGGGAATGTCACAGGGCTTGAGGACCAGGCCTAGGAATAGAGGGTCTCACACACACCTGCACACCCAGAGGACAGAAGTTCCCATAGGCACCATGGCTGAAGCCTAGAATCAGCCATATGTCCCCCACAGCCTAAGGAAAGGGGGCCATGGAGTCATATGTGTGCCTTCCCAGACTATGTCCCTCCTGGGCCAGCATTGAGTTTCCCAAACTCCCCAACGTGGGTGGAGGAGCAAACTCCCTTCCCTGAAACTGAACCACTAGATGGCCCTGGTCAGGGAGTCCCAGGTGCCCACCAGCCCAAACTGTAGCTTCCTGAGCACACAGAGCACCCCAGAGGGCCTGACATCAGCCCTAGTGAGGCACCCCTTGGAGGGACTCTGGGCTGCAGCCCTGGCTCAAGACCTTAAGGCCTTTTAGCCACTGTTCTGTGCCTGGACTCAGCATCTACAGAGCCTAATCTGTGTTCAATGTGTGCCAAGACCTAGACAGTTATAGCACAACACTGGGGCATGCCAGGCCCTTGCCTGGGCTAGATGTGGGTTTTGATCCTCCTGCCTGCCCAATGCACATGTATACACAAGCACACATATGTACAAACATGCACACTGACGCACATGCACAAACTGCTCTACCAGTACACAAGGGCACACACAGGCACACATGCACACATGCAAAACAATATACATGAACATGAGCGCACGCATGGGCACACATAGGTACAGACAGACACGCAGACACACATGCACATGTGCTCACAAGCCAGTATACATGTACACAAGGGCACACACAGGCATCTACACATGTGAGCACATGCACACACAGCCCCTCACATGGACAGGCCAAGCTCAGGAGCCCGGTCAGATGACCCTGGGAAGGGCCCCGTCAACACTGTTTTGTTTCCTTGTGGTTGGTGTGGTGGTTGATTGGCTGTAGAAATGTGCTGGCCCATGAGGAGTGAGAGGAGAGGCATGCAGAGGAGTGAGCGAGGGTGAGCAGAGCTCCAGGTCGCATGCTAGGTGCTGGTCGGGGACACAGAACAGCAGAGCCAGTCAGGCAACAGAGGCAGAGCCCCTGCCCCCAGCCCCCAGCCTGGACAGAAAAATGGGGAAAGGAAAGGGGACACCCAGTCCTTTAATGCCCTGCTAGGTGCCAGGGACTTGGGTGTCTTCCCAGTGCATTTCACCCTCACATTGCTCGAAGGATTCTGAGGGGATTCAATGGGATCATCAGGGCATGCGTTTAGCTGGAGCAGGGGTGAGCCGACATTCAACACATGCTCACTTTTCTTTTTCTCTGGTGCTGAGAGAGCACCCACATGTGCCAAGGTCACATGTTCAACAGACCCACTCCCTGGGTCTTCCCTGCCGTGGACCAGCCCAGCCCCAAGTGCTGGGCCCAGAAATGAGGAAGACCTAAGCCCTACTTTCCAGAACCAATGGGGAAAACTGCCAGGCATATAGAGAAGCCACAGCGCCTGGGCAGTGCAGTGGAGCAGGCGGGGAGATGGGGAAGAGGGTGCGGAGGCAGAGGAGGGGCTCGGACCCCACAGGCCTGCCCCACACATAGGGTCACAGGAAGTGGTGTGGGAGCAGAGACTCTAACCTTCTCAGGGGTGAGGGCTTCTAGGGGAGTCTACCAGCAGACTCAAGCAGGCTAAGTGTGTGAGGGGCTTGGCCAGACCTGCAGAGGGCTCCGTCCTACTCCCCTGTCATGCATCCAGCCCCTCCACCTTTTTGTTCCATGCCCACATTACCTGGCTCCCAGAGGCCCTTCAGATTGTGGCTTCTGCTCACAGGGTCTATCCTGACCATAGGGTCCAATGACTACTCACTGGGTAGAGACACAGGACAGGAGAGTGGGCAGAGACCTCCCTTCTGCCTGTCATCTCTGTTCCTCTCCTAGAGATGGGACTTGAACACCTCAAGACCCCAGGCCACCAAGGAGGCCAGATTTAGGCACCGTGTCTTTGGGCTCTGATCCTGTGTGAGGGCCACCACTCTGGCCCTAAGTGGGGGTGGGAGAGTATTGAGGAGGGGAGACCAGATCTTCTCAGACTTGGAATTTGAGTCACAAGGCCTGGGTGTAACAATGGAGATCCTGAGACAAAGCTCCTGTGCTGCCCACTCTGGACAAATCACCAAATCTTTGAAATTTGTTTTCTCATCCATAAAAATGGAGTATAATAGTGGCCAAAGTCATAGAGTGGTTGTGAGGACTGAAATGTTAAATGTCATTATAGATAAGTAAGCACTAGTAAGCTGTCAGTCCCAAGTGATGATGGTAATGTGGTGGAGGTGGTGGTGCTGGTGATGGTGGTGGTGGTGATGATAATGGTAATGGTGTGATGGTGATGATGGTGATGATGGTGGTGATGGTGATGATGATGGTAGTGGTGTTGGTGATGGTCATGGTGGTGGTGGTAGTGATGGTGATGGTGGTGGTGGTGATGGTGGTGGTGGTGATGGTGGTGGTGGTGGTGATAGTGGTTGGTGATGGTAGTTGGTGGTGGTGGTGATGGTGGTGATGATGCTGGTGATAGTGGTAGCAATGGTGATGTTGGTTGGTGGTGATGGTGGTAGTGATAGTGATGGTGGTTGGTGATAATGGTGGTTGGTGGTGGTGATGATGGTTGTGATGATGCTGGTGATGGTGACATTAGTGATGATGGGAGTGATGGTGATGATAGTGGTGATGGTGGTGGTAGTAGTAATGGAGGTGACAGTGTAGTGTGACAGGGGTCTCCAGAATCTGTGACCCCTTCATGCTTCTCCCATAGGGTCACTGGTGGGGAGCTCTTTGAAGACATTGTGGCGAGAGAGTACTACAGCGAGGCTGATGCCAGGTGGGTGCAGAGCCCTCACGCTGTCCTGTCCCTCTTCCTTTATACCCTCGCCATCCCTCCTTCACCCACTCCTGCTGCTCTTTCTAACCCACGTCTGGTCCTGAGCATCTCTGCTCACCCACACCCCAGACTGACAGGCATGAAGCCAAAGGAAGCTTATAACTTCAGCACAGAGCCAAGAGGCCACCTCCCCTCCACGCCCAATGCCCTGTTCAGAGGGCTTGGCCCTGGGTCTATGGGCCTCCAAGTGTGAGGATGGAATGGAGGAACTTGGGCTCCATCCAGGTGGGGCTTCCTGTGGACCCTCAGGCAGCCCTTCCCACAAGGCCAGCCCTCCCTGGGGGGATGAAGAGGGACAGATGGTCTCAGAGATGGCTGTTTGTGGCCCGGCTGCTGGAGACCAGATTGAGGGATGGCAGATGTCAGCTGGGGAGGTGACAGGGCCCCGTCCCTGGAAGCATAGGCCACTGGTAGCCTGCTGTGGCCCAGGCCAGATGCCATCCTGACACCTGACAAGGATGTCTCTCGTAACAGTACATCTCACCTCAGGGACAGCTGACAGCGTTACTCCCTGCCCACTGGGCTCTGCCCACGCTGCTCTGCCACAGAGATGTGTATTTAAAAAAAAAAAAAAAAAAAAAAAAAAAAAAACCTGAGGCCAGGCATGGTATCTCACACCTGTAATCCTAACATTTTGGGAGGCCAAGACAGGAGGATTGCTTGAGGCTAGGAGTTTGAGACTAGCCTGGGCAATATAATGAGACCCCCTCTCTACCAAAAACTTAAAAAAAATTAGCCAGGCATGGTGGCACACATGCACATAAGCTACTTGGGAAGCTGAGGTGGGAGGATGGTTTGAGCCCAGGAGTTCAAAGTTGCAGTGAGCCGAGATTATGCCACTGCACTCCAGCCTGGGTGACAGAGCAAGACCCTGTCTCCAAAAAATAAATACATAAATAAGGCTAACGGAGGACCTCGCTAGGTGGTGAAATTGTGGATGATTTTAAATTTGTATCTTTGTCTATTTAAAAACTCTTTTTAGGCCGTGCGTGGTGGCTCACACCTGTAATTCCAACACTTTGGGAGGCCGAGGTGGGCGGATCACCTGAGGTCGGGAGTTCCAGGCCAACCTGACCAACATGGAGAAACCCCGTCTCTACTAAAAATACAAAATTAGCCGGGTGTGGTGGCGCATGCCTGTAATCCCAGCTACTCGGGAGGCTGAGGCAGGAGAATCGCTTGAACCCAGGAGGCGGAGGTTGCGGTGAGCTGAGATTGCACCATTGCACTCCAGCCTGGGTGGGCAACAAGAGCAAAACTCTGTCTCAAAAAAAAAAAAAAAAAAAAACTTTTTAAAATGAGTGTGTATTACATTTCTGATCCAGGAAAATGAATTTTTTTCAAGTAGCAGAAGTGGTTTGATGTGACTTGCCTCTGCACCAGTAGGAAACTGCCCATTGTGACATGGCCCGCATTCCTGATGGGCAGTGTGAGCAGCTCTGGTGCCACCGGGCCTCCCCTAGAGCCGGGCAGGGAGAGGGACAGAGCTGGCGAGTCTCTTGGCCCCAGACTTCTGTGGGGTTTGGGACACTGGCTTCTTTTCTAAGGATCCTTGAGGAGGGACTTTGTAGTTTGCAGAACAGCCTGCAGAGGCCTGTGCACTTGGAGCGGAGAAAGACGAGGTTTTCCTTTATCCTATACTTAGAAGAAAAGTAGAAAGTGGAACGGAACCCTGTCCCCCTGCTCTGAGCTTCTGGGGTAAGATATGTCACAGAGTGTGCTGCTGCCTGCCTGCTGGCCAGGTGGACTTAAGGGTCCCTGGTGGCCCATCCAGACACCTGCCAGGGCAGGTGGGATCCTGGGGTGGGTGGAGTGCCCTGAGGGGTGGACAGATGCTGGCCAAGGGTGGGGGCATGTGGCCTCCTAGAGCCTCCCATCAGCAGATTGGACCCCACAGCTAGGGCTCAGGAGTGCCTTAGACCACAGCCCCACCCTCCCCCACCCCCACCCCCACCCCCTGCCTGTGCCCCATCACAGGCCTCTCACTCCCACCCTCCTCCTCACCTGCCGCCTCCAGCCCTTTCCCCTGTCCCCCTGTGCCCCACCCTCTCCTGTGCTCCCTCTGCCTCCTTATTGATGTACTGCAGCCCCCAGAGCCCCCTCTGCTCCTGTGGATCCCTCTTGGCCCCTGTGTGGTTTAGGAGTCTTTGTGTTCATCAGGTTTGGGGAAGGAGACACAACCTGTTATCCCCCACTCTGGGGATCAGCTTGAGAGTCAGCCTGCCCAGAATGCTGCACCCCTTGCCGCCCCAGGTGGAGGCTGGAATGGGGCAGCTCCAGCCATGGGGGTGAAGGGGTCACGTGTGGCTTCCTCATCACACCAGGCCAGTTCCCTCCACAGCGCCAGCCCCTCTGCCCAGTCCACAGGCGCAGCCTTGCCTTCTTGCTTAGCATCTCCCCACTCAGTCTGAATCTCTGATGGACACACAGCACCCCCCACACACCCACAGCCCCTCCCCGTGGCGGGCCCTCGGGTGCCTGGCCTGGCAGCAGGAGTCCCACCTGCTTGAACCCCAGATTTTCTGCTGTGGGCCGGGGGACCGCAGAGCTGGCCTGGCGAGGTCTGGAGCAGCCTCAGGGTAGGCTCAGGAAGGGAGAAGTGAGGGATTTCTAGCGTCCTCAGGAAATGCTCAGGCTGTTCAGGTCCCAGGAACCTTTGCCAGAGCAAACTGTAGTGTTCCCTGCTCTGACCCAGGTCTCCCCACCTCCTCTCACAGGACTCCCGATGCGGAGAGCACCCCTGGTGTATGGGGTCCCTTGGAACCAGCCAGAAGAGATGTTCTCTTAGAAACTCCACTGCCTCCATTGAGGGTTTGGAGCTCAAATGGAGGGCATTCCATAGCCAGACTGTGGGGAGCGAGGGGGCACACGGCCTGCGTCCTGTAGAGAGTGCCAGGATCGGGGCAGTGATTTTGGAGGCTGAGTGGGAGAGGGGACATGGAGAGGGAAGGAGCTTCCTGGAGAGCCCCTCCTGGGTTGGCCCTGCTGGCGCGACAGCCTCAGCATAGGGCCCCTCCTCGGGCTTCAGCAGCCTTGGGCTCCTTTCTTTCTGGGTGAGCCTCGCGCCCTGCCTGGGGCCATGGCGGCTTTGCTCTCTGTGCGTGAGCTTCAGCCTTCAAGCAGTGGAGCTCGGTGGAGAGTCTGACAGAAGCCCCTGTGGGCCCCTACCCCACAAGCATCGCCACAAACTCGGGGCAGGACTGTAGCAAAGGAGGGAGCTTGACTTACCCCCAGGGCGGAGCCCCATGTCTGAACAGTCAAGGGTGTGCTGTGACAGAGGTAAAGAGGGACAGGCGCGGGACAGGATGGGCCGAGGCCTCCTGGCCAGACCCAGGCAGGGAGGTGCTTTCCGAACCACACAGACGCAGCCAGGGCCAAGTGTACTAATGCCCTGCCTGGTACCTGCCAAGGGCCAAGAGCTGCTGCCGTGGAGCAGCTGATGGATTTCTGGATGAGCCCCATCTAAGGAACAAGAAGAAACATGCCAGTCATTGCTTTTCTGAACTCATTTCTAATGAACAAAGCTGGAAATTCCTCTTAGGAGGAAGCAGGGTCTTATTTTGGAGTTTATGGGGAAACTGAAGGGTGCCCATGTCTTCTTCAAACAGGGAAAGCAAAGTTCAAAACATTTAGAACCCATTTTTTTAAAAAAAAAACTTAAAAAGCAATGTGGTGGCCAGGCACGGTGGCTCATGCCTGTAATCCCAGCACTCTGGGAGGCCAAGGTGGACAGATCACAAGGTCAGGAGATCGAGAACATCTTGGCCAACATGGTGAAACCCCGTCTCTATTAAAAATATAAAAATTAGCCTGGCGTGGTGGCGCATGCCTGTAATCCCAGCTATTCTGGAGGTTGAGGCAGGAGAATCGCTTGAACCTGGGAGGTGGAGATTGCAGTGAGACGAGATCGCGCCACTGCGCTCCAGCCTGGGTGACAGAGCGAGACTCTGTCTCAAAAAAAAAAAAAGCAATGTTGCTACTGAAAGATGGCTGAAGGGACTTGATGCAATGCTGACTGTCCGTGGAGGGGGAGGACATCAGAGCCCAGGCTGAGAGTAATGTCCCAAATGCTGCTTGAGAACAATTCTAATCACAAAAGTGACATCTTAAACTGTTCAAAACATGAAAAAACAAAAACAAACCTAGAGGGGGTCGGCCCTTCCTAGAGAAGACAGCGATGTTAACAGAAAGTGAGGGCAGACAAGATGGTGTGACTGTGAGTCTCACATCCTCCAAGGGCCGTGGTCTCAGATTGCACCAGGACAAGGGCAATATGAGGACAGGTCCCTAAAGTGCAGGGGACCGCCCTGAATGGGCTGTCCCAGGCCAGGTGGTTGTCCCATCCCACCTACCCTGCTGGGTGCAGCCTGGCCCAGCCTTGTTCTGGGGACCCCTGGCTTGCTCAGCCAACTCAATCCTGAGCATGCGATTGCAGGGCCTGGAGCCTGCGTGACAATGGACCGGGCGGACTTGATCTCAGCAACACATGCCAAGTCCCATTCATACCCTCAAGGACACCATGGAGAGGTGCAGACCCAATGCTGGCCCCATAGTCCCGGTCTCTGGCATTGGTTTGGGGCCCTGCACCACCAGCAGGGGAGGCCGAGGAGGACTGGGTGAGCCAACTGTGGAGTCAGGGGGCGATGACAGCTGGGGAGGAAGGAGGATACAGGGCGTGGCCAGAGCTGCGGCCAGGACTCAGTAAGTCTGAGGCTGAAAGAAGGTCGAGGAGGAAGGTTCAACTCTCGCCCTCAGTAGTAGTCTGTGAGGTGCATGTGGTGCAGGCCGAGCCCCTGTTGGTGTCCAGGGAGGTGGCACTTCCTGGTGACCACAACCTCTGCACACATCACTCCACCAGGAGAGTGCCCAAAGGCAGAGGAAAGTCCAGCCATCAGGGAGGTGATGGACCACGGGGATGGGCTGGGGGAAAGTGCACACAGTTGGACAGGAGGAGCCCAAGATCTATGCCCTTCCCAGGACAAAGCAGGGCCAATACTGACCACAGGATCTGGCCAGCACTGCTACCGTCCACACCATGCAGCAGTGCATGAAGGAGCTGGCCCCCGGGAGGGCCACGCTGAGCTCACTCTGCATCTGGACCCATCTGGATGGCTGTGGATATCTGACCCCACAGCCTTACCCTCGACTGCCCAGGCTTCCCGTTCCGTAGGGAGGCTGAGTCGGCCCACCAGAGGGAAGCCCCCACCCCAGCCAGCCAGCCATGCTTAGGCTCACAGGCCTTGCCAGGACACAGTTGGCCATTCAGAGGAACAGATGCTGGGCCCCCTCGGGAACAAGGAGGAGGGGGTGGTCCAGGCAGATGAGGGCAGCATGGGAAGTAGATGCTCCTCATAGTGGCTTGCCATGAGATGACTTCAGGGACACAGCCCCCTACGGGAGTTGCAGTAGCAGAAGAGAGGCCAGGAAGTCTCTAGGCATAGGCTAGGGAGAAGGGAGGATGTTTCAACAAAGGGGCAGGACACCCCAGGGCACATGGGGAGGAGGGAAGGCAGGACACCCCAGGGCACATGGGGAGGAGGGAAAGCGGGACACCCCAGGGCATATGGAGCATGGAGATAGGATTGTGGCTCCCACTCTTGGTGACATTGAAGTGACACCACCAAGGGGCTGTCTCCCATGAGTTTGGGCCTGGCTTCTCCTGACCCCACACACCTCAGGAGTCCATCACCCGTTAGGACTCTGAGGGCTGGATTTCTTCAGGAGGAAGCTCAGATTCACTTTTTAATGCAATGGCTGACGCTGTACAGATGGGACCAGGAGGGCTGGGAGCTATTTGAGGAAGAGGGCTGGCCTCCTGTGTCCTCTCTGAATTTGCTGTTAGGAAAGAAAAGCCCACTCATTTTGCTGACCCTGGTCACCCTCCTGTCCCCAAGGATCTGGCTGGGATAGAAGGGTCTTGAGGGGGTCTTCCTGTCCCTCCCTTGACCCTGCCCAGTGGGGTGGTGACTGAGGCCCCAGGCAGGTGGGCATCGGCAGCCTGTGGCAAATGCCTCCAGGCCCAGCAGGGCAGCCTCGGAGGTGGTGGCTATCACCCTGCATTGAGGAGCTGTCACTGGGGAAGGGCTTGTGTTGGGCTCAAGGGGCACCCGGGCAGAAGCAGATTCAAGCCACAGGCTCTCGGTGTGTGCAGGGGCTCCGTGGCCCTGGGTCTGATGTGCTCTAGGACAGGTGTCAGGGAGGTGGCCTGAGAGCAGCTTGGACCTCTCCTCCCAGCCAGTCATGGCCTGGAAGGGCCCAGGACTTCTGCCAACAGCCCTCCCTGACTACGAGAGGAAGGGTTGAAGGGGAAGCTCCATGTGCTCAGTGCCGTGCACACACAGCCCCCTGCCCAGCCCCTCAGATCCCTGGGAGCTGAGCTGGATGCCCCTAGTAGTGCTGCTGGAACTGAGCCACCCAACACGGCAGCCACCAGCCGATGTGGAAGCTTGGGTTTCACTTTTTTTTTTTTTTTCTTTTTGAGATGGAGTCTCCCTCTGTCGCCCAGGCTGGAGTGCAGTGGCGCCACCTTGGCTCACTGCAACCTCCACCTCCCGGGTTCAAGCAATTCTCCCTTCCTTAGCCTCCTGAGTAGCTGGGATTACAGGCACCCACCACCACACCCAGCTAATTTTTGTATTTTTTGTAGAGACGGGGTTTCGCCATGTTGGCCAGGCTGGTCTTGAACTCCTGACCTCAGGTGATCCGCCCGCCTTGGCTCCCAAAGTGCTGGGATTACAGGTATGAACCACCGCGCCCAGGCAGGTTTCACTTTTTATTAAAATGAAGTAACGTGCCCCAGCACATTATTTCTGCTCCAGCACAGAGCAGGGTCCTGGTGCCTGGGGCTTTCTCACACACCAGGGCAGCCCCCTGCCCCCACCTCCAGCCGCCTTGGCCCTTCCCTGCCTTGGTTTTCCAGCCCGCTTGCCCGGCCCGCTCACCTCAGCCTGTCTTGCAGGGTACAGACTCAGCCTGGCCTCCCTCCTGAGGGTGCCCAGCTTAGGGTCAGGCTTGGCCAACAGGAGCCTGGGGACAGGGGTGTTTCCTTTGAAAGTCACTTCTGTGTGGCTGGCCGTGCCCTCTGAGCAGATACGGGCCCAGAGGGGAAGGCAGGGCCAGGGCCAGGGTTGCTGGCCTTGGAGGTGAGGAAGGAGGCCTAGAGGCCCCTCCTGGCCAGCATCTCCTCTCCCCTTGACTCGCTTTGTCCCCCTGGTCCCCCCAGGCCACACAGCACCATTGCCCCTGCCCCCAGTGCCTCCTCTTGCTGCTCCCCAGGGCCACTCGCACTAACCCACCTGCTGTTTGCCACAGTCACTGCATCCAGCAGATCCTGGAGGCTGTTCTCCATTGTCACCAAATGGGGGTCGTCCACAGAGACCTCAAGGTGAGTTCCCACCCCACTCTGTGCCAGGTGTCTGTTGTCTGTACCTGCATGCTGTGTACAAGGAAGTGTGAGGGGCTGGACAGTGTGGGGCACTGTGGAGCTTGGAGGGGTGAGGTATATGTGTGTGTGTGTCCTTGTGTGCATGCATGGAGGAGTGTGTGCATGCATGTGCATGGGTATGTGTGTGCACGTCCTGTGTGGAGGGTGTGCATATGTGCATGGATGTCTAGAGGCATGTGTGCATGCTTATGTGTGTGCACCTGTATGTAAGTGTGCATGTGTCATGTGCATAGAAGTATGTGTGTGCATGTGCGTACGTGTGTACATGGAGGTTCGCGTGTACATATGTGCATGCCTGGGTGGAGGCATTGTGTGTGTGTGCACATGTGTGTATACATGGTTGTGTGTGCACATGTGTGTATACATGCTTGTGTGTGCATCTTGCACCTGTGTGGGGATGTGCATGTATGTGCACACTTACAGATGTGAGTGCATATGTCTGCATGGGTGGTCACATGTCTGTATGTGTGCCTGTGTGCATGTGTGTATACATATGGCATGTGTGCATGCACATGTGTGGGGACTGTGTGCATGCATGAGTATGCATGTGTGTACAAGTGTGTACGTGTGTGGGCATGTTTGTGTGCATGCATATGTGAATGTGTACATGTGGGTACATGTGTGCATGTATGCATGTGTGCATGTCTGGGCATGTGTGTACATGTGCATGTGGGTGCACTTGTGTGTTGGGGGGGTCTGCACATGGCCCTCCCTACCCCTCCGGACCTCCAGGGCTGGGAGGGGTCAGTCTTCAGAAATCAGCCTATTACCCCGCACTCCAGGCTGGGCGATAGAGAAATCAGCTAGTAACAAATGTCCACTCAGGGTCTAACTGTGAGCCCCCGCCAAGACTCCACTCTGGCAGGTGGGGACACGGGTGACAGGGCTGACACCGCTGGGAGCAGGGTGGTGAGAGCAGGACTCGCCAGGGTGTGCCAAGTCCTCCCAGCCCTTTCTTCAAGTCTCTGCTGCCCCCAGCTCAGGTCTGGGCAAAGCAGTTCTAGGCTCTGTTCAGAAGAAGATTGGTCACCCCCCAGGTCACAGGGTGGCCTCTCAGAAGCTTAGCTGTCTCTCTGCTCCTCCTCTCCCTTCCTCCCTCCCTTTCCTTCCTTCCAATCTCCTTTCCTCCTTCTTCAACCCCACCTTCCCCAAGGCTTGGTTCAGCCTGCTGCTTCTCTGTAGACAGGCAAGCAGTGCGGACCCTGGGGCCATCACCCTGATGGCATTTAAGACCAACCTCCCCATTGGTTTTCATGCTGAATGGGGGTCACACCTTTCCTTAGGCCATCGATGATCTTTGCGCTGCTCTGGGGAGAGTATCACACAAAGAGCAGATCCAGGACCCTCTCCTATACCCTTTACACGCCACTGTGCCCCCTGCCCCCTCTCATCTCTGCATCCCAGGCATGTCCTGCTTTGTCTCATCTGAGTCAGCCTCAGGCGCCTCTGGGAGGCCCCCAGGTATTCCCCTCGGGGCCACGTGGGTTGGTGCTAGGACTTAGTGGTTGTCCTGTGAGGGGTCACAGACATTTTGTTACCAGACCCCATGATTTATCTGGTTAACTCTGGGGCCAAGGCATAGAAGTGGAGGTCAGTGGTACCTCCTCCCCAATTTGGGAGACAAACAGAATTCTTGCTGTCTCAACCTCCTGTTGAGGGGGACAGGATGTCCTTTTCTCCTGGACAGAAATCCACCGTCTTGATCGTGACAGCCCAGGAAGCAGCAGAGTAGTAGGGTTGCTCTCAGCAGGAAATACCTGAACTTCCCCTCAAGCAGTCCCCAACATCCCATGTCTCTGAGGAGTGGGAAACAGGGAGGGGAGGGAGGGCTGTTGCAGCCTCTCAGCCAGTGGGAGTCCGAGGGCCACGGGAGCCCCAGCCACTGCACGGTCTGCCCCAGGGCTGTGGGGAACATTTAGTTTGCTTGTAAGGATGAGCTTGAGGTTTTGGTCCAACTTGCCCCCAGGTCGCTCTTCCAGGGTATGGGGATCCAAGCTCAGGCTGAAAGCCAAGTTTCCTCTGAAAGGCCAGAGCTGCTGTGTCTCTGTCCCCAGGGGCAGAGGGGCTGTGGGGTTGCAGGCTCACTGGGGAGGGTGGCAGAGAGCAGAGGGCAGTTAATGTCATCCTAGGGAGCTGCAAAAGAGCCAGGGTGGGGCATCACTGGGTGGCCTAGCAGGGGTGGGCACAGCCTCAGAGCTACCCTGGAGCCTCCAGGCCTTCTTGCCCAGGGCTTCCTACGGTCCATGTTCACTTAACACTCCTTCTCTTCGGAAGAACTGCTGGTCTGTTTCCTCTGGGGAGGGGGGACATGCAGCAAGTCTGCTCTGGGCTGGGTGGAAAAATGCAGCCCCTGACCCCTCCTCTGTCCGACTTCTCCATGTGGCTGCACGGGGAGCTTGGGACCTCCACCCACTCACGTTGGCAAAATCACCATGTCCAGTGGCCTGTGGGTTGGTGCTCGGTGGACAGGGATGCGTGTGCCCCAGCAGGCTGGGACCCCCAAGGTGACGAGGAGGTGGAGGTGGGGGACAGAAGCCCCCAATGCTGCCTTGTCAAGGGGGCACATGGCCTCATCCCACCTGCTCAGTAGGGCATGGCTGGAGCTTTCGAGGAAGCTCTGGGTTTCTGCTGAGGGGCGCTCACAGCTCAGGGCTGTGGCAGTCTTTGCACATGGGGATAGCATATGTCATTCATTCTGGGGGCCACTTTTTCACATTTCAAGATCTCTGAGGTTTACAACCAGTGTTAAAAGTGGGTGGAGTGGTCTGTTTTGTCTTTTTTGGTGGCTCATCAAGCAGCAGTGTGATCCCGAGGGTAGTGCATCAGATGGAAGCAGTGCCAGGACAGCGGGACACTCACCAGGGCGAAGGGGTGGCCTGGGAGGCTGGCCAAGGGGGCCTGAGGGCCCCAGGGAGCCCCCTGCTGGTCAGAGACAAGGAAGGCCTGCAGCCGAGAGACCCCACCGCTGGGAGATGGTGAGGCTGATGGGTAGGCCAGAGCCCGATGGGGTTTGAAAGCTGGGACAGGAAGGTCCCATGGGATGCAGTGGCCCTGGGACCCCCTCAGGCCCTCAGTGCCAAGTGTCCCCAGTCCAGAGACAGCAGCCTCCTTGGCCGCTGCTGCAGGATAGGGAGCAGATGTCCTTCTGGCTTGAGCAAGGGCACTGCTCCCTGTGTCAGGGCCTGAGTAACCCCCCCACCTGTGGATACCCAGCAGGCAGGGGGTCATTGCAGGGGCCTCCTTCCTGCCCCATGTAGTGGGGATGACCAGAGCCAGGGGACTTGGTGGGTGGATGTCCTGGGCTGCCTCTAGTGCTGAGGCCCCTGGGAGTTTCTCCTTGCCCTTTGGGGGTCACCATCTCAGCAGGAAATACCTGAACTTCCCCTCAAGCAGTCCCCAACATCCCATGTCTCTGAGGAGTGGGAAACAGGGAGGGGAGGGAGGGCTGTTGCAGCCTCTCAGCCAGTGGGAGTCCGAGGGCCACGGGAGCCCCAGCCACTGCACAGTCTGCCCCAGGGCTGTGGGGAACATTTAGTTTGCTTGTACGGATGAGCTTGAGGTTTTGGTCCAACTTGCCCCCAGGTCGCTCTTCCAGGGTATGGGGATCCAAGCTCAGGCTGAAAGCCAAGTTTCCTCTGAAAGGCCAGAGCTGCTGTGTCTCTCTCCCCAGGGGCAGAGGGGCTGTGGGGTTGCAGGCTCAGCATCTGGGACTCTGGGGTGAAGGCTCAGCCATGCCCTGCAGACACCATGGGGCAGGGCTCAGACCTGTGCACCTGTCTCTTGCAAACCACTGTTTTATCTGTTTTGTAACCCCCTCACCCCATCCTGCATAACACCTCTGGGTTTAAACAACGTGCACCCTTGTGCCGGTCACCTCCCTGCAGCCGGAGAACCTGCTCCTGGCCAGCAAGTGCAAAGGGGCTGCAGTGAAGCTGGCAGACTTCGGCCTGGCTATTGAGGTGCAGGGGGACCAGCAGGCATGGTTTGGTGAGTGCCAGGGGCAGGGTGTGTTGGCTGGCAGTCGGCAAGGCAGGAGGTGATGCTGATAGCCCTTCGTGGCCTCTTCCCCTCTCTCTAGGGTTCGCTGGCACACCAGGCTACCTGTCCCCTGAGGTCCTTCGCAAAGAGGCGTATGGCAAGCCCGTGGACATCTGGGCATGTGGTGAGGCCTGGCCCGAGTTGGTGCGGGGCAGGGCCTCGGGTGTTTCAGGACTTCCCAACTACATCCTGGAGTGTGCAGTGACCAGCACGTCCTGCTGTCATCTGGGTTTATCTGTGTCAGACCTGCCTTTGAGCTGCCCTGGCAGGGGTCTGCCCACACAGCCGGGAGCCCCCTTTCCACCCAGATTAGAATTGCAAACATGAGCCTGGCTCACCCCAGTGCTCGCCTGCGCTCAGCAGAGGTCTGGTCCAGAAGTGTGGTGGGTGGATAGGAGTGGAGAAGAGAGGTCAGGGGCTGTTGGGCCATGGGCAGGACCACCTCCTTGGGCAGGGGTCTCCTCCCACAGAGATGGGGAGCAGCAGAGGGGCTTGGCGTCACCCCCATCCCTGTGATAGTGTGGGTGTGGGGCAGAGGTCGGGGGGCTGGCTGTGCCCTTCTACCCCAGTGTCTGCTGCACAGGTGGGGGCAAAGGAAGGCTGGGGACCCCAGTGCCCTCCCAAGGCCACAGGAGCTGGGCAGTGAGGGTGCAGGGCATGGGCTTCATGGACAGTGGCACCCTGCAAGTGGCTGCGGTGCTCACAGGCCCCATCCGCAGGGGTGATCCTGTACATCCTGCTCGTGGGCTACCCACCCTTCTGGGACGAGGACCAGCACAAGCTGTACCAGCAGATCAAGGCTGGTGCCTATGATGTGAGTGCACCAGCCCCTCTCTGATGAGCTCCCTTCCTCCAGGTGTGGCTGGGTGAGGGCAACATGGGAAGAGGCTAGGAGTGGGATGAAGCCACCTGTGGCCAGGTCCTGGGTCCTGCTCTCCCAGATTCGTGGCTGGAGATGAAGCCCCTTGGAGAATTCTTGCCCCTGCCCAAGAGGGGGCTTCAGGCCCGGCTGGGGCACTGTTTCCTTCTGCAGTTCCCGTCCCCCGAGTGGGACACCGTCACTCCTGAAGCCAAAAACCTCATCAACCAGATGCTGACCATTAACCCTGCCAAGCGCATCACAGCCCATGAGGCCCTGAAGCACCCGTGGGTCTGCGTGAGTCGCCCTTGGTGCCCATGGCGGGGAGGGGGCTCCTGGTGGAGGTGGCCTCAGACCACTGCCCTGGCAAAGGCCCCAAGAGGGTCCTGTTCCTGACATCCAAGAGCTCCCCTGGGTCCCTTGGGTGCTCCTTGTGGCCTCTGGCTTGGGACACACCAGCACGTTTGTGCGGCCTGGGGCTTGGAGGGCATTAGAGGATAGACGTGATCCCTTCCTCCCAACTGCAGTCCTGTCTATGAGGGGCAGAGTGGGCGAGGCAAGGGAGAGATGAGTCTTGAAGTCCCAGGCGGGTGGGGACAGACAATCCTTGCTGCAATGGTGGCCAATGGCTCTTGGCATGTGGGGACCCTGGGGTGCCGCAAGCCTTGCCACCCTGGCCTTTCCCCTGTGCCTCGGGCTCCTGGCTGCCATATGACCACCCCTTTCCCCACAGCAACGCTCCACGGTAGCATCCATGATGCACAGACAGGAGACTGTGGAGTGTCTGAAAAAGTTCAATGCCAGGAGAAAGCTCAAGGTGAGGCCCTGGCCCCTAGTCCCAGGCACGGCCATGCTTCTCTGTGTCCCTCTGGGCTGGAGCGGGGGGGCCTTGGAGGGGTCTGGGCAGACCTAGGGGTTGCTGCTGCCCCCAAGACTGACTGTTAGCAAGTCCCAGACTGGATGCATCAGGTGAACTCAGGCCAGCTTGGGAATGAGTCCAGAGGGGCCCTGGGCCAGGTGTGGCCCCTCCTAGTTGCCTGTGCCACCTCCTAGCAGCCCTTGAAGGAGCTATCCTGAAGCGCTCGCTGTGGGCTCCTCACCCGGGCTCTACAGGCAACAAGCACCCTCTGGCAGTCACACTCTTTAGTACAAGCAAGTCCGAAGCTTCCAGCTCAGGCAGGTTTGGTAAGGAGAGCAGAGCCACACACACTGGTCTTGGGTGGGCTGGGGGAGTTTAGGGAGGGAGGTGGGTCCCAGTAGGGTATTCGACCTGCCTGCTTTGGCCAGGGCTGGCTCCGGCGACTGCACGCACACTGGCAGTCCCTCTACTTGTGGGTTCCGGGATGGGGACTTGTTGCCTGACTGCCCTCTGCTGGTCTCTGAGGAGTTCTCCCCGGAAGCCCCAGGACTGCTGCCCTGTCTAAGCCTGTCAGGAAAAGAAGGGGCTATCAGGGAGCTGGACCCCAGAGGAGCTGCCGTGGTGACCAGCTGTTCTGGTGACCCCTGAGGCTTCAGGGGTCTTGAAGCAGCTAGAAGCTGTAGTTGGTCAACAGGTTTAGGCCCAGGGTGTGTATAATTCTGGAAATAGGTGATCTGTCTCAGTGCAGCTGCTGGCTTCCTGGAGCTCTTACCTCTCTGGAAGGCTGAGGTCATGTCAGCCTCATGACCATGAGGCTGAGCATCTGGGCAGGAGGACAGGGGTCTTATCCTGGCCAGAAGCCAGCAGGGAACCCTCATGGGATAGCCCCGGTTTTATCTGTGTCTCTCCCCAGGGAGCCATCCTCACCACCATGCTGGCCACACGGAATTTCTCAGGTGAGCCTTTCTTCTCCAGGGAGACAGGCGCTGCCCCCCTCTCTGCTGGCCTACGTAGGAGAGCGCCTCCTTCCTCACCAGCCTCTCCATTCCTCCTCTGCGGCAGGCCTGCCCTTGGCGTCTGCCCTCAGCTCTGAGACACACTGCCCACTTGGCCCCGCTGGGCCCCCACCTTGGGTGATACCACAGGGTCCAGCCCCCCGAGGCCATCACCTTTGTGCTGGGTCTGTGTCCCTCCACCCCCTGAACACGAGCGTCTGTGCTGCCCCACTGGGGCTCACAGCATCGTGTGTGTCTGTCCAGGCGTTTGTCGGGCATCTGTGTGGCCTCCTTGTCATTTTGAGTGCTCTGAGCATTGTGTTTTGTGCGGGAGGTGGGCAGAAGGGATGCGGGGTGATGCGGGAGGTTCGGGGGCCTCATTCCGAGTCCTGGATGAGCTGCAGCCTCCTGTCTCAGCTGCTCAGGGTGGGTGGTTGGGAAGCAAGTTCTCTTGGCAGGGGGGTGGGGCAGGTGGGGGGTGGGGTCTGTTATAGACCCCTGAGGCCCAGGGCGCTGGCAGACCCATCCGGGGCATGACGTTAGCCCCGGAGTGGAGCCGGCAGCCCAGGTCTGGACAAGCTGTGCCTGTGGCTTCTCCGTCGTCCGACACTCCGTGTGCGAGCGTCTGTGATCCGTCTCTCTCGTTGTCCATTTGCATCTGGTGGCCCCCACCCGCCATCCTGTTACTTTTGCTGTGATGCTGTACTGCCGGGAACGCGTGCACACGGTCACACCAACACTAATAGGACTGTCCTGTCTGCTGTGTGCTCACCACACCCTTCGGGCATGAGAAGCCCCCACTGGGGTTTTCTAAGGAGAAAGGAGGCAAATGCTTTTCCGTGTCAATCAGTCCAATCTTGTTTTCACTCTCTTGAGCAAAGGATTCTGGAACCATCTGTCACCTAAACTTTAACTCTAATCTTCTTCTGCTTCCTTTGTCTCTTTTCTTCCCTTACCTCGCCCACCCCTCGTCTGTGTCCGCCCACCCCTCCCTTCCCCTCGTCTCTAACCCGGTGCTAACAGTGGGCAGACAGACCACCGCTCCGGCCACAATGTCCACCGCGGCCTCCGGCACCACCATGGGGCTGGTGGAACAAGGTAGATGTGTCTCGACCAGCGTCCCGCCCGCTCCCACCCGTCCCTCCTGCCAGCATGCAGCCCCCTGCTGCACGCAGCCGCTGGCCAGGCTCCAGAGCCGCCCCAGAGGCCGCCAGGCCCCCGGGAGCCCCTGCTCCCGTGTGGTCACATCCCAGCAGAGCCCATCACAAGGGCAGGGAGGCAGCCCCCAAGGCTCCTCGCCTGTAAGAGGAGGGGCTGGGCTAGGTGACCTCTGGGCTACACCAAGCCCTTCTGGTCCTGGCCCCTGAGGTCTGGGGGTCTGGAGACCCCCATTAAAAATGGCCTGGGCCCCACAGGGAGCCACTGGGCCTGCTGCTGGGGGGTCTGAATCCTGAAAGGAGAGCCTTGAGGAGCAGAGCCAGAGAGGCAGAGGCCCTTGGGGCAGACCCACACCCTGCCCCTCAGGGGCCGCATGGAGACGGTGGTCTGTGCTGCTGAGTCCCACACGTGCATGTCTGCCCTGAGCATCCCCCCAGGACAGGCCGCTCTGGAGCGGGTGGGGGTTTTAGGCACCCTGAGGAGACTTTCAAGGCTTCCTCTTGGGTTGTTTCTGCAAAGTCCTCCTCCCCCGGCCCCAAACCCTGTGAGGGAAAAGGCCGCCACTGCCCACCTGCTCCTCTGGGCTGTGTGGGGCCAGAGCCCAGAGGCCCAAGTTGGCTTCTGCCTACCTGCTGGCTTGTGACCATGGGCAGACCCCATGAGGGCTAGGTGACCCCAAGACCTCCTTGCAGCTCCAGCCTGAGCTGAAGGCTGGTGAGAGCTTAGGGCAGGCCAAGCTGACAACGCCTGGCCACAGAACACAGAGGGCTAGAGGGGTGACCCCAGATCCTCCCTGGGCTGAGCTGCCAAGTTCCCTGTCGTTGCCTCCAACGTGGGCTGGGGACCGGGCAGAGGTTCCAGGGTGCTGGGGACTGCCTTCCCCAGGCCTCCTCATGACCCACAGGGTGAGCAGCCCGGCCTTCCCAGCCAGAGAACCCTCCTCCTGGGGAGGCCCAGGCCGTCCTCGGGGAGGGCAGTCTGTTCTCCTCCCATGAGCCCAGTGGACGTGTCTAGCAGGCAGCACCCTGGGAGGGCCTTCCTGCGTCTGCTCCATTTGACGGGCCTTTCCAGAGCACAGGCGGGAGGGGGCTGTGATTAGAAAAGGGTGAGGCTAGTGGCTTCTGGGGAGGCGCTGCTGCCCAGGGGACAGTGCTGAGAGACAGCTGCCTCTACGCTGCCCTGTGCCCGGGGCTCCCGCTGCAATGCCCGCCTGCCTGCAAGTGAACGTGGGGCGACGGTGCATGAGGCCCTGCATGTGTGGCTCCACCCTGGGCGCCGAGAGCAGCTCTGTCCTAGAGGGTGGTCAGTGCATGTGGACAGAGCCCAGCATGGCTGTCCTGGGTGACCAGCTAGGGGGACAAGGCAGAGGCGGGGCTGAGGGGACCACCCATCCTGCTAGGTCAGCCCAGCTCAGCCATACCACACAGCAGTGAGCATGGAGCTCAGTTCTCTGCCAATGGCAGCTGAGTCTGGTACCATCTGGTCAGAGTCTGGTACCAGCCCATGTGGCATAGCCCCCTCGGCCCGCAGAGAGACCCCGTCTGTCGAGTGTGCTTCAGTTTGGCCTCTGGTCTCTCCTGCATTGATCGGGTGTAAGGTCATAGGAGACCCAGTGTCCAGCCAGCTGCAGGGTGGCAGCAGTTGCCCTGGCCTGGAGACCCGGGAATGGGCAGGGCCTTCCCAGGATGGAGGGCAGAGGGTCTCTCCTTGTCCCACAGAGGCCTGCAGAACCCCCAGCCCAGGTGTCTGGGATGCCTGTGACTGCTCCGCCTACCCTGGGCTCCTGTGGCACCTAACGCATGCTTTGAACTTGAGACACAGAAAGGAAGTTCCCGCGCCCTTGAACGCTAGTGTAGATGAATGGTGAATCTGGAGAATCAGATTCTGGCCCTGGTGAATCTGGAGTTAGTCCCAGGCAGAGATGTGAAATGAGCAGCCTCCCAAAAAATGGTTGGCCGGGAGCCATGCGCTCAGGAGGGCCAGGCCCATGCACCCCACACTGCGCCCAAGGCGTGCACAAGCGATTGTTTTAAAAGTGGGTTCACAAGGAAGGATGTTTGGGAACTGACTGAGACAACAGGGACGTCTGCTGCAGGGCTTCCCAGAGCTCTGACGGCAGCATCGGCCTGAGTCCTTTGAGGAGGGCTGGTTTGTACGTGGCATTTGCTACCCACTGGACTGCGAACTTCTGTCTTTTCATTTCCCACTGCTGCTGTGGTACATCTCCAGTAGCACAGTTTGGAAATGCAGGTTTTGATAGACTCAAGGATCTAAATGGAACCCTCTTAGTACCAAGGACTGTCCGGGGTCTCTGTCATCCCCGCCGATGGGCCTAACTGCGGTGCCTCCTTTCCTGTGAGAATCTTCTGAGGACATGCCCTGGGAAAGAGCTCAGTTCCGCTGCTCCCTAGGGTGCCGTGCTGGCCCCGGTTCCAATGCAGAGCCTGGCTGGAAGTGCCGCTGGGTTGGCGGAGGCTGCGTGCCTGGCTGTCCCCTCGGGGGTGGGGTAGAACTAGCCTTCTGAAACCGCCTGCTTCAATTGGCCACAGCTTTTCGAAATGTGTGTTTCTGGAGGGGACTGGGTCCCTTCCTTGCCTGTTCAGCTCCCCACGACAAATGTCCTCAAGGCGAGGCTGGATGCCTCCTTCCTCAGGCTCCTAGGAGGAGCCCGTCCGCCAGCTGTGTCGGGCAGCTGGTCACCAGCAAGGACAGGATCCCCCAGCTGCAGCCTCAGGCTGGCTGGCACTGGACAGGTGTTTCTGGGATGAGTTGTGTGTACTGGAGATGGGAGGGGAGCTGAGAGGGTGGGATGCACAGACAGAAGAGGGGGCTATGGGGGTCCTGGAACTCTGAGTTCTGAGTCTTCAGGACTCTCCCTCCACAGCAAGTTACAGGGAAGCAGATTTGAGCCACAGGGAAGCAGATTTGAGCCACAGCGAGGGGGAGGGTTTTCAGTCTGTGCTGTAGGGAAGTGGGCAGTCGGCATTTCTGGTCCTGGGAACTCACTGGGCAGGGCTGCCTTGGGACATCAGGGAAGTGGCCCTGTGCACAGCTTCACCAGGCGGGGCCTTAGGTCTGGGGACGGGAGAGTGATGCCTGAGGCCCCTCTACTTCTCCATGTATCCTGGGAGGGACTCCTGGGCTTGATACAAAATTGTTGAGAGTTAAGAGATCTGTGAGGAAGGGGAGACTGCGAATAGAAACTGTGTGCCCACTGCACATGGGGTCCGCAGGGCCACATGTAGCCACTGCTCAGGCACGACCCCAGTCCCCACAGAGCCCAGGAGGGGCCAGGGCCATGGAGGAGGCAGCACTGGGCATCTGGACAGGGAGGGGGTGGTCAGCAGGCAGCAGGCCCAGGCCTGTCTATGCCCTGCGGGGTGCAGCCTCCTGATCTCCACGGCAACCTGGAGCACTCAGCGTCAGAACCACTGGGAGGGCTTGTGGAACAGATGTCCAGCCCTGCAGAAGTTCTGGCTCAGGAGGGCGGGGTGGGCCTGGGAATTTGCATTTCTGACTGTACAGGGCGATTCTGCTGCTGCTGCTGCTGCTGGGGTTGGGGGAGGATCCCATTTGAGAAGCGCTACAGTTCTAGGTTGAAACGTGCCTGTCTGTCCCCACCCAGGCCTGCATGGGCAGCACGGGGTCCCCAGGCAGGAGGACCCAATTTCACAGCTTGGCCAGCCAGGGTCCTGGAGCCAGGCAGTGGGGGAGGGGTGGGGGGTTGCTGTGCCACCTTCCTTCCCGGCTTGGCCCGGGGGCAAGCATCCCCACACTTCCCATGTCGTCATCCCCTTGGCTCCAGCCTGGCTGCCTCTCTAACCCCGCTGTACCGGCTGGCCGCATGGCCCTGGCTCTTTTTGGTGAGCGTGGTCCAGGACAGGTCACCTGTGAGTCCTGGGCCTGCAGTCTTGCGCCCCTGCCTGAACCAACGCAAATCTTGTTTTCTCTCTCTCTCTTCCTTCCTCACTCCCTCCCCTTCTCACCTTTCCTTTTCTGTAAGGTAAGCTGACTTCCTCTTTTGGTTTATTTTTTATTTATTTTTATTTTTTAGTTCTGTAATTAAAATCCTAACAGCCATGGAGGGTGTGGGGACCGGGGGCTGGGGCCAGGCCCCTCTGACCTCTGAGGGGGAGTGCTGGGTAAGGCGGGGGCCGCGCTGCTGGGACCAAGTATCCTCGGGGGCTTGTGGGCAGAAAGGCCTGTGCTGGCCCCAGTCAGTGCACAGAAGCAGCCCCAAGGCCAGGGCTGCTGGGCAGCTTGGAATGAGGGCGAGCAGGGCTGCCCTTGGTGCCTGAGCCGAGGGGCCCATGGGACAGAGCTCTGAGGCCTGGGTGCCAAGGTATGGGGGTCCGAGAGCAGGGTGAGCGCCTGGGCTGGGACAAGGCCCTCTGAGTGGGCGGCCAGCTGCAGCCCACCCACCCGTACCCCAGGAAGGCGGGGCCCGGGAGGCCATGACCTCTGGGGTGCTGGCTCAGCTGCCCCCACCCCAACCTGGCACCGCTAGTCCTGAGTTCCCATCAGGGAGGAAGCGGCATCCTGCCTTCCTCTAAGAAGAGCTTGCATGTGGCCCAGAAGCCAAGGGGGCTCACCAGCACCCACAGGCATCTCTGGGTCTGGTCAGAAGAGAAATCTGGATGCTTGCAGGAGCCCCAGGGTCATGGAGGAGGCTGGAGATAGGGCTGTCCTGGGGTGACGGGACGGCCCCCCACCTGCTCAGAGCCATCCTGGGTGCTGGAACCACACTTGCCTCAGGACCCTGGGCTTGCTCCTGGGGAAAGAGTGGGGTCAGGCAAAGGGGTGGGGGTTCGCTGCAGTGAGACCCAGGCCCATCACTCACCATGCCTTCTTCCTCCCCATGCAGCAGCCAAGAGTTTACTCAACAAGAAAGCAGACGGAGTCAAGGTGAGGCTCCAGCTGGGCCCTGGGGTGCCGGGGAGCCCAGAGCCTGCAGCTTCACCCCCACTCCCTGGGGCTCCTGCTCTGGAGTCCCCCTCCCCCCATGCCCTGACAGACATGGGACAGGGAATGGTGAGTGAGGGGCTTCTCCCGCCTGAGGGTTCCTCTTCCCTCTCTCCACAGCCCCAGACGAATAGCACCAAAAACAGTGCAGCCGCCACCAGCCCCAAAGGGACGCTTCCTCCTGCCGCCCTGGTACTGAGCTCCTCCAACTCTGCCTGTCAGCCCCTCCCACGCCCTTGGCTGTGTGATTGCCGCTGGTCAGAGGGGGCCCGGTGAAGGTGGGGTCTGGCCCCGCCTGGCCTGTCTGACAGCACTCGCATGGCCCCCGCCCCTCATCCCTCACCGGTGGTGAAGTGGAGAGAAGAGGCCACTTTTGTGGGGAGCTCCAATTCAGACAGGTTTAGGGCTGCTCTGGGAAGCCCCTGGCTGAGACCCACAGATGTTGGGGTGCAGGGGAGAGGCCCAGCCTCCCACCCATGTTGACTTGTGGATGTCTCTCCAGGAGTGTTCAGGAAGTCAGTGAGGCAGAAGACACCCTCTCCCCACCAGGACCCCACCCTCAGTTCCTCCACCATCCTCAACAGGCCGACCCACAGACTACTCCCAGGGTCTGGGCCAGGCTCTGCAGGGGGAACAGCTCATAGTGGCACATTCCACAGCCCATGGGGAGACGGGGCCACAGTGGTGCAGTAGAGAGGTGTCTAGGCCAGTGGCAGCCAAGGAGGGGGCTTGCCGTCACGTCTGTGTTCCCTCAGTGCTGCTCTGTGGCTGCCTGAGAGGCAGGACTTAGGGGCTCCCTGCCGGGGAAGGGAGGGGTCCCCACCATGCTCCGCTCCGACTGCGCCCCTCAGTGCCCATTGACCTGGGGGCTTCTACAGGTGAACCCTACAGCAGTACTCCCAAGGATGTAAAGTTGTGGCTGGTGGGTGCTGGCCTTCCTGCTGGGGCACTGTGCTGTCTCCCCTCAGCTGTCCTAAGAGCTTTGGGGCTTGCTGGCCCGTAGGTCCCCAAATTTGCTGGAAACAAGCTTGGTGTCCCCTGAGAACCCCAGGCCAGGCTTCGGGAGCCAGACCCAGACCGCCCACGGGAATACTGGGTTTGCCAAATGGCCACTCTGAGACCCAGGAGAGGAGAGCGGTCCTGGGAGGGACGAGCTGCTCAGAGCAGCCAGGCCGTGGCTGGAGGGTGGCCTGGTGCAGCCTACCTAGGGCCTTCCAGTGGCCAGGGCGGCCCACGTGCCAGCCTCACAGCCAGCCCCATCTCGGACCCTGTCCATCCCATGTGCCACCCCCACCCCTATGACATCTTCAAACCTGTGCCCCCCCATGCTGGGGCACGGGTTCAGGCAGTAAAGGGTGGGGAGAAGCCCCCAAGACCGAGCCTGGCTTCTCTGGCTCCCACACACATTGTGCAGCTTGTCGGGGCCCCACGCAGTCCATCTCCCACCCTGGACAGCAGCACCTCTGCCAGCCTGGACAGAGCTCCTGTCCATTCCATCCCTGCCGGCTGACCCAGGCTCCTCCCCCAGCTGCTCCACGCTGCCTCCATCCCTGTCCCCCACTCTTGCTCTGCACTTCTTTCTCACAGGCTCTGGCCACCCACACCTCCTCTGTCTCCCTGTTCCCCTCCTGGTGGTCTCTGCTTCCTCCTCTTCTCACTTTCCCTCTCTTTCCTTCCTCTGTGTCTTCCTTCTTCTGTAGGAGCCTCAAACCACCGTCATCCATAACCCAGTGGACGGGATTAAGGTACTGCCCCCCTTTCCTCCTCCTGCTTTCCCCAGGCAGGAGGCTCCGGGCCAGGAGAGAGGTCTGGGGCAGCATTTGTGCCAGAGTGGAGGGCAGATGTCCCATGGCCCTGGCCGCCCCTCCCCGCAGTATGGTAGGGCCCCAGTCCATCTTCGTGGGCAACAACAGGACAGACTGGCTTAGGCCTCAGGCGCGCCCCTGGAGGTGCTTGGCACAGTTGTGCCCGGTCCCCATGTGGCCGACACTCTCAGACCAGGGCTCCGCGTTTCCCACCTACCGCAGGCGGTAGGGCTTCCTGAGGTCTGGAGCAGGGCCTGCATCTCAGGAGCTGCATCCTTGACCCTCCTGGCTGTCCTCCACCCCACCTCCCTCACGCGGACCCCAGTGCTTCCTGCTGAGCAGACCCTCCCTCCTCTGCTCCCCTCTCTGCTCTGGCCATCAGCTCCCATCACATTGGCATCATCACTCTGGGGCCAGGGAAGGGGCTGGCTCTCTGGGGTGGTGGGAGGGATGGGGCCAGCAGCCAAGCCGTTTCCAGGACTTCCAAAACAGCACTGTTACACCCAACACGGCCCCCAGCCCAGCTCCCACCTAGGCCTGGGCTCCTTACAGAGCCCCCAGAGTGCCTCTGTGGGGACCCCCACTTCCTTCTGGCCAGTTCCACCACCCAGCCCATCATCAGAAGACATCTTTCTCCATGGCAGGGACCGGGGGTCCAAGGGGCACCCATGGTGCTAGGCACCAGGGCCTGGGCGTTCTCCCCACCTGGCAGCTGGGGATGGGTGCCCCTGGGACCCGTGTGTGTCTGGGGTGGGTCATGCTCTCTGCAGGACCCCTAAACAACCTTCTGGGCTGTGGTGAACTCTGACCCTGCACCTAAAGACCCATAGTTCTGGTCTAGGGCCTCCGAGCAGTGTCCAGGCAGTGTCCAGACCAGGGGGCGGTCCCCCAGAGACCTTGTAAGATGTTTCCTCTGAGGAACAGAGCAGGCCTCCTGCGGACCTGGAGGATGGTCTTTTGAAGGGCAGCAGCCCTGGAGCAGGGTGGGAGAGTCGGGGGCCACCTCTGCCCTCTAAGGACACCTGAGAGGTGAGGCCGGGGCCTGACTGGACATCCAGTCCTGGAGGGGCAGGTGTCCTGAGGGAATGTGGGCGACAGGAGTGCTCTGCCTGGGGCCAGGCCAAGGTTCCTGGAGCCCTGTGCGGATCTGCAGAGCTCCTGGGAATGCCTCACCCTGTATTTTAGATGACACCGGCTGCTGCTTCATTGGAACCAGCCAGTCCCATTGTGTTTTATGTCTTGGAATTTCAAAAAGCCCATTTTCCCCTCTTGTTAAAGAGTTGACTGAGCATACCAGTCTCTCTGCCAGGCTCATCTTGCTGGGAGAAGTGGAGCCCTCATGTGTCAGGGATGCAGGGTGGCCACAGCACTAGGGTGGCAGGGCCGGCCTCGGACTCTGTGCCAGCCTGTGCCGGCTGCTGTGAGAATGCGCCCTGGTGAGGGGCGCCCTCCCAGGGACCAGCACAGAACTGAGTGTCTTCTCCGGTCACTGCCGCATGAGGTCCACAGAGCTGAGGCCCTACAGCCACCAGAGGGCATGTCCCCTGAGCCCCTGGCCTTTAAGCCCCGTGGAAGCAGCCGAGGCAGACATCAGCTTCAGAGCCTGGGCTGGTCCTGACACAGGCCCAGCCCTGTCCACCTGCCCTCAGCCACGTCCCACCTATCCTTGGCCGCATCCTGACCCGCTGCCTCCCGTGTTTCCTCAGGAGTCTTCTGACAGTGCCAACACCACCATAGAGGATGAAGACGCTAAAGGTACCTGCACTTGAGTCCTTGCCCCCCAGTGCCCTTGGCATTGCTGGGCTGTTCTTTGAGGTGGGTGGGACTTGGGCAGGGTCAGCTCTCCTGCGACACCTGGTTTGTGCGTGTGTTGAGGGGCTCAGGGGCCCTGTAGCTGCAATCCCGCTCCAAGCCTGGGTGTCAGGCCTGCCCAGAGGGTGGGAAGCGTGGCAGAGACGACCAGCAGCCGGGTAGTCTCAGTCACCGCATCCAAGTGAGGAAGCCACGGCTTTGCGCGGAAGCAGGTTCTCCACACCAGGACCCTCATGGGGAAACAGGCCCATGGGTAGAATTTGTTCCAAGATGCTGTCCTTGTCTTAAAGCTCCTTAAGCTTGCATTTCTGTCCAGCATGCACTTGCCAAGTGGCCGGGCAGCTGGGTGAGTGTTTCCGTGTTTGCCTTTGCTGAGCCAGGAGCGTTCTCCTGCGGTGGGCTTCTGCACCACAGATTCCAGGGCCCCCTCCCTTGCTCACCCAGGCCAATGTCTTGTGTGTTCCCCAAGAGGCTCCCAGGGCACAAGGCACTGGGGCATGCTCCATGGAGTCTGCCGCCTCCAGACCACCCATGTGGGGCCTCCTGACCCTCATCGCTCACACGGTCACCTAATAAGCGCTACGCTGTTCTCAGGGCTGCCCTGGTGCCCCAAAAGGGTCAGCCACTCTGCCAGTTTAGGGGAGAAAACTTCTCACCTGTCCAAAGCATAGCCTTGCTCCTGCCCGCCCTACCCAGCTATGACACTGTCCCTGAGCAGAGGTGAGCACAGGACTTTGGGCCCTGGATGCCGGAGAGTGGGTGTTTGTGTGATTCCCCTGCAGTCTGGAACAGGCCCCAAAGGCAACAGCATGAAGGCTGTCCAGAGGTTCTGCCATCACCCTCAGCCAGGTGGGGTGCTGAGCAGTGAGGGAGGGGACCTGGGAGGGGGACCCAGCCTGGATCCTGCAGGGGAGAAGAGAAGACAGACAGAAGCCAGCAGTTGTGGCTCAGATCTGAGCCCGAGCAGCCTCTCGAGGTGGCGGCAGACACCCCCCACCCCACCTGGTGCAGAAAGAAGCCTTGCCAGGCTGCCCTGAGGCTGGTACAGAGTCCAGGCAGGCTCAGTGGCCATCATGCCCCTACGATGACTGTCACTCCTTCTCCGTGCGCCTGGCCTCTGCTGGCTCTGGCCAGGGGTGGTCACAGCACTAGGGTGGCAGGGTGGCCTCTGACTCTGCGCCAGCCTGCACTGGCCTGTGCTGCCCTGGCCTCTGCTGCCTCTGGCTCTGGCAGCGGCCCCGCGTTGGCTCCTTTCAGCCTTCACATACCTGCTGTGGCCACCACAGGCCCAGGACCCCCATAGGGTGGCCACCCCACCTCCACCCCAGGAGCCCCAGGTATCCAGCTGTCACCCCCTCCCTGCCTTCTGGCCTCCCCCTGTCCTTCTCCAGTTGCCTTCTTTTCCTGCGGGCGCCCCACCCACCTGCCTGCCTCACCTGTTCCGCCTCAGCCCCCAGGGTCCCCGACATCCTGAGCTCAGTGAGGAGGGGCTCGGGAGCCCCAGAAGCTGAGGGGTCCCTGCCCTGCCCATCTTCGGCTCCCTTTAGCCCCCTGCCAGCCCCATGTAAGTAGCCTGGGCCCTGCTGCTGTGGGGGTCATGTTGGAGGGCTGGCAACCCCCTAGAGGAGCCACTCCAGAGCCGAGGGCAGGCTGAGCATGGACCCTGGCTCCAGCCTCATCACCCCACAATCCCTCACTGGGGCTTTCCAGGGTGGCCTCAGCCCATCAAGCCCCACCTCTTTGTGAGGAGGGCCCTGGACCACTTTCCTGCTCAAGGCCACTGGGCAGGATGGGAGGCCCCGGAGGCCTGGGCCTCAATTCCAGTCTTTAGGGTCGGTGCAGGCCTCACTCCACATCAGCTTGCGGGCGGGGGGTCTCCTTGCTATTGAGGCAGGCTCTGATTCAGGGCCTGACCCCAGGGCCCGAGGGGTCTAGAACATGGGACCCCTCCCACTGGCCTCCGCCTTGCCGCCGCCTGGTATGTCTGTCTGCCTCGTGTTCACGTCTCATCTGTTCCACCCAGCCCCCAGGATCTCTGACATCCTGAACTCTGTGAGAAGGGGCTCAGGAACCCCAGAAGCCGAGGGCCCCCTCTCAGCGGGCCCCCCGCCCTGCCTGTCTCCGGCTCTCCTAGGCCCCCTGCCCTCCCCGTGTAAGTAGTGGCCCCCAGGCCTGCCGCCTCTGCTGCCGGACAGCTCCCTGCGAATGGCCGGCGCTCAGCAGCTTCCCACCTGCGTGCACGGCCCAGCTACCCTGCCCCGGCGCCGCAGCCTGGTGTCCTGCCCTGGCGGGGCTTCCTGTGGGCTCCCACGCTAACCAGCAGGGCAGCTCCTGGCTTCTCCCTCAGGGGCCCAGACCCCTCCACGGCTCCTGCTCCCACTGCCACTCCCCGCTCGCTGTCCAGCCCCAGTCCCCTCTCAAAAGGGTCTGTCCCAGCCCTGGGCAACCCTGGCCCCTCTGAGGCCCCCCATGCCCCTAGGCCCTCTCTGCTGATCACTGTCCCAGCCCCACAGACCACACCCATCCAGGGGCCCTGCCTATGGTGCCCAGGAGCCTGCACTCAGGGCCACCCTGGTTCCTGATGTGACCCCAACCCCTGAGCGCCCTTCCTCAGTCTAGGGGGCTGAGGAAGGTGCCAAAACTGGAACCCCAGCCAGGGTCTCTGGAGCTCACCAACAAGGGGATATTTCGGAGAATCATAAGCCTGGCCTCCGCTGACCTGGGCTGTCCTCATGGGGCCAGGCCAGGCCTCCTCTGTAACGCCCATGACTCCCACCTCTCCCTGTAACCCCGTCCAGCGTTCCTCAAGGGCCACTTACCTGACAGCTTCTTGCTGGCCAGCAGCCTCTCCCTGGAGGGTGCCCTCTGCCCCCAGCAGCTTCAGCCCATGCCACCCGACAGCCAGAGCATCTGCCCTTCACTCCTGCAGCCTCCTCTCCACGCACCACGCTGTCCCCCTGTCTCCCTCTGTCCCCCCATATCCCCCTTGGTCAGCCTACAACCTCTCCACGTCCCCCTAAGTCCCCCTTCTATCCCTACGTACCCCTCTGTCCCCCAAATTCCCCTCTTTCCCTCATTTCCATTTTCCTCCCCAAACTCTGCTCTGCCCCTCACATTCTCCCTCTGTCCCCCACACCCCGTTCTGTCCCCCACACCCTCCTGTGTCCCCCACATACCCCTCTGTCCCCCACACTCACCTGTCTTCCACACCCCCTCTGTCTCCCACACCCCCTCTGTCCCCCACACCCTCCTCTGTCCCCCACACCCCCTCTGTCCCCCACACCCCCTTCTGTCCCCCACACCCCCTCTGTCCCCCACACCCCCTCTGTCCTCCACACTCTCCCTCTGTCCCCCAGACCCTCCTCTGTCCCCCACATCTGCCTCTGTCCCCCACACTCCCTCTGTCCCCCACACCCCCTCTGTCCCCCACACCCCCTCTGTCCCCCACACTCTCCCTCTGTCCCCCACATCCCCCTCTGTCCCCCACACCCTCCTCTGTCCCCCACATCCCCCTCTGTCCCCCACACCCCCTCTGTCCCCCACACTCTCCCTCTGTCCCCCAGACCCTCCTCTGTCCCCTACACCCTCCTCTGTCCCCCTCACCTCCTCTGTCCCCCACACCTCTCTGTGTCCCCCACATCCCCCTCTGTCCTCCACACTCCCTCTGTCCCCCACACCCACCTTGGTCCCCTCACGCACCCCCATCCCCCATGACCCCTTCTGTCCCCCACACCCCCTCTGTCCCCCACACCCACCTTGGTCCCCTCTTGCCCCCCCATCCCGTACACCCCCCTCTGTCCCCCCACATGGCCCTCTGTCCCCCACGTCTCCTCCATTTCCCATTTCCCTCTCTGTCCCCCAAGCTCCCATCTGTCCCCCACAGCCCCTTCTGTCCCCTATATCCCCTCTGTCGGCCCAAGTCCACCATCTTCCCCCCACACACCCCCATCCTCCCTCCCTCCCCTCTGTCCCCTCATGCCCCATCCCCCACGTCTGCCTCTGTGCCCCTCAATCTCTGGCTTGGCTGTCTGCCCATGGTTTCTCTCCTGCGTGCCCCCGTGCCTGCCTTGTGTTCACGTCTCGTCTGTTCCGCCCCAGCCCCCAGGATCTCTGACATCCTGAACTCTGTGAGGAGGGGCTCAGGGACCCCAGAAGCCGAGGGCCCCTCGCCAGTGGGGCCCCTGCCCTGCCCATCTCCGACTATCCCTGGCCCCCTGCCCACCCCGTGTAAGTAGCACCTTGAGTGGCCCTGGCAGCGGCTGCCCGGAGGGGCTCGGGGTGTGCGAGCCTGGCAGTGGTGCTCTGGGAAGGGCTAGCTTGCGGGGGAGGGCAGGGGCACAGGATCCCTCTGCTGGGTCCCAGGGAATTGCTTTGAAGCACATGAAGGTGCCATTGGGTCTCAGAAAATGGAGGTTATGGTTATGAAGTGTGTATGACACGTGTATAGGAAGAGTGTCTGAAAGAGCAGGTTTGTCACCGACCCCAGCACTCTCTCCACAGCTTTCTCCTGATGGGAGGGGAATGGGTGGCAAAGGGTCCGCGCGTGTGGCAAGGGCTAGCACGCCAGGAGCTGCTGGCTTGGGTCAAGCTGGACCTGCTGGGCAGGGACAGAAAAGTGTCAGTCCTGGCCTGAGATGCTCTAGCATTAGAGCTGCCCAAGTCCAGACAGCAGGGAGCAGGTGGGGATCAGGAGGCGCAGATCTGGGGGGCAGCTGGGGCCAGGCTGAAACAGAGCGGGCGGGACAGGAAGCACAGGCTGGGCAGCTTCCCTGGCCAGGGAGGAGCCAGGCTGGGCCACCTCCTGGTCTGTCTGCCGACTACCCGCAGTATCACTTACAGGGATGGATGACATCCCAGGGCTGCTGCCACCCCCACCTGTGGGGAGACACCAGGCTGGGGGTGGTGTGGAGATGCTCTTAGAGAAGAGGCTGCTGGGCCAAGGGCTCGGCATGGCAGGGCAGTGGCTAGGTAAGTACTTGAGGGACAGGTGGGGTCTGCGTGCCCCCATCCCCTCTGCAGGCGGCCAGGGCAGAGGGGTGTGGGGAGAGTGAACCCACAGGAGCAGCAGCCTGAGGAGGGGGATGCAGGCTGCAGGCTGAAAGGGGCACTGGATCCACCCTGGGTGCCCGAGAGGGCAGGGGGCAGCCCCTGGAGGGGCACTCACCCCCAGAGCTTATGTGGTCGGCTGAGGACCCCCAGCGGGGGTTGACTGAGGGGATCAGAGGCAAGCAGCTGAGGGGAGAGGCCAGGTTCTTGATGGTGATAGGGTCGGGGGGGCCTGGGCGGCGACCAGAACTCAAGGAGCGAGGCATGGGGAGGGGCCGCCGTGCAGCTGGGGTGGGTGCACAGCAGAGCCTCTGGGAGTGGTCAGAACCCCCCACACCTGCCACTTCTACAGCAGTTCATCTGATTTTAAGGGACTTGCTGCCCTTGCAGAAGTAGAGGGGTGTGCCCAAAGGAGCCTGCCTGGAAGGTCACCCCATCAGGTTGGCATGACCCTAGCCCAGGGCTGCAGCCTGCCTTCAAGGTCTGTGCAGTATCTGGGGTGAGTCCTCTGAGGACAGGGCCCAGGGTGGGTGTGGAGTGGCCAGCTCGGGGCTCGGTGTCCAGGCTCACCTTCAGGGGCCACAGCACAGACCTGCCCCTCCAGAGTCTTTCCTAAGCTTGGCTGGGGAGGTGGGGGCTGCAGGAAGGAGCTGTGAGCAGGGCAGGATGGAGATTCATGTGGCCCTCCTGGGAGGGGCTGGGCAGGGCTGGGAGGGGTGGGTGAGATGTTCCGGGAACTCAGGGAACGGAAGAGTCTGGGTACTGCCCTGAGGGCACCTGGGCCCAGGCGGCAGGTGGCCAGCTTTCTCCCTCCTTTCCACCTCCTTTCTCCAGAAGGCACCCACCAGCTGTGTAAATAGGGCAGGTGCCCACGGCCTGCCTCAGGCCCCGTCTCCTCCCCACCCACGCTCTCTAATCGCGGATTATACACAATCCAGCCTGATCCCTGGGCAGCTGCCCTCCCTCCTGCAGCCACCTCTGGCTCTGAGAGATGGGGTTGGGGCCAGCCCGGGGTCCCAGGAGTCCAGGCCAGGATGAGAACCTGCTCTGACCCCACCTGGACGCATTAGGCCTGCCTGGACCTGTCGCCTCACCCCAAGAGAGCCACAGGCAATGCAAAGGCTCCTGTTCATGTCGGGGCACCTGGAAGGCCTGATTGCAGAGGCTCTTGGCTCATGCAGACCCCTCCAAGCCCAGACCCTGCCCACCACCTCCCCTTTGTCCCTGGAACTGCCAGGACAGCTTGTCCTCAGCCAGCAGGTTTCCCCACCCGGGCACCCCTTCATGTTGGGCCCCCCTCCCTTCTCTCCATCAGGGATCATGCCCTTCTTCAGGGGCCCAGATATCAAAGACACAAAAGCTCCCATGTGCTATGTGGGGAGGCAGAGTGGGGGCTGGGTCGAGCTGGGGTCTGGGCAGCGCCATTCCGCAGGGCAGGGGCAGCCTAGGCTTCCCATCTGTGGAATGGATGGGTAGATCTCACAATGGACCTGCTTCCCATACTTCACTCTTGATTGGAACTCTGACCATGCATCTCCCTTCTGTTTACTTTACGCTTCTCTTCCCATCAACTCCCATTTAATTACAATTTGTTTAAAAGCACTGCGTATTACTTCATTAAACGGAAGATTAGTTTCCCTTACCATTAGTGTAAGGTGACTATAGAACCAAAGCAGAATGGAAACCAAATGAGATAATGTCACTCTTTTCTCCATTCCAGCTGCCTGCTGCTGTGCGCCTGAGAACCCCTGTGGAGTGGGAGGGGCAGCTCTCTCTGTACATTAGGAAGGGGGGTTAACTAAGTGACAGGAGGTGTTTGGGACATGTGGACACCAGACTTATCTCTTGATGCAAGGAGGGCAGAGCCAGGCAGCCTAGTGGGGCCTGGCTTGGGGGCTGCTGGAAGGACTGGCTACAGGTGGAAGAGAGGTCGGACCTGAAGCTTGGGGCCACCTCCAGGAAAGGACAGGTGAAAGTGGGGGCATGAGGCAGGGGAGAGGCAGGTGCCAGGCGGAGGGTGGAGAGGAGGCAGGAATGTAGCAGCTGGGGTGGGGGCGGGCCCTCAAGTGTCATATGCTACTGTCCTGGGGCCCAGGGGCAAAGACAGGAACAGCCACAGCATGTGTTAGGACAGAGCCCTGTGCCTTCCTAGAGCTGGGCAGGTGGAATGGGGCAGGAAAGGGACTCGTGGTGGCTGCAGCAGGAACTGGAGGGGAAGGGGCTTCTGGATCCTGCAGCCCACCTTCCTAGAGGCCAGCTTTCCAGGGTCCACCAGGTGGGTGGGAACTGGGCTTGTGTAGCAAGACTGCCCTGAGGACCATCCATGACATGGTCTAGATGAAAGTTAGGCAAGAAAGGGAGACAGGCTGGCAGCAGAAGTACAGCTGGGTCAGGAGCAAGGGCCTTTCCAGATAGGGACAACCCACGAGTGCACATGTGCCCACGCCACACAACACAGGCACACACGACACGTGCACACTCACAGGCACTGCACACACACATGCACACACAGGTGCTCATGCATATGTATGAGCTTCATCTATACACATTCACACGCACACCGTCCTGCTCATGTGCATGTTTCCATACATGCACATAAATGCACAATCACGTGTACACACATGCATGTGATCACATACATGAACTTGTGTGCACCCCACTCCTCAGGTGCCATCGGGCTCCTCCTGCTGTCACTGTGCAGCAGGGGACATGAGGCCCCAGAGCAGACAGGTGCAGCACAGGTGTTCCCAGGCAGCACCCCACACACATGCATGAGCACACCTGGTCATGTGGCACCTCCTTTGTGGACTCAGTCCACCTGCCAGGTGGGCTCCCTGGTGGGGTGAGCTCCCAGAGGCCTGGCGGGAGAGATAAAGGCAACCCCACCACAGGGCGTGCTTAGAATTCCCTCTTCTGGCTGGGCACAGTGGCTCACGCCTGTAATCCCAGCACTTTGGGAGGCCGAGGTGGGCAGATCACTTGAGGTCCGGAGTTTGAGACCAGCCTGGCCAACATGGCGAAACCTCATCTCCACTAAAAATACACACACAAAAAAAATTAGCTGGGTGTGGTGGTGTGCACCTGTAGTTCCAGCTACTCGGGAGGCTGAGGCAGGAGAATTGCTCGAACCTGGGAGTCAGAGACTGCAGCGAGCCGAGATCGTGCCACTGCACTCCAGCCCAGGTGACAGAGTGAGACTCCATCTCAAAAAAAAAAAAAAAAAAAGAATCCCTCCTCTGGGAATTTAGACCACGGACAGGTCGCACGTACGTAGCCGTTGGAGGCAGCAATCACAGCTGAAGAGTGGAAATGTCACCACAGGGCCTGCCTTCTTGGTGAAAATGGTGTCCTGCAGGGCGGGCAGCTGTTTGAGGGCAGGTGTCCCAGGTGCGGCCTGAGGGTCACAGAGCAGTGCTGGGAGTGCAGAGACTTCCCCCACAGGGAGAGTTCCCAGGAACCTGCTTTCGGTGCATCTGAGGGTTTGAGTTTTTTCCATGGACGAATTACTTTGAGAAACCACTGTTACTCGTGTGTATAGGTGAGTGTGCGTGTGCATGTGTGTTCTGTGTGTGAGTGTGCATGTATGTGCGTGCCTGCGTATATATCCTCGCAGATATGGCTAGGGACCGCACTCAGTACAGTAGTTCTGCCTGAGGAGAGTGAGGCAAGATTGAGGAGAACACAGGCATCTTCAAACTACATGTGCGGTGCTTTATTTCTTTAAAAATGCGTCTAAAGCAAATAGGAAAATGTTAAGATTTGAATCCGTAGAATGTGGGTTCTATTATTCTCTCCACATCTTCCATACGTTTAAAATCTTTTACAATGAAAATAAGCTGTAGTTAAGGCAGCAATGCAGGCTGCCAGTGAGCGCCCCGGAGGCCAGTGAGGGCCAGCATGGCTGGGGGGCCTGTTGGAATCCGAGGGGAGCAGGCAGGAGCCGCAGGCAGGCGCCCAGGAGAAGCCTGGGCATGGGGGTGTGGGGCAACAGGGGTGTCTGCAGGCGTAGCATGTGGGCCCCGGACTGCAAGCAGGTGGAGCCAGCAGGATGCGGCTCCTATGAGAAAAGCGGGGAACAAGAGACCACGCTCACTCTTCCTGCTGCGGGGACAGCCCTGGTCATCGCTCCGGGGAACCCTGCAGCCTGCGCCGCACCTGGCCGCCCCCTGCTGCTTCCTCCTCCCCAGCCTCTGCGTGGCCTTGCTGACGGCTCATTTTTTTTTTTTTTTTCCATGTGTGTTATTCTTTTTTTTTTTTTTTTTTTTATTATACTTTAGGGTTTTAGGGTACATGTGCACAATGTGCAGGTTTGTTACATATGTATCCATGTGCCATGTTGATTTCCTGCACCCATTAACTCGTCATTTAGCATTAGGTGTATCTCCTAATGCTGTCCCTCCCCCCTCCCCCCACCCCACAACAGTCCCCGGAGCGTGATGTTCCCCTTCCTGTGTCCATGAGTTCTCCTTGTTCAATTCCCACCTATGAGTGAGAACATGCTGACGGCTCATTTTTTGAGGCAGGTCTCTGCCTTCTCGCCTGGTGCCTGCACTCAGTAGCCCCCTCACCAGAGCTGCTGGGTGAAGGAAGCACTAAGAACCCAAGGCTCGGGAGGAGAGTGGGGCCGGGAGCTGCAGTGAAGCGCAGGGCCAGGCCTGGTGGGCCACGGGGCTGGCTCACGGGAGGGCAGGAGGGAGACTGCGGCGGACAGCGTGTGGGGCCAGGAGGTGACCTCCAAGTGGATTGTGGGTGGGTTTTTTTCCTCTTTCTGCATTTTCCAGGCATTTTGTAATGTGGATAGAATATTTCTGTTCTTCAAAAATACTTTAGTTAAGAAAAATAAGATGGAAGCTGTTGCACTTGAAAATGAGGAAGCCACTGGTGATGGAGTGGGGGCGGGCGAGAGGATCTCTACTGCGAATAGCGGCAGGAACACGGCGTGGATGCAGCTCGCACTCCCCCAGGCCCTCCCCTGGGCTGTGTGGAGGGGTCCGGGGGGAATGGGCCAGCGCCCAGTGGTGACCTGGCCATGTCTCCCCACAGCCCGGAAGCAGGAGATCATTAAGACCACGGAGCAGCTCATCGAGGCCGTCAACAACGGTGACTTTGAGGCCTACGCGTGAGTCCCTGGGGCTGGGGGGGGGCTGTGCAGGACAAAGATGTGGGACCCTTGGGGGGGCCTGCTCAGAGTCAGGGGTCCACGGGGCCCCTCCTCACTTGGATTTGGCCCCCAGGAAAATCTGTGACCCAGGGCTGACCTCGTTTGAGCCTGAAGCACTGGGCAACCTGGTTGAAGGGATGGACTTCCACAGATTCTACTTCGAGAACCGTGAGTGAGAGAGCCGGGGTGGGCATGAGGGGGCGGTGCCCCCAGGAGAGCCTCTTGGCCCCTCCCAGGGACAGCATGGTGGCTGCCTATGGAAGCCCTGTCCCCTCTGTGCCCAGGGTTGGCCAGCCACCTCTCCCCGGCCAGAGGCCATACCCAGCCCCCAGAATCCCACTCTTGGAGGGGCCCATGCTGCTCCCAGGAGAGCCGAGCCTCCCCAATAAGGGGAGTTGAGAGAGGGAAAGGGTTAGGCTGGTGGGGTGGAAGACGGGCACCAGGGCAGCCACGGTAACCCGAGCCCCCCACCCCACCTGCTGTCCACAGTGCTGGCCAAGAACAGCAAGCCGATCCACACGACCATCCTGAACCCGCACGTGCACGTCATCGGAGAGGACGCCGCCTGCATTGCTTACATCCGGCTCACGCAGTACATTGACGGGCAGGGCCGGCCCCGCACCAGCCAGTCTGAGGAGACCCGCGTGTGGCACCGCCGCGACGGCAAGTGGCAGAACGTGCACTTCCACTGCTCGGGCGCGCCTGTGGCCCCGCTGCAGTGAAGGTGAGTGCTCTGTGCTAAGTGACAGCCGGGGCAGAGGGGTGGCGGTGGTGTGAGTGGCTGCAGCCTGGGGAGGCGATGGGGAGCAGTGGGGCCTGTGGCAGAGCCCATGCCTTGGAAGTCCCTGAGCTTTCCTGGTGAGGCCACAGGAATGATGTCAAATTAGGGACCACGGCAGGCTGGGTGTGGCAGGCCTCCCCAGAGGACTGGGGAGCTGATGAGGGCCTGAGCAGTCCACACTGGCCAGAGCTGGGTGGGTTGCAGGTGGATGGGCCCCGGGCAGCACAGTCCTGGGTACCATGCCCTGTTTGTGAGGACTGTTAGAGCCCCAGATGGGAGTTCCCCAGGTGGCGGGTGCAGCGGGCCCAGAGCCCAGAGCCCAGTTTTACAGGGATAGTAGTAATTGGGTTGAGCACCTTGAACCCCTCTCCCGAGTGGGCCCTTTTCTGGACTTTAACCCTCTCTGCAGTGCCACGTGGCAGACAGCAGAGCCTGGGGGTGGACGGGAGAGGGGGCTGCTGAGGAGCTTACCCACCCGCCCCATTTCAGAGCTGCGCCCTGGTTTCGCCGGACAGAGTTGGTGTTTGGAGCCCGACTGCCCTCGGGCACACGGCCTGCCTGTCGCATGTTTGTGTCTGCCTCGTTCCCTCCCCTGGTGCCTGTGTCTGCAGAAAAACAAGACCAGATGTGATTTGTTTAAAAAAAAAACAAAAAAAAAAAACAAAAAAAACAAGATGACGACGACAACCACAAAAAAAATTGACATCAGATGAAATGAAAAAAAAAAAAAAAACAAAAAAAACTAAAGGAAGGAAAAAGCTGTAAAAATCACTGGCATTCGTGGGGCCGCTCCCCACCCAAGCTCCACGTGTGTCCGTCTGTGCTCCTGGCCTCTGGGGGACCAGCTGGGACATGAACTTGTCTGCCAGGCCCCCGTCGCGTGCTGAACGGTGTTAGTTTGTAGGTAACGCACACACCCCACACCTAAGGTGTCTGCATCCTCCTGCCAACGCATGGGCTCCACGTGGTGTGCTCGCTGGCTGTCGTGACTGTCAGCTGTCTCTTGGGAGGGGCTGTGGGGGCCCGCTGGGCTGCCTCCTTTCCCGCTAGTTGTGCCTGAGAGTTGCTGTTGTTCCTGCTTTCCCTTCCCTTCCTTTCATCCCCTGAAGGGCTAGGTGTGGGTTTTCCGTGCCCGGTATCCCCACACACCCAGCACGGACAACCCTTCGGCAGAGCCCAGGCCAGCCCCTCACTCCCTGGAGTATTGAGACTGGAGTCCCGTCCCCAAGGCCATCAGAGATGCCCCCACACACCCAGGGCTCCAGCTCTGGTCCTTCTGGGGGAGTAAAGTGCAGAGGGGCACAGCTTAGCTTCGGGCCTCTCGCCGAGCAAGAGACAGCACTGCTGGCTACAGCTCCAACACAGCCAGCTGTGGCAAGAGGACTCTGCCTGGGCTGGCCCCCCTCCTGTGTGAGGTGTCTGTCCCTTCTCTGCTGGCCAGCAGCAGATGCACTGGCAGCTCCCGACCCTGTTTCCGCCCCTCGGCCCTCCCCCAGCCTGTTCGGCTTCTCTGCGCCCCGCAAGGGGGAGCAGACTTTTGACAAAGGACTGCGGGCCTCGCTCAAGTCCCTGAGCCCCCAACTGAAGCTGGGAGGGGAGGCCAGGCTTTGTGTCTGGGCATATTTGTCTGCTGATGGAGTTTGGGGAAGCCTGAGGCTTGGGGTTTGGTTGGGCGGTGCAGCAAGTGGCACAGCGGGGTCAGAGGTGGTGGCTGCCCAGCTTCTGGGCTGAGACGAGGGTCCGTGCAGGGGTTTGCTGAAGTGGGAGTGCCTTTGGAATCTGGGCCGGGAGCAGAAGGGAGCAAAAGCTACAGTGGGAGCCAGCCTAGGGCACGTGGGAGGTGTGAGGGCAGTGCTGCCCGTGCAGTGTCAGGTGTGCCAGCGCCTTGGTGGGCTGCAGTGCGTGTGAGGGCACCTTCTAGGTGGGCCAGGGATGCAGCTATGTCAATAAGGCGGGCTGGGGACAGAAACAGGTGGGCACAGGGCCCAAGACACCAGCGGATGGAGGGCAGGGTCCAGCCCTGTGCTCCTGAGCGTCGGCTGCCTGGGTTCCAGGCGGTGGGTCCCTGGCCCCTTGTGATGGTGTGTACCATGGGGGAGCTCAGGGACAGGGCAAGCCCGAGCATGGTGGGACTGCAGGGTGGGTCTGAAGCCAGGTTGGGTGGGGGTGGTCAGAAGCCCTGACTGCAGAGGGTCAGGGGCTCCTGCCCCAGTGCCTGCCCACTTTCAATTCACATCGTTTTCAACAAGAATTTTCTTTATCTTCCCCTACAAATCAAGCCAAGGGAGGGGCACAGAATGGGGAACAGGACACAGGATCCTAAACTCCAAGGGGACTGTCCACCGATGAACACTCAGAGTGGACACCATCTTCCGTCCACGCTGTGCCCAGGACAGCTGTCCCCATCCATGAACACAGGGTAAACATCTGCCGGGCTCCGCACCAGTGGCTCCCGGGGCCATGGGACAGCGGCAGGGCTCACCACGGACAGCGCGTGGCCCAGCGGCCAGCCACCCTGGCGTCCTGGGGCCTCCTCCCTTCCTCTCCCTCTCACCTTGTCACCTCCACGGAGCTGCCTGTCTGGGATAATTTGGGGATTTTTTTTCTGGGGGATAATTCTTTTGCATGACCCCTAAAGAGCAAGCCACACTGCTCTGCTAGCTAGGTGTCCGCGGTGTGGTGGCGGCGGCCGCTGGCCAGCGCTGCAAGGGGTCGGCTGCCCACGGTGCTGGCTGGCCTCCCCTCCTCTCTCTTTTTGCTGAGTTTCATTGTCTTTTCTTTCTGAGCCTTGTAAGTGTACAAAAAATATTCTTATTTTGTTCTGTCTCGGGAAACTGCAAATAAAAGAAAAACAGGACAAACTGCTTCAAGTGCACCTGGGTGCTTTAGCTGGAATCCTGCCGACCTCCTGCGCCAAAATAGACTCAAGCCCGGTCCCTGGCCAAGACCCTACTTGGGCCCCTCCAATGGAAGGTAGTGCTATGGAGCCCTGAGCTGGCCCTGACAGTCCTGAGCCCCTCTAGGGTGAATGGTTCACCCCAGGTAGGGCGCTAGTCATAGATCGTAGCTCCACCAGCTGTCCCCACCTCTTCCTCTGGTCCTCTGAAGTCTTCTGGGCCCAGCACTGTCCACCCTGGATGCTGGAACTGAAACTGGATCCCAGCCCCCAACACCTCTGACCTCTCCATTCACCCCCAGTGGCCGCTAAAGATGTGGCCAGGGGCAGCCTCTGGGCAGGAAGGAGCCCCAGGACCAAGACCTCTGGCTGTCCTGCTGTCTCCTTTTGCCCCTGCTACATGTATTGGCTATTCTGGATGCTGAGGACACACAGTGACCACAGAGCCGGGCTCCACCCCAGTGGATTATGCAGACAGAGCATGCAGGCCTGTGTGGACATCAGCCTCGGACACCAGACATAGGCGAGGCGCAAGGTGATACAGTAGGCAGCCACCATGGGGGCAAAGAGGCTCCAGCAGAGGCCACACAACCAGCCCAGAATCCAGGACAGAGAGCTGGAATGGAGACAGGGAAGCCAGATGCCAGGCCAGACTGGCCAGGTGCTACAGGCTTGTGGGCCAGGCCAAGCAAGCTTGGGGACTTCGTCCTGGGTGTGAAGGAGACAGGCACCCCTCAGGCCTTCCCTCTGCATCTCCAGCCCAAGATAAGAGCAAACCCTTAGGTTGGAGTAAGGAGTAACCCCCCTGCCAAGTTTTTCCTGTCCTCAGGCTCCGCCCACCACCTATGCTGCCTGGCCCCATGGGGCACACGCTCAGGCCCAGCCCAGGAAAGCAACTGCACCTGCCTGTGCTATGCTGGCCTTTCTCAGCCTCAATGCCCTCCTCCCTCCCCGATGCACCCTCGTGGCCCCCGCTGGGCCCGCTGATGCGCCATGTCTCCATGGCAACCTGCTCAGAGTGTGGCCTCGCCCTTGGCTCCCCTCCACACCTGTGTCCCAGGCAGTTCCACAGCACTTTCCTGAAACAGAAGGATGGGCTTCAAAACAGTCCCAGACACTAAACACACCTGCATTTTGGGTCCAAGTAACTTCTGACAAGACAAGTGCCCCTACACACTCAGTCCCATCCACTATGGGCAGGGAACCTGAAGGATCCTCCAGAACCGGCTAAAGCCCTCAGTCTCCTCCTCCACCCTGAGCACCTTCACGCAGCAGAGTGGCCCTGGATGTCAGCTTCTTGCTCCCCATGGTCTGCACCTGGACAGGTGCTCTCAGGTGTGTGGGTGGCCAGGTGGCAGGTCCCAAGAGCCAGGTGCAAAGAATCTAGGCCAGTGCCCACGAGTGCTGCAGTGTCTGCCCTCAGCATGGTATCTGGGGCTCCACTTGCCTATCAGCTGTAATCGGAGGAGGCTTTCCAGGCCAGGCCTCCCCCAGGAAGGCTGCAGGCACTGCGGATCGTGCGCCCTCACATGCATTATTCCTGAGGCCCTTCTGCAGATGCCATCAGGGCAGCAACTCTGATGAGGTTTTAGGGCACAGCACACAGGGCTAAGCCACCCTGTACTGGGCCAAGTGCTACAGGCAAAAGAGACACCACCGATGGGCATTTCATTCATCACTTTTATTTTTATATATTTTTTGAGAGGGAGCCTCACTCTGTCGCCCAGGCTGGAGTGCAGTGGCGTGATCTTGGCTCATTGCAACCTCTCCCTCCTGGGTTCAAGTGATTCTCCTGCCTCAGCCTCCCGAGTAGCTGAGATTACAGGTGCCCGCCACCATGCCCAGCTAACTTTTGTATTTTAGTAGACATGGGGTTTCACCATGTTGGTCAGGCTGGTCTCAAACTCCCGACCTCAAATGATCTGCCTACCTTAGCCTCCCAAAGTGCTGGAATTACAGGCGTGAGCCGCCGCACCCAGCCCATTCATCACTCTTAAATAGCACCCTCTGAACAAAGCTCCCTGGGCCACATGACCCCAAGGGTTACCCCATCCCACCCCACCCCAGGTCTGGCAGGTCCTCAGAACAGGAAAAGCTGAGCACTGCCCAAGGCTGCTTGCTGGGCCAGTCAGAGAGATCTCTGCCTTCCAGGATCACAAGTACAGGCTGAAAGCAGCCTTGGGCCCACCTCCCTGGGAGGCTGCAGAGGCTTCAGAGGGTTCCCTGAACTCAAAACCAGATGTGAGACTTGAATTTGACTTACCCCTGGTCCAGCTCCCAACCAAAGCAGGGATCAGCTTTGGCTCCTCCAGGAAGCAGGAAGCTTCCAGGTACCCTGTGGAGCCCCCTCTGCTCCTGAAAAGTTGCCACCTGTGCTTGGTGGGATTCCAGGTGGTCTCAGATTGACCCTGGGGTCAGCTGTGAGGGACGGGAAGCCTACAGTGGGATCAGGATGGGGATGGGGCCTCCTGTCCCATGGCTTTGCAGCTATGAGGCAGCTTTCCTAGGGTGGGTCTCCTGGCTGCAGCTAAGACCAGGCAACAGGATTCAGCAATGACAGGGCTTCTTCTACTCCAGGGCTCCCTCACCTGGTTAATAGCAAAAAAGAAAATACAGTTCCTGCTAGCAAGGTCTATAGAAAGGAGGTGAAGGAGTCAGGCCTGCAGCTACCTCTCCTGGACAGGAGCTGGTCAGGATAACTTGGACCCTTGCATGCGGCAGGCAGGCAGGTACACAGCACAAGGCCGCTCTCTCCTCAGGGGCAGGGCTTGGTGAGGAAAGGGTTCCCCTGAAGCACAAAGAAAGCACAGGACCACTGTGAAATTTCAAGACAACTTTATCCAGACAGGCGCCTCTCAAATAGAACACAGGGAAGTTAGGCAGCAGTTACCAAAATACAGTCTTGCCAAATGATTTACAACAGAACACAACAGAAGCAGGGGATCTGTGGGCGGGGCCAGGGTGGGCCCTCTATCTCACAGGGCCTGAGTCAAGTCAGCTCATCCTGCAAGGCAGGGGCTGACCTGCAAGCAGGTATCACTTCCTCTTATCCCAAATTCATACCTCCATTTTCCCCGCCCCCATCTCTCCCCAGGGTCCTCAAGTGGGAAAGGGAGAGGTAGCATCCCTCGGATCCAGGCCCACTCCACTCCGTCTCCGGCACCAGTGGGCAGGCTGAGTCTGGGCCTCAAGGGGCCCTGGGCTTAGGGTGTCTATGGCAGTAGGAAAATGACATGGACAGGCTCTTCAGGGGTAGGCTAAAGTCCTCTGGCCAGCAGTACCCAGAGAAAATGGGCAACAGCAGGTAAACCAGCCAGGAGGTGGGGTCCTCTGAACCCACGGCAGACCCCACCCTCCTACCCAGCCCCTGCCCACATTGGGGGTCAGGACCACTGAGACGCTGGTCAGGACAGTGGGCGCTCTCAGCAGTGTGGCAAGCTCAGAGCAGGGCTCCCAAGGACCATACCACACTGGTTCAAAACTCATAGATGACACCATCCCAGCAGGAGCTTCCATGGGGGCTGGAAGGCAGACTGGAACATAACACTCGGACCCAAGGGATTCAGAACTTCTTGGGCCCATCTCCTGGGCTGCTCCAGCCTGTTTCCATGACTTGGGCTGTGAGTGGGCCTCCTGCCAGGTGGCAGGGCACAGCTTAGACCAAACCCTTGGCCTCCCTCCCCCATGCAGCTGCCTCTGACCAAGAAGGAACTAGCAAGCCTATGCTGGCCAGACCATAGGTGGGGTGCTGGGAATCCTCGGGGCCGGCTGGCACCCACTTCTGGTGCCCATGGGAGAGACCCACTTGTTCAGATGCATAGGCCTCAGGCGGTTCAAGGCAGTCTTGCAGCCAGAGAGGCAAATAAAAATCAGTTTTGAGAGACCACAGCACCTGCTGCTTTGATCGTGATGTTCAAGGCAAGTTGCAAGTCAAGGCAAGAGTCCCAGAGGCCCTGGGAAGCTCAGTCCACCTGTTTGATCTTCCCCTGATGATGGACACTCCCAGCTGACCATCCAAACACCAGGAAAACATCCCCCTTTCCTGGGCTCAGTTCCTAGTCTACTTGCTGGTACGACCTCAACCCACACACTCCCTGCCCACAGTGCAGCTCCTTCCAAATCCTCCCACAAGCCACCTTTGTGGGACTTGGAAGCTGCTTAGGATGAGTCCTGCCCTCTGTGGGAAGCCAATCCTAGCAGAAAGGTAAGCTAGACAACAGTCTCAGAATCTGAGACCCAGTGACTGTTCCCCCCGCCCCAGGCCTTGGGCCTGAAGTGGGGGCCTGCCTGTGGCCACTGTGGTGGGCCCAGGAGAGGCTTTCCCAAGAGTCTTCAAACTCCACCCACCCCAGCCCTAGCATCAGGGACTCCCCACCCCCCACTGGAGTGTTAATATCATTAATGTACAAATAAAATCCAAAGATATACCAAAGATCGAGAAACAGCTGGCTCGACCTCCCTCCCACAGAGCCTTCCCAGGGTTAGCTGAAAAAGAGCTCTTTGGCATCTACAGAGCCAGTCGGAGTTTATGGTTTCATTTGCCCAAAAATACACCTTTGGGGACCTCAAATTCTTTCCAAGAATCACTACCACACATATGAATTTGAACATTCGCCACCCTTCCACCATCCGTTTCTCCCAGGAACTTCAAAATAAAAATGGCCAGTCTGCCCCCACTCTGGCTCCTTGTCTATGGCTGTCTCTTCTTTTCCAGGGGCTGCAGTTCTGAGGTGAATGATGGTGCCGTTCCAGCACTGGGCCTCTGGCAGGCTGCATCACATGATGGCACAGCATGAGTTTTGTTTCCGGGCCTTGGAAAAAAACAAAGAGGAGCTGAGAAGGAGGACTGACGAAGTCAGGGAAGCCCCAATCCTGGCAGGCATGGCAGAGGGAGCTCCACAGGACACAGCCAGCCAGAGAAACTAGCACTAGAACAGGGTGGGGGTGGAGGCCTTGAGGAAAGCTGTCCACAAGTGGTTCCCATCACCAAGCATAAGGCGGGCCCTGACTTCCAAAACTAGTCTGGGATCCTTTTTTCCTTTCTTTCCTCCCACCCCATTAATGCTATCAAAAAGTGAGTAAAATTCCTACAGTTAGGCCAGGTACAAACAAAGGACCAATAATACAAATGAGATTGGCAGAGTATCTTAACTTTGCCCCACTCTTGTCTTCAAACAATGCTATCTGATCACCACGGTGGTGTTTCTTCCTAGAAGATGGTCCTGAGGACAACAGATGTGGTTCCCACTTGGGATGTGGTTTGTGGGGACCACTGTTGCCACCTTCTCTCCTGCTTTCTGGTCACAGACTATCTTCCTAATCCCACCTAGCCATCTCCCTCCAATGTGTACATGAAAGCAAATGTGTGTGGACAGACCAAGTAAATTTGTCCCTATGACTGTCCACCCATGGGCCAACAGTGCCATCTCCACATAGGAAGACATGAGCACTGACCTGAGAGAAAGCGGCAGTCAGCAGCACCCATCCTTGTCAACTAAATATTTTCTGTCAAAGGGAAATTAAAAGCTTAAGAACCTCTTCAGGAAGGCTGAATTGCTTGCATCTTAAAGACTTATGTCTCCTCAGCAGAAAGAGGAATAAGACTCAACAGTAAATCTCTGATGATTAGAACTTGAACCAGCCTTCCTGGACTGGGGGTAGGAGTTCAGAAATCAGCCGAGCAGCAGAGGGCAGAGCAGAGGCAGGAGTGGAACAAGGCTTCGGCCTGCATCGACTCCAACAGCGCCCAAGTGAACTGCCTTCAACCACCTGGGCCTGAGGCGCTCACCTTAGGCTCTTGCTGCACAAGGAATCATCCACCATGATTCAATAGTCTAAGAAAGACCTGTTCATAGTGGAGAGTGCCAGAAGCAGCAAGCTGCAACTGCTCTCTAGAGGGAACACCCAGGAGGCAGCAGGTGCTGGGTACTCACAGTTTTATAGAAGGCTTTAGACTGCGTTCCCAGCACCTCAGATTTGGACACCAAGTCATCTAGCTTCTCACCTCGCTCTAACAGAGACTCCATGGTGTTGTGCTGGACAAAAGAGAAAAGAGAATCCAGCTCTGTTCAGTACGTGCTCTGACATGAGCCCCTCATATTTCAGTCATGGGGGAAAGCGCCTTACCTGGGTTCCTCTCCAACACACACAAACTTCACCTCTAGGTGTCGAGACTCGGTCCAAGAATAGTTACTGTCCAAGTGGATGGAACAGAACCTGGTGACATTCCCGTGAAATCTAGAAGATCTAACTGGGATGTAGCAGACTTCCCAAAAAGCTGTCCCCAGCACAGGCTTAGATAACCAGCACTCCAGGAAAACTAATATATATACACACACACACATTTATATATACATTTGTGTGTGTGTGTGTGCACGCACATGTGCGTGTGCATGGAGCTTTGGAAAAAAGAGTAGCTGGGCATTATATGATTGTACTGGGTTGGATAGTGACCCGCACTGCACCCCCCAACCCCAACCGCACTCCAGAAATTAACATCCCCAGAATCTCTGAATGTGACCTTATTTAGAAATAGGGTCTTGGCAGATGTAACTAGTTAGGAAGAGGTAATACTGGATTAGGGTGGCATCTAATTCCATGACTAATGTCCTGGTAAGAAATGGAAACACACACAGAGAAGGTCACGTGACAGCAGAGGCAGAGCCTGGAGTGATGCACCTCTAATCCAAGGAACGCCAAGGACAGTCAGCAGCCACCAGAGGCTGGAGAGAGGCCTGGGACAGACCCTCAGAGCCCCAAAAGACACCAGCCAGGCCCACAGGGCTATTTGTTAAAAGCAAATATTTGAGGGTTTCTGTTGACAGCAGCCGCAGGAAACAAAGGCGGTGGGAAATGGCTACTGAGCACTTGATGTGAGGCAAGTCCAAACTGAGCAGCGCTCTGAGTACAGACACACCAGATTTCAGATGCAAACTCACGCGTGCTTCATTAATGAGTTTTATACTGAGAAAAAATAAGTTTTATACCGATTACATGTTGGAAAAATTGTATTTAGATATATTGGGTTAAGTAAAATATATAATTAAATTAAATTCTACCTATTTTCCTTTTATCATTTTAAAATATGGCTCCTAGAAAATTCTAAGTTACAAGGCCGGGCACGGTGGCTCACGCCTGTAATCCCAGCACTTTGGGAGATCGAGACCATCCTGGCTAACACGGTGAAACCCCGTCTCTACTAAAAATACAAAAAATTAGCTGGGCGTAGTGGCGGGCGCCTGTAGTCCCAGCTACTTGGGAGGCTGAGGCAGGAGAATAGCGTGAACCTGGGAGGCGGAGCTTGCAGCGAGCCGAGATTGCGCCACTGCACTCCAGCCTGGGCGACAGAGCGAGGCTCCGTCTCAAAAAAAAAAGAAAAAAAAAATTCTAAGCTACGTACATGCCCCAAATATATACGGGACAGCACTATGACAGAACATGTCCTGCCTTCCAAATGGGCTATGTCCTAAATGTCATCACTACAAACTCTGACTTAGGAAATAAAAACACTGACCCCATGGGAAGGGGTCTAGAGATGGAGGCCTCACAAGAGCCAGCAGGGCTGCCAGGGCTCTCGGGAAGCAGCAGCTCACTTCCCTCCCCAGATGGCCACTGCTGCAGCAGCTGGATGCACACATGAAGCGCCATAGAACAAGGAGCCAGCAAGAATGTCCTTCATCCCTACGCACAGCTGAGCGACTCAAATTTTTAACACAAAAAGTTAACTGATTCAGATATGCCTATCAATCACCTAGATTTTACAACTGCAGCTAGATGAGACTGGGTGAATAGGACTCATCCACTCCCCACCGTGGGGAGAGGAGGAACAGTGGGTGTCCCAGGTGTCATGGTACTCAGACCAGGACTTGAGCAACAGAAAGAAGAGACGGCTTGAGGAGAAAACGGAGAAATGCCACCTAAGTGGTAAGAAAGCTCACAAGGTTTCAAAAGACATAGATACCATGAGACTTTCACATCTATCGTTCATTCCAAAGCCACGTTATTTGGAGTGCAGTCAGCAGACCTGCGTTTGAAGCCCCTGGGATGCTTTTTATAAAATGCAGGTTCCCAGGCTCCATCCCAGGCCAACAACTCCAACCCCAGGAGAGATGCTGATGTACGCACTAAAGTTATGCCTGTGTAAATGGTAAGGCTTTGTATGTGGGCTTCAATCCACTCCAGGTATCTATCAACTGCTGAGCATGGTATAAACTAGGCACTGTATCATGAGCAGGATGGAAAGATGTCCCAGTGCTCATACGCTGGTCAGGGAGACATGTAAACAAGCAGTGACAAAACTGTGACATCTGATCTGAAAGGCCCAACCTTCAGGTGCCTGTGTGTGAGCTGGGCAGGAAAGGGTATAAGAGAGAACAGGGCCCAGTCAGGAGACTGTGAGTTAGTTTGCACTTTATCCTGGGACAGATCTGAGAACCCTGGGGCTGAAGGGTTCTAAGCTGTGCAGATCAATGACTACCGTCTGGTGGACAGACTGGAGATGAGCAGGAAGCAAGGGGACAACTTAGAGGCAAAGGCTGTAAGAGACAAACCTGAGAAAAACAGATGGCTGCTTACATTCCACTTGTATGCAAAAATTAAAAAAAAAAAAAAAAAAAGAGTTGAAGCAGCAGTTACAAATCAGGAGATTTCAGCTCACAATGCAGGGTTCTGGCTCTTTTCAAAGGGGCCTATGTGACAACCCTGGGCTCACATTCCAGAAGCTGCCCTGTGGTCAGTGCACTGTGCTTCAATCTGTTCACCTTCAATGCAAACGCTGCAAGGGGAGGCACCTGTGGGGTGTGAAGGCACCTGAAACCCTAACAAATGCACCAGGGTGGGAATCCAGGTCTTCAGAAGCCAAACCCTAGGAACCCAGTAAATGCTCAGACAGGCAGTAGCCATGAGGACGGGGGACTTGAGGGTTCCACTGGTTCCCAGCTTGGTCCCCTAGAAACAATGGGTGCCATTAACCAAGACAAGGGTATAGCAGAGACAGTCTGATGCCCGGGGTGGGGGAAGGGGTGGGCAATCCCACTTTCTGGACAGTGCCGTGGTTACTATTCTATTAAAACGAGGATGGATCTGTGCATGCCTGGCCAGTGGCAAATCGCACCCCCGTCTCAGTTCTTGGGCTTGCTCTCCATCTTCCTGCTTACCAGAATGATTTTGGTCTCGTCTAGTTCGGCCTGCACTTTAGTCATGGGATCAGCTTCTCGTGGGTTCTAGGAAAGAGTGAAAAATAATAAAGTCAGGACTGGAGTGGCTACCTGGAAACAAAGCCTAAAACTGAGGACGCTGGACAAACTTTCACAGGTTAAAAACCATAGCGTGGGCCAGGCACAGTGGCTCACGCCTATAATCCCAGCACTTTGGGAGGCCGAGGCGGGTGGATCACCGGACATCAAGAGTTCAAAACCAGCCTGACCAACATGGTGAACCTCTGTCTCTACTAAAAATACAAAAATTAGCTGGGCGTGGTAGCACATGCCTATAATCCCAGCTACTCGGGAGGCTGAGGCAGGAGAATCGCTTGAACCCAGGAGGCGTAGGTTGCAGTGAGCCGAGATTGAGCCACTGCTCTCCAGCCTAACCCACAGCCTGTTTAACATGTAACAGAAATCCAAAGCCTGCCTAGAGCTTGGGTTCCCAGGTCTGAAGGTAGATTCTTTGTTTTCCAAACAGAAGGCTTGGGAGAGGACACCAGCATCAGAAGCTGTCAGAAGTAATTAGACCAGAACTATCGGGGCAGTTGGCTTTTTCAGTTTCACATGGATTCTGGGCCACATGGTGTCTGCTGAAGCTTCCTTTAACCCTACCTGGTATCTACTGAGGTGACCATCCAGGGCTGGGTAATGGATTGTAGCAGGGGATCCTACTGGCCAGTCTATCCTGTCAACTTGCTTGGAGAATTCATCTAGTACCTGCAAGACAAAGGAGACTCAACAAGCCTCCCACTGTACACTCACCAGTGGTCTCAATGACAGGGCTTCACCCCTGAGCACCTCACCCTGAATGAGGCTCCTTGGCCCTCACAGCCCAGGAAGGAGGAATGAGGGGGACATATAATGGCAACAGAGAAAATCTAGGCTAAAGTTCTTTCTAAATTTTTATCATTAAAACATATCCTAAATATTCTGAGAATCAAAAGTATGCCCAGCCCAAGATGAACCTCACCTGGGGAGTAATAAAGGTATTTGAATTTTAAACTACAGATTTCCAGAAAAAAAGGGCACTGGCCCTCTAATTTTCCAAAGCAATTTTTTAAAAAAGAGAATTAGGTCCCCTGGATTTAAGAAACCACCAGATTCCATGTGTTTGGAGGTATTTTGGTGCTCTGGGGTATAGGATGAAGCCTCTGACTTCAAAGAGTTAATATTAGTAATTAGCACCGTACACACAAAAAATTAAAGAATGCTTAGGTGCTAAGCTCTGTGGTGCAACTGACTGACATCAAGGTAGAGGGATGCAGCAACTGCAGGAGGCAATGTGGAGAGTGAAGGCATTCAAGAGGGAGACTCCTTGAGCAGAAGCACAGGGGGTGAGAACACAAGGCACAGCTGTCTCCGAGGGTCCCATCCCAGAGAAGAGATGTCATGACTCAGTGGCCTAGACCCAGGTCACATGAGGGACAGCACCGGGGAGGAAACCCATACAGGGATGCCAAATTGTCTCTTGGGTTGCAGGGAAGGGGGCTGAAAAATGTGTTGACTTTGGACACATCATTTCATCCCTTATGCCTCAGGCACTGCCATCACCCCCTGTCCCAGTCCATAAATGTGCCCATTCATCATCCAAGTCCAGTAGAGGCAAATAAAAAACTCACCTTCTCCAGCAAGGTAAAGGCCACCCGGGATGGGTATTCATTGTCAGCAATGACCACACCTGCAAGACTATCATTCCGGACATAGACGTGGCACAGATAGTCTAAGGAGACGAGATCAGACACATGGATGCTGACATAAGGGCTTCAGACTTCTTTTAATCCCCCCAAATCAAAGCACCACAATGTTAGACCAAATGAAGCCACTCTGAAGCTCAATAGCTCTGGGCAAGTCTTGTGGAGAGGCTTGGCAGCACAGCCCAATGGGCGACACACAGGAGCTTGGCCCAACACCTGCTTTAGGACCAGTAAATACCCAGAGGCCCAGTATGCAAAGCCAGGGCTTAAAGAAACAGCCAGTGGTGCAGAAAATACACCCTAGACAACATGGCCCCAGGAGCATTTCCAAGTGTATTCCTTAAGCTCGGGTCAGACTAAGCTATATCTTGGGGATTCGGAGCCCTTGGGGCTCTGTGCTGCTCCCAAACTTAGGGAACCCTGGACAAGCCAAGAGGCCTCTACTTTCTTAAAAAATCCTTTCAGAGCAGCCAAAAGACAGGAAATTACCCCTCAGGGCCTCAGTCTTCCATATTATAGCAACCTGCTGGGTTTGCTCCACTCTGGTGGGTGACTGGGAGTAGGGGTGTTAGTCTAGAAAAAGATTAGCCACTGCCAGCTAAGGCCTCCAGAGCACTGTGCTAAAATCCTCATATGATTGAAAGGTACAGTTGTCAGGTCTTCTGCAAAATATTCACAATCCACAGGATTGTTCATTTTCATCACTTTGAAAGGATTCAGAGTTGATATAGCTAACCATATCCCCAAGGAAAGAGAAATGTAAGGATTACAGCTTACAAATAAGAACCTTCTTGTCCTTAAGGATCTGACCCAGAAGATTCCAATGCTAAACAACAGAAAAACAAATAAAAGAGGAGGGAATGATGGTGAGCCCCTGAAATCAGAAAAGAGCAGAGATAAATAAGAACAAGAATGAGGAGGAGGAAGAGGACAGGGGGTTGTCACCAATGCTCTCCAGATTTTGTATACCATGCCCAATTAAGATTCAAACACGGGGTCAAAGTACATACCCTCCAAAGAAACTGAGAACCTGGTCAGTGGCGGAATTGTCTTTAAGTAATAAACATGGGAAGGGCAGGCACAGTTTGAAGGAAAACAGAGCAAGAACACTGAAATATTTGTGATGTGATTTCACTTCTATGATGTTAACAGCACAGAGATCCCACATAAAGTGTATATATTCAATCCTGCCTGTATCATGACTGACATTTAGATCAATTCAGTAACTCTATGTCACGTGACTTGAGGTTAGCATAAGTGTGAGATGATCTTTGTCCCCACCTGATGAAACTCATGTAACTCTTTCCTGATCTGTCTGTATAATATACACATCTAAATAAATGCCTAAACCTGAATTATCAGAAAGAAAAAATAGTTTTTTCAGATTCCTAGTCAAAAAATCTACGATGCACAGAATGCATATAGTACCTCAACAGTGCTAGCTGGAAATCCTTTTCTGAGGGGTCTGCAACTCTGGAGAGGATAGGGAAGAATACGATATGAAGGCTGCTTACTGCTCCAAAAGAATCCGACCCTAATCTTAAATGAGTCTAAGTTCGAGGGCAATTTTATCTGGGAAGCTCAGACTTCAAAAGTGGGCACAGAATTCTGCATAAATAGGAAAAGGAAGAGGGGGGAAAGAGAGAACAAGCTAGAGGAGGAGTAGGGTCCCAATGAAAGGAGACAGCTGGGTGCTATGTGAGGTGACGCATGGCAGCCAGGCCAGCACACACACAGAAGTTGGAGGGTCTTCTTACCTTGTTCTTTGACAGAAGCTCTAGTGCCTTTCGATGAGCGCTCCACAATCAGTTGACTCGTGAAGGTCATGAATTCCTGAACACTAAGAAATACAAAATGTATTTATTGCCCACTTCTTATCACCTTGTCCCCAACACAGTGGAAAGTGACCTCTGGGCTTATACATTAAGTAGACATTGCTTCTTGGTTTCATTCCTTTCCCTCTCATCCCTAGTAACAAACACTCTATAAATGAGCACAAATACTGATAATTATGAATCATCATCACCATGAAAGCTCCATCTGTTTGCTACCTAGCTCACCAAAACAGGTGAATTTTCTGGGGGTTTTTCCACAGGATACAGTCAATTTTACATTTTGGTGAGTGCATAATTTGGAATGCAATGGGAAAACAAGAGGAAAGTCCTGCTCTCAGGGTCCCAATAACTTCCAAGAAGCAGGACAAATAAGAACTGCACTAGAAAAATAGTGTGCAAAAACTGTCAGGCAGAAATGCACAACCATTTATGGCTGTGTCCACATGACAGACCCTCGCAATGCCACATACACCCATAGTGAGTGCTGGCTCAGGTCTGCTGGGGCTCGTCCACAGAACGAGTGCAAGGCACTCTGGATGGAATAAAAGGAAAACTGCTTATCCAAGACAAAGAAGTGGGAAATGGCTCATACAAAGGGTGAAAGGGAGAAGGTCCATCATGGGCTCAACAGAGAGATCTATCCAGAACAGAACAGTCACAGGAGATGGTACAGCCAGAGGAAGAGGTGCTGACAAGGAGCCTCCAACTGGGGATGTGATATAAAGGGCAACCAGGGCCATCAGAGCAGGGTGCTCAAATAGGAGTCTGCAGCAGGCTCCAGCAGAGCTATGTAGTAACTGAAGGCCTGACTCTGGGCCTGTGTGCTGTGCCTCCACAATAAAAAAAATCAAGATTTGTGCAACAGTTAAACGAGCTAATACATGTAAAGCACTTGGAACAATGCCTGCACACACAGTATTACTTGTTAATATCTTGAGGGGCTGAAGTGATCAAAATAACCCCTCAGAAAAGACCTCAAACAAGGAAGGCTTTGCAGTAAACCTAAAGAGACAGGATTTGAGATACGGCTATAAAGAGACAAAGGAAGAACTGCATTGTGACAGCATGTATACAAAGGCCAAAAAAGCTGGGAAACTACTTTTTCAAGTTTGGGATCTGGTAATTATAGGGCACAAAGGACGTAAGTAGAGGTCTTATAAGAAAACAAGCTCAGGCCGGACGTGGTGGCTCAAGCCTGTAATCCTAGCACTTTGGGAGGCCAAGGCAGGCGGATCACTTGAGCTCAGGAGTTCGAGACCAGCCTGGCTAACATGGTAAAACCCCATCTCTACTAAAAATACAAAAATTAGCCAGGCGTGGTGGTGCATGCCTGTAATCCCAGCTACTTGGAAGGCTGAGGCAGGAGAATCCCTTGAACCCAGGAGGTGGAGGCTGCAGTGAGCTGACATTGTGCTGCTGCACTCCAGCCTGGGTGACAGAGCAAGACTCCATCTAAAATAAAACAAATAAATAAATAAATCAGCTGGGACATGTGTTGTTTTAAGACATATTAGTAGAGATGTCCCTTTAGTGTTGTAGCTGTTAGTCATTGGAAACTAGTGTGGGTATCCCAAGCAGGTGAGGTATAAGTCCTACAAGTGAAATCTCTGAGAATCTTAAGTACTAATGGGAAGGAAAAAGGAAAAAGAATCAGAGCCAAGTTGGCACCAAAAGTTCCATCTGAGAAAAGAAACAACACAGAGCAGTGAATGTAGGCCATGGTAAAGACTGCAAAGACCAAGAACCCCAAGAAGGAGCTAAAAGATAACACAGCAATTCCACTTCTGGGTAAATACCAAAAAAATGCGAGCAGGGTCTTGAGATATTTGTACATCCATGTTCATAGCAGTATCATTCACAATGACTGAAATGTGGAAGCAACTCAGGTGTCCACTGACAGATGAACAGATAAACAAAATGTAGTGAATAATACAATGGATTATTCAGCCTTAAAAAGGAAAGAAATTAGGCCGGGCGCGGTGGCTCATGCTTGTAATCCCAGCACTTTGGGAGGCTGAGGCGGGCGGATCACGAGGTCAGGAGATCGAGACCACGGTGAAACCCCGTCTCTATTAAAAATACAAAAAAAAAAAATTAGCCGGGCGTGGTGGCGGGCGCCTGTAGTCCCAGCTACTGGGAGAGGCTGAGGCAGGAGAATGGCGTGAACCCGGGAGGCGGAGCTTGCAGTGAGCCGAGATTGCGCCACTGCACTCCAGCCTGGGCGACAGAGCGAGACTCCGTCTCAAAAAAAAAAAGGAAAGAAATTCTGATATATATGCAACAAGATGCATGTGCCTTGAGGACATTATGCTACATGAAATAAGCCAGACATACAAAAACTATATGATTCCATTTATCTAAGGTCGCCAGAAAAGTCAAAATCACAGAGACAAATTAGAATGGCGGTTGCCATGGGCTGGGGGAGAAGGGAATGGGGAGTTGGTGTTTAATAGACACGAATTTGATAAAAAGGAGTTCTGGAGACGATTGACAGTGATGGCTGCACAACATTATCAATCTATTTCGTATCAATGCACTCACTACACGCTTAAAGATAGTGAAGATAAATTTTGTGTGCCATTTTACCAGAATTAAAAATATATTTTTAAAAGAACTCAAAGGAGCAGAAAGTTTCAACAAAATAACTTTTTTTTTTTTTTTTACATCCAGCAAGTCCTTGGCAAAGAACTCTCATCAAGAACCAGCTGCACTGAAGCAGGGAAAACAGAATCCAAACGGCAGATTCCATCAGATTTTGAGACAAGATGACCATAGATACCGACCACGTAGGGTCCTTCTTCTTTCGTGCCTGAGTCACCCCAATCCCTCCCACGAATGGTCTGGAAGTGTCTGTGTTACTTCTAACACGTTCCAGCAATTAAAGCACCCCAGAAACAAGTAAAAGCCTGTAAGCCCTACAGATCCCATGCTTCATTTGAATCTTCCGTGTGGAATCCTTTTGTACCACTAGTGTCCAACTAAAAAGCGTTAAACGTGGCTTTCAGTTCTAGCTGGTTGTGATATAACCTCTTGGTACCTCTGTGACTTCACCCATTAAAAACAAACAAAAAAAAGTATATCAATATCTCTCATACTGAATTGTTGGGTAGCCCCGCAAGAAAATCAAAATATGGCTCTCAAGATGCGGCACCCAAGCTCCCAGAGTCAGAATCACTGGGTGGGAGGTGTTGGTCTAAAATATAAATACCGAGGCCTCAATCTACTAATTCAGAACATCTTGGCATGAAGCTTGGAAATCTGCACTACTTCACAGTCCCCTTAAAATTTTTACACGACAGAAATTTGAAAAACACCGAGTAGCGAACTATATTCTAGAATGGTATAAGCTCTTTAAGAGAGAATGTTGGTTCCTCAAAGGTACGGTCCACCGCCAGATTCCATTATAGGAGACCAAGCCCGGACCGCAGATCCCGGGCCCTCCCCACTCCGCCTCGCCCCGCCCCTGACTCGGACCCCAGCCTTCTCAGATCCCGGGCACTCGGCCACCCCGCCCTGCCCCTACCCTCCGGCCTCCTCGACCCTCCCCTGATCCCTCCCCCGACCCCAGGCCCACTTCGACTCGGACCCCCACCCTAGTCCTCTCCGCCCGACCGCCACGGCCCACCAGCCTGTGCTGCTCACCTGGATCTCTGGAAAAAGCTGAAGGAAGACACATCGTACGCGGCTTTGAGCAGCACCACCTTGGCCTCGCCTTTGTAGAGGACGCTGAGGCTGTACAGCTTCATGGCTCTGCGCCCTCAGGCCGCCCGCCTGCCCAGCCGCGGGACCCGTTCTCAGGGAGCAGCGCGGCCGCCGCCCCTCGGGACCGCCGCCGCCTACCGGCCTCTCAGCAACCGGCTGCTGACGGGGCCACCGCCGGCTTCCTCCTCCTGGCTAGCAATCCACTTCCGGATCCGGTCAGCCTGGTTGTGGGGTCTCATACCCCGGATGCAGAAAGGTGAGGCCGGAAGTATAATGCAGCGAGGAGGGGGATGCCACGCCTCGCATGAGCACGGCCCCTCCCTGCACGCCAGGTGAAGTCGGGCGCTCGGCGGGATACTGTACTGTCCTGTGATGGGTGGTGCTGGGCCTCCCAGAGCGGCCTGAACCCTTCTTCTTTTTTTTGTTTTCCTTTCTTTTTTTAAAGTAAACACTTTTTTTTTATACTTTAAGTTTTAGGGTACATATGCACAACGTGCAGGTTTGTTACATATGTATACGTGTGCCATGTTGGTGTGCTGCACCCATTAACTCGTCATTTAGCACTAGGTATATCTCCTAATGCTATCCCTCCCCCCTCCCCCCACCCCACAACAGTCCCCGGTGTGTGATGTTCCCCTTCCTATGTCCATGTGTTCTCATTGTTCAATTCCCACCTATGAGTGAGAACATGCGGTGTTTGGTTTTTTGTCCTTGTGATAGTTTGCTGAGAATGATGGTTTCGAGCTTCATCCATGTCCCTACAAAGGACATGAACTCATCATTTTTTATGGCTGCGTAGTATTCCATGGTATATATGTGCCACATCTTAGGAAGAGCTGGTACCATTCCTTCTGAAACTATTCCAATCAATAGAAAAAGAGGGAATCCTCCCTAACTCATTTTATGAAGCCATCATCATCCTGATACCAAAGCCTGGCAAGAGACACAACCAAAAAAGAGAATTTTAGACCAATATCCTTGACGAACATTGAAGCAAAAATCCTCAATAAAATACTGGCAAACCGAATCCAGCAACATATCAAAAAGCTTATCCACCATGATCAAGTGGGCTTCATCCCTGGGATGCAAGCCTGGTTCAACATACGCAAATCAATAAACGTAATCCAGCATATAAACAGAACCAAAGACAAAAACCACATGATTATCTCAATAGATGCAGAAAAGGCCTTTGACAAAATTCAACAACCCTTCATGCTAAAAACTCTCAATAAATTAGGTATTGATGGGACATATCTCAAAATAATAAGAGCTATCTATGACAAACCCACAGCCAATATCATACCGAATGGGCAAAAACTGGAAGCATTGCCTTTGAAAACTGGCACAAGACAGGGATGCCCTCTCTCACCACTCCTATTCAACATAGTGTTGGAAGTTCTGGCCAGGGCAATCAGGCAGGAGAAGGAAATAAAGGGCATTCAATTAGGAAAATAGGAAGTCAAATTGTCCCTGTTTGCAGATGACATGATTGTATATCTAGAAAACCCCATCATCTCAGCCCAAAATCTCTTTAAGCTGATAAGCAACTTCAGCAAAGTCTCAGGATACAAAATCAATGTGGAAAAATCACAAGCATTCTTATACGCCAATAACAGACAAACAGAGAGCCAAATCATGAGTGAACTCCCATTCACAATTACTTCAAAGAGAATAAAATACCTAGGAATCCGACTTACAAGGGATGTGAAGGACCTCTTCAAGGAGAACTACAAACCACTGCTCAATGAAATAAAAGAGGATACAAACAAATGGAAGAACATTCCATGCTCATGGGTAGGAAGAATCAATATCGTGAAAATGGCAATACTGCCCAAGGTAATTTATAGATTCAATGCCATCCCCATCAAGCTACCAATGACTTTCTTCACAGAATTGGAGAAAACTACTTTAAAGTTCATATAGAACCGAAAAAGAGCCCGCATTGCCAAGTCAATCCTAAGCCAAAAGAACAAAGCTGGAGGCATCATGCTACCTGACTTCAAACTATTCTACAAGGCTACAGTAACCAAAACAGCATGGTACTGGTACCAAAACAGAGATATAGACCAATGGAACAGAACAGAGCCCTCAGAAATAATGCCGCATATCTACAACTATCTGATCTTTGACAAACCTGACAAAAACAAGCAATGGGGAAAGGATTCCCTATTTAATAAATGGTGCTGGGAAAACTGGCTAGCCATATGTAGAAAGCTGAAACTGGATCCCTTCCTTACACCTTGTACAAAAATTAATTCAAGATGGATTAAAGACTTACATGTTAGACCTAAAACCATAAAAACCCTAGAAGAAAACCTAGGCAATACCATTCAGGACATAGGCATGGGCAATAACTTCATGTCTAAAACACCAAAAACAGTGGCAACAAAAGCCAAAATTGACAAATGGGATCTAATTAAACTAAAGAGCTTCTGCACAGCACAAGAAACTGCCATCAGAGTGAACAGACAACCTACAGAATGGGAGAAAATTTTTGCAACCTATTCATCTGACAAAGGGCCAATATCCAGAATCTACAATGAACTCAAACAAATTTACAAGAAAAAAACAAAAAACCCCATCAAAAAGTGGGCAAAGGATATGAACAGACACTTCTCAAAAGAAGACATTTATGCAGACAAAAAACACAAGAAAAAATGCTCATCATCACTGGCCATCAGAGAAATGCAAATCAAAACCACAATGAGATACCATCTCACACCAGTTAGAATGGCGATCATTAAAAAGTCAGGAAACAACAGGTGCTGGAGAGGATGTGGAGAAATAGGAACACTTTTACACTGTTGGTGGGACTGTAAACTAGTTCAACCATTGTGGAAGTCAGTGTTGCGATTCCTCTGGGATCTAGAACTAGAAATACCATTTGACCCAGCTATCCCATTACTGGGTATATACCCAAAGGATTATAAATCATGCTGCTATAAAGACACATGCACACGTATGTTTATTGCAGCACTACTCACAACAGCAAAGACTTGGAACCAACCCAAATGAACCCTTCTTTTTGCTTGCGTTGTTGAAAGAAGGCAAGTCTATGGATAGGAATGAGTGAGGCACAGCCCCCTGAGGATGCCATATCTTGCCCATTTCTTGTGTATTAAGTGACATCACGTGTTACCAAACGAAACCAGCTGCATTTACCTGCACACAACATAAAACCAAACACCCAAGCATTGGATTTTTGTAGCAAGAAAGATGTATTGCCAAGCAGCCTTGCAAGGGGACAGAAGACGGGCTCAAATCTGTCTCCCAATACTTGCTTTGCAGCAGTAGATTTAAGGGAGAGATTTTGGAAGTGGAGTTTCGGACTGGACAGTGATTGGCTGAAACAAAGAAGCGTTTAGAAAATCTCTTGGTCATGAGCTGTTGCTTCTTCATGCTGCTTCAAGGGTCACATGCAGATTCAGAAGTTGGTATAAAACAAGCTGTGGGAATTCGGGCTGTGACATCAAAGGGCCACTCCTCAGGCTAATAAGTCTATTTTGCACAGGATCCAGTCAGCCATATTGGTTCCAGCCTGTTCCAGCAAGTTATATAAGCAGAGGGGATTATAGCAAACTGTTTCCTTATTGGCTGCCCTGCAAGACAAGCTCAAGATTTCTGTTAGTTACTAGTTTCTTTAACCCTGTCGGGCACAGTTTCACATGTAATCAGAAAGGAACTTGCAAGACACATGCTTCTGAAAGGAACTTGGTCTTTGGAAGTTGTCAGTAAGGTCACAAAGTTGTGATGCTAGAAGCAGCTGTATCTGAGATTATGGGAAAAAGATGATATATTAGAAAAACAACAGCATCACTTTAAACATTACTCTAAATCAAGGTTTCTCAACCTTGGCACTATTGACATTTTGGGTTAGATAGTTCTTTATTGTTGGGAGACTGCCCTGTGCATTGTGTAGGCAGCATCTCAGGCCTTTGTACCCACTAAATGTCAGTATCAACCCACCCCCTCCCCACTGCACAATCAAAAATGTCAAAATGTCCTTTGGGAGCAGTACTTTTGAGAAACATTGCTTTGTAGATATATGTGTTTGTTTGTTTGTTTTGCTTTGTGACAGGGTCTTGCTCTGTTGCCCAGGTAGAAGTGCAATGGTGTGATCCCACTCACTGCAACCTCTGCCTCCCAGGTTCAAGCGATTCTCATGCCTCAGCCTCCTGAGTAGCTGGGATTACAGGAGTGCACCCCTACACCCGGCTAATTTTTGTATTTTTAATAGAGATGGGATTTCACCATGTTGGCCAGGCTGATCTCGAACTCCTCAGGTGATCCACCCACCTTGGCCTCCCAAGTTGCTGGGATTACAAGCGTAAATCACTGTGCCCAGCTGAGAAACATTGCTTTAAATAATCTGTGGTGAAAGGAAGTTCCCACCACCTGCCCACTCACTCAGTACCTCTCTCACCAACCCTCTTCCCTGGGTGTTTCCAAGTACAGAGGGTGGAAAGGGCTTTTCCACATTTCCCCTGTTTTGGTAGTAAACATTAGGAACAGGCATTGGCCGTGGCTAGGCTCAGCCACCCACAGATATGGACACAGTAATCTGACAAGCTGGGTTGCTGGATGCTATCAGTCCAGGCTCAACTGCCTGCACTGACGCCATTTCCCTATAGGAGGCAGGTGAGAGCCATTTCTGAGGAAAGTCTCTGGATCCCCTCTTCCTTCCACTGAAAGTTGTGCAAAAAGATCAGGAAGACAGTGCTTGGGTGGAATAAATTTCAGTGTATTCACTTGACACATTATAGTGGCTGTCCCAAAGTTTACCTTCTACCAAGTACTTTCCATGTGCCACATCATTTAATCCTCACAAAAACAGGGGAAAATATTATTGCCACCCTACAGACATAGAAACTGAGATTCAGTTTAAGGAGACTGTTGGTAAGGGACAGAGTTGGGGTTCAGATGTCAACAGTGAAATGCTTAACAAACTGTCATGCAGCCCACTCCTGGCAACTCTTCCTGCTCCTCTCTGGCCTCACTCAGCCTCTACTGTTCCAGGAAGCCTCATTCATAGTCATGTGGTTGCAGACTTCCCAAGCTCACTGTGTTACCAAAAAGCAAGACCTGCCTTCCGCTGCATCGCCCCAGCTGTCACCCAACTTGGATTCAGTCCCAGCACTGACACATCACAAAATCACCAAAGTGAGCAAACCATTACCTCCCTGAGTCTCCTTTTGTTTTTATCTATAAAACTAGAAAAATATTCTTTCCATAGGAATGTTGTTGGGAATAATAAAACATTATATTACAAGCTCTAGTCATTGCTGATGTTTAACAGGTAACAGTGATAATTATTTGTCTTCTCATTAATGAAGTAAAGGATTATTAATCATAGTGGGTGGAAGGCATCTATGGGAAGTAGAGATTTGAAGACAGGCTAAATACCCAAGTAAGGCCTCTAGATTAGATAATAGTATTGTACCTATTTTAATTTCCTGCTTTCAAACACTGTGCCATGATTATATAAGAGAAGTCTTTGTTTATAGGAAATATACACAAGAATTTAGAAGTAAAGGGACATTGTGTCTGCAACTTACTCTTACAGGTTGTGTGTGTGTGAGAGAGAGAGAGAGACAGAGAGAGAGAGAATGATAAAGCAAATATAGGAATCAGGATGAAGGGTATCTGTTTGTTTGTTTTGCTTTGTGACAGGGTCTTGCTCTGTTGCCCAGGCAGAAGTGCAATGGTGTGATCCGGCTCACTGCAACCTCTGCCTCCCAGGTTCAAGCGAATCTCATGCTTGTATTGTTCTTGCACCTGTTCTGCAAGTACAACATTGTGGGAATGGAAAATGCAGGGACTGGGCACTAAGGCTATGAATGAAGCCTGCACAGGAGTGTGGGTAGCAGAGTTCTCTAGTCCAGGCTCCCGCTTTAGGTGCTGGGACCTAGAAGAAAAGCTTCTCTGCAGACAGAACTGGAGTTAATACTGTCCACAATAAATGGCCCAGGCCCCGTTAAGTTTGCCCCAATGGGCAAAACAAGTACCCACCCACCTTTGCAGCCTTGCCCAGCTCACATAAGGTGCCAGCCCTTGCTGTACAGCAGAACCTTTGGGAAGCCTATCAAGGAGCATACCCCCAAGACAAAAGCCTATCAAGGAGCATACCCCCAGGAAGCCCAGTCCAGGTGGGGAGCCCAGCCACACAATGGCCCTTGCCCCCACACCTCCTCATTCAGTCAGCCAAGGCCATATGCCTCCACAGCTCATATAGGAAAGGGGTGTGGAAAGGGGCCACCAATGTGGTCAGGCCTCCATGGCCTGAGTAGGTCACCAAGCCTCAGGTGCACAGACTTGATGTCATCAATCAGGGTCTGTCAGCAGACCCAGCCCTCAGGAACACTGCTACCCACTACAACCCCACACCAAGGCATCCTGGGCTCCCTCTGGGTTCTCCAGGCCCCAGGGAAGACAGACATAGTCTGCCACCAAAGGTTTGAGCTCTGCCACTGGCTATGAAGCAATAGGGGATGTCAGAGCAAGGGAGGGACAGGACAGGAGTATACATGGGCAGGAAGGGATTACAGCCAAGGAAGACAGGAGGCAGGTGCCCTGATTTTGAGACTGTGCCCCAGCAGGGGCTTCCCAGAAGCTGTATTTGTCCTAAGACACCCCTCTGCAGCTGAGGGGCTGGAGATGGATATGTAGCTGTGTTAGGCCTTTCTTGCATTGCTATAAAGAAATACCTGAGACTGGGTAATTTATAAAGAAAAGAGGTTTCATTGGTTCATAGTTCTGCTGGCTTTACAGGAGGTATGGTGCTGGCATCTGCTCAGCCTTTGAGGAGGCCTCAGGAAACTTACAGTCACGGAGGAAGGCAAAGGGGAAGCAGGCACATCACACAGTGGAAGCAGGAGTGAGAGAGAGAGAGAGGCACTGGGAGGTGCCACACTTTTAAACAACCAGATCTCATGTGAACTCAGAGCAAGAGCTGACTCATCACCAAGGGGATGGCCCAAGCCATTCATAAGGGATCCACCCCCATGACTCAAACACCTCCCACCAGGCCCCACCTTCAATATTGGGGATTACAGTTCAGATGAGATTTGGTGGGGACATATATCCAAACCATATCAGTTATCAGTAGCCATACTGGATGAATGCCAGGAACTTAGAATTAGGACACATGGTCATTTAGGCGAGTGGCTTGTCCTGTTGATGGTACCCTGATGGTCGTGGGGTTGCCCCGTACAAAAGGCGAGAGGAAGTCTACAGAGCTGTCAAAGAGGGGCAGGTGGGAAGGCCTGTAGAGGAGTCCCCTGCTCCACAACCAGGTGTGCACCTCCCACATCCTCGGGGCTGTAGGCCCCATGTGAGAGCAGAAAGAAGGATGCAGAGGAAGAGCAAGAACACAAGGTGTGCCCTTGGAAAGGCTGGGCACACGAAACACAACCTAACAAACAACAGCAATGAGCACACAGGGAAAGTACTCACAGGGAAACTACATCATGACCTAGAGGCTGATCCCACACCCTGCCACATGGGGCCCCAGGCCCCAGCCTATCAACCAGTGGTCCTCATTGCCACAGCAACTGCTCTTTGGATAGGCACCTGATCCAAGCTTCAGCCAATCAACAGGCCACTCAGCTGGCCATCAGTAGGCCATCCAATCAGAGCAAAGCCCAGGACTTTCTTCGACACTTAAGAAAAGAGAAGCAAAGTAACTGGCATAGATTGGAGAGGGTCAAGGAACCCTGAGTTGGACACATACAAACTTTTGGTTAACACGGATGATCAAATACATATGTTTATGTGAACTCCCTCCCAAATATGCTCCACTAAAATGACACAAGACAAAGGGCAGGGGGAGACCAATTGCAAGGTGGCGCAAATGAGAGATGCTACCAAGGGTGGCGGGGGAGAGAGGGGAGCAGGTGTCAAGTTAGGAGGCAACAGTCTGAGGGGCAGGGACCAGCAGACGGGGAGGGAGGGGCTGAAGCAGAAGTGTCGAGTGTCTGGAGGGATGGGGCCAGAAAGGCAAGGGGCGTCCTGAAGAAGCTATACCTGGGGAGGGCAGGTCCCTCCCCACCCGCTCCCCAATTCATCAGCCAGGAATGCACCATCCACCCTACCCCAGGGAGGAGGACAGAGGACTTTCCTTTGGGAGCATTGAATGGTTCAGAGATTCTGCCACTCTGCGGTCCCCAACTCCTCATTTTTTCAAGTAGTCCCTGTTGGGTAAGTGTCCCCCGTTGTAACCGGACTCAGATTCCGCCGCTTGAAAGCCAAATACAAAAGGAGAGGTTTGGTGGGAGGAAAAGTAGTTTTAACTAGAGCCAGCAAACCAAGAAGATGGTGAATTGTTTTTTTAAAGCATTCTATTATCTCAAATTTTAAAATTTATCATAGGATTCTTAAAGGAAAACTTGGTATAGGAGATACGTGGGAGCAGTGCAGGGTACAGGGTCTGTGTGTCTTGATCCAATGGCTGTCTTGAGTATCACCTATCCTGAGGTCTGGTTGGTGTTATCTTTACTTCGGCCAGATGGTGGTGGGCGAATTGTTCCGACTCCCCCTAAGTTGGAGGATTCTGCAGGGGTTACATGTCTGGTTTTTGTTTCAAGATTAGCCCCTGGAATTCCCAAGTAAGCATAGAGTTAGATAAGCGGGCATGGTGCAAAGGAGTGTCTAGTGGGAAAGGGAGAGAAGCAGAGTTTCAAAGTACATTTCAAGGCTACATTTTAAAACTAAAGAAAAAGCCTTAAAATGCATTTTAAAGCTGATTTAATGCTTGGCTACACTAGGGTCTGGCCAGTATGCAGTGTGGCCGCTCTTGGATCAGGTGACGTTTCAATCAGCTGTGTCCAGGGAGGGCAGGGCCATGTGGCAGAACCTGGGACCTCTGTGTGAGGGACTGCCTTGGCCCCTGTCCTTAGCAGGAAGCTATGGTAAGGAACCCTTAGGGAGACATTAAGTTAGGGAGACCATCCCTGCCAATCCTTTAACCTCCCCAGCCTCAGTGACCTCAGTTGGAAAGTGGTGGTAATAATACTACCACTGACCAGGTGTGGTGGCCAGACATTCCATACTTCAGCTTTAGCCGCTCCCTCCCCACTCTACTGTAATCCTAGCACTTTGGGAGGAAAAGGTGGGCGGAACCTGAGGTCTGGAGTTGAGACCAGCCTGACCAACATGGTGAAACCCCATCTCTACTAAAAAGAAAGTACAAAAAATTAGCCGGGTGCAGTGGCTCACCCATGTGGTCCCAGCTACTCGCGGGTCTGAGGCATGAAAATTGCTTGAGCCTGGGAGGCAGAGGTTCCATTGAGTGGAGATCGAGCCACTGCACTCCAGCCTGGGTGATAGAGCAAGACTCTGTCTCAGAAAAAAAAAATAATAATAATAATAATACCACTGCCTGCCGCACTAAGATTGTCTGATTAAATGACAGAATGAATGCAAAAGTACTTTGTGAATCATAAATTTTTTCATCAATATTAGTTATAATGACAATTGCTCCTTCTCCTAATAAATGTATTGCCTTTCTTTAGGAATAAATCTAACAAGAAATGTGTAAGATCTATATGAGAAAAATAATAAAATTCACCTGAAGGACATAAAAGAAGACCAAAATAAATGAAACAACACATATTTCTAGATGAGAAAACTCAATATTATAAAGAGGTTAGTTCTCTAAAATGAATCCCTAAACCCACAAAGTCAATGCATTTCCAGTGAAATTGTGAAAAGCATTATTTTCTGAAGTGGGATGAGTAGTGCTAAGATTTATAAGAAAGCCAACACTCCAGAGCAGTGGGGAAGGGATTGCTTCCCCACCAAATAGCCATATTAGACTATTCCCTCGCACCATACCCAAACCACCATCTCCCAGGACCCAGGAGAGCAGAAAAGAGGAATGAGAAGAAAGGCGAGGATGTGAGGTGTGCCCTCAGAATGGCAGTGCACCCAGCACAAGCAATTGCAGAAAGACTAAAGTACAGAACAAATAGAAAACTTGGAAAAATATTAGAAGGAAATGTGGGAGAACATTTTTGCAATTTGGGGATTGGAAATGGTTTTCTTAACAAGATATAAAAACCCCAAAACAAACGATTAATCCAGTTGTTGTTTAGCAATAGACTAGGGGAGATATCATAGTATATTTAACAGACAAAGGATTAATAGATATTACAGATGAAATATAAAATAGTTTTTCCAAGTCCATAGGCAGAAGATAATCCAATAGCAACATAGTTAAATAATATAAACAAATCATCCTTAGAAGAAGAAACGCAATCACCAAGAAACACATGAAAAGGTGTCTAGCGTTTTGCAATTCAAGCAACAATGAGGTGACAGATCGGCAAAAAACTCATAAAGATTTATCATCTGAAGGATTGGCCAGGATAAAGCCAAACTTCTCTTGTTGGTGGAAGAAACCGGTGAAGCCATGCGAAGAGGCCACGTGGTCCTGCCTACCAAGATGTAAAATGTGTACAGCATTTGAACTAGCAATTCAGCCTCCAGGAGCCATCCAAAAGAAACATTGACACACACTTACTCTGGTGAAATTCAAGGACTTCTGCCACAGCCTCCTTTGTAATAGTGAAAATCTGAAACTGCCTCAATGACCATCAATAGGAAGTTGCTTTTAAAGTGTTACAGCACATCTGTCTGGAGAGATCCCACTGGCCACTCCTCCTCACCCCCTCTGCTGGACCTCTGAGTGTAGGTGGCCTGGAGCTGAGTCCTGAGCCCTCTTTGGTCTATACTGACACTACCCAATATGGTAGCCACCAGTCACACTGGACACTTGAAAAGTGGCTGATCCTAACTGAGAAGGGTCATGAGTGGGAAATACACACCAGACCTCAGTGTCTTAGGTACGTTTTGTTCCAGACTATTGACTGAGCCCGCAGCTGAGTTGGCTCCAGCACCCTGGCCCCCTGCTCCATCCACTCACTGGGCCTCTCCACTGCACAGAGCAACCTCTCCAGGGGCACTTGGGCTGCAAAGGGGAGAGTGGGTGGCATCCCAGGCTGAAGCTTCCTGGGCAGGGCCAGAGGAGGAGCCAGTCCCTGTGGGCTCTGACAGTGTCAACCTCGGCCAGGCTTGTGTGGGCCAGGTGTACTGTTCTGGTTCAGATTTCAAGACGATAGTCAGGGCAGGCTGCGCCAAAGCCCTCCGATGGGCTCCCCTACTGCCTGGCAGACCCGTGCAGCTTTGGACTCTGGCCCTGCGACCTGGAAGTCAGGCTGCCAAGAGGTCCAGGCAGTGGCCTCCACTGGGGAGGGGCTCTGGAGAGTTTAGAGCCCTAGATGGGGGGTTAGGGATGTAAGATGGTCCCAGGGGCCTGCGCCTGAGCCACGCCAAGCTGCCTGCTCCCTTTCCTCTACTTCCAGACTCATGGGGCCCTCTGCTCCTCAGAATAGGAGTGTGGGAGACCCTGAAACACTGCCCCAGGACCTGAACAGGTGGCAAAGGCTTAACAGGCTAGCAGTCACTGCAGTGACAAGGCGATTGAGTGGTCACCATGGTGATGGGGATGGAGGCTCTTTGCCACCAGTCCTAGTTTTATGCATGGCAGCTCTAATGACAGGATGGTCAGCCCTGCTGAGGCCATTCCTGGTCACCATGACAACCACAGGCCCTCTCAGGAGCACAGTAAGCCCTGGCAGGAGAATCCCCCACTCCACAACTGGTTGGAGCAGGAAATGCCGAGCGGCGCCTGAGCCCCAGGGAAGCAGGCTAGGGTGTGAGAGACAGAGTCACCTGCAGCCTAATTACTCAAAAGCTGTCCCCAGGCCACAGGAGGGAGAGGACATTTCCTACTGAATCTGTCTGAAGGACACTAAGCCCCACAGCTCAACACAACCAGGAGAGAAAGCGCTGAGGACGCCACCCAAGAGCCAAGCGATGGCCCTGCCTGGAGAACATCCAGGCTCAGCAAGGAAGGGTCCGGAAGGGAATGCTTGCCGACTCGCTGGAGAACAATGAAAAGGAGGAAACTGTGACTGAACCTCAAACCCCAAACCAGCCCGAGGAGGACCATATTCTCCAGGGGACCCAGGGCGGGCCGTGACCCCTGTGGGGGAGAAGCCTTGGACATTTCCTCTTCAGAAGCCTGTTGGGGAAGGCTGAGGGGTCCCAGCTCCCCGTGCTGGCTGCTGTGCAGATGCTGGACGACAGAGCCAGGATGGAGGCTGCCAAGAAGGAGAAGGTAGCTCGCCCTCCATTGGGCATTCCGGGAGTGTTTGCTTGCCTGTCCCCAACATTCCGTGGTTTGTTTGAGCCTCAGAATCTGATTTTATGCACAGGCTCTTTGAGAAGGGTCTTTCCAGGGGTGTCTTCTGGGTTATGAAGGCCCCTACTGCCTGGCAGACCCATCTAGCTTTGGACTCTGGCCCTGCGACCTGGAAGTCAGGTTGCCAAGAGGTCCAGGCAGTGGCCTTCACTGGGGAGAGGCTCTGGAGAGTTGAGAGCCCTAGATGGGGGGGTTAGGGATGTGAGGTCTTGTGGGCAAAGCCCACTACCTGATTTTGAGACAACACTCACTAGACATGGTGACAAGTCAAAGATGCCTTGCCTCCTCGCAGAAATCACTTCGCAGGGAGCCCGAGGGCTGCTGTGGCCTGCTGAGGAGTGCAAGGCAGTTACTTTTTCCAAAAACAAAGAGAAATCCAGGCATGCTCTGAGCCAGCCCTGAGCCCAGTAGTGAGCAAGGAGAGAGCTGGAGACAGGGGACTTTGCTGTGAAACACTGGGGGGAATGTGCCTACATCACCCCAGCTGGGGGCCCAGGCAGAGCGGGGGAGAAGGGGTAAGTGGGCAGAGCCAGTCACTTTGGGCATGCTTCCCTCTCGCCTCTGTGTGAAATGACCAGGTCAGCATAAACCCTGGGCTGGCTCTGCTTCTGGCAGAGCTAATGATGTTAGGAGGAAAACAACCAGCCCAAGTGAGAGGGTGCACAGCCAGACAGCTGGACCGGCCGAGGCCCCAACCAAGTCCCAGATCTGCCTGTCACTGGTGCTATGGCAGCAATTTGGATGAGAAATCCTGCCCAAAGGGGCCCCTTCAGGCCACCTGGGGAGAAGGAAGTGGCTGTCTTTGGCATCACGAGAAAGATGGCTCGGAGCTAGGGAGAGGTGGACATGTGGGCTGTGGAGATCTGGCACTTTCCCCAAACAGGGAGAGAAAGCACAGTGTGCCGGTGTGTGTGCGTGCGCGTGTGTGAATGTGCTATGTGTGCATGTTTGTGCCTGTGCATACCTGCATGTGTACATGCATGTGCACATATGTGTGCACAGGGAATCACTTTAATAAAGGCCACAGCAGAGCTGTCCCTGAGCCCCTTGCATTCACAGTGGCATGTGAGTGAAACACCTTCTTAGGCTGGACATCCAGTCTCAGACTCTGGGGCTGCCCATGCCCCATCCTGTATCTGCTCCACGTGTGAGGGGCTGCTGGTCCTGACCAGGGCCAGCTGTGAACTCCAGAATCCTGGGAGGTCACTGACATTCTTGTCAGGGCCAAGAGTGGAGCGAGGCAATGCCTCGGGCACAAACTTTAAGGGGTCACCAGAAACATCAATCATCAAGATATATGCTATTTTAAATAATCAAAATGAATGCAAAAAAATTTATGATAGACAAAATATCAAATTCTAAACAAAGGCAGGATAAGTATCACTGACTTCTGCACTTGTCCCCACCCCATCTACCCCTCTTCTAGTGCCTGGATCGCAGGGTGCCAAGGCCCAGATGAGGGAAGTGTGGAGCTGCAATGGCCACTCCTGTCTGCTAGAGGACTCAGTCCTTGTCTTGGGGGAACCTATCTTGGTTTTAGCACCATCCTAAGGATCTGATGTTTTCCAAGTGAGCTGGCTGTCCAGGCCCACCCAGGTCCAGTCCAGTCCTGTGTCTCTGGGAAGTGCTGCCCCTACCCCAAGCCAGTGTTTGACCTTGGAGCAATGAGCAATGCCTTCCTTGCACTTTCAAAGTTGTCCCCAAGACGTCAGCTGTGTTTGTCTCTGTGCAGACTCCCAGGAGGAACTGTCTTCTTTCTCCTTTTGGATGCTTTGGAGGAAACTAAAGTGTTGCTGGTTTCCCTCTTTCTACTTCTCCGATTGAGAGCAGCTGTCTTGCCGGTACCAACCTTCCAGATCTTACCTGTGGTCGCAGGAGCCTGTGGCCTCAGTCCTGTGCCCAGTGGATGTCTCCATGTGAGTGTCAGCTCCTTAGGGGCAAGCCTGATTCCACTGACACCACCCCCACCCCTCATAAGCTCCTTCTTACCAGCTGCGGTTGCCTGGTACCCCACCATCACTGACTCATTCCTTTGGCATCAAGATCCATCCCTTACTGGGCCACCACTTCTAGGTGGCCTGAAATTGGGCCCTGGAAACCCCTCTTGGGGACCCTTTGGTCTATATTTTCACTCTCACTCACTATGGACAGATGAGTAAGTCTGGTTAACTTTGCCTGATAGATTTGGTGACCTTTTTACAGGAAGGAGCCTGGAAAGATGAGATTCAGGTGTACTGGTCAGCTTAGACTGCCATAAGAGAATACCATCCACTGATGGCTTAGAAACAACAGAAATCTATTTCTCACTATTCTAGAGGCTGGAGGTCCAAGATCAGATGCCAGCATGGTCAGGTTGCAGGGAGGGCTCTCTTCCTGACTTGCAGACCGCCACCTTCTTGCTGTGTCCTCACATGGTGAAGAGAGAGTGAAAACAAGCTCTCTGGTGTCTCCTCTTATAAGAATGCTAGTCCTATGTTGGGGGCTCCCCCCTCCTTACCTCATCTAAACCTAATTATCTTCCAAAGGTCTCATCTCCAAATACCATCACATTGGGGTTAGGGCTTTAACATATGAATCTTGGGGGACACAATTCAATCCATAACACCAGGAGGGCATGCCGGGAGGAACTGACCTTCCTCCCTCCAGCTGCCCTGGGCACCTTTGCCCCATTGAAGGAGCAGGCTCAGAAGTGGAATGAGGATGGAATAAGGTGCACTCTGTCATGCTTACCCACATCCCTGGCAGGAATTGTCCTGGGCCCCAGCAGGAGAGATGCCCCCTCATACTGCCATGGCACCTGCTCTGAGACAGGTGTGCAGAGTGCAAAGCTCCAGATGGCCCCCAAGCAGGTGTGCTGGGAGGAGAGGCCAGTGTGGGAGGAGCAGGCAGCGCCAAGGCTTAGGGGAGCAGTGACAGGTCCCTGACTTTAGGGAATGGGCACGCTGTGGGCAGGCAGCTGGTGTGGGGGTGAGGGCTGGGGCTGCATCTGTGGGACCAGGGCTGGGCCATCCATCAGATGCCATGTCACAACCCCAGTGCCCCTGCTGTAGCCAGGACAGGAGGCCGGGCCAGGCTGGGAGGTGACAAGAGTGGGGGGCTGTCCCCAGGAGAAGCATTCTGCTGCCTGTGGCCCAGGCCTCTGGGGATGAGGACCCCTCAGAAGGAGTAGTTATGTCTAGGAAGCCCCAGGGCAGGAGCAAGCCAAGGGGGACATCATTAGTGAGATCCAGGGGATCAGTGGGCCACAGGAGCCCCAGCATGAGTCCCTCTGACTGATGCAGCTAGGCCCACACCTGCACCTGCCCACAGCAGGACCCCCAGGAGGAGAGGGGGCAGATGGAGAGAGGCACAAAGTGCCCTTGGCCTCTGCCTTGAAGCCACCCCAAGGCAAGAGAGATTTGAGCTCCTGTTTAGTGACCGCCAGGGGAACATTCTGGCCCATCTGATGTGGGAAGCCCCTTGTGGGGTCTGTCATTCCTCAGCTGAGCCAGGCCTTTGGAGGCAGCCCAGGCATGTCCCCTGTGTGCTCCTGTCCCTGTGTTGGGACACCTGGCCCAGCCCCTCCTTCTGCCTTTCTCTTCCTTTCCCTTCTCAGGAGTGGACACTTCCTCTTTTAGCCCCCTCACAGCTGTGTGAACTTCTCTGTATCTCTCTCTTTCGGTCTCTTTCTCCCCCTCTCTCTCTGTCTCATTGTCTCTCTGTGTGTCTGTCTGTAGTATTCTCTCTCTGTCACTCTGTCTCTCTCTCTCTCTGTGTCTATCTTTCTGTATTTCGCTTTGTTTCTTTTTCTGTGTGTGTGTGTCTGTTTTTCTCTCTCTCAACTCTCTCTCTCTCTCTCTCTTTCTGTCTCTCTTTTGCTGGCCTGAGCAAAGAGGGAGCCCCATCCTGATGCTACATAACCGTGAACCAGCACAGACAGAATTGTAGGAAAGTCCTGCAAGTAGAAGGATAGAAGGGTGAGGGAAGGAACGCCATGTGAGTCATGACAGATCCCTTTCCAGGAGCCACTGACTCACCCTGCCTCCTGCCCTCCCACTGTGACACTATTACTCACAGACAGGCCCGGATTAAACTGATGTTCCAGGTGCCCTGTGGTTCCCACAGTGTGGCTCCCTGGGTCTGGCCTCAGGCTCCACAGGTGCCCAGCCCTGCCAAAGGCTCCAGAGCAGCTGTCCCAGCTGGGGAGCTGCGGGGCCCCTTCACAGAGAGCATGGGAAGAAGTTCCATCCTACACATTACATCAAGAGGGACGTGCCTGAGAAGGGGAGCTGGAGCCCGTGCAGCCTCCTGCTTGCATGCAGGACATAGTGTACCCTGAGCATGCCATGAAAAACACAAACGCACCAAGTTGTAAAGAAAAAAGAAATGACAGGTGGCTGTAAAATCAGTTATAGCCCACGAGAGGCCCACTAATGAGTGGTGATTTCAGCTGATTACAAAGAAATGGTGGTGTTTCTGTAATGACCTAAACACGCACTCGTGCGTGCACACACGCGCACGTACAGTCACATAACTGACCAGCCCTATGCATCACTTGTTAATTACTTAGTAACTGTAACAATAATGGTTTCCAATAAGTGAGCCTTAGTCTCTGCCCAAGGGTCAGTTTGTTGAGCACACAGGGGCCTTTCAGTGGGGGCAGGTGACCGGCTCCTGGGAGCCACCAGCCTCTCCTCTCCTGCTCTTCATCTTCCTCCGTGGTGGAAAATTGTCTCACTGCTTCTACACCTGAGGCTGAACATGTCCCTTTATTTCAGTCTGAAACACTTGTAAAAATATACTAGAATGAATTAAGGTTGCAATTATTGATATCAGGCAGTGAGTACATCAGGGTTTATTATACTATCTCCTTTACTTACTTTGAAGTTCTCTATTACCAAAAAATTAAACACTATAAAAGAAAGAAAAAGGAAATGAGGCTAGATTCAACACAGATTACTCTTACCAAACCCTTCTTAGTCCCAGGAGTCCCCTAACACAAGCACTTGTGACCTGGAGTGATATTCACAGCATTCCTTACCTGGCAATACCTGAGTATTAGCCCCTCCTAGTGGGATCTTTGTTGTAGACAACCAGCAACTATCAGCCCTGCCAATAAACAAGTAGGAAAGGGGAGTGCTGGAGAGGCCAAGAAGTGGGATTTTCCGTGCTCCTGGGCTGTGACACAGAGGGCACGGCTGTGAGGCTGATCTCAATGAACATTCTGTCTTGGAAGTACAGGGATCCTCTGCTACCTGAAAACGTTCTGAGTATTCACTTTCATGGATTGCAAAGTCATTTACCCAAAATTCACTCTCCAAATGAAAAGTGAGTATGATGAATCAGTATTCAAGTCCCACCTGGGTCCTGGGAGAGGGTATGGACATCATATCCCAGCTGTTCCACCAGGAGGACCCAATCTCAGTCTCACTGCCTGCCTGCATCGTTTGTCTGCTGCCAGCCTGCACAGTAGGAAGGGAAAACATGATTTGCCTCTGTTTTAGGTCAGGTTCCCAAGAAGTAGAGCCTGAGATTGGAATTCTTGGAAAATGGTGTTTGCAGGAGTGCTGTCAGCAGGAGCTGTAAGGAAGTTGGGGGGACAGAAAACGAGAGGTAAGAAGCCAGTCAAAGAGGGAGATCCAGCTTAAGTCCGCCTCAGTCTGGTTCCACCTGGGCTCTGATGCACGAAGAATATCACAGGGTTGTCCCTCCTGGGAGAGGGGCCAGCCTGTTGTACCTGTATCAAAGCCATCAGCTGAGGGCCAGGGGGGAGGGAAGATCTTCCAGGCATTTCCAGGAAACTCTCAGGAGAAGGGTGTAGCTGTGAGCAGTCTGCAGCTGCTGCTCACTGCAGCTAAAGGCTGGGTGTGCAGGCCAGTTGGCCAGTGAGGCGCCAATAGCAGGCACTACAGTCCACCCCTTGACTGCTCAGACCTACTGCTTTCCACTTTAAGCTCTCTCCATCCAGGCACAGCTTCTGGGAGAACTTACAATTGGAGAAACAGAAGGATGAACTACAATGCCCACTTCTGCAGGTGATTGTAAGACTGTCACTGATACTCACCATCATGCCCCACCCCCACCATCCATTCTAGTGTCCCCTTCCCCTTGGCTAACACTGCTAGTCTAGGTGGCTTGCCCAGAGCAGGAACCAAACCCTTATCCCAGAGGCATCTGAATCCTGGATTCCTTTATCAGCCTATTGTTGTTGTAAGTTGTCCATTCCCAATTACAACTGGACATGAGACTACCAAGAAACACCCTGGCAAATCATCTGAGTGCAAGCCATATTCTTCCTGCTCCATTATGTAGCTGTAGTCTTACCTCCTAATGACAAGGGTAAATTGCCACATTATGCTCCCTGTGCCAGGATGGTAATACCTTTCTCTACCTGCTTGGCTACTGGCACAAGGAGCACAGCATGACTAGGAGGCAATTGTAGCTGTACATTTAGTGAATGTGTTAATGTATCACCTGGTGGAAGGACCCCCTCCGAGAACCAGGACTTCTAGACCCACAAAACCCGAAGTTGTGAATGGTGGAAGCACGAATTTCCCAAGTGGATCGTGGAGAGTGATGAAGAGCTCTTGGTTCCCAAACCCACATATTTTACCTTTCAGGAACATGGCCTCATCCCATAGCCGTTAGAGTGTATATTGCATTCTGGAGGACAGTGGGCCCTCCTAATGGGTGTCATCTTCAAGTTGACAGCTCCACTGTGCCTCCAAGAGGATGCTCGACCACTCTATCTGTGATTCCTTGGTTAGCAGGACTGGCTGAGGCACTGAGGGTAGGAAAGGCAAGTCCATTGCTGGCTGGAATACATGTCAATCCAAGTCAAGAGAAAATGCTGCCCTTTCCAGGTTGGAAGGGCCCCGATTTAGTCAACTTGTCACCCAGTAGTGGCTGGTTGGTCTCCTCCAGGAGCAGTGTCATACCAGGGATTCAGCACCAGTTGCTATTGCTGGCAGTTCCTACATTCAACAGCAGCAAAACTAAGTCAGCCTTGATGAGAGGGAATGTATGCTTCTGGGCACAGGCATGGCTTCCTTCTCTGACCCCATGATTATTTCTGAGTGCATGGTGGCCGACATTCAGCTGCCTGGCCATCCTATCCACTTGGTTATTATTGCCTCTTCCACAAGAAGTGGTTTCTGGCTGTCATTAATGTATCATACTTTGTGCCCACTCACACAGGTTTATCTCTACAACCCCATGCCACCGCTTTTCCACAATCTTCTAATGTTGCTCCTTCCAAGCTGCTGAAGAACGAGCTAAGCTATTCACCAATGTCCATGAGTCTATATTTACCTTAGGCCACGTCTCTCTCCACACAAAGTGAATAACCAGGTGCACCCTCCAAAACTCTATTAAGAGGATTTCTTCTCCCCAGTGTCTTTCAGGGCCACTTTGAGTGGGGCTGAAGTACAGCAGAAGTCCATTTCCAGGTTGCATCAACATGCCAAACTAACCTATCCATGATCAATGCGTAGGTGGGTTTTTCCCTCCTCCAGCAGCTAGACAAAAGACACCCCCCAACAAGAGGCCATTTGTGCATGTGAGTGAAAGAGAGGTACAGGGGCCAATATTCGTGCAACAGTGGTAGATGGCAGGTGGGTCTGGGCCACCTGTCCCTGCAGCTTATCTGTGCCATCTGGACCTGCTCAAGCCTGATTCCAGATATACCATTTCCATCTTATGATGGATGGCTTATGACCTAGTGGGTCTGACAGCACCAAACTCATAATGGGAAGTTATGGCCACATGGTCACTTAACGTCCTATGGTCAGATACTCTGCTGGGTGGCATGCCAGGAAATGCTTTACAAGTGGTGTTTGGTTCTCTGCTGCAGATGGCATGACCTTGGTCCAGAGCCCTAGGGGTTTGGACAGTGACTCCTGTTGGGGCCTAATCTCACATTCCACGCAGAGTATCATCAGATTTGCCAATCACATAGCCTAAGGGTCAGGACTGATCCAACCAGTTTTTGCAGAGATCAGACTGGAGAATGAAAGGTTGATATGATGTGACCCACCACTCTACATACATCCTTTAAGTCTTTGAGAATGGCAATAATTTCTGCCATCCCTCCAGATTTGTGTTTTTCTATTTTGGCTGGGTGGGAGTGCAGCATTTTCACTTCACCTTTGCTATTACAAATGTTGCTTATTCTATAAATCAAGGAACCATTGTAAGAGCTCTTCTGATGGTTAAGTATATCCATTCCAATGATTTATTCAGGATCCAAGGAAATGATTTCTGGCTGAATACACAGAACTAGTGGATCCAATGTGAGACATACCTGGGCCAGAACTATATTTGCCGTCTGACCCCAGTAAGCCTGCACTCTACTAGGACAGCCATGATAGCACTTTGGGACCCTAGATATAAGTGTGAATTGCTGGCTGGGCGCAGTGGCTCACGCCTGTAATCCCAGCACTTTGGGAGGCTGAGGCAGGTGGATCACCTGAGGTCAGGAGTTGAAGACCAGCCTGGCCAACATGGTGAAACCCCATCTCTACTAAAAAATACAAAAATTAGCTGGGCGTGGTGGTGGGTGCCTGTAATCCCAGCTACTCAGGAGGCTGAGGCAGGGAGAATTGCTGGAACCCAGGAGGCGGAGGTTGCAGTGAGCCAAAATCACACCACTGCACTCCAGCCTGGGTGACAGAGCGAGACTCCATCTCAAAAAAAAAAAAAAAAAAAAAAGTGTGAATTGCTATGAAATCACTATCAAAAGATCTGAGTGTTACCCTTACTCAGTGTGGTCAAATACAAATAGCCATAGATTCCTATTATACACACTTGCTGTGGTGCTACAGAGTCTTTCCTCATAGAAACCCAGTCCCTCTTTCAATCAATGGGTTCTGATTCTGAGAACTGGCTGAGGTTTGGAAACTGTGCCTTTCCATCATAACTTTCCACTGGGGTGACTGACCTTGGCCTTCTGTTCATCCTTTCTGGCCCCAAAGAATCCAACAACACTCTATTAGCCTTCTCCTTAGACCCATATAAGCTAATCCCTTCTAGCTGTTAGTCTGACCTTGGTGCCCAATATGATAATTATTCCCACTTTGCTTTTGATGTGCTTCTAAGTGCTGCCCCTGGTCTCTGCCCTTAAGTGATCTATCATCCCCACTGCCATTAGGGGGAGAAGCTCTGAAAAACAGTTGTCTCCCATCAATTCTGGTCTACAGAGGACAGCCCTACTGAGCCTCAGCCATGTGCCCGACACCAGCAGATTCTTTACAGCCTGGGAAGCAGAGTGTCTTCCCTGCCTTTCCAGGGAACATAGCCAGCTTACAGCCTTTTAGATCTTATAGAGTAGGTCAATTATATTTTGCCCCATTTCTTTTATCCTTTTGATCACTTTCTTTTGGCCCACTACGTAAACTCAAGCATCTCTACTTCATTTAATCGAGCTGTTGCTTTTTCTAAGCTACCAAGAGCCACCCCAGCAATGTATCAGAGCCCTCTCTTGGGACCCTTGCCAGGGTGTTAAATCCTGCATCATAGGAGAATGCGCCCACATCAGCAAAGTCCCCTTATCCTCTTGATATCCCACCTGCCTCAGTCCAGCACCTTCAGGATCTGGTCTCAAGCACAGGATCCAGCACCTTTGGGATCTAGTCTCCCACTTCCTGCTAGTACTTGTTAGCCAAAGACTGAGTTCCTTTGGCATACAATTTTTTCTTCTTCCTTGACAGGTCCAAGTTGGGCCATGCTGAGATTTGACCCTCCTTGTGGCCAGGAGGGGAAGTGGGGGCCAATCCTGAGGAAGGCATGCCGTGTCTCCTGGGGCACTTTTCTCTTTCAGACATCTGCATACTTTTCAAGAGAGAAAAGGCCTCCTTCTCACAGCAAGACTACTTCTGTTGGTGCAGGTGGCTCGTGGGAATCTGGGAATTCAAAATTCTGAAGTGTACCCACTAGCACATTAGAAAGCCAGTTGTACACATCTCTTTCCAAATCTTCATTCGGTGACACCATGTCGGTAGCTGGAAATGGGCCATGGTGGGTGTATTTAAACCATGAAAATCAGAAAATGCTACAAACCAGGGCATCCCGCATCTCTAGACAGCAGATTGTTAGCCATTTCCCAGCATACCATTGCGTATACTTCTTCCCATCAGGGCCCTGGCTTGCCTTCGTGGAGGACTCAGCCCTTGCTGAAGTTCTGCTGCTGCTCTTACAATTGAGTCCTGTGCCTGGTCTCCAGCTCTGCCTGCCTCACTACAGGAGACAAGCGTCTCTTTAAACACTGCCGAGAAGACCCTCTGGCTCTCAGACTTGGCTTTAAATCAATAGACCTGAGCCTGCCATTTTCTCTTTTCCATGCATCACTCCACTGATCCACAGGTCTCATACTCCTGTGGAGTTAGTATCTCCCCCACACCCTCGGTACCAGAGACACTAAGTAAGCAAGTACCTCCCTGTCCACCTCCATCCCCGCTCCCCACAGGCAGGGCCTTGGCAATCCACTGCTGCAATGTGCCAGAAACTGTCAGTACTCCTACCACCAGTGAGGTGGCGTCCAGCTGGGAAGTGATCCAACTCCAGAGTCCCACCCTCATAGGCTGATTTCTAGGACCACCCCTGGTAGACTGTGTTAGGTTCTTGAAGCAGAGTCTGAGAGAAGGATTCTGGCACCTGTGATTGAGTGGGAGGGTGCTCTCAGGATGAGATGGGGTAGAAATAGGCAAAGGTACAGATTCAGCAGCAGTTGAGCCTCAGTCTGACCCAGCAGGGAGCTCTCAAATGTGAATGACATCACAGAGTTGTCCCTCTGAGGCAGGGGCCAGCCTTTGTGCTCCTACATGAGTCAGTCACTGGCTGGAGGCCCCTGGGGAAAGGCTAGGGCTGCCAGCTTTAGCAAATAAAAAATTAGGCCACTCAGTTAAAATTGAATTTCAGGTAAACAACAAATCATTTTTTAGTATATGTCCCAAATTATGCATAACATAATGTGTTTTCTCCGCCAGCCCTAGGAAGGGCGTAACTTCCCAGGTATTTCTAGGTAAAGTAACTTTGTAGATCAGGATTAAGTCCCAGGAAAGAAGTCCAGCTCTTCTCTTCAAACCTGAGCAGCTGGGGGTAGGCACAGGGGCCCAGCAGGCACCCATAGCATCTCCTACAGCATCTGAAATGAACAGGGTCATCACGTACTAGATACAAATGTACCCACTGCTGAGTTCTTCAGGGATTATATAATTAGGTACTTGGTATTTTAAATACATTACATTATGCAGAAGTCCGTTGAGGATTGCTATATTTGGAGAGTTTTGTGATATTGGGGGATTAGATGGAGTTTTCAGATAGGCATCATACTGTTTTTCATTTAAAACCCTAGAGTATTGTAATCCTAGAGAGTGATCCTGCTATTAGTAAATTAGCTCTCCAATAGCTTTTCAATGTGGCTGCAAAGGACATGCGTGTGGTTCACCCTCCCAGGAAATCCAGGAGGGCAGCATTGGCCTGAGTTTGGCTGGTTGGGCAGGTAATGCTGGGCAAAGGCAATGGGTGGAATGGTTTGCTTCCCTCAGTCCTTTCAGACACAGCCCAGCCCACCACGTCAAGCCAGTGGGTGCATCTGCAACCAATCCCCATGAGAACTGCAGCCTCGCAGAGGTGGGCAAGTTGGCCCAGGTGGGTCAGGAGGATCAGATGTTGAGAAAATCTTTGGATTAGAGGCAGGCAGAGCAGGGAAGCATCAGGTGATTCTATGACAGACCCAGGGCTCCAAGCTGCAGTTCAGGAGGGGCACTGGTGCGGCCTCTGCTCAACTCCCCCTTGAGTGACATCAGGTGAAGTGCTGACAACACAGAAGGCAGCAAACACTGCCAGTCAGGTCTGCTTCCCAGGACAGCCAGTTGCTAACCCTTCTCCAGCACAGCACTGGATTTTGGTCACCTGGCTGGGAGCTCCACCTCCCCAGCTGCTGCCTCACCTGCTTTTCCAAACCCCACCCTGTAAATGGTAACTACACCTCATTTCCATCTCTTTGGAGCACCTCTCAGGTGGAGCTGAACAGAACGATCTGTTAAGCCCACCGTGTCTGTTAGGGTTGTCTAGGCTGTACCAGATACCCAACTAAAACTGGATTTACCAACAGGCATTGTCAAAGCACATAAGAAAGAGTCCAGAGGCAGGCAGCTCTCAGCCTAGTGTCAGGCTCTGGGTCAGCTTTCCAGATTCTCTTAGCTTCCCCACATCTGCCAGATGCCGCCACAGGCACAGGAGGTACAAACAAACCCAGAAATTGTTCTGGAAACAAGAAGGGAAGGGGATCCCCCACCATATCTCCCCAGAGGCCTTCCTTCCCACATGTCACTGTCCTGAAGCCAGCTCTAGCAGAAGAGAGCAGGGTGAATTTGTCCAGGGCATTCAGCCCTCAGTACTGGGTCCATTACTACTTGACCCCTGAATAAAACAGAGGCTCCATGAGCAAGAAGGGGAACTGCATGTTAGAGGGCAAGAATGTATCCATCCCACCCCAGGAGCACGCATGGACAACTGCCCCATTTTTGCTCCTATTGCAGCCCAGGGGCTGGCCCAGAGACCTCGCCAGTGCTGAGTCATAGGACGCTGGGAAAGTGAGACCAGAGCCTGATCTCGGGGAACAGCTCAAGGCTGCTTTGGCCTGCAGGTCACAGAGCAGCTGCTGAGCAGTGAGAGCCCACGATGGGCCAGGCCCTGGGTCTTGGAGACCTGAATGAGATAGACTGGGCTCCTGCTCTCCTGGGCATTGCCTCTTAGAGGGCAAAGACAATTAACAATAAACAAATAGAACATGAGGTGGTTTCCGATAGTGACTGATATACTTTGGATATTTGTCTTCTCCAAATCTCATGTTGAAATGTAATCCCTTATGTCGGAGGTGGGGCCTGGAAGGAGGTGTCTGGGTCATGGGGGCAGATCCCTCAAGAATGGTTTAGTGCCATCCCCTTGGTGATGAGTGAGTTCACGTGAGAGCTGGTTGTTCGAAAGAGCCTAGCCCCCTCTCATTCTCCTGCTCCCACTCTTGCATGAGACACCTGCTCCCCCTTCTCCTTCTGCCATGATTTTAAGATTCCAGGGGCCTCATAAGAAGCAAATGCCAACTCCATGCTTCTTGTTCTGTCTGCAAAATGTAAGCCAATTAAACCTCTTTTCTTTATAATTTATCCAGCCTCAGGTATTTCTTTATAACAGCATAAGAACAGCCTAATACAGTGATGCTCTCCAAGTGACCTCTGGGCTGAGACCTGAAGAAGAAGGGGAAGCAGTCAGGTGTGATAGCTCATACCTGTAATCCCAGCTCTTTGGGAGACTGAAGTGGGAGGACTGCTTGAGCCCAGGAGTTGAAGACCAGCTTGGAAGACATAGCAAGACCCTGGCTCTACAAAAAAATTTTTTTAATTGGCCGGGTGTGGTGCTACACACCTGTAGTCCCAGCTACTTGGAAGGCTGAGGCAGGAGCATCTCCTGAGCCCAGGAGATTGAGACTGTAGTGAGTCATGTTCACACCACTGCACTCCAGCTTGGATGACAGGGCAAGACCTGTCTCAAAAAAGAATAAAGAAAAAAGTAGGAAGAAGAAGAAGAAAGAAGAAGAAGAAGAAGAAGAAGAAGAAGAAGAAGAAGAAGAAGAAGAAGAAGAAGGAGGGAGGAGGAGGAGGAAGAGGAGGGGGGGAGGGGGAGGGGGAGGAGAAGGAGAGGAAGAAGAAGAAGAGGAAGAGGAGGAAGAGGAAGAGGAGGAAGAGGAAGAGGAGGAAGCAGAAGCAGAAGAAAAAGAAAGAAAAGAAGAAAGAAAAGAAAGAAAGAGAGAAAGAAAGAAAGAAGAAAGAAAGAAAGAAAGAAAGAAAGAAAGAAAGAAAGAAAGAAAGAAAGAAAGAAAGAAAGAAAGAAAGAAAAGGGAAGGAAGGAAAGAAAGAGGGAAGGGAAGGAGGGGGAGAAAGAGAAGGAAGAAGGAAGAAGAAAGAAGGAGAAGCAGAGGCTCGTGCTGGATAGCCTTGCTTTTGCCAATGACCTTGCTGATTTTCAGGGGGTCCTGGTGTCTTAGTCCATTTGTGTTGCTGTAAAGGCATACCTGAGGCTGGATAATTCACAGAGAAAAGAGGTTTATTTGGCTCACAGTTCTGCAGGCTGTACAAGAAGCATGGCACCAATGCCTACTTCTGATGAGGGCCTCAGGCTGCTTCCACTCATGGCAGAGGGTGAAGCAGAGCCTGCATGTGCAGATATCACATGGTGAGAGAGGAAGCACGAGGGGGCAGGGAGGTGCCAGGCTCTTCCTAATAGTAAGCTGTCTTGAGAACTAATAGAGTAAGAAATAACTCACACCCTGCCCCCAAGGAAGGGCATTAATCTATTCATGAAGGATCTGCCCCCATGACCAAAACATCTCCCATTAGGCCCCCCACCTCCAACATTGAGGATCAAATTTCAACATGAGGTTTGGGTGGACAAACATCCAGCTATAATATTGGGCAATGCTGACCTGAAGACAGCCTCTTCCCCTCTCAGGCCCAGAGCTCCTTGGCCTTGTAATAACAGAAAATTGGGTTTGAGTGTCAAGATTTTTCCTTTAGTCCCCATGAAGCTCCTTGGAATGAGGTGGCATCTTCTCCCTTTTCATAGGTGAAGAAACAGAAGCTCTGGAGGAACGAATCATTCATCCAAGGTCAGGTAGCTAGTAAGCGTCCCACCAGCTCCCCAGATCTCCTGTTTCCTGTCCCAAGTCCCATTGAGTGAGCTAGAACAATGGCTTCACTGGCACCTGCCGGGAATGGTGGCAGGTGCCTGTAATCCCAGCTACTCGGGAGGCTGAGGCATGAGAATCATTTGAACCAGGGAGGCAGAGGTTGCAGTGAGCTGAGATCACACCACTGCACTCCAGCCTGGATAACAAATGGAGATTCTGTCAAAAAAAATTAACATATAATATACATACAGTAACATTCACTTTTTAAGCGTACAGTTTCATGAGTTTTATCAAATGTATATGGTTATATAACCACCATCACCATTAAGGCAGAATCTTCTCATCACTCAAATAATTCCCTCAGCCCCACCTCTTGCTGTCAATCACTTCTCCCACCCTAGCCACTGGAAATCACTCATCTGTTTTCTGTCCCCTTGGTTTTACCTTTTCTAGAATGTTCTATGCATGAGATAACTGAGAATATAGTCTTCTGTGTCTGGCTTCTTTCACTTAACATAATGCCTAGCTCAGCAGTGTGTCAATCATCCCTCCCTTGCCGTTGCTGAGCAGTGAGTATTCCACTGTATGGCTGTGCTACAGTGTGTTCATCCATTTATTCATTGACCAGCTAATGGGCATTTGGATTGTTTCCAGGCTTTGGCTATGATGAGTGAAGCTGCTGTGAACGTTCAAGTACAAGTCTGTGTAGACAGGGGTTTACATTTGGCGGGATAAATACCTAGGAGTAGTATCGTATGGTTAAGTGTATGTTTAAACTTAGAAAAACTGTCAAACTGTTTTCCAATGTGGCGTGTACCATGTTGCATTTCCATCAGCAGTGTTTGAGAATTCCAGTTGCTCTACATCCTCCTTCCAGCACTTGGTTTCATCCATCTATTAAATATTAGCCACTCTGGTGACTGTGTAGTGATATGTCAGTGTGGTTGTAATTTGCATTTCTACAATTGACTAATAATAATGTTGCACATATTTCTGTATGCTTAGTGGGCATTTTTGGTGAGTTTTTAAAAATTGGGTTGTTGTCATCTTATTATTGAGTTGGAAGAATTCTTTATATGTTCTGGATGTTTATTCAAGTGTGTGTCTGCTAAGAGGTGAGACTGGTTCTACCCTGGTCCTAACAAGCACCCTGGGCCTGCATCCCTTTTTGTGTCTGTGAGCTGGGTCTGCAGCCCTCTCCTCCCACTACCTACTGCCCAGCAGTACCCCTCACCCATCACTGTGGCTCCTGCAATAACATCTCAGCCTGTCTGTCCCTCCCTCCAGCTACCCAGAGGCAGAATGGCTCAGTGACGCAGGGTGGACCCTGAAGACAAAGTATAAGGGTTTGGACCTTGTATTAGCAAGAGTCACAAGGGAAACTTACTTTATCTCTCCATAGCGCTGCTGTGAGGATCCAATAAATTAATCCATAGAAGAGCTTAGGACAGCACCTGGCACAAAGTTTACATGAGCTATTTATGATGTTATTCTTCCAACCCATTGTTTCTGTGTTGTCATAAACATGAGTGCAGGACTCAGTGTCCCAGCTCTGTGTCCCTCACATACATTCTCTGACAGCCCACAGGTCTTGCCTGTCACCGCCTCATTCAGTAAGCGATGACTCTGCCTCATCCTTGGCTGGGGCCTTGCATTGGACATTTCTGTATCTATATTTGTTCTTTAAAAACTAGCTGTCAGCCGGGCATGGTGGCTCACATCTATAATCCCAGCACTTGGGAGGCAGAGACAGGTGGATCATGAAGTCAGAAGTTCAAGGCCAGCCTGGCCAAAGTGGTGAAACCCCATCTCTACTAAAAATACAAAAATTAGCTGGGTGTGGTGGCACGCACCTGTAATCCCAGCTACTTGGGAGGCTGAAGCAGGAGAATTGCTTGAACCTGGGAGGCAGAGGTTGTAGTGAGCCAATATAGCACCACTGCACTCCAGCCTGGGCAACACAGCAAGACTCCATCTCAAAAAAAAAAAAACAACAAAAAAAAACTAGCTGGACTTGATACTCTTGTTAGAGGAAGATTTTTCCACATCTGTTAACTTTTCTTCTACTGTTATCCATCTGTGCAGGTTTTTCTGTCCTCCTGAGTCAATTTTGATAATTTATATTATTATATTTTGAAAATCACCCATTTCCTATAGTTGTTTATTAGTGTCTTCTCTGTTATATTTGATTAGATTACCAAATCTTTCTCATTGATTTCCCATTTATTTTATTGTGTTTATTTTTTTGAGACAGGGTCTCGCTCGACAGCCCAGGCTGAAGTGCAGTGGTGCAATCGTGGCTCACCGCAGCCTTGGCCTCCTGGGCTCAAGCAATTCTCCCACCTCAGCCTCTTGAGTAGCTAGGACCTCAGACACACACCACCACAGCTGGCTAATATTTTATTTATTTATTTATTTATTTATTTATTTATTTATTTTTGTAGAGACAGGGTCTCACTATGTTGCCCAGGCTGGTTTCAAACTCCTTAGTTCAAGTGATCCTCCTGCCTCAGCTTCCCAAAGTACTGGCATTACAAGCATGAGCCACCATGCCCAGCTCCCATTTACTTTATAGTAAGTGCCTTTATGGGCGTAAATGTTCCTCTGAGACAGCTTTGGCTATTAGCCATACTTTTAATATTTTGTACATTCATGGTTATTCATTTATAAATGGTCTGTAATGCAATGCAGATTTCCCCTTTGGCCCAAATGCCATTTACAGCAGCACTTTTCTCTTTCTGAGCAGACAGAATATTTTGGTTTCCCCTCTGTTGTTTATTTCTCGTCTGCCTCGCCTCATTTGCTAGGTGTTCCCTTGGTGTGCCTTAAGTCCGAGCCACTCAAATATTTGTGTTTCTCTAAACACCCTTGACACTGTCCTGCTGGTTTCTCTATCTGGAATGTCCTTCCCTTCTTGGCCAGTTCCCCCTAGTGCATCAAAGAAATCCTGCTCTGTTGCCTTCAGAAAACAAAACAAAATGAAACCTATCAGTCTCTTTATGTCCCCAGAGACGCTGTAGCTTTGCTGGTATCTGGTTGTATTAAGCTGTTCATTTGTCTCTTCTGCTAGATGGTAATCTCCTTGGAAACTAAAAACTAAACACTTTTCTAACTTCAGACTAAGCACAAATTAGGTTCTCAAGAAACATTGAATAATGAGTGATCCAGTATCCCCTTCCAACATATTTTTGGTCATTGATACCATCATTCTGAGTAGTTACTAGGGAACACTTCACTGCAGTAACCAATACAGCAAAACATGAAATAGAGTTACATAGTAGAATTGTATTTCTTGCCCATATAATAGCCAAATGCAGTTTTTCATCAGCTGGGAGGTTCTCTTCCACGCAGTCATTTAGGAATCCAGTGAACATAGCAGAGGTTGCTCGCTCTAGACCCAAACCCATGTCCTCTTTGTCCACAGTGATGACAATGCCAGCAACAGCTGGCCAGCTATTCTGTAGTTCTCAGCCTCCCTTGCAGTGAGATGTCTCCATGCAATTTCAGTGGAGCAACATATACCATTTCCATTTCCAGGTGTAGGCTCCTAAGAAGAGGGTGGCTTCTTCATGTTCTTTCTCACCTTTCCTTGGGCTAGCTGCAGATAATGATGAGGCTTTAGGGGGTGGGTGGAGCCATAAAGTAGAAGAAGCCTGGATTCCTAAATGACTGTGTGAAGTGTTCCCTAATTTCACATAATTGTTTCTTAATTTCCTGTTTGGGTTATTTGTTGCTAGTGTATAAAAAAACCCTGATTTTTGTGTGTTGATATTTGTGTGCTACAACTTTGCTGAATTAGCTTATTAGCTCAATTTGATCTCAAATATTAGCTCAAATATTTTGGGGGATTATTTATGGTTATCTACATAAGATCATGTCATCTGAAATAAAGATAGTTTTATTTCCTTCTTTCTGTCTTAGTCCATTTGGGCTGCTGTAACAAAATGCCATAAATTGGAGGCTGAGAAGTCCAAGATCAAGGCGCCAGCTAATTCACTGTCTGATGAAGGCCTGCTTTCTGGTTCATACATGGCACCTTCTAGCTGTGTCCTCACATGGTGGAAAAGGCAAGGTAGCTCTCTGGGATTCCTTTTTTTTTGTTGTTTGTTTTGTTGTTTTTGTTTGTTTGTTTGTTATTTTGAGACAGAGTCTCACTCTGTCAACAGGCTGGAGTGCAGTGGCACAATCTTGGCTCATTGCAACCTCTGACTCCCTGGTTCAAACGATTCTCCTGCCTCAGCCTCCCGAGTAGCTGAGATTACAGGTACCCATAAACACACCCAGCTAATTTTTGTATTTTTAGTAGAGACAGGGTTTCACCATGTTGGCCAGGATGGTCTCTATCTCCTGACCTCGTGATCTGCCCACCTTGGCCTCCCAAAGTGCTGGGATTACAGGCATGAGCCACCGTGCCTGGCCTCTGGTGTTCTTTTCATAAGGGCTCTTTTTGTTTTTATGTGGGCTCTACCCTCATGACCTAGTCACCTTCTAAGGCCCCACCTCTTAATATCATCACACAGCAGATTTAATATATGAATTTTGAGGGGACACATTCTTTCCATAGCACTTTCCAGTATGGATACCTTTTATTTATTTTTCTTCCCTAATTGCTTTGGTTAGAAATGCCTTCCCTAACTGCTCCACTACTGTGTTGAAAAGAAGTGGCAAAAGTGGATATTCTTCTCTTGTTCCTATCTTAGGAAGAAAGTTTAAGTCTTTTGCCATTGAGTATGACGTTAGCTATGGGGTTTTCATATATGACATTTATCATGTTGAGGAAATTTTCTTCTTGTTTCAATGATGACAGGGTGTTGAGTTTTGTCAGATGCTTTTTCTGCACCAATCAATATGACCATGTAGTTTCTTGGTTTTATTCCATTATTGTAGTACATTACATTAATTTTTGCATGTTGAACTATTCTTGTATTCCTGGGATAAATTTCACTTGGTTATGGTGTATAATCCATAACCATAACCTGAAGATATGCTGAAGAGGCTGAGTGCAATGGCTTATGCCTGTAATTCCAACACTTTGGGAGGCTGGTGTGGGAGGATCACCTGAAATCAGGAGTTTTAGAAGAGCCTGGGCAAGTAAACAAGATCCCATCTCTATAAAAAATTGAAAATTAGTGCTGGGAGTGGTGACTCACGCTGGTAATCCCAGCACTTTGGGAGGCCGAGGTGGGCAGATCACCTGAGGTCGGGAGTTTGAGATCAGCCTGACCAACATAGAAAAACCCCGTCTCTACTAAAAATACAGAATTAACCAGGCGTGGTGTCACATGCCTGTAATCCCAGCTACTCAGCAGGCTGAGGCAGGAAAATCACTTGAACCTGGGAGATGGAGGTTGCGGCGAGCCAAGATCATGCCATTGCACTCCAGCCCAGGCAACAAGAGCAAAGCTCCATCTCAAAAAAAAACAAAAGAAAGAAAGAAAAGAAAAGAAAAAAAGAAAATTAGCTTGATGTGGTGGTTGTGCACCTTTAGTCCTAGCTACTCAGGAGGCTGAGGCAGTAGGATTGTTTGAACCCAGGAGGTTGAGGCTGCAGTGAGCCATGATTGCACCACTGCACTCCAGCCTGAGCAACAGAGTAAGATCTCATCACTAAAAACAAATTTTTAATACTGAATAATTTTATTTGCTGGTATTTTGTTGAGGATTTTGCATCTATATTCACAAGAAATATTACTCTGTAGTTTTTCTTCCTGTAGCATCTTTGTCTAGCTTCAGTATCAAGGCAATGCTGGCCTCATGAAATGAATCAGAAAGCGTTACTTCCTCTTTTATTTTTTGGAAGAATTTGAGAGAACTGGTGTTAATTCTTCTTTAAATGGTTGGTAGAATTACTAGTGTAGACATCTGGTCCTGGGATTTTCTTTGTTGATAGGTTTTTTAGTACTAATTCCATTTCCTTACTTGTTATTAGTCTAATGAGATTTTCTGTTTCTTCCTGAGTTAGTTTTAGTAGCTCATGTGTGGAATTTTTCCATTTCATCTAAGTTATCCAAGTTTACCTAAGTTAAAGTTCCATTTTATCTAACTTCGGTAAGCCAACAAACAATACTAAATTGTTCATAGTATTCTCTCATAATCCTTTTTTTTCTATAAAGTCAGTAATAACGTTGACTCTTTCATTTTTTCATTCCTGATTTTAATAATCTGAGTTCTCTCTCTCCCCCTCCCTGCAATTGAGAGTCGTTTAAAAGTGTCTTGTTTAAATTTTATATATCTGTGAGTTTTCCAGTTTTCCCTCTGTTATTCTCTTCTATTTTATTTCATGTGATCCAAAAAGATATTTTATATGATTTCAAATTTTTTACATTTACTAAGACTTGTTTTGTGACTAAAATATCCTTGAGAATTTCCATGCACATTTGAGAAAAATGCACATTCTGCTGTTGTTGGACAGAGTGTACTGTATGTCTGTTATGTCTAATTGGTTTAGAGTATTGGTCTAGTCCTCTCTTTCCTTATTGATCTTCTATCTAGTTGTTTAATCCATTATTCAAAGTAGTGGCCGGGCACCGTGGCTCACACCTGTAATCCCAGCACTTTGGGAGGCCGAGGAGGGTGGATCACAATGTCAGGAGGTCGAGACCAGCCTGGCCAACATGATGAAACTCCATCTCTGCTAAAAATACAAAAAATTTGCTGGACATGGTGGCACATGCCTGTAATCCCAGCTACTCGAGAGGCCAAGGCAGGAGAATCACTTGAACCCAGGAGACAGAGGTTGCAGTGAGCTGAGATCGCACCATCGCACTCCAGCCTGGGCAACAGAGCAAGACTCTGTCTCGAGAAAAAACAAAAACAAAAACAAAAACAAAAAACAAAGTAGTGTACTAAAGTCTCCAACTAGTATTATAGAACTCTATTTCTCCCTTCAATTTTGCAAAATTTTGTTTCATATATTTTGTTGTTCTGTTGTTTATAATTTTTATGTCTTCTTAATGGATCAAAACTTTTATCAACATATAATGTTCTTTGTCTCTTGAGACCTTTTTTTTTTACTTAAAATCTATTTGGGCTGATAATACAGCCACCACAACTCTCATTTTGGTTGTTATTTTCATAGAATATCTTCTTCCATCCTTCTACTTTCAAATTCTTCTATCTTTATATCTAAAGTGAGCCTTTTGTAGATAGCATATAGGTGGATAATGTTCTCTTTATTCACTCTGCCAATATCTGCCTTTTAATTGGAGTTTAATCTATTTATATATAAAATAATTACTGATTAGGAAGGACTTACCTCTACCACTGAGCTATTTTTTTTTCTGTGTGTCTTATACGTTTTTAAGTTTCTCAATTCCTCCATTACTGGATTTTTTTTTTTTTACATCTTGATTTTGTGTCTGTGTTGTTACATTTTGATTATTTTCTCCTTTTGATAGCGACAGGAGGCAGCCAAATGCCTGGCAGATAGAAGCTTGTCCCCCACGAAACCCCACCTTCAAGCCAAAAAATAGTTTGAAGGCTGAAAGACCGGACTGCTGGTCCCAGATGAAACCCATGATCCAGAGTGAGAACTTCCATTCCTGCTTGCCTGCCCTCCAAATAATCCCTTTTAACCAATCGAATGTTGCCTTTTCCAATACTACCTATGGCCTGCCCCTCCCCGATTCTGAGCCCATAAAAACCCTGGAATCAGCCACATTGGGGGCATTTTGCCACCTTCAGGTAGGGGGACCACCTCTGTATCCCTTCTCTGCTGAAAGCTGTTTTCATCACTCAATGAAACTCTCGCCTCGCTCCCTCTTTGATTATCAGCGTATCCTCATTCTTCCTGGGTGCGGTACAAGAACTCAGGAACCAGTGCACAAGCCAGACTTGGTCTGGGCAGCATGGGTTGGTGGGCCATCTCCCACAGCAGGTAGCATGGCCAAGTGAGGCCTGTGTCACTTTCCCTTTCTCATATTTTTTTAGTTATTTTCCTAATGATTGCCTTGAGGATGGCAATTAACATCTTACACTTATAAGAAGCTAGTTTGAATAATAGTTCCAATAGTATATGAACACTCTACTCCTATATATCTCCATCCTTCTTCCTTTATATTGTTATTCCCACAAATTATGTTTTCATACATTATATCCTCACTAATATAAACTTATTATTATTTTCTGCATTTGCCTTTTAAATCATATAGGAAAACAAGAATCACAAACAAAAACTACATTAATATTTGCTGTTATATTTACCTATATAGTGACATTTAACAGTGTACTTTTATGTCTTCAGATATCTTTGAATTACTACTTAGTGTCTTTTCATTTTAGCCTCAATGTTTCCCTTTAGCATTTCTTATAGGGCAGGCCTGCCAGTAATTAATTCCCTTTGGTTTTCTTTATCTGAAATGTCTAATTTCTTTTTTATTCTTGAAGAATAGTTTTGCTGGCTATAAGATTCTTAGTTAATAGTTTTTTTTTCTTTCAGCACTTCAATTATTATTAAAGTGTTATTATTATTATTATTTTGAGATGGAGTCTCCCTCTGTCACTCAGGCTGGAGTGCAGTGGCACATCTCTGCTCACTGCAACCTCCACCTCCCAGGTTCAAGCAATTCTCCTGCCTCAGCCTCCCGAGTTAGCTGGAATTACAGGTGCCCGCCACCATGCCCGGCTAAGTTTTGTATTTTTAGTAGAGACGGGGTTTCACCATGTTGGTCAGGCTGGTCTCGAACTCTTGACCTCAAGTGATACACCCACCTTGGCCTCCCAAAGTGCTGGGATTACAGGCATGAGCCACCGTGCCTGGCCTAAAGTGTAATTATTATTACAGCTGCCATTTGGCCTCCTTGGTTTCTAATGAGAAATCAATCATCTGTTAAACTTATTGCAAATCCTTGGTATGTATGCTATGTGTCATTTCTCTCTTGCTGCTTCCAAGATTCTCTCTCTGTCTTCGTCTTTTGACAATTTGACTGTAATGTGTTTCAGTGTGGATTTCTTAGAGTTTATCCCACTTGGATTTCATTGAGCTTCTTGGATGTGTACGTTTGTCTTTCACCAAATCTGGGAAATTATTTCACCATTTCTCAAATATCTTTTTCTTCCCCTTTCCATCTCTCTTCTTCTGGAGCTCCCATATACTTAGTTGGTATGTTTGATGGTATTCTACTGGTCCCTCGGGTTCTGTTCATTTTTCTTCTTTCTTTTTTTCTGCTCTGCAGACTGGATTAACTTCAATTGCCTTTTCTTCAAGTTCACTGATTATTTCTTCTACCTGTTCAAATTGGCCATTTAACCCCTCCAGTGACTTTTTCATTTCAGTATTGTACTTTTCAGATCCAGAATTTCTATTTGGTTCCTCTTTAATAAATTCTTTTTATTGTCATTCCCCATCTGTTCATACATTGCTCTCCCAATTTCCTGTAGTTCTTTGTCCATGGTTTTCTTTAGTTAATTAAGCATATTTAAGACAGTTGACTTAATGTCTTTGGCTAGTAATTCCAATGTCTAAACTTCCTTATGGATAGCTTCTTTTAAATTATTTTTGTCCTGTTAGAGAGCCATATCTTCCTCTTTATTTGCTTTGTAATACTTTGTTGAAAACTTAACATTTTGAGTAGTATAATGTGGTAATTCTGAAGCCAGATTCTCCCCCTCCTTTGAGATTGGTTTTGTTGTTTGTTGAGGGCTGCAGTTGTCCATTTGTATAGTGGCTTTTCCAAACTATTTTTGCAAAGTATGTATTCCCTGTTGTGTCTGGTCACTGACGTTTCTGTTCTGGTGCCTCTGCAGTCAGCCTATGACCTGGAAGAGCATTCCTTAAATGCATAGATTTTTTTAAAACCCAAGAAACAAAAAAACCCAGCATGTACCTTTTTAAAAATCTTCTGATTGATGCCACCTGGAAGGCTGCTGCTGCCTGAAGGGGCAGAAATAAAGGCAAGCTCCACTCTGAACCCTCAGGGAACCACCAGATAAACAAAAGAAATTTGATTCTCCAAATTTCTGGAAGACAAGGTCCTTTCTGCCCACTCCTGCTCCAGCCAGCTGCTCTAGGAACACAGTTACTGTCCACGTGGCCACAGGAATGTTGAAGAATGCAGGATGGTAGCTGGTTTGCCCACACCACTCACTTATGAGCCATCAGCATGCCTCTCCCTTCATCGAGCACTCCCATGGTTGCTGTAAGTGTCCAATCAGGTTCCAGAATTCTGAAAGAGTTGACTCTTACAGGATTTTTTTCTTTCCTAAGTTACTGGTTGCTTACATAGAGGAACCAATTCCTGAAGTTTCCTACATTGCCAGCTTCATGACATCACTCCCTAGTACCTCTTTGCAGACAAAAAGCTTCATTGATTTACTGTAGGACTAGCATCAAAGAGACTATGCCACCTAGTCTGTCTCCTTAAAACACAGAAATAATCAGTATGCATTGGGGTAGGAGTTTGGCATTAGATCTGCCATAAATCAAGAGCTGGGGACAGCCCATGTCTTAAACTCTGACCCAAGGGCTAAAACATCCTTTGGTAGCAACAACAGCTACAAACTATTGAACAACTTGTATGTGCCAAGAGCCTTACCTGCATTATCCCATTGAATCCTCTCAACAGCCCTGTGAGGTAGTAGAATTGTTGCCTGCCCCTTACTGAGGCCTAGAAACGTTAAGGAATTTGCCCAAGGCCCTAGAGCCAGTGAGTGGCAAAGCCAGTCTTCAGACTCAGGCTGGAGATCCTACAGTTCTGTGTTACCGCAGTGTTATCCTGTCTCTCAGTAGAGAGTCTTGGATGATTCTCCCAACCCCTCCCTAGGCAGTGCACAGGACTACTCCCTGCACCCTTACTCATGCTCTGCTCTTCTCCCCCAACAGTGCTAGCCTTAGGCTTTATGCCTGACACCCAGCCCCAGGCTCCATTCCATCTGTTGACAGAGGCAAACACTGGGGCAAAACTGACCTCTGTGGCTACCACTGTGTCCACCTCCACTAGCTTCAGCTGAAGCCTCTGAACATCTCCAGCGTGGAAGAAGCCCCAAAGGATATTTCCCGTCCCCCAGCATATGCTTGGCCCTGAAGCCCTCCCCATCTAGTCAAGAAGACCAAACTGTTAACAATCCTGGAGTCAGAGTGACCCATGGGTGAATCTTAGCCAAGTCGCTCACAGCTGTTGCATCCTAGTAAATCCCTTAACTCCCATAGGCTTCAGTTTCCCTGCATATAAAATGACAGCCTTCAGCTCACAGGCCAGTTTCAATCCATCTAAAGGGTCTAGCACATCCCCTGGCATGTGGAAGCCACAGGGCACACACTAGTTGCGGTCATTTGATCCTGGCATGCTCTGCTGTCTCTCGGCTCCTCTCCCCTTGCCTCTTTCCCTGATGTCCTGGCCATCAGCCACTGCCTAACACCCTCCCACTCACCAGGCCCTTAGCCTGCCCCTTAGCACAGCCAGTCTCAAGTCTACCCTGCTGTAAGCAAACACTTGCAACATCATGCTGACCTCCAGGCCCTGTTGCATCAGTGTGCCCACACTTGGTGCCCAGCTGGTACTGAGGGTATCAGGGAACAGGCCAGTGGTGGAAGGGCAGACACTTTGGGTTCCCTGGCTTCCTGGCTCCCAATATCTTTCCCAATGGCATATGGGGTCTAGCAGTTTGGTTCATTTAACTGTGAACCTCTATCCTTTAGAATCTGGGCCTCCGGGCTTGCTTCTGTGCAAAATGGCAGATAAGGCTCGACCTTTCTTTTTTTAACTTCATTGTTAAATATCACTCCATTAATACACATTACTGCATAAAATGTAGGAAATACAGATAAGCAAAAAGGAAAATAAATTAAAATCACTCATACCACCATCAAGATAATTACTGTCACCATTTTGGTATATTTCCTCCCAATACATATATTATCTATATCATATATATGACAAAAATGGATCATACTACGTTTCCTGTTTTTCCCCTGTGTTAGTCATCTATTGCTGTATAACGAACTGCCTCAAAACTTAGCGGCTTCACCTTTCCATGTATTATGATGACAAGAATGTGGTATGACACTGTTCTGTATCTGGACCATATGCTAAAAGATAGAAAATGGTTTCTAAACTTATTTGTCCTGTAATAACAAAATTTTATTTCATAAAATGTTTTAAAAAAAAATCATAGTAGCTTGAAACAACAAACCTTTGTTATCTCACACAGTTTCTGTAGGTCAGGAATTCAGAAGCAGCTTAGCTGGGTGGTTTGGCTTGGTGTCTCTCCTGAGGTCAAGGTGTTGGCTGGGGCTGCATCACCTGAAGGCTTGACTGGGGCCAGAGGAGCTGCTTCCAAAGTGGTCCACTCACATGGCTGGCAAGTTGGAGCTGTGTATTGGCAAGAGGCTTCGCTTCTTCTCAATGGATCTTCCCAGAGTTCTTGTAGGCATCCTCATAGCATAGCAGTTGGCTTCCCGCAGAGGGAACTGTCCAGGAGAGAACAAGGCGGAAGCCACAGGGTCTTTTCTGGCTTAGGCTCCAAAGTCATACTCCACCATTTCTGCATTATCATATTAGTTACACAGGCTAGACCTATTCTGCTTGGGAAGGGACTATACCATGGGGTGAATACCAGAAGCAGGGCTAATTGAAGGCCAGCTTCAAGGGTGGCTACACATTCCCTTTCAACAGTATGTCATGAACATCTTTCTATGCCAATAGCAGCAGATGAATCTTACCATTTTTAATGACTACATATAAGTGTAGCATAATTTATTTAACCAACCTCCTGTAGTTGGATATGTGGGTTGTGTCTCATTTTTTGATAGTAGAATTAATCATCTTGAATATCCATCACCAAACTTGTCATATTATTTTCTTTTGATGAATGAAAAAGAAAATCAAGTCATGTCTGTCAATCAGAACCCTAAGCAACTAAGAAATGGGGGTACCACTGGGACATAGAGCAAGTTCTCTTCTGATTCTGCTCTTGTCTTTCTCTCCCCATTAAATGGGGAGTTCACTATCTACTGAGACATCCTAGCCCACAGCTGCACAGTTCTGTCTTTTTAGAAAGCTCTAAGCAGAAACAATGTTCATCCATCCTCCTCGGGACAGCCCTTGAGCTACTGAAGACTCTAAGCACATCCTGGGCATCCTCCATAAGCCATCATCTCTGAGGCCCTCCCCTTCTTGGCCCCTCTTCTCTGGACAGGTTCTGGACAGGCTTGCCCTTCCAAAATTCCTGGAAAGCAGGAACTGTTCCTGCTACAATGAGTCTCAACTCCAGTGCAGTACAGACCTGTTGGTGTCACCCCTTATCCTGAAGAGGAGGCACTGAGACAGGACAAGGATGGGTGCCCAGGAGGGCTGGCATGGGTCATGAGAATCTGGTCCTGGAGAATTACACAGTGTGGGGAAGTAGGGGTGTTGGGCCCCTTTCTGGCCTCATGGATGCCAATGAATATCAGCAGGTGGCTCCCAGAAAGGAACTCTAGGGGGTGCCTTTTGCTCTAAATAGAGGCTAGAAAGGGCACTGGCAGTTCAGTCAACCAAGAAAGGGGGCCCACTTGCCTCAGCTTCAGCCTTTGTACACATCCTCAGCCTTTCTTAACTGAATTTAGATTCTCCTCCCCTGTGCTGTGTGCTTGGCCCAGAAGAAGGGCAAGTCTCGCTGGGTAGCTGCTTCTTGGCCTGGCTGAACCAGAAGTCCCCAGTGCCACTCCAAACCTGGGTGCGAGCCCTGCCCCCATGAGCAAACAGTAGCTCAGAGCTGGGGGCTGTGGGGGTCAGTGGCCTGTCACATGAGGTCTGATGAAGCCATCTCTGCTCTATTTTGGGAAAGGGATCAATTGTATCAAGGGCTTTCTTGGGAGTGATCACTCTGGCCATTGGCGAGAGACCCCTGGCATTCTGACAAGCCACCCTCCATACCCCGATCCACTTGCCAGCTCCAGCTAATTTTAGCAGGCTTTGGCAGGTGCCAGCAAGTACATAGCATGCGGATGTCACTCCCAGGTGAGCCCAAGGAGAGGCCTGGGCCAGAGCCCGGGAGTCATTGTCTATGCCCATGGAGGCACCCAAAGCAAGCCCGAGGCCTGGACTTTGCAGTCACAAAATTAAGAATGATACCCTGTTTTTTGTTTGTTTTTGATCAGTTGGCCACCTTCCTCCACCACTCCTTCCCCAAGTTCCATACAGACCCCTGGATTGTGTGAAATGCAAATCGAGCCTCTCTGCAGATGATAATCCACTGGGGATCCCCTTGCCTCCAAGAGCAAGTCCAGACCTGCACCGGCGCGGGCCAGACCCCCTTAGGGCCCCCTCCCTGTCCAAGGGCATTTCAATAAGTGTTCTGTGGCCAAGGCAGCCTGGTGACTTTCTGCCCTCACAAGGCTGAGGAATGGAAGATGGGTAGGCTGGCTCTGCACACCCCCTCCTGCTGGGCAGCAATCCCTACCCCGTGTTCACAGAGTGTGGCCAGCTGCCCCATGGCTCTGTCCCCATGGCCCTGTCCCCATGGCCCTGTCAACTCTTACCCCACAGGGGCCTCCCCTCCCTTTCTGGCCCTGCCTCTGACCCCATGGCAGGGGGCAGAGTATTTGAGCAGCCGCCAGGCTGAGCCCTTTCAGTGCAGAAGCCCTGGGCTGCCAGCCTCAGGCAGCTCTCCATCCAAGCAGCCGTTGCTGCCACAGGCAGGCCTTACGCTCCAAGGCTACCATGTGCTAGGCCTCAGCAGGCGGGAGCATCTCTGCCTCCCAAAGCATCTACCTCTTAGCCCCTCGGAGAGATGGCGATGGATGTCACAAGGAGCCAGGCCCAGACAGCCTTGACTCTGGTAAGGGTCACACCAAAGTTAGGGACTTTGCACTGGGAGAGCAGCCCCCAGGGCAGGGCCCTTGGTTTTGCAGATTACCAAAACCAAGGCTGGGGGCAGGGAAGGTGAGCAGGCTCGGGGCACCTTGGAAGGAGGCACTTGGGCCTTGGGGGTCCTGGCTAGGGCAGCTGTGCCTGCCACTGGCCCCCCGCTCACCACCCCTCCTCACTGTGGCTACCCAGTGTCCAGCCTCTCGAGGGGTTCTAGGGTACTTATTCCTGGAGCTAACAGTGACCCAGGACACCAGTGTTTGGGGCCTGGCCTGGGGCTTTTATGGGGGGGAACTGACTGGCTGCCCAGGGCTGTCTGGCTCTCTGGGGGCTCTGCATGGCATTTCCAGGGGTTGGTGGATCGGGGATTCTGTCCCTCAGGAGAATGTGGGCACTAGCCCAAGGTCACTCACTTCTGTGTACATAGCCACCTGAGGGCCCAGGAATGGAGGGGGCCAGGCTACAGCTGGACATCTGGCACTCAGATGGGCTCTGGAGCCCCCAGGCCTGCAGCATCTGCCCAGGGACTCACCTGGCCCTTGGCCATGTCCTCAGGAACCCACAGCTCCACCAGCCGACCCCTCCCAGTGCTGGAATAGACAGTCCTCAGTCCACATCTGCCAAAGGCGGCACTAGAAGGCATCCTGCCTTTTTTACTGCGTTCTGGAGGTGGGGTCACAAAGCACTGCTAGCTGCATAAAAGGGACAGCATCCCGCCCCTGGCAGCCCTGACCGACCAGCTCCGCCTCTCCCACTGCTATCCAATCTGTACACCCTGGTGACCATGTCCAGGCCAGTGGCCTTAAGGACCGTCTCTGTACTGATGGCTCCACATCTACCTCTCCAGCCAGACTCTCCTCTGAACTCGGGCCTCACATAGCCAACTGCTACTTGGAACAAATCGCCCCTTGGCTGGCAGATGTGTTAACATGCCCAGACCAAGATCCTGACTCCCACAAACCAACTCCCAGGTCAGATGGAACCTCTTCTTCCCAGGCCCTTCTGTTCCTCTCCTCAGCCCCTCCCACCTCCCTTCAGAATAAGTCTAGACTCATTGCTTTCACCAAGCCTGCGCCCACCATCTCTGTGCAGGGATTGTTACGACAGCCTGATGCCCTGCTTCCACCCTGCCCCAAGATGCCCTTGCTCTGCAGCCCGGCGCCTCCAGGCTTCTCACCTCCTGCTGCTCACAGCTCAGCCTCACTCCCTCCCTCCCCGCCTCTGCTCCAGGCTCAGTGCAGGTCCCCTGCTCCCATCTTCTGGCAGCAGCTGCCCGACCTCGACCCTGCTTCATCTGTCCCCATTCCTTCACCCCCGAGCCTGTCCCCAGCTTGACTGAGGTTCTTTCCTGCAGATCCCTGCCCTTGAGAGGGGTTGGTCCCGCTGTCAACTCTGCTTCTGTGCCCTGTGCCGCACCTGGCATTCAGTGAGCATCTGCTGAAGAGATGAGGGTCAGATGCCCTGCAGGGAGTGTGGGGGCGTCCTCAGGCAAGAAAAGTTGTGCATTTGGCTGTGGGCCCTGATTATGTGTCCTGTGACCTCTCAGGCGAGGTCAGCAAGAGAAACCTCTGCAAGCCGGCTGGGGCTGCCTCCCAGAGGCTGCCAGGGGGAGGGACAGGCTCTGTCTGTGCTCTTCTTCTGAGGCTACACCTGGGGGACCAGGCTCTCAGGGCTCCCCAGATACCACCACATTTCCTAGACTGCTTGGGAAAGCCCTGTAAGCTTGCACAGACACCCAGCATGAGGCTCGCCACAGAGACACTTGTAGCTGGGGTCTGGGCACCAGGAACAGCTCGGTGCTGGGCCTGAAGTCGGGCAGGATGCAGCCTGGCTGGGTGAGAGGAAAGCTTGGAGCCAGCGCCTGGGTTCAAACTCCTCTGTGGCCCGTGGTTCTGTGGGCTTGGGGAAGGGTTTGTACCTCTGTGTCCAGTTTCCTCACTGATAAAAAAAGGAGATAATAAAAGTACCCATGTCCCAGGGTGGCTGTAGCAATAATAGGGAGGGGTGCCCAGAGCAGGTCTGGCACACAGGAAGTGTGCATCAGCCTCAGTCCCTGCCATTGGGCTTGTCCTGGGAGTCTGTGAGGCCAACCTCTGCTCCACAACGAAACCCCCAGGCTTGTGAGACCAAGCTGGGTCAGAGCTTCCTCCTCTGGGGTTGCACCAGGAGGGGAACTTCTGCAGGCCCAGATGCACCCTGAGGAAAGGGCTTGCTCCTACCAAGAACAAGGCTCACCTTTGGAGGATGCTCCCCACATGAGAGGTGAACCGCCAGGTCTACTGGTGACTGCAGCCTCAGAAGCTGACAGCATCTATCCTCCAACCCATGCCCACTGGGAAGTGTGTGAGGGGTCCTCATAGGCCCTGCAGTGTGGACAATGCAGAGACCCTGCAGCATCTGGCTAGGGCAGGGCCCAGATAAGAGCCCTGTGCCAGGAGACCCTGGCCGGTTCTGCCACTGTGGAGAGACAGGCTCCCCCATCCCATGTCCCCTGCTTCCCTGCAGCCCACAGAGAATACAGACCTACTTTTACAGAAATCCAGATTTTTGTGTAAAAGTGTCTCTATTTTAAATAGATTTGAAGTGGTGGCAGCGAATTTAAGCTTTTGAGAATATTATACAGAACAAATCAGATTCACAGGCCAGACCCAACTTTATTTACAGAAATGGGATCAGGTCCTACCTCAGGTCCCATCTCACGTTTTCACTTATGCCTATACGTCCCCTTCACGGGAAAGGCCACAGGAGGCCCTGCGGTAAGTGTCCTGGCGTTGATTTAAAGTCCCCAATGGTGAATATGGGGGTCCTCGCTGTTGCAGCAAGAGGACACCCCCCTGTGTATCTTGGAAATGCCTGCAGCCCTCTTGCTGCAGAACAGATTCTTAGGAGAGAAACTGTCAGATCAAAGTTAAACTTAGAGAAACTCCAAATTGTCCTCTGAACAGATGGTATCAGTTTGACATCATGCAATGCCGGGATTCCTCGGGGAGAACTTTCTGGCCTAGAAGGCAGTAGAGCCAGGACTTCACCCAGTCAGTGGCAGGGCCGCACGTGGGCCTTGACACAGAGGGGGAAGACTTGAGCCTCCTCGACACCCTACAGGGCCCAGCCTCCCAACATGTGATAAGAGAAACAACAGCCACCTTGTACCTAGCTCTCCTTATTCTCCAAGGGCTGGGCCAGTTCTCCCCACAGTTCTTCAACGGAGGATCACTCAAGGGCCCCAACTGTCTGACAATACAGCCACACTCTGATCAGCCACCTGGGCATAGGCTCCATGCCATTGTCCTCCGCCAAGACCTCAGTCTGAAATGTTGGCTCCTCTCATGAAGAACCTGGGGCCAAAGGACCAGAGTCCAGGTCCGTGGCTGCCAGGATGGGCCACCTGGAGAGAGGCACAAGGGTAGTGCCAGGCAGGTGTGAGGGCTGGACCTTTGCAAGAGCAGCATCACTTTTGTTGAGAGCCCGTAGGTGTCTTATAATTGGGTCCTAGGACTTCCTGCCAGTAGCCACTGTGTGCGTGGATTTGGGTGCTGGCCTCACCATGGTGTGCTGGCTGCCCGTGCCTGCACAAATGACTTCTGTAAGCCTTTCTTCATCTGCAAGATGGGTGCTGCTGGCACCTCCTCCCCGGTGCTGTGGTGACAGGGCATAGTGTGTGAGGCTGCTATGTGAGGCACCTAATGCAGGGCCTGGCATATGGAAGAATTCAGCAAATGGCAGATGCCTTCACAGTTAGTTCCTGGCATCCTCTACATTGGTGGGTGTAGGAAAGAAAGACAGAGGAGGCAAAGATTGTAGCTGTGGGGCATTGAGGACAGCCTAGATTGTTCCACAGAGCCCTGAGGACATCTCCAGGGGTGTGCTCCGCAGGGGCAGTTGGATTGGAGGGTTAGGGGTCGGGGAGGGCATACACTCTCACCCATGCTCACAGCCTCAGAACAGTGCCTGCTCAGCCAACATGGGTGTTTGATTCTGTGTCTTTTGTCACAGACTTTATCAGCCCCATCTGGGGTTGTATCAGCCCCATCTGGGGTTGTATCAGCCCCATCCCTTTCTGACCTTGCCTGAGTTTAAATTTTACATGTGGGGCTTCATTAAGAGACATGGTTCTCAACTATAGATCTGTATCTATTAGGAATGCTTTGGGCTGCAGGAAGCCAAACACCTGACTCACTGTGGCATAAGTGGTTTGCGTCTGCTCCCATAAGCTGCACGTGGAGGGTGGATCTGGCATTACTCTCTCTTCCCTACATTTGCAGTATGCTAACAGCTTTAACCTCCGGCCTTGTTTCTTCATGGTTGCAGGGTGGCTATCACAGCGCTGGTCATCACATCCCTACACAGCTGTGTTTACAAATGTAGGGGGGACACTGAAGCTCCTCCCCCTGCTAAAATCAGGCTTCCCTTCACCTGCCATTGGCCAGAACTGGGTGAAATGCCCAACTCTAGACCAATCATCAGTAAGAGGAGTATAGAATTGCTGTGCCCACCTTAGACTAATCATGGCGCAATGTGCTCCCCACACCAAAAAAATCTGAGTTCTAAAAACTGAGGAAGAAGAGGAAAATGGCCATGTTGCCTCCTGGCTGGGATTCAGAGCATCTCCAACCCTCTGAGCTTATGCGTAAGACTGTGGGCAAAAGTGTGTGAGTTTTTGTGGAATGGATCCATGGCTTTTATCAGAGCATCTTTCCTTTTTCTTTTTGATTCAAGATGAAAATATTCTTATGATTATTTTTCTCACCACTGCCCAGAGATAACCAGCATATTAACATGGCCTTTTCTCCATGAATAGCACTAGGGTGCCCAGTGGACAGACACATAGCTGTCCACACCCCAGCTTGCTGGGGATGCATAGGCAGAGTCACATCTGCACTCACGGCCTGTCCTCACACTGCCATGTGGAGAGCGAGCGGCCACACCACGGGCCGTCCATGCTCGCGGGAGTGGCAGTATCAGATCTGAGCTTCGTGTGCCTAGGCGTCTCTCGCATCAGTGCATAGGGACCTTCTTCGTTCTGTGGCCCAGTGTTCCCATGCCACAGATGGCTTCAGTCAGCAGACACCTCCTTCTAGACACTCACGCTCACTCCTGGCTGGCCCTTAGCACACCTGTGCAGACTGGCCCATTTATTTTCTGGTGTAAATCCCAGAAGTAGGAGGACTGGGTCTCTCTGACAGCAGTGCCAGCTGCCTGGCACCCTCCAGACAGGTGGCTCAAGCCCCACCTCGCCAGCTCTCCCAGTTAGCCCCTCCTTTCCCTGGCTCTGACCTGAGGGACGAAGCAGGGTGCTACAGGATGCTGTGCCACAGGGATACCATCAGGGACAGAAGCCACTCTGCCCTCTGCTGCTGACCCCTCCAACATGCCGCGGGCTGCATTTGTTGAGTGGGTGGTCCAAGGCTCTGCTCTTCTGACTTTCCAGCTGGTTTTACCTGTAGTAAAGTTTGAGATGATGGGTCATCCTGACGGGGTCAGAGGACAGAAGGAGGCCCATGGCGTGTGGGGGAGATGCCCCGTGAGGCCCTCGGTGTGTAGATGCCTGTTGACAGCCCCACCCTGAGGTCCCCAGCCTACCCCCCTCCCCAGCCCGGCTGCTCCCATCCTCCTCCCTGTGCAGGTGGAGCAGATCCTGGCAGAGTTCCAGCTGCAGGAGGAGGACTTGAAGAAGGTGATGAGACGGATGCAGAAGGAGATGGACCGTGGCCTGAGGCTGGAGACCCATGAAGAGGCCAGTGTGAAGATGCTGCCCACCTACGTGCGCTCCACCCCAGAAGGCTCAGGTACCACATGGGCTCCTCATCCAGAAGCAGCTGTGGGCTCAACCCTAGCTGGGAGAAGCGTCCCAGGCACTCCCAGACTCACAGCCAGCCCGAGACAGAATCTCCTGGGGAGCAATGAAGTCCTCGACTTGTGGGGCCAGTTCTCACCCTTGGCTCCTCTGGTCCGGCCCTGGGGCACTCGGGCTCACCCTGGAGCTGGCAAACCTCAGGAAAACTGGCTTTTTAAATCTCACTCCTGGCCAGGTGCAGTGGCTCACCCCCGTAATTTCAACACTTTGGGAGGCCAAGGCAGGCAGATCTCTTGAGGCCAGGAGTTTGAGACCAGCCTGTCCAACATGGTGAAACCCCGTCTCTACCAAAAATACAAAAATTATCCAGGCATGGTGGCACATGCCTATAATCCCAGCTACTCGGGAGGCTGAGGCATGAGAATTGCTTGAACCCATGAGGCCGAGGTTGCAGTGAGCCAAAATCGCGCCACTGCACTCCAGCCTGGGTGACAGAGTGAGACTCCATCTCGAAAAGAAAAGAAAAACCTCACTGCTCCCCATGGGCACTTAAGGAACTCTTCCAGCCCAGTTCTGCAGCTGGGCCATTGCACCAGATCCTCAGTTGGTCACTGGGCTCTTGGTGACTCTGTCCAGGGCAGGAGTTTCCCACTGACTTTTCCCCAGCTGACCTTGACCCCCTCCACAGTTGACACTGGTGTCCCCAGGTGTCTGGTGGCCCCTTGTCCAGCTCCCTTGGTCCCCTTGTGCCTTCCCTCCTCCTCTCTGTAATATCTGGGCTCAGTCACCTGGGGCCCACCCAGCCCAAGGCCAGCCTGTGGGTGCCCCTGAGGCTGACACACTTCTCTCTGTGCCTTTAGAAGTCGGGGACTTCCTCTCCCTGGACCTGGGTGGCACCAACTTCAGGGTGATGCTGGTGAAGGTGGGAGAAGGTGAGGAGGGGCAGTGGAGCGTGAAGACCAAACACCAGATGTACTCCATCCCTGAGGACGCCATGACCGGCACTGCTGTGATGGTGAGCAGCGCAGGGGCCGGGGCAGGGGTCCAAGGCCATGCAGGATCTCAGGGCCCAGCTAGTCCTGACAGGACGTGCCACCTGTCTACCAGGGGTGGGGAGAGCGGGGGCTGGAGGGCCACCCAGCCTCAGAGGCAGCTGGAGGCCTGGGTAAACAGGACTGGCCAACATGTCCCCAAGTCCCACAGTCAGCATCTGGCCAGCATTGAGAGGGGAACAGGCTGAGGAAGGGTTAGTGGCAAGAGGAACCCCAGCCAGTCACACCTTGTCCAGTTTACCAGAGGGAAAGCCAATGTGTAAGAAGAGAAATCTGACCTGGCAGCCAGTGCACTGCCCCCCTCTCCAAGGGCCACCCCTCACCCTCCACCAGCATGCACAGAAAGTGGAGTGACAGCAATCACAATGTCTACCCAGGCAGCAAGGACCCCTGACCATGGGGAGGACTGGGGTGCGGGGGACATGGAAGCAGAATGAGGCCTAGGGGGAGTTGGGCAAGGCTAGAGCCCTGGCTGCAGCCAAGCACGTGGCCAAGGCCAGTTCCTGGAGGGGCAGGGATCCGAGGCAGGAGGCAGGAGGCTGCCTGTGGCTACCCGTCCTCACACCCCTGCAGCTTGCTAGTCTGTCTGTGGGCTGGGTGAGAATCAAGGCAGTGGGATGGTGTGGGGACCTCGCTGGCCCCAGCAGCCAGTGAAGAGCCTGATCAGTCAGCAGAGCATTCAGCAGTATCCAGTTCCGTGGAGAGGCCCGTGTGAGGGGAGTCGGGGCTGGTCTTCAGTAAGGATGGGTGGCCAGGGCCCCTGGAAGTAGAAAAGGAGACTCCGGGTGCTGGAGACAGAAATCAAGGATGTGCCTCCATCTGGAGCCTCAGGAATAGCCGGCCAGGCCTGAGGCTGGACCTCACAAGGTTCAGCTGGGAGGGCTAGGCTGACAGAGCACAGCCGGGCCAGGGACCAGCCTGCCCTGTGTGGCCCTGTCCCGGGGGCCACTGTCAGCAGGTCTCTGGCATGGGGGAAGCTTAGGGCCTGAGCCCAATAAGCAGCAGTGGAAGAGGAGAGGGAAACTGCAGACAGGTGGTGCAGTGTCCCTGAGGAATAGCTTGGCATGAGCCCGTGGGAGGGCTGCCGGCCAGTGCACCCCCATGCCAGATGGTCACCATGGCGTGCATCTTCCAGCTTTTCGACTACATCTCTGAGTGCATCTCCGACTTCCTGGACAAGCATCAGATGAAGCACAAGAAGCTGCCCCTGGGCTTCACCTTCTCCTTTCCTGTGAGGCATGAAGACATCGATAAGGTTGGCCGGGTGGAGGGGCAGAAGGCAGATGAGGGGAGGCACAGGTGCCCCACAGGAACTCTGCCTTCAAATGCAGCCCCCATACCCTGTGCTCAGAAGGGAGATCTGGATGCAAATTGTGGCCATGTCACCTGCCACCTCTAATGCTGTGGAAAAGAAGCATCACATTAGCTAATTCTGGCTCTGCGCCTTGTGAGGCACCAGCTGTGATCACCCCACTCCGGTGGAAAGAGCAGCTGGCAGTAGGGTGGGGCTCAAACTCAGGCAGCCGGGCTCTGGGTCACCTGCAGGCCACGGTCATGTCACACTGCCTCTAGCTGGGTCAGAAATGTGAAGGAACTGAGATTCTACCCTTCCTGCAAGCTAGCAAGGTGGCCTGCCAGTTACATCTGTGCATGCACACACACACGGTTATATACGTACATACATAAAACGTGAGACCTTTGGGTCAGGGAGAAAGCCAGATCCTCACTCACAGCAGAAGCAGCAGCCAGAGCAACATCTCATGTGGTTTTCCAAGAACCAGTCCCTACAGAGACAGAGAGGGCCAGGTGGCACCTGTGCATGCAGTGGGGTGCCTTGCAGGAGGGAAATCCTGATTTTACACAGAGCTGCTCCCCCCAGGCCCTGCCTTGACTCTAGGATGGCGTCTCAGAGCTGTGCAGTACAACATTCTTAAACTGGCTGGGACTCAGCCCTGCAGAAATATGAGATATTCAAGGAGAATCATTCCCAACACCTCTCAAAGCTATGGGGCTGCTCTGAGCCTGTTTCCTCAGCTGTAAATTAGGGTGCATACTTTTATGGCTCTGGGCAGGAGGTAGTGACAGGCCCTAGCACCCTGCCTCCAGCATATGTCAGCAGCCACGAGGCCTCCCTCTCCCCACAGGGCATCCTTCTCAACTGGACCAAGGGCTTCAAGGCCTCAGGAGCAGAAGGGAACAATGTCGTGGGGCTTCTGCGAGACGCTATCAAACGGAGAGGGGTGAGGGGGCACCTGTGCCTGCCGGGGGGGCTGCCCTGGGCCACCCACCCCAGCACTGCCTGCCTTTCTCCTTGGCTCCCAGCACTGCAGCCTCTGTGCTTCTTGGCAGGACTTCGAAATGGATGTGGTGGCAATGGTGAATGATACGGTGGCCACGATGATCTCCTGCTACTATGAAGACCATCAGTGCGAGGTCGGCATGATCGTGGGTAAGGGCTCCTTGCACCCCTGCCCCTTCCAGACTGCCAAGGCTCCCTGTGTACAACAGGCTTCACGGGGCCCTGTGGGGTGAGGACCAAAGTACTTAACAACTGGTGATGTCAGAGCAGAGCCTGGCGCTACAGCCTGGGTGGTCTTGGGGTATCAAGATGGAAGCACCGTGTATAGTAGGAAGCATTTCAACGCCGTGATGCCACATTCCTGCATCAGATGTTATGCCAGCTGCATATCCACCTCGCCCATCAGGATTATAATTAAAACACTTTATCTGGTAAATTGACCAACTGGACAGATTGGTCCAAGTGGAAGAGGATAAGCAAAAGTGGTGCCATCTCTACCTGAATGGTCTTTCCATGGGCCTGCCCCGCCCCTGCCCCCACCCAAAGTGAAGGCAGGCACCAGGAAAGGGAGCAGCAGTCCACCCCTCCCAGCAGAGGGGTCTTCCACACCAACTCGGACCTTTCTCAGAAGTTCTGGAGGTCATTATAACGAGCCTTCACTGAGGAGCAAGCCAATCAGATCAGTTATCTGCTGTGCGCACAGCCGTGTGGTTCTATACTTCTCTTACTTCCATTTTCACCTTTCAGAAGGAACGTTGTCTTTAAATCCAGCATCTAAACGTGAGCCCCAGCCATGCCTGGCTGTGATCCCCCCAGCCTTCTGGAACTGCCTGGGGCTCCCCAAGACACTTCCACATGAATTCCCACCAAGCCAAGCTGCAGCTGCTGGGCCCAGGCATAACCCCTCCTGGGGCAGAGGTGGCAAGGAGTGACCCACGGCTCACATCTGCCCCACATCCACTCTTGACTCTGCTCAGTGTTTAAAAACATGTTTATAACAATTACCAAGATCTGAAAATTAGGAGAATTCACATCAAAGTCTGGATTTCTGTTTGTTCATAAAAAATTAGAAGGCAGCCAGGCAAGGTGGCTCACGCCGGTAATCCCAACACTTTGGAAGGCTAAAGCAGGCGGGTCACTTGAGTTCAGGAGTTGAAGACTAGCTGGCCAACAAGGTGTAACCCCATCTCTACTAAAAATACAAAAATCAGCTGGGTGTGATGGCACATGCCTGTAATCCCAGGTACTCAGGAAACTGAGGCAGGAGAATTGCTTGAACCCTGGAGGCAGAGGTTGCAGTGAGCCAAGATCACACCACCGCACTCCAGCCTGGGTGATGGAGTGAGTGAGACCCTGTCTCCAAAAAAATAAATAAATAAATAAAAACTGGAAGGCTAGGCATCACTGAGCCCTGATTCCTATGTGGCAGCTCGACTGACTAGCATTTGAGTTGCTGTCCCTGACAGCTTTGGGGGTGTGCAGCCCACACAGTCATGCTAGCTTGAGGCTCTGCTGTCAGCAGTTTGAAACTCTTAATAACTTGTGAACAAAAGACTCCATGTTGTCACTCTGCACAGGGGCCAGCAAATTACAAAATTCCATATCCGGAATTGTCTACAGGAGCCTCTGGGCTGCTCTCAAGGGCCCACACCATGCCTTACTCACTTTGGGTTGCCATCCAAACATGACTCACGACAGAAGCTCAAACATGTGCATGGGCAGTGCCAGAAAACAAGGGTGGTACATAGATAAAATGATAACGTCCCACAACCATTTCTTTGATACACACTGTTTCTCTCAGTCCTCCCAACCACCTAGGTAACAGGCAGGGAAGGTGTTACTGTTGCCTGTTAGGAAAGAGGACAGCCCAGAAAGCTGTCTCTGGCCACTGAAGCAACCCAGGTCTTCCAGCCCCAGGGAGAGCCGCCTTTCCATTGTTCCAGGCAAAGCAGAGACAGGCATGGGGGAGCGAGAGAGGGACTCCTGTGGGCAGGAACCAGGCCCTACTCCGGAGCAGTGCAGCTCTCGCTGACAGTCCCCCCGACCTCCACCCCAGGCACAGGCTGCAATGCCTGCTACATGGAGGAGATGCAGAATGTGGAGCTGGTGGAGGGGGACGAGGGCCGCATGTGCGTCAATACCGAGTGGGGCGCCTTCGGGGACTCCGGCGAGCTGGACGAGTTCCTGCTGGAGTATGACCGCCTGGTGGACGAGAGCTCTGCAAACCCCGGTCAGCAGCTGTAAGGATGCCCCCCTCCCCCACAACCCAGGCCCTGGGCCACTCTGGTGCAGCAGCAGATGGGAGCCGGGCCATTGCAGATAATGGGCTTGTTTTTAAACAACTCTGGGGAAAAGCAAACTGACAATCCGTTCGTAAGCTCCATCCCTTCTGCTCAGTCATGACCTGCCCCTGTGAGAGATGAAGGGTTAGTCCCAGTTGTGATTTGATAAGCCCAGACCTCTTTCCTTCCGACAGGTGATCGTGCATGCAGAGGAGGCTCTGAGACGCCCCCAGCACGGTTTCTGGGTTTAACCCAACATTCCCCAAAGTATGTATTTGGCCACATTCACAGAAAGAATATTAGTCTTTTGTGGAATGCTGCGGGTTGACAGTCACAGCTTGGAAACCAACCCACAGAGAGCTCATCATTAATCATGGCTATCACTTGTTTACCACCTACTGCACCAGGCCTATGCTAATTACTTTATTAGCGTCCTCTCTGCCGCTCGCAGGCTTCTATTATTATAGGTCAGTAGTATTCGATTTATTTAAATCAAATACGGATGGTCATAGATTAAGCAAGAAAGTGCCAGCAACATGGTGCGTGCCTCCGACTGGGCACTAACCCTCTGAGTCTTAGTTTCCCCAACCATAACTGGCCAATGAACAGCAGCTCTGGATGCAGCTAAAGGAGGACTGAAGCTGTAGGTCCTGTGCTCGGCGCAGGGCCCCCTGCAAGGAAGGTTTCGGAGGGACTGCATGGGGTCTTTGAACTATCTGTCTGTCCCTTTACTGCAGTGGGCCCAGGGGCAGGCCAAAGTTGCTCCCGTGATTGATTTGAACGTGCACGTTCCTGATCCCTGACGTTTCTAAAGCTCTAGCTCATTAACGAGGGAAAGACGTGAACCAGATGGGGGAGTGGGGATCACGGTGCCCCACGTGGCCGCCTCGTGACCTCAATGGGGAGCAGTGGGGCCAGCTCCCGGCTTCCACCTGCATGAGGGGCCCTCCCTCGTGCCTGCTGATGTAATGGAGCTGCCCTATGTCCAGGTATGAGAAGCTCATAGGTGGCAAGTACATGGGCGAGCTGGTGCGGCTCGTGCTGCTCAGGCTCGTGGACGAAAACCTGCTCTTCCACGGGGAGGCTTCCGAGCAGCTGCGCACACGCGGAGCCTTCGAGACGCGCTTCGTGTCGCAGGTGGAGAGGTGTGCGGAGGAGGAGGGGGGGTGCAAAGGGCAGGGGCTGGGGACGCCCGGGCACTGCAGACTTGGTCTCAGGGCGACGCTGAGGCCCAGGCCCGGGGCGCAGGGATGGGAAACTAGGGCCTGGGGTGGGATTCCGGGCGTGGGCGGGGCCCGGGGGGGCGGGGCACAGGGGGCGGGGAGTGGGCGGGGCCAGAGGCCGGGCGCTGGAGGCGAGGGCGGGGCAGGGACGGGTCCAAGGGCAGGAGGCTGGGACAGGACGGAGATGCAAAGGGAGGGGCGGGGCCCGAGACGAGGAGGAGGGGGCGGGCCCAAGGGGAGGAGGCGGGGTCCGGACAGGGATGCCAAGAGCAGCGATGGGGGCGAGCCTGCGTCCGGGCAGTGGTCCCCAACCGTGAGTTCCCTCGATGCTCCCTGCCCGCCGTGGCCATACTCTCACATCACTCACGGCCCCAAGGCGCGGCATGGTTGACACCCCCACGTTAGGGCGGAGACCCTGGGCTTAGTTAGAGGGAGAGTACTAACCAGGTTACTGCTGGTCCCTGGCGGAAACGCTTTGGCTGGGTGAGGTGAGTAGGATCGCCCCCATTTCTCCAGAGAGGGGCCCCGGCTCAGCGAGGGAAAGAGGCCGCCGCTGTGGGGACTGCTGGCCGGGGCCCCTCCCTGGAGAAGGAAAGGCCGCCGCTGGAGGGGGATGGACTGTCGGAGCGACAATCAGCGACCGCCCTACCTCCTCCCGCCCCGCAGCGACACGGGCGACCGCAAGCAGATCTACAACATCCTGAGCACGCTGGGGCTGCGACCCTCGACCACCGACTGCGACATCGTGCGCCGCGCCTGCGAGAGCGTGTCTACGCGCGCTGCGCACATGTGCTCAGCGGGGCTGGCGGGCGTCATCAACCGCATGCGCGAGAGCCGCAGCGAGGACGTAATGCGCATCACTGTGGGCGTGGATGGCTCCGTGTACAAGCTGCACCCCAGGTGAGCCCGCCCCGCCCTCTCCCTGGTAAAGTGGGGCCCAAAAAGCGCGCGCTCCAAGGTTCCTTGCGGTTCCCAAGCTCCAAGATTTCTCCTCTTCTCGTCCCCCTTGGCCTAGATTTGGGGGAAGGGTCGACTGCGTGCAGGGCGCCGGGTAATGAATGTGGAGGATGGGCTGGGAGAAGGGACGGCAGCCCTGCTTCTCTTCTGCCCAGCTTCAAGGAGCGGTTCCACGCTAGTGTGCGCAGGCTGACGCCCAGCTGCGAGATCACCTTCATCGAGTCGGAGGAGGGCAGTGGCCGGGGCGCGGCCCTGGTCTCGGCGGTGGCCTGTAAGAAGGCCTGCATGCTGGGCCAGTGACAGCAGTGGCCGCAAGCGCAGGGAGGATGCCACAGCCCCACAGCACCCAGGCTGCATGGGGAAGTGCTCCCCACACGTGCTCGCAGCCTGGCGGGGCAGGAGGCCTGGCCTTGTCAAGACCCGGGCCGCCTGCCATCCCTCTGGGGAACCGAGCGGGCCTCTTCCCTCAGTTTTTCGGTGGGACAGCCCCAGGGCCCTAACGGGGGTGCGGCAAGAGCAGGAACAGAGACTCTGGAAGCCCCCCACCTTTCTTGCTGGAATCAACTTCCCAGAAGGGAGTTGCTCACTCAGGACTTTGTTGCATTTCCACACTGTCAGAGCTGTTGGCCTCGCCTGGGCCCAGGCTCTGGGAAGGGGTGCCCTCTGGATCCTGCTGTGGCCTCACTTCCCTGGGAACTCATCCTGTGTGGAGAGGCAGCTCCAACAGCTTGACCAGACCTAGACCTGGGCCAAAAGGGCAGCCAGGGGCTGCTCATCACCCAGTCCTGGCCATTTTCTTGCCTGAGGCTCAAGAGGCCCAGGGAGCAATGGGAGAGGGCTCCATGGAGGAGGTGTCCCAAGCTGCGAATAGCCCCAGAGACCTTTTCTCTCCTGTACCCCCATCCCTGAGTGGCTTGTGATTCTGGGATGGACCCTTGCAGCAGGTGCAAGAGACAGAGCCCCCAAGCCTCTGCCCCAAAGGGCCCACAAAGGGGAGAAGGGCCAGCCCTGCATCTTCAGCTCCCACAGCGCTGGCTCAGGAAGAAACCCCAAGCAGCATTCAGCACACCCCAAGGGACGACTGCATCATATGACATGCCACCCTCTCCATGCCCAACCTGAGACTGAGTGGGTTTTTTAATTAAAAATGTTAAAAGTTTTAAACATGGCCTGTCCACTGTTCTTTGACTTCTGTGCATTAAGACTGTGGGGACAATCTATAAAAAGTCTGCGTCACATGCATGAAGACACTTCAGTATCTCGGCAATGCCCTCCAGACAGCTCCTCCAGCCAGCTGTGCCCAGGGGAGTGTGAGGAGCGACAGACCAGGCTGTAGGAACAGGAATGGGGTGTCATGGGGGATGGCAGAGCAGTGGACAGTACACTGCCTGGCCCAGGCCCCTGCTTGCCTGCCCATGGAATGTGTGCAGAGGGAGTGCCAGGCCAGGTGCTGCTCTGAGGAAGTGGGGGAATGAGGCTGGTCCTGCTGCAGGTCAGTCTCAGCACCGTCCTGTCCAGTCAGAGCCACTTAGGTTTGCCAGTGAGAAGGGGCCCAGATACATGTTGGATTTCTAAGGTCCCTCCAGATGCTCCTGTCGGTGGAATGCCTATTTAGAGTTAGACAAGCGTAGGCCTAATGCCATCTTTCTGCAGCAGAAACACAGTGACATAGAAACATATTTGTGTGATTTTCATGCATTCATTTTTTGATGGAGATGTTACCCAGCTAATCAGGAACAACTGTTTTGTTTCCATCAGATCTTAACCCAACGTTGTGATTTTGAAAAGTCATGTCCCCCTTCAGATTTCTTGTTTTTTGCTACTTCTCATGTGGAATTGCTTTGGATCTTCTTAGTTCTCTTGAGTCTAAATTATTCCTTATAAGTTGGTGCAAGCATCTAATTATTTTGTTATCATTACTGTTATGCTCAAGCATTTACATAGTGGAACACATTTTAATATCAATTGCTTTCTATTTCTATTTCTATTTCTCCTTTATATTACAGTTCAGGACATTGTATTAATTCTTAAAATTCTATGCATAGGTAGGTTATATGTCTGAATTGAAATGACTGAATTGAAATAGATAAAATGAATTTCTTTTCTAGATAATAAAGGAGGTGTCATAAAACACTTGTTATGGGCCAGTGTGACAGCTCACGCCTATAATCTCAGTGCTTTGAGAGGCTGAGGTGGAGGATTGCTTGAGGCCAGGAATTTAAGACCCCATCTCTTAAAAAAAGGGGGGGGGCAGAGGGGCACTGCTGGGCACGGTGGCTCACGCCTGTAATCCCAGCACTTTGAGAGGCCGAAGCAGGTGGATCAAAAGGTCAGGAGTTCGAGATCAGCCTGGCCAACATGGTGAAACCCCGTCTCCACTAAAAATACAAAAATTAGCTGGGCATGATGGTGGGCGCCTATAATCCCAGCTACTCAGGAGGCTGAGGCAGGAGAATTGCTTGAACCCAGGAGGCAGAGGTTGCAGTGAACAGAGATTGCATCACTGCACTCCAGCCTAGGCAACAGAGCGAAACTCTGTCTCAAAAATGAATTAATTAATTAATTTAAAAAAGAAAGAAAAAAAAACACTGGGCAGGGTGGTGTGCACCTGTAGTCCCAACTACTCCAGAGGTTGAGGCAGGAAGGAGCACTTGAGCCCAGGAGGTTGTCTGCAGTGAGCTCTACTCATTCCACTGCACTCCAGCCTGGGTGACAGAGCTCAGTGGCTTACACCTGTAATCCTAGCACTTTGGGAGTCTGAAGCAGGCAGATCACCTAAGATCAGGAGTTCGAGACCAGCTGGCCAACATGATAAAACCCCGTCTCTACTAAAAATAAAATAAAATAATATATATAAAAATTAGCTGGGTGTGGTGGCACATGCCTATAATCCCAGCTGCTTGGGAGGCTGAGGAACGAGAATGGCTTGAACCCGGGAGGCAGAGGTGGCAGTGAGCTGAGATCGCGCCACTGCACTCCAGCCTGTGCGAGAGTGAGACTCCGTCTCAAAAAAAAAAAAAAAAAAATGGAATTTAAGAAATGTAAAAGAAAACTCTTGTTATATAAAAAGGATATTGGGTCTGACAGATAAGAGCTCCTGCACTATACTAGCCAGCTACTGACAGACATGAGTCTGGCTCCAGTGGAGGGGCAGCAGCCAGTGAGCCCAGCCTGGGGCGGCCCACTCCTGCTGCCTCCAGGATGTCCCCTGTTTCCCCAGCCCCTCTGCTGTGCCCTTGGCCCCAGAAGCTGGCGAGACTGCTTCTCTGGAACAGCATCACCCAGGCCTGCCCATCAGCCCACTATGCACCAGGCCTTCTGGGGACACAGAAGTCAACCAGGTGGGGTGCTCAGAAGGGGCACAGAAGCAAGGAATGACAAACACATCATCCACCAGGCAAATGGGAAACATGTCCCAGAAGCTCCCCGCTGAGGATGTTAGGGAGAGCTTTTTGAAGTAGTGTGGTTGAGATGAGGCTTGAGGAAGGCAAGGCTCCAAACAGCAGGGCAGACTGGGAGCAAGGTAGACTGCATGGGAGGGCAGCTGATGGAGCTCCTTAACCCTCCAGAATTGCCCCAAAGCCAAGCAAAGTGTTCTGCTTGGGGTCACAGCTAGCTCAGGGATGCCTTCTGCCCCTTGGTCAGAGGGGCAAAAGGTCAGAGCCTAGGGTCACCAAAACCTCTGGGAAGCCCCGAGGGGTCTCAGGCCACAGACCATCCTCAGAACTACCCACTGCCCTCCCATGCCTGGCGGGGGCCCTGGACTGGCCTTCCCCAGCTGTCCTCTTGCACTGGCCAGGGTTCTGGCTGGACCAGCAAGGAGTGGTGGTCAGATACGGGAGTAACTGGATCCCTTCATCAGGACCTAGGGTGGTGAGAGCTTTGAGCCTGCTCTGCTCCAGGCAGACATTGCGACTGGCCCTGCCAGGATGGGGAGACAGCAGGATGTTACACGTTGAGGACATGAAGGTCATCAGGAATGTGGCTGGAATCTGTTAGGCCTCCCCCAGCCCAGGCGGGGGCTGCCAAGTTTGGGCCTGTCCTCTGTTCCTCTCCTTATTTGGACCTTCAGGTGATAAGGCTGAGACATAAAGGAGGCTGGGCCCTGCCACCACGACAGCAGCCACACCTCTGCAGAGAGAATGGTGAGTGCCTGCTGGGGAAGAAAGGCTGGCAGTCTCCCAGGTGCTGGCCTTTGGGCTGGGGGAGCAGAGTTTTCTGTACTTGCGTTGGGTTGAGGGTGGTCCCCAGGGAGAGGAAGAGGATCCTGGCCCTGGCTCTCCTGGGAATGCTCTGGGACTGTGCATGATGGGTGGGGTGGGGAGACTTTGAGGAATTGGGGGAGAAGCCCTCCCTACTCACGGTGTTGCAGGCCAGCAGGAAGGCGGGGACCCGGGGCAAGGTGGCAGCCACCAAGCAGGCCCAACGTGGTTCTTCCAACGTCTTTTCCATGTTTGAACAAGCCCAGATCCAGGAGTTCAAGGAAGTGAGTGCCCACTCCCAGTAGCCTCAGATCCCACCCTGGCCCCCCCCCACCCCACATACATACCCCCCTTCTACCCTGACCTTGCCTCTCACACCCCCCAGGCCTCTCCCCCACCTCCTACCTTCCCTAGAGCTGGGGGCTGCTCCCACCTGAAGGCCCCCATCCCACAGGCCTTCAGCTGTATCGACCAGAATCGTGATGGCATCATCTGCAAGGCAGACCTGAGGGAGACCTACTCCCAGCTGGGTGCGTGCACCCACCTCCCACCTGGCCCCACCCTGTGCACTGGGGTCCCTACTCAGAGCTGCTGGGCGGGTGGGAGTGGCTGGGGGGACAGCACCCTGCTCCCCTGCTTCCCCTCCTCCCCGTCTCCTCACACTGCCCTTCCCCCCTTGTCACGCCTTCCTTCCACTTCACCTCCCCAACGCACAGTTGCCTCTGCCCCTCCAGCCAGTGTGGCCAGGATGGAGGGAGGGCAGCCTGGGCCCTTCTGGGGGACACCCAGGGTCCCTGTGTGTACCTCATGCCCCACCCCCACCAGGGAAGGTGAGTGTCCCAGAGGAGGAGCTGGACGCCATGCTGCAGGAGGGCAAGGGCCCCATCAACTTCACCGTCTTCCTCACACTCTTTGGGGAGAAGCTCAACGGTGAGTCTAGGACAGAGCTGGGCACCCTTGGCCAGGCAGGGAGCCTGCACCCTGCCTGAACCCCACCTGAACCCTGCCTGAACCCCACCTGAACCCTAATTGAACCCCACTTGGACCCACCTGGACTCTTCCTGGCCATGGCCCATTCCAAGCACATCCTCTGCCCCAGAATCCCATGTGCATTGGTCACCCTAGTGCTGACTTGGGGCCAGGAAATGTGCCTTCAGCCCCCACCCCCAAATTCCAGTCTCCCAGCCAGGCTGCCCGCCTCAGGAGGATGACCATTTCCAGCCCCACTGATCCCCGAGAAACATTTTATGTTAGCGAATCCCTCCACCTCTTCTGGGATGCGGGGGGCTCCTCATGCAGCCCAGTTCCTGCTGGGGGGGTACCTGGGATCCTGGAGACATGGGCGCTCACCTGGCTGCCTCGGCCTCCCAGGGACAGACCCCGAGGAAGCCATCCTGAGTGCCTTCCGCATGTTTGACCCCAGTGGCAAAGGGGTGGTGAACAAGGATGAGTAAGTATGGGCCCAGCCAGATAAGGAGCACCGTGATGGAAGCAGAGAGGGGGGTGAGGCCCCTTGTGAGGGGGGCTGCCTGTACTTCGGGGCCTTACACTGCTCTTTGGGGTGTGGCCAACCCTTCCCTGTCATGGGAGCCTCCATACCCACCTTCCCTGTGCAGTCACTCCCCTGCAGTCTCCTGCTCAGACCCTCCTCACTCCCCCCAGGTTCAAGCAGCTTCTCCTGACTCAGGCAGACAAGTTCTCTCCAGCTGAGGTGAGGCTGCCCAGCCCCTTCAATACTCATCCCCGGCACCTTCTCTGGGCCTTCACCCATGACCCAGAGCCTAGTATCAGTGAGGCAGTTGCTGGAAGGGTGAGCCGAGGGCCGTTCTGGAGGAGGTGCCATCTCTGTTGAGACCTAGAGGGTAAAGACATGGAGTCAGAAAAGAGCAGGGTGCGTCAGGCAGGGAGACTGTGCACAGACCCGGGGCGGGGAGGGGAAGCGGATTTGGAGAGGTTTCGTACACTTGGGATGGACCTGTGCCTGTGGCTGGAGGGGTGCCCTTTGCCCCTTGGCCCCCATTTGCACCGACTCCTCACTCTGCCCAGAGTCAGCCAACAGAAAAACATTAACCCAGAGTCTGTGGTCTAGGGTTGAAAAGCTAAGGCACAAAGCACAGATGCAGAGGGCAGACAGAAGGGCCACAGGACTCACGTGAGGTCTCTGCTGGGCTGGGCCGGGAGCAAGGGGACTACCTCTCACCAGTGTCCCCTGCAGGTGGAGCAGATGTTCGCCCTGACACCCATGGACCTGGCGGGGAACATCGACTACAAGTCACTGTGCTACATCATCACTCATGGAGACGAGAAAGAGGAATGAGGGGCAAGGCCAGGCCCATGGGGGGGCACCTCAATAAACTCTGTTGCCAAATTGGAATTGCTGTGGTGTCTTGTCTGTGACAGATGGGCTGGGGACCAGCCAAGGGGGATCCCAGGGTCCCAGTGCACACATCACCATGATCATGGCCACCATCTACCTCCTGGGAGCTGGCCCCTCGCCAGCTCACCTTGATTCACTCCCATGATGCCAAGTGAAGTGTGAACTATGATCATGCCTAGTTTACAGATGAGGACACTGAGGTCTAGAGAGTGTGAGCATCTCACCAAGGCCAGCCCTCTAGAAGAGGAGACGGTGGGATTTACACCACCTCCACCAAGCCCAGGAATGAGCCACAAAGTGGGCACTGCCCAGCTACTTGGGGCTGTGCAGAGAAGAGGCTGCTTGCTGGGTGCTCAGCAAACTCTGCCCAACAGCCCAGTGGGTGGGCAGCGGCCCTGGGACCCCCACACCCAACCACACAGCCTCCCCTGGCCCACTGCCAATACACTGGCTTGGGTGCCTCCCTGCATGGGCCCTTTGTGAAAGGCAGAGAGGTACCCATTTGAAACACAACCAGCTTCTCATTGCAAATACAGGCAAGGCACTAAGACATGAGGAATGTGGACACTGAAGCAGGGGCCAGGGAACATGCAAAGTTTTAGAGGAAATGCCCAGAACCTGGCATCATGCCTCCTGAGCCCCTCATGTGCCGTGAGGGGTAAGAGGGTCAGACAGCTGGAGGGTAGGGAGATGACTTCTCAGGAGAGAATAGTTACTGCTGCTGTCACCCTTCATCTGAGAACCCAGGAGCTAGAGGAGAGAGCGATCCTTACAAGTACCAGAGGAGCAGCAGGGGACATCCAAAGCACCAGAGAGAGAAACACAGACAGAGAGACAGGCAGCGACAGCTCAAATCTCAGCCAGATCCAGAGCGTACGAAGTCTCCTGCCTACAGGACAGCCCAATAAGGGCTCTCAGCCTGCCTCCTTCCCTCCCCACAAGCCCTGCTGCAATTCCCGTACCTGGGGGTCGGTGGGGAGGAGGTGAGTAAGAAAGGAGGGCACCCCTTCCTGAAGGCCCCAAGAGGAAAGGTGTTTTCACCCAGACAGGTGTTCAGTTTTGATTTTATCTGGCGCCTGGCAATTTAATTACTAAATTGAAACTTAAGACTTTCTGGAATTTTGGCATTTTCTGTTGCTTAGAGAGATTACAAAAGTCATGAAGTGCCTGAGTTTCCATCCCGATAGCAGGCCACCAGCCCACTCCACTGAGCATGCTGGGACAGTGGGTGAACAAAATCAAGTACCATTAGGATTCTACCACATGAGTCTGCTTGTTCAACAAGCTGATTTCATAAAGTAAGGGATCATGTTATAATCCAAGCTCTACAGGGGTAAATTGTGAAAGACTGAAATGAACCAAAAAGATCATAGGTGTCCGGTTATCTGATTTGATGGGGTGTCTGAACCTTTCGTTATCTTCGAGCTGTTTCAAAACTCTGTAAATTATTATATTATTATCATCATTATTTTTGAGACAGAGTCTTTCTCTGCCACCCAGGCTGGAGTGCAGTGGCATGATCTCAGCTCACTGCAACTTCCACTTTCCAGGTTCAAGTGATTCTCGTGCCTCAGCCTCCCGAGTAGCTAGTATTACAGATGTGTACACCTCGCCTGGCTAATTTTTGTATTTTTAATAAAGACGCAGTTTCACCATGTTAGCCAGTCTGGTCTCAAACTCCCGACCTCCGTTGATCCACCTGCCTCTGCCTCCCAAAGTGCTGGGATTACAGGTGTGAGCCACCGTGCCCTGCCATAACTCTAAATTATAACTAAGAAAGGCAATGGTCCTTCTCTATAAACATGCAAATAAATGTTGTCCAGTGGAAGCACAATTGATTTTTCCCTTCTCTGTGGAAGAAGCCAATTTTGCATCTATTAAGCAAATTCATCTGGGCATTCCTAACAGTCTACACATGCACTGGCTCTTTGAATTCTTCTCTGAACCAGGCCCAGGAATGAGCCACAAGATAAGCACTGCCCAGCTCCTTGGGCTGTCACATCTTATTGATTCCTACATGAATTCACAAGCAAATAAAATATTTGGCAGTTGTTCACTTAGTATGCAAGTCAAGATTTTGCTTTAAAAATGTTATCCTTTCACACTCCTGACGTAGTTGTCTGATAAGTTTAGTCCTTTCCACACAAAAACTGCCTGTATTAGTGTTGTTTGGAATAAACTGAGGGTAGAATGTATATGGTGTGTGTATGTGGTGTGTTTTTGTGTGTGTGCGTGTGTATGTGTGTGTGTGAGAGAGAGAGACAGAGACAGAAGGATAGAGAGAAACAGATGGGCAGAGACCCAGGACAGGAGTTCAGCCTACACTGACCAGTATGACAGCCACTGGCCACTTGAAATGTGGTGTGAGTTGGGATATGCTACAAGTGTAAAATGCACACAATATTTTGAAGATTTCATACAAAAAAGAATGCAAATATCTCATTAATAACTTTTATATAGATCATATGTTGAAATGATAATGTTTTGGATATTGGATTATTACTAAAATTAATTTCACCTATTTCTTTTCACTTTTTAAATGTGGCTACTAGAATATTCAGAATTCCATAAGTGGCTTGCATTTCTGGCTTTCACTCCTGTAGGAAAGCACTGAGTTAGACTGTGTAGTATGACTATTTAAGACTGCAGTTTCCAGGCCGAACACTGTGGCTCACGCCTATAATCCCAGCACTTTGGGAGGCTGACGCGGGCAGATCACCTGAGGTCATCGAGATCAGCCTGGCTAACATGGTGAAACCCTGTCTCTACTAAAAATACAGAAATTAGCCAGGTGTGGTAGCGCATGCCTGTAGTCCCAGCTACTAGGGAGGCTGAGGCAGGAGAATCTCTTGAACCCGGAAGGGAAGGTTGCAGTGAGCCGAGATCAAGCCACTGCACTCCAGCCTGGGCAACAGAGCAAGACTCCATCTCAAAAAAAAAAAGTAGAATAAAAATAAATAAAGACTGCAGTTTCTCAGAGACTCTGAGGCAGGCATTAGCCTTCTCTGCAGAGAGTACTTGCAGCAGGGAGCAGCAGTTTTGATGTCCTCAAAAGGAGCCAATTTCATTTGGGTGGGGTTGCCTCTGAGTATTCTAGCAGTACAGACAGAAAGGAGACAAGCCTGTTTCCAGAAAGCAGAGATCATACGAATTACTTGTGAGACCAAACTTTTTCCTCAGGTGAAGCTCAGGCATCCCTTATGTGGAGTGTCTAACAGTCTACACCTGAGGATGTTGGACAGACAGTGATGTGAGGTGGGCATGGCTGGGGAGAGCTCTGGGAGTGGGAAGACCAGCTCCATGTTGTTCACCCACTGAAAGGAAAGCTCCCTCTGGGGGAGGTGGATGCTCCCTGGCCAGGCCTGCAGGGCCCTGTTCACTGTGAGCCCTGTGTGGTCCTGGCCTGGGTCCCACCAGCCATCACCAGGCAACAGCTCCCAGTTGGAAAACAGAGCAAGGCTCCCTCTTAAAAAAAAAAAAAAAGAAGAAAAGAAATACAACAGGTAACCAAGCATGATGGCTTACGCCTGAAATCCCAGCTACTTGGGAGGCCAAGACAGAGGATTGCTTGAGCCTGGGAGGTTGAGGCAGCAGTGAGCCAGGATTCTGCCACTGCACTCCAGCCTGGGTGACAAAGCGAGACCCTATTAAAAAAAAAAAAAATAGAGAGAGAGAGAAAGAAAGAAATGCAACAGGGCCAGGCACAGTGGCTCATACCTGTAATCCCAACACTTTGGGAGGCAGAGGAGGGAGGATTGCTTAAGACCAGGAGTTCAAGACCAATCTGGGCAACATGGCAAAAACCCATCTCTTCAAAAAATACAAAAATTAGCCTGTTGTGGTGGTGCGCACCTAGAGTCCCAGATATTCAGGGAGCTTGAGCCAGGTCCAAGCTGTAGTGAGCCATGATCGTGCCACTGCACTCCAGCCTGGGTGACAGAGTGAGATCTTGTGAAAAAGAAAAGAAAGAAGGGAAGGAAGGAAGGAAGGAAGGAAGGAAGGAAGGAAGGAAGGAGGGAGGGAGGGAGGGAGGGAGGGAGGGAGGGAGGAAGGAAGAATACAGGACCCAAAGGGCCTAAATGTCCCCACTGTGCCCGAGTTCTGTGTGACTCAGGACTGGCCTCCTCTACACTCCCACCACTGCAACCCTGCACCCTACTTGTTCCTGGGGGCCCCCAAGGGGAGCCTCACCAGAAGGCTGCTCATAAACCCACCGCCCCTCACCTTTCCTGTCTTTCTAGAAGCCTCAGAAGCCTTGCCGCTCTAAGGACACCTCCATCTGAGCCAAGGCGCTCGCTCCAGATGTCCCAGAGCTCCTGGTCCTGGGTGTCCCTGCCACACATCCCCCCATGGAGCCCTGCTCTGGCTCAAGCCCCCTAACTGTGCATGAGGAGGCCTCTTGCCCTCACTGGGACTGTCCAGAGCCTTCCCATCTCTCTGGAGGGACTTCCATCAGTTTCTGCCCCTTCTCCTCTTCTGCCAAGAACTCACATTCAGTCTGATAGCAGAAGCATCATCTGGCACCCTCCTGAATGGAACCCAGAGTGCCTCCTTTGTGGACCAGTCCCTGGGTTTTCCCCACTCTCTCCCTTCAGCCATGCTCATGGCAGAGAAGGTAAGAACTTCCAGCCCATTTCTCTGGAGAGGGTAACTTGTCATCTGGCTCTGCAGAGAAGGTTCCACCTTATGCTCATAGTACATTATCTTTACTATGTGCTAGGATATCACATTTAAAAGGACAAAAAAGGCCAGGCGGTGGCTCAGGCTTGTAATCCCAGCACTTTGGGAGGCCGAGGCAGGTGGATCACCTGAACCCAGGAGTTCAAGACCAGCCTGACCAACATGGCAAAACCCCATCTCTATTAAAAATACAAAAATTAGCTGGGTGTCGTGGCATGTGCCTGTAATCCCAGCTACTTGGGAGGCTGAAACAGGAGAATCGCTTGAACCCAGGAGGCAGAGGGTGCAGTGAGCTGAGATCGTGCCACTGCACTCCAGCCTGGGCGACAAAGCAAGACTCTGTCTCAAAAAATAATAATAATAACTACAATAAAATAAAAGGACAAAAAAAGAAATGTAAAATACTTGAAGGAGCTTGTATTATAACATTAATAGGATTGACAGTATCTGCTTTCCAGGCTGAAGTGATTCGTTCATTATTCTAGACTTCTTTAGTCCTTTGCAATTTGTGGCAATTATGCTTTTCTTTTTTTTTTTTTTTTTTTTTTTTTTTTTTTTTGAGACAGAGTCTCGCACTTTCACCCAGGCTGGAGTGCAGTGGCGCGATCTCGGCTCACTGCAAGCTCCGCCCCCCGGGGTTCACACCATTCTCCTGCCTCAGCCTCCCGCATAGCTGGGACTACAGACGCCCGCCACTTCGCCCGGCTAATTTTTTGTATTTTTTAGTAGAGATGGGGTTTCACTGTGTTAGCCAGGACGGTCTCGATCTCCTGACCTCGTGATCCGCCCGCCTCGGCCTCCCAAAGTGCTGGGATTACAGGCGTGAGCCACCTCGCCCGGCCTATGCTTTTCTTTTTAACATTAAAAAAAAATGTATAAAAATAAAAGGCAAAAAAAGCATCATCCCATTAGTCTGACCTTCCCCTCCTCCATCCCTGCCCCAACATCCCTGAAGACCCTGGATGCAAACAGAGGCCTGAGGGAGCCTCTTCCCTTGCAGTGCAGGCCTCACCTGGGGCTCAGAGTCAGAATCTGCATTTTATTCCCTAGGACAACCTCTAGTCAGGGCAGGGGCCGGCTGTGCTGCCCAAGTGTTCTCACCCCAGGTTTGAGGCACCAGAAGGGCAAATGCAAATTAAAAATGAGAATAAGTTTATTCTCTTTGGTGAAAAAAAACAAAAACAAAAACAAAAAACAAACAAAAAAGACTTTCCCCTCTCCTTTTTCTTTAGAAAATCTATCATTGCAAGTTCCTTCCTGGACTTTTTTTATGTAGATCTGTTCAAAAGCTAAATAAGCCTCTTTCAAGTTTCACATCCCAGGAATGTCTCCTTAAAGACCTAGGAGCCACCATTTGAAGTGTAATCACCAAGGGAGATACATCCTTATCTCCCAGTTTCCATGGGCAAAGGGGAGCCTAACTTTAGCCCGGTGTCTAGCTCAAGTTGCGAACACACTTCCAGTCTTAAAGGAATGAATTTATTTTTTTTTCCTTTAGGCAAACCCAGGTGGCCACCACAGTTACCTGGGGATTTACAGAGAACTGTGTGTGACCGCTAGTGTTGTCAAGTCCTCTAATCTGAGCACCTGTGACATTTCCCTTGAGAACGTGGATGGGATGGGTTGCACCCAGTTATATACAAGTGTGAGACTTCTTTCTGCCTTTGCAATTTATTAGCAGATTGTCTGTGATGAGCATTGCAATCTGTTTAATGCCTATTCAATAATTAAACTTTTCTTTCTCTTCTTTTGTGGAAAAGTTTTCTGCATTGGCAGGAGATTTTTGTTTTTGATTATGTCCCCAACATGCCTGATGTTCCACCCCTCAAGAGCCTCAGCCTTGCCCAGGGAGGGCATGGGGGTGAGTGGCCTCTCCCACGGACAGTGCTGGCCAAGTTGGCCCAGGTGCGCAGCAAGGGCTGCTCCCAAAAGGCCCCCTCCCGGTCGGCATGGGTGGGGCCCCTGTTGTGTTGTGTTTTCTCTCTTTTTCATAGAGTTCAAGGGGGTTCTGCTATGTTGTCCAGACTGGTCTTGAACTGGCCTCAAGGGATCCTCTCGTCTCAGCCTCCCAAAGTGCTGGGATTACTGTGCCCAGATTTGTGTTGTATTTTCTGATCTTATCCTGCAACCTCTTGAGCCCCCAACCTGGGCCCCAGTTCTTGCTGTGCCCCAGCCTGCCAGCCCTCTCTCTCTGCACATTCTTTCTTTAGCTGAGTTAACACCACTGATAAGGTTAAAGACAGGCTCTTAAATTTCTGCCCTGGCATGAGAAATATGTGACCCACATGCTTCTCCAGCTTAGCTGTCCAGTGTAACTGTCAAGGACTGATGGGCACCTGCTGGCCCACAGCCCACCTCAGTCCTGACCCTCCCTGACAGGCTGAGAGAGGCCCCAGCCTGAACCTGGACTCCCCCATGTTCTGATTTTCCTGCACAAGAGTGCAGAGGCCTGGTTAAGCTGGAGAAACATAAGGAATAGGTAGATCTGCACACACGCTCACCTCTTCCTTTGCAGTGAACCTTCTAGAATCTTCTAGATGGAAAAGCTGGGGGTGTGGACGTGTAGGGATAGGACAGCTGGAGGAGGCCTTGGCCAAGGTCAAGGAGTAGGCCCAGTCTCCCTTTCTGTGTGCCTGTCTGGGACGCAGCTTCCTGTCTGTGAAGCAGGGCTGGACTGGATATTGACAGCACCTGATGGTCATTGAGCTCTGCCCCGGCACTCAGCTGCTGGGCACAGTGCACACATGGCAGTCCGGTGCCCTGTCACGCTCCGTGGTGACTGAGTCTGTAGTTACACCCCTGGCCCCAGAATAAAGACTACACTTTCCGCCTCCCTCACTGGCAGGTATGACTAGGTGTGGTGGCAGCTTTCTCCTTAAGAGACAGATGTTTGTGCCTCTCTCCAACCCGCTGGCTAACACCTAGCTGGCACACAGCCTCCTGGGGCTATGAAGATGAGGGCCACAGCCACAGGATGGGGGAGCTCTGAGCCGGGTCTGGCTGTATCTCTGACATATGGGGGCATCACACACCACCTCTACTTCCCATCGGATGCTACACAAAGAGACAAATTCCACCTGATGGAAGCTGCTGTTGTTTGAAATCTTTCATACTCACAACAGAACCTAACCCCAACCAATACAGTATGAGTATTGGCCCCACATGGTGAAGCAAGCTGTCCAAGGTTACACACAGCTGGGAGGTGGTGGAGCTGGGTTTGAGCCTGTAATTGACCTTTGTGCAGACAGACCTCAGAGCAGAGCACAAGGCAGCGAGGCTGTGGGTCTGGGGCTCCCTCTCTAGGACAATTAACTGGCTGCACACCACCCAGAGAGCCCATGGGCAACCTGAGTCCTTGCACCTGGAAGTTTCTGTGTCCCACACATATCCAGGAGCTTAAAATGAAGATGTCTGAATTACACAACCTCTCGATAGCACCAACCCAACCCTCCCAGCCTCCTCTTCTGAGGTCAGCCCAGAGCAAGCCCCTTGCAACGCTGATTTAACTCAGAACCACTGGGCATACCCATGGGGCAGTGACCCTGCAGCCCTCGATTAAATGTGCAGATGGACTTGGGGGTGGGCTTGTACCCCAGATGGCCTCATTCTCCCAGGGTTGCAGAGCCCCTGAAAGCCACAGCCCCGTGTGCACACCACTGGGGAGTCATCACAGGATACTTCAAGAGTTCAGTGCTAGGCAAGGTGGCTCATGCCTGTAATCCCAGCACTTCGGGAAGCTGAAGTGGGCAGATCACCTGAGGTCAGGAACTAGAGACTACCCTGGTCAACACAGAGAAACCCCATCTCTACTAAAAATACAAAAATTATCTGGGCGTGGTGGCGGGTGCCTGTAATCCCAGCTACTCATGGGCGTGGTGGCGGGTGCCTGTAATCCCAGCTACTCAGGAGGCTGAGACTGGAAAATTGCTTGAGCCTGGGAGGCAGAGGTTGCAGTGAGCTGAGATTGCACCGCTGCACTCCAGCTTGGGGGACAGAGTAAGACTTCGTCTCAAAAAAAAAAAAAAAAAAAAGAGTTCAGTGTATCATTTAACATGGAGCTCCTCCCATCAAGAGGATGAGGCTGTTTCTCTACTCCCCAGATCTGGGCTGGCCTGTTGTTTGTTGACCTCAGCCTTGTAGTTCTCACTTTCCTGGAACCTGAATGCCACCACGCAACATCCATAAGACAAAGCCCAGGATAAAAGATCACTTGGAGAGACAGGCCTGGCCTAGCACCACTCTGCCTGAGGCTGGACCCCTGGGAAGGAGACTCTGATGGACCTCCAGACCCAGTCAAATGACCACTTCCAAGGTCAGGCAAGAAGGGACAAAGAGCCACTGGCTCAGCCCACAGCATCTGAGAAATAAGAAACCACTGCATTTTTTGGCCGGGCGCGGTGGCTCAAGCTTGTAATCCCAGCACTTTGGGAGGCCGAGGCGGGCGGATCACAAGGTCAGAAGATCGAGACCATCCTGGCTAACATGGTGAAACCCCGTCTCTACTAAAAATACAAAAAAAAAAAAAATTAGCCGGGCGTGGTGGCGGGCGCCTGTAGTCCCAGCTACTCGGGAGGCTGAGGCAGGAGAATGGCGTGAACCCGGGAGGCGGAGCTTGCAGTGAGCCGAGCTTGTGCCACTGCACTCCAGCCTGGGGGACAGAGCAAGACTCTGTCTCAAAAAAAAAAAATAAATAAATAAAAAATAAAAAAGAAACCACTGCATTTTTTGAGCCGGTAAGATTTGACAGGTTTGTTTTGCAGCAATAGATGAGTGGTACCTCATCTTAGCCCATGTTCTGATGAAGACAAACAGTAGCATTGACAAAGTTTTAAGAAAAGTTAACCAAAAACTGGGATTCCTTTCTTCATTTTGACCCTTTGTTACAAGAAACAGAGGCCCACCCCACCAGACTCACTGTTCACTGATCCCTGAGTGCCTGTGAGTCTCCGTGGGAGTTACCTTGAGACCAGCCCTTCTGAGTGGAGGGTGCTGGGTGCTGAGGTCAAGTCAAGCTCAGTCCAGGCTGAAAGGAGCTCAGCTCTGGCCAGGCTGTTAAGGCTGTGGCCTCCCCAAGAACCTCCTACCCTGGAGTAACTCTGGCCCCTCCAGGCTTTGCTGCTATGGTTGTGTGAGGGGAGTTGCTGTCCCAGCATTCTGGCCCCCTTGCCCCCAGCCCCTCCCTGACCTCCATGGGCTTCAGGCCTCAGTCCAGAGTCACCTCCTCCAGGAAGCCATCCCCCAGTGCAAGTCTGGGCGACATTCCTCCTTGCCTGGCCCACCTGCTCACTCTCATGCCATGGCTTTCTGTGAGCAAACACAAAGATAGGAACACCTCTGTCCCTGGCACAGAGCAGATGCTCTGGAAATGGCTCATGAGTGAGTGAAGGCACATGACAAACCCCCAAACCTGTGGAGACTGAAGGCTGAGACCCTTTACAGATGCTGTGGGGCCAAGGAGTTTGCCAACTACAGCAGGTCATGCCCAGAGGTTTCTCTCTGGGTAGCAAGGTGTGTCTCCCACCAAAGGCCATTGGCACGGGGCCCACCCTGCTGACCCGACGCAGTGCACAGCAGAGGCCAGATGCAGTGAGAAGGAGCCTCTCCTTGGCCTGCTGTCTGCTGCCATGCCTGTGGGGGCGTGGACACAAGTGTGTGGCGTAGAGGGTGGTGTGGCAGGTGGGAGGTTGGGGGTGTGTATGTAGCGAGTGTGTGTGTATGTGCATGTGGGGGGGTGTGTGCATGCATGTGTGTATGTGTGTGTGCATATGCATGCGTGTGCATGGAGAGAGAAGACCTCCTCTTTCTGGCCCCTCTCCTAGCTTCCCCCCTCCCGCCTGCTGCCAACACACTGTCCACTCTTCACTGTCATTTTCCTTGGGACTCGTTGATCTGTCTCCACCGTCCCAGGTGTCTGAAGCAGCCTCTAACCTTCCATTTGCCAAGGTACTTCAGCCCCACCCCTCCCAGCTGTGGAATGTCCCCTAGGATGTGCCACTGACACAAAGAGCCACACAGCTCCAAAATAGAATATTATCTAACCCGCTGCTCCCTTTGCTGTCAGCAACACCTCCACCGTGCTTCTCCCAGGACCCCCCTTGAACTCTCTGCTTCCTCCCTGAGGCCAAAGGAAAGACAGGAAAGGGGCCATCTTCCTGTCCTTGGGTCCCACAGGGATGTATCCCTATAATGAAACCTACTTTATGCTTGAGTTCTATCCAGTTAGTTTCCGTGGCTTGCAATCAAGACCCACACCCACCTCAACCCAGGCTCTAGAGAGTAGACCCTTGTTTTTGCCTGGCCTGGGTCCACCTGGCACCTGCCAGAGTCCCAGCCTCTGAGTCAGCCCACCTTGCCCTCATCTGTGCCACCTCCAGGCAGCTGTCCACAGACTCTAGCTTCTGCCCTGGCCTGGCCTCTGAGACCTGCAGCTGTCTGCTTCCATCCTATGTGGATTGTGCCTGAAAGTGAATAGGGATCAGTTACCAGCCCAGTATCTGTCCCCTTCTCAATAGCACTGATTCCCATGGGGAACTGCTTTTCTCAGACTATGTATGGGTTTGGTGGGAGGGTAGTTCCTGTAACCAACCCTACAGGGTGTAGGAACCTAGACTCTCAGCAACACAACAGGCAGCAGGCTCCCAAACTAAGTCTGGCCAGCTGGGCCACCTCTCCCAGATTCTGTTTCATGACAGCATCATCCAAGAGCAGTGGAAACACTGGGGATGGTCCATCCCAGGACTGGTATGCAGATCAGATAATCCCAGATAGAAGGTGATTGCTGTTCTTCCAGCTTCTTGGCCCTCCAGAGTAACCATACTTCCCATCTGCCCCAAAACCTGATCCTCCAAACTCCCACCATTTCTGTGCATCCCCGATATCTAATAGATCAACTGCCTTTCATTTACATTTGTCACAACCAAATGATACACCTGCCCTTCACCCACTACTGAACTGCAGCTGGGTTAGCCCAACTTCAGGGCCCACACATCATTTCAAGCCTATCTTGAATAATGTACACCTTCCTGCAATGTGAGGATGGCCACCACCTTGGTCTTATACCCACACGTGTCCTGAGCTACGTTTCTCATAATCAAAATAAACTCAACACATCACTCCAGCCTGGGCAACAGAGCAAGACACTAGCTCTAAAAAAAATAAAATAAAAACAAACAAATGAAAAACCCAGCAAACTTGGGGAAAGAGGAAGCACCTGATTTCCAGAGTTTCCACATCATGAGATGCAAATGTCCAGTTTTCAACAACAACAACAAAAAAATCACAAGGCATACAAAGAAATAGGAGACTAAGACCCACTCAAAGGAAAAGAATAAATAAGCAGAAGCATACCAAAGGAAAACCAGATGGCTGACTTACTAGACAAATACTTTAAAACAACTGTCTTAAAGATGCTTGAAGAGCTAAAGGAAGATGTGAACAAAGTCAAGAAAATGATGTATGAAGAAATGGAAATTCCAATAAAGTGATAGAAAACTTTTTGGGGGTTTTTTTCTTGGTAGCAAAAAATTATGAAGCTTAAGAACACAATAAATTCCCTACACGGCTTCAAAGGAAGATGTAAGCAAACTTGGCCAGACACAGTGGCTCATGCCCATAATCCAGCACTTTGGAAGGCTGAGGCAGGAGGATTGCTTGAGCCCAGGAGTTTGAAACCAGCCTGGGCAACATAGAAAAACCCTATCTTTAAAAAAAATTATATAAAATTTATTAAAAAAGAATCAGCAAACTTGAAGACTGGACATTGAAATTATCAAATTTGAGGAACGGAAAGGAAAAAGATGGAAGAAAAATAAACAGAGCCTAACAGACCTGTGGGACACCATCAAGCAGACTAACACTCATTGTGGAAATTCCAGAAAGAGAAGAGAGTGAAGGACCAGAGAGATTATTAGGAGAAATAATGGCTGAAAACTTCTCAAATTTGATGAATGACATGAATATGAACATTCAAAATGCTCGACAAACTCCAAGTAGGAAAAACTCAAAGACACTCATACTGAGATTCATTATAATCAAACTGCTGAAAGCCAAAGACAAGGAGACAATATTGAAAGCTGCAGGAGAGAAGTGACTCATCACATACAAGGGATCTTCAACAAGATTATCAGATATCCTGGCTGGGCACAGTGGCTCACACCTACAATCTTAGCATTTTGGGAGGCTGAAGCAGGTGGATCACTTGAGGTCAGGAGTTTGAGACCCGTCTGGCCAACATGGCAAAAACCTATCTCCACTAAAAATACAAAGATTAGCCAGGCATGGTGGTGCACACCTGTAATCCCAGCTACTCGGGAGGTTGAAGCAGGAGAATCACTTGAACCTGGGAGGCGGAGGGTGCACCGAGCCAAGATCATGCCACCACTGCACTCCAGCCTGGGTGACAGAGTGTGACCTTGTCTCAAAAAAAAAAAAAGGATCATCAGATATCTCATCAGAAACCTCAGAGGCCAAAAGGCAGTAGATTGATATATTTGAAGTGCAGTAAGAAAAAAATAAATCTGTCAGCTGAGAATCCTATATCTGACTTAACCGTTATTTTTAAATAAGTGGACAATGAAGACATTCCCAGATAAACACACGATGAGGGAGCTCATTATCACTAGATCTGCCCTGCAAAGAAAGCCAAAGAAAGCCTTTCAGGATGAAATGAAAGGATACTAGACAGTGACTCAAAGCTGAATAAAGAGGCCAGGCGTGGTGGCTCACACCTGTAATCTCAGCACTTTGGGAGGCTGAGGTGTGTGGATCACCTGAGGAGTTGGAGACTAGCCTGGCCAACATGGTGGAACCCCATCTCTATGAAAAATACAAAAATTAGCCAGGTGTGGTGGCACATGCCTGTAATCCCAGCTACTTGGGAGGCTGAGGCAAGAGAATCACTTGAACCCGGGAGGCAAAGGTTGCAGTGATCTGAGATTGTGCCACTGCACTACAGCCTGGGTGACACAGTGAGACCCTGTCTCAAAAAAAAAAAAAAAAAAGTTGAATAAAGGAATAAAGATCTCATCTATGGCCATATCACCCTGAATGTGTCCAATCTCAGAAGCTAAGCAGAGGGGCCTGGTTAGTACTTGGAGGGGAGAAATAATGATCTATGGTAAAAGAAAATTCAGGGGCAATTAAAGTAAAATTAATTATATAAACAAGAATATAGTAAAAGCTAGTATTATTGTTAACTTTGGTTTGTAATTCCACCAAGTGGAATTTGTTCCTGAAATGCTAGAATGGTTCAACATAAAAATCAATAAATGTAATAGACCACATTAACAGAGAAAAAACACACATGGTCATCTCAATTGATGTCAAAAAAGTATTTGACAAAATTCAACACTCTTTTGAAAGAAGAAAAAGCTCAACAAACTAAGAAGGAAACTACCTCAAATAATAAAATCCATACGCCAAATCCCAAAACTCACAGCTAGCAATATATTCAATGCTAAAGACTGACAGCTTCCCCTTTAATATCAGGAATAAGACAAACATGCCCACTTTCACCGTTTCTACTCAACATAGTATGGGAAGTTCTTGCCAGAGTAATCAGGTAAGTAAAAGAAATAAAAAGCATCTGAATTAGAAAGGAAGAAGTAAAATGATTTGTTTGCCCAATACACGTACAATGTTTCAGGTGAAAGCTCAGAACAGTACAACCTCACCAGCATGAGTCCTGCTGCCTTTGTGTGAATCCCAGCTATTACTTACTAGCTACATGATCTCTCTTGCCCTCCCTGCCTCAATTTCTTCACGTGTAAAGTGGGAGACAAATAATAGTTCATGCTTCAAAGAGTTTTTGTTTGTTTGCTTTGAGACAGCATCTGGCTCTGTCGCTCAGGCTGAAGTGCAGTGGTGCAATCTTAGGTCACTGCAACCTCAGCCTCCCGGGCTTAAGCGATCCTCCCACCTCAGCCTCCCAAAATGTTGAGATACAGGTGTGAGCCTCTGTGTCCTACCCAAAGGATTATTTGAGGAGCAGGTGAATTAATGTGTCATAACCTCAAGCAGTTGCAAAGGCGTTTAATAATTAAAATATCACATTTTAAATTAAAATATAAGGCTGGGCGTGGTGGCTCATGCCTGTAATCCCAGCACTTTGGGAGGCTGAGGTGGGAGGATCACTTGAGCCCAGGAGTTCCAGACTAGCCTGGGCACCACTGGGAGACCCTGTCTCTACACACACACGCACACACACACACACACACACACACAAACTTAAAGTAGCCAGGCGTGGTGGTGTGCGCCTGTGGTCCCAGCTACTCAGGAAGCTGAGGCGGGAGAATCACTGGAGCCTGGGAGTTCGAGGCTGCAGTGAGCCGAGATCGCACCACTGTACTCCAGCCTGGGCCACAGAGCAAGACGCTGCCTCAAACAAACAAACAAACAAAAACAAAAATTAAAATATTAAGTAATAATTAACGAGTGTTAATATCCACTCGTTGTGGAGACAAGACCTGGACTTAGGAAACAGGCCCAGGGAAGGAGCAGAACAGTAGCGCTAGAGGACGCCTGGGAGAATCAGCGCGCGGCGGGAAGAGCCCGGGAAGCTTAGTGGGGAAGCGTCTCTTGATGGGGTGAGGAATTCTATAAATTAGTGGAGACAGAAAAAAAAAAAGTATTCCCAAAGTGGGAGACAGCACTCAGAAAGACGTGGTGGTAAGAACGAGTATGAGTAACGGGGACAACGAGGACACTGGAAATTGGGGAGTGTTGGGTTGGAAGCTGGTGTGCAGCTGTGGTCAGGCTGGAGAGGACCCCGAAACCGCCAATGCGTTTTCCGGGCGCAGACGCTGGCAGGAAGGGAGGAACCCCCAGACCCCGCGCCATCCCTTCAGGAAGAGTTATTCTCCCCGGCCAAGTTTGTGGGCCTTGGGCCTTCTTTCTGTTGGGATCCTCCTCGCGTGTCGCCATCGCTACAAGTGGGCAGCTCTGCAGGGAAAGCTGGGACGCTAGGGGCTTCACCAAGCAGGCCGGCAGGCGACCACTGGGAGGTCTGGAGGGGTGACGACCCAGACTGGGAGGTTTGGGCAGGGCCTGACGGGGTGACGCGGTCAGCCCACTGGAGGCCGACACCTCCCATCAGCCCAACCCCTGCACGCTAGGCCGCCAACCGAAGACCCGCGGCGCCGGCCCGCGAGCCGCCGGCCCGCGAGCCCCCGCCCCGCGTTGCCGAGGAAACCGAGGGTGTGGCTTCGCGTTCTCTGGGCGTCCAGGGACTGGGCGCACAGTGGTCGACGGGATGCGGCGCCTGGTGACGGACGGGGCGAGGAGGGCAGCGATTGGTGAGTTGGGGCGCTGGGCGGGGAAGGCGCGCGGGGATTGGCGAGTTGCGGCGATGGGCGGGGCAGGCGCGCGGGGATTGGCGGGATGCGGCGCGCCGCGCGGTGAGTGGGGTCCAGGGAAACGGGGTCAGCTGGGGATGGCGGTTCCAGGCCGCGAGGCCGGGCTCCTGGGGCGGTGGGCTGGTGTCTTGGCGTACGTCCCGCAGCTGCCGCGTGGATCCGAGCTGCGGCACCCGCCGTGACTGGGGCAGCCCCCAGGGCGCCCTCGGCCCCATCCCGAGTAGCGCGGCCTGGCTGCTGCCGCCATCAAGCACGTTCGAGCCAAAAGCTCCTAACGAGTCACTCGTTAGACAAGTGTGCGGAGCCTGTGTCCCAGGACAGTGCTGTCCCGTGGAGATAGATTGCAAGCCGCTAGGGAATTTTTTAGCTTTCTAGTAGGTGTACGAAAAAAGTAAAACGAATCAAATCAGTTGGAGTAAATCCATAAATATATCCAAACTATTATTTCAATTGTATGTGAAAAAATTATTGGGATATTCTTTGTACTATTCTTAGAAATCCTTTGTGTGTCCAACCCAAACATCACAGTTGGACTCACCACATCTCCTGTACTTCGTAGCCCTAGGTGGCTAGTGGCATAAGACACAAAAATCTCAGCCCTCCTGGAGCTTATGGTCTAGTTGGAGCAGGCAGACAATACATTTAAAATATACAGTTTGTTAGAAGGTAAATGTTGTAAACAACAATAACAATTGAAGTATTGGGGAGAGTTGTAAATCAGATGGGCAGGTCGCAAGGTAACATTTGAGTAAAGATGTAAGAACTTGAAGGAGATGGGCAAGTGAGCCCTATAAGTATATGGGAGAGGGGCAAGCAAGAGTTCAGAGGCCCCCTCCTGTAGGGAGGGATCCAAGGTGGAAGAGTGGGAACCAGGAGGGGAGAGGACCAGTGGAGCAGATCTCATAGGCAGTTGTAAGGACTTGGGGCCTTATTCAATGAAATGAGGACACTTTGGAGAGTTTTGAGCAGAGCAGTGACTGATTTATGTTTTGGTTTTGGTTTAGTTCTTTTTATTATTATTTAATAATAGGCTTATTATTTCACAGAAGGCTTATTTAATACGGCAGACCTCTTGTCTGGAAATGAGGCAGGTGCCGGAGAGCTGGATGGAGGCAGATCGGGAATTCCATTTGGGGCATGCTGAACTTGATTGAGACCCTGGTAGTTGTCCAGATGGAACAGGACACCTGAGTCTAGGATTCGGGGAGAACTCCAGATGGGACAAACACTCCTAGCTTTCCTTTTCTCTTTTTGGATGACCGCTACAGGGTGAGACGTCAGTATCCAGACATGATAAATTTCCAAGTGGACACAATGTCTGGTGTCAACTACAGCTGTTCCCCTTCTTTTCCCAGTATCCTTTGGGTGCAGTGAGACACCAGAAGAGCTGCTGCTTTGGGGGATGGACAGGGGCAGCAGGAATGCCTTTGTGTTTTCGCAGTGAACCTCCTTGGCCTGGGCGAAGCTGTGTGGACCAAGCAAGCCAGGAGTGTGGCCATGTTTTCTGAGCAGGCTGCCCAGAGGGCCCATACTCTACTGTCCCCACCATCAGCCAACAATGCCACCTTTGCCCGGGTGCCAGTGGCAACCTACACCAACTCCTCACAACCCTTCCGGCTAGGAGAGCGCAGCTTTAGCCGGCAGTATGCCCACATTTATGCCACCCGCCTCATCCAAATGAGACCCTTCCTGGAGAACCGGGCCCAGCAGCACTGGGGTAAGTGAGAGTTTGGGAAGGTTCTTCCCCCACAGCAGCCTAGAACTTAGAAATGTTCTGCAAGAGAATGGGAACATTTTATCTAATTGATCCCACTTCCTGTTACCTTGGGAAAATTAACCTCTTTTCCCTCAGTTTCTTCTTAAGATAGTAACAAGGATTAAATTAAGTAATTTGTGGGTTTGGAGTTAGTTTTAGTTCAGAGGCTGGTTGGAGATAAGGACTTAATTTGGGCGGTGATGGTGATTATTTCACTGGCAGAGGAAAATGGTTTTCCTATCTTCAGTGCAGATTATTCAGGTATTAGCCTGTGCTGTAGCCAGAGAGCCCCTCAGTGTGGCAAGCCTGGTGCCAGGCACCAGGAGCCAAGACTGGTGAGGATGCACTCTCTGGTCTCAAGGGGACCCCCTCTGTTCACTCATGTCTGTTTGCCTCTCCACCTGGCCCCCATATTTGCTGGCCATGAATTTTCCTGTCCCTTGGGCTCTCTGTCTTTCCTAATAAAGTGGCGTGGCCAACACAACCCTTGTTCTTTGCCCCCATTTCTTCCTTGGTGATCTCTCCTGCAGTTGGATTACTCTTGATGGTAAAGCAGGGACCCCCATCTCCCCCTTTGAGTTTATTTGAGTTTTAGGTGCTGCTACATTCCCCCATTCCTACCACTTACATAAGAGTGGCTTTCCAGGTAGTTTTCAAATCCATCTCCTATTATATTTTTAAACGAGGATTTTGTAGGTGAGAACAGGTCTTACTCGTTTTTACTGTCCTTGGCACCAGGCAAAATGGATCTTAGCCTTAGTTGCACATTGGAATCCCCTGGGGAGCTTTGAGAAGCCCATCTCATCCCATGCCAAGCCAAGATCAATTCTCATTATAGGCAGGCGGGAGAACCCTGGGCCTAGAAATCTAGCTAGAACCTCAAATTCATTAGGGATATGTATTAGTCCATTTCCACATTGCTATAAAAAACTACCTGAGATAGGGTAATTTGTAAAGAAAAGAGGTTTAATTGACCCACAGTTCCGCATGGCTGGGGAGGCCTCAGGAAACTTAACAATCATGGCAGAAGGCGAAGGGAAAGCAAGGCACGTTTCCATGATAGCAGGAGAGAGAGAGCAAGGGGAACTGCCAACCATTTTTAAACCATCAGATCGCATGATGGTTTGATCTCACTCACCATTACAAGAACAGCATGGGGGAAATCCACCCCCACGATCCAGTCACCTCCCACCAGGTCCCTCCGTCAACACCGTTTGGATTATAATTCCAGATGAGATGTGGGTGGGGACACAGAGCCAAATCATATCAGGATGGTTTCTGTTTTGTTTACCTGAGACAAAGTGCTGTTCACCTCTCCTCTCCCACATAATCAGGGGCTCCCTCCTGCGGCTCCGGTAGCTTTTCCTCACTTCCCTTTCAGCCCTCGGGACACCTTCCTTGGCTCCTTTTAGAGCTCAGTTACTACTTGGGTCCAACGTCAATACCACCTTCTAGATTCTTTCCGGCAGCACCTCCTTTGGTAGCACATTTCTCTTCCAGTTATTGGAGCTGTCAAAAAAGCTCCCCAGTGATGGACGACAGCGATTTCACTGTGCCCACAGACTGGTCAGGAAACCAAACAGCTGCCACGATGAATGTGTTGATAGCAGCGGGGCAGCAGTAGTACTCACTCACAGGCTTGGTGGTTGGTGCTGGCCCCCACCCTGAATACCTACATGTGGCTTCTCCGTGTGGCCTGCGCGTCCTCACTGAGGTTCAGCCTGTCTCTCCAAATTGGTCTTTCCACTCACCTGTTCCCCAAACCTGCCCAGACCTTCCTGCTGTAGGCTTTTCCCTTCACTTGGCACACTCTTTCCCTCGTCTTCCCATAGCCCCATCTAAGCCCCACTGTCAGCTGAAGTGTTATATGCTTTGAGGGGCTACCTGAAGCCACCTTGCAATGAGGACCTCCGTTTTCTACCTCAGCTCACCATTCGTTCACAGCACTTGTCACTGTGGCGAGTTACTTGTTTATGGCCTGTTGTCGTTCTCCTGCCTAGACCCAGTGGGCTGAATGGGGGCAAGTGTTGGCCTCTATGTCCAGTTTTGATCTTGGTGCCAGCACATTGCCTGGGTGGAAGCATGTCCTACTATCGGTTACAGGGATGTCATTCTGCCCAGTGCTCAGGGGCATACACTTGGATCCCAGTTGTGTGCCCTTGGACACGTTGCTTAACCTCTCTGTGCATCATTGGGGTGATAATATCTACTCCTGGCACGTTTTCAGGGTTGGCTGAGTTACATGTACAGTGCTTAGGCCACCTGGGGGAGAGTAAGAGTGGGATAAGTGAGGATGTGGAGTCTGTTGCATTTCTGTCTGCTGCTGGCATCCTTCTTGTCTTGTTTTGAGTTGCTCGCTTCTGTCTGCTCCCTAGGGCGTAGATTTGAGGAATGTTCCTGGTTCTTCCCAGGCAGCAGGGGCTCAGGCTGTGCTGGAGTCAGCTAGGCTAAGGGGCTGGTCTGGCATTGCGTTGCCCCGTCACCTCCTCGGTGTTTTCTCCAGACCTGGATCTGTGCTGTGTGGGGACCTGTATTCCTCCCTCCTGCCCTCACTGACTCTCCATACCTTTCTTCTCGAGAGTGCTGAGCCCCTCCCATGTGTTCTTGTTCATCCCTAGGATCCCGGGAAGGGGCTGGGGAAGACGGTGCCCAGGTGCCCTGGGTAAACAAAGCCACCTGACTCCACAGGAATGGAATGGGTGGGGGGATCTGAGGTCTGCATTTTGAGTATCTCTGGTCTCAGAGGATGAAGCATTTGGTGGGGGTGGAGGGTGGGGTGGAAGAATCTAAAGTCTTAAAGAAAATGGCAGTTATTTGTGGGGCAGGGCTGTGTTGAGACTTGGCATGCTTCTTTTTAAGAGTCAGTGTTGTAATTTAGGTATAAGTGAAGCAGTACTTTGTATTAGTTTCCTGTAGGTGCTGTAACAAAGCACCACAAACTGGTTGACTTAAAACAACAGACGTGGCTGGGCATGGTGGCTCACGACTGTAATCCCAGCACTTTGGGAGGCTGAGGCGGGCGGATCACAAGGTCAAGAGATTGAGACCATCCTGGCTAACACAGTGAAACCCTGTCTCTACTAAAAATACAAAAAAAAAAAAAAATTAGCTGGGCGTGGTGGCGGGCGCCGGTAGTCCCAACTACTCGGGAGGCTGAGGCAGGAGAATGGCATGAACCCGGGAGGCGGAGCTTGCAGTGAGCTGAGATCGCGCCACTGCACTCCAGCCTGGACGACAGAGTGAGACTCCACCTCAAAATAAAAACAAAAACAAAAACAGCAACAACAGAAAAACGCAGACATTTATTCTCTGGCAGTTCTGGAGGCCAGAAGTTGAAATCCAGATGTCAGCAGGATTGGCTCCTTCTGAAGGCCCGAGGGGAGGGTCCTTCCTGGCCTCCTTCCTGGCGTTCCTGGGCTTGTGGCCGCTTCACTCCACTCTGCCCGTCTTCACACTCCCTCTTGTCTGTGTGTCTGTCTCTCTGTTCTCATGAGGACACTTGGCATCCAGGGCCCAACCACACCCAGAGTCCCTGGTCTCCTGTGGCTGACTCACTTTTTACTGTCACCTTGAAGTCCAGGGGGTCCTTGCACTTGATGTTCTCTCCTGGCAAGGGCCAGGGCCCTGTGATTGGCCTCTCGTGGAGTGCTGGGCAGGGCCTCCATGGCCTCTGTCGAAGGTGGGGGCTACTTCATCTCTGAGTCTGTACCTCTCGTGTCCCAGGCAGTGGAGTGGGGGTGAAGAAGCTGTGTGAACTGCAGCCTGGGGAGAAGTGCTGTGTGGTGGGCACTCTGTTCAAGGCCATGCCGCTGCAGCCCTCCATCCTGCGGGAGATCAGCGAGGAGGTGAGGCAGGGTGCTACACAGCGGGGCCGCCAGACAGACCTGGCCTCCCACTAGAACACCTCCCTGGGGGCGGGGTTGTGGGGAAGCAGGTTCAGAGACAATGGACTCCAGAGGGGTGGGGGCTGCGGTGCCAGCTTACTAACACCAGAGCCTTGGTGGGCTCTGGCCCCAAGATTATACCTCCTGTCTCTGCATTCCAGCACAACCTGCTCCCCCAGCCTCCTCGGAGCAAATACATACACCCAGATGACGAGCTGGTCTTGGAAGATGAACTGCAGCGTATCAAACTAAAAGGCACCATTGACGTGTCAAAGCTGGTTACAGGTAGGGAGCTCAATGAGGGGATGAGGGTGATAGGGTGAAGAGCCCAGCGGTGGTGTGTTAGGGATGGTGTGAGTGGGGAGCCTGGGGGGAGTGGGGGTGTGTGGCCTGGGCACACGTGTGTTCTTGAGGAGGTAGGTGAGGCTACAGGCGGTCGGAGGCCGTCAGATTGGGTGAGACCTGGCTGGGAGATGGGTCTCCCCCGCTCCATCCAAAGGCAGTGACTCCAGGAAGCAGGCATGCATCCTGGAGTCCTAGGTGAGTATTCACCAATGTGGTTGTGGAGGACTGGCTTATTTTGCCTGTTGGGGTGACTGGAAGGAGTGGTAGCACCTGGGGCTCCCTGCTCAGGCCTGATGCCACTGCTCCCCAGGGACCGTCCTAGCTGTGTTTGGCTCCGTGAGAGACGACGGGAAGTTTCTGGTGGAGGACTATTGCTTTGCTGACCTTGCTCCCCAGAAGCCCGCACCCCCACTTGACACAGATAGGTGAGCAGCGGTTCTCGGGGGCTGGAACCAGCTCATGGTCAGTGGAATCTTTGAGTTGCTCCTAGGAGGGGCTGCCTCCCTTCTCGGCACCCTGGAGGACCCCACCTTCTCCCGCAGATTCGTGCTGCTGGTGTCCGGCCTGGGCCTGGGTGGAGGTGGAGGCGAGAGCCTGCTGGGCACCCAGCTGCTGGTGGATGTGGTGACGGGGCAGCTTGGGGACGAAGGGGAGCAGTGCAGCGCCGCCCACGTCTCCCGGGTTATCCTTGCTGGCAACCTCCTCAGCCACAGCACCCAGAGCAGGGATTCTATCAATAAGGTATGGAGCCCACCTGGCTGCATTCAGCCCCAGCCCAAGAGCCTGCAAGCCTGTAAGACCCTCCTTCCCCATGGCGAGTTGGGTACCCTGTGGGGTCTTGCAGGTCGGTTGGAAGCGCCCTGCAGTGACTCTGGGGCCTCCTGCAATAGGGCTCCTGGTGCCCAGGCCCTCGCTGAGGGTGGTGGGAGGCTAGAAGGGAGTAAGGGTCTATGGGACAACAACTGCATCTTCCAGCTGGTGGGGCTCTGCCCTCTTCTGAGCCTGGGACTCACCTGGGCCTGATGGCCTCCTGGGCTTCTGTTCCAGGCCAAATACCTCACCAAGAAAACCCAGGCAGCTAGCGTGGAGGCTGTTAAGATGCTGGATGAGATCCTCCTGCAGCTGAGCGTGAGCGAGCTGGGGGCTGGAGGGGTGATGGGGATTGCAGTCTTCAAAGCTGCCACTGGGCAACAGAAGGCAGGCAGGAAGGCAGGGGGAGTGGCCGGAGTTGGGGTAGGGGGCTCCTTCGGGGCCCTGTGAGCTCTCCCTGCCCTGTGCCTTCCAGGCCTCAGTGCCCGTGGATGTGATGCCAGGCGAGTTTGATCCCACCAACTACACGCTCCCCCAGCAGCCCCTCCACCCCTGCATGTTCCCGCTGGCCACTGCCTACTCCACGCTCCAGCTGGTCACCAACCCCTACCAGGCCACCATTGATGGAGTCAGGTAGCTGGCACAGCCACACTTCAGTCTGACCCAGCCTTTTGCCTCAGGAGGCACAAAGAAGGGAGGGGAGGGAGGGCCCAGGAAGGTGGCAGGGCTGCAGAGGCCCACCTAGCATCTATTCCTTCTCTCTGGGGCATCCCCACAAGAGCGCCAGATGAGCTCTGGGCTGACCCCTATGGGTGGCACCCAAAGCCAAGGGTCAGCTGAGCTTTGCCTTGCAGATTTTTGGGGACATCAGGACAGAATGTGAGTGACATTTTCCGATACAGCAGCATGGAGGATCACTTGGAGATCCTGGAGTGGACCCTGCGGGTCCGTCACATCAGCCCCACAGCCCCTGACACTCTAGGTAACAGGCTCAGCCATACGGGGTGGGAGCAGAGGGCCAGGAGGCCTGGCAGGACCCTGAAGTGCACAGGGTCCCCCTGTGGGTTTGCACTTGCCAGCATTGCTGAGAGCTGTCTGAGGAGAAGTTCAGAAGCTTGGCACCTGCTCTGGAAGCTACTCTGGAATCTTAATTCTAAGGCCAATGGCTGCCCACCCCAACGGGCAGCAACAGCAGGGCCGAGGTCTTGTGACAATGTCTGGAGGTGTTCCTGTTGTCACACTGGGGGTCTCCTACTGGCCTGCAGTGGGAGGAGGGGTTGCAGCCCCACATCCTGTGCAGAGTGCTAGTGCTGAGATGGAACCCTCCTCAGAGCTGCCCCTTCTTCTCCAGGTTGTTACCCCTTCTACAAAACTGACCCGTTCATCTTCCCAGAGTGCCCGCATGTCTACTTTTGTGGCAACACCCCCAGCTTTGGCTCCAAAATCATCCGAGGTAATTTTTGTCTTCTGGGGGCCCAGGCCTGATTTGCTGATTTGCTCTCACCTGGGGACAAAGTTCACAGAGAAGAAAACCTGCATTGTGGAGTCCCCCTGGCCCTTGTGGGATAGACAGCTGAGGTCTTATGCACAGCTGCCATTTCACTGTGGGAGCCAAGCTGCCTCGCCAGCTGGGCATGGGCTGGAACGGCTCCCAGCCTGCGTGCTTCTCAAGGCTAATCTCTGGTCTCCTATTGTCACTGCCCCACTGTGTGCCAACGGGGACTCCTGTTTATTTCTGGCAGCTTCTCCTTGAGGCAGGACTTACTTGGAACCTACAGTGGGTCCTATGTGACTTCTTTGCAGGTCCTGAGGACCAGACAGTGCTGTTGGTGACTGTCCCTGACTTCAGTGCCACGCAGACCGCCTGCCTTGTGAACCTGCGCAACCTGGCCTGCCAGCCCATCAGCTTCTCGGGCTTCGGGGCAGAGGACGATGACCTGGGAGGCCTGGGGCTGGGCCCCTGACTCAAAAAAGTGGTTTTGACCAGAGAGGTCCAGATGGAGGCTGTTCGTTGCCTGCAGTGTGGGCATTGTAAATAAAGCCTGAGCACTTGCTGATGCGAGCCTTGAGCCCTGGGCACTCTGGGTATGGGACTCCTGCAGGGGTGCCCACAGTGACCATAGCCCATGCACCCACCAGCCAGTCTCCCTCCTCCTCCCCATCCCTGACACCTCAGAATGTGAGCAGTCCATGCCATGAGCTTGTTTTATTGGAGTGATCTTGGCTCCCTCCCTCTGCCCCTACTCCAACACCGCAGCAACCCCATCTCTTAAGAGACTGGCAGGTGGAGCAGGAGCCTCTACACAGCCTCTGGCTCTTAGGTCCGTCATGTTTGCACCCCCTGGAAGGGGCAGGACCAGCCCTTCCTTTCAGTGTCCATACCAGGGCCTTCCGTGTGCTGATGGGTGATGCGACTGTGGTCAGCAGGCTTGGGAAGTGCTGCTGCTGTAGCTTGAGCTGGGCTGGGGTCTTGGTAGGACGCCGATCTTAGAAGTCCCCAAAGTTCACTGTGTAGGTCTCGACTGTTGTGAAGGGGAATGCCTGGCCAGTGGCTATCTCCTCCTCTTCCTCCTCCTCCTCCTCCTCCTCTTCCTCAAACTCGGGTTCCAGCTGGGTCTCAAACTCAGGCTCCACCTCGGTCCCAAATTCGGGCTCCACCTCGGTCCCAAACTCTGTCACCACCTCTGTGTAGGTCTCAGTCTCCGACTCCTCCCAGCCAGCGGTGGTTGGGGGTACGAGGCCCCAGGGCTCTATGGTAGTGCTCAGGGTGGTGGCAGGGGCAGGGGGCAGCGTGGGAGGCACAGTGTGGGGGCCTAGAGTGGTGGTGGCGTTGAGGCGCCGCAGCCGCATCTGTGCCCGAAGCCGCAGGCGGTGTTGTAGGCGTCGCTGCTGCAGGCGTCGCTGCTGGGGGGTCATAGGGCGCGATGGGTCTATGTGTGGGATAGGCCGGTTCCCGTTCATGGCCATGATCTCCCGGATGCGCTTCCAGTTGGAGCGAGCCAGGATGAAGTTGCACTGAGTGGCCCCGATGTCATAGTCAACATTGCAGGTCTTGGCGCTCGGGGTGTAGCCCTCCGCGTGGGCTGTCACGCGGTACTCACCCGGGTTCAAGATTCGCCAGTAATCACCACCACTGGCTGCGGAGGGAGGATGATCCGGCTGCCCCAGAGCGCCCCTCCCAGGCCCCCACCCTCCCACTCAGTCCTGCCCCCAGGCCCCGCCCTCCCCCTCTGAGTCCCGCCCCTAGGCTCCGCCCCCAGGCGCCACCCTCCCTCTCTGAGTTTCGCCCTCAGGCTCCCCAGACTCTGCCTGCTCGCTGAGTTCCCCAAGCCCCCACCCTCTCTGGCGGGGTCCTCCCTCAGAAAGATGGGGTAAAGGTGTGCACACTAGGTACCTGTCTTCACGCCGTGATTAATGCCACTCACAGAGATGGTGGCGTTGGCAATGGGGATGCCTTGCTCGTCCGTCACCACCCCCTTAATGCCGCGGTGCACCTAGGGAAGCAGGTGAGGGCTGCTGGTCCTCAGGAAGGTCCAATGTGGTCCGCTGCTCCCTCCCGCCCGTCCAGGAGCCTGTGCAGCCTCCTCTCCCCAGGCATTGCCCTAGCCACCCCACCTGCTCCATGAAGGTGAGCAGCGCCTCCTTGTTGTTCTCCCACTCGCGGGGCAGCTCACTCTCATGAGGGAATTTGTCACAGCCCAGGTAGAAGGATAGCTCCAGGCAGTTGGTATGCAGGTAACTGAAGTCATTGATAGCTGGCCGGGGACAGACACAGACCCACAGTCAGCCCCTCTCCGGAACACGCCCCGCCCACAGCCCCTCCCAGGCTGACTCACTCCCGGACCGGGGGTTCCACTTGGCCCCGTTGACGATGCCCATGCCGCCGGTGTAGTCCTGGGCTTGGCAGCCTCCGCGGTAGGGCTCGGTCAAGGTGAGGTGTGCGGAGGCGAAGGAGATGGCGAGCCACCGGAAGATGGCGTGGTCTGGAGTCTCCTGGGCCTCAGAGACCTCGTCCTCATCCTCCCCCCGGGCGGCTGCCATGGCTGCTGCCAGCAGCTGCTCCTGGGTAGGCGTGCGGGCCATATCGTAGGGGTAGGATACCAGCCGCTCGCCGCCGTTCAGATTTGCTCCCAGCACGAAGGGGTTCTTCTCCATCCAGGCAATGATGGCCCGGACCTCCGTGGATACCTGGAGTGGCCAGCACGTGTGAGGCCAGGGCTGCAGCCTCCGGCCACCATCCCCAACCTAGCCCGATCACCCTCCATGAAGCTTCACACCAGTACTCGCACGATCCCGTCCCCCAACCCCCAGAGTCTCAGCGTCTGGAGCTCAGGCACCCTCAGCCCCACCCCCAAGCCCAGAACACCAGGACCCCAGGGTCCAGCTGCTCCCTCCTGCCCTTTCAGCCAGGCTGTAGCCTCACCGTGGCATCCGGCGAAAGGTAGCGTTCAGGGATGGGCAAGTTATTGTTGGGGACCCGGTAGGGGACCCATTTCCTCTCCTCAGCTCCCCAGAGCACAGAGTTGAGATCCGGGAAATCTTCAAAGATGTCAAAGCCCTCCTCAGTCCACAGTCCCAGCGCCCAGTTCCCAAACTCTGAGCCCTGTGGGGAGCCAGCAGGGTAGGCATCGGCTACCCACACCCCCACAACCCCCGGCTGCCTGGACCCTGGCCAGCCTCACCCTTCAACCCACCATCTGCGCTGCCACCTCGTAGCCATCAGGGTTCAGTGAGGGCACCAGGTGGATGCGTGTGTCCTGCACCAGGCTGCGCACACGTGGGTTCCCGTCGCGGTACTCGCGGCACAGGTACTGCATGAGCAGCAGCAACAGCTCTCGGCCCAGCACCTCATTGCCATGGATCCCAGCAGTGTAGCGGAACTCGGGCTCCCCTGCAAGGGCGGGAGCCTCAGTGAGCACTCAGTCTCCCGAGGCCCAGGGCAGCTGAGGAAGGACCCAGACCCACCTCATACCCGAGCGTCTGGGGGACAGCTGGGGCTCCTAGGGCCCTGTAAGACAAGCCAGAATCCCCAGAGGGGCTCCGGAACAGGCGGGAGGCAGTGAGCTCTGCACATCAGCAGCGCAGGCCAGCTGCTGACCCCCAGACCCTCACCCAGTTCATGCTCCCCAGGGTTGTCTGAGATCTCCATGGCATAGATCTTGAGGCCTCGCGAGCTCTTGCCCAGGCTGTAAGTGCGGGTGATGGTGGGGCACTCCTCATTCACCACCTTCATGAGCTGGGGCAGAGGGGGAGGACATGGAATCAATCATGCAATCCGTCCCCCACTGGCCATGCCCCCTCCACTTCCAGGGCCTGCTCTATGGCAAGGGACAGGCATGACCCCTTCAGGCAGCCCCCAGGTACTGGCCTCCTTCCTAAGGTGAGGGACAGCCAGCATCCCTGGAACCAGTAGGGGCATCCCTGGGCCCAGTGACAGAAGCACCAGGCACACATTCCCCTGTCAGTCATAGACAGGTCCCACCCCCAGCCCCAGGATAGATGCTCCCAACCTGGCGCATGTCCTTGTAGCTGTGGTGCCGGAAATCCAGGTCATCTGTGGCCACCACCTCGTTCTGTGCATAGTAGCTGTAGACAGCTGCAAGGGAGGCAGGGTTGTCTTTAGCCGGGTGCCAGCTGGCCCACCCTAGCACCCCACCTCTCCTCAGAGCCCCTGCCAGCCCTCCACACTCACGGGCCACAGGGCACCCCAGCACCTCCAGGCGCATGCACAGGCTGCCATTCCAGGTGAGTGGGTAGATGCGGATGAAACGAGCCACCACCGGCTCTGGGAGCTCACTCAGCACGGGTGTGTCCTTGTCCACATTCCCATGAAAGGTCTAGGGAGAGGCAGGCCTCAGAGCAGTACTGCCAGCCCCTCTGAGAGCCCACCCCCCACCCAGACAATGGGAGCAGAGCCAAGAGCCTGGGCATGGTGCCCACCATTTCCTCATAGCCGTTGGTGTACATCACCCACGTCTGGCTGTCATTGCTGAAGCCCACGAAGAAGGTGGTCACAAAATCGTCACTGTGGAGTGGACAGTGGTCAGAGCAAGGGTCTTCCCCCTCCCAGGCCCTCAGGTGGCCTGAGCCTCCCTCTTCTGAGCCCCAAGAATTGAACAGCTAGCAGGGTGGTGGCGCACAGCCCAGATGTTGAGCCTGGGTCCTATGCCCGTCACATAGCCATGGGCAGGTGGTCTGTCCCTAAACTCGTGCTATCAGGACACAGGAGCTGACTGACCATGGCTGAGGAGTGGGGATGGGCAGGGTCAGTCCCTCTCTGATCTTTTTGGCCTTGTTTGGCTGCGCCAAAGAAGGGCCCACTGGCATCTCCTTAATGGGACACACAGCCATGCCTATGGAGCCACTCCCCCCTGCCAACTACCCATGAGCCTGGCCACGCACTGGATGCTGGAGTCTCGGCCCTGGGTGATGACGCCTGTGAACCGGGTAGTCCTCCTGGTGTCCACCTCTATCCACTGGGTCCTGGCATCATCCTCGGCACACCACGCACCATCATAGTAGTCGTCCTCGGTGGCACCGGTCTGTCCAGGGGGCAGGGGAGGCTGAGCATGGGCGGAGGAGTCCCTTATCCCAGTTGGGAGATGGGCCCATCCCAATGCCCACCTGCATGTTGAGCCGGCCGCGCTGTGCCCCCAGGCCGTGGCGCAGCATGGAGGAGGCTCGGATCTGGTTGTCCTCGATACGGTGTGACTCCATCCCAATGGGGGGACACTCTGAGGACGCGTACCCCAGACTGGTGGCTCACTAGCTCCATCTTTCCCTCCACCAAACCCAGAACCAAGGAGCCCAGAGCCCACTCCCGGCACACTGGGGGCACCAGTCCGAGGGCAGCTCTGGTCGGCTGGTGGCTCCCTGGTGCCCTGCACTAGCCCACCTGGAATCGACTCAAAGCCAGGCCAGGAGCTGCTTCCAATCCCAGCCTATGCTTCCCCTCCCTGGGCCTCAGCTGCCCCATCTGGAGAACGGGCTGACCATGCCCAGCTCTCAGGGAACACACGTGAAATCACAGGTAGAGCTCCCCCAGGGCGCAGCCACAGATGTCATCCAGATGGGGACCGTCTGCACAATGGCCCTGCAGGGATACCTGTGAAGGTACCTGAAGTCCTCACTCCCCACCAAGGCCCCAGGCCCTCCCCCTACCACGCCCAGCCGCTAGGGGCCCTGGGGAGCTGCCACCCTCCTGAAGCAGGCCAGCCTGGGGTCCAGGGCTGGGGCAGCCAAGCAAGGCTGTCCTGGGCTCCCGGGGCCCCTCCCTTCTGGGTCCCAAGAATCTGAGTAGGAAAGGGTTCCGCAGGCCTGGGTCCTGTTTGTGACCTTGAGCCAGTCACTTGTCCCAGCACCCCCATCCTGTGGCCCCCACCCTCACGCCCCTGTGCCCCCCACTTACTGACTTTCTCTGTAGGCGTCCACTCCTCCTCCACCTCCTCGCCCTTTCGGGGCTCTAGGCACAATGAAGGGAGGACATGGCACCAAGGGCCCGGGAGGCAATTGGGAGTCCAGATGCTGCCCCAGCGCCAGCCACACACCTTTGTGGTCCTTGCCCTTCTCCACTGCCCACTTGTCGGTCTCCTCCTTGGGGCTGCCATCCTCCTTTCTGGGTTTCTCTGGAAGGTGCAAGGTAGGAGGGGCCAGTCAGCCTGGCTCTGGGCTTTGGGGACCATGTGGGGTGGATCAGGCAGGCCCCAGGTGGCCTTCAGGGCAGGCCTGGTGCGGGAAGTCCTTGGTCCCACTCACTCAGCTCCTCCTTCTCTTCGTCCGTCTGGCGCTCAGCATCGGGCTTCTGGGGCGGAGGAGGCCCAAAGTAATAGTCCACTGCGGGGAGGGAGAGCCAGCTGAGGCTGCCCTGACCCTGCTGCGGGGCCTCAGCTCCTGGGTCCACAGGAGCTCAGCAGGACAGGACCGCGCCAGAAGGGAGGAGAACAGGAGATGGGGGACAGCTGAGCTGGGAGAGTGTCTTGCAGGAGTCAGGGGCAGCCTGAGCTCAGGGGGCAGCTGAGCAAGACCCTACTGAAGTCACCAGCCCGGCGTCCCAGGAGCATCTGGCCTGGGGAAAGGAGGACTCAAGGCCCAGGGCATGGGAAAGGCCTGGAGGGACAACTGGCACCTGTGCCTGGGGTTGCGGGCTGGGGGGTGAGATGGGGAGACATTGGAGGCACTGATGGGGACCTGGGGGCAGGGAAATGGCGATGCGCAGGCTGCCACCCAGGAGGAAAGGGAACCTGAGGGCTCCAGGGACGCAGGGGCATGAGCAACGGGGAGGCAAAAGGCCTCGGGCTCCCTGAAGAGAGTGGGGCGGTGGCCACGAGCCAGCGGAAAGCCAGTTAGAGCACAGGACTGGGAGGGCTGGAACCCACATGGGTGACAGGGTAGAGTGTGTGCCTAGGGACACCCCTGTGGGGGTCACAGCCAAGCAGGAACCAGGGAAGTGGCCAAGGAAAGACCAGCCTGAGGGCAGAGGAGACAGGGCAGTGGCTGGGGTGGGCACGCGGGGACAGCAGGGGCAGCGAGGTAACCACGGGCACAGGTGGGGTTGCAAGGTGGGTGAGTCACCCCAGCTGGCTCCTGACCACACCCCAGCCCCGACCCCTACCTGCCTATGTCCCTTAGACTCTGGGGTGCTGGGTACTCACTGTCATCGTAGTTGGGGATCACATAGCCATCACCATAGTCAGGGGGCAGCGGGGGCAGCAGAGGCTTCACAGGCGGCTCTGGGGAGGCGGGGAGGTTAGGAGGCGGCAAGAGAGCCCGTGGCCACGGCAACCCCTCTCCTGCCCCCCATCCTACCAATCCTCTCCTCCGGGGCCGGGGCCGGGGCCGGGGCCTTCTCCTCAGGGGGCTCTGGCCAGACCCGCTCGGGCCTCCTCCTTCTGCTTGGGGGTGGCCTGGGTTGCTTCTGGCGCCGAATGTACTCAACTGAGGGGGAGGCTGGCTCAGAGTGGGGCCCAAGGCTGGGATGGGCCCATTGGCACATCCCCCGGGCCAGGGGTCCGACCCAGGTGGGGCTGGCAGGACCCTACTCACAGTCCTCATAGTCCTCCCTCTCGATCTGGTCATTGTAGTCCAGTGTGGGTAGCTCGGTCTCCTCCTCCGGCTCTGAGGGGAAAGCGCTGGTAGCTGCCTGACAACCCCACCCAGACCCACTCTGGGGAAGCCCTCAGTCCGACCAGCCAGGGTAGTTGGCCCCGAGGCCAAGCGGACAACGGCCACTCACCAGGCTGGTGCTCCCGTGCCTCCACATGGGTCTCCTCTCCTGGATTCTGCCAGTTATTTGGGAGGGGCGCCCCTGCAACACAGGAGTTCCAGAAGCAGGTGGGTGGGAGGCCTGCTCTGACCACCTTGGGAGCCTCAGGCCACCAGCCACCCATAGAGCCCACACACAGCCTGTGGACACCCTCCTGAGGCCAAGCTCACTCCAAGGAGGCCTGAGCTCCTCTGGCCTTCAGCATCCTGCTGGCATCTTATGGGGCCAGAGAGCTGGGCCCACCTTCTGGGGAACCTACTGTGCTGCCGGAGGCCCTACCACAAAGCTGTCCCCAGCAGGAGAAGGCAGGAGGGAACTCCATGGGCTCAGAGCCCAGGGACATCTGGGCAGGGGCCTGAGGCACAGAGGTCCCACCCAAAAGGCTGCCAAGCCCTCTCCCTACCCAAAAGAGACTACAGCACTGAGGGAGCCTACCAATCAAATTGTGAAATTCGTAGCAAAGTGAGGTTCCCATCCAGTGGGGAGCTGAAGGTCTATGGGAAGCAGGGCCCCAGAAACCTGCCTCCCACTCCCTGCCTCCACCCGAGCAGGCAGTCACAGCCCCATCACCCCAGAGGAGCCCGGCACAAACCTCCCTCCTGGGGTAGCTCCTCGGGGCCAGGGCTAGGAGGTGGGGGCAGTGGCCACTCCAGGGTTTCTGAGGGAGCCAGAATGGGGGGCCTCTTCCCTGACGGGGGCTTCTTGGTGGCCTTGGGTGGCTTCTCCTTGGGCTTCTTGGTGGCCTTGGGTGGCTTCTCCTTGGGCTTCTTGGTGGCCTTAGGTGGCTTCTCCTTGGGCTTCTTGGTGGCCTTGGGTGGCTTCTCCTTCCCCTTCTTGGGCGGCTTGGGGGACCCCTCCAACGACTCCTTGGGCACCTTGGGGCCTTTGTCTTTCTTGCCTTTCTTCCCTTTGTCTTTGGTCTTTTCCGGAGGCACTGACCAAGATGCAGACTCATGTCAAATGAACAGAGCCAGCTCTGTGCCCCCATGAGGCCCCTCTCTAGATGCCCAGAACCTGGGCATAGGGACCCTTGTCAGTTCCCAGTGCGGATCAGCAAACGGAGAGGTTAAGTCACTTGCCCAAGTGGCAAACTGGGATCCGGACCCGGGTTTTCTGTCTGCAAGTCTGGGGCTGTGACCACCAATCTCAACCTCTCTGAAGACTGAGCGTAGGGTGCCCAGTTCCCAGGGGGAGGCCCTCATCCCCCCACCTGCCAAAACCTCAATAGGGGCTCCTTACTATCCACTCCTCCACTATTCTGTTCTGGGCACAGAAGGGGCAGAGAGGTGACTGAGCCATCCAGGCCTGGAGGAGCATCTGGTCATCCCTGCCAACTGCCATACAAAGGAAGGGACATGGGCCCAGGACCTTCCCTGGGTCTCCTACGGGGCAAGAAAAGCTTCAAAGAAAAGGGACACTTGGTTGAGTACTGAAGCCCAAAGAAGAGGAAGTGGTCCCCTTTCAAGAAGTAAGAGGTTTGGAATTGATTGGAAGGATAGGGAGTCCTGGGGAGTTCAGGGATCACACAGAGGACAGAAAGGACAGGTAGGGAGCTTGTGGCTGCACACTCATTTCAGAGTCTAGGAGAGGGAGCGGGGGCTGGTTGTGAGGATTCCCCATGGGAATCCTCCCAGGACCATAAGCAGGAGCTGCAAGTGCTGTTGAGAACCTGATAAGAGGTGGGGAGCATGAGGGAAGTTTGGCAGAAACACAGGAAAGCTACCAAATGCAGACAGCCAGGGGACGCAGGGCTGCTAGAGCGGTGCCCCAGAGCCAGGAGAGCAAGCCTGGAAGGAGAGCCAGATGCAGGAGGGGCACAGGGAGCCCAGGGTGTGGGAAGCAGCCAGGAAAGATCTAGAGCTGGGGTGGCAGGGGATGGGCTGCTGACATCAGGAATGTTGGATGGTGCCTTGGAATCTCCTGGGAGACAGGGATCACAAGACCCTCTGCCACCTTCCAGAGGGCCACGATGAAAACAGCTAAGATTTGCTGACAACTGATTATGCAAGAGGCCATGGGTTAAATGCTTCAGTGATGCATCACCTCATCTAATTCCCGTACTAATGCAGGACCACCCACTGCTCACCACTACCTGAAGCCCTGTGGGAAAAGGGGTCTTCAACAACCCTCTCGCCTACGTGAGCCCTCCTGGAGTAGGAGGGCAAAGGCACGAGGGAGGGACGACCTGAAGCTGTGCCACCAACAGGCAAAGTAGTCCCATTAGTACGGCAGGGGGTGACACAGCACAGTCCCCTGTGGCTCAAGCCTAGTCCCTGTCGCGTACTGGAGGAATGGGGTTAAGCAACCTGTACAACCACAGCACCAACCCTAGAGCCACCGGTCCCCAAAAGCGGCCCTGCCGCCCGGGTGCTGGATGTGCCTCCAGGCCAGCGCTGACCTCGGCCTGGCACGGGGTCCCTCCAGGCATCTGGGCTAGCGTGAGCATTAGTAAGCCAGACATTCCTCCCCTAGCAGACTGGGGAGTAGCCAGACCCTGCGGAATCCCCCTGTTCCCACCTGAGATGCCAGCCCCCCACGCCCCCGCCCTGCCCCGGGCTCTTACCTTCTGCGGCCGTCCCTGGCCGCTTCCCTGGCTTGCCCCCCGCCTGGGCTTTTCGGATCCGCGGGGTGGGCTCGGGAGGCGGCGGGGCCTCCACGTCGTCCTCCCGGGGCTCAGGTTCTAGCTCTGACAGGAAGCCCTCGAGGAACTCCTCGATCTCGTCGTCGGTCAGCACCGTCTGCGGGCGCCCTCCGGGGCATAGGGCCAGCAACGCCAGGAGGCAGCTGAGCAGGGGCGTCCCTCGCACGGCCGCCATGGCCGCGGCACGCGCGGGGGGCTCCGGGGACGGCGCGGGGGTCAGGGGCTCTGAGGGCTCTGGGAAAGGGCGGAGAGGGGATCGAGACGGGTGAGGGAATCCAGGAAGGGGCGGGAGAGAGGATGGGGTGAGCGAGGGAATCCGGGAAAGGGCGGGAGAGTGGATTAGGGTGGGCGAGGGGACCCGGGAAGGGGTGCTGGGGGGCTCCGAAGCCAGAGGGGCTCAGGGGTGGTCGGGGCGCTCCGAGGCCCTGGCGGCTAATAGGCGCTCCGGCCCCGCGTGGCGCACTCCCGCGCGGATAGCCGTCTCCAAAGCGCTGGCAGGGGCCGGGGCGGGGGCGCCGGGGCTTCCGGAGCCGGCTCCCCACCCCCGGGGAGGAGGAGGAGGAAGAGAAGGAGGAGCCGAGAGTAGACGGAGGGGCTGCGGGGAGGCGGGGGGCGGGGGGCGGGGCAGGCGGGCGGGCGCTGGCGGCGAGCGTCCCAGGCCCGGAGACTTGCGCCTAGGACTGAGGGGCAGGGGACGGGGCGACTGGGAAGACAGAGGGCCTGAGGGAAGGAAAGGTGGTTGGGAGGGCCTGGGGTGCGGGTCTGAGGGGGCCGACATCCCTCCTCCTTCTGCCCTAGGCACCGCCCTTAAGGCGGGACCCCGAGACCACCGGGGCGCTGAGCCCTCCTTGGGTGACCAGGAACCCTGGATGGAAAGCCGTCGTGTCAGGCCTCTGAGACCTCTCTCAATTCAGAGGGCCACAGAAAGACCACCTCATCCTTCCCAGGCTCTGGAACCTCTGCCCATGGGCCCTGCTGCACCCCAGCGTCAATTCATTCAGTCATCCCACCAACCTCTTCAGGTCTGTGTGGGGCCAGGCCCTGTGCTGGGCCCCAGGGAGGGACAGCACAGTGGGAACTCACTTTCCAGCCGGGAGGCAGGTGCAAAACTGCCCTCAGAGTGGCCAGCTGCCCCGCTGGGGGTAGGAGTCCCATGTAAGGGCATGCTATCCCTCCCCTCTGGGTCCCAACGTGGACAAATAGCCATTTATCACCTTCTTACCAGAACTCATTTTTTAAAAAGTGTCTACAATACCTCCAGCTGCTGCATGGACCCGGAGGGCCCAGAGGGCAGGTTGATTGAGTGTCAGCCCATCCCAGGATCCATCAGGGATGTGCACTTTGGTGCCTGGTGTTTGCCATAAGGCTTCTCCAGGGCAAATGTTGGCTGCCCCACAATGGCCATCAACAGGCAGAGTGGCCCTAATAGTATGGCAGGGCGTGACACAGCACAGTCCCCTGTGGCTCAAGCCTAGTCCCTGTCTCATACTGGAAGAATGGGGAGCTAAGGACGGAGCTCCGAGGACATTCCCCCTCAAAGGAATGAGGACGCAAGAGAAAGCTCACAGGTAGCCCATGGGCCAAGTGCAGAGGCAGACAGCCCTAAGCCACGATTGTCTGTGGGGGTTTGGCCCCAGTGAAGTAGTCAGGTAGGGAAGCCTAGGAGCCCCTGGGATGATTGACAGGGCAGAGTTTGGACCTGGGGTCAAAAGGAAAGAGGAAAAGTGGGTCAGGAAGCACCTGGGTCCCCAGAGCAGCCCTGAGTGAGTTGGAGCAGGCAGCAGCCAGGGAGGCCACAGTGGAGGCTGCTGGGCCCAGGATACATGTAGCCCCCTGGGAGCAGGACCACAGGGAGGCCTTGCCTCCTCTCACACCTGGTCCTGCCAAGACCCTGCCTTTGCTTTCTCACTGCATCTCCTTGAAAAAGCGGTGGGACTGTGTCAGGTTCTGGCTCTACCTCCCAGGCACCACATCTCAGCAGGTAGCCTCAGTGCCGTCCACCTGTGTCCCTGTTCTCCTTGTCGTTCATACAGGATCATGCGTGTGCTGTGCCTAGCACACATTCTTGGCACTCACACTGCTGCCTTTTAGCTCTCATCATTTGCCCTCAGAGATCAACCTGAGCTGTACCCACTGGGGCGCTCAGAGCAGACCCTGAGTCCCAACACCCAGGCTCCCTGTGCACCTGAGCCTGCCTCTGCCTGCCACATGCCCCCAGGCCAGTCCCGGTGGCAGCAAGGATCCGCAAGTTCTCACGTTTCCTCATCCTCTGCAAAGCTCTGAATCATCTTTCTCGAAACTTGTTCTGAGAATTTGCTCCGTTGCCCCCAGTTGAGCATGTCAAGCCCGGCGGCCCAAGGCTGGGTGAAGCAGCGTGGCACGTCACTTCCCTGAGAACAACTCACACATGGATTGGATTTGAGCCCAACATCCTCTGCCAGGGAAAATAGAAGCCATAAGAAAACAAAAAAGGAATAGAAGGAGGCTTTTCCTCAGTCATAGCGAGTCACCAACAAAAACATGTGCAAAAGGCCTCATGGAGAGCTGGGCCACAAGGAGGGCCATGAGGTTGGGGGCCCTCTGACACCAAGGGTCTAGGCAGGTGGATGGGAGGCAGCTGCCCTCCATGCCAGGCTGATGTGCCTCCCCTTGGGTGGTGGGGCTGGGACTCCCACTCCACTTGAAGACCTGCACCAAAAAGTCCTTTAGCCCTGTGCCCAGGCTCTGCCATGGGGCCGGTGAGGGGACTTCTCCCCTCTGCTGCCAGAGCGAAGCCAGTCAGGGGGATGGGAGGCTTGTAGCCAAGAGCACCTAGTGGCTTTCAGGGTCCCTTACCCCTGCCACTTAGCAGGGTCTGCACCTGCATCCAAGTGTTCTCCTGGGCTACAGTGGGGGGCTGGTAGACACTCTGGTGATCCACTTTCAGCTTCCCAGGTGGATGTGGCAGGGACTGCTTTGGCATTTCCCTACCCCAAGGGACAGCCACTGCGGCAGAACTGGGCTGGGGAGGGTGGGACCTGTGCTGGGGAGGGTGCCCCCTCTCCCTTCCTGCTGCTGGAATGGGAAGGAGAGTTGTTGAGAGAGCCAGAACTGTCCAAGGGTGGAAGCTGGCGAAACTGACCTGCAGGGAACAGGGAGACAGGGAGCATGGCCCAGTGGGTAGGTCCTATGTAGCTCTGAGGCCATCAACCCTGCCATGAGGGCTGAGACCCCAAGAGAGAAATTGAGGTTGGGTCAGGGGCCTGTTAGTGCCGGCTGAGGAGGGGGACAGGCCAGCTTCCTCCCACTGGGACCCAAGCTGTAGCTCCTGAGCCTCCAGAGCTGCCTGGTGCCTCAGCCTGGTCAGAGGTGGAAACTCACCTGCCAGCAGGGCCCAGTGTGCCTGAGTTCTGACTGTGGGGATCTGCAGGGCACAGAAGGATAGGAGGTCATCAGGGCCTGGGGACAGGCAGGAGTGGCAGGGTCTGGGAGGCCGGGAGCAGACCCTCCCAACCTGCCTCATGGCCTCCGTGGCCCCCAAGACCCCCATGGCAGCAGCTCAGACATGGGTTGCGCCTCAGAAGGAAGTGAAGCTGTGTGTACCGAGATGGCCCAGCAAACCCTTTGTATGTAAACTTCCGCCACAGCCCAGCTGTCCAGCACCAGCATGTGTATCTGGGGGAGGGGGCTAAATAGAAGGTCTGGGAGTCCTGGGCTCTGGCCAGCAGGCTACTGGGATCACAGATGCCAGCCCCTCCATATCTCCCCTGAAGTCCTGGATCTGCCTCCTGGGCCCAAAGGGGAAAGGACCAGGCTAGGCTCCTTCCTTTTTGTTCTTCCCTCTTGGGGGAGGCTCCTAGAAACTCCCCCTTCTCTGCTGCCCAAGTGCCTGGATATTACCAGTGGGGTTAGCCTGTTTTGGTCCACAAGATGGGATGGCTCCCAGAGCCATGGGACCTGAGGTCTCCCAGACAGTGTCTAGCCACCCTCACAACTGGCAGAACAATTTCCTTGGTTTTCAACAACTTGAAAAACATATGTGATTTTCCACAGTCCGGTGCTCCCCACGCCTGGCTGCTGAGTGAGCAGAGTTCACGCTGAATTCCTTCCACTCACCACAGGGCAGACAGCAAGCCCAGCTGTGGGGAGACTTGGCTGGGGTGGGGGTCACCACAGCAAGGCACGGGGGAGGGCAGGCTTCCAGCACTGATGAGTAATTCTGCAGCCCAAAGATCTGGGAAGAGGGCATGTGACAACTTAGTGCAACAATCCGCCCAGTGTTAGGTCAGAAGGAAGGAGAGGTCGTTCAAAATGGAGTCTGGTGGAAAAAATAATGTTTGGCCCCACCTCATACCTCCCTCAAAATTAACTCCAAATTAATGAGGTAGATGTTAGAAGAGGAACCAGGGAAGGACTACAAGAAAATATGGAGTCTTTATTTACATTGTGAGGTTTTTTTTCGGGTTTTTTTGGTTTTTGTTTTTGATATGGAGTCTCACTCTGTCACCCAGGCTGGAGCGCAGTGGCGCGATCCCTGCCTACTGCAACCTCCACCTCCCAGGTTCGGGTGATTCTCCTGCCTCAGCCTCCCAAGTAGCTGGGATTACAGGCACACGCCACTACGCCTGGCTTTTTTTTTTTTTGTATTTTTAGTAGAGATGGGGTTTCACCATGTTGACCCGGCTGATCTCAAACTCCTGACCTCAAGTGATCCGCCTGCCTCAGCCTCCCAAAGTGCTGGGATTACAGGCACACACCACCACGCCCGGCTTTTTTTTTTTTTTTTTGTATTTTTAGTAGAGATGGGGTTTCACCATGTTGACCAGGCTGATCTCAAACTCCTGACCTCAAGTGATCCACCCGCCTCAGCTTCCCAAAGTGGTGGGATTACAGGCATGAGCCACCGGGCCCGGCTTGTGTGCCCAGCCTGTATTTACATTCTTGATGGGGAAGTCTCTTAAGGAAGGACAGAGAACTTTGGTTGCATAAAAGTTTTTACCTTCTGTACATCAAAATATACTGAAAATGAAAATAAAGAGCAAACAAAATACTGGGAAAGAATGTAGTGCTTAGAGAGTGAACATTCCTGGCCTCCTGTAGTTTTAGGAAGCAGCTGTGGCCTCAGACCCATCTGCTGTGAACCTCCACTCCGTATTTATTGCACTTTCTCTCTGTGAGCCTTAGTTTCTCTCCGCTATAACAATAGATAATAATGACACTACCATGCCTTGCAAAAATGCTACAAGGGTTCACTGAGATAAATCTGGAGAGTCATGCCTGAAAAATAGTAAGTCTTTGATAAAAGGAAGCTGCTATTAATAAATAAAGCTTTAAAGCTTTTTCCTTTTTTTTTTTTTTTGAGATGCAATCTCACTCTGGCGCCTATGCTGGAGTGCAGTGATGCAATCTCGGCTCACTGCAACCTCCACCTCCTGTGTTCAAGCAATCCTCCTACTTCAGCATCCTCAGTAGCTGGGACTACAGGTGTGCACCACCATGCCCGGCTAGTTTTTTACATTTTTAAAGCTATTAATAGGCCAGCCACGGTGGCTCATGCCTATAATCCCAGTGCTTTGGGAGGCTGAGACAGGTGGATCACCTGGGGTCAGGAGTTCAAGACCAGCCTGGCCAACATGGTGAAACCCCGCCTCTATGAAAAATACAAAAATTAGCCATGTGTGGTGGCACATGCCTGTAATCCCAGCTACTCGGGAGGCTGAGGCAGGAGAATCACTTGAACCTGGGAGGCAGAGGTTGCAGTGAGCCGAAATCATGCCATTGCACTCCAGCCTGGGCAACAAAGCAAGACTCTGTTTCAAAATGAATAAATAAATAATAAAGCTATTAATAATTTTACTTTGTTTCCACTTTTAAAAGTGAGCTAAGAGAAATAAATAGGTGATTCACAAAAGAAGATACATGGCCGGGCGAGGTGGCTCAAGCCTGTAATCCCAGCACTTTGGGAGGCCAAGGCGGGCGGATCATGAGGTCAGGAGATCGAGGCCATCCTGGCTAACACGGTGAAACCCCGTTTCTACTAAAAATACAAAAAATTAGCCAGGCATGTTGGCGGGCGCCTGTAGTCCCAGCTACTCGGGAGGCTGAGCCAGGAGAATGGTGTGAACCCGGGAGGCGGAGCTTGCAGTGAGCCGAGATCGCGCCACTGCACTCCAGCCTGGGTGACAGAGCAAGACTCCGTCTCAAAAAAACAAAAAAAAAAAACAAAAAAAAAACCAAAAACAAAACAAAAGAAGATACATAAGTGGCCAATAAATAGATACAAAAATGTTTGGCCTCATTAAAAGTTATAAAAATGTAAATAAAATATACTGAGTACAACTTTTTCTATATCCATTTCTCAAAGATTAAAAACCTTCCAGTGTAGGTGTTACTGGGAGATCATCCTCTGAAAGCAACTAGTGGCAAGGAGCTCCACACCATTCAGACATCTCATTCAAGGTCACATGGCTGCAAAGAAGAGAAGCCTATCAAAGCAGCTGAGCCCCAGTAAGGCATACCGCCATGCACTCGTAGAAAAACCAATGGAACAATGACTAAAATAAGATAGAAATTTATTTCTTGCCAGGTGTAGTGGCCCATGTCTGTAATCCCAGCACTTTGGGAGGCCAAGATGGGAGAATTGCTTGAGCCCAGGAGTTTGAGACCAACCTGCACAACATAGTGAGACCCTGTCACTCCAAAATATTAAAAGTTAGCTTGGCATGGTGGCACGCGCTTGTAGTCCTAGCTACTCAGAAGGCTGAGGCAGGAGGATCACCTGAGCCCAAGAGTTCAAGGCTGCAGTGAGCTATGATTGCAACACTTCACTCCATCCTAGACAACAGAGCAAGATCCTGTCTCTATCATAGACAACAGAGCAAGACCCTGTCTCTAAAAATAATAATATTTTAAAGGAAATGTATTTCTTGCTCATATAAACAAAATCCAAAGGTAAGCATCTGGCTTTCCATTTTGTTGCTCCCCTAGACTCAATGTATGACTTCTATCTTGTGATACAAAATATTCACTTGAGATCCAGCCATCATTGCATCATCCCGGCCAGCAGAAAGGAAGGAGGAAAGGGAATAGTAGAACACAATCTATTCCTTTAAAAACACTTTCTAGGGCTGGGCATGGTTGCTCATGCCTGTAATCCCAGCACTTTGGGAGGCCAAGGGAGGCAGATCACTTGAGATCAGGATTTTGAGACCAGCCTGGCCAACATGGTGAAACCCTGTCTCCACTAAAAATATAAAAATTAGCCAGGCATGGTGGCAGACACCTGTAATCCCAGCTACTGGGGAGGCTGAGTAAGGCAGGAGAATCACTTGCTTTTATGTCTGGTAATAGTACTAAAGTATCAGGAAGGTGTAAAAAAAAATCAGCATCTGGTAAAGAGAGATGTAAAAGCTGGAAAGCAGGAAAATACAAGAATAAAAAACCAATCGTGGATCATGGCATCAGCAGTTTCGTGGCCAGTTTCTGTGTGAGGTATTCACGTTATTGCCTGTTTGTCTGTGGGCCCCATCAGAAGCCCAGCCAAGGAAAAGGAGAGGCGGGCAGCCAGCTGCTTGAGAGGAAGGGGTTCCCAGCAGGCACCCATCCCCAACGCCCCAGCTCCTGCCATTAGAGGGAGTGCCAGAATGCTCCCAAGGCCACTGTGGACCCAGAGTTTATCGTGCTAAGAAAATGTGTACCTGTCCAGTGTCTATCTCTGACCTCATCTTTAACTGCCAAGCTTCTCGAAGGAGATGTTCGCATTCAAAGTTTCCACTTTCTCAGTCCCAGGCAGCTGTTTCTGCACCTGGCACTCTGACTAGGGCCCCAGGGATCACCCAAGACCAACGGGCCTTGCCAGCCACTGTAGCTCCCTTTGTGACCTCCTCCCCCTGCCAAGGTTAGGGTTAGGGTTAGAATTAGGTTTAGGGTTGCTCACACTTCCAGGCTGGCTTCTCTTCCTCCTCCCCTGCTTCCCTGGTGGGGGGTCCCAGGGGTGGCACCTCTCTCTTCTCCCTTTTCCTCCTCTCCCTGGGAGCTGGATGAACCCCTGCTGCAGAGATCCCCACCTGCCAATGATTCCGACATCTCCGCCTCTAGCCTGGACCGTGTCTAGCTGCCCTGTCTCCAGGAGCATCCGCAGGCCTCCCACACGCCTGGGGGTTTCGTTTCTCTTCACACCTCCAGTTCACCACCCACAGGCCATCCCTGAGGGCCTGGAGGGCTCCCTGTGTTCCTCAAGGAGGAAATCCCACCCTCTGCATGGCCCCTAAGACCCTGCACCCTCGCCACCTTCCCCTCCTCCCTCCAGCCCTGGGGTGAGCCTAGAACCCCAAGGATCTTACACCTCTCTTCTGGGCCTTAGCAACGCTCGTTTCTTCTCACTCCATAACATGGCTGACCCTTGCCCACAGCAGGCCTGCCCCCCTGCCCCTTCTTTAAAATCACCCACTCATAGTCCTACAGGAAAACACCTTCTCAAAGGGTGAGGAAGTCAGACTCAGTTAATGTGTCCATAAGGTTGGAGCTCACTATCTAGGACCTAAAAAGAAGTTGCATTCTGGGAGATCACCATTCCCTGTGCATACAAGATAGGCCTTCAGCCCTCCTGGGAGGATATGGCCGTGGCCTGGGGACAGGGAAGAGGGCCGTCTCCTGGTAGAAGCACTTCCTAAGGGCAACAAGCATCCAATGCAATGAGGATGGCTTGCTCAAGCAGCAAACATTCAGAGATGTGTGCAGGGTGACCACCCCAGCCCACACAGAGAGGGCCTTGCCCCTGGGAGCCTTCTCTCCAGCAGAAGAGACAGACAGCTATAGCTCAGTGGTCTGGGGGCTCACAAGGGGCCCAGTCCAGGCTTGGGGCCCAGCACAGACCTCCTGGAGGAAAGGGTGAATGGGATGAAGCAGGGGCATCCCTGGAGGGCGGGGACAGACTGCACAAGGAGGGGCACACTGTGGGGGCTGGCCCTGGGGCTGAGCACGTGCGAGGCCTGGGAAGGTGAGCAGAGCCGTAGAGGCCACCTTGAGCTTGGGTTCCAACCTGTGGGCAGAGGGAGGAGTGGGGTGGCCTGCACTGAGAAGAGGGTGGGACCAACTGGGACCGATGCTGGGGCAGAGCCCACAAGACCTGGGCCCTGGAGCTGAGGAAGGAGCCAGTGAGGCGTCTGGTTGGGAATGGGTGGGTGGGGATCCAAGAGAGGCCCAAAAAAGAGCAGTCACAGGAGTGAGGTGTGGTGGACCTGTTTGGGGCCTGCCTGCAACAGTTGGTCACACATTCCCCAAAACTCTGATGGGGGTGGGGTTGTGACCCCAGCCCATCCAAGTTTGATGGAAGAATCAGAGGTGAGGCAGTGCCCCCCACTTTTCCCTACCCCCACCCCTTGAGGGGCCACTGTGCCCTACCCTCATCACCCCCCATCCTCAAATGAGTTAGTGCTATTGGGACCTGCAGGGTCACAGGCACATACACCCTGTGCGCCTGCGTGGCTGCGGGTGCCCAGCACTGGGCTGGACGCCGGGCGATGCTGCTGACTTCCCTGCAGGGTCTGAATCCTGGCTGTGACCCGCCAGAGTAGGCTCTGCCAGGAGCAAAGAATTTTCCCCACTGTGGGATTCAAGCCTCACTTCTGCCTGCCTCCACTGATGGCCACACTGAGCTGCACCCCTCCAAGCTGGTGGGACCTAGGGCTCAGAATTCCCACCTAGCAGAAGCCCCTCTGTGGCCCATGCTGCTCATGGCAACTGACTGTGGGTCTGTTGACTCCTCTTCCTTTTTAAAAATTCTTTGTAGAAAAATAAGAAAACAGAGATAGGCAAAATAACAAAAACTATTATGATAAGTTCCATTAAACACTGTCCCACCTCCCAGAGAGAACAATCACAGTTTGTTACATAACCTTCCAGACATTGTTTTGGAAGCACATAGACCTGGAGAAGTCTGATGGAAGCAGCCTGGGTTCACACCCCAACACTGTTGTTCACCAGCTGTGCAAGCTTGGGCAAGTTGCTTGCCCTTTCTCTGTCTCCATCTCCTCCCTAGCAAGATGGGGACATCAGTGTCATCCCCTGAGATGAGAGTCCTGGACATCAAAGAGTTGACATGTGTCAAGTGCTTAGAATAGTCTGGCAGAGAGCACAGAGCAAGTCTTGGCCTCATGCATTTGCTTAAAAAACACTTTATTATGGAAAATTTCAAATATGCAAAAGCAAAAAGATGACATCCTGAGCCGCCTGCCCTGTCACCCACTCCAGCAGTTCAACTCTCAGCCCGTCTTGTGTTATCTGTGTTCCACCCTTGCCTCCTCTCCAAGATATGTTTGAAGCAAATCCCAGACATCATATGATTTCACCAGGAAATACTTTGTTGTGCATATCTCAAAAGAGGACTCTGTCCCTACCCGCCTCCCCTTCCCTCTCTCCCTCTCTCTTCTCTCTTAACCTACTATCACTTGTGCAAATCTCAACCATAATTCCTTAATATCCAATATCCAGAGTGCACATTTCCTCTACTGCTTCACACATTTTATTTTTTACAGTTTGTTTGTTTGAATTAGGATCCAAGAAAGGCCCAAGTGCTGTGATTGATCCATCTCTTAAATCTGTTTTAGCCTACAGGCTCTGTCTCAATCTCTGTCTCTCTCTCTCTCTCTCTTTTTCTCTCTCTCTCTCTCATTCTGGCAACTTATTTATTGAAACTAGACTGTTTGTCCTTTGGAGTTTCCCATGGTCTGGATTTTGCTGATTGCATTCTGTGCTAAATATTTTAAACTTAAATGAAATGATTATATTTTGTTTGTGTGCGTGTGTGAACTCAGTCCAAGAACTCAGAATGCCAGGAATGCAACTTACTTTTTCCTTGAGTGGTTTCATTTCCATTTTGAGCACCCCGTTCCACCACAGTCATGTGGGGTTCCTTCTTCCCTTTTCCCAGGTCTTCCAGAGCACCAGGAAGGGAGGTTGGGGTTGGGGCTGGAGCATCTGGTCCTGGAGGTCACCTGCATACTCAGGCACCTGGCCAGTCATCCAGATCTGACTGCAGAGCCATCATTAGTAACCAAAAGATGCCCAGGTGGTACAGAGGGTCCAATTTGGCATCTGTCAGTTCACTCTGAGTTTGCACACCCACCCTTTGCAAGAGCCTCATTATTTTTATTTTACAAATAAGGAAATGGGGGTTTGGGTTGGTGAGGTGACTTGAATAACAGATGACAGAAGCCAAGCAGCACATTCAAGAAGCTAGAAGATTGGCCGGGCGCAGTGGCTCACGCCTGTAATCCCAGCACTTTAGGAGGCCGAGATGGGCGGATCACCTGAGGTCAGGAGTTTGAGACCAGCCTGACCAACATGGTGAAACCCCATCTCTACTAAAAATATAAAATTAGCCGGGCGTGGCAGCGCATGCCTGTAATCCCAGCTACTTGGGAGGCTGAGGCAGGAGAATCGCTTGAACCTGGGAGGCAGAGGTTGCGATGAGCCGAGATCACGCAATTGCACTCCAGCCTGGGTGGGCAACAAGAGCGAAACTCCGTCTCAAGAAAAAAAAAAAAAAAAGAGGTTAGAAGGAGTGCCATGCTCCTAAGGACACCTCAAGGGCAGGAGGCTCCTTCCAGCCCCCACCTAACAGCAGAACTGTCTGGTCAAGCCTCCAGGGACCAGTCACTTCTCAGTCCTTGTCTTAGGTGACCCATCAAACATCGGATACAGTTGCTTACACCTTCCTCTTTAGAAGCCTTTCCACTTGGTCTCTAAGACTCCAACCTGACCCAGGTTTCCCCCCGCCCCTCTCAGTCTCCATCCTCTAAATTTCCGGGAGGCCCTGGGCTCAGTTCTTGCACATCCTCTGCAGGGCACCCCTCCTTTGGTGACCTCCTTGCCCCTGACAATCCCGTTTATAGCTGCAGTCCACACCACTCCCACGGTGCTGGCCTCTCCTGTCAAATTGGATCCTGTGTTAGTCTGTTTTGCATTCCAATAAGGGAATATCTGAGGCTGGGTAATTTATAAAGAAAAGAGGTTTATTTGGCTCATAGTTCCACAGGCTGTACAGGAAGCAAGGAGCCAGTATCTGCTTCTGATGAGGCCTCAGGAAGCTTCCACTTGTGGCAGAAGGTGAACGGGGAGCAGGCACATTACATGGCTAGACAGGAAGCAAGAGAGAGAGGAGGAAGTTCCAGGCTCTTAAACAAACAGATCTGTTTAGAGTGAGAGCTCATTACCCCAGTGGGGAGGGTACTTCATGAGGATCCACCCCTATGACCCACACACCTCTCACCAGGCCCCACTTCCAACACTGGGGATCACATTTCAACATGAGACCTGGAGGGGACAAACAGGCAAACCAGGTCAGATCCTCAACGTCTTCCCTTGATTTCTAGAGAGGTCTCAGGGTCACCTGTTTAGAGCCACACTCCTAAGCCTCCACAAAGGTGGCCCCATCTCAGGATGTGGTAACTCCAGCCTTTCCCCTGCCAGAGTCAATCCTCGCCTCTTTCTCTTTCACAGTCAGAAGCCAGCATTCCTTACCTGGTCTCATCACCGTTCACACTTACCCGAGTCAGTGCAGTAGCCTCTTAGAGGGGCTTCCCTGCCCTGGCCCTGGCCCCTACTGTTAAAGCTGATTGAGGGCTGGGCAAAGTGGCTCATGCCTGTAATCCCAGCACTTTGGGAGGCCAAGACAGGCAGATTGCTTGAGCCTGGGCACCATGGTGAAACCCCATCTCTACAAAAAATACAAAAATTAGCTGGGTGTGGTGGCACACGCCTGTAGTCCTAGCTATATGAGAGACTGTGGTGGGAAGATCACTTGAGCCCAGGAGTTCGAGGCTGCAGTGAGCTGAGATTGCACCACTGCACTCCAACCTGGGTGAAAAAGCCAGACCCTGTCTCAAAAATCAAAAACAAAAACTGAGTGGAATAACACCCGCCTCTGCTCAGAGCCTCCCCATCACAGTCCTTTCAGTGGCTTGTGGGGCACCCCGAGATCTGGCCCCACTTTTCAGCTGCTCAGGCTCCTTGTTCTTCCTTAAATCTGCCAGGTCCAGCCTTGGTCACTGAGGACGTTCTTTCCTGCCTCCATGAAGTCACTGCTCAAATGTCATCTTCTCGGTGAGCCCTGGGCACTCCCTCCCCTTGCCTGACTTTGGATCTACCCATGCACTTGGCCGTTCTCACCATCGTTTCAGTGATCCATGGCTGTGTAACAAACCTCCCCAAAATGGAATGGCTTCAAACAGCACTGAGAGAGCATTCCTCATGATTCTGTGAATTGGCTGCTCCACACGGTGTCAGCTGGGGTCTCCCATGCAATGATGGTCAGCAGAGAGCTGGACTCAGTGCTGGCTGTCACCTGGGCACCTCAGTCCTCTGTCCATGTGGCCTCTCAGCACCCACAGACCAGACCAGCTTTTTCACATGGCAGCAGCTTCCAAGAGGCAGAAGTGGAAGCTGCAAGCCCTTGCAAGGTTAAGCCCACAAGTGCCAAGATGTCATTTCTACTGTATTCTGTTGGTCAAAGCAAGTCCCAGAGCCAGCCCAGAATCAAGGGGAGGCCTAACCCCATCTCTTGCTGGGGGAAGCATCAAAGTCAGTCTGCGGAAGGGTCACAGATGGGAGGGACTCCTGCAGCCATGTCTGCTATGACCAACCACACCCAGAATAGGCCATGTCCTCCCTAGGGAATTGTCTGTCCTGCCCCACAGGAATGTCATGAGGCAGGGGTTTCTTTATGTCTTATCTGCTGTACCTCCTGCACTTAGAAGAAAGCCAGGCACACAACACACCTTTTTGTTTGTTTGTTTGTTCTTGAGACAAAGTCCCACTCTGTCGCCCAGGCTGGAGTGCAGTGGTGTGAACTCGGCTCACTGCAACCCCGCCTCCCGGGCTCAAGCAATTCTCGTGCCTGAGCCTCCCGAGTAGCTGGGATTACAGATATGTACCACTACACCCGGCTAATTTTTGTATTTTTAGTAGAGGTGGGGTTTTGCTATGTTGGCCAGGCTGGTCTCAAACTCCTGGCCTCGTGTAATCAACGCCCTTTGGCCTCCCAAAGTGCTGGGATTACAGGTGTGAGCCACTGTGCCTCAACACACTTTTGTTGGGTGAATGGTTAGGAGGATGGCTCTGTGGTCAAACATCCACTGTTTAAATCACATTTCTGCCTCTTATGAGTGTGACTACTTTGGCAACATTATTTTAGCTCAAAATCTCAGTTTCCCTATCTGTAAGATGGAAAAAAATGACCGTAGTGCCAATTCCATATAACTGGAAAAAGAACAAAAATACAGCATAAAAAATAATTAGCAAGGTCCTTGGCCTATTTCTCGCCCTCCATAAATGTTAGCAGCTGTCACTTCCCATACCTGTCTTCTACCCCAACTTCCAGTCTGGGTTCCACCCCTGACTAGGACTTTGGAGACTCCCTCCATGGCCATACTCCTGGCTTCCACCCCTCCTTCCTCCTTGACCTTCTGTGTACCAGGCAGCACGTCCAGCCTCTCAGGACTCTCCATCCCAAGAACCAGCATCCATGACAGCCATGGGGCTTCCAGCAACTTTCCAGCCCAGGTCTTCTCCTTGGTGCTAATAAATGGAGCTCCCCATGTTTGGATCTGTTTTATTTCAAGAATGACAGTGGCAAATGGGAAAATACTAAATAAATGACATTGGGTCTGTTTATACAGGAATGTAATGACATTATAGTCTTCCCTTAACATAAATAAAATAATTCATGATGGAAACAGTGGACAGTTTTGTCACCTTGTGGTAGAGTTGAGGTCAGCAAACATCCCTCTTCTCGTAAGCCTTCTTAGCCCCCTAGACCCTTCACCATTGCCAGCCATACCTGAACTGCTGGTTGAGCCTGGGCTGGTTAAACAGATGAACCCAAACAGCCTTCATTTTAAGGACACTTCACTCCTCCATAGGGAATTCTGCAGCCAAATCCCCTGGCAGGGAGCTGGGAATTCTTCTCTGGACCTCTGGCCCAGTCTTCCCACTCCGAGTCCTGTCCCAGGCTTCCAACTACCCTCTCCCCACCACCCCCGCCACCACTGGTTCTTATATGGAACCCATCCAGCAAGCGGCAATGCACACACTCCTTAAAAGGCAGTAATGGTTTCTCAAAAATAAAGCGTCTCTTTTTGTTGTATAACCAGCTAGGTCCCAGGCAAGCCACTAGCACATCTACTGTCAAAAATACGAATCCCACAGCTCTGATGGGTCTACACAAATAAAGAAAGGCTGGCCACTTGCCCCAGGTCACAGAGTCCAAAACTGATCCCTGGCAAAGTGGGGCTCAGGCCAGCAGGTTAAATGGTAGCCCCTCCAAATTCATTTCCACCCAGAATGTCAGAATGTGACCTTATTTGGTGTAAGGGTCTTTGCAGGTGTAATTAAGATAAGAATATTGGCCGGGCATGGTGGCTTACGCCTGTAATCCCAGCACTTTGGGAGGCTGAGGTGGGTGGATCACAAGGTCAGGAGTTCAAGACCAGCCTAACTGATATGGTGAAACCCTGTCTCTACTAAAAATACAAAAATTAGCCGGGCGTGGTGGCATGTGCCTGTAGTCCCAGCTACTTGGGAGGCTGAGGCAGGAGAATTGCCTGAACGTGGGAGGCGGAGGTTGCAGTGAGCCAAGATCATGCTGCTGCACTCCAGCCTGAGTGACAGAGCGAAACTCCATCTCAAAAAAAAAAAAAAAAAAAAAAGGAAAAAAAAATAAGAATCTTGAGATGAGATCATCCTGAGTTGGGATGGTCTTTCAGGCAAGGTGGCTCATGCCTGTAATCCCAGCGCTTTGGGAGGCCAAAGTGGGAGAATCATTTGAAGCCAGGAGTTTGAGACCAGCCTGGGCAACATAGTGAGACATCATCTCCACAAAAAATACAAAAATTAACCAGGCATGGTGGCACACGCTTGTAGTCCTAGCTACTCAGGAGGCTGAGGCTGGAGATCACTTGAGCACAGGAGTATGAGGTTGCAGTGAGCTATGATTGTGCCACTGCACTCCAGCCTGGATGACAAAAAAAGAAAAAAAAAAAGCCTAAATCCGATGACCAGTGTCTTAGTGTCTTTATAAGAAAAGGAGAAGACAGCCAGGCATGGTGACTCATGCCTGTAATCCCAGCACTTTGGGAGGCTGAGGCGGGTGGATCACTTGAACCCAGGAGTTTGAGACCAGCCTGGCCAACATGGTGAAAATCTGTCTCTACTAAAAATACAAAAATTAGCCTGGCATGGTGGCAGACAACTGTAATCCCAGCTACTGGTTGGGGCTGAGGCAGGAGAATCGCTTGAGCCTGGGAGGCAGAGGTTGCGGTGAGCCGAGATGGCACCACTGTAATCTAGCCTGGGTGACAGAGTGAGACTCCATCTCAAAAAAAAAAAAAGAGAGAGAGAGAAGGAGAAGACAGATACAGAGCAGGTCCAGAGGGAAGGAGGCCATTGCAGGCGGGGCAGAGGATGGAGTGATGCTGCCACAAGCCAAGGAGCACCAGGAGCATCAGCAGCTTGAAGAGGCGAGGAGGGATTCTCCCCTAGAGCCTTCAAGGGAGGGTGGCCCTGCTGACAGCTGGAGTTTTGACTATAGCTTCCAGAACTGGGAGAGAATAAATTTCTATTGTTTTTACCCATCTAGTTTGTGACAATTTGTTACAGCAGTCATGGGATACGAATATACCAGGTTACTCTTAGCCACAGTAATGTGCAGGAATAGATCAGAGAAGGCCCAGGGCCAGCACTGCTGGGGCCAACAGCCCTCAGGAGCTCAGGGCCAGCAGCATCAGCAGTTTGGCCACACACTCTCCCAAATGCTGCTGGCAAGCAGCCCACGGGAGGGAGGAAACCAGGGCAGCAGGGGCAGGCCCCCAAGCAGGGCCATGTCCTGGTCCACACAGGCCTCTGGACAGAACGCACACGGGTGGAAACAGCACCAAAGGGAGCTTGGAGAGAGGTGCGCCACAGCGGGGGCGAGGCGGGGAGGGGGGTGCAAAGGTCGTGGGCACTGAGGTATCTCCCCGAGGGACGTCTAGAGCTGAAAGTGGGAACAGGAAACAGCAAGATGAGATTCATCTTGGAAAAATGCAAACTCAATCTGGGCAAAAATAATTGAAAACATAAGTAAGGGACGGGCAGGAATAGCCATGGCTAGGTGGGAGCAGGGAGGGAGGTTGCAGCCTCAGGGCAGCGGAAAGGGCCCAGCCTGGCCAAAAGGTGTCCCGCCACAAGGGTAGCTGTGCAGCCTCCTGACTTTCTGGGAGGCAGTGTCAGAGGAGGGAGTAGGAGGCTGGGGACTTGGACTTCTGGGAATCCCTAAGCCAAGTTTATTGGAACAGCTCACCCAAAACAGAGGGCTGAGGTCTCTACTTCCTGACAGCAGCCTGTGGTACCCACCCACCCATCCAGGCCAGGGCCCTGCCCACTGCTGCCCAGGCTTGCTTTCACCTTCCCCTCTCTCACAGCATTCCCTGGGCCTGTACTCCTAGGGGAGGCCTCGGAGCAGGCTGAGCAGGCACCGTGGACGTCTCCAGAGAGAACTCCGGACTCAGAGCCAGGAGGGGAGGCCGGGTGTGTGTCTTGGCTCTGCCGCTCAGACAGAGGCTCCTCGTCCACAAAATGAGAACGAAAACTTATGTTCCTTCCCTCCCTGCCTGCTTCCAAGCAATCCATGCCCTCTGTAGAAATTTTAGAAAAGTACGAACAAAATGAAAAATGTTCAAATCACCCACAATTCCACTAACCACTGCAAACATTTGCTTAGCTTTGTTGCGCCTCTATTTTCCACGTACGATATATATACGTGTGTTTTTACAAAAACAGCCTCACATTATACATACAGCTGTCTGCTTTCATCAGGTAACCATGTCAAATCTTCTCGTGCCACTGAATACGGCCATACAGCACCAGTTTTTTGTTGCTGTTGTTGTTGTTGTTTTCAGATGGAGTCTTGCTCTGTCACCCAGGCTGGAGTGCAATGGCGTGATCTCGGCTCATTGCAAGCTCCACCTCCCGGGTTCAAGCAATCTCCTGCCTCAGTCTCTCGAGTAGCTAGGATTACAGGTACCCATCACCATGGCCGGCTAATTTTTGTATTTTTAGTAGAGATGGGGTTTCTCCATGTTGGCCAGGCTGGTCTCGAACTCCTGACCTCATGTGATCTGCCACCCTGGCCTCCCAAAGTGCTGGGATTACAGGCTGAGCCACTGCGCCCAGCCAGCACCAGTTTTTAAAAGTCAGGCTGATTGCGGTATAGTTACCATACTGTAAAATTCACCCTTTTCAGTTCATAATTCTATGAATTTGACAAACACAGTCTTGTAACCTGTAACTCCCACCACAGTCAAGATAGAGGACATTCCATCACCCCCAAATGCCTTCAAACTCTTTGTGGTCGACTCCTGCTCCCAGCCTTGCCCATCACTGGTCTGTTTGCTATCCTACAGTTTTGCCTTTTCCGAGTTGTCATATAAGTGGGATCAGAGCATATGTGTCTCCTGCCACTTAGCATGAGGCACTGAAGACTCACCCAAGCTGCTGTATTACCGGTTCCTTTCATCACAATGTTCCTTAGCATTCCATGGGATGCACACACCAGTGTGAAGCCGTTCCCTGGGTGAAGAACATCTGGAGTGTTTACAGTTTTGGGTGATTAAGAGTAAAACTTCACAGAATCACTTTTAATAGCTGCATAATATTCCACAGTATGAACACAGCAACATTTATTCCACCAGCTCTTGGTCACTGGATATTCAGGTGGTTCTCAGCTCTTACTTTTATACACGTAAACTTCTTGTCAGGGTCTCCATCTCCCTGAAAGGTCCCCTCCCTCTAGAGCAGTGAGTCTCAACCTTGGCCACACAGTCACTGGGGAGCTTTAAAAATGCCAATGTTGGCTGGGTTTGGTGGCTCACACCTGTAATCCCAGCAATTTGGGAGACTCAGGTGGGAGGACTGCTTGAGGCCAGGAGTTTGAGACCAGCCTGGATAACACAGTGAGACCCCCATCTCTACAAAAAATAACTTAAAAAAATTAGCCAGGTGTGGGGCACATGCCTGTAGTCCCATCCACTCAGGTATCTGAGGTAGAAGTACCACTTGAGCACAAGAGCCAAGAGTGATTGTGCCACTGCACTCCAGCCTAGGTGACAGAGTGAGACCTTGCCTCTAAAAAATTAATAATAATAAAATGCCAATGCCCAAGCCATATCCAGACCAATTAAACTGGATTATTTGGGGAGGGGCCTGGGCATAAGTATTATTTGGAGCTCTTAGGTGTACCCTGCTCCACTGTACTCTGGAGAGGGGATGGTCTGGACCTGTGGGGGGTGGCCACTGCTGCCCCTGTGGCAGTCCCTCTCCCTCCCCAGACCCACTCCTCACTGCCTTCCCACAGTGACCACCACAGACCAGTACAGGGAAACCAGGCCCACTGAAGATGGAAACTCAAAGACAATTTCCAACATGCAGGAGATAAACTAACCATCTCCTTTCAGTGGGATCTCTTCCATAGCTCAAGGGCCACCCTCTGGGAAGGGCAAATCCTTCCAAGTGCCTCTTGGACACACCCAAGTCCTAACCTGCCCTCGTGACTATGCCTCTTGTTTAAGCTGCAAAAGCTACATCCAGTCCTGGGGATATTCTTGGCCCTAGTATGGCTCCCCACTGTGCCCCACTCCCATCTTCCAGTGGGGCACTCTCCCTCACCCCTCCTCCAGCAGGTATACCTCCCACATCCTCAAGCAGAGACCCCCTCCCCAACCATCCTCCAGCAGGGACACCCCCTCGCCATGTTCTCCAGTGGGGACACTGTTGCAGCAGAGAAAGTTTCGTAATTGCAGGGCCAGACAAGCAAGGAGGATGAAAGATAATTCTCAAAACCACCTCCCCCAGAATTCAGAGGCTAGGGTTTTTAAGGGTGCTTCAGCAGGCAGGGGACTAGGGAACTGAGACAACTGATTGGCAGTGGATGAAATCACAGAGGTGTCAAAATTATCTTCAAGCAGCTGAGTCAGTTTCCTGGTGTGGGTCACAGGTCCAGGTGGTGTCTCTTGGTTTGCTAAAATTCTAAATCTAGAAAATATCTCAAAGTTCTTTAGGTTTCGTAATAGTGATTTTTTTTTTTTTTTTTTTTTTTTTTTTTTTTGAGACAGAGTCTTGCTCTGTCTCCCAGGCCGGAGTGCAGTGGTGCAATCTCAGCTCACTGCAAACTCCATCTCCCGGGTTCAAGCGATTCTCCTGCCTCAGCCTCCTGAGTAGCTGGGATTACAGGCATGTGTCACCACTCCCAGATAATTTTTTTGTATTTTTAGGAGATAGAGTTTCACCATGTTGGCCAGGCTGGTCTCGAACTCCTGACCTCCAGTGATCCACCCGCCTTGGCCTCCAAAAGTGCTGGGATTACAGGTGTGAGCCACTGTGCCCGGCTTCTATATGAGCAGCTGGAGAGGTTAAAAATCTTGAGATTTCTGGCTATGTGACTCCAGGGCAGTAAGCATTATAGAAAAGCAAGCTAAGTGAGCAACGGCAGGTAGCGGTTTATGCCCATTCTTTAGCAAAGTTCAGGCCCCACCACAATTCTAACCTTGTCTTATGAATGTGGTTTCAATCTCCAAACAAGGAGGGGGTCAGTTTTTCTTGCCTTTAACTATAAACTAAATTCCTCTCATAGTTATGTTGGCCTCTGCACTACAAGAAGAAGAAGAAAAAAAAGAAATAAGAAAACCAATTTAGCCTGTGAGGTTAGAAGCAAGAGGGAGTCAGTCATGTTAGATTTCTCTCATGACTTACAATTCTGCAAAGGCGGTTTCACCTCCATGGCAGGCCACCTTTCCCTGGGTATACGGCACATCTTCGTCCTGCAAAACAGGCAAGTCCTTCTCTCTCCCCACCTCCTCACCCCTTCTTGCCCCCACTGGCCAATCTTCATGACTCCTTCAGCCCCATGTTGTCCTAGCAGACACTTTGCAGCAACCACTCAGAGGGCCTGGCTGATTTCTAAGCTAGGCGGTTTCTTCCACTGTCATTTGGATGAGATTTCTTGCACAAACATTTTTGCACAGTTGCCCAGTGTTTTAAGTACTCAGGTCTGATAGACTTAAAAACTGCCTCTGCCTTCCCAGGAGAGAACAAGGGCTCCAAGGGGAGCCCAGGTGCTCTGGCCAGACAGAGAACATTAAAAGGAATGGAAATGGTTTTAGACAGCTAGAGGGATCTGCTCAGGGGACATTTGGGCAGAGCCTCCTCCTTGAGAAGGGTAAGAGCCAGATCCACAGATGAAGACCCTTAGAGCCTGCCCATCCCTGTTGGCACAAGGGGAGGATGGGGAGAGAGGGACCATACGCAGGCCTCCTGGCTTCTGTATGTGGGTCCTGAGGCCCAGGAATCTCTACAGCCCTGAAGAGGTAGATGAATTAGGAGGCTGGGAGATGGTGTAGGAGGTCAAGAGGATGCCCAGGCTGAGCCACCTCCCCCACTCCCCTCAGCCCTGTGCTCTGAGTGCAGAGATAGGGAAGAGCCAGCCCACTAAAGATATCAGAGAGGGGCCAAAGAAAAAGGATGGGTGCTCAGGGAGTCTGGGGCTCAAGACTGAGGACGATGGGGCAGTGATGAGGAGAGGCATGAGAAAGGGGGTTGCATCTGATCTGGCGTGTCCCATTGGTTAGGCTGAGCAGTGACACACTACCGTAACAGAGATTACAAATGGAGTATATCTAAACAAGATAGACAGAAGACTTGATATTATCAACACATCAGATTTCCCCAGCTTGATCTATAGATTCAATGCAATCCCAATCTTGGGAAAGGAATTGCTGGATCAATGTGTGTTATTTTGTTTTCATTTTGTTGGATGTGGTTATTGGCTTCCACAGTCCCTCCTACAGATTGCCAATTCCCTCGCACCTTCAACACGTGTGGTCAATTTTTTTGAATGTTTGATAAACCCACAACTGAAGATATTCTCATTTAGGTATTCTGTAACGACTGGACAGGTTGGGCACTCTGGTCATAAATTTACTGACCAGGATTTCTTCTGAGAATCATCTACATGAGTTTCTTCGCTAATTTTTCTATTAAATTATTGTCTTTTTATCTATGGACAATTTGATAAGATTATCATGAGATAATCTTAATTCCAAAATATCTCACACTTTATCCCAGTTTATCTTCTGACTTTAATTTTTAATCAGATTTAAAATTTGTCTGTAGTCCAGTTTATCATTCTTTTCCTTTAGTGTTTCCAAGTTTATTGTGATATTTAGATCATAAAAACATTCACCGACTTTTTTCCAGTACGTTTTTGGTTTCCTTTTTAGATGGAAATGTTTGACCCATCTGGAATTTATTTTGGTGTTAAGGAATGAGGAAGGGCACCAACTTCTATTTTTCCAAATGGCCCGCCAGTTGTCCTAATGCCATTCGACCGAAAAATCTTCCCGCGTGTTTGAAGCGACCGCCCCACCAGCGAATTGGAGACCAGCGTGTCGGTCCTGCGTCCGCCGGCTTCCGTGTGACAGTCCCGAGCGCAGAGGGATCGGGCAGGGCCCGCACGCGTCCGCCCCGAGCCGCCGGCTCAACCCTAGACCCAGCCCCGGCGCCGAGGACGCAGCCCACCCCGCTCCGCCCGGGCCCAGGTCCCAGTCCACCCTCACTAGCCGAAGACGCCCCCTTGACCCCGCCTCCTCCACCCCCTCCAACACCCTTCCCGCCCCGCTCCAGCCCAGCCTCTCCTCCCGGAGGCCAATGGGGCCGAACAGCGCTTTCCGAGATATTAATTTAAATAAAAGGCGGGTCCTCTGCTGTTATCTGCATTGAGGCGGGTCTTCCGGAGCGGCCGGGACACCCAATCCTGTAGGAGCCCGGACCCTCCCCAGCGCTCCGACTGGCCCAAGTAGCGAGTCCCACGGAGAGGCCTCATTTGCATAGGGCGGGGCCACGTCCTCCTCTAGCCTGCGGCCCGCCAGCCCGCTTCCGTCAGCCTCACTGGGGCTTCCTGCCGTCTTGCTTCGCGTTTCCCTCTGCGTTCCCTCCGCGCTGCAGGAGGCTGTGGTCCCAATGCTCCCCAAACGGCGGCGAGAGCGGGTCGGGTCACCTAGCGACGATGCCGCTTCCTCCACGCCGCCCTCGACGTGCTTCCCCGGAGTCGCCATCTACCTGGTCGAGCCTCGCATGGGTCGCAGCCGCCGGGCCTTCCTCACACGCCTGGCGCGCTCCAAAGGCTTCCGCGTCCTTGACGCCTGCAGGTGCGGGGCGGCGCGGCGCGGCGAGGTCTTCCGTGGCGCTTGTGGTTTTGGATTCTAAGTTTGTTGTGGCACTTCGTGGTCTTGTGACCTTTCCCTGAGCCTCCATCTCCTCTTCTGTAAAGGGTGCTATTAATTAGGGCCAGGCGTGTTTTAAAGGATCACTGCGAGAATCAAAACCAGAGGTCAGGGGTAATTAATAAGCAGTAGGCCGGGCGCGGTGGCTCACGCCTGTAATCCCAGCACTTTGGGAGGCCGAGGCGGGCAGATCACGAGGTCAGGAGATCGAGACCACCCTGGCTAACACGGTGAAACCCCGTCTCTACTAAAAATACAAAAAATTAGCCGGGCGTGGTGGCGGGCACCTGTAGTCCCAGCTACTCGGGAGGCTGAGGCAGGAGAATGGCATGAACCTGGGAGGCGGAGCTTGCAGTGAGCGGAGATCGCGCCACTGCACTCCAGCCTGGGCGACAGAGCGAGACTCTGTCTCAAAAAAAAAAAAAAAAAAAAAAAGCAGTCGTATTTGCTAACAGCCCTTCTGCCTGGGCTATGTCCCACCTGTGAGCGAGACTGACTTCTCAAGAGGCCCGGAGCCCGCAGGCTCCTCTGTCCTCAGGCCTGAGTAAATAACACGACTGAGACGCTCCTGTAGGAAGGGAACCAAGAGGAGAAAAAATGGCGGCTACAGAGACAACACCCAGAGTAAGGGAGCTGGGGGTGCCCCCTAGTTTGGAGGTTGAGAGAGCAAACGAACCTGGGGCTAGTATTCCCCCACAGTTGTGTTTGATTTTTTAACATTATCAGGGATCAGTAGTGCGCCAGACCCACTCAGGAGAGGATGATAGCAGCTTAGAGTGTACAAGGCACTATCTTTGTACAACAACCCCACAGGGTAGATATGTTATCTCTGCTTTACAGAAGAGGAAATCAAAGTATAGACACGTGGCTTGCCCAAGAGCCAAACAAGTATGTGGCAGGCAGAGCTGGGGTTCAGACCCAAACAGGCTCCTGCATCTCTGCTGAAACCCTTGCTCTTAGATGAAGACCACCTGGTCCCGACCCTAAGGAATTCCTTTCTTTGAGGTGGAGAGGGAGGGAGAGAGCACAAGACTGGGCTGTGCTTGTGAACATAGCCACGGCAGAGAACTACAGTTCTGAGGGCTGAGTGGTGGAGGTGTTCATCTACCAGGAGGAGGGGCTGGGAAGGCTTTCTGGAGGAGGTGACATTTGCAGGATGAATGGTCACTCACCATGCTGAAGGGACGGCAAGAATGAAGGCTTGGTGCCAACCAGGGAGGGCTCTGGGCCTCACCCTCCTCCTTCTCTCCCAACTCCCTCCGCCAGCTCCGAAGCGACACATGTTGTGATGGAAGAGACCTCAGCAGAGGAGGCCGTCAGCTGGCAGGAGCGCAGGATGGCAGCTGCTCCCCCGGGTTGCACCCCGCCAGCTCTGGTGGACATAAGCTGGTTAACAGAGAGCCTGGGAGCCGGGCAGCCTGTACCTGTGGAGTGCCGGCACCGCCTGGAGGTGAGCTGGGTGGAAGACTAGAGTCAGGGCTACAGTGAAAGCCCTAGTGTACGCCATTGCTCAGCTGGGACAGGTGACATGGCAGCAATGCCTCAATGTCCTTCAGAGGAGGTGGGCAGTGAAGACTCTACCCAGATCACCAGGGGCCCCCTATAAGCCAGTAGAGGAACCACAGCAGGGGCTGAGGGGGCCAGGCCATCTCAGCTTCTGTTCTCACCACTGGTGCAAATTCTGGGGTCCACTTATTTTTACCTTCTTCAGGCCTTTCTTCCTCACCAAGTAGATGACACAGCAACTCCCAGCAGGATGACCCATGGGTTAGCAGGAGCCTGTCCTCAGGATGCTATAAGGCTCCCAGCCTCTGACAGGTGTGGGCTTGGGGCCGGGTTGCCTGCGTTCAAATCCTGGCGCAGCCTGTGAGCCATGGTTGTGGGGCAAGCCCCTAGCCTCCGAGGCCTCAGCATCCCCAGCCCGCTTGGTTGTGAGGATTGGGGTGATGGAGCACATGCATCATGTGCAGCAGCAGCAGAAGTGCCCACAGGGCTGGCAGATGTGATTGCTGCTACCCTGGCATGAGGAGCCCCGTCCACAGCCTGTTCTGCAGGGCAGTGCCTCCCTCAGCCCCACCTCTGTCCCATGAGCTCCAGAGGGCCTGAGTTGGACACCCCAGGAGAAACAAAGCCTGGGTACGGCCTGACTCTCCTGCCAGCCCTGCAGCCTCACAGTGACCTGTTTATTGCCCATCCCCAGGTGGCTGGGCCAAGGAAGGGGCCTCTGAGCCCAGCATGGATGCCTGCCTATGCCTGCCAGCGCCCCACGCCCCTCACGCACCACAACACTGGCCTCTCGGTAAGCTGCTTCTGTGAGCCTTGGCCAGCCCTGGGGGTTGGGGACAAGGGCACAGATGGGTGGTAGCTGGGGGATTGGAGCTGCGCACCCTGCCCCTTACCTAGGGCCCCTCCCTGCAGGAGGCTCTGGAGACACTGGCTGAGGCAGCGGGCTTTGAAGGCAGTGAGGGCCGCCTCCTCACCTTCTGCAGAGCAGCCTCGGTGCTCAAGGCCCTTGCCAGCCCTGTCACAACCCTGAGCCAGCTGCAGGGGCTTCCCCACCTTGGAGAACACTCCTCTAGGGTTGTCCAGGTAGGTGCTTACCATCCTAGCAGGGCGAGTGGGTGGGTAGGGAGGCCTTGGGGCCTGGTGAGACAGCAGAGGGTGCTGTGGGGGTGGGTGAGGACAGACAGTCGTGAGTGCTGACACTGCTCCAAGGCCTCAATAAGCCACCTTCTGTGCTCAGATTCCTCCTGTGCACACCAGCCATTTACCCCTGGGTGGCTTAGAGGACCCTGTGAATGGCGCTGCAAGGGGCCTGGCAGGGCTAGGGGTGACACTGTTGTCATTGTCATTAGTCCCAAACTGCCCTCCACAGTGGAATGAAAGAGAGCACCCTGAGTGTGAGCATCTCTTTTCAGTGCCCCAGTGTGTTTAGTTGTCCTTTAGTGCACTTTCATTGTGAGAATACATAGTGACAGAAGATGCTTTTAAATGAAGTAGTATTGAGTTCACATGTTCTGAAAAGCAATTGTTTATGTATCTTGGGAGTTATTTGACTGAGAGATGATCCACGTTACCTGGCATCTCAGCTGTTGTAACTCCAGGCCCGAAGAAGCTTTGAGGCTGGAGCCCTGGCCTCCCAGCTGTGTGGCAGCAACTTTGGTCACCTCCCTGGGCACAGTCTCCATTTCCAAGTCCTACTGGACCCTGACCCCACAAAGTTGTCTCTGCAGGGTGTTGGAGGGGACTGCCTCAGTTCTTGGGCCCCCAGCCCTGACCCTAACTCCCTGCCCTTCTCTTTCTCCCCACGCCCTCAGGCTTAGAGTTCTGCTTTGTTCCCTCCCCCAGGAGCTGCTAGAGCATGGAGTGTGTGAGGAGGTGGAGAGAGTTCGGCGCTCAGAGAGGTACCAGACCATGAAGGTGCGCAGGGCGGGGCTCAGACCTGCCCCAGGAATGTCCTGCCCTGGGAATGACAACACAGTCCACACCATGCACGGGGAGGCAAGCAGGGGCAGCTGACCCAGCCCAGGGGTCAGAGAAGGTCTTGCTGAGGAAGTAGCAGCTAAGCTGACACCTGATATGCACAAGGCAGCCAAGTGGAGACAGGCAAGGAAGAAGCTTGTTTTGAGGACAGAATTTTCTAGATCACTCAGCACCATCTGGCTTTTGGGGGTTTTTGTTTTTTTTGTTTTTGAGACAGGGTCTCGCTCTGTCGCCCAGGCTGGAGTACAGTGGTGCGATCACAGCTCACGGCAGCCTTGACTTCCTGGGCTCAAACCATTCTCCCACCTCAGTTCTGGAGTAGCTGGGACTACAGGCACGCGCCACCACACCAGGCTAATTTTTAAATCTTTCTCGTAAAGATGGGGTCTTGGTAATGTTGCCTAAGCTGGTCTCAAACCCCTATGCTCAAATGATTCTCCTGCCTTGGCCCCCAAAGTGCTGGGATTATAGGCATGAGCCATTTTGCTTTGCCTCGACTATTTTTGATGGAATATTCTCAAGTAGATTACATGCTGTGGCATCCTAAACAGAGCACTCTGAACCAAATGTACCCTTGGGTGCTGCCACTGAGCGCACTGGGCTTGCCCTTGCCCGCCTTCTGCAGGACCTTATATGTTGTTTTCTCAGTGTCGTCAGCCTGCCTGTTTCCATGGCCACCTTCCCTCTGTTTCTGCTCACTCCTGGTCTGATAGGGAAATGCCATCTGAGCTCTTTTGGATGCCTTGGGTGTGTCTGCTTTGACACCCTTCTGCCAACTGGCTTTGTGGCTGGAGGTGTCACAGCAGTGGCCACATGGATAACTGTCAGTGAAGTGTGGCTTCCTGGGTGGATGTGGCCTTGGGAGGTCACACAGAATGTTGTCAGGATTGACAGGGAGGGCTTTGAAGAGGAGAGACTTGAGCAATGTGTGCAGGGCAAATGGGCTCAAATATGCAGGGAAAGGGGCAAGGGGCACTGGCAGGGACAGGGGACCAGATGAGTGGGGCCACCATGGTGAGTGTGGGAGGGAGGGGCCTGAAGATGATGAAATCCCCTTAAAGTGGAGGGAGGTTAGTGAGTACTTTCACTGTCAGCCTCAGCCCCAGCCCTGAAGGCATCTAGGCTGGCAGAAAATTACATTAGTAATGAGAAGTTTATTAACAATATAATTGGGTTAATCTCATCATTTTTAGTCAGGATCTTTGGGTTACAAGTGACAGTGACCCACCCCACACCGTTGGTTCACAAAATCAAGGAAAGGCGGGCCAGCAGAGCCCAGGATGGGGAGGGCTGTGGCCGGTCTGCAGGAGAACTGGGCTCAGCGACCTGGGTATCACCAGGCCACTCCTCCTCCCCTCTGCCCCTCTGCACTGTGGCTTTGCCCTCTCTTGCGATGCACCAGCTTCCCCCCATCAGTTGGAAATGTGGCTACAAAAGGTGCTCGGCTGCCACAGGATACAGCTTCTGCCACTGTGTGGGCCTGCCCTCAGTCTCAGATCCAGAATTCCTAGGGAGGGACTCTAGTGGCTGACCTGAAGCAGGTGACATGCTTGGGCTGGGGCCCACCCTCTGTGGGGAGATATGTGAGCGCCCCAGCCAGCCCTGCCAGCTCTGCTCCTAAATCCACCCTTTTGATTGTTAACTCCTCATTGTTTTTTGCTGTTTGCTAAGGAGGAGAACCACAGAAATTTGTTCTACCTTCTGTTAGGTGGGAGAGGCATGGTTTTTCCAGTGACTTAGGAGCCCCTCGTGCTGATGTGTTAGGGTGACTGTTTTGGTTATGTTGGAATCACAGGCTAGAGCTGTGTAAGTCCCTTTCATAGAGGAGAGGAGAGGGGTGTGCGTGGGTTTGTTCCCTGAGACGGCAGGCTGGGTAGTCAGGCTCCAGGTTTGAATCCTTGCCCTGCGGTCTAGGGCAGGTTGCGAGTGGGGACGGCGCCTGCCTGGTGCATGGTGCTCCATGGGCCACACTGTCCCAGAGCCGGTGATCATCTGAGTCCAGCCATGAGAGCTCTGCCCAACCGGGCTATGCTCCTTCCCCACAGCTCTTCACCCAGATCTTCGGGGTCGGTGTGAGGACTGCTGACCGGTGGTACCGGGAAGGACTGCGAACCTTGGATGACCTCCGAGAGCAGCCCCAGAAACTAACCCAACAGCAGAAAGCGGGTGAGCCCTCCAGAGAGGCTGGGCCCTGGGCTTCCCTAAACTGCACCCTGGATCCCTCAGCACCAACTCCCTAGAGGGAAGGGAGCAGGCTGGTGCAGAGGGTTTGGCAGCAGCCTTGTGTGGTGGGCTTCCTGGGGTCTCCACCCAGTGCAGTCAGGATCTATCACAGCCCTTTCTCAGTGGACGATGCTGACCACAGCAATTTCCATGATATGCCAGGGGCTTGTGTCCGCCTAGTGGTTAGACTTTGACCAGTGACCGGGGACAGCCTGGGCCTTGGGCACACTGCCCAGTGTGGTGCCTGGTACATGGAGGCCTGCAGAGGTGGCACCGAGCAGGGGAAAGAACATCAGCTTTCGAGTTTGTTAGGCCTGGGTTTGAGTCCTATCTACCATTTGCCAGGTAGGTGACCATTGCCCAAGACGTAACCTCTCTGAGTCTGTTACATTTTCTGTAAAATGGACAAGGAAGGCTGGGCATGGTGACTCACACCTGTAATCCCAGCACTTTGGGAGGTCAAGGTGGGTAGATCGCTTGAGCTCAGCAGTTCAAGACCAGTCTGGGCAACAGGGTGAAACCCCGTCTCTACAAGAAATACAAGAGTTAGCCAGGCGAGATGGTGGATGCCCGTAGTACCAGCTACTCATGAGGCTGAGGAGGTCAAGCCTTGAGGCCAAGGTGGAAGTTGCAATGAGCTGAGATTGAGCCACTGCACTCCAGCGTCAGTGACAGAGCAAGACCCTATCTCAAAAAAAAAAAAAAAAAGTGGGAAGGAATAAATTTGTAAGCTCCCCTGTGAGAGCCGGCAAGTGGCAGGTGTTGAGCAGATCCTCTGTTCTCTCTGCATGGCCTGCCTGGCTACTCTGGCCACACCATCTGGGACCTCCCTTGGGTTGAGGGCTCTGCTGAAGCAATCTCCACAGCCCAGCAGGCACTGCCAGCTCCACTGCCTCTTCGCACATCTTCCCCCGGGCCACTGCCCAGTTCAGCTGACAGGAAGTGAGACCCGCAGAGCTGGTTCCTCTTGATCGCCTCTCCCTACGACAAGAGTAGTCAGGAATGGTTAGCAGCATTTATGGAGAGCTCACTGTGCCCGGTGCTGGTGTTCCTCACATTTAAACCTCTCCTTAGCTGGGTGCAATGACTCACATCTTTATGTAGTCCCAGCACTTTGAGAGGCCGAAGCGGGTGGATCACCTGAGGTTAGGAGTTGAAGACCAGCCTAGCCAACGTGGCGAAACCCTGTCTCTACTAAAAATAAAAAATTAGCTGGCTATGGTGGCAGACACCCGTAATCTCAGCTACTCGGGAGGCTGAGGCAGGAGAATCACTTGAACCTGGGAGGCGGAGGTTGCAGTAAGCTCAGATTGTGCCACTGGCCTCCAGCCTGGGCAACAAGAGCGAGACTCCATCTCAAATAAATAAATAAACCTCTCCTTAACTGGGTGTGGGAGGCTGATAGGTGAGGAAACAGAAGTAGGCCAGAGTGAGGCGTTCGTCGTGGCAAAGCCATCTTCCATCCTTTTACCACCTCTTGGTCCCACTTTATGCATAAGGAAAAACAGGCATCAAAAGAGATAGCCTGTGGCACGACTGTATCAACATCAGTATCCTTATATTTGGTTGCAAAATTATAGTTTTGCAAGGTGTTAACCTTTTGGGGGAGCTGGATAAAAGGCACATGGGATCTCCGTGTGCTATTTATTTTAACTGTGAGTGAATCTACAACTGTCTCAAAAGTTTAATATTTAAAGGGGGAGAGAAGATAGTGTCATGCTTAGATTGGGATCTCATTCTGCTCCCTGCCCTAGCCTCACCTTCCTCGGAGGCCTCTCCCGGTCCTGCAACGATGGGGCCCCAGGGTGACCACCTCATGCTGGTGAGGGATGGGGGCTTGGCGTGTTGGGCAGGCTGGGTGAGTCAGGAGGGCCGGTGCTGCCCCCAGGGCTCCAGCACCACCAGGACCTGAGCACCCCAGTCCTGCGGTCCGATGTAGATGCCCTGCAGCAGGCGGTGGAGGAAGCTGTGGGGCAGGCCCTGCCTGGGGCCACCGTCACGCTGACTGGCGGCTTCCGCAGGTAAGAAGGCCCAACGTGCCCCTCTGGCTTGGCTTCAGACCCCTCCCCAGTGAAGGGACCCGAGTCGGAGACCCTGAAGCGGGCCTTCCCACTCGTTGGAAAGGATGTGGCCTGGGGCTGGATTGAGCGGGCTGTGTCCCTGAGTCAGAGTCAGACTGGCCCCCACAGGGGGAAGTTGCAGGGCCATGACGTGGACTTCCTCATCACCCACCCCAAGGAGGGTCAGGAGGCGGGGCTGCTGCCCAGAGTGATGCGCTGCCTGCAGGACCAGGTGAGGGCCTCCTTGCTCCCCAAGAGCCACCGCTGGCCAATGCCACCGCCTCCTGCTCTCTCCGCACCATGGGGTAGTCTCAGCCACGCCTGCCTCTCCCCACAGGGCCTCATCCTATACCACCAGCACCAGCACAGCCGCTGGGAGTCCCCTACCCGCCTGGCCCAACAGAGCCACATGGACGCTTTTGAGAGAAGTTTCTGCATTTTCCGCCTACCACAACCTCCAGGGGCTGCTGTTGGGGGATCCACGAGGCCCTGCCCATCCTGGAAGGCTGTGAGGGTGGACTTGGTAGTCGCACCCATCAGCCAGTTCCCTTTCGCCCTGCTCGGTTGGACTGGCTCCAAGGTAGGCAGTGTGCCGCTGGGCCGCCTGGGGGTGGGGCTGGGCCAGCCCTGCTGAGGACAATCCCTTCCCTGCAGCTTTTCCAGCGGGAGCTGCGCCGCTTCAGCCGGAAGGAGAAGGGCCTGTGGCTGAACAGCCATGGGCTGTTTGACCCGGAGGAGGTACATTGTTGGGGACTGGGGACAGCAAACAGCACCCATAGTCTGCTCTCTGACCCACAATCTGAAATGGCCCCGGACCCCTCTAGCCTGAAACCCATAGGACCTGAATCTGGGTCTCCACACGCAGTTCCTGGCCCTCAAGAGCACACCCCACCTCAGCTCTGGGCTCTTCCCCTGCCCTCAGTCTTCCTGCAGGGAAGCAGCAGTGGCATGACTCCTAGGTCACGGAAGTCCTGCTTCTGTTGCAGAAGACATTTTTCCATGCGGCTTCAGAGGAAGACATCTTCAGACACCTGGGCCTTGAGTACCTTCCTCCAGAGCAGAGAAATGCCTGAGCCTGCCTGTGTCCCCCACTTCCACTCAGGAAATCGGGCTGCCCCCAACCTGGCCACTGAATGTCTCCAGGCAGATATGCTGCCCCCCCCGACCCCCACCTTCACCCCTCCCTGCCAGGGCCTGGCTCTGCCGGAGGTCAGTTGTGCCTGAAGGATCAGTTGAGCCCCTGCTTGTGTGCTGCAGGGTGTGGTGAGGTGGGAGCCCTTGGTGCCAGCCTCATCGCTGTGTGACCTTGGGTCTGCTCTTAGCCTCCTCATGGCTCACATTCCTGCCCTGGATGGGATGTGAGCGGGGCCCACTTCGTGGAGCCGTGGCGGGGCCTGCAGTCATGAATGGCAAGTGGTCCCTGATGTGCAGTGTCCCATCAGTTGCACTGCAGTTACTATGGCTCCTGCAGGGCACCCTACCCAGAGTGCCCAGAAGAGAACCGTGCATACCTGCGCTGCGTTTGAGAGCCATGAGCTGGAGGCTTGGTTCTTGACAGCAAGGAGCCTACTGTCTGGTGTGCTGTAGGCATCTGGAGAGGGAGAGGGCCTGGGTAGGAGTTAGGAGGAAGATAATTTTCAACTATGGGGATTCAGTACTGCAGCGCCCCAAGCCAGGCTCTGTGCTTCTGCCTTTAAGGCCTGTTCTCAGCACAGTGTCTCAAAAATAGGTCATATCCTGCCACTCCCATTGCAGAGCCCTTTAATGGTTCCAAACCCTAAGTCCACACATAGCTCCTGGCTCTGGCATCTCTCCAGCCCCACTGGCCCCGAGCTGCTTGACTCACCAGCTTCCTATTTGATGCACCCAGGCCCCCTTGTGGCCAACTCCCTCCTCTTTTCACTGAGGCAGAAGCACTGAGGTGGGCTGGACATGGGTGCCCTCCACGTCCCTCATATCCCCAGGCACACTCTGGCCTCAGGTTTTGCCCTGGCCGTGTCATCCACCTGGAGAGGGCCCTCCCTTTCTTCAGGCCTTGAATCAAAAGTCACTTTGTTAGGCGAGGATTTCCCAGACCACTCATCACATTAAAAAATATTTTGAAAATGAACATGCAGTAAAGTTGACTCTTGGGGTGCAGTTTTTGCACATGTAGGGCACACCAGGTCCATCCCCAGAACACTTCCCATGCTGTCCTATTGTGGTCACGTGCTTCTCTACCCTCAGCCACTTAGCGGTGCTACATCCCTATAGTTTTGCTTTCTCTAGAATGTCATGTAAATGGAACCAAACTATATTTAACCATTGGACTGGCCTCTCCCCGCAGCCTAATGCCTTTGACATTCCTGCAGGTTGCTGGGTATGTTGAGTTTGTACTTTATTCCGTGCCATGGGTGTTCTACAGTTCATCCATTCAGGTGTTGAATGTCTGGGTTGTGGCCGGATGCCGTGGCTCATGCCTGTAACCTAGCACTTTGGGAGGCTGAGGCGGGTGGATCACTTGAGGCCAGGAGTTTGAGACCAGCCTGGCCACCATGGCAAAACCCCATTTCTACAAAAAATACAAAAATTTGCTGGGCATGTTGGCTCATACCTGTATTCCCAGCTACACGGGAGGCTGAGGCATAAGAATTGCTTGAACCTGGGATGCCAAGGTTGCAGTGAGCTGAGATTGTGCCACTGCACTCCAGCCTGGGTGACAGAGCAAGTCCGCCTAAAAAGAAAAAAACATCTGGGTTGTTTCCAGGGTTTGGAGATTATGAATCGTACTGCTACAGACATGCATGTACAGGTTTTTGTGTAACACATGGGTCTTCATTTCTCTTGGGTAAATAGGCACAGGATTACTGGGTCATTTGGTAAGTATATGTTTATTTCATAAGAGCCAAGTTGTTGTCCCGAGTGTGTCTGTCATTTTGCAGTCCACCAGCGTTGTAAGCACCCCTGTAAGTTAAACACCACAGTAGGCAGTTGCTCTGTATCCCTGTCAGCACTTGATAGTTTCAGTATTTGTTAACTTTAGCTTTTCTAGTAGTAGGTACATAACAGTAGCTCACTGTAGTTTTATTTTCATTTCCCTAATGCCTGATAACGTTGAACATCTGTTCACTGGCTTCTATGTCCTCACTGGTGAAGTGGCTGTTCAAGTCTCATTTTAAAAATGGAATTGTTGGCCAGGCACGGTGGCTCACACCTGTAATCCCAGCACTTTGGGAGGCCAAGGTGGGCGGATCACCTGAGGTCAGGAGTTCGAGACCAGCCTGGCCAACATGGCAAAACCCAAAGTGCTGGGATTACAGGCATGAGCCACCATGCCCATCTGTTACTGTTGAATCTTGAGAGTTCTTTATGTGCCACTATGGTGATTGGTAAATATTTTTTCCCAGTGTGTAGACTATCTTTCTTCTTTTAGCACTGTTTTTTTCATAGTAAATGTATTTAATTTTTGTGAAGTCCAGTTTATCAGTTTATTCAGTTTACCAGTTTTTTTCTTATGTTTTTGGAGTCCTATCTCTGACCCCAAATCACAAAGTTTTTTTTGCTTTCTTTTATAGTTTGTTTGTTTCTTTGTCTTCCCCAGAAACAGGCTCTTGCTCTGTCACCCAGGCTGGAGTGCAGTAGTATGATCATAGCTCACTGCAGTCTCAAACTCCTGTGCTCAAGCAATCCTCCTGCCTCAGCCTCCCAAGTACCTAGGACTACAGGCACAAACCACCAAGCCCGGCTAATTTTTTTTTTTTTTTTGAGACGGAGTCTCGCTCTGTCGCCCAGGCTGGAGTGTAGTGGCGCGATCTCGGCTCACTGCAAGCTCTGTCCGCGGGTTCACACCATTCTCCTGCCTCAGCCTCCAGAGTAGCTGGGACTACAGGCACCCACCAGCACACCCGGCCAATTTTTTTATATTTTTAGTAGAGACGGGGTTTCACCGTGTTAGCCAGGATGGTCTCGATCTCCAGACATTGTGATCCGCCCGCCTTGGCCTTCCAAAGTGCTGGGATTACAGGTGTGAGCCACCGTGCCCGGCCTTGAGTTAATTTTTATGTAAGTGTCAAGTGGGGATTCATTGTTTTGCACGTGGAAATCCATTTGTCCCAGCACCATTTGTTAAAGATATTATTCTTTACTCACTGAATTATTTTGGCACCCTTGTCAAAAATCAATTAACCATAGTGTGAAGGATTTTTCCCTGGACTCTCAATTTTTGCATATGTACTCATAAGAGATTGGTCTGTAGTTTTCTTAGATTGTTTGTCTGGGTTTGGTATCAGGGTAATACTGCCCTCAGAGAATGAGTTGTTACCTTTTACTTTAACCTACTTGTATCCTGTTACATTTAATGTGAGTTACTTAGTTACTTAAAGACAGCATAGAATTTGGTTTTTATAATCCAAACTGATAATATGTCTAATTGGCGTGATGAGGCCATTTATGTTTAATGCAACTATTGAAATGTTTGGCTTTAGATCTACCATTATGTTGTTTTCTGTTTGTTCCCTGTTTTCCATTGCTGTTTCTTCTTTCCTTTTTTCCTTCCCTCCTATCTCTCCTTCTCCCTATACACACACATCCCCCCAACACACACACACATAGTGGTGGTTCTAGGGGTTTTAATACACATACTTTTTTTTTTTTTTGGAGATGGAGTTTCGCTCTTGTCGCCCAGGTTGGAGTGCAATGGCACAATCTGGCTCACTGCAACCTCCGCCTCGCGATTTCAAACATTCTCCTGCTTCAGCCTCCCGAGTAGTTGCGATTACAGGCATGCACCACCACACCTGGCTAATTTTGTATTTTTAATAGAGACAGGGTTTTGTCATGTTGGTCAGGCTAGTCCCAAACTCCTGACTTTAGGTGATCCACCCACCTTGGCCTCCCAAAATGCTGGGATTGCAGGCATGAGCCACCCTGCCCGGCCAAATACACATACTCTTACAGTCAATTTAGAATTCATGTTTTGCCATTTCAAGTAGCATGTAGAAACCTCACTACCATCTAGGTCCCTTCACCCTTCTCCCCTCATGTTCTAGTTGTCTTACATCTATATACATTGAAGCCTCCATCAGATAGTATCATGACTTTTAATTCAGCCATCACATAACTCTTAAAGAAGTATAGTTTAATATTTATGTGGACTTTTGCCATTTATGATGTTCTTCCTGCATTCCCAAAGTTTTGAATTTCCCCCAGTAATCTCTTCTGTATGAAGAATTTGGTTTAACATTTTTTTTAAGCAGATTCTTTGGTTATGAATTTCCTCAGCTTGCCTTCATTTGAGAATGTCTTTATTTTACTTCATTCTTTTATTCCAGTAAAATAGAAATTTTTACTGGATATAGAATTCTTGGGTGACAATTATTTCAAAACTAAAAATGTTCCACATCTTTCTGGCCTCTATAGTTTCTGGCGAAGATCCAGTCTTTCAAAGAATTGTTCATCTGAATGAAATGTATCATTTTTCTCTGGCTGATCTTATTTTTCTTGGTCTTTAGTTTTCAGAAGTTTCTTTATGATGTGTCTAAGCTTGGACTTTTGTTGTTAATTTATCCAGTTGTGTGGTTCACTGAGCTTCTTGGTTTGTAAGTTTATATATTGTTTCAAACTATCATCAAATGTATGGACTCCATCCTTTGTCATTTCCATTCTAAGAATATTCACCAATACTTTCTGAAGGCTGGTTATAAATAGCTGCTTTAAAGTCTGTATCTGATCATTCCAATAGTCGAATCATCTCAGGATGGGCACGTATTGGTCGTCTTCTTTTCTCCCATGTTGAGATTTTCCTGGTTTTCATACTCTGGGTTATATCCTGGATATTTTAAATATTATGTTAAGACTCTGGACCTTGTTTAAATCCTAAGCAGAATGTTGACTGTTTAAAGTGTTTGCACTACTAGTCATATTAGTCCTGTGTCTACACCGGTCAGTCTGGGACCTGCATTGTGCATCTAGGGTCAGCCCCGTGCGCAGCTTGGCAGCAAGCCGATGAGTTCACGTATCACTTTATCGGATCACTCCATCTCTCCCTTCTCTGTACTCTCCCTGAAACACAACAGCTCCCTGAGACATCCCTTCCAAGACCTCCAGCCACAAATCTGGGGCTCTTTTCCTACCCTGCTGCATACTCCCTGAAACTGCATCCAGGGCCCAGCACAGGGGGGCAGAAAGGAGCCGCAGAAGGCGGTTGCCCCATGCTCTTGGGGCCATGGCTCCTCTAGACAGAGGGTAGCGTTACCCTTTCAGGTTTCAGGTGCCTACCCAGCTCACACTACCGTCACTGTGCCACCACTGCCACCTCCATGTTACTGCCCAGGAGCTGGGGTAGAGAAGAAAGGAAAAATTGGAGGGATTCCCCCAACTCGCTGACCTCGAGGGGCTTCACGTCCCACTCCTCTGATTATTCCTGGAGCTCCTTCTGTTGGTGTACTTGAGGTTTCAAGCCGCCTGTGTGTCCAGGCTAGGCAATACTGTTTACCTCACCACTTCTCTGCAGAACTTTGAATCTGATCTCCTTTTCTCATCTGCCTACTGAGAACTGCTCCTGCATCTGTCCAGGATTGGTGGCTGTCAGTGGGAGAGACATGGGAAGATGCTCCCTCCACCTTCCTGGGACCACCTTGTTGACTCAGCAGCCTTCCTTGCCGCCCACCATCCCATGCCTTCCTGGATGGAGGCCCCGAGGGTGGCTTTTGGTTTTCCTACCCCTGTACCCCTCCAAGAAAGCTCTGGCACAGTGCAGAGGCCAGCAACTACTTGTCAAATGAATCAAAGGAGAGTCAAGCCGGAGCCAAGGGTCAGAAGCAGGGGCTTGCTTTCCCGAAGCCCAGCTCTTCTCTGGGCTCCCCTTTCCTTTTTGACACCTCCTGCTTGGTTGGCAGTGAGGTCTCCCAGGTCTAGGGGATCCTTGCCACCGCTTCTGCACCCAGCCCTGGCTAAGCGGCCTTGTTCTCATCAAAGCTGTTGAGATCTGCAGGGTACTCAGCTTCTACTTCCACTCCTACACAGCTGCAAGTGACTTGAAAATATGACCATGCTTCAAAGTCTCCAGTGATTCCCACTGTGCTGGGACACAAAGCCCACCTCTCTGCCATGTGCCCCTGATGGTCGCTGCCCCAGCTTGTTTGCTTTCTGTAGGGCTTGGGTCTTTGCCAACCCCTCTACCTGGACTGCTCTCCCTGTAGGACTCATCATAGCTGAGGCCTTTGCACTCTGCTCTTTCCACTCACATGTCACCTCACGGCTGTCCCTGGCCTCTCCTTTCCCATCTCTCCCAGTACATTATGGTCCTTATTCCTAGCATCTGGTGCTATCTATGGTAGGCATGTTTAGCTGCTGGTACGATCCCTCCTCCACTGAAATATGGGCTTCATGTCTGTTCCCTGTGGGACTGCCAGAGCCTGGTCCTCAGTCATGTTTAGTTGGGCTAGTGAGTCGAAGGGACAAAAGAAGATGAGGAGACGTGGCTTCAGTCAGGACCAGTGTGGAATAGTGAGACCTGTGCATGGCACTGCTAGGAGGGATGGGTTCCACCTGCCAGCCTTGGGGGTCCTGGCAGCCGACAGGACTTTGCCCACTGGGACTTGTGTGCCAACCTTTGGGTACAGAGCCTTAGCTTCACAGGCCCCAAGCCAGGAGCCCCTCCCCAGGTGGGCCAGCAGGGATGGAGGGAGGCCTGTCAAGGGTTTCTTGCACACTCAGATCCAAGTCTCAGAGTGGTGGTCCCTCTGCTGGCCTCTCACCCACTCTCTCCTGTTACCAGAAGTGTCGCAGGTGACAGTGTGGTCACTGGGGTGGGAGGAAGTGGGAGGCCCTGAATGGGGCCCATGCCCAAGGGTCTGGCCACGGCCCCTTCATTAGGGCCCCAACTGTGACTTTATTGCTTATAGTCTCTTCCCTGCCCTGGTGGCCCTCATCCCCCAAACCTGAATGCAGAAGTCTTGGTCCTGGACTCAACTCCATGCCACCCTTCAGCCTACATTGTGGGTTCCTGCTAAGCTGAGCATTTACCTAACAATCAAGACTTCTGACAGTCCTCAGTCCTACCCCCAACCCCCCTTGGATTTCTCTTTTTCAAGGTGGTTTCAGCTAGGAGGGTGAGCGTGGCTTGGGTGAGGGCAGATAGGGCGGGAGCATGTGGCATGTATGGATGAGACCTTGACAAAGGGACCCCAGAGGAAAGACAGGGACCCTTTCCCCTTTTGTCCTGGAAACCCGGCTCAGCCCCAGCCCTTGCCCATTCTGCTGCTGCTGCCTGGTACCTCCCACAAGGCCAGACTCCTCTCCGCAAAGCTGTGGCCTGCACCAGCTCCTCTGGCTCTCCTCCTCTGCCTGCTGAGGGCCCCCTCCCAGCCTGGCTGTCAGTCACAGGAGAAAGGGGTTGGGATTTTGTTTGTGCCTCTGTCTGAGCAGAGAATGGCTGATGAGGCCACTGAGCCTTGCCCTGGAGAGCCCCTCTGTCCCTGCTACCCCCATCTCCCCTGGCCCAGACTTCTGCCCTTCATGCCCATCCCTGACCAGCAGCCCCACTCAGCCTGGGCTCTGGGTGCCAGCTGGTTACAGACATGCCACCTGAACCCAGGCCAGGAGCTGGTGGATGCGCGGGGCTATTTTAAGCACAGCTTCTTGGCCTGCACACTCCCCTGGCCCCCAGCCCCCAGCAGCTCAGCTACTGGTCACCTGCCACCGCCTGGAATGCTGATCGGCAGTTGGCTGGGGTGGGGGCTGGGAAGACACTATTATAAAGCTGGGAGTGTTGGGAAGCAGCCGTCCCCGTCCAGAGTCCTCTGTGGTCCCTGCTGCCACCATGGCCACTCACCGCCTTGTGATGGTCCGGCACGGCGAGAGCACATGGAACCAGGAGAACCGTTTCTGTGGCTGGTTTGATGCAGAGCTGAGTGAAAAGGGGACCGAGGAGGCCAAGCGGGGAGCCACGGCCATCAAGGACGCCAAGATGGAGTTTGACATCTGCTACACGTCGGTGCTGAAGCGGGCCATCCGCACCCTCTGGGCCATCCTGGACGGCACGGACCAGATGTGGCTGCCTGTGGTGCGCACTTGGCGCCTCAATGAGCGGCATTACGGGGGCCTCACAGGCCTCAACAAGGCAGAAACGGCCGCCAAGCACGGGGAGGAACAGGTGAAGATCTGGAGGCGCTCCTTTGACATCCCGCCACCCCCGATGGACGAGAAGCACCCCTACTACAACTCCATTAGCAAGGTGGGCTGCCTCCGCTGGGAAGGCCTCTGGGAAGCTGCAGGGTGGGGAGTTGGGTGGGGGCACACTGGCTTGGGAGGGAAAGCAGCGTGCCTGTGTCCCCCAGGAGCGTCGGTACGCAGGCCTGAAGCCCGGGGAACTGCCCACCTGCGAGAGCCTCAAGGACACCATTGCCCGGGCCCTGCCCTTCTGGAACGAGGAGATTGTTCCCCAGATAAAGGCCGGCAAGCGAGTGCTCATTGCAGCCCACGGGAACAGCCTGCGGGGCATTGTCAAGCACCTGGAAGGTGAGGCCGCCTTCGGGAGCCTGGGCAGGGTGGGTGGGCAGCAGTCCCAGCTGGCTTATCTCAGCAAAGGCTCTCGCCCATGGACCAGGCTGCTTTCTAGGTGTGGGGCTCCACATCATTCACTGAAAAAGGAGGGCTGAGAAGCCATTTTTTAGTTTTGTGAAATGTTCCCCATTTCTGTGTAACTGGGACACACTCCACAGGGGCTGACTGCACTCGAAGCTCACTGTGTCCCGAGGCGGGGCAGGCTCCAAAGGTGGCATCTGCCCAGGGACACCCAGCTAGGAAACGGAGGGGCTGGGCTTAGAGCATCTGGCTCCAAATCTCAGCTTACTGTGGGGCCCTGGACAAGCCACCTCCATCTCTGGGCCTCTCCCTTTTCTGGGGTGGTGGGGAGCTCCCCCTGGTACTGACTGCCTCTTGATGTAGGCTTGGACCCCTCACAGGGCCCTCCCCCATCAGGTCCTCAGAATCCCTGCATGAGCTTCACCACCTACCTCCCTCTGGAGCCCCTCTCTGGGCAAAAGAAAGACCAATCAAAAGAGGGGTGCAAGACTATGGAGTGGCCAGACTCTGGGCTTACAGCTGGGCTCCCACTGAAGAGCAAGGGCTGACAAATGGGCCTAGGATGCAGGGGCGTAGCGAGGCCTCACCCAGAGTGACTGGCACCTCCACGCCACCTCCCACCTTAGTATTCTGACACCAGGGCAGTCTCAATTAGCATCTGAATGACCTTAAAGCTTGTTGAGTCCTGGAAAGGCTAGAACGGTGTGCCCCAGACCTCCTGCTCTTAGGGCCTATGGGCGGCTGGCCAGAGCACCCAGACCAGCAGGCCCCGGAGACCCAGCCAGCCCCAAGCCTGCCCACTCCAAACATGGACACCTGGCACCTGGCATTGGGGCCAGGCAGAGGGAAGGACCACCTGCCTCCTCTCCCTTCTGGAGACTTCATGCAGCCCCATGACCCTCCCACAGCCTGGTTTGGGGAAAGGGGACGCACTTTTGGTGGTGAATTTGAGGGATTTCAGTGGGAGTCCCTGACTCCCCAGAGAACATTTTCTTAAACCCTCCTGCACGGAGCGGGGGTGGAGTGGCGCGAATATCAAAGGTCGAGCTGCTATTCCCAGCTCAGGGGCTGCAGGAGGCAGGCAGGGTCAGGTTTCGACCAGGCTCAGCCTCCCTGTCCCTCCTCCAGCTCCATTCTGCACTTGCTCCTCTGTTCAGGATGTCTAGAATTTAGAGCACTTTAGAAACCAAAGGGTGCCAGGCACAGTGGCTCACTCCTCTAATCCTAGCACTTTGGGAGGCTGAGGCGGGCGGATCACCTGAGGTCAGGAGTTTGAGACCAGCCTGACCAACATGGTGAAACCCATCTCTACTAAAAATACAAAATTAGCCGAGTGTGGTGGCACTCACCTGTAATCCCAGCTACTTGGGAGGCTGAGGCAGGAGAATCACTTCAACCCAGGAGGTGGAGGTTGCAGTGAGCCATAATCGTGCCACTGCACTCCAGCCTGGGCAAGAGGAGCAAAACTCCATCTCAAAAAAAAAAAAAAAAAAAAAAAAGAGAAAAAGAAAAGAAAAAAAGAAACCAAAGGGCGAGTGTCCTTCCTGACCCTCAACTTCAGTCTGGCTGGAGTCACACTGGGCTGAGGGAACTATGGACAGCACCACCACAGATCACAGCCACTCGGGTGGGGCTGAAGTCCCCATTTGTTTCACCACTGGGCTATTTCTGTAGGCTGCTCGGTCTCACTCAGTTACGCCTTGACCTTCGGCAACATTTCTGTGGCCTTGTTCTCAGGGCTGGGAAGGAATTGGTGCCAGGGGAACTGGCTCTGTGGCCCATAAAGGTCACATAGTGTCTGCTGTGTGAACAGGCTGGGGACAGAGGGGCTAAGGACACCTATTCCTTCCGGCATAGGGATGTCAGACCAGGCGATCATGGAGCTGAACCTGCCCACGGGGATCCCCATTGTGTATGAGCTGAACAAGGAGCTGAAGCCCACCAAGCCCATGCAGTTCCTGGGTGATGAGGAAACGGTGCGGAAGGCCATGGAGGCTGTGGCTGCCCAGGGCAAAGCCAAGTGAGGGGTGGGCTTGGGCAATAAAGGCACCTTCCCCCACAGCCTGGAGTCCAGCGCAGCCGTGCATGCCAGGCTCACCCCACCATCAGCTGTGGGGACTCCAGAACCAGGGGTGCAGCCACCCACCCTCCCTGACTCCATACCTGTGTCACCAGGGGCAGGAGCCTAGTACCCACCCCTAGTCATCAGGACACTGAGCCAGGGCTGCAACCACTCCATGAGTTTGCAGTCAGGACAAGCCTGTGGTGACCCTGAAGCTTCAGAGCCACTTAGTAACCATGCTCTAGAATTGGCGTGCTTGGGGCCAGTTAGAAGAGGCCAACTGACCCGGCTCTCCCCATGGGGAGCAAGGACCACAGCCAGGGCACCGCTTCCCGGACAGCTTCCTGCAGAGGGCAGGTGGTCTTCTGCTGTCCTTGCAAACCCCGGGTGGCACTTTGAGCCCTGCCTCTTGGGTGGGGACAGGCAAGCCCACAGAGGGCCTCAAAGCTGGCAACAGCCCGAACCTGGGTCTTCCATGGGAGTGGAGGGGAAGTTCCCTCTTCATAGGAGAGGCACCAGGAAGCCCTGGAGAAAAGGGGAGAGGCCTGAGCACAGGAAGGCCAGGAGCAAGGTTGGGCTCCATGCAGCCTTCACCCCAGGCACTAGCAGGTGACGCCTCGAGTCAACCATGTCTGCCTAGCAGCTCTGGGGCACAGGAGGAGGGACCTAATTCCCTGGATGCTCGGTGGGTGCCAGGTACCTCACGCCACACAGTGGGCCATCCCATGTAGGCAGAGGCTCCCTGAAGCTGGGAGCAGGGCAGCCCTTGGCCTCTCCCAGAGGAAATGGAATGCAGGAAGGCTCCAATTTCAGTCCCATCTTAACATTTAGCCTCTTCCTGGTGGCTGATCATCATCAGCTGCAGTCTCAGGGTGAGGGTGCTCATCCCAGACACAGAGCAGAGGCAGACACCGGGCAGGTGGCAGGGTGCTATTCAGGCTACAGCAGGGCAGGTCAGAGCTGCGAGCCTGTGTAGACCAAACTGGGAATTCGTGGTCCAAAAGCATATTTGTTCTTCAGAGACATGGATGAGCTGGGACAGAAAATAGGGGAAGACAACAGGCCAAGGCCACTTTGTGTTACTTTTCCTGAAGTCAGAATCAGTTGAGGCACACACTGGGGCCTGCAGGCATCGAGTGAGCCTCGTGGAGGAACATGTTGTGTCTGCTGTTTTCGAATACCCAGGGTGGGATCTTGGCCATCCGCATCCCCACTTCCCATAGCCCAGGCAGAGGGACAGAGAAATGGAGTGGGGAGCACAGAGTAGGCTCCAACAAGACAACTTCCCTGCTGCCAAACCACCATGATCCACTCTGACTTTGGTCACAAACTCTGCTAAAAACAATTCTCTATGTTCACTGTTCCCAAGGGTCATTCTAAACAGTGGTGGCCACCACCCCTTAGAAGCAAGAGAAAAAGAAAAAAGGCAAATAAATGCAGAAGGCAGCTGGAGCCTCCCAGATGCCCCTGCTCAGGACCCTTCCCCGCAGCTTGGCAGTGGCCACTCAGGGCTTGGCCACAGGCAGGGCTTGGCTCAGTATCCTGTCGGGGCAAGAGCCAAGCTGTCTGGGAGGGTCAGCGGGATGCAGGAAGGATGTGTGGGAATCACCAGGCCATTGCTGCATTTGGGGTGACAGGCTGAGTCTGCCAAGCTGGAGGGAGCCCTGAGGCCTCATCCTCACTGGGGGTCCCATTCCTGGAAGAGGGCCGAATGTCAACTCCCAGGCCTCCTCTTCCAGCAATAAGGAAGCCATGTCTGAGAGGGGAAGGGCAAGATGTGCCCTCAGCCTCACTCAATGAGCTCCACGTAGTTGGCAGGGAACATGCCAAAATGGCCATCGGGCCCATAGCCACGCCACCAGCCTTCGTCGATCACCTCGATGCCTGTGATGAGGTTCTCAGGGTCAAAGGAGATCTCTGTGTCGTCAGCTGCAAAGAGGACGAGCCCAGATGCATATCAGGGGCTCCCTCCCACATCCCACCTGCTCGGGCAGCCCACGGCAGCCCCACCCTGCTGCAGCACAGCTTGCTGAAGCTCTGGTTCCTCCTCAGAAATATCCCTGCCACCCTGCTAAGCCTTGGCCAACAATGCACCCTGTCCCAATGCTGCTCCAGTGACCACACCCCTAGGGCATACCCTCCTACAGAGCGTTCCCGAAAAAGGCTAGAGTAGACACCAGCCTGCTCTGTGGGGAGCTTCCACCGCATTCTCCACGGCCTCCACCTAGGGACGCCTGGTGAACCAGCATCCAGGCCTGGCCCACCTCCCTGCTCAGATCCCATGTTCTGTGACAAGGATGGCAATTGGGATTCACATCGGTGGCCAGCAAATAGCTACGAGGAACACATGGGGAGGCCTGGGCTGTGCAGGACACTCCAGTGCCACAGTTGCCCCCATTCCAGAGGTGCTTCTACCCCTAAACGCACCGCCCACCCTCCTGTCTTCTCTTCCTGATACCCCCTGGTGCCATCTTCCCATAAAACCCCAGACCCTCTTGTCTTCTAACCTCAGGACCCTGTGGTCTGTGCCAGCCAGGCTGGGGCACCTTACCTGCCTGGTAGTCATACAGGGCACGGGCACAGAGCCCTTGCCCACTGAGCCCCTGGCCCTGAATGTGGTGGTCAATGTGCTCAGAGCTGGCACCTTGCTGCTGCACCTGCCCAGGGATGACAAAGGTGTTACCCCAGACTCAGCCCTTAACACCCAATCACTGCTCTGTCCCACATGGCTCAGGTCAAGCTGGGAGTATGCCGAGGGCAAGCAGTCTACAGGCTCGTGGGCTGCTGCTGTCCCCGCCCTGCCAGAGTACAGAAGCCGCAGGACAGTGCACAAATCCCTCAGCCAGAGACTGCAAGGTCCTCTTCCCACCCAGCACCTCCTATAGAGTGGGGCTTGCCCTGACAATTTATAACACAGGGCTGCTCCAAAAATGCATGTGCTTTAAAACCTGTTGCATGCCCCCAGAAAACTCAGATGGCCCGTGATAAGTGTTCCTGAGTATGCAGCCCCTTCCTGGCCCCAGCCCCACTGTAGGAACCCACCAGTGGGGGCTCCTCGTAGAAGGTCTCCTGCTCTGGGGGTTCCTCATACACAGCCTCCTCTTCTGCCTGCACCAGACATGGAGGAGTGCTGGGCACCGGCTCATCAGCAGGGAGATCTGCACCAGGGAACACAGCAGGTTCTCACTCCCACACATCCCCCTTCTCCACTGCTGTCCCCCAGGGTCCCCATGGGGTGACAAGTGCCTTGCCTGCCCTGGGCCTTGAGACGGCAGCAGCTGGCTCTCTGCCAAAGTGGGTCTCTGGTTGGGTGAGCTGCTTCTGCAGGAAGGGGCTCCTCAGCTTGCCTGCAAACCCGGGTAAATATATACATCACTTCAGAAACACCACCTGCTGTGCACGTGCACGCACGCGCACACACACACACACACACACACGCCCCCCACAGAACCCTCCACCCTCGTGTGCTTGAGGCAGTCTCATGGGGTTTGCTCTGGCTAGTGCAGGAACAGAGACCTCAGGGCCAGCGCAGCCCAATATCTTTTGGAGGCCAAACTGGTGACCAGTGTGGTCACTGATGAGGTCAATGGCCCCAGGTGTCCCTTCTCCTCACCCCTGTCACCGATAACATCTGTCACTAGCCTTGGGGGAGCCCACATAGGACCCCAGGCTCCCCGTCAGCCTGCTGCTGCCTCATGGCCACGCCCAAAGGGAGATCTCACCAGGCTGAGGACTGGAGATGGAGGTGGTGGACATGGCCCTCTCCTTCTGCTTGAAAATCTCCCTCGGATGCACGGCAGACTCCTGGAGGGAAGCACATGTTGACCCCTGCAGTGGGCAACACTTTCACCACCTCTCCCCAGATCACAGCCCCTCCAGCTGTTGGCCCAGTAGCCCCTCAAAGGTGAGTGTGGGGCCAGGAGGCAAAACATGTTCTCAGGTGAGAAGTCATTTAAAAATAAAAAGTAACTTTAAAAAAGGAAGTAAAACACAGAAGCCAAGGAGCTCACAGGGCCTCCCCCAGGACTAGGTGTGGTCCAAGCCCGAAGCTTCCGCCTTTGGCTTTCTTCTATACTGCCACCTCTTGAGGTGCCCAGATTCCAACCTGCCCCAGCTGACTGCAGGGCAGCCTCTGCCCAGGTCTGGGCTGGGCCCTCAAACCGAGATCAGGGACTTCTGTGTGTGGCCAGGACAGGTCCAAACAAGTAGAGCACCCCCATCTTACCTGCTCATCTCGGTTCCTTGAAACCACTTCTTGCTGCTGCTCCCACGTCCTGCTGGGAAGGGCCGGGTGGGGCACAGCTGAGGCACAGCCACAGCTTCTCATGCCACACCCCTTAGTCCTCCTCGCCTCTATGGGATGGAGCGGGTGCCCAGCAATGCCTCAGGGTGGGTCCCCCAGGCCAGCTTCTACCTCTGGCTCACCTCTGGGGGCTGGCCTCGCCACCCTGCTCCTGATAGCGCTGCTCCCGGCGTGCAGCCTCACGCAGCTCACGCTCCCGGCGCTCCTGCTCCAGCTGCCGCTGCGCCTCCTCAGCCCGCCGCTTTTCCTCCAGCCGACGGTTCTCCTCCTCCTTCTGCAGGGAGAGCCGCTGCCCGCTCAGCCCTGTGCTGACACTTCAGCCTAATCCCCTGCCCAGGACTGGGTTTTGGGCACATGGCCAAAGGCAGGCACCAGAGCCAGTCGCTCATTAGCCTTGTGGCTTAACCTACCCGAGCCTCAGTGTGACCATCTGTAATGGGCACCAAGGAGAGCGGATGCTGCACGAGCTCGCTTGTGAGGAAAGCTGAGCTACAGCAAGCAGAACACTCCCACGTGCCCAGCACGCCCCGGGGCAGCACTCACCTCTGCTTTGGCCCAGAAGCTGTCTTTACCAACCCTTTTAATCTCAGACACAGCATTGGTCTTCTGGTACACAGAGCCCTGTAGGGGACAGCATTCATTACAGACCTGGACCCAGGTGGAAGGCCAGGCCCACAGGCACCAGAGGAGAGAATATGCTAAACTTGTGACAGCACAGGTGAGTGCTGCTAGGACTGGACCCAGCAGAGGCAGCAGAGCACTGCCCAGTGACACACACCAAGATGACCTGAAAGAAGCACAGGACACTGCCCCAAGGTGGATGCTCAATCCCAGACAACACTAGAGGGGGCTCTGGTGGTCTCTGGCCCTCATGGATGGGGGCCAGGGCAAGAAAGGCCCCCATACCCCACCTGCAAACTCCTAGACATTGGGCAGTTCTGAGGCAGGCTTCTGACCAGGGGCACTCAGACAGCTGACTAGCACAAGAGCATCCAAGGAATCACGTCCAACCGCACATATGCGGACACAGCTCCCAGCCATCAGCTCCACACAGCACTGGGGCCATGGGCCCACAGGTATCTCCTGTGACTCCAAGGGGTCTGCTCTGGTTTTAGGCTCCGCCTTGATGCCTCCTTTAGTTCCTCCATAGCGGCTACCTCCAGGGACAGCCCAGGATGTGCCAGTGCCATGACCTTGAGGGCAGCCAGACTATCATAGCCATGCATCCTGCAGAGCCTCCACTCTGACCACAGAGGCTGGGCTCCAGAGGAAGGCTCCAGAACAGCTAGTCCAACTCCTAGGCAAGGTCAGAGGGCTATTCCTGCTCATCTGGTCAGTGGACAATCACCACAGCTCAGGGGTTACCATCTGCAGAAACTAAGCAGGCATGGGCCCAGCCAGCCCGGGTGCTGGGAAGTGCATATTCCTGGCCCCCTGCCCTCAGGCCCTGAGTAACAAAAGGGCTGGCGATGGGCAGGCAGCACTCACCACTGGGGCCTGGGGTCCCGCGTCCTGGAAGCGGCCACTCTCCTTGTGAAAGCTGTAGTTGGCACCTGAAGCCTTGGCCACCTTCTCCATGATGCACTCAGGCTCCACATCCTCCTCGGCCCGTGCGTTGATGGTCACGTGGGCCCCCTGCAGCAGGAGCAGCACTTGAAAGAAGGGCTTTGCAAGCCCAGGAGATGGGCCAAACTCCTGTCAGTCCACACAGCACGGGCCACTACTACACCACACAGGACTGGAATCAGGAAACCAGAAGGCACCTGTCTGGCTGCTGAAAACTGAGGCACGAGTTCCCCTCAAGGGCTCAAACAAACCAACTTGGAGCAAACCCTTCATTCTTGTCCCAGTTCACGTGAGACCCTTGCCCTCCACTGTGCTATCCAGTGGTTCCTTCTGTAGCTGTTCCCCGCTGTATATCAGTAGACAGCCCAGGCATGATTTGCATCAAAGGCCTTCCTTCTAATCAATGAAAACTAGTTTTAAATGCCATCTGGAAGCCACAAAAGACCCTGAATAGCTAAAGCAATTCGAAGCAAAAAGTACAAAGCTGGACGCTTCACACCACCTGATTTCAAATTAAACTACAAAACTATAGTAAGCAAAACAGCATGGTACTGGCATAAACACAGACACATAGAACAATGGAAACTAACAGAGCACCCACACACACTTATAGCCAACTCATTTTTAACAAAGGTGACAGGAACATACACTGGGGAAAGGACGGTCTCTTTCATAAACAGGGCTAGGAAAATTGGATATCCATATGCAGAAGAATGAAACTAAATCTTCATCTTTCACCATATTAAAAAAAAACTCAAAATGGATTAAAAAAGACTTAAATGTAAGACCTGAAACTATGAACTACTCAAATAAAACATTGGAGAGATGCCCCTGGACACTGGTCTGGGCAAAGATTTTTTTTGGGTTAAGACCTCAAAAGCCCAGGCAACAAAAGCAAAAATCAACCAGTTGGACTAAATCAAGCTAAAAGGCTTCTGCACAGCAAATGAAGCAATCAACAAAGTAAACAGACAACCTACAGAATGGGAGAAAATATCTTCAAACTATCCATCTGACAAGGAATTAGCGACCAGAATATATAAGGAACTCAAACAACTCAATAGCAAAAAAATAATAATCTGATTTTAAAATGGGCAAAAGACCTTAACAGATATTTCTCGAAAGATGATATACACATGGCTAACTACATATGAGAAAATGCTCAACATCACTAACCATCATCAGGGAAATGCAAACCAAAACCATAATGAGCTATCATCTCACCACAGTTAGAATGGCTACTATAAAAAACATAAAAAATAAATGCTAGCAAGGATGTGGAGAAAGGGAAATTCTTATACACTGTTGGTAGGAATGTAAAGTAGTACAGCCATTATAAAAATAGTATGGTTTTTTGGGGTTTTTTTTGAGACAGAGTCTTACTCTGTTGCCCAGGCTGGAGTGCAGGGGCACAATCTCGGCTCACTGCAACCTCCACCTCCCAGGTTCAAGAGATTCTCTGCCTCAGCCTCCTGAGTAGCTGGGATTACAGGTGCCTGCCACCACACCTGGCTAATTGTTGTATTTTTTTAGTAGAGACGGGGTTTCACCATGTTGGCCAGGCTGGTCTCGAACTCCTGACCTCAGATAATCTGCCCACCTTAGTCTCCCAAAGTGCTGGGATTACAGGCTTGAGCCATCGCGCCCAGACAACAGTATGGTTTTTAAAACAGTATTTGTCCTACTAAAAGCAGAACTACCATATGATCTAGCAATCCAACTGCTGGGGATATATCCAACTCTGAAGTTCAGCACTATTAACAATAGCCAAGATACGGAATCAACCAAAACGTCCATCAATGGATGAAAGGGTAAAGAAAATGTAGTATATAAACATGAGGGAATATTATTCAGCCATAAAACAGAATGACATCCTGTCATTTGCAGCAACATGGATGGAACTGGAGGTCATAATGTTAAGGGAAATAAGCCAGGCACAGAAGACAAGTATTGCATGTTCTCACTCATATGTGGGAGCTAAAAAAGTGGGTATCATGGAGGGAGAGAGTAGAATGGTGGTTACCAGGAGTTGGGAAGGGCATGGGGGAGAGAAAATGAAGAGAAGTTGCTTAATAGGTACAAAAGTACAGTTAAATAGAAGGAATAAATTCTAGTATTCAGTAGTACAGAAGGGAAATTATAGTTAACAATAATTTTGTGTATTTCAAATTAGCTAGAAGAGAAAAACTGTAATGTTCCCAACACAAAGAACAGATAAATGTTTGAGCTGATGAACATGCTAATTACCCTGATTCATCGTATACATTGTATACAGGTATCAAAATATGACATGTATGCAAAAAATATGTACAACTATTATATATCAACTATTATATATAAACTCTGGGCTGGGCGCGGTGGCTCTCGCCTGTAATCCCAGCACTTTGGGAAGCTGAGGAGGGCAGATAACTTGAGGTCAGGGATTCCAGACCAGCCTGGCCAACATGGGGAAACCCATCTCTACTAAAAATACAAAACTTAGCCGGGCATGATGGCAGGCACCTGTAATCCCAACTACTCAGGAGGCTGAGGCAGGAAAATCACTTGAACCTGGGAGGCAGAGGTTGCAGTGAGCCGAGATCATGCCACTGCATTCCAGCCTGGGTGACAGAGTGAGACTCTGTCTCAAAACAAACAAACAAAAAACAAAACAACAACAAAAAAAACTCTGATAAAAGAATGCCATGCATGTTTTCTACAAAAAGTAAGCCAATGATTTCTTCATGAGAAGCCAGACCCATGACCTCATTCACTGTTACTATACAGGTTAAGCATCCCTAACCTAAAATTCCAAAATCCGAACTGCTCCAATGAACACTTCCTTTAAGCATTATGTCAGCACTCAAAAAATCTCAGATTCTGGGCCGGGCGTGGTGGCTCATGCCTGAAATCCTAGCACTTTGGGAGGCCAAGGTGGGCAGATCATGAGGTCAGGAGATCAAGACCATCCTGGCTAACATGGTGAAACCCTGTCTCTACTAAAAATACAAAAAATTAGCTGGGCGTGGTGGCGGGCACCTGTAGTCCCAGCTAATCGGGAGGCTGAGGCAGGAGAATGGTGTGAACCCGGGAGGCGGAGCTTGCAGTGAGCCAAGATCGTGCCACTGTACTCCGTCCTGGGCAACAGAGTGAGACCCTGTCTCAAAAAAAAAAAAAAAAAAAAAAAAATTTCAGATTCTGGAGAATTTCGGATTTTGGATGCTGAACTGCAAATATTCCCAAATCTGAAGAAATCCAAAACATTTCTGGTCCTAAACATTTCAAATAAAGGATACTCAAACCTGTATACTCGAAAAGCTGGGAATTCTCTTATCAGCTCCTAGATGGAAACTGAGGTATAGCTGAAGAAATGTTGGCAGAACGAGAAATCAAAATTCTGAGTCTCCTTTGCCAGAGAAATGCAACCAGAGAAATGCAAAAAGTTACCTGACAAGTGACCAACAAATGCTTTTGTTACAAATAGTTTTTAAAATTTAAAAAGGTTCTATTATAGGACTGACATAAATCCACGTAGAGGGGGCTGGAAAGGAATGCATCAAAAGGGCACGTGCGTGCTAAGATGGTGGGCACTCTCCCCTTCCTCCAAATCCTGACGCTATTACTAAGCTGTTTAGAGGGATCATAAAACAAAACAGAACCAGGGCCCACCCTTCTCACGGCACCAGCTCCGGCATGGTCCTTTATCCTGCCCCACTGAGGTAGGCCCGTAGGTGGCCCTGGCAACATCCTGACCTCCCATGCACTCACTGACCCAGAGTGAAGCAGCCTCTGGTCATGCCCTGAAGGGCAGGCAGAGAGCATTAGCTATGAGCACACTCCCAACTCCAGTTCTGATTCCCACTTGCTCGCACCCAGGAACCTGGGAGACCTCAAGCCTGTGAGGCCTGTTCCCAGTGAAGCAGGCCTCGCCTGGCCTTACCTTCAGGAAGTTGGCCATGGTGCTGACGTGGCTGGCGCAGGCTCCCTTCCGCACGTCATTCACACCCTCGCCTGTCTGCAACACAAGTATGCCCAGATTGACCCAGGCCTCCCCCAAAGCCACTTCCCTCCCCTGGGGACCCGACATCTACCCTGTGTCCCAGAAAAGAGAAAACTGCAACCCCCAAAGCAGAACCTATTCTTCTGACTGCATCACATGGGTGAGGTAAGTTCCCATGCCTCCAAGGGGCTCATGGACGCTCCCTGGGCAGGATGGCTACCAGCTTTCGCTGTGGGGGCATTTCATGAATTTTCTTTTTTTCTTTTTTTTTGGAGATGGACTCTTGCTCTGTGGCCCAGGCTGGAGTACAGTGGCGCAATCTTGGCTCACTGAAACTTCTGCCTCCTGGGTTCAAGCAATTCTCCTGCCTCAGCCTCCCGAGTAGCTGGCACTACAGGTGCATGCTGCCATGCCCAGCTAATTTTTTGTATTTTAGTAGAGACGGGGTTTCACCATGTTGCCCAGGCTGGTCTCAAACTCCTGAGCTCAGGCAATCCACCCACCTCAGCCTCCCAAAGTTCTAGGATGACAGGTGTGAGCCACAGCACCCAGCCTTCAAGAGTTTTCTTGATCCCCACCAAGGGATCAAGAAGGCCCTGTCCCTGTACTCCCAGGCTCCTAAACACTCCCTCAGGCTCCCTACTCCATCAGAACAACCACCCTCAAGAGCACGGAGCAAGGACTCCCTGTGACTGCTTTTAATCCATTTTGCAGGAAGAACTCTAGGCTTGGAGGGTGAATTCTGCAGAGCAAAGCCACAGTTATTCTTTGGGCCACAATGAATCTGTCAACTATTCTGCTCATTCACCAGCTCAGAGCTGTTCTATTGATCTACTACTAAGTCATGCCAGTAAAACACTTTGTTCCTGAAGTCAAGTCAAAACAGGAAAGAAGACAATGGGGTTTCCTGGGTCACACCTAGATGAAACGGGCTCCACATACCCAGTTGATGAGGACAAATTTGGGCAGTCCGGAGTTGGGGTCCTTCACTCTGCAGAAGGCGTACATCACCTTCCCACTGTTGAGCTCCTCCACCATCTCCTCCAGGCCACCCTCTGCAGCAGAGTCACAATGAAGGTCAGGGGTGGCCCTGACATTCCCTACTGGCCCTGGTCCCACCAGGAAGGGAGGCCGGGCTGCCTCTAAACCAGGGCTTCTCACCTCTACCTGTATCAGAATCTTTCTAGGGGTATGTTTAAAATCAGAGTCCTGGGAACCACCCTCACTAAACTGATTGATGAGAGCCGGGTGGGACCTAGGAGTCTGCGATTCTCACAAGTACCTCAGGTAATTTTTTTTACCCACACTCGTTTAAAAACCACTTCTCTAAACCCAGAGGTAATTCTGGAAATAAAAACAGGGTCATTTCCACAGCAAACCAGCCACCAGACTTCCAAATGGAGGATGTCTACGTCAAAATTTTATTGTTGCCGCAACCTTGCAAAGGGGCCCGAATAGCAGGGCCTGTAGAGTCACCACTGCCTGCACCTGTGTCTGCTCAAGCTCCAGGGCCGCCCAGACAGCCAGACCAGATTGAACATCCTGCAGTGGCATAACTGGCTCAGCCCTCAGACTCCAGAAGAGAGGGTGATGGGGACAGGGGGAGCGCAGGAGTGGGCAGCTCTAAACGATTCTCCCTGACACTGAGGCTTAGCCCCCACAAGCTTTCCCAGGTTATAAGGAGGAAGAGCTGATCAGGTATTTCAGCTACAGGGCTCCATATGAGTGGAGGCGGTCATGAGCCCCAAGCTGGGGACAGCAAATTGTTGCGTTTGTGGCAGAGCCCTGTCCTGTGCCACTGGGGATGATGACAGGAGACTCTCGAGTTGTTGATCCCTGCAACTCCCAGCCACCTGTCACACCACATGTCTACTGTTCAATGGCAATCCTTCTAGAAAGGGGACACCTCCCAAAAAGGTTGTGAAAGGAAGGGGCTTTCTACCAACAACAGACATCAAACCGTGGAGAACACACTCTGAGTGCTCACTGAACAATGAAGCCATGTCCAGCTCAGGACAGAGGGACGGGTCAGGCAAGTTCTGGAGGAGGAGCAGTCAGGGGTGTCAGCTGGGGGGCCCACAGGTCACACTCTGACCAAGACTACCCTGACAACCTCTGCTCTGTGCTGGCCAAGAGCCTGTCCTTCCTGTAGAGACCCCCAGAGCCTCCCCCTTGACTATCTGCAGTGATACTGCCTCTTCCAGTGAGGATGGGGCCCCTGCAAGCACTCGGCACAAGACCAGGGCAGGACAAAGGGAGAAGGGGGTATGTCTGTGGACTTTCTTTCCACCAGCACCAGTTCTGGGACTGGTGAGCTTCCCGCCGCAGCTCCCTACACAAGCTGCCCACAAGCTGGAGAGGCCTGTTTCCCTCTCAGCTCTCCCCAAGTAGACAAAGAGAAAGCACTCCCCTGCACCCAGAGGGATGGAGAGCCAAGGAGGAATGTTTTCACTTACACATATCTGAAACCTAAGGCCTGCCAGAAGTGGCCAGTGAGCACTGGAAGCCCCATGTGGCTCAGTGGACCAAGACGGCTGAGTGCGCTGACCCCCCGTCCTGCCCGTTGTTGGCTCATGTCCTGATCAAGGGGCCAGGGAACCCCCAACGGAGTTAATATAGGGTGGGTCTGCAGGAGGCAGGTCCGGCCCATTTCCTACCCTCAGTGGAGGAAGGTGTTGAGCCACTGGCAGAGGCCACCTGTGTGATAGAGTCCCCTTCTTTCTGTGCAATAGCTGAAATGCCAGCTGAGATGGACTGCTGATGGTCACAATCCTTTCTCCTTTGCACACGTCACCCTCCTACCTCCTGGTGTCCCCGAGTCCATTTGGAGTCATACTCACCCCCTGTGCCAGCCACGCGGATGTCGTTGCTGTTGCCTTCATAGGTAAAGAGAGCCCTGAAATGAAACACAAGTGAGCTCTGTAGCCAGCACCTTGGGTTCCATCTCTCCTCACCGCACCCACCATGACTTTCCACTATATCCTAAAGAGCTTGGGCCGACAGTAACACTGTGGGTGGGCACGGGCCCGTTCTCACTTTGCTATGACCCGCTAGGCAGGTTCTCAGTAGGCAACTGTGCAGCCTTCTCAGCTCTGCAGCTGGGAGGACACTGGCCTGACTTAACGTGGGGTGGGAGTTGTGAGGGACAAAGCCATGGAGATGGGAGCACACATCTACTATGAGGAAAACATGAGCTGTGGAATTTCCCAACGACTGCTATACATTCGTTGTCAAATACTCACCTGGCCACCAGGTATACGGATTTGAAGAGACAAAACATATCTACATGTTCCTGAACCCAGAGCACCCAAAAGGAGAAGTCGGAGAAATACACGCACTGGGCCCCTTGGAAGGCTGCCCACCACTTCTGTGCACATCTGCCCTGGCTCCAGTGAAGCCTGGTGGGTAGGGCAGCAGGCCCTTCCAGGCTTGAGACTTTTTGGTAAACACAGACTACTACAGGTTGTGTTTATCAGAAACCACAAGGGAATGACACAACATGAAATCACACAGTTAAAACCATGAACCTGCCAAGCCCCTCACGGACAGGTACCCATGAGCAAGTTTTCTATCTAGTAGAGCCTTATCTCTCCAGGAGTGACATGGGACCATGGCTTTCTTTTCCTGTAAGATTAATTATTCATAAGAACTTTGGGCCGGGTGCAGTGGCTCACGCCTGTGATCCCAGCACTCTGGGAGGCCGAGGCGGGCGGATGCGGATCATGAGGTCAGGAGATTGAGACCATCCTGGCTAACACAGTGAAATCCCATCTACTAAAAATACAAAAAATCAGCCGGGCATGGTGGCAGGCACCTATAGTCCCAGCTACTCAGGAGGTTGAGGCAGGAGAATGGCGTGAACCTGGGAGGCGGGACTTGCAGTGAGCCAGGATCGTACCACTGCACTCCAGCCTGGGCAACAGAGTGAGACTCTGTCTCAAAAAAAAGAAAAGAACTCTGGGCCAGGTGTGGTGGCTCGTGCCTATAATCCCAGGACTTTGGGAGGCTGAGGCAGCAGGGTCGCTTGAGCCCAGGAGTTTGAGACCAGCCTGGGCAACATGGTGGGACCCTGTCTCTACCAAAAATACAAAAATCAGCCAGGCGTGGTGGCACATGCCTGTAGTCCCAACTACTCGGGAGGCTGAGGTGGGAGGATTACTTAAGCCTGGGAGGTTGAGGCTACAGTGAGCCATGATGATGCCATTGTACTCCAGCCCAAACAACAGAGTAAAACCCTAACTCTTAAAAACAAAAACAAAACTCTGGTAAAGATTCATTCTGGCTTGCTAATAGCATGAACCTTGCAGCAACTCAACATCCCCAGCAGGGCTGCTGGACATGGGTTGGAGGCACTGACCCACTGGACTGTAAGTCAAAGGCAAAACCCAGTCCAGTGTGTGTCATCTCCCCAGGCTCTAAAGCACAGGCCTGCTGAGGCAGGCCAGACGGAAGCTCCAGGGATAAACAGTCGGACAGGAACCAAATCAGCTTCAACTTGGCTTCTCCAGGGCTTTGCCAATGCCACTGGGCAGAGATGCTTATGCCTGAGAAAAATGGAAGAAGTTAGACCCAGGCCCAGTGGATCTGGTTGGTAGGGAGGAGACAGGCCTCCGGGAAAAGGCACTGCTTACCAGGAGGGGAGACAGAATACAGGACAGAAACACTGAATGAGAAACACTCAGAGAAAAGGAACTAGAGAAAAGAACACAGAGAAACAAGAGAAAGATTTGGGAGGTGGCACACTGCCAGCATGAGCTGGGGGAACTCCCTGGAGGAAAGAAGCCCATTACTCTTGATGGCCACAAAGCCCTGGCTGCCAGAAGATAGCAAGCTGGCACAAGCAGCAGGTAACAGAAGATGGCAGCTCAACCCAGCTCTTGCAAGAAGGGACTCAGCCAGCTGCGATGGCTCACGCCTGCAATCCCAGTACTTTGGGAGGCCAAGGCGGGTGGATCACCTGAGGTTAGGAGTTTGAGACCAGCCTGGCCAACATGGGAAACCCCGTCTCTACTAAAAATACAAAATTAGCCAGGTGTGGTGGTGGGTGCCTGTAATCCCAGCTACTTGGGACGCTGAGGCAGGAAAATCACTTGAACCCGGGAGGCAGCGGTTGCAGTGAGCCGAGATCATGCCACTTCATTCTAGCCTGGGTGACAGAGCAAGACTCTGTCTCAAAAAAAAAAAAAAAAAAAAGAAGGGACTCAGCAGCTAATATAGTAAGAGCCAAGCTCAATGCCTGCCACCTATCTCTCTGACTTGATCCTTCTCTACCCCAGGCCACCTTTAAGAATGTTCCCAGCGCAGAGGCTCATTCCCAGTTCAGAGGCCTTTTGAAAGAAGGGCGAAGGAAGTTTCAAATGAACATGAAAAAACATGGTGCACTGGCCTTTGAACAGCAAGGAATATGGAGTGTCAAGCACCTTATAATTCAATCATGCCTTTGAAAATAAGTACTGAGAGCCTACTGCTTACTACTTACAGGAATGCAGCTATGAACAATCCCTAAAAGGTCCTGCCCATGAAACTTATTTTCTAATGGGAGAAAAAACACACACTTAACACTAAGGTACTATTAGATGCCAAGATATGGAGTAAGCAGGGGCGGGAGACAGATCCAAGACGGAGAGCTGATGTCATGGCTGCTCCCCACTCTATCTGCCCTCCCCAATGCCAGCACTGTGTGTGTGAAACCTCTTATGACCCACCAAGCTAGAGACCACCTCTTCTTCCTCTGAGATCTCTACCACTTTTTCTGTATGACTCTCGGTCCATCCTTCATCTAAGCATCTGCCACACATAACAACTGTGCCTCAGGCACCAAGGACAGAGAAAGAGCCCACCCCACCCCTTCTAGTAAGAGATAAAGGTGACAAGAAAACCCATAAGGATTTCCAGCATATTTTGTGTCTGGCATCTGTCTGAAGGAAGTCAAACAGAAAGATGGGAAAAAGTGCCTACAAACAAGGAGCTAGGAATCAAGGAAGGCCTCTCTGAGAAGGCAACCTCGGGGCCAAAAAGCGAAGGCTGGGGAGCCACCCGGAACGATGTGGAAAAAGTGTGCTCCATGCAGAGGAAGCAGCAGAGCAAGGACTCTGAAGAGGAACCAGCTTGTAAGTTTGAGGAAGAGAAAGACGGCCAGAGTGGTGACAAACAGGTGTGGCCACAGTGTGGTAAATGAAAGGGGTGGTAGGTTCTGGGTCATGCAGGGCATCAGCAGGGCAAGGAGTCTAGGCTTTATTCAACATGCAACAGGAAGCCACTGTAGAGTTACAGACACGGAAGTGACATGGTCCAGATATTTTTCCGCAGTGTGCAGGAATCTGCCACACAGTATCTGCTGAGTAACTACCTTAATGGCTGTGACGATGAGGGTGGAGGTCAGTGGGTTATGCTGCTGAGTGACACAACCTGTAGTGCTGCAAGAGCCTGGAGGTAGGGAGGGAGCATGGCATGGCTGTCTGGGCAGATGAGTCCAGTGAGATGGGTGGGTTCTGACTTCATAAGGGGAAAGAGGAGGCTCCACAACCCTCATGAGGAACAGAGAGTAGATGGGGTGGGTAAGCACCAGGCCAGGAGTGGTAGCAGACAGCTCTGGTAAGCAGCCCAAGGAAAGGCTAGGAACATAGGAGGTCTGAAGAGGGAAGCCCAAACTGCCAGGTGGGCTGGGAGGCATCATCCCAAACCAGTGATGGTTCCTGAGAAGACTGATGATGAAGAGAGACCTGGAAGGGAGCTAGATCAGGAGTGCCAGGAAGCTCCTAGGTAAGTCTGCCAGGGTAAACAGAGTGATCAAGAACATGTTAAGAAGCAAAATCTTTAATTGGGCAGGGCTGGAGAGGGGCAAAGATTCTTCTGGGTTCTAAAGCCAAGTGGTATGATGTGGACATGAAAATGGGACACTCATTGCAGAGATACTATTGACTGGCTTTTAAGTAACAGGAGAGGTCTAAGAGAAACACGAACAGGAATAGGAGACAGGCAAAACAGGGGGCTGACATCTAGAAACTCTCCTGAGAAAAATAACACTGACTGACATGTGGGTAAATCTGAGGGATTATAAAGCAGACAGAAAACCCTACCAAGGAAGTGACGAGACATCCTTCTTTAGATGCCTCCCAAAAAGAAGATGTGCTGTTTGGCATAAGTGCCATCCAGGGCACCCAGACCTGACAGGAGAGTCTACACAGACCCCACAGAACCAAGCAACTGGTGTTCTAAAGCTCTTCCCCTAATGGCCGAGGGCTGAGGAAAAGGCAAAGCCATAACATCCTCAGGATCACAACAGTACATTGCATAAAAGCCGCTCTGTGCTGGGCACTAGGGAGAGCAGAGGAGATGAGAAAGCACTTACACAAGTGGAGATGGCCCCCACACAAGAGGAAGACAGTTGGGAGGGCCTCAGTGCTGACCACAGGGTAGCCCCACCACGACTCAGCCTCCAAGGCCCAGTTTCTATTCCCCAAAGTTGGTCACCTTAGCCCACCATACTCAGCATATTTCTCAGAACTGGGATTTCTCAAACTAGTCAGCGAAAACAATTTAAGCAAAGGGGAAAGTGAGGATATCTTGGGTGTTGGAGGGGAAAATGGGACCTTTTCCCAAATAGATACCAAGCATCCTACTTTCGTACATCTTCCCATGGCTCAGGCACAGGAAAGAGTACACTTTTTGGAGAAACGAAAGTTCTGAAGTCCACGTTCACAGAGAGCCAAGAACCCAGATCCCGGAGCTCCTCGTCTGAAGCCCCCAGGGCAAGGCTTACATTCACAGCCCGGCTGCCAGGCCGCTCTCAAGTGCCCATCCCTGAACACAGCGTTTGCAAAAAAACGGGCGTGGCTTCCGCCTCCTCAGAGAGGGCTGTGCAGGACCCCCTTCTCCAGAGAAGTCCCAGGACTGGAAAGAAGAACCTGGCGAAGCTAGCAAGCACGACCAGGCCGAGGATCCAACATGGAAGCCCGCGGAGCCCACAGTGGGTGGCGAGAGGCAGGGGGAGGGGCGGGGACTCACTGGGTCCCCCCAAGCCGGGTTTAACCTGTCCACAATCGGCGGAGCAAGGGGTCACGAGGGTGAGACAGCAATTCTGCTGCGGTGTGGAAGGGCAGACAGGTAAGCCCTAGGCCACTTGCCTGGGCGCCACTCCGCGCTCGCGCTCCCGCTCCTCCCGAGTCCCCGGCTCTCCCCAGACAGACCCACCCCTGAGGCAGCCCCTGGCCCGACCCTGGCCCATCTCGCCGCCCACCAGTCGATCGGGGACTTCTCGGTGACCACCCGCACGTAGGCCTCCTGCAGCGCTGGCCCGTTCCGGCTCAGGTTCGCCGCCATGGCCCGCCCCGCAGTCTCCGCGCCGCTGCTGTAGCTTCCGGGCCGGGCCTCCCCTTTGACAGCCGACAAGCCTCGCCTCCGACAACCGGAAGCCCCGCCCCACGGCAGGAAGCGGAAATGGCAGGGGCCAGCTGCACCCGCGGGTCCTAGCGAGCCGTCCGGCCAGCTGGTCTAGCATCCGGGTCCCGCGAATGCCGAAGGACAAGCGGGAGAAAGGAGGACCTGGCCTTTTGTTTGTCCTCAGGGAGGGATCCTGGGGCGCAGACTAGCCCGTCTTCTAGTCCCACCCAAAAGCCAGCTCGACTTGGAAGCCTGGCCGCGGGGACCCAGTCCAGCCCCCGCTAGCTGCTCTCACAGCACCTTGCTCATTCTTTTCTAAATCTTGTTATGTCGATGCGCTTATTTGAGAGAACTTGGGTTCACTGCAGTCTCCCTCCAGACGAGGTCTTCAGCCTGTTTGTGGACCCTCAACAGTTTGATCTGTGAAACATGCATAAATGTGTGAATACACGAATGAATGAGTGCTAAGTGACGATCACACCGCTACAAACCTAACTGAAAGTGCCTTTGTGCTTTCTCACTCTCACCTGAGTTTTTCCCTCTGCGGTTTGGTCGAGGCCAGGATAGTGGAGGCATGAAAAGAACCTGTCTTGTGCTTCACCTGCACATCTGGCTGGTCGCCCCTAGAAGGTGTCAGTAATTCCTCAATCTGCTCCCCTCCTCCTGGGAGCACCAGTTTTTCCATCCACAAATCTGCGTACGCTTGACTGAACTAGCTTCTTATCTGCATGATAGAGAAACATGCCAAAGCGCAAGGCAGCTCACAGCTTCTTTCCTCCCATGGAGAATAACTCCCCTGCCTCCTTAAAATATAAATCCTGCCGGGCGCGGTGGCTCACGCCTGTAATCCCAGCACTTTGGGAGGCCGAGGCGGGCGGATCACAAGGTCAGGAGATCGACAGCATCCTGGCTAACACGGTGAAACCCTGTCTATACTAAAAATAGAAAAAATTAGCACGGCGTGGCGGCGTGCGCCTGTAGTCCCAGCTACTAGGGAGGCTGAGGCAGGAGAATGGCGTGAACCCGGGAGGCAGAGATTGCACTGAGCCGAGATAGCGCCACTGCACTCCAGCCTGGGTGGCAGAGCAGGGCTCTGTCTCAAAAAAACAAAAACAAAATACATATATATATGTATATATCCACGGTCCCTTAAGTCCAGATGTGCTTTGGAATTCAATCTAAGATTTCAGAAAAGTTATACCACGTATGTCCTGTATACTCTGTAAGCCCTTATCACAGGATCTGGAGAGGAACTGGTAATCAGACATGTTCATGCTTTTGCTGTGATATGTGTGAATAATCAGCTAAGCAGAATATAAGAAGACTCTATCCTCACGGCAATTAAAGTCAGTTTTTGCTACCAAATGAACTACCAAAATCTTAAGGTGTTTGAGTCTGGATGGTGCAGATAAGGACTTGTGGACCTAATTTGGACAAAAACATGGTTCATTTGTTATGCCCATTTTTCTTTCTGTTCACATCATTGTTGCTTGTTGTCTTGTTTTGTGCTGCTATGACAAAGTACCACAGACTATGTAATTTACATAGAACAGAAATTTATTTTCTCACAGTTCTGGAGGCTGGGAAGTCCAAGGTCATGGCACTAGTATCTGGTGAGGGGCTTCTTGCTGCATCATAACATGGTGAAAGGGCAAAGAGGATGAGAGAGAGACTAAAAGGGGCCAAACTCATTTTTTTTTTTTTTTTGAGATGGAGTCTCACTCTGTAGCCAGGCTGGAGTGCAGTGACCGCGAACACGGCTCACTGCAACCTCCACCCCCCAAGTTCAAGCAATTCTCCTGTCTCAGCCTCCCAAGTAGCTGGGACTACAGGCACGTGCCACCATGCCCAGCTAATTTTTGTATTTTTAGTAGAGACGGGGTTTCACCATGCTGGCCAGGATGGTCTCGATCTCTTGACCTCGTGATCTGCCCACCTTGGCCTCCCAAAGTGCTGGGATTACAGGTGTGAGCCACCCCGCCGGGCCCCAAACTCAGTCTTTTCTAATGAACCTGAGGCAGGAGAATACGGGCTAGAAGCAGGGAACCAAACGCCAATTCACACTAACCTCCTAGAACCAAATCAAAAGGAAAACCCCATAACCCCTGTTATGACCAAGTAACAAAAGGACCAGAGGCTACTACTTTCTTTGCAACCCCCCCACCACCTTTTTCTGCATGGTAGATGAAAAATTGAAAGTACCTCTGATTGGTCCCTTCCCACAACCAATCAGGCTGGTCATGGGCCAAGTCTTCATTTGCATAGGAGTATAACTTTGTAACTTCACTTCAGCCTTTCCGCAATCAGTCAGAGGTTTGCATAGGGTGTAACTTTGAAACTTCGCTTCAGCCTCTGATAGGTCCCCTCCCTCAACCAATCAGACTGATTGTGGGCACTACTTCATTTACAAGGGTGTACACCAAGTAACCAATGGGAAACCTCCAAAAAATTCTGTAACCCCCAAAAAATTCTGTAACCAGGCTCTTGAGCCACTTGCTCAAGCCAGTCTCACCCTGTGGAGTGTACCTTCATTTTCGATGAATCTCTGCTTTTGTTGCTTCATTCTTTCCTTGCTTTCTTTGTGCATTTTGTCCAATTCTTTGTTCATGACACCAAGAACCTGGACACCCTTCATGGGTAACAAACCCACTTCCAAAATAATGGCATTAATCCATTCATGAGAGCCTAAGCACCTCCCACCTCCCACCACTCAACACCATCACGTTGGAGATCAAGCCTCTAAGACATGAACTTTGGTGGATACAGTTGAACAACAGCACTTGTCTTACAGGCAGAAGCTCTGACATTTCTGAGAGGAAAAGTTACTTCATCCTGACCTGGAGAAGTCTCAAGTTCTGACAAAATATCCCTTCTCCTCAGCAGTCCAGTCTGCAGCCTTCACCCCTCCTTTGAATTCGTCCTGGATCTTCTTTTCAATCTTTTCTCTTTTCCACAGTGCAGGTCTCCCTACTTCTCTACTTTGACTTCACTACTGTTTACATTAGAAAAAGTGAATTTACATAAATAGAGGCTCTCCAGATCTCCTAATTTTCAGTCTTTTCCCCCCTTACTTCAGTAACATCTCTGCTTGTTTTTCCTTCAGACCAGACCCTCAGGTGACTTTCTGCCCCCTCATCCCTCTGCCCCCAGACTCCATATTACAGAGGAGTTTGGCCATCAGTCTTATGGTACTTCTACCGCCTTCTCTTTGGTGAACATATCTTTTTTTCTCTTCTTTGTCTGGGAATACTCCTATTTAATTACCTTCTAGTTGTCAGGTTCCTTCACCCAGTTGGCCACCAGTCCCAGGTGGAAGTCCTAGAAGGTCTGGGAGCACTTTTCAAATTTTAGTCTACCTGAGGAGAAGCTACCCTTACCTGAAACCAGGTTGTGCAGGCCAAAGAAGCAGGTCTCTGTGTTATGGAATTAGATCAGCTGAGTGAGGTGACCAGGCTCCATGTAGAGAAGACTATAAGGAGGAGTCTCTGGTGGTGAGAAGTTTGAGGGAGCATGATACTGCTTCCTGTTGTAGTATATGGAAACCTGTTTCAGCTTGATAGGCCAGGGAAAGCCTCAGAGGAGGTAACTAACCCTGGAGCAGAGACTGGGTTCTGAGGTAGGAGCCAGCTTAATTGGTCTGAGAAGTGGGACACAGGGAGAAGGAGAGGCCAAGGGAAGGGCTTTGGGTTTTATTCTATGTGTAATGGAAACCCTGATGGGTTTTAAAGAGGAGAGGATGTGGCCTGCCATATGTAGACCACCTCACCCTTATCCCTCTCATGCTCCCATTTTTCTTGTTTAAGTTTCCTGTTGGCTGTCCTGTAACCATTCCATGGGTTCTTCTTTCCTGTTGCTCAGATACAGCTGATCTATCAAGATCAGGGAAACAGTATAATACACATAGAGCCAGCTAAATTGGAGACTAGAGTTTTATTATTACTCAAATCAGCCTCCCCCAAAATTTGGAGGCTAAGATTTTTAAAGAATAGTTTGGCAGGCAGGGGGCTAGGGAATGGGTGCTGCTAATTGGTTTGGGGTGCAGTCATAGGGCTGTGGAAAATGGTCTTCATGTGCTGTCTGCTTCTGGGTGGGGCCACAGGAGTCTAACTGGGGCCATCCAGTTATCAGAGATGCAAAAACCTGAAAAGACATCTCAAAAGGCCAATCTTAGGTTCCACAACAGTGATGTTATTTACAGGAGTTATTGGGGAAGTCGTAAATCTTGTGACCTTTGGAATAATGGCAGTAATCATTTAACTACAAATTTAGGCCCCTCTCATCCTTCTAACCTGGTGGCCTTTCATTAGTGTTACAGAGGCATTTTAGGTTTGTGTGTTTTTTGTTTGTTTGTTTGTTTTGAGATGGAGTTTTGCTCTGATTGCCCAGGCTGGAGTATAATGGCACAATCTTGGCTCACTGCAGCCTCTGCCTTCTGGATTCAAGCGATTCTCCTGCCTCAGCCTCCTGAGTAGCTGGGATTACAGGCATGCACCACCACACCTGGCTAATTGTGTATTTTTAGTAGAGATGGGGTTTCCCCATGTTGATCAGCTGGTCTTGAACTCCTGAACTTGTGATCTGCCTGCCTTGACCTCCCAAAGTGCTGGGATTACAGGCGTGAGCCACCGTGCCCAACACTAATTTTTTTTTTTTTGGAGACAGAGTCTTATTCTGTCACCAAGGCTGGAGTGCAGTGGCACAATTTTGGCTCTGCCCGCCCCCCCCCGGGTTCAAGCAATTCTCCTACCTCAGCCTCCCGAGTAGCTGGGATTACAGATGCACGCCAACACACCCAGCTAATTTTTGTATCTTTTCCTTTTCTTTTTTTTTTTTTTGAGCCAGAGTCTTGCTCTGTCACCCAGGCTGGAGTGCAGTGGCACAATCTTGGCTCACTGCAACCTCTGCCTCCAAGATTCAAGAGATTTTCCTGCCTCAGCCTCCCGAATAGCTGGGACTACAGGCACATGCCACCACACCCAGCTAATTTTTTGTATTTTTAGTAGAGATGGGGTTTCACTGTGTTGCCCAGGCTGGTGTTGAACACCTGAGCTCAGGTGATCCGCCCGCCATGGCCTCCCAAAGTGCTGGGATTACAGGTGTGAGCCACCACGCCTGGCCCGTTAATTTTTGTATTTTTAGTAGAGATGGGGGTGTTGCTATGTTGGCCAGGCTGGTCTTGAACTCATGACCTCAAGTGATCTGCCTGCCTTGGCCTCCCAAAGTGCTGAGATTACAGGTGTGAGCCACTTCGCTCAGCCTCTTCTTAATTTCTTCACTGACCCAGTGATCTTTCAAGATGGTGTTACTTAATTTTCACATATTTGTACAGTTTCCAGAGTTCCTTGTGTTACTTACTTCTAGTGCTTTTTTAATTTAGAAAGAACAGAAATTTGTTTCTCGCAGTTCTGAAGGCTGCAACATACTGCTTTTTATTCCATTGTGGTCTAATAAGATACTTGATAGGATTTTGATTTTTAAATATTTGTTGAGATTTATTTTGTGGCCTAACATATGGGCTATCCTGGAGAATGTTCCATGTGCTGATGAGAATATGTATTCTGCAGCTGTTGAATGAAATAGTCTGTAAATGTCTCTTAGATTCATTTGGTCTATAGCGTATTTTAAGTCTGATGCCTCTATGTTGATTTTCTAGACCATAATCTGTCCAATGCTGAAAGTGAGTGCTGAAGTCCCCAACTTATTGTACTGGGGTCTCTTTATCTCTAGTAATATTTACTTTATATATCTGGGTGCTCCAGTGTTGAATGCATATATATTTACAATTGTTATATCCTCTTGCTGAATTGATCCCTTTATCATTATATAATGACCTTTTCTCTTTTTGTTTTTTGACTTAAAGTCTATTTTGTCTGATATAAGTATAGCTAGTCCTGCATGCTTTTAGTTTACATTTGAGTGGAATATCTTTTTTCATCCCTTCACTTAGTCTATATGCATCTTTTTAGTGAGTTTCTTAAAGGCAGCATATAGCTGGATCTTGTTTTTTTTTTTTTTTTTTTTGAGACGGAGTCTCGCTCTGTCGCCCAGGCTGGAGTGCAGTGGCGCAATCTCGGCTCACTGCAAGCTCCGCCTTCCGGGTTCACGCCATTCTCCTGCCTCAGCCTCTCCGAGTAGCTGGGACTACAGGCGCCCGCCACCACGCCCGGCTAATTTTTTGTATTTTTAGTAGAGACGGGGTTTCACTGTGGTCTCGATCTCCTGACCTCGTGATCCGCCCGCCTCGGCCTCCCAAAGTGCTGGGATTACAAGCGTGAGCCACCGCGCCCGGCCTGGATCTTGTTTTTGTTAAATTCATTTTACAAAATTTATTTTAGAGACCAGGTCTTGTTTTGTCACTCAGGTTGTAGTGCAGTGGCAATCATAACTCAACTGCAGCCTTCAACTCCTGAACTCAAACAGCCCTCCTGTCTTAGCCTCCCAAGTAGCTAGGACTACAGGGACACGCCACCAGGACCAGCTTTTTTTTTTTTTTTTTTTTTTTTTTTTTAGAGATAGTGGTCTTGCTATGTTGCCCAGGCTGGTATTGAACTCAAGCGATATCCTCCTGCCTCAGCTTCCCAAAGCATGGGGATTACAGTTGTGAGTCACCATGCCTCACCTGGATCTTGTTTTTCTAACACACTCAGCAAGGGTATGTGTGTGTGTGTATATATATATTTTTTTAATTGTATTTTTTTGGAGATAGAGTCTCACTCTGTCACCCAAGCTGGAGTGCAGTGGCATGATCTCGGCTCACTGCAACCTCCACCTCCCGGGTTCAAGTGATTCTCCTGTCTCAGCCTCCTGAGTAGCTGAGATTACAGGCATGTGCCACCATGCCCGGCTAAACAAGGCTATATATTTTAATTGGGAAGTTTGAACTCTTTACATTCAAGGTTGTTATTGATGAGTGAGGACTTATTCCTGTCATTTTAATTGGTTTCTGATATTTTATATGTCCTTTGTTATTTTCTTCTTCTTGAAAAATTTTTTCCTTTCCTTTTTTTAATAAGAGACAGGGTCTCACTATGTTGCCTTGGCTGGTCTCAAACTCTTGACCTTAGGCAGTTCTCCCACCTCAGCCTTCCAAAGTGCTGGGATTACAGGGATGAGCCACCATGCCTGGTCCCTTTCTTATCTTTTGCGATTTGGTGGTTTTCTGTGATGATAATGCTTGATTTCTTTCTCATTCGTGTATCTAGTCTATCAGTGACTTTTATACTTTCACATGGTTTCTTTCTATAATTCCCTTTTCCTCCTACCATATCTTGTATACCATAAGTGCTAATCAATGCTTTGATGCCACTTAACATAACTGGAAAGTGACTGTGATGATTGGCTAGCAGCAAGTCTTTCTCAGAAGACCAGCCTTTTGAGCCATTGTGGGTGGGCTGGGGGACAGCAGGGTTGAGAGACCGGCTATAAGTGGCAGCTCTGCTGTTGCCCTCCAACATGGAGCCCAGCTGAGCACCTGCCTTCAAGGGGAGCTCTGATGCAGGCAGCTGGATGCCTGCAAGCACACCTGTCTGGGGGCAAGGGAGAAGATGAGAAGGACAGGAAGGAAATAGATGTATTTTTAAGGAAATCATTGACTTCTGATGGGGTGTTTTGCAGATTTTTTATAGCTTTTTGTTTTTGTTTTTTTTTTAGAAAGTTTCTCTGTCATCAGGCAAAGACCAGGGTGGGAACAGGAAAACTAGAAAACTGGTCAAGGGAGAACAAGTCCCTTTTCCTCTCACCAGTGAACAGCAGGTGAGGAAGCAGACTCTGGGAGGAACACTGTTCAGGATGGCTTGCTGCCTGCATGGCATGAGGCTGCTGTCTTGTGGGTGCTGGCAGCCACAATCTCCATTTTTCTGAAGACCACCATTTATGGCTAGATCCAGTAGAGGTCCAGAACTTTCCCGACACTGCTGGAGAGGAAGTGTGTGTCACTGTCAGCGGAGACAGCCATGCGGAATGGAAGCACGGGAAGAAGGGGTGGGGAGGGGAGGAGAGATGAGTGGCTCTATGCTAATCTTAGAGTTCCTTCTCTGCCCTTTTGGGTACCAGAGACAGACCCTAGGAAAGGAATTCTGCAGACAGTCTTGGAAGCACCTTCTCTGGCACTTAAGGCTTTTTCCTGAATTTCAGAGACAGAAACATACCCATCCTTGAGCAACTGCAGTGAGGCAGTGTGGAATTCTAGGGTGTTGATAGCTGTGAGCTACCAGGCCTGTTGGACATTTGCATTCTGACATTTTAATTCCTTGTCCTAAGATTTTGACTCTTTGCCATGTTCTTGGAACTCCTGGATCTTTCTGGAGTCTGATAGAGGATCAAAATCTCAGCTCCATTCAGCAAACACAGACGCTTCTGGGGGAGAGCTAATGGTCATTTTTTCATAATGGATCAATTGTTCAAGATCAAGCACCTGTCTGATCGCTGTTGTCCACAGAGAAAAAAACACATTACTCCACAGTTAGCTTCTCGGATTTGCTGTCTAGTTGTCAACCTGAGACCTTCCTTGGAAGCATGGCTTCTGCACAAGTGGGTTACATTGACTGTACCACAGTGGCTCTTAAAACAAGGTTTTTGACTTAAGGAGCCTGTTCTCCAGGCTGACCTGAACCCCTCAAAGACATGGCAAGCAAGTGACATTTCTGCCCAGGGGATTTGCTGAGAGATCTGGAAGGTACAAAGCCACTGTAGGCTTCAATGGGTGAGTGAATTTTTACCACAAACCCCAAAGGGCTGATTTGACTTTCTCTATTATATATATCCAACAGAGAGAGCAGGCTTGGGGAAATTTTGTCTGGACTCAGAAAATTCATCAGTTTCTTGGGAATCATCAGCTATTACACTTGAAAGACCAGAGTATGGTTATTCCCCAACACCAAATTGGGCCTTAATTTTCCCATCTGACCTGTCTCTAACATGTGAATCAGTCCCACCTTCCCTGACCACATGAGTAAAGTGTTCTGTGATGCTTGGCTATAGATGCAGTGTGACAACTGCCTGAAGCACATGATCTCAGGCACCAGATGGCACTGCTGCTCAGTAGAGCCATATGCTAACGGCCTTCCTAGGGCACACTGGTAACAGCATTCTCCCCAACTATTAAGATTTATTGTTTTATTTAAGCAAAGACCAAAGAAGCAGTGAAGATACAAGAATTAAAACGGCAATCCTTGCTGGGCACAGTGGCTCACGCCTGTAATCCCAGCACTTTGGGAGGCCAACGTGGGCAGGTCATTTGAGGCCAGGAGTTCGAGACCAGCCTGGCCAACATGGTGAAACACCGTCTCTACTAAAAATACAAAAATTAGCCCAGCATGGTGGTGCATGCCTGTAATTCTGGCTACTCAGGAGGCTGAGGCAGGAGAATCGCTTGAACCTGGGAGGCAGAGGTTGCAGTGAGCCAAGATTGCATCACTGCACTCCAGCCTGGGAGACAGAGCAAGACTCTGTGTTGAAAAAAAAAAAAAAAAAAAGGCAATCCTCACCATGGTGAGATGCAGCCACACTCAAAGGACCCCAAAAAGGGCCTTATGGTAGCAGGAGGATCCTAAATTTGGACCCTCACAAAGGGAATGCAGACCAAGTTAAAAGTGCTTCTTCCTTTGCTAAGGAAGTGATTATGTGAATAACCTCAGTATTCTCAGTGGGAAAGTATCTGGCAATAAATTTGTAGCCACAACTTGGAAGTTTCTGGAAGAAATCAACCTCCCACAGCCACCTTTGGCTGACTGCTTGTGTTAGGTCTGTAGACTTCCTTTCAATCAGCCTGCAAAAGCCCCATCTGGCCATTCGGTCACAGTTTTACTGCTTCTTCACCTCTTGTTCCTATTCACCTACACATCACTTCCTGGAAGTGGACCAGCTTTATAACCAACCTAGAAAGATCAGGTTGAATTTGGCTTTAGAGATATGAAGCTCCTCAATTTTCTTCCCTCTGTGGAAATTTTATTAGAATAATCTCTTCTCTTTGCTGTCCTCTTCCTAACTAACCTAATCTCAAGGCTCAAAGCTTTAAAGGCAAATCTTACAATGTGTTGCATCAGAAAGCCAAGGCAGAAAGCCGATCACCTAACAGGCTATTTTAAGTTATTTTAAGGCTACAAATAACTGTTAAAAGTATGTATCTTCTGTTCTGCCTAAAAGAAAGAGGCTGAAATGTCAATTATCATTTAGAGTTCTGAATGAATTGCATTTTTATTTACATTTAAGAGTCTCTCTCCCTCCTTGTGTTCTAGTCTGTGAATGGCTCACACTTGGACTTAGTGTAGGCTCCTATGGGAGGAGCGGATGGTAGTGAGAATCCTCATCAAATGGAGTAACATGACCCAAATCTCTAGAGGTTTCATAATTTTGCTCTTGCTTCTAAAAACATAATCATCTCTTATGGGGTGTTATGTGCTTTGTATCCTGAAATTTTCCACTTGCTGCTTCTTAGTGTGAGGCAAGAAATGCCAGCATGTGGCACTGCAGGAGGAAACTGGTGGAAGCCGCAGGGCTAGGCCTTCACTTCCCAGTGACACTGTTCCCAATTCCCTCCAGGATAAGCTGAGACTCCTCAGGATGTGGTTCTGCAGCAGATGAGGTGCGAAGAAAGCCTGCTCTGCCCTGGGCACCCAGGATGGCACTGAGTTCTAAAAGGCAAAGGGTATGTGGCGAGGGGCCAGGCTGAGGCCCTGGTGTGGTACCATCATGGGCAGCAGCACCATTTGAGGCCAGGTAGGAGAGACGTGCAGGGCCTGGCCCCCCCAAGAGACCAGCAGACAAACTGAGGCGGCAGAGAGAGAGATTCCAGTGTCACCAGGAAGACTGAAGATCATAACAACAATGGCTGCTGATTTGGCATCAAAGAGGTGGCACTGTCAAAGCCATAATTGCTGCAAATGGCACCAACATGCTGCAGCTGGAGAGAGTGGGTGACCAACATTTGTTTGAAGAACAGATGACACTCTTTGAATGGCTCAGCCAACAGCCCAAAGTTTTAAGGGAAGACCTCTCTGCCAGCTTCTCCTGGACAATGTCTCATGTAAAACCTCCGAGGCACTTACATAGCATATTTTTGTGTCCACTCTCTTGCTAGTCTGTTGTACCTGGAATAAAAAAGCAGAGGGAGTGACACCCTCACTTGAAATGGTCACTTCCCTTCAATGTGGTGCAGAGAACAGGACTGATGTGGGGAATGCTGCTGCTGCTGCTTGTCAAACATCTACGGCTGATGGGTGAGTGGAATAAAGGCTTTCCCCGGAGCAGGAGCACATCAGACATGGCTGTAAACCCCCAGCTGGGTGAACCCCTCATGTGTAAACCCCAAACTGTTGATTCTCCATAACTATCTGCAGTGGAAGATTTAATAATGCAACAGACTTCCTCTCTTTCTTTCTCTTGTCCTACAATATGGATGCAGGGAGGACAGAGAAGAGACACACAAAGATCAGTTTGTACTAGTTACAGGCTGTCCAGCACACAAACTCCAGAACAAGGGCTTGGGAATCTGCCTACCAGGGTGTGCATCGGTACCATCCTCAGCAGCTGTTCTGCCCCTCTGTGCCCTGGCTTTTTTGATTGCTTGCCATGGGGAAAGTATCTGCCTTGTGTGCTTGTGGGGAAACTAGAGAATTCTATATGTAAAGCACATGGAGCAGGCCGGGCATCCATTGAAGACTATGCAGGTGTGTGCACTTACTCTCATCATTGTAATGAGACTTGATGCTACGAGACTATAAATTAGAGAGATTTATAGTTACAAGAGGCACTGAAAAAAAATCACTTTTGGTATGTCTAAAATATCTCGTAGTAAGTGTTAAAATAAACAAAAGTTAAACCCCAATTAAAAATTTTGACTGTTATTGAGAAAACTCCAATGAGGGAAATAATAAGATCTATAAAAGTCTTAAGAAAAATATAATTTGAAAAAAACATGTGGCTGAGTGTGGTGGCTCACGCCTATAATCCCAGCACTTTGGGTGGCCTAGGTGGGCAGATTGCTGGAGTCCAGGAGTTTAACACCAGCCTGGGCAACATGGCAAAACCCTGTCTCTACAAAAAATTAGCCAGGTGTGGTGGCACACGCCTGTAGTCCCAGCTACTCAGGAGGCTGAGGCAGGAGGATAGGTTGAGCCCGGAAGATCAAGGCTGCAGTAAGCTGTGATCACACCACTGCACTGCAGCCTGGGCAACAGAATGAGACCTTGCCTCAAAAAAAAAAAAAAAAAAGGAAAAAACATACTCTATTCTCTATTCTAATCTCTTCAGACAGAAAAGAAGTAATGAGTAGTGAACTGAAGAATGCACTCACTGAAGATGTCTTTTAAAAGGGCTAGCAATACCTTCCCTGAAGGTCCACAACTGAGATTCACACCACTCACAGGACTGTGGCCCCTGCCACACCTGGGCCTCTCTCACAGTGCTGTCAGCACTCAGAGACTAACACTTGGCGATGACTCCTTGTGCCTGCCCCACCAACTACAGACACCCTCATGCTACAGTGCACGTGGTTGTGCCTGGCCTAGGGGGTCAGAATTTTACAATTCTGGGTCTGTTAATTGGTGTTTAAACAGAGAGCTGGCAATGAAGGTCTAACACTCTGCTGACTTCTGAGCTGAGCCAGTGAACTGACCACAGCAGTGTTTCCCACCTTGACTGCCCTCAGCCTCACCTTCGGTATAGCCAAGGAGACATCCCCTTGTCTTAGGCTATAAACCCTAGAATTTAAATCAGAATTTTTCTTGTTGTCAGATTCTTCTGAGTCTGTTCTTGGCTGACCACTGATTTTGCTGGCCTCGAGGACAGGGCTTGGCAATGTTTTCATATATAGTAGCAGCAGCTAATGAGTTATCCAGGAAGGTGAACCGCTTTTATCTCCTTCTCCCTCCTTAGACTCAAAGGACATGTTAGTGAGAGAGCCAGGAGTCCAAGCCCAGGGCACACCCGCTGTGCACATGGCTCAGCATGGGTAGGAAGATGTCTGTGGGAACCTGTAGCCCAGAAGCACCAGCTCAGAGCACAGGTACCGCATGGAGCTGCCTGGGGCAGCCATGGCGCAAAGGCAACCCAAAGAGGACACGTACTTCTCTCTGTCGGCTTTGTAGGTGTGGGCTATCTCTGGCACCAGAGGGTCATCAGGGTTGGGGTCGCAGAGCAGCGAGCAGATGGACAAGAGAACTGGGAAGAAAAGAAAAGGTTGGTCAGCTGTAGCCACGAGGCTGCTGGGTCACCCCTGGGTAAACTTCCCTGAACTTGCACTCTGTATTTTGACCAAGCAGTTGTCTTCCCTTCAACAGCCCAATCTAAATTGCTTGATGCACCACTTGCCCTGTCCCACGTATCAGCCAAGGCGGTCCTCACTTTGTGGCCTCAGGCATACTGTGCTAGGATACTTCCCTCCTGGGTGCATCCTGGTTCTCATTTCCCTTCTCCACTGAAGCACCCCATCTTAGTCTCCAACTGCCCTCCATCCTTGTCTGCACCCTACATCATGCACCGCTGGCATTTAGTCCTAGGAGTCCTGTTTACTGTTAAGGAAACAAGAATTCAGAGCATTCAAGTAACTTGTCCAAGGTCACAGACTTGGAACACCCAATAAATGGATAAAAATGAGATTCTGGGCCAGGTGTGGTGGCTCACGCCTGTAATCCCAGCACTTTGGGAGGCCGAGGCAGGAGGATCACCTGAGGTCGGGAGTTCAAGACCAGCCTGACCAACATGGAGAAACCCTGTCTCTACTAAAAAAATACAAAATTAGCCAGGCATAGTGGTGCATGCCTGTAATCCCAGCTACTTGGGAGGCTGAGGCAGGAGAATCTCTTGAACCTGGGAGGTGGAGGTTGCAGTGAGCTGAGATCAGGCCATTGCACTCCAGCCTGGGCAACAAGAGCAAAATTTGATCTCAAAAAAAAAAAATAAAGAGATTCTGAACCAGGTCTGTCTAACTGCAAAGCAGATGCATCCTCCTGTGTGCCAGCACCGTCTCTAGGATGTGCACTTAGTGTGGCTCTCAGCAACCCTAGGGGAAGGGAATCACCCACTAGGGCTGTAGTGAGGAGCAGAAGGAACTGTGGTGCCTGGATTCTTGGGGTCACAGAGAGAAATGCAAACTTTCATTCCTGGCTTTGCTTTCGACTCACCATATGATTCCAAACAAACTGGATTCAGTGAGTCCATCAAAGTTCTGACCACAGGTCCCCACACATAAAGCTACAAATGACAGGGGCAGGTTTGCCTTTCTTAAGATACTTGGCCGGGCACAGTGGCTCATGCCTATAATCCCAGTGCTTTGGGAGGCCACAATGGGAGGACTGCTTGAGGCTAGGAGTTTGAGAATGGCCTGGGCAACAAAGTGAGACCCTGTCTCCTCTACAGAAAAATTTAAAAATTAGGCCAGGCTCTGTTTCTCTTGGGTTGATTTTTCACCATCCTACCCACGCTCCACCTGCCAGGATACTGCACCATCTACATTCAGGTCACTCGTGCACACATAGCCCATGCACAGCCCATCTTAGTTCAGAAGGAATATCTGCATTTCCAAGCTCAGTTTAGACTGTTTTCTTCAACTTCAGCCACAGTCATGTGCTTAACATCATTTATTTTGTGAAGGGAGGATTTCTCCACCAACTTCGAGGCCCCCGGGGGCATGCCCTGTATCTTCCTTCAGGACTGACTCACAGTCCGTTTTGTGCTTATTAGATGAATAAATGAGGGAACAGAGAAGGTAATGTAACATTTGCCTTTCTTATTTTTAGATTAAAAAAATATAAGTAGAATCAGTATTTTCTTCTTGCACCCATGTGACAGTCTTGAGCACACCAGGGCAATTGACTGCCGAGAAGCGCCAGGGAGCGGGGCACAAAGTTCTGCTGGTGCTGCCTTGTAGGGGTGTAAGGATATCCACTTACAGGCACAGCAGTGGACAGGGCTATGTGACCTGGGAAAGGTGACTGCTCTCTCTGAGCCTCCATTTCCACTCAGTCAGTGCTGGGGTAAAAACATGTGTAAGAGAGCATACAGAGCATGCCATTAGCATCTCTACCTTTTGACACAGTCAACGCTGGAGACCACTGAGACCGCAGGATATCGAGGCAGATGCTGCCATTGCTGTTGATATTAGGGTGATAAATTTTGGTTGTGAAAGCAACCTGCAAAGACAAGAGATCCCAAATCAGACAAACCACAGGGACGTCTGGGAAATGAACCTAGTAAAGCAGAAGCAGCCGCTGCTGGGCTGTACCTGGAGTGTGCTGCATACCTGGCCCCACAGTGCAGGCTAAGCCAGACCCCCATTCCCAAACTCTAATGGGATATGGAAGTGGGTGATCACCTAGAAGTTCCCTGACCCATTCCCTGCTGGATTCTCATTCTGAACATAGGGGGATTGATACCATCTACCTGAAAGCAGTATGCTCTGAGGAGTAACAAGCGTGGTGGAAAGGACTCAAAAGCCCAGAAGTTTTATGCAAAAAGCAGTGATGTTTTGTTGATGTATCAGCAGAAAAGCTCAGGCCCAAAGACTTCATGACTAAAACACCAAAGGCAATGGCAACAAAAGCCAAAATAGACAAATGGGATCTAACTAAACTAAAGAGCTTCTGCACAGCAAAAGAAACTATCATCAGAGTGAACAGGCAACCAACAGAATAGGAGAAAAATTTTGCAATCTACCTATCTGACAAAGGGCTAATATCCAGAATCTACAAAGAACTTAAACATATTTATAAGAAAAAATCAAACAACTCCATCAAAAAGTGGGCAAAGGATATGAACAGACACTTCTCAAAAGAAGACATTTATGCAGCCAACAGACACAAAAAATGCTCATCATCACTGGTCATCAGAGAAATGCAAATCAAAACCACAATGAGATACTATCTCACAGCAGTTAGAATGGCGATCATTAAAAAGTCAGGAAACAACAGATGCTGGAGAGGATGTGGGGAAATAGGAATGCTTTTACACTGGTGGTGGGAGTGTAAATTAGTTCAACCGTTGTGGAAGACAGTGTGGCAATTCCTCAAGATATTCCTTGAGGAATCCTGCACGTTGTGCACATGTACCCTAGAACTTAAAGTATAATAATAAAAAAAAAAGTTCTAGAAATGGTATTTCAAATGGTATGCCATTTGATTCAGTAGTGATCCCATTACTGGGTGTATACCCAAAGGATTATAAATCGTGCTACTATAAAGACATACGCACACGTATGTTTATTGCGGCACTATTCACAATAGCAAAGACTTGGAACCAACCCAAATGTCCATCAATGATAGATTGGATTAAGAAAATGTGGCATATATACACCATGGAATACTATGCAGCCACAAAAAGGATGAGTTCATGTCCTTTGCAGGGACATGGATGAAGCTGGAAACCATCATTCTCAGCAAACTATCACAAGGACAGAAAACCAAACACTGGGCCGGGCACGGTGGCTCACACCTGTAATCCCAGCACTTTGGGAGGCCAAGACGGGTGGATCACCTGAGGTCAGGAGTTCGAGACCAGTCTCAACATGGGGAAACCCCATCTCTACTAAAAATACAAAATTAGCCAGGCATGGTGGTGCAGGCCTGTAATCCCAGCTACTCGGGAGGCTGAGGCAGAATTGCTTGAACCTGGGAGGTGGAGGTTGTGGTGAGCCGAGATCGCGCCATTGCACTCCATCCTGGGCAACAAGAGAAAACTCCATCTCAAAAAAAAAAAAAAAAAAGGAAGAAAATCAAACACTGCATGTTCTCACTCATAGGTTGTAATTGAACAATAGGGACACAGGGTGGGGAACATCACACACCAGGGCCTGTCGGGGGGTGGGGGGCTGAGGCAGGGATAGCATTAGGAGAAATATGTAATGTAAATGATGAGTTGATGGGTGCAGCAAACCAACATGGCACATGTATACCTACGTAACAAACCTGCACATTGTGCACATGTACCCTAGAACTTAAAGTATAATAATAAAAAAAAAAAAAAGAAAAAGAAAAGCTCAGGCCGTGGACCCTCTGCCAGGCCACAAACCCTCCTCACCTTTCTATTTCACCCTTTGTAAGACCCCCCCTTCTCAGAATTTAGCCCTAAAATACCCTTGTGCACTTCAAATATGTAAGGATACCCACTGTAACAAAAGATGTGAAACCTAAATGTCTTCAGATTGATTACTGGTTAAATTAATGTTATATATAAGCAACAGAATATTACACCTGTTTAAAAAGAATGAGGTGAATTTTTAAAACATGAATGTGATCATATGGAACAATTTCCAAGATACATTGCTATGGGAAAAGCAAGATGCAGATTTATGGAAAGGTCTGTTCCATTCATGGGAGAAACAAGGAAGCACAAACAAGTGCTTATCCAGGTTGAGATTACTCTTGGAAGAGAAATGAAAAGACAAATAGGACTCAGTGCCTTGTGGAAAAAAAGGGTGGGGGGGCCAGGCGTGGCTACAGAGACAAAGTTTAAAGAAGATCCTATTTTCTACTGTATACTCTCCTACATTGGACTTTTTTTTTCTTTATTAAACCACAGCCACACATTACTTCTTCAAATGACCTTGGACCTCAGAGCCTTCACTATAAGTAGGTACATGGTACTTCTCCCAGGGATGTTGTGGGACCCATGAAGAGTCCGCTCTCTGTGATGTGCAAGGTGCTCTGAGTCAGGTGCAGCTTCCACTGCAATAGGAGCCTAAGAATCTGCCTCACCTACACTCCCTCTAGGTGAGCAGTGACCCCAACGCAGGGGCTGGGGCAAAGGAACATAGGATTTTGCCAGCTGGGCGCGGTGGTCATGCCTGTAATCCCAGCACTTTGGGAGGTTGAGGTGGGTGGATCACAAGGTCAGGAGTTTGAGACCAGCCTGGCCAATATGGTGAAACCTCGTCTCTACTAAAAATACAAAAACATTAGCTGGGCATGGTGGCACATGCCTGTAATCCCAGCTACTTGGGAGGCTGAGGCAGGAGAATTGCTTGAATCCGGGAGGCAGAAGTTGCAGTGAGCCGAGATCACGCCACTGCACTCCAGCCTGGGTGACAGAGCGAGATTCTGTCTCAAAAAAAAAAAAAGGATTTTGCCTCTTCCGCTAGCTCTGAGAACTCACTGGTATTTCTTAGGCTAGATGGAGGATGCACAAACATCCTTTATATCATTATCTACAATTTTTTGCATGTTTGATATAGATTTTAATAGTTGTTTTAAACTTACTTTTGAATATGAGAAGAGAGTTGTGTGCATGTGAGCTTGAACATCTATTACCATACAATTTTTCCCAGGAAGGGTCAAACTTCAAAATCATCTCAGACTTAAGTATCTGCCTCAATAGCTCCAATAAAGATGATGCAATCTTGCCAGATTCCTCCTATTGTCAGAAAATTTGTGCCAAAACATAAATCCAGTTGCTCCTGTTCCCCTGTGGAAGGAGATTTTTAAAAGACAGAAGCACTTTCTTCTCTCATAGAGCGCCACTGTCACCTTTCAGCTCACATCTCTCCTTGTTAAAATAATCCCAACTCACCCACAGAGCTTACTTCTTAGTTTTTTAATAATAACCACTGTTGGCTAGGCGCGGTGGCTCACACCTGTAATCCCAGCACTTTGAGAGGCTGCGGCAGGCAGATCACCTGAGGTCAGGAGTTCGAGACCAGCCTGCCCAACATGGCAAAACCCCATCTTTACTAAAAATACAGAAAATTAGCCGGCGTGGTGGCGGGTGCCTGTAATCTCAGCTACTTAGGAGGCTGCGGCAGGAGAATCGCTTGAACCCAAGAGGCGGAGGTTGCAGTGAGCTGAGATTGTGCCACTGCACTTCATCCTGGGCAACAAGAGCGAAACCGTGTCTCAAAAAAAAATAATAATAATTTAAAAAATAATAATAATCACTGTTTCTCCTTTGTCCTTGGGCAATTAGGTATCCTGAAAACGCCCAACATTCAGGACTACATTGGTATCTGTTTAAGGAAAATCCTCAGCTGCTCACCCGGTAATGAAAGAGATAAGCTAGAAAATTACTACTTGATAAGACTCTGCCACAGTCTCTCCAGAGGGGAAGGGAGAAGGGGTGGATCACAGCACCATGAAGCATGCTTATGATTTTTCAACCAAACTCCCTTGAACAGCAGTTGTACTCCAACGTGGTAAAGCTATTTTAGCATCTATCATTGCCCTGCTCAGCACACCCCACTCCTCTGCCAAAAGCTTAAAAGGTCTCTGGGATCCTAAACATATTTAACCAAGATTTAAAATGCTCAGGCACCAGGTAGCCTCCGGTGGCGATGTCTGGACAGAGCTGCAGCTGGTGAGCACAGAAGGGGCTTCTTCACACTGACTCAGATAAACAACATGCAAAACAGCAGCTAAGCCTCTGACTCAAATTGAGCCATCAAGGCCAAGTCAAGGTAGTAAGACACAGCCACATCACAACCCCTCAGCTAAGGTGTCTGATGCAGATGCAGGACTTTCGAGTAAGTCTTGACAAAATGCACAACCTGGCCAAGCATGGTGGCTCACACTTGGAATCCCAGCACTTTGGGAGGCGGAGGTGGGTGGATCACCTAAGGCCAGGAGTCAAGACCAGCTTGGCCAACATTGTGAAACCCTGTCTCTACTAGAAATAACACAAAAATTAGCCACGTTTGGCGGCTAGTTCCTGTAGTCCCAGCTACTTAGGAGGTTGAAGCAGAAGAATCACTTGAACCCAGCCTCTTCTCCACAAGGCAGCAGAGTGATTGTGTCAGTGTGGTGATCCCCACAACGGCATGCAGACCCTACTCCTGGGGCCATCCGTACCCCTCTGGCCTCCTTCCCAACTCCTCACATGCTCACTCCCTTGGGGCAGTTCCCTGGGGACCTGACCACCCCCTTGCTGAGCTCCTGCAGTTCCCCCTTCTCAGGGTGATCTCTCCACCATCCTGGCTCCTGCTGCCAACCACTGCTTGTGCTACTTCCCAGTGCTGAGTGGCTCACGTGCTAAATGCCCTGTCTCCTCCACAGGACTGTGAGCCTCAGGGCAGGCTCTGCCACCCATGCAGAGCCCAGGTGAGAAGGAGTATGAGGTCCAAGGGTCCAGGGAGTGAGATGACCTGCAGTGCACAAGACATGCTAGCGCAGGGTGGTCGAGGCAGCTCCCTGGGCTTCTCCTTCGCTTTGGTGGCACTGCTCTCTAAAGCTCCACTGATGGGATGGTGTGTGCATGAAGGGCAAAGGAGGCTTGCTATTCTTTTAACTTAATAAAGGAAAGTGAAGGTGTGACTCACCAGTCCTAAACCAGGGTGTGTCCACCTTGGCACTATTGACACTTGTGGCTGATCATTCTCTGTCATGGGAAGGGAGGCTGTCCTGTGCACTGTAAGGAATCCCTGGAATACCCTGGCCTTTGCCCACTAGATACCAGCAGTACCCCCTCACCACAGTTTTGATAACCCAAAATATCCTAAGATGTTGCCCAAATGTCCCTGGGGCAGTAGCAAAATCACTCCGGCTGAGAACCCCTGTCCTAAGTCTAAGGGACTGCAGAGAAGGGAGCCAGAGCCTGGAGACATGACCAGACTCAGCTACAGTCACAAGGAGAAGCATTCAAACTGTGGCCTCAGTAAGGCCAGCACCAGCTCACCCCACTGACCCTTGATCACAACAGGTGCTAATTCCCAAAATCCAGTAATTAAAGTCCTGGGAAACTGTCACCACAGGATGGAGCGGTGGGCCCTCAGAGAAGCCCCATGTACAGCACTTTTTTACCTATACCTGACTTGAAGGGCCCCTTGTCACATGCTGTCTTTCATCCAAACATCAGGGGAGTTGTGAGGGGGACCTCACCTTTGGGGGCTTGAACGGGTAATCCGTAGGAAAGTGGATGGTCAGGAAGAAAACACCTCCTTGGTAAGGACTGTCATTCTGGAAGGATGAGACACAGAAAGAGATCAGTGCATGTGCTAAGCCCAAAGTGCAAGAAGCAAAACTGGAGTGGTGCGCTCAGCAGCTACTACCTACCGGGCCCATGATGGTGGCCTGCCAGTGGAACACTACAAAACAAAAGAGAGATGGGCATGTAAGAGACCCCCCAAGAAACATGTCTATTCTACTGAAAACGCACTGCTAAATTACAGGGCACTGTCCACACGGGATGCACCCACTTCTGACACCAACTGCAAGATTGGGGTTCCCCAAATCACCCAAGATGCGATAACTGCCTAGGACTCCCAGAGCTCACTGAAAGCGGTTGTGCTCAAGATTGCCGGTTATCACAGGGAAACAGCATAGGTTAACATCAAGAGGGTCCAAACGTAGAGCTTCCATTCTTCTCTCTCCGTGGAGTCAGGATGTGTTACTCTCCTGGCATTGCTGTATGGCAACACACACAGAGCACCTGATCAGGGATGTTCATCGGAGCCTCCTTATTCAGAATTCTTATTGGAGCTCCACCCTGAGAGCATGACTGACTGATTTGAATGCCCATAGGGCTGATCTCAGGCTCCAGTCTCCAGTTCCTCCAGGCATGATCTAAGCTCTCACCTTATTTTTTAGTTTTTTGAGATGGTCTCACTCTGCCACCCAGGCTGGTGGGCAGTGGCATGATTATAGCTCACTTCAGTCTCAAACTCCTGGGCTCAAGCTATCCTTCTGCCTCAACCTCCCAAGGAGCTGGGACAACAGGTATGTGCCACCACATCTGGATAATTTTTTACTTTTATTTTTTCATTTTTGTAGAGATGGGGTCTTGCTATGTTGCCCGGGCTAGGCTCTCACCTTAAATCACATGGCTGGTCTACTTGGTGTGGCCATTCCTCACCCTAAATCACATTGTTGGTGAGCATCAAAGCTTCCAGCCAAACAAAGACATTCCTATCAGGTATGATATCTTAGAGATCGCTCCCTACGTGTTAAGGATGAAGGCCAGATGTTTTGGGGACAAGATTAAATTCTTTTTGTTGTTATTGTTTGGTAGAGATGGGGTTTCACCATGTTGCCCAGGCTGGGCTCAAGAAATCTGCTAGCCTCAGCCTCCCAAAGTGCTGGGATTACAGGCATGAGACACTGTGCTTAGCCAAGATTAAATTCTTTACTACACAAATGCCAGTAACTACAATTCAGTCAGTTTTTTGCACAGAATTAAGCCTTGGCTAGGCTTCAGCCATTTTCCTTATTGCTCTTTATAAACCCTTCTATTCCTTGGTTCTTCTCCTGATTCATTGTGAAGCCCTCTTCAAAGTCTCTTTCAGGAGCCAACTGCCCATGGCCCTGGAGCCTATGGGTGCTGCCTCCATCTGAGTCCTCTCCTGCCCAACCTCTGGGCAGTGCCTTGTGCTCTAGGCACTCAGTAACAAGGTCACAATGAGCCCCTCTCATGCATCCCTTCCAGGTCGCCACCATTTGGCGAGAGTTTAGAGCCGCCTCCTGCTGCACATCACACCCTATGCTCTCTCCAGCGTCTCAGGTGACTTTCACTGCTCTACCCATTCCCAGAACAGCTCCTGTGTATCAGCAAGGCTAGCCTAGTGTGGCCCAAACACTCACATTCAAGGCTCCCAAGTCATACAAATGGTCCCAGGGATATTGACTCTAGGGCCTTGGTGGAAAATGCCTACTCACCCACAGGAGTGCATTGCTGGGATCATCTGAAGGGCCCTGTTATTATCAAGAGAATTCTGTCTCATATGGATTCATAGTGGATATGGAATTAGCCCAGAGTTTCAGACCTGGTCCTGTCCTGGGTTTCCTGTCACCTGTTTAAGTACCCCACAGGCTCTACCCAACAGGAGGCCCAGGAAAGCACCAAGGTTGGGTGGGAGCACAAGTGCAGGGACTAAAGCAGAAGTTTCCCAAGCCCCTAGAGGTGTTCAAAAGTAGTCAAGGTGGCCCTTGAGCCCTTTTCAATATTTCAAAGAAATGGTGCTGAAAAGAACACCTTTACCTGTAATAAGGCTGCCTGAGTTAATGAAAATATCACTTTTTTTTGCTTTTGACTGTTTTTATTCCAATTCATGCTAATCATTAGTTGAAAGTAGACATATCTTTGCCTAATATCTTTGCCTAATATTAATGTGAATGGAATTCTTTATTAAATAAAAGTGTTTTTGATAATATATTTCAGAACGGAAGGTTAGAATCATCTGGTCTTGTTCACTTTAATCCTGAGGGCTGCTGGGACACTAAGCAGGGCTTGAGGGCAGAGTCAGAAGAGAAGGTCCCAAAAGCAAGAGGACGAGAAAGGCTATATGTGAGGGATGCTGGAAATGGCTGTGAGCCCATGAGGTGGGTGTGAAATGGCCCAAAAGGCTAGCTTCCAATGCTGTCTGAACCTCATCCACTGAGGTCTGACTGTGGTGGCTGGCCTTGATGCTAGCCTCTCTTAGCACTGGGCTCTGGTGCAAGGTAAATTTGAGCTGAGCTGAGCATCAAGGAGCTGCCTCTAGACAGGTAAGGCTAAACAAGAACTAGTTCAAGCTTACAGCGACCCCAGTTTAATCTGATATTATCTTAAGTGACAGGTAAGACGGGAAGCATGCTATGGAGACCTGGGGTACTTGTGAGGACAACATGAGGTAAACACTGATTAGTGGGGAGCAGAGTGATGAGCAGGTACCAGGAGACAGTGGAGCAGAGTCGTTCTTGTTTCTTACACTCTGCATAGGCAGCTGGGAAACATTTCTGCTCTGCTCCAAAAATGAGATTTAAACTCCCACATAAAGCCTTTAGAGTCCTCCATTTTCAGTGGCTCCATCTGCCTACCGCTGGCTCCTCTAAGCTCAGTCCCCTCCCAGGACATGCAGGCACACATATGATGCCATGCCCTCCTTTTTTCCAGCTTTGTGAAATTTCTTTTTTTATTGTAGTTAAAAATATATAATAAAATATGCAATTTAAACAACTTTTTTTATTATACTTTAGGTTTTAGGGTACATGTGCACAACGTGCAGGTTTGTTACATATGTATCCATGTGCCATGTTGTTTTGCTGCACCCATTAACTCGTCATTTAGCATTAGGTTTATCTCCTAATGCTGTCCCTCCCCCCTCCCCCCACCCCACAACAGTCCCCGGTGCGTGATGTTCCCCTTCCTGTGTCCATGAGTTCTCATTGTTCAATTCCCACCTATGAGTGAGAACATGTTAAACAACTTTTAAGTGTACAATTCCGTGGCATTAAATGCCTTCACAATGCTGTAGAACCATCCCCCCATCCATTTCTAAAGCTTTCCATCACCCCCAACAAATTCTGTATCCATGAAACAATATTTCTCCCATTCCCCCCACCACCACAATCAGCCTCAGGTAATCTCTCATATACTGTCTGTCTCTATGAATTTGCCTAGTCTAGATATTTCATGTAAGTGGAATCATACATTCATTCTTTTCTTTCTGGCTTATTTCACTTAGGATGTTTTCATGTTGTAATGTGTATCAGAACCATATTTTGTTTATCTATTGTCCACTGATGGGCACTTGGGTTGTTACCAGCTTCTGAAAATCATGAATAATGGTGCTGTGAACATTGGCATACACATTCTGTCTCAGTCTGTTTTTGATTCTTTGGTATATGTACCTGACACCACTCTCCTTGAACACATAGTATCTCCCCTCCCCACCTATTTTCCTACGGCTGCAGTTACTGAAGCCTCACAGGGAAGGATTGGTGTCCCAGAGCCCAAGAAGCTCACAAAGTGGAGGCAAGGTGGGTGGGCAGAGGACAGACCTGGAAACCCTAGTGCTGGGCAGCTCAGCCTCGGCCAGCACCTGTGAGGGACAGCAGAGGCCTGGAACAGGCAGTGCTGCTTCTCCCTCTCTCTCCCGAGAAGCTGCCCAGAGCTGCTTCTTCAGTCTCCGCCAGGGAAGAGTGGAAGTGGGAGAAAATAATAGGGATTGCCCTTCCCCTTGGCAGAGGCAAGTGGCCACTGCCCTACCCTGCCCTGCCCCTCCTCCTCCACTGTCCTGCTCTGCTCCCAGGAGCTGCAGCAGCACCAGGTCCTCTAGACCAACTCCAACAATATTTACACCAGCACCCAAGTTTGACTTGGCCAAGGGCACTTTCCAGCAGCTGATGTGACTCCTCAGGCCAAGCTGGCTTTCTCATGCGCCAGAAGAGGGAAGCAGTGTCTATGGTACATGAGAGGCAATGCAGGTTCTACTTTGAGTATAAGCTGACCAGCCAAGCTGCTGTGAACTCATGGCCTAGACCTCAAATGAAAAAACCATTCACGAGCAAATGAAGGGAAAATAACTGATTGGTTTTCTTAAATACTGCTTGGCTGATAATTTGGTTGTTTGGTTTTGTTTGTTTGTTTGTTTTTTAGACGGAGTCCGTTGCCCAGGCTGGAGTGCAGTGGCTCACTGCAACCTCTGCCTCCTGGGTTCAAGAGATTCTCCTGCCTCAGACTCCCAAGTAGCTGGGATTACAGGCACGTGCCAGCATGCCCGGCTAATTTGTGTACTTTTAGTAGAGACAGGGGTTTCACCATGTTAGCCAGCTAGTTTTGAACTCCTGACCTCAGGTGATCCACCACCTTGGCTTCCCAAAGTGCTGGGATTACAGGCATGAGCCACCGCACCTGGCCTAAATTTGGGGGTCTTAATTACAATGCTCCTACAACATGAAGCCCCCCAAAATACTTACAGTCATCACCCACAGGTCCCGCAGAACACTGGGCAGGAGGATCCCTCTGCAAGTCGGTTAATTCCTAGAACATGAGAGAGTGGGTCAGAGCTGCTGTATGCTGGGGATGCTGCCTCTACACACCAATCTTGGTAGCTGGAAGGAATTCTCCTGGTGGGAGAAGGCTCCTAGGCCTCAGGAGGGGGTTAGAGACACGGTGGGTCATAGGACTCTACTCCCTGCTATAAAGATACCAGAGAAGTAGGTATGATCATTTCCATTTTATACATTAGGAAATTGAATTGTAAAGTGATGAAGTTACCTACTCAAGGTACAGAGCTGGAAGAGGGCAGGGCAAGAAGTCAGCCACATGTAGCTCTGCCTTACCCCCAAGCCTAGCCTCCCACCTCCTCAGGTAAAGGACATCCCCAGGCCCCCAGGTGCTAAGGATATGGAAGAAAAGCAGCCCAGGAGAGAGTTCTGGGAGAAGGATAGGTGCCAGGTTTTACTGCTAGGCTAATGAATTAACGCACAGAAGCAGCACCAAGGAAGTGCTAATCTCTCTACCTCCCCAACCACCATTCCAATCACCCTAGTCACCACTGGTTATGTGGCAAGTCCTAGGGCTCTGAATGTGGAGACTTTGGCATGTGAGCCAAAGTCTAACACTGCACCAGTGGGGATCAGGGATTATACCACAACTAGATTCCCTTTATGGGACACCAACCCTGAACTAAGCCAAACACTGTCCTATCTACACAAACTCTCCTGATTTCACCATATGTCTCTGACATGCTGATCATTTCAGTAACCACCTCTCTGGCCATCCTGCATTTATCCCCTTCACTTCAAATTTAATCAGCCAAGATGGAAGTATTAACATCACAGAAGCCAGCAAATGCTACAAATCAGGGCCATGTTTTCTCCCCGAGGGTTGATCTTTAAACATCTACCAGTATACCACTGGCCAATTCTCGATTAGTATCTAATATATCTGAACCCATTTCCTCGTAAGTAAAATGAATTATACTTGGCAAGCACTCAGGAAGCAGCATTAGGAGTGGCCAAAAGAGAACTTAACTTGGGGAACAACTGAGGTCATACAAGGGGACCGAGGACAGGCTCAGAAATGCAAGAGCTACAGAAATCTCTGTGGAACAGTTCCTTTTTGCTTACCTCTCTGCTATGTGCCCCTCAGAGAGCACCTCCACTATCACTGTGCAGGGGAATTTTTTATATTCATTGCAATACTGCATGGATAAATTAGCTCTATGACAGAACTGCTAAGGCAAATCCTGAAGAGGTTATATGAACAGCCAGGGGCAGGAAAAGCCAGCAGTACAGACCAATTCCCCTCCACCTCCCAAGGTTTTCCCACACCTCTATGCTTTTGCACTGCCTATATGCAGAATCCATGTTCCCCCTTTAGAGGTGTGATGAACAGTTACACCAGCACTTAATGATCCCTGAAAGGCCACGTGTGGATCCCTATTGATAGACTCCAACCAGCACCCAGGAGTTTCGAATGCTAACTGGCATTTCAAGGAATAATGGTGTGACTTGAAAGAAACTAGTCCACACACACATCGAATTCCTGTGCTCACCTCAGGGTTAGAATACTCAGGTCTGAGTCTGAGCTCCGTCACTGAGGAAATCACTTTCACCTCTTTGGGCCTCAGTGTAATTATCTGTTAAGTTGTAACCATGCTTGCCTGCCAACTTGCCGGCACTATTGTGTGGCTACAAATTTTGCATGTAAGTTTTTAATGTATATAATGTAAGCAAGAGCACCCAGTAAATATCAAGACAATAGTGGTATAGAGAATGCCACAATTAGTATTATAAAAAGGGAGACGAATAAGTAGAATATATATATATTTCCAGAAGAATACTTCGACACTGGTTGCCCCTCCAGGAGGGGAATTGGATGGCTAGGGACAGTCTTGGTTGGGAGACTTTTCCCTGTATATCCTGTGCACCTTTTGAACCATGGGAATTTATTACCAAATCATTAAATATATAAATATTTTATTAATTGGAAAAGATTAAGTAGGTTAAGTTTATATAGTAATTACTATTACAAGTAACAATGATAAAAGTGAGAAGTTCTGAAAAAGAGAAAGTAAGTTAAAGTATTGAATAATAGTAGAGAAGAGTTAAGCAAACCATGGTACACAATCAATTATTCCTTTATGGTGTTTCGTCACCTCCAAGACTCCATCCTTTGTAAGACACAATTTTACTTTACATACAATTAGGAAAAAAAAACATGCTGGCAAATAAACTAACACAAATGCTTTCTTTGCACATAAACTTTAATTGTATTTAAAAATTACTTTTATCAGGCTGTGTACAGTGGTTCACGCCTGTAATCCCAGCACTTTGGGAGGCCGAGGTAGGCAGATTGCTTGAGGTCAGGAGTTCGAGACCAGCTTGGCCAACATGGTGAAACCCTGTCTCTACTACAAATACAAAACTTAGCTGGGCTTGGTGGCACGTGCCTACAACCAGCTATTCAGGAGGCTGAGGCATAAGACCCGCTTTAGAGGGTGATGCCATGGGCAGGGCAGAGCATCTGGGGTCTTTTGGGAGCCTCCAATCCCCAACAGTTTTGCAGAACACTGGTATCTATGGACTCTAAAATGGACTTCATTTAAAGAAACCCACAGACCATTAATGGACAAAAACATGAATCAATATGTATTGTGGCATTCCAGTCCTAGCACTGTGGGAGAGCATCAAGTACCACGTTTTTGAAGACCATGGCCTATCATCATTATGCATTCAAGATCTGAGTTTGAATAACCTCATCAAGACTTAGATCTTCTTCAAAAGCTTCAAGTCTCATCTGCATTAAAGCTCTCCATTGAACCCTCTCACAAAAGTACAAGGTTAAAGGGACTAAAATCCATTAATACATTCCATTTTATATCTCTTCTTCTGACTTCTCTTCAATTTCCTTGGCCTCTGGGACTTTTTATATTACTTATGTTCCTTTAGAGCCAAAGTGACAGTGCTTTCCAAAAAAAAAATATGTATTCTATGGCCATAAGTTTACATTGATAGAGAAGCATAAATTTAGCATGATGAATTTAGAATTAGGTCTTTTATGGTACTCTGTAAAAAGCTGAATTAACAATAGAAAATGAGGATGAAGCAGTAAAAATATTTTGGGTTAGATTACACTCTCCGAAGCTATGTGGTTTAGAGAAAAGGGCCCCCAACCTAAAAGTTAATAGTTCTTATTCTGTCTCTGCCTGGTACTAGGTAACTGAGAAAGTCACTTAACCTCTCTGAACTTTAACTTCATTATCTATAAAGTGTAGCTGATATTTTCCCCTCCCTACCTCACAGGGTTGTTGTGAGGAGCAAATGAAACAATGCACATAAAAAGACATATAAAATGTATAATACAGACAAACGGTCCTGTTACATAGTTGCAAGTCATTCCCTCAGATCTTGGGCCTAGGAAGGTAGGTGATTTAAGCTCACTGAAAGCATGTACCATGTCCAGGCTGGATACATGGTAACAAGGCTATGTTACATTTTTTTTTTCTCTGAGTTGAGTACCTAAAATACCACATGGGCTAATTCTAAGAAGGAGCATCACTATATATTTCCCTAAAATTATAGCTTAGCATTGTTAATGCTCTAGAGCATTTATGCGTTGTAACATATTAGTGATTTGTGAAAGATTTTTACTAAAACGTGACCAGCATTTTTCTTTAAATGAAAGAATGTAGAATATTTCACAATGCATCCCACGTGATGAGAAAAAAATTTTTTTTGGTTATATGTACATATGTGTGTGTGTGTGAATGTGTGTGTACTTGGTCATTAAATAAAATGTACTTTTTCTTCTTGTGGGAAAAAAAAAAAAAAAAGAATTGCTTTAGCCTGGGAGGTAGAGGTTGCAGTGAGCCGAGATTGCACCTGTGTGACAGAGTGAGACTCTGTTTCAAAAAATTAAAAAACTAAAATTACTTTTATCAAAAGAATTATTTTAGGCTGAAACATAGCTTTGTGTGTTTCTTGTTAAGTATCATTCATGCATACAAAAAAAAAAAAAAAAGGAAAAACAAGTGAAATAAACAAACTGGTTTGTTCAGGTATTCCTAAAGTTTCTTCCCATTCAGAGCCCAACACTGAGTCACTGATGTCTACACAATATCATCCTCTGTGTCTTCCAAAACAATGGTGATATGGCAGTTCTTAGAGTCCTCTATTACTATTTCTGGAGTTTTCTTTCAAGCCATTAATACTTATTCTGCAAAGGCCCATGATACACAATCTATTTGCACGTATTCCAGCAAAAAAAAAAAAAAAAAAAAAAAGACCCAGCCTCATCAACTTGAGGGTAGGTAGTACCTTCCTTTCTGGGGCTATGAAGAATTTGGTTGCTTGACATGGAATTAGGAAATTCCAGTCCTTCCTCCAACAACAAATATTTGCTCCACTATTAAGAAATTTACTCTTCATTTTCCTGTTTCTGTGCCTGTGTTCACAAAAGCTTTTCTTTTCAGTGCTAAATCACATTATCTTTTTGAAAATATTTTTAAAACAATTAAACCCAACAAATATAGTACCAGCAATGCACTTACCTCATAATGAACTGCCATGATCCAGTTTACTCATACAGATAGTGACAACTAAGTGAAGGTAAACTGGCTGACAGCTATCGTAAGAAGCATCCCAATTTCAGAGATGTGAACATTTGAAAAAATATTCATTTGAAGTAGATGAATATGGTATTATCTTACTTCCAAGTTCTCTTTATTTTTTATTTTTATTTTTAGAGACAGGGTCTCACTCTGTTGCCCAGGCTGGAGTACACTGGCACCATCTTGGCTCACTGCAACCTCTGCCTACTGGGTTCAAGCAATTCTGATGCCTCACCCTCTAGGGTAGCTGGGATTGATTACAGGAACACACCACCATGCCCAGCTAATTTTTGTATTTGTAGTAGAGATGAGTTTCACTATGTTGGCCAGGCTGGTCTCGAACTCCTGACCTTAAGCGATCCTCCTGCCTCAGCCTCCCAAAGTGCTGAGATTACAGGCATGAGCCACCACGCCCAGCCCCAAGTTTCTTTAAACAGCAATTACTACCTTTATAATCAGAAGTTAACTAAACTTTTTTTTGAGAAACTAAACCAAGTATTATGCAGCCACTGAAAATTAGGTTTTAAAGACTACAGAATAGCAGGAGAAAATGTCATGATACAACATTAGAGGAAAAGGGCAAGAAAAAAGCAGAGTATAAAATTTGATGCACTACATGACAACAACAATTTGAAACACATACACATCAAAGGCACTGAAAAGAAATCCACAAAAATGTTAACTACAATTACATGAATGGGTAGAATACACACACACACACACACACACACACACATATATTTCTAGAAGACTACTTTAACATTTGTTGCTCCCCAGGAGGGGAACTGGATGGCACACATTCCAGCAAGAAAAAGTGACCCACTTTAGATGACTAGAGATGAGTTTTTTAAAAACTGAATTTTGGGGGTATTTTCCAAATTTTCTCTAATTCTCTTTTTTTTCTTTTTATTACTTTTTTGAGACAGGATTTCGCTCTGTCACCCAGGCTGGAGTGCAGTGGCGCCATCTTGGTTCACTGCAACCTCCATCTCCTGGGTTCAAGCAATTCTTATGCCTCAGCCTCCCGAGTAGCTGGGATTACAGGCACCTACTACTATGCCCGGCTAATGTTTGTATATTTAGGAGAGACAGGGTTTTGCCATGTTGGCCAGGCTTGTCTCAAACTCCTGGCCTCAAGTGATCCATCCGCCTCAGCCTCCCAAAGTGCTGAGATCACAGGCGTGAGCCACCCTGCTCAGCCAGGTGCTTTCCAAATTTTCTTTAAAGCACATCTATCGCAAAATATATGTGTTCAATATGTATTGATATAGTTTGGATCTGTGTTCCCACCCAAAACTCTTGTCAAATTGTAATCTCCAATGTTGAGGGTGGGGCCTGGTGGGAAGTGATTGGTTTAGTACCATCCACTTGGTATTCTCCTCTTCTCACAAGATCTGGTTGTCTCAAAGTGTGTCACGGGCCGGGCGCAGTGGCTCACTTTGTGCCTGTAATCCCAGCACTTTGGGAGGCCGAGGCAGCTGGATCACGAGGTCAAGAGATCGAGACTATCCTGGCTAACATGGTGAAACCCCGTCTCTACTAAAAATACAAAAAATTAGCCAGGTGTGGTGGCAGGTACCTGTAGTCCCAGCTACTTGGGGAGGTTGAGGCTGGAGAATGGTGTGAACCTGGGAGGCAGAGCTTGCAGTGAGCTGAGATCGCGCCATTGCACTCCAGCCCGGGCAACAGAGCAAGACTCCGTCTCAAAAAAAAAAAAAAAAAAAAAAAAAAAAGTGTGTCATGGCCGGGCACAGTGGCTCATGCCTGTAATCCCAGCACTTTGGGAGGCCCAAGCGGGTGGATCGCTTGAGCTCAGGAGTTCAAGACCAGCCTGGCAACATGGCAAAACCCCGTCTCTACTAAAAATACAAAAAAAAGTAGCCAGGTGTGGTGGCACACACTACTCCAGAGGCTGACACATGAGAATCAGTTGAACCAGGGAGACGGAGGCTGCAGTGAGCAGAAATTGCACCACTGCACTCCAGCCTGGGTGACAGAGTGAGACCCTGTCTCAAAAATAAATAAATAAATAAAAGTGTGGAGCACCTCCCCTTGTTCTCTCTCTTGCTCCTGTTCTGGCCATGTGACATGTCTGCTCTGCCCCCCCGTTTGCCTTCCACAGTGAGTGTGAGTTTCCCCTCCTCTGAAGCAGAGCAGACACTAGTGCCATGCTTCTTGTACAGCCTGTGGAACTGTGAGCCAATTAAAACTTTTCTTCCTAAATTACCTCATCTCAGGTTTTTTGTTTTGTTTTGTTTTGTTTTGTTTGTTTGTTTTTTAAGATAGGGTCTTACTCTGGCACCCAGGTTGGAGTGCAGTGGCACAATATTGGCTCACTGCAACCTCCACCTCCCAGGCTCAAGCGATCTTTCCACCTCAGCCACCTGAGTAGCTGGGACCATAGGCACATGCCACCAACCATGCCTGTCTAATTTTTTCTATTTTTGGTAGAGCTGGGGTTTTGCCATGTTGCCCAGGCTGGTCTTGAACTCCTGAGCTCAGGCCATCCACCTGCCTTAGCCTCCCAAAGTGCTAGGATTACAGGCATGAGCCACCTCATCCAGCCTTCAGGTATTTCTTTTTTTCTTTTTTTTTCTTTTGAGACAGAGTCTCACTCTATCACCCAGGCTGGAGTGCAGTGGCATGCTCTCAGCTCACTGCAACCTCTGCCTCCCGGGTTCAAGCAAGTCTCCTGCCTCAGCCTCCCAAGTAGCCAGGATTACAGGCGCCTGCCACCACACCCAGCTAATTTTGGTATTTTTAGTGGATATGGGGTTTCACCATGTTGACCAGGACCTGACCTCAGATGATCTGCCACCTCAGCCTCCCAAAATGCTGGGATTACAGACATGAGCCACTGCACCTGGCCAGGTATTTCCTAATAGCAATGCAAGAATGGACTAATACATGTATCAAAGAGAAAAAAAACCAACATTGAAAAATTGAAATGCTGCCACATATAACCCTGTCCTGGTTGAGAACAGTGGCTCACACCTGTAATCCCAGCACTTTGGGAGGCTGAGGTGGGAGGATTACATGAGCCTAGGAGTTTGAGACCAGCCTGGGCAACATGGTGAAATCCACTCTCTACAAAAATTTTTAAATTAGCCAGATGTGGTGGCAGGCACCTGTAATCCCAGCTACTGGGAAAGCTAAGTGGGAGGACTGCTTGAGCCCAGGAGGTCAAGGTTGCAGTGAGCTATGATTGAGCCACTGCACTCCAGCTTAGGTAACAGAGCAAGACCCTGTCTCAAAAAGCTAACTAACTAACTAACTAACTAACTAAAAAGTGCATCTAAAAACATTCAATTCGGAACATTCAATTTGAAACATTCATTTGAAAACATTTTTTTAAAGGGTTGAAGTTGGTTGGAAAGGGCTGTGGATTGGAAACTAAGGGGGCAGCTAGTAGACACCACACAGCTGGCTCAGGCTCGCATACTGCTGGCTACCTGCTCAGCACCCATCCGCCTTCCTCCTTTCTGAAGGACTCCTGTTCAGTTCTGGTCAACTCACTGTCAGCTCCAGGTCTAAGAGTAACCAGACTCCTTGCCACTCATTGGTTTTGGAATGAGCATGAGACATAATTCATAACAAGGCAAAGGGAAAAAAAGATCTGCTGGGCTTTCTGAGAACATTCTCATCAGTTCTTCTGGAAGCAATTGTCTCTATTCCTCCCAGATGTCCAGCAGGCTGTGTGTCCCAGAGCCATTCAGCCCAGGGTGACACAGGAACACACCAGGAGAGGGGGACTGAGTTGCTCCCAAAGTTCTGCCACAGGGACCTCCAATTCCATGCACAAGAGCAGCTCAGCCTCTGTCACTTGCACCAAGACATCCTAACTAGTGGTGGCCCAATGGTGCCATCTCACCACTGCAGGCTTGACACACTTTTAAAGTTGTATTTCCTACAGTTCTGTTGTTTTTCCCCGGGACTTGCTACATAATTTGCAGGGCCTTGTGAATGTGAAAACGTAGGGTCTCAAGTTCATTAATTATTAAGAATTTCCTGATGGTGACAGCAGAGCATAAAACCAAAGGCAGAGCCCATCCAAGCCTGCGGCCCTGTGAGAGTGAATGCGTCACACACACACGAAGCCAGCCCTGACCTTGATTCTTGTTTTGTTTTTGTTTTAAGACAGGGTCTCACTCTGGTTGCCCAGGCTGGAGTGCAGTGGTGAGGCTCACTGCAGCCTTGACCTTCTGGGCTCAGGTGATTCTCTCACCTTAGCCTCCTGAGTAGCTGGGATTACAGGTGTGCGTCACCATGCTCAGCTATTATTTTTTTAATTTTTTTTTTTTAGATGGAGTCTTGCTCTGTCACCCAGGCTGGAGTGCAGTGGCTCAATCTCAGCTCACTGCAACCTCCACTCCCGGGTTCAAGCAATTCTCCTGCCTCAGCTTCCCAAGTAGATGGGATTACAGGCATGCACCACCATGCCCAGCTAATTTTTTTTGGATTTTTATTACAGAAGAGGTTTCAGTACATTGGCCAGGCTGGTCTCAAACTCCTAACCTTAAATGATACACCCGCCTTGGCCTCCCAAAGTGCTGTGATTACAGGCATGAGCCACTTTGCCCGGCCATTTTTTTATTTTTAGTAGAGATGGAATTTTGCTGTGTTGCCCAGTTGGTCTCCAACTCCTGGACTCAAGCAATCCACCCGCCTCGGCCTCCCAGAGTGGTGGGATATAGGCATGAGCCACTGCACCCAGCCTGTCCTTGATTCTTATCAAGGAAAAGTTCTCCCTGGCCTTATGATTTCAATTACCTTGGATCTATAGTTGACATTTCATGCTCAAAGTCCAAACTTGTTTTTCCAAACCCTCCCTTTTATAAATCTTATCAGCCTACACATTTGAATATGTAGGCTCAAACCTTTACTCCTTAATCTCTCCTATCCTCCTCCCTGCCGTCAAAACTTCTGATTCCCCATCCTAGACAATGACACCACCATCCACTAAGTGACCCATTTTGTACACCTCCTTGTTTCACTTTCACCACATCCTCTCCTCAAGTCCTGTCAATTCCACTTCTGCAATGTGGTCCAGGCACTGCTCTGGCCTAGCATCCATTCCATGGTCATTAATTTGGACAAAGCCTCTGCCGAACCTTCACAACAGCCTCTAGTCTCCCTCTGTCCCACTTCAGGCCACACTGCCGCCAGAAAGATCTTTTTAGAACACAGATCTCAGCATGTCATTCACCTGCTTCAAAGTCCTAGGATGACAGATGACCCCTTTCAGAGAATAACTCATCAAAATTATCTCTCTTTTGGACAGCTATTTATTTAAAAAAAAAAAAAAAAGAGTCATACTCTCAGAGATCCTGTAATTCCACCTCTGGCAATCAAACCCAGTAATGTGAATTAAGGAAAAGGCTCACTGTACAATGATGGTTGATCTGGTTTGGATATTCCGCCCCCCCCCCCCCCCCCAAATCTCATGCTGAAATGTGATCGCCAGTGTTGGAGGTGGGGCCTGGTGGGAGGTGTCTGGGTCATGGTGGTGGATTCCTCACGAATGCCTTGGTGGCCCCCCCGCAATAATAAGTGAGTGCTCACTCTATTAGTTCATGCGAGATCTGGGTGTTTAAAAGAGCTGGCATCTCTCTTGCTCCCTCTCTTACCAGGTGCCACGCCTGCTTCTCCTTTGCTTTCTGCCATGATTGTAAGCTTCCTGAGGCCTCACCAGAAGCAGATGCTGGCACCATGCTTCTTGTACAGCCTGCAGAACTGAGAGCCAAATAAACCTCTTTTCTTTATTAATTATCCAGCCTCAGATATTCCCTTATAGCAACACAAAACAGACTAATACAAAGTTCATAACAGCAAATACTTAGTGAAGAATTTTGAACAATAACAGCAGCTAACTCATATTGAGTGCTTGGTATACAGCAAGCATGTGCTACACACATTTCATAGCATTTAATTCTCAAAACAACTCTGTAAACATGTAGGACTGGGAGGCTAGGAATGATTAAGTGCCTTGCCCAAGGTCCCACTATAAGTGACCTCACATTCTCTAACCCAGGTCTGTCTGACACCCAAGTCCATACTTTTACCTACTACAGATAATGACTAGATAAGTTACTAGTCAGGTACTTGTGGAAAGCTAATGTTAAAAATTAGTTATAGGACTGGGCATGGTGTCTCACGTTGTAATCCCACCACTTTAGGAGGCAGAGGCAAGAGGATCCCTTAAGCCCAGGATTATGAGACCAGCCTGGGCAACATAGTGAGACACTGTCTCTACAAAAAATAAACAACTGGCTGGCATGGTGGCATGTAGTCCCAGCTACCCAGGAAGCTGAGGAGGGAGGATCACTTGAACCTAGAAGGTTGAGGCTGCAGTGAGCCATGATTGTGCCACAGTACTCCAGCCTGGGCGACAGAGCAAGACTGTCTCAAAAAAAAAAAAAAAAGTTATAAATACTACTTCACAACATGCTTACATTTACTATCATGTGAATGAGTGGAATACAAAATGCAGTATAATTGTTTTAAATATAGAAACAAAACTGAAGATACGTATGCTAAAATGTTAACAAATAGCAAAGTGATAGAATTAGAAATACTTCTTTCTTCTACTGTTGTGCGTTTTCCAAATTCTAGTGAATGCATTAAACCCTTATGGACTCCCTCTTACCTGCAGGATAAAAACCAGTTACTTCAGCACTGCCCCTAAGGACCACCCGAGTCCACACCATCTGCCCTTCAGCTTCCGCGCTACCCTGTCAGTCCTCCAAGCCTGGTGGTCTCCCCGTTGCCGGGAAAGCCTTTTTCCCTCTTCCCCACCTGCCGAGTTCCTACTCATCCCTTAGGACCCACCTTCATCCTGGATACCGTTCTAGATACCCATCCAGCCCTTCTGGATACCCTACAAGAGCAACCCGCTGTCCAGGAGCCTGCAGGTGGCCCCACGGCGCCCCGCCCGCGTGACGCAGCCCACGTGGCCACGGCCCGGCCCCGCCCCGCGCTCGCGCAATCCCCTTCTCAGGCTGCGTTAGCTTTTCAGGCTGCGCGGGAGGCTGTTCTGCCTCCTTCCTAGGCAGGTGTATCCGCGACTCGCGGAGCCTCCGTCACCTTTCACTTCACGGCAGCGGCGCCCAGCCCACACCTCGACGCTTCGGACACCCAAAGAGTTGGAGGGTGGGAAAGTGCGTACCTTCTGGATCCGCTTTAGCGCCATCCTACCCCGCTGCCGGGGACCCGGGCGGCCCGGCCGGGGCTGCCTGAGGCGGCCCACTGCCGGGTCAGCCGCCACCGAGCTGCACGCCGGGAGCCGCCGCCTGCGCTTGCGCGCGCGGGGAACTGTGGGGCTGTCGTCGCCGCGTGCCGAGCGTCCTGGCGCGGCCGAGGGGAAGCCGCGGGTCTGCCCGAGTTACGCTGGCCACCGGCACCTGGTCCTGTGGCTTCGACCACTAGTCAGCAAGGCCCCGGAGAGGCCAGCGAAGAGGAGGGGCTCGTTGGCTTTACGGAGACGCGCGGAGCACCCTCAAGGTGCCACACGCTCGCTTGCTCCCTGTTCCTACATCCTGGGCGTCTTCCCAGGCGTCTATAACTCCTGAGAATAGTGGTTCTTAACTCTGTAAGTATATATACCCTTGTACGCCTTATGGCTGGATGCTTTACAGCCGTTTCCATGTAGATGTCTGTGCATATGTGCACACGCAAAACTCTCCGCAGTTTTGGAGATCTCCGTGTTCAGTCCTACCTCACATGATCTTGCACGGTCAACGTTCAGAACCAAGGCCTTAGACCATGCATCTCCCAAACTTAATTATCTGACTCCTTCCTGTTTTCCCAAGACTTGGCAGGCGTCTAGGTCAGAGTTGTTCAAACTGAGGGTTATGAACTAGTGTGTCACGAAATCAATTTAATAGGTTGCAACCAACATTTTTTTGGAAAAAAAAAAAAAAAAGCCAGACGAGGTGGCTCACGCCTATAATCCCAGCACTTTGGGAGGCTGAGGCAGGCGGAACACTCGAGTTCAGGAGTTCGAGACCAGCCTGGCCAACATGGTGAAACCCTGTCTCTACTAAAAATACAGAAATTAGCTGGGCGTAGTGACGTATGCCTGTAATCCCAGCTACTTGAGAGGCTGAGGCACGAGAATCACTTGAACCCAGGAGGCAGAGGTTGCAGTGAGCTGAGATCACACTGTTGCACTCCAGCCTGGGTGACAGAGTGAGACTCTGTCTCAAAAATAATAAAAAATAAAAAAAAAAAAGAGAATAAAATATCAGTGCATTTCACATAGTAAAGGTAAGAATTGTGGAAGTTTTGTTGGTGTGTATATGTAGATGATACTTAATCTTCAGACTGAGACATGTTCGAGCATGAAAGTAGCTGTTAATATAATTACTCTGGGACCAAAGCTGTAATCTAGGATTGTCTCCAGCCAGCCAAGACACATGGTCACCTCTATGTTTGTACTCAGTCAGCATATAAAATGTATTATAGACATTTCAATGGTTGCCCAGCTTTGTCCCTGGCTTTCACGCTCCCATTCCCCCAATCTGTCCTCCACACAACTTCATGAACTGTCTGAAATACAAAGCTTACCACACTGCATCCTTACCCAGAACTCTTCAGGGAAGCCCCGTGGCCTACAGCATCACATTCACTGTCATCCAGGGGCCTTCAAAATCCAGGATCCTTGGCCGGGCACAGTGACTCATGCCTGTAATCCCAGCACTTTGGGAGGTCGAGGTGGGTGGATCCCTTAGTCCAGGAGTTCTAGACCATCCTGGGCAACATGGTGAAACCCTGTCTCTACAAAAAAATACAAAACTTAGCTGGGCATGGTGGTGTGCACCTGTAGTCCCAGCCACTTGGGAGGCTGAGGTGGGAGGATCACTTGAGCCCAGGAGATCAAGGCTGCAGTGAGTTGTGATGGCACCACTGCACTCCAGGCTGGGAGAAAAAGCAAGACCCTGTCTCAAAAAAACAAAAACGCAAAACAAAATCAAGTACCCTCCAGCTTACCTTCTCCTTCCTACCTCCAGCCCACCTGACTATCAAGTGTTTCCATCACCGCAGCATCTACATTTCTTGACTAGAGCATTCACCTTCCAAAGCCAGCTCAATCATCACCCATTGAACAGCCTAAGTCAAGCACTTCCCCTTGGTGTCAAACATTTACAACAGAAATTTTTGTTAGTCCATGGGCCATGCATCCTCCTACATTATTGACATGGCCTTCCCTCCCCGTAAAACAAGTGATTCTAGATTTTATAAATGTTTATATATTTGTGTAAGAATATACAAATGGTTATTTATGTGCTAGGAATATATATGCTGGTTTTGAAGTGTCAAATCTCAAAAAGTATTACTTTTGGATGGTAGGTTTACTAATGTGTTAATCTCTAAAATTTCTACAGAGAATTTGCATCATTTGTATAATTCAGGAAAAAAAGAAACAGGATAGAAAATGAAAAATTCAGTTTCTATTCCCTGTTGGTAGTTTAGTGCATAGTTTTCTAAACTTTTTAGTATGCTTATATGTAATGTTTCATTTTTTAACATTAAAATAATTTTAGATGTACAGAAATGTTGCAAGAATAATACACAATTGGTTAGGTGCAGTGGCTTATGCCTGTAATCACAGCACTTTGGGAGGTCAAGGTGGGTGGATTGCTTGAGGCCAGGAGTTTGAGCTCAGCCTGGCCAACATGGTGAGACCCCATCTCTACAAAAAATACAAAATTTAGCCAGGTGTGGTGGCATGCACCTGTAGTCCCAGCTACTTGGGAGGCTCAGGCACAATAATTGGTTGAACCCAGGAGGCAGAGGTTGCAGTGAGCTGAGATTGCACCACTGCACTTCAATCTGGGCAACGGTGAGACTGTGTCTCAAAAAAATAATAATAATACATAAAAGATTTTTAAATGGATAAATTTGACTACATGAAAGTTTAAAACTTTTGTGCTTCAAGCAATACCAACTAGAAAACAAAAAGACAACAGACAGAATGCAAGAAAATGTTTGAAATAATAGTATCTCACTACAGTCTAAGATGCAGAATATATTAAGAACATTTAGAACTCAGTAAAAAAGATAAATAACCCAATTAAAAACTGGGCAAAAGATGTGAATAGAAATTTCTTCAAAGAAGAAACTCAACTGGGCAATAAGCACATGTAAAAAAATCAGGCTGGGCATGGTGGCTCAGGCCTGTAATCTCAACACTTTGGGAAGCTGCGGTTGGAGGATTGCTTGAGGCCAGGAGTTTGAGACCAGATTGGGCAACATAGCAAACCCTGACTCTACAGAAAAATTTAAAAGTTAGCCGGATATGGTGGTGTGCATCTGAGGGCCCAGCTACTCAGGAGGTTGAGGTATGATTATTGCTTGATTCCAAGAATTTGAGGCTGCAGGGAGCTATGATTGAGCCACTGTATTCCAGCCCAGGAGACAGAGCAAGACCCTGTCTCCTTGGGAAAAAAAAAAAAAAGGCTGGGCAGTGGCTCACGCCTGTAATCCCAGCACTTTGGGAGGCCGAAGAGGGCGGATCATGAGGTCAGGAGTTTGAGACCAACCTTGCCAATATGGTGAAACCCCATCTCTACTAAAAATACAAAAATCAGCTGGGCATGGTGGTACATGCCTGTAATCTCAGCTACTTGGGAGGCTGAGGCAGGAGAATCGCTTGAACCTGGGAGACAGAGGTTGCAATGAGCCGAGATTGTACCACTGCACTCCAGCAGCCTGGGCAACAGAGCGAGACTCCTTCGAAAGAGAAAGAAAGAGAGAGAGAGAGAGAGAGGGAGGGAGGGAGGGAAAGAAAAAGAAAGAAAAGAAAGAAAAAGAAAGAAAGAAAAGAAAAGAAAGAAGGAAGGAAGGAAAGGAAAGGAGGAAGGAAGGAAGGAAAAGAAAAAAAGAAAGAAAGAAAGAAAAGGAAAGAAAGAAAGAAAGAAAGAAAAAGAAAGGGCCTGGTGTGGTGGCTTACATCTATAATCCCAGCAGTTTGGGTGACTGTGGTGGGAGGATCACCCGACCCAGGAGTTCAGGACCAGCTTGGGCAACATGGCAAGACCCCATCTCTACAAGAAAAAAATTTTTTTTCTTCACCAAAAGCAGATACTTGAAAAAATTTTAAGAATTAGTAGAGCACGGTGGCGCATGCCTGTAGTCCCAGCTCTGATTGCTTGGGCCTAGGAGGTTGAGGTTGCTGTGAGCCCCATTCACGCTACTGCATTCCAGCCTGGGAAACAGAGCAAGACCCTGTCTTAAAATAATAATCATAAGTCATAAGGGAAGTGCAAATCACAGCTATAATGAGATACCACTTCACACCCTCTAGGATGGCTGTAATTAAAGGGACAGACAACAAGTGTTGACAAAGATGTGGAGAAGTTGGACCCCTCACACATTCTGGTGCGACTATAAAATGGTGCAGTCATTTTTGGAAAACAGTTTAGCAGTTCCTCAGAAAGTTAAGTGATACCAAGTATGGTGGCTCATGCCTGTAATCCCAGCACTTTGGGAGGCCAAGACAGGTGGATCACCTGAGGTCAGGAGTTCGAGACCAGCCTGGTCAACATGGTGAAACCTTGTCTCTACTAAAAATATAAAAATTATCCAAGTGTGATGGTGCACACCTGTAATCCCAGGTATTCGGGAGGCTGAGGCAGAATCGCTTGAACCCAGGAGGTGGAGGTTGCCAGGAGCCGAGATCGCACCACTGCACTCCAGCCTAGGTGACAGAGCGAGACCCCCTCTCAAACAAACAAACAAAAACAGAAATTAGCTGGGCATGGTGGCCTGCACCTGTAATCCCAGCTACTTAGGAAGCGAAGGCAGGAGAATAGCTTGAACCTGGGAGGTAGAGGTTGCAGTGAGCCAAGATCATGCCACTGCATTCCAACGTGGGCGACAGAGTGAGACTCCATCTCAAAAAAAAAAAAAAAAAAGAAAAAGAAAACCTTGTGCTTTTATTTTAATGCTCAATTATTTACAGAAAAACATATAATACCCTTTTGAATTTAGTGTTCACACACAGAATTTCTTTTGCAAGAAACCTTCCACAACTTGTTTAAACCTTTAGCTTTATCTTATTTAAAATAATCCTTTAACCCTAGACAAAAATTTCCATGTCCATTCCTTCTTAGAACATTTTACTGAGATTTTATGATTAATGATTATTTGCTAAGATTAAGAGCCTTACCAAGTCTCTTGCCAAGTCCTGGGCTTTGCCAAGTTGTAAAGTAGGCAAGTTAAACAGTTCTCAAAGTCCAAAGAAGCAGTTTATAACTGTAAAACATTTAGCAAACCTAATATCTGTCCCATATAATTTAGACCACCTGTCTACATTTTCACAACATTTGCATTTTACCAGTAATCTTTAAGACTGTTTTTATTTCTCAAGGATTAAAGTCACACGAACTAAAAGGTATTACAGCTTTTATTTTCCCTTCAAAAATATTTGATCAAAGCACTTATTTTCCTTTAGGCCAGTTAATTAGAGCTCTCTCTCTCTCTTTTTTTTTTTTTTTGAGACGGAGTCTCGCTGTTTAGCCCAGGCTGGAGTGCGGTGGCAGGATCTCAGCTCACTGCAAGCTCCGCCTCCTGGGTTCATGCCATTCTCCTGCCTCAGCCTCCTGAGCAGCTGGGACTACAGGCGCCTGCCACCACGCCTGGCTAATTTTTTTGTATATTTAATAAAGACGGGGCTTCACCGTGTTAGCCAGATGGTCTCGATCTCCTGACCTCGTGATCTGCCCGCCTCGGTTTCCCAAAGTGCTGGGATTACAGGTGTGAGCCACTGCGCCCGGCCTAGAGCTCTCTTTTTTTATAGACATCACACACAACACATATAACTGCACAGACAAACAGAAGCAGATCCAGTAGCTACAAGATTTTCTGTTCGCCAATCTCCTAATTGGACTATTGGCCTCTAGTGGGGCTCTTTAAGAGCAGGGCTAGAAAAGCATGCAGTTTTCAGGGCCCAATAAACGGGGATAGCTGGAAGACAAAAACAGACTTTGAGGGGGACCTATCTGCTTTTAATTGCTGAGTTTTCAAGAGAAAAACAGAAATTTCTCCCAAAATGGCATGCATGGCACCTTTTCTGTTCTTCTCAAGGAGCCCTAGGCCATCAGAAATTATTTTAGGGCCTCATGCGTGCATTAAGGGTAGCAAGACAAAACGGAGAAAAGGAATTCAGTCAACTGAGAAAAAATCTTTTTCCAGAAGAACAAGATCCAAAAAGAGAAAAACATAAAGGTTTTAAAAATATCCACTTTTTTTGTTGTTTTTGAGACAGACTCTCGCTCTGTTGCCCAGGCCAGTGTGCAATGGTGCAATCTTGGCTCACTGCAACCTCCACCTCCCAGGTTCAAGCAATTCACCTGCCTCAGCCTACTGAGTAGCTAGGACTACAGGCAAGTGCCACCACACCCAGCTAATTTTTTTTTGTATTTTTAGAAGGGACAGGGTTTCACCATGTTGGCCAGGCTAGTCTTGAACTCATGACCTCAGGTGATCTGCCCACCTTAGCCTCCCAAAGTGCTGGGATTGCCAGTGTGTCAGTGCACTCCCCCCAGATATCCACTTTTTAAAAAAAATTTATATCCACTGCTTTATTAAAGATACATAGTCTCATAAGAGGAGAAGTAATGTGTTCGCAGGCTAACAGAAAATGCATGTATATGAGAAAGAGATGTGTGAGGTCCCTGATCTGTGCTCTAAGGGAGTGGTCAGTCAGGCAGGGCCTTGGCCAACCAGTAAGGCAGATGAAGGTCCCTGTCCTGGGGGACTCACTGCTCCTGGGTGCCCCAGGAGATGTAGTCTCGCCGTGTGGCCACGTGGTACTCATCCATGAGCTGCTGCACAATCTCCCTAGATGTGTCCATCTCATCAAAGTTGTCTTTAAACGTGTCCTCCTTGCGGAACGGCTCCAGGAAGACCTCCCACTTTCTCAGCTTGTCATATTGGCGACAGGTTCTCTTGAAGAGTGAGGAGATGCTGGTGTGGTTGGCCATCATGAGCCCACTGACCCAGTGGGCCAAGGGCAGGTAAGGAGACTTCCTCGACAGGGCCACCTGGATGCTGGTGGGGCCCCACAGGATGAAGTTGGCCAACTTCCATTCCTGGATCCTCTGCAGGCTCTTGTGGACCTGGGTGGGGTCCACCTCTCCTTGGATGGTGTTGAGGATGGCGATGTAGGAGTGGTTGGTCTGGTGGTCTCGGCCTGTGGACACCGTCACGTTCTTGGGCTGCAGCAGCCACCTCATGACATCCAGGACCATGGTCTTCCTCATGCTGGCCACTGACTGGTCCATAATCAGCGGGGTGTAGCCAGTCATGAGAAAGTGGAGCCATGGGGTGGGAATGAGTGAGGCGATGAGGCCGATGAGGTCATTGTTCATGTGGCCGGAGTAGTGCACAGTGATGGTGCTGGCCGAGATGATGGTGGACACCAGCTGGTTGATCTGAGAGAAGGATGGGTTCTGGATGTGCAGGCGGTCTGTGGCAATCCGGTTCAGGGCTGTGTTGTGTAGCACCACCACACAGTCTGCGTTCTGCATCAGCCTCTTGAGTGTGAGGAGTGAATTATAAAGCTGGACCACCACGTTGCTCATCTCGTCCTGGTTGGGAAACACTGAGTACGTCTGCACCAGCTTCTTAGGATACCTGTCATTCAGCCATTCTAAGAGGTAGGAGCCCAGGCCAGAGCCTGTCCCCCCAGCAATGGAGCGACACAGCACAAAGCCATCTAGATTGTCACTACCATCTGCCTCCTGGTCTGTGATGTTAAAAATGTTCTCGTGGATCTTCTCTCTCTGGGAGAATCTGCTGGCCCAGTTGTTGCCAGCTCTTCCTCCATGCTCCGACAGGTAGATGTTCTCTGGGTTGTAGAGCTTGGCATAGGGAGAGTAGAGGATGGAGTGGATCACCTGGGGCTCCAGGTCCAGCAGCACGGCCCAGGGGATGTAGTGCTCATCGTCTGCCTGGTAGAAAAAGATGTCCTTGCGGTCAGTGCCCTCAGTGGTGAACTCCTCCATGGTGCCCTCGGGGCTGATACGATGCTCAGTGCACAGCTGTTTCCAGAACTCGAACTCAATCTGATTGCTGCACTGGCCCAATTGTGGGTGATGATTTCCCTTGGCATCGCTCCTCAGGCACCGGCGTTGCAGCCGCTCCCACCCGCAACGCTGCCGCATGCCAGGCCCCCAGATATCCACTTTTAATTAAGCTGAGCACTCTTTAAGAAAATCTTATTTTGGGGTCTGGGTGCGGTGGCTCATGTCTGTAATCCTAGCACTTTGGGAGGCCGAAGTGGGTGGATCACTTGAGGTCAGGAGTTCAAGACCAGCCTGGCCAACATGATGAAACCCTATCTCTACTAAAAATACAAATACAAAAATGAGCTGGAAATCACTTGAACCCAGGAGGCGGAGGTTGCAGTGAGCCAAGATCGTGCCACTGCACTGTAGCCTGGGCAACACAGCAAGACTCCATCTAAAAAAGAAAGAAAGAAAATCCTTTTTCTCTTTTTTTTTTTTTCGAGCTCTATTGCCCAGGCTGGAGTGCAGCAGTGTGACCTCCACTCGCTGAAACCTCTGCTTTTTGGGTTCAAGTGATTCTCCTGTGTCAGCCTCCTGAGTAGCTGGGATTACAGGCACCCACCACCATGCCCAACTAATTTTTGTATTTTTAGTAGAGACAGGATTTCGCCATGTTGCCCAGGATGGTCCAGAACTCCTGACCTCAAGTGATCCACTTGCCCCAGCCTCCCAAAGTGCTGGGATTACAGGCATGAGCCACTGCACCCAGCTGTGTTTTTTTTTGTTTGTTCTGTTTTTTGAGACGGTCTTGCTCTGTCGCCCAGGCTGGAGTACAGGGCACAATCATGGCTCACTGCAACCTCAACCTCCTGGATTCAAGCAATCCTCCCTCCTCAGCTTCCTGGGTAGCTGGGACTACATGCCACCATGCCCGGCCAATTTTTTATTTTTTGTAGAGACAGGGTCTCACTATGTTGCTGGAATATAGGCATGAGCCACCACACCTGGCCAAGAAAATCCTTTTAAATCCTTCATTACCCAACATTAGCCATGCCAAGCAGCCAATATTTCTGGCTTTTGAACATTACTAAAGGTAACCTCCCAGGTGTTCAGAGAAAGGAAAATTTAAGGTGGTCCATGAAGGGGAAGAGAATCAACAAATGATAAAGGTCACAAAGATATCAAACCAGAAAGGACTCACTCCCTAAGCCAGGATTGAACCTGGGCTGCCACTGTAAAATGGCAGAAGCTAAAACAAAGCACTGCCATGTGGTTACAGGTCACGCTTCCAAGAACGTAAAACCAGATGGAGGCCTGCAGCAAAGTTTGCCACTGGCCAGTTTGCTGGGCTTGCTTCAACAGCAGGCCTATGGAGTCCTAGACCCACATCCCATCCCAAGGTACCCCTCTTTCTGACAGAACTATACGGAGAGACATGCAGAGCACACCAGATTGGCTACAGCTTAAGACCAACCTCACAAATCCTTTTTTATTAATTAAAACTTTACAGATAATATAAACAGTGATCCTTATCATTCCCTTTCTGGTTTGTATAGGGAGAGAGAGGTCAAAATCCTGACTGGTTAAAAACAAAAAACAAAAAACAAAAACTCCTACCCTTTTGCTGACATGTCAGGCTTCTGGGCTCCCTCCCTGCCGAGCTCAATCCCAAGCCAACCAGTTTAAGGTTTAGGAAATTAACTTCTCCCAGTTTGGAGGATACATCCCAGGAGAGCGTCCCGCAGCATGGGGACACAATCACCCATCTGTAAACAGAGGACAGAGGAGGAGAAAGGAATAAGAAGGCATTTATTTAAAGGAGCCCCAGGACTCAGTATGCATTTGAAAGATGTATGGCTACTCATCTAGAAACGGGAGCAAGGCGTCCCTGGTTCCCTTCTCTTCCTAGCAAATACCCAGAGTACATTAGGAAGAGAAAGCAAGGCATCCCTCTTTCTTTTGTCCTTATATCCCTGAGTCCTGGCAACCATGACAGGATGCCTCCCATGGGTGTCAAAGTGGCTTTCACCCATGTTAAGTGGGGAGTGGGGGGTAAGGAGTGGGATTATCTGCTCTTACCCATATATGCCCTATCTCCTCTGCTGTCAATAGTCTTTGCATTCCCTACACCTCATTTATGCCATGGATACTAGCATGACCTTTATCCATGAAATGAGGCTTGGCTTAATCGGCAGAAATTAGTCATGCTTACCTGCACTGTGCCTTTTCACTTCTGTTGTCATCTGCCTCTGGATCCCTCAGATCCAGTTTTCTTTCCTAGGGCTTCGACCCAAAGCTTGGAATTGAGTTTTGGGTCAAAATAACTGCCTCAGGTTGTTGCATGGACTCCTTACCATAAGCTGAATGCTAAGGTCAAGCTGTGGAATTGAGTCCTTCTCCAACAAGGGAGAGAAAAGGGTGTCTTCTGAGTTGGGATCCTGGCCGAGTAAAACGTCGTCTAAAAGGAAAAAAGCCTCTAGTGTAGAGAAGCCACCTCTACTTGCTGGGCTATTTTATTAGGTTGGTGCAAAAGCAATGACAGTCCTCGCCATTCTAAGTAATAGCAAAAACTGCAACTACTTTTCAGCCTACTCCTGGCCTGGTGGAGGAAACGAAAGGAAAAACAGCTTAAATGCAGGGCTGTGTTAACTGCTGACAGGATGGAGAAAAGAAAAAGATGCCCAGGAAACAAACCTCTTATTCTTATGCAAATGAGTTTCTCCAACAGGGAGAGAAACTTTTTTTTTGAGGTGGAGTTACACTCTTGTTGCCCAGGCTGCAGTGCAGTGGCGCAATCTCGGCTCACTCCAACCTCCACCTCCCAGGTTCAAGTGATTCTCCTGCCTTAGCCTCCCAAGTAGCTGAGATTACAGGTGCATGCCACCATGCCCAGCTAATTTTTGTATTTTTATTAGAGACGGGGTTTCACCATGTTGGCCAGGCTAGTCTCAAACTCCTGACCTCAGGTGATCTGCCTGCCTCGGCCTCCCAAAGTGCTGGGATTACAGGCGTGAGCCATTGCACCCGGCAAAGAAACTTTTAATTGCTGTTTCTACCCTGGGGTTTGGACTGAGCTGGACCCCTCAGCCAGAGGAGGGGAAGACTCCATGGTATGTAGTGTGGAACACTGGACAGACAGCTGCATGCGGCCCTTGGGCCATGAGCCCCAGCCTCAGCTGGGAGGGTCAGGGAGGCACCACTTGCCTGTCCGTCCCACACATGCATCTGCAGCCATTGGGGTGGGGGTGGAATACCCCCAATATTGTAAAAGATAAGTGCCATTACAGTCCTGCAAAAAGAAGGAAAATGCCATAGAAAAGGCTGAGTTGGACCAAGGCTGACATTCCTGGTCCCTGAGAGCGATGGGGTGAGGGGGTGCAGTTTCCTCTATCCTCAGAAGAAGCCCGAGGACAAGAAGGCTCAGAAAGGAAAGGGAAACAGATTTTTTTGGTGTACATTTTACTCACCCCTCCTCATGTCCCTGTATGGGCCACCAAAAGGATGCAGGTTTTTTTGCTCTTTAGCTCTGCTAAAATCCGGGTTCTTGTCTCACAACTAGGAAAAATTAGGCACACAGACACCTGTGAAAAGTGAGGAGAGCAGAATTTATTAAAAGAAAGCTCTCAGCAAAAAAGAGAGGGTCCTGCCAACAGGCTCCCACCTCACTGACTGAATACCAGACCAACACACATGAGCTGAAGAGGCCAGGCTCCTCTCCCAGCATAAGGTGTGAATTCCTGGTGGCTCCACCCCCATTCTTCCAGTGCGCATACGAGCTGTTAGTCTGAGCCACTCCACATTGATTTGCCTTACTGCACATGTGTTAAGGGACAGAATTTTTCACCATGGGCATGTTTAAACAAGTACCCTGTGCACCATGACCTGTGCGGCATATGGCTGTCTCCTGTCTCTATCCGTAGTATCAGTAAAGAGATAGAAAACCTACAAAGAAACCAAAAAATAATTCAGGAGCTGAAAAGTATAACAAATAAAAAATGCACTGGAGGGATTCAAAGCAAATTTGAACAGAGAAAAGAATCTGTGAACTTGGAGATAGGACAATGGAAATTACCAAATCTGAGGAACAAAACCATCTGGGGATGCAGTCCAGTAGGTCTCAGCCTTATTTTACTCAGCCTGTATTCAAGATGGAGTTGCTGTGGTTCAAATGCCTCTAACACAAGTGAGATGAACTCAGAGAGGAGACCCACACTGACACATAATTAAACTCTCTCTCTTTTATCTTTTATTTTTTTGAGACACTTTCATCCTGCCGCCCAGGCTGGAGTACAGTGGTATGACTTTGGCTCACTGCAACCTCCATCTCCCAGGCTCAAGAGATGCTCTCACCTCAGGCACCCAAGTAGTTAGGACTACAGGCATGCATTAGCATGCCCGGCTAAAATTTTTTTTGAGGGTGGTTAGAGATGGGGTTTTACCATGTTGCCTAGGCTGGTCTCAAGCTCCTGGGCTCAAGTAATCCACCCTCCTCAGCCTCCCAAAGTGCTGGGATTACAGGTGTGAGCCACCACACCCAGCCATAATTAAACTTTCAAAACCCAGCCTGGCAAAACCCGTCTCTACAAAACATACAAAAATTAGCCAGGTGTGGTGGCAAGCACCTGTAGTACCAGCTACTCAGGGGGCTGAGGCCAAAGGATTGCTTGAGCCCAAGAAATCAGCTTGAACTAATATCACGCCACTGCACTCCAGCCTGAGTGACAGAGCAAGACAGTCTCTATAAAAAAACAAATAAAATAGGCCAGGTGCAGTGGCTCATGCCTATAATACCAGGACTTTGGTAGGCCAAGGCAGGTGGATCACTTGAGGGTAGGAGTTCAAGACCAGCCTGGCCAACATGGTAAAAACCTGTTTCTACTAAAAATACAAAAATTAGCTGGGCGTGGTGATGTGCACCTGTAGTCCCAGCTACTTGGAAGGCTGAGGCAGGAGAATCACTTGAACCAGGGAGGCGGAGGTTGCAGTGAGCCAAGATCATGCCACCGTACTCCAGCCTGGGCAACAGAGCGAGATTCCATCTCAAAAATAAATAAATAAATGAAATAAAATAAAACTTTCAAAAGCCAAAAACAGAGAATCTTGAAAGTGTGAAGAGAGAAGTGATTCATCATATTTAAGGGCTCTTTAATAAGACTATCAGCAGATTTCTCACCAGAAACTTTTAAGGCTAGCAGGCAGCGGAGTGATATATTTAAAGTGCTTAAAGAAAATAACTGTCGGGGCCAGGCGCAGTGGTTCACGCCTGTAATCCCAGCACTTTGGGAGGCTGAGGCAGGCAGATCACAAGGTCAGGAGATCAAGACCATCCTGGCTAACACGGTGAAACCCCGTCTCTACTAAAAATACAAAAAATAAATAAATAAATAACCGGGTGTGGTGGCAGGCGCCTGTAGTCCCAGCAACTCGGGAGGCTGAGGCAGGAGAATGGCATGAACACAGGAGGCAGAACTTGCAGTGAGCCGAGTTCGCACCACTGCACTCCAGCCTGGGCAACAGAGCGAGACTCCGTCTAAAAAAAAAAAAAAAAAAAAAAAAGAGAAAACTGTCAACCAAGAATCTTATATCTGGCAAATTATCCTTCAAAAGTATGGGAGAGGCTGGGCGGGATGGCTCACACCTGTCATCCCAGCACTTTGGGAGGCCGAGGTGGGTGGATCACTTGAGGTCAGGAGTTGGAGACCAGTCTGGCCAACATGGTGAAACCCTGTCTTTTTTTTTTTTTTTTGAGACGGAGTCTCGCTCTGTCGCCCAGGCTGGAGTGCAGTGGCGCGATCTCGGCTCACTGCAAGCTCCGCCTCCTGGTTCACGCCATTCTCCTGCCTCAGCCTCTCTGAGTAGCTGGGACTACAGGTGCCCGCCACCACGCCCGGCTAATTTTTTTTGTATTTTTAGTAGAGACGGGGTTTCACCGTGGTCTCGATCTCCTGACCTCGTGATCCGCCCGCCTCGGCCTCCCAAAGTGCTGGGATTACAAGCGTGAGCCACCGTGCCTGGCCGAAACCCTGTGTTTACTAAAAATACAAAAATTAGCTGGGCATGGTGGCGCACGGCTGTAATCCCAGCTACACGGGAGGCTGAGGCAGGAGAATCTCTTGAACTTGGGAGGTGGAGGTTGCGGTGAGCTGAGATCATGCCACTACATTCCAGCCTGGGCAACAGAGTGAGACTGTCTCAAAAAAAAAAAAAAAAAAATTGAAGGAGAAATTAAGACATTCACAGAAACAAAAGCCAAGCGAATTCATTACCAATAGACTGGTCCTGCAGGAAATGCTGAAGGGAGTCATACAAATTGCTGTAAAATATTAAAGAATAAATACATAAAAGGAAAGACATTCTATGTTGATGGGTTGAATTGGAAGACAATATTGTTAAGATGTCACTATTACCCAAAGTGATCTGCAGATACAATGTAATCCCTATCAAAATCTCACTGATGGTTTTGCAGAAATGGAAAAACCCATCCTAAAGTTCATATGGAATCTGAAGGGATCCTGAATAGCCAAAACAGTTTTAAAAAGGAACAAAGCTAGGCCGGGCGCGGTGGCTCACGCTTGTAATCCCAGCACTTTGGGAGGCCGAGGGGGGCGGATCACGAGGTCAGGAGATCGAGAGCACGGTGAAACCCCATCTCTACTAAAAATACAAAAAATTAGCCAGGTGTGGTGGCAGGCGCCTGTAGTCCCAGCTACTCGGAGAGGCTGAGGCAGGAGAATGGCGTGAACCTGGGAGGCGGAGCTTGCAGTGAGCCAAGATTGCGCCACTGCACTCCAGCCTGGGCAACAGAGCGAGACTCCGTCTCAAAAAAAAAAAAAAAAAAAAGAACTAAGCTGGAGGACTTACACTTCCTGATTTCAGAGTCTTGCTCTGTTGCCCAGGCTGGAATGCAGTGGTGCAATCTCGGCTCACTGCAACCTCCATCTCCTGGGTTCAAGCAATTCTCCTGCCTTAGCCTCCCGAGTAGCTGGGACTACAGGCGTGCGCCACCACACCTGGCTAATTTTTTGTAGTTTTAGTAGAGACAGGGTTTCACCATGTTGGCCAGGCTGGTCTGGAACTACTGACCCCAGGTAATCCACCAGCCTCGGTCTCCCAAAGTGCTGGGATTACAGGCATGAGCAACCACGCCCGGCCTATATTACTTTAATTTTTATTATTTCCCTCCTTTTGCTAGCTTTGGATATAGTTTGCTCTTCATTTTCTTTTTCTTTAAGGTATAGAGCTAAGTTATTGATTTGAGATCTTTCTTTGTTTTAAATATAGGCATTAAAGTATAAATTTCCCTCTTAGAACTGACTGCACTGCATCCCATAAGTTTTGGTATATTTTATTTTTTTCAAGGTATTTTCTAATTTCCTGTGTTTTTTTCTTTTGGTCCATTGGTTGCTTAAGGGTGTTCTTTAATTTCCACACATTTGTCAATTTTCTAGTTTTCTTCCTGTTCTGAGGTCTAGTTTCTTTCCATTATGATCAAAAAAGATACTTTATATGATTTTATTATTTTATGATGTATTAAGGCTTGTTTTGTGACCTAACATATGGTCTATCTTGGAGAGTGTTCCATGTGCATTTGAGAAGAATATGTATTTTGCTGTTGTTCAGTAGTGTTGTGCATATGTCTGTTAGGTCCTATTTATTTATTTGAGACAGAATTTCACTCTTGTTGCCCAGGATGGAGTGCAATGATGCGATCTCGGCTCATTGCAACTTCCACCTCCCAGGTTCAAGCAATTTTCCTGCCTCAGCCTCCCAAGTAGCTGGGATTACAGACATCCACCACCACGCCTGGCTAATTTTTTGTATTTTTAGTAGAGACGGGGTTTCATCATTTTGGCCAGGCAGGTCTTAAACACCTGACCTCAGGTGATCCACCCTCCTCAGCCTCCCAAAGTGCTGGGATTACAGGCGTGAGCCACAGCGCCTGGCCCTATTTATTTGAGATGGAGTCTCTCTCTGTCACCCAGGCTGGAATCAGTGGCATGATCTCAGCTCTCTGCAACCTCCACCTCCTGGGTTCACACAATACTCCTGCCTCAGCTTCCTGAGTAGCTGGGATTATAGGTGTGCACCACCACAACCAGCTAATTTTTGTATTTTTAGCAGAGACGAGGTTTTACCATGTTGGCCATACTGGTCTTGAACTCCTGACCTCAAGTGATCCACCTGCCTTGGCTTCACAAAGTGCTGGGATTGCAGGTGTGAGCTACTGTGCCTGGCTGGTCCGGTTTATTTATAGTGCTGTTCAGGCTGTCTATTTTCTTATGGTTCTCCTGTCTGATTGTACTATTATTGAAAGTGGGGTATTGAAGTTTCCAACTTTTATTATAGAAGTCTGTATTTTTTCTCTTTAATTCTGTCAATGTTAGCTTCATATTTTTTGGGGACCTTTTGTTTGGTGCATACATGTTTATCATTGTTATGTCTTCTTAGTGAATTGACTCATCAATATGTAATGTTCTTTTTATTTATTTATTTTTATGAGAAAGAATCCTGCTGTGTCATCCAGGCTGGAGTGCAGTGGTGAAATCTTGACTCACTGCGGCTTCAGCCTCCCAGGCTCAAGAGATCCTCCCATCTCAGCCTCCTGAATAGCTGGGACTACAGGTATGTACTACCACACCTGGCTAATTGTGTTTATTATTTGTAAAGACAAGGTCTTACTATGTTTCCCAGGCTGATCTCAAACTCCTGGGCTCAAGTGATCCTCCCGCCTTAGCCTCTAAAAGTGCGGGGATTAAAGGTGTGAGCCACCATGTTGGGACTTTTCGAAAAAAGATTTTAGTGTAAATTTTTAATAAAAAGATGGGACCAGGCATGGTGGCTCACATCTGTAATACCAGCACTATGGGAGGTGAGGCAGGTTATTGCTTCATCCCAGAAGTTTGAGACCAGCCTGGACAACATGGGGAAACCCTGTCTCTACAAAAAAAAAAAAAAAAAAAAAAAAAAAATTAGCCAGACATGGTGGCACATGCCTGTAGTCCCAGCTACTTAGGAGTTTGAGATGGGAGAATCACTTTGAGCTGGGAAGTTGAGGCTGCAGTGGGTCATGACTACATCACTGCACTCCAGCCTGGGCAACAGAGTGAGACTGTGTCTCATAAATAAATAAACAAACAAATAAATAGACTAGTTCTCACTATGTGGCCGAGGCTGGTCTTGAACTCCTGGCCTCAAGTGATCTTTCTGCCTTGGCCTCCCAAAGTGCTGAGATTATAGGTGTGAGCCACAATGCCCAGCCTACAATTTCCTTATATGTCTCTTGTAACAGGGTGTCTTTTGTTTTTTTGAGATAGAGTTTGGCTCTTGTTGCCCAGGCTGGAGTGCAATGGCGCGATCTTGGTTAACCACAACCTCTGCCTCCCGGGTTCAAGCGATTCTCCTGCCTCAGCTTCCCGAGTAGTTGGGATTACAGGCAAGCGCCACCACGCCCAGCTAATTTTGTATTTTTAGTAGAAACGGGGTTTCTCCATGTTGGCCAGGCTGGTCTTGAACTCCTGGCCTCAAGTGATCCACCCACCTCAGCCTCCGACTGGGATTACAGGCGTGAGGCACAGCACCGGCCAATTTTATTTATTATTATTTTTTAAATTATTTTTTATTTTTATTTTTGAGACAGTCTGTCACCCAGGCTAGAGTGCAGTGGCTGCAGTCACTGCAGCCTCCACCTCCTGGGTTCAAGCAATTCTCCTGCCTCAGCCTCCTAAGTAGCTGGGACTACAGGCACACGCCACCACACCCAGCTAATTTTTGTATTTTTAGTAGAGATGGGGTTTCACCATGTTGGCCAGGCTGTCTCGAACTTCTGACCTCAAGTGATCCACCCTCCTCGGCCTCCCAAAGTGCTGAGATTACAGGCATGAGCCACTGTAACTGGCCTAAAATACTGGTTTTTAACCTATGAAATTGGCAATGATTTTGAAAAATTGTAAAAGTTATACAGTGTTTTGAAAAACTAGGACTATCAGGTGATTTTGCTGGGAAGGCAATCTGTATATATGTGTGTATATGTTGTGTATGTGTATATTTGTGCATCTGTATATATGTGTGCAGGTATATGTATACATATGTGTGTATGTGTATTATGTATTTAAGTATATGTGTATTAGTGTTTTTGTATGTGTGTAGGTATACACATACACATACACAGAGTATGTATGTATCAGAAGAGTCTTAAAATACTGATATCCTATTGATCTAGAAATTCAACTCTTCAAAATTTGGCATAAGGAAATAATCATTGATGTTTATGGGATGCTTTGGCTATAAGGATATTTATTACTCACATTCCTTATAATAATGAAATACTGGTAGCAATATTTATGTCCAACAGTAGGGTTTGGTTAAACATGATGGTCTAACCATACTGTGGGATGCTAAAATTCATGTTAAGTGTATGGGCCACGGGAAAGTTTCCCCTTGCCCTCTGAAGATTTACTGAAAAATCAACTCAGAAAAAGCAGATTAATTGAAGAAAAGGCATACAAATTTTATGAATGTGTACACAGGGAGAATTACAGAATGATTTCCCACCACCCAACAGGGTTCAGAAGCTTGTAGACCATCTTGGCAAAACAACTTACAGGAGGGGAGAAAGAGGAATTCTTTCGAGGGGCAATAAAGGATTACTAGGGAGAAGGAATGGATCAGGGCACAGAGATTAACTTGTACACTATCCTATGAAAGGGTCTTTTCAGGTGTGGTTACATTCTTGGTCTTACAGGGAGGGCAAGAAAAACAGTTGTTCTCCTTGGAAGGTCTGGACTTTAGGCAGATAAAGACATCTTGTGTTTTGGGAGAAACCAGTGGGGAGGGAGATCAGAGAGACCTTGAGGCTTCCTCAGTTCAGCTTGTTAAAGTGCCATATTTGGGGGTTATCGGTTTCTTTTTTTTTTTTTTTTTTTTTTTTGAGACGGAGTCTTGCTCTGTCCCCCAGGGTGGAGTGCAGTGGCGCGATCTCGGCTCACTGCAAGCTCCGCCTCCCAGGTTCAAGCCATTCTCCTGCCTCAGCCTCCCAAGTAGCTGGGACTACAGGCGCCCGCCAACACGCCCGGCTAATTTTTTGTATTTTTAGTAGAGACGGGGTTTCACCGTGTTAGCCTGGATGGTCTCGATCTCCTGACCTCGTGATCCGCCCGCCTCAGCCTCCCAAAGTGCTGGGATTACAGGCTTGAGCCACCGCGCCCGGCTTGGGGGTTATCGGTTTCTGAACCAGATTTTATGTCAGTAAACATGTATTGCTTATGTTTAAAAGAATGCTTATTTTAGGCCAGGCATGGTGGCTCACGCCTGTAACCCCAGCACTTTGGGAGGCTGAGGCAGGCAGATCACCTGAGGTTGGGAGTTTGAGACCAGCCTGACCAACATGGGGAAATCCTGTCTCTACTAAAAATAGAAGAATTAGCCAGGTGTGGTAGTGGGCGCCTGTAGTCCCAGCTACTGGGAGGCTGAGGCAGAATTGCTTGAACCCGGGAAGTGGAGGTTGCAGTGAGCCAAGATCTCGCCATTGCACTCTGGCCTGGGCGACAAGGCAAGACCCTGTCTCAAACAAACAAGCTCTTTTAGTCTGATCTCCATCATTTCATTACTCCCTTGAATCAGGCATTTAGGATTTAGGATTTCCCACTCCTCAAACTCTTCCTAACCCTGGTCCTCCTGGATTTGTCCTTATATTGGGTGTCACAAGTTCCCGTGGCTTTACTTATCAGCTCCCATTTACAGAGCATTAATTATCTTCTGAACTCAAGGCAGCAGTTATGAATTTCTTTACTGAAGACGACAAGGAGGCTCAGAAACATTGACTGGATTCTCCCAGGAGGAAAAGAGACCATGCATCACGCAATGTTTACTAACATTTAAAAATAATTACAAATTGTTACAAATATTAAATCATTTAATCTTCACAGAGAGGAAGGGACTTATTTTTAGCCTTATTTTTCAAATAAGGAACTGTGGCCCTGGAAAGGTTCTATCTTGCAGGGGCTCCTGGATCTGGTAATTGGTGGAGCCCAAGATTCCCACACAGGTATTCTGGCTTCAGAGCTAAGGTTTTAATCACTGCTTTGCTGTCTTGTATTCTTAATAGTAGTAAACATTTTTAAATAGTGGTTGTTAATGATATTTTATTTTTAATTTTATTTTTAAAAATGAAACAGGGTGGGGCGGGCAGGGGGTCGTCTCAATATGTTGCCCAGGCTGATCTCAAACTCCTGGGCTCAATCGATCCTCCTGCCTCGGCCTCCCAAAGTGGTGGGATTATAGACGTGAGCCACTGCTTTCGAACAGTGATATTTAACAGAACACTAAAAATGTTATCAACAATGGTTTACATTGTCCAGAGCTTTTTATTAAGCATTTTCACTTAGATCATTTTTGCAAACTCATTTTGCAGAGACAAGAACTGAAGCTGAAAAATCTACCTGCCTAAGGACTCGTAACTTGTAAGAGTAGTTGTGAAACCTCACTGGAGGAACTGCAGATTCATTATTTTTACTTAATAACACACTATAAAGAATGATAAAAGTGCTTCGCATTGCCTAGAGCTTCATAATGCCACTTTACACACATTTTACAACGGGTACCGTCCCAGAGAGGCCAGCAACTCGTCCAACACAGCACTGCAAGTAAGAAGTAGGAAAGTTATTGTTTTGCTTAATAATAACGCCTTACGCTTCAGGGCTAAAGAAAAGGCTTTTCTTGCAGAAATTAAACTCCAATTACAGAAAGGTGTGTTCAGTAAGGCCCTGGGGCAGGTTCGTGGCCCAGGGGCAGGTTATCCTGCAGCTTTTGGCACCGCAGGCACCGCCCGGCGAGTTCTGGCCTCCGGGCACCTGGGCAGGTGGGCGTTGGGCGGGCTGCGGGCTGACCTGGGCCGCCCCGCCCCCACCCCGCCCTGGCCGTCCCGGGGCTGCTCCGAGAGGACCCAGGGCCCACCTCACCCCACCTCCATCCCTGGAGCGCGTCCCGGAGCGGGCGGGCGGCCGGCGGGCCAGGCCCCTCCCCGGCGCCGAGCCGCGGCCGCGCGGAGGAAGCGGAGGAGGCGGGAGCGGAGACCTCGCTGCGCTCATGGCGTCGCCCGGGTGAGTGCCGCCTCGCAGGCCCCGCGCCTCCGCGGCTGCCGGCAGGAACGGGAGCGGGACCCGGAGTGGCTCTGGCCTGCGGGCTCCGGTCTGGGACGCGGCCCGGACCCGGCCAGGGGCGCCCCCGCCCGCCGGGCCCACAAGGCCCACGGCCCGCTCGCGCCGACCTTGGGCGGACGCGGCCGCGGGCGCCGGCGGAGGACAGCGGCCCCCCGGGATTCGGGGGTCCGGGTACGCGGGCCTAGGGGATCCGGGGAGGGCGCGAGGCCCGGAGGTGCCTGGGGCGCGGCGGGAGCGAGGGCCCGGCGAGCGGCTGGGGAACCGGGGTGCGGGTCCTCGCCGCGGCCCGGGGCAACCCGCGGAGGCCTGGAAATGCTTCACTCCGGCGCCTGGTATCGATGTTCCTGGGTTTTAAACTTGCTCGCATTGGGAGTGGACGCTTGTTTGTCGCGTCGTTGAGACGTACCCAGAATGTCAGGATCCGGGCAGATGCAGACCCTTTGCTGACGGCCGAAGAGCCGCTCCGGGATCTCCTTGGTCGGGGCCGTTGCCTACTGGCCTGCCTTGGGGTGGCTGCGCTTATTCTGATATTACCTCTTTTCAACTTTTTTGATTTAAATGTTCTTCCTTTTAGGAAATGATGGTGACACATATAGTTTGTAATTTTTGAGAAAAAATTCTCACTTGGCAAACTAAAACCTCAGTAATTCATTATTTTTTTGTTTTGATAATTTTACTAGTACTGAAATCTGGGAATGACAGTCCAACACTTTCATTTTACAGAGAAAGAAATTAGGCTCAAGGTCATCGCTTTAGTTGTTAAAATTCTTCTTTGACTGTTACCCATCATTCAGAGGGTCTTGGATCTAGTGGCTGTGATAGCCATTCAGAACAGTTCCCAAAGAGCTCTTTACAGGCTTTACAGGTGTGTGTTCGGTGGTGGGGGTGGGGAGGGGACGGTGCTAAGGGGCCGGGATCATGGATTTCGTGCCTCCTCCAGATGAGGTCTGAGCCATGCCCTGGGGTGATTTGGCTCAGTACAGTGGGCCTGAATGAAGCAAGCTGAATTTGAACCCCGCCTGCTCTCTTTCTAGGCTTTGGGGCAGTGGTCACTTCCGGGACCAGGCCTTTTCATTGCCAGCTGACTACCCAGCACTTTGAGCTCGTAAATAGAGTAAGCAGGGAACCATCCCTGGGAAGGCCAGGCTGATTGACCTAGGGGTTCAAGGTCCTGCAGCATTCCTTTCCCACTTGTCAGGAAAGGGTGGGGCAGAGCCTCCTGGAGGCAATGTTGAGGGTGGCTGAACCTGTGTGGGGCTGTCCTGAACGAAGCTTTAAAAAAAAAAATGGTGCATTTGGTGCCCAAGTACACTACTTTGTAGACACGGGTCAGAGGTGGACTTAATGCTTCACTGGTGTTTCTATGAGCCAGTAGGGCTTAAACTGTGTCCCTGTAGTTGGTGACATTTGATATTTGCGGTTCTGATTATTTGTGTGACCCCCATGAGTCTGCAGTTTGTAATCTATAATTTTCTGAGGGGTATCCATTGCAAAAAGATTTTCATTTCCAACTACCCTAGATACAGCTCCTCAAGTTTCTTTAACCTGGATTGCCTGTGTGAAGTCTATATTTTTCAGATTGTTACTGATGGATAATTTGAAAAACAATAAATAAAGATCAAGTGTAATTGGCTTTACATAGACCACCCATCTTAAAATCTTAAAAACTTTTAAATAGTCACTTATCAGAGAGACAGCTTTACAGAAACAACTAGCATCCCTCCTCCCTCCCATCTGAGTTTGGGGCGTACCCTGACAGATGTTTTCCTTTGCATTTACATACTAAGTTTGTTCCTTGCTCTGTTTTTACGTAAATGCTATCATACTGTTCTGCAGCTTGCTTTATTTGCCCAACAATATGCCTTGAAATTCTTTCCATGCCAGAACAAGGAACAGATCCACATACATTTGTTTTTTGTTTTTGATTTACCTACATTTTCTCTCTTTTTTTTTTTTTTTTTTTAAAATAACGATGGGGCTCTCGTTATGTTGCCTATGTTGATCGTGAACTCCTGGGATCAAGCCATCCTCCTGTCTCGGCCTCCCAAATTGCTGGAATTATAAGCACATTACACAGTGCCCAGTCTGCCTACATTTTGACAGACATATAATATTCCATGTCATGGTTACATTATTCAGTTAAGGATGTTCCCGGTTTTCTCTAAGATAATGCTGCCCATCTGTGTCTCACTCTGGACATATAGAGTACATGCAAAGACTTGGACTGCTTGAGCAGAGAGCCTGCTTTTGTTTTTTGTTCTTCCTGCCTGTTGTAACTTGATGTGCCAAATGATCCTCTTAAATGATTGTACCACCTTCCCTGCCACCACCGGATTTTAAGGATTCTCTGTACCTCCCAACACATGATGACATCATACATGAAAAGTTTTGCCTGTCTGATGGAATAATTGAGTCAAGAAATAGGAGGCTAATGGCATCTTTGCTTACCCTGTCTTTAAAAATAGAAACTTCATGCCTGACCTCTGTATTCCATTAGAAAGATTCAGTTCTTTTCTTTGATCCAGTGGATAACAGCAAGTGAGTAACAGTTGATCTCCATAAGTAAACTCTCACTCCTCAGCGCTTTGTTTCAGAAAATATCGTCCCTGTCTGGCCAGGAGAAATGGAGTAAGACCTGCTCTAGAAGGGAGGACCTCGGACACAGAATGGGTGGAAGGACCTGTGGGTTCTGAGTGGGGCTGTGGAGAATGCTTGACTGTATAGAGGTGGGACTCATGGTAGTGGATGAGGTGACTGAGTGATCGAAACCCAGGAATGTGTGGCTAATTGGGGTAGAGGAGAAGCCATCACTGGACGACAACCCCAAGGCCAGTTGTTCCTCTGTGGACCGAGTCCTTGCCTGAGGAAGGAGGGCACACGCACCTTGGCACCTGCCCCTCTTCTTCCCCCCTCCTCCTCCCTCTCCACCATCTTCTCCTCCCCCTTCCCTTCCCCTCCTCCTCCCTCCCCTCCTCCCTTCTCTCGTCCTTCTCCGTTCCTCCCCTCCACTCCTCTTCTTTCCTCTCGCCTACTCCTCTCGCCTCCCCTGTGACCTCCTCAGTTCCTTTCCCCAGCCCACTGTTCTTTAAACATTCAGCTGGAGACCTCATCCACTCTCCTGGCTGCTCCTCTCAGGAACGTCTCGGCTCCTGGGAATTCTCAAGGACTCATCTACCTTGGAAGCTGAAAGCACCCCCGTTAACATCCATTGGCTGTCAAAAGTACCTGACTTGACTTTTAACCTTTTGTCTTTGCTGTCCAGGAAGATTCTCTCCCACCACTGTCATTTTGTGGGAAGGGAAAGGCTCAGCTTTCCCATTGGAGGCCCGGCCTGGTCTGAATGGGCCAGGCCACAGCCCCAGAGCTCACAGGCCTTCTACACTGGGTGAAAGATGGGTCCTCTGACCACACTGGGGGAAGGGGAAAGGGGGCCCCGTAAACCACGCTGAGAAGGAAGCATTAAGAACTCAAACAAGATGTATCTTTGCTCTTGGGAGAAGTCCAGCAGGACCCTTATCTTGCTCAGTAGCTGCTGTGACTTCTGCAGAAGGGACTTAGCTTTGCCAGCAGGACTGAGACTTTGTATTGGCTCTCTGCTCACGGATGTGGGATTGCCCAAAAAGCCAGCAGCCACCCAGAGTGTTCCCTACGCTGGACATACGGGAGAACTAGCAGGGATAGAAAAGACCAGAAGTGTCCCTGGTTCTTTAGGACAGCTCTCCAAACTTCACTCACCCGCCCATGGGTGGTAGAGTGCACCAGGACTTCATGGGATGCAACAGCCATGCCGTTGACCTCTCCATGGGGATGGACTGAAGAGCCCACCCCAGCTCAGGGGAGGGCCTCTCATCCAGAACCACAAGTGGCAGGGACTTTCCAGTCCTAGGGAATGTTCTTTTAAATTTAGATCCTGCCCACCCCCAACGAGTGTGCTGTCAGGCCCTATTCTAAATGCTGTTGCGTATATTAAGTTATTTAATCTTCACGGCAACCTATTCAATAAGTACTGTTATTTCTATTATAGAGAGGAGGGCTCCTAGGCCTGGCTAAGTAGTTTAAGATAAAATGCAAAATGACCCAATTCAGGATGATTATCATTGGTTTAAATTTGGTTGCTGAGGCACAAACAGTGTTGGATTCTGTAGTTTTTTTTTTTTTTTTTTGAGACAGAGTCTCGCTGTCGCCCAGGCTGGAGTGCAATGGCGCGATCTCGGCTCACTGCAGGCTCCGCCCCCCGGGGTTCACGCCATTCTCCTGCCTCAGCCTCCCGAGTAACTGGGACTACAGGCGCCCACCACCTCGCCCGGCTAATTTTTTGTATTTTTAGTAGAGACGGGGTTTCACTGTGTTAGCCAGGATGGTCTCGATCTCCTGACCTCGTGATCTGCCCGCCTCGGCCTCCCAAAGTGCTGGGATTACAGGCGTGAGCCACCGCGCCCGGCGGATTCTGTAGTTTTTCTTGTGATTACAGAGCACATGCAGTATCTTCCAGAACCCTTTGATAAAGCTGAAGGAAGGATGGGCTCACATGGCCCACATGAGTAAGAAGCTGTGTTGACAGAGTGGACAATACCTTTAATTATGGCTTAACAAAAAATGCCTGAAAATGGCATAACTTAGAAGGAGCTCTTCCTTTAAAGGATTCAATGCTGGGTGCAGTGGCTTATGCCTGTAATCCCAGCACTTTGGAAGGCTGAGGCAGAAGATGGCTTGAGCCCAGGAGTTTGAGGCAGCAGTGAGCCATAATCACACCACTGCACTCAAGCCTGGGCAACACAGTGAGACCCTGTCTCCTGTCTTTAAAAAAAAGAGACAGAGACCTACCTGTATTCTAGGAGCATCTTTCTCACTGTAGGTCAGATGTGGTGGTTCTGTTTTAAATTCACTGAATTGTGACTTTTTTTCTTTTTCTTTTGTTTTTTTTTTTTTTTTTTTTTTTTTTTTTTTTTTTTTTTTTTTTTTTTTTTTGAGTCAGGGTCTCACTGTCGCCCAGACTGGAGTGCTGGAGTGCAGTGGTCGGCTCACTGCAACCTCCGCCTCCTGGGTTCAAGCGATTCTCCTGCCTCAGCCTCTTGAGTAGCTGGGATTGCAGGCGTGCACCACCATGCCTGGCTAATTTTTGTATTTTTAGTAGAGATGGGGTTTTACCATGTTGCCCAGGTTGGTCTCGAACCCCTGACCTCAAGTGATCCGCCTGCCTTGGCCTCCCCAAGGTGCTGGAAATACAGGCATGAGCCACCGTGCCCGGCCGACTTTTTTTTTTCTTTCTTTCTTTTTGAGACAGAGTTTTGCTCAGTCTCCCAGGTTGGAGTGCAATGGCAACAACATGGCTCGCTGCAGCCTCAATCTGCTGCGCTCGAGTATTCCTCCTGCCTCAGCCTCCTGAGTAGCTGGGACTACAGGCGCATGCCACCACACCTGGCTATTGTGGATTTTAAGAAATTTTTTTTGTAGAGACAGGGTCTTACTATGTTGCCCAGGTTGTTCTTGAACTCCTGGGCTCCAGCGATCCTCCTATCTCAGCCTCCCAAAGTGCTGAGATTATAGGCGTGAGCCACCACACTTAGCCCATTGTGACTTTTTTAAGTCTCTAATACTTTCTTTTAGGGCATTAAAAACTTAATCGTAGATCCAGTTAGTATTCATTTGGATGAATAAAGTAGTAGGGACCTACCTTAATTTTTTTTCCAGGTTTTTGTGATTGAATAAGTTCTAGATACTCAAAGTGACCTAGATCAGTGATGAAATTTTTGACTGCATTTGGACCTATTTCTGGGATCTCCTTTTACTGATTCTCTGTATATTCATGAACAACCTTAAATTATTTTAGACTAATTATTATGTTCTATTATCTGGGAAGTTTTGTCCTTCATTGTTCTTTTTCAGAATTTTTCTGATTGTTATTTCATAAATATTTTTTCACAGAATCAACTGGTTTTGAACCTCAATTTACTTATAGGTTAATTTTGAGAGAATTAACTTTTAAAATTATATTAAAGGCCAGGCATGTTAGTTCATGCTTATAATCCTGGCATTTTGGGGGGGCTGAGGCAGATGGATCACATGATCTCAGGATTTGAGACTGGCCTGGGCAACATAGTGAGATCTCATCTCTTAAAAAAAAAAAAAAAAAAAAAAGGCCGGGCGCGGTGGCTCAAGCCTGTAATCCCAGCACTTTGGGAGGCCGAGGCGTGTGGATCACGAGGTCAGGAGATTGAGACCATCCTGGCTAACACGGTGAAACCCCGTCTCTACTAAAAAAAAAAAAAACAACCAAAAAAATTAGCCGGGCGTGTTGGTGGGCGCCTGTGGTCCCAGCTACTCGGGAGGCTGAGGCAGGAGAATGGCGTGAACCCAGGAGGTGGAGGTTGCGGTGAGCCGAGATCACGCCACCGCACTCCAGCCTGGGGGACAGAGAAAGACTCCGTCTCAAAAAAAAAAAAAAAAAAAAAAAAAAAAAAAAAAAAAAATTAAGCCTTTCTAAGACAGAATACACCTTTAAAAAATTTTTTTATTATATATATAAATATAAATATATTTGTATTATAATAAGGCATATATTATAAATATATATTTATATAACTTTTTAAATAAATATGTATTTTTATATAAATATATAAATATATGTGTGTGTGTATATATATATATACTTTTTGAGACAGAGTCTTACTGTGTTGCCCAGGCTGGAGTGCAGTGGTATAGTCTCGGCTCACTGCAACCTCCGCCTCCCGGGTTCAAGCGATTCTCCTGCCTCAGCCTCCCAAGTAGCTGGGATTACAGGCATGCGCCACCACACCTGGCTGATTTTCTTACTTTTAGTGGAAACAGCGTTTCACCACATTGGCCAAGCTAGTCTCGAACTCCTGACTTCAGGTAATCTGCCTGCCTCGGCCTCCCAAGAGCTGGATTACAGGCATGAGCCACCACACCCAGCCTTTTTTTCCTTTCCTCTCTGAAAATCCAGGAATAGATTTCTTTTAAATTAAAATTAATTAATTAATTAGTTTATTTATTTATTTATTTATTTTGAGACGGGGTCTTCTTGCTCTGTCACCCAGGCTGCAGTGTACTGCAGCCTCAAACTCCTGGGCTCAAGTGATCCACCTCAGCCTCCTGAATAACTGGACTTAAGGCACATGCTGCCAGACCCAGTTAATTTTTAAATTTTCTGTAGAGTGGGGTTTCACTGCGTTGCTCAGGCTGGTCTTCAACTTCTGGCTTGGAACTCCTGACCTCAAGTGATACTCTCACCCTGACCTCCCAAAGCCCTGGGATTATTGGCATGAGCCACTGTGCCCAGCCCTTTTCAGTTCTTCAGGTCTTATTCATATTCAGTATTTTAAAATTCTTCTCAAATAGGTGTTGCACATTTGTAACATACTATTTTTCTAGTTGCTACTACAAATCGGAGCTCTCTCCTTCCATGTTTCTAACCTATTTGTATAATAGGAAGGCAGTTATTGATTTTAACTTTGTATGTCCCCGGCTTACTGGGTTCTCTCATTGTTTATGATAATTTTCAGGTTGATCTCTTGGGTTTTCCAGGTCTACCTGCACCATCATTTCTTTGCATTATGGAGAAAATGCAAGTTGATTCTGTCTTTGTTGTGAGTACACTGTGGTGTCAGGTGGAGGTTGTAGAGCATGTATCTTTTTTTTTTTTTTTTTTTGAGACAGAGTCTCGCTCTGCCGCCCAGGCTGGAGTGCAGTGGCGCGATCTCGGCTCACTGTAAGCTCCGCCTCCCGGGTTCACGCCATTCTCCTGCCTCAGCCTCTCCGAGTAGCTGGGACTACAGGCGCCCGCCACCACGCCCGGCTAATTTTTTGTATTTTTTTAGTAGAGACGGAGTTTCACCGTGGTCTCGATCTCCTGACCTCGTGATTCGCCCGCCTCGGCCTCCCAAAGTGCTGGGATTACAAGCGTGAGCCACCGCGCCCGGCCGAGCATGTATCTTTAGGGAAGTTGCCGACAGTGGTGTCTCCTATACACAATGAAGGATTACCTTTATTAGCTCTCCAAACCCCTTCCAGCTCACGCGCCTGCTTAGCATATCCAAGGGTAGGGGTCTTGGGCCAGTCTGTCAGTGCCAATTTGCTCACCATCCCCTCAAGTCTTGCTTTACCCACAGACCTCCCTATCTGACACAGGAGCAACTGATTGAACCTGGAAAACTTGAACTTATTTTGGCTTGTGTCTGTAGACACTTTGTCCAGTCTGTTGCAGTCCTTCACAGATGCTTTTGAGAGTCCAGCCACATGCCATTGCTGCTGGTGCCATTGCCCTGGTCTGAGCCTTTGTTGTTGTTGTTTTCCTGAATATAAGGCTAGCTAATTGAGCGTTTGTTATCTCTTGTCTGTTCTCAGCCTGGCAGCCAGTAACATAGACAGGCCTGCCACCCTGCACCCAGGGCCCTTTCATGGCTACTCCATCCTCTAGAATAAGAACAGCCAGAACCTTTTTTTAAAAAATCTTTTTTATTTTTATTTTTTTTTTCTCTTCCTTTTCCTCCCCAAAGCCTTAGTCTTTTGTGGCCTATAAAGTTCAGTCTTCTCTAGCTTCTCCTGCTACCTTCTCCTACTCACTGATCACTCACTTGCTCAATCCACGCGGGCCTCCCTGTTGGTCCCTGGGTACATTAGGGCCTTTGTCCCGGCTATGCCTGCAGCAGTCTTCCCCTGGTAGTCATATAGCTCCTGCCTTCACCTCCTTCCAAACCAGTACTAACATGGCCCTTTCTCCACCCAACCTGCTCTTTCCTCCCCACCACCATTCTCAGCACACCTGACCTAGGCCTGTGCCTTGTTTTCTCTGTAGCACTTAACATCTTCTAGCATGGCCTTTTAAAATTTTATTTATTTATTTATTTTGAGACAGAGTCTCATTCTGTTGCCCAGGTTGGAGTTCAGTGACAGGATCACGGCTCACTGCAGCCTCAGCCTCCCCAGTAGCTGGGGCTACAAGTCCTACACTTCTTAAATATAGGGGATATTGTTGATTACCAGTATCCCCTTGCCTTGTTGAATTGTAAACCAAGAGCAGAACCTTTGTGTCCTCATTAATGTATCCTAAATTCCTAGAAAGGTTCCTAGCAATAAATATGTGGATAAATCCAAGAGAACAATAAATATGTGGATAAATATACAATGAATAATAAATAATAAGTCCACAATAAATATGTAGATAGAACAATAAATATGTGGATAAATCTACAATAAATAATAAATAATAATAAGTCCACAATAAATATGTAGATAAATCCAAGAGAACTTTGCTTAAGATGTATGTAAGTCTCTTTGGATCCTTGTAGCACATCTGAGGTATGTGTGTCAGGGATGATCAGCCTCATTTTATAGATTAGTATATGTGTGTTTGTAGTGTTTTTTGTTTGTTTAGTGTTTGTGCAGTGAGTGTTCCCCTCTCTCTCCAACCTAATGGTAATAATGTAAGGTCTTGGAGGATTAAGGCTGTGTTTTAAAGCCCTATTTTCCATTGTATGGGGAACCTTACACAGTACTAACCTTTTTGTCTTCTAGTTCTTTGACACTATAGTATGTAATAAATTATAGTTAACAATATTCACCCTACAGAATTGCAGAGCACCAGAACTCATTCCTCCTATCTAGCTGTAATTTTGTATCTTTTTTTTTTTTTTTTTTTTTTTTTTTTTTTGAGACAGAGTCTCACTCTGTCGCCCAGGCTGGAGTTCCGTGGCGCAATCTTGGCTCACTGCAATCTCCGCCTCCCGAGTCAAGCAATTCTCCTACCTCAGCCTCCTAAGTAGCTGGGATTACAGGCGTGTGCCACCACGCCCAGCTAATTTTTGTATTTTTAGCAGAGACAGGGTTTCACCATGTTGGTCAGGCTGGTCTCAAACTCCTGACCACGTGAGCCACCGCGCCTGGTGTAATTTTGTATCTTAACCAACCTCTCCCTATCCTCCCCTCTCCCATGCATTCCAGTCTCTAATAATCACAATTCTACTCTATATTTCCATTCACTCAATTTTTTTCTTAGCTCCCACGTGTGAATGAGAACATGCAATATCTGTCTTTTTGTTCCTGACTTGAGGTTCTCCAGGCTCATCTGTGTTGCCACACAGGATATGATTCCATTCCTTTTATGGCTAAATAGTATTCTTGTACGTGTATACCACATGTTCTTCATCAGTTTGTATGTTGATAGACAGTTACATTGATTCCCTATCTTGGCTATTGTGAATAGTGCTATATTAAACATGGGTGCAGATATTCCTTTGACACACAAATTTCCTTTCTTTTGGACAAATAGTGGGATTGCTGAATCACATGCTAGTTTTATTTTTAGTTTTTGAGAAACCTCCATAAAGGTTTTCCATAAAGGTTGTACTAACTTACATTCCCACAGTGTATAAGAATTTCCTTTACTCCACATCCTTACCAGCATTGGTTTTTGTTTGTTTGTTTGTTTGTTTTTTGAGACAGAGTCTCGCCGTGTCATCCAGGCTGGAGCGCAGTGCCATGATCTCACCTCACTGCAACCTCTGCCTCCTGGGTTCAAGTGATTCTCATGCCTCAGCCTCCTGAGTAGCTGGGACTACAGGTGTGCGCCACCACGCCCAACTAATTTTTATATTTTTATAGAGACAGGGTTTTGCCATGCCGTCAAGGCTGATCTTGAACTCCTGGACTCAAACAATCCACCCACCTTGGCCTCCGGAAGTACTGAGATTACAGGTGTGAGCCACCGAGCCTGGCCTGGTTTTTTGATAATAGCCACTCTAACTGGGATATCATATCTCTTTTTTTAAGATTTTGATTTGCATTTCCTTGATGATTAGGGATGTTGAGCATTTTTTCGTTTATTTCTTGGCCATATATATGTCTTTTGAGAGATGCCTGTTTGATCCTTTGCCTACTTTTCAGTCAAATTATTATTTTTTGCTATTGAGTTATTTGAGTTCCTTGTATACTCTAGATATCAGTCCTTATTGGATGAATAACATACAAATATTTTCCCCCATTCTACAGGTTGTCTCTTCACTCTGTTGGCTGTTTCCTTTGCTGTGCAGAAGCCTTTTAGTTTGACATAGTCCCTTCGTCTATGTTTTTCTTTGTTTAAATTTGAGACAGAGTCTTTCTCTGTCACCCAGGCTGGAGTGCAGTGGTGTGATCACAGCTTGCTCAGCTTCAACCTCCCAGCCTCAAGCAATTTCCCCACCTCAGCCTCTCAAGTAGCTGGGACCACAGGCGTGAGCCACCATGGTTGGCTGATTTTTCCAATTTTTTGTAGAGATGAAGTCTCCTTCTGTTGCCTAGGCTTGTTCTCAGACTCCTAGCTCAAACGATCCTCCTGCCTCAGCCTTCCAAAGTGCCATAATTACATTCATGAGCCACCAAGCCCGGCCCCAGAGTTCTCATTATTGATTTCTAGTTTTATTCCCTTGTGATCTAAGAAGACACTTGATATGATTTTGATTTTTAAAAAATTTTTTGGCCAGGCACAGTGGCTTATGCCTGTAACCACAGCACTTTGGGAGACCGAGACAGGTAGATTGCTTGAGTCCAGAGGTTTGACACCAGCCTGGGCAACATAGCTAAACCCCATCTCTAAAAAAAAAAATAATAAAAAAATAATAATTAGCTGGGCATGGTGGCATGCACCTGTAGTTAGTTCCAGCTACTTGGGAGGCTGAGGTGGGAGGATTGCTTGAGCCCTGGTGGTGGAGGTTGCAGTGAGCTCAGATGGTACTACTGCACATCAGCCTGGGCAACAGAACGAGAGTGTCTCAAAAAATTAAATTAAAATTTAAAAAATTTGTTGATTTGTGGCCACTACATGGATTTATCCTGGAGAGTGTTCTGTGTGCTGGTGAGAAGAATATATATTTTGAAGCTTTTGGATGAAATGTTCTGTAAATGCCTGGGTCTATTTGGTCTATAGGGCAGTTAAGTCTGATGTTGCTTTGTTGATTTTCTGCCTAGATGATTTGCGGTGCTAAAAATGGGTATTGAATTCTCCAACTATTATTGTATTGGCATTTCTCTCTTTAGCTCTAATATTTGTTTTATATATCTGGGTGCTACAGTATTAGATGCATATATATTTACAATTGTTATATCCTCTTGCTGAATTGATCCCTTTATCATTATATAATGACCTTCTTTGTCTTTGTTTTTTCATGTAAAGTCTATTTTGTCTAAGTATAGCTACTCCTGCATACTTTTGGTTTCCATTTGCATGGAATATTTTTTTTTTCATCCCTTTACTTTCTTTTCTTTTTGTGTGAGATGGAGTCTCACTGTCACCCAGGCTGGAGTGCAGTGGTGCGATCTCAGCTTAGTGCAACCTCCGCCTCCTGTGTTCAAGCAATTCTCCTGCCTCAGCCTCCCAAGTAGCTGGGATTACAGGCATGCGCCACCACGCCCATCTAATTTTTGTATTTTTAGTAGAGATGGGGTTTCACCATGTTGGCCAGGCTGGTCTTGAACTCCTGACCTCAAGTGATCCTCCCACCTTGGCCTCCCAAAGTGCTGGGATTATAGGCATGAGCCACTACACCCAGCCTTTTTGTTCTTTTACTTTCAGTATGTATGTGTCTTTATAGGTGAAGTGAGTTTCTTGTAGACAACATAGAGTTGGGTCTCATTTTAATCCATTTAGTTGGAGCATAATGGTACAGTCACTGCCTACTGTAGCCTGGATGTCCCAGGCTCAAGCAATCCTCCTACCTCAGCCTCCTGAGTAGCTGGGACTACAGGTGCATGCACCATGCCCAGCTAATTTTTTTTATTTTATTTTACTTTAAAAAAATACGTATTTTTTTCGAGACAGAATCATGCTCTATCTCCTAGGCTCATGTGCAACAGTGCAGTCATGGTTCACTGCAGACTTGAACTTCCAGGGCTCAGGTGATCCTCTCACCTCAGCCTCCTGAGTAGCTAGGACTACAGATACCTGCCTGCCACCACACCTGGCTTTTTTATTATTATTATTATTTTTGGAGAGATGACATCTTACTATGTTGTCCAGGCCACTCTCAAACTCCTGGAATGAAGGGATCCTCCCACATTGGCCTCCCAAAATGCTGGGATTATAGGTGTGAACCATCATACCTAGCTTTATTTTATTTTTTTGTAGAGATAGGGGTCTCGTTCACTTGCCCAGGCTGGAATGTCCGGTTTTACTTTCCTGTTTTTTCTTGGTGGCAGATACCATTTGTTTGCTTTCAGATATAACATTCCCTTAAACACTTCTTGTAGGCCGAGTCTAGTGGTGATGCATTCCCTCAGTTTTTATTTGTCTGGGAAACACTTTATTTCTCCTTTTCCTCTTCAGGGAGTTTTAATTTTTCGTAAACATGTGGTCACTCTCTAGAGGTGGGACACCTCCATCCCATTTTTGGTTCAGATCTTCTCGTGTTTTGAATTGTGTCCCTCTAGAAGGAATGCTGAAGTCCTAACCCCCAGTGCCTGTGATTGTGATCTTTTTTGGAGATAGGGCGTGATTTCTAAAAAATTATATGTGATTAGTTAAAATGAGTTCACAGTGGATTAGGGTGGGTTCACATATAATAAGACTGATACTCGTACAAGAAGTGGAGAAGAGACCCAGAGGGGAGAAAGCCATGTGAAGACAGAGGTGGAAGCTGGTGTAGCTGTCAAGCCACACGTACACTGTATTAGTTTCCTGTGGTTCCTGTCAAAGGTACCACAAACTGGTGAGTTAAAAAAAAAAAATTGGGGCCGTTCGCGGTGGCTCATGCCTGTAATCCCAGTACTTTGGGAGGCCGAGGTGGGCAGATCGTGAGGTCAGGAGGCTGAGGCAGGAGAATCGCTTGAACCTGGGAGGCAGAGGTTGCAGTGAGCCAAGATTGCGCCACGGCACTCCAGCCTAGGCAACAGAGTGAGACGCCGTCTCAAAAAAAAAAAAAAAATTGCCTGGGCGCAGTGGCTCACACCTGTATTCCCCACACTTTGGGAAGCCAAGGCAGGAGGATTGCATCAGCCCAGGAGTTTGAGACCAGCCTGGGCTACATAGCGAAACCCATTCTCTATAAAAAATACAAAAAATAGGCTGGGCATAGTGGCTCATACCTGTAATCCCAGCACTTTGGGAGGCCAAGCAGGCCTGATCATGAGATCAGGAGTTCGAGACCAGCCTGGCCAACATGGTGAAACCTCATCTCTACTAAAAATACAAAAATTAGCTGGGCATGGTGGCACACGCCTGTAATCCCAGCTACTCAGGAGGCTGAGGCAGGAGAATTGCTTGAACCTGGGGTCGTAGGTTGCAGTCAGCCGAGATCATGCCACTGCACCGAAGCCTGGGAGACAGAGCAAGACTCTGTCTCGGGGAGAAAAAAATACAAAAAGTAGCCAGGCGTGGTAGTGCATGCTGTAATCCCAGCTACTCGGATGGCTGAGGCATAAGAATCCCAAGTATGAAATTGCGTTGCAAGAAAGCAGTGGGCAAGTCAGCAAGAAGGGAGCTGACTGTGAGGAGACAAAGGCTTGCTGTGGATTTTATGGAATGGTGCTTATGCTGTTTTCTGGAGAGAGCTATGTGCAGTACTGATAACGCCAAGGTTGCAGTGAGCTAATTGGCATTTTTCTATCAGTCGAGGGTCTGATGATAGCTGGGCACAGGAAGATTGTGACTTATTTACGTAGGAGGATTATGTGTCCTGGACCATGAAGAAAGGCAGACTTATTACAGCTTATGTGCTTTCTCTGCTTTCCCTTGGTCCCACCAGCCTGACTCCTTTTCCCTAATTAGGACTCCACATTTAAAAATATATTGTTGATTATAATACAGTGAGTAATTATACCTGTATTTGTCTAGTGCTCACCTTGTTCAGAATTGTTTTCCTATGCCATCTTGTTTTATGGGTACCACCCAGCAGAGGAACCAGTTTTTAGTGATTGATCTGGAGCAAAACTTGGGTTCTGCCCACGTGGTTTGCCCTATCTATTCTGGGCATGGATGGACTGTCCAGGGAGTGCCATATTCTGAGGTAGGTCAACAGAAAAACAAAGATGTCAGTTCCCCTAGTTGGTAATTTCTTATGTGCTGAACACCTAGGTCTGCTAAATCAGAATCTCCAGGTTTTAGCAGAAAAGCTCCTAAGATAATTCTGCTGGGCAGTTAGAAAAAAGGAAATGAAAAAGGAAAAATGAGAAGACAAGGAAAGTTAACCCTGCACTGTCTTCTGTGGCTAGACGGTCAGCAAGACAGATGGCCTCCAGAATGAGCAATGGGCCATCACCAGACCTGCCGGAAGTAGGGTTCAGCCACGTGCCATTTATGGCATGGCTGCCCTGGTGTTGGTCAGGGGCTTGATTCTTTCTGCCAGACAACAAACCAGCTCGTCCACTGGCTAACTTAGTGAGAAGGAGCTGTGGACACCCTGGACCCTGAGGGTGGTGATCAGGTCACCCCTGCCCTGGAGAGATGTCGATGTGGGGTAGTGCCCAGAGGAGGGAAGGTGAGCAACTGCTGCAGGTGGCCCCTAGGCAGTGTCTGACACCACACCCTAGGGGCTTGAGGACCTTAGCTATTTCTTGTGTTCTGACTGTTTTCTGAATACCAAGAGAATATTTACCTTTTAAAAATTGCTTCCATGGCCGGGCACGGTGGTTCACGCCTGTAATCCCAGCACGTTGGGAGGCCGAGGCGGGTGGATCACAAGGTCAGGAGATCGAGACCATCCTGGCTAATATGGTGAAACCTCATCTCTACTAAGAAATACAAAAAATTAGCCGGGCGTGGTGGCGGGCGCCTGTAGCCCCAGCTACTCAGGAGGCTGGGGCAGGAGAATGGCATGAACCCAGGAGGCAGAGCTTGCAGTGAGTTGAGATTACGCCACTGCACTCCAGCCAGGGCAACAGAGCGAGACTTTGTCTCAAAAAAAAAAAAAAAATTGCTTCCAGTGACTGGGCGTGGTGGCTCACACCTGTAATCCCAGCACTTTGGGAGGCTGAGGTGGGTGGATCACTTGAGGTCAGGAGTTTAAGACCAGCCTGACCAATATGGTGAAACCCTGTCTCTACTAAAAATACAAAAATTAGCCAGGCATGGTGGCACATGCCTGTAATCCCAGCTACTTGGGAGGCTGAGGCAGGAGAATTGCATGAACCCAGGAGATGGAGGTTGCAGTGGGCCAAGATCACGCCACTGCACTCCAACCTGGGTGACAAAGCAAGATTCCATCTCAAAAAAAAAAAAAATTGCTTCCAGTAATAAAAGTAGAATGTTTTTCAGCATTGTGAAGGATATGGGGAAAGGGTCATGATTATAAGTTAATAGGGAAGTAGGGTGTGTACAGTAAATATGCTAATTAAGGGCCAGGGTGGGCCCCAGAAGAAGATGAAACTAAATAGCCATTGGTCATCAGGGAGTAAATGGGGGCGTGTGAATGCGCTACTCTTCTGTTAACAGAATGGGCTAGAGCAATGGGAGTAGATTAAGAGGAGGAGAGGACAGATTAACATAGGGTATAATTTTCAAACATATGACAGGAAAGCATTTTTATGATACTCTATTGTATTTTATATGTATCTTATTTTTGGAATAAAAAAATATATAGTGATATTAGTAATTTTCAAAAACTGCATTGCAGGGAGCTCCCTTGCCCCTGAGTAGGGCCGTTGGAAGTGCTGTTCTCTGCCGTCTTGGTCCGACTCCAACTGATGCACAGACAGGAAATTTAGCAAGGCTTAGAAGAGGGCTGGAGCCCGAGTTGACAGATTGGCTGGTGTTATAATTTTTAAAATTACTGGCCACAGGGCACAGTGGCTCATTATTTTTTGTGAGATGAGGTTTTGCCATGTTGCCCAGGCTAGTCTTGAACTCCTGGGCTCAAGTGATCCCCTTGCTTTGGCCTCCCAGGTGCTGGAATTACAGGCATGAGTCACGGCGCCCTGCTCTAAAATGATACTATTCTGATTGCAGCATCCCCCTCCACGTTTCATGTTTTGATGTGAGCAAGAGAGCCTTCTCTTTCTGCCCATGTATTTATTATCCACGTAGACTCAGTAATTGCTGGTTTTCGATGGTTTTAAATCAGTTACTGTGTTTATGTTTGTGCTCACATTGTCCTAGATTTGACCAGTGAGTTCCTCAGGCTGGCGCCTGTGCCCATTACGTTTTCGAGCATTTCCTTACTTTCTGAAATAAGATGCTCAGGCTCCTCCTGTTCTTTCCTTGCCCCAGCCATCATTCAGGATCTCCAAAGAGTCTGTTTCTTTTAGCGGGGAAGGTATTAAAGGGTGCTAGGCATGCCCATTGCCACAACAGTGTCTTTGCTTCCTGGACCTTTCCGTGGACAGTTAGGAAATAGATGCATGTGTACGCTCGTATACACACAGAGATATGTGTGCACACCTACATCTACACACTTACACACATATGCACATAAGCATGCATATAGAAATCACAGTTCACATGAGTGCCTCCAGTTCCATTGCGCCTCTGCAAGTTCTGCTGTAACTCTCCATTCTATGTTTGTATGTCCTTTCTTCAACAGTTAGTTAGCACCCTGGCTCCTGGCAGAATCAATACATTTATTTATTTGCTCACTCTATGATACATCTAAAATAGTTTATTCTTTTTTTTATTTTTATTTTTTGAGACGGAGTTTTGTTCTTGTCACCCAGGCTGGAGTGCAGTGGTGCGATCTCGGCTCACTGCAACTCTGCCTCCTGTGTTCAAGTGATTCTCCTGCCTTAGCCTCCCAAGTAGCTGGGATTACAGGTGTCTGCCACCACACCTGGATAATTTTTATATTTTTAGTAGAAACAGGGTTTCACCATGTTGGCCAGGCCAGTCTCAAACTCCTGACCTCAAGTAATCCGCCCACCTCAGCCTTCCAAAGTGCTGGAATTGCAGGCGTGAGCCACCACACCAGGCCTAAAATAGTTTATTCTTAATTAGACTACACTTATCATAGCTACTTAAAATAATTCAGGATCACCCTTTCAGGACCGCAGTGTTAACTTCAGATGAACATCCTTCTAGAGTTCTGTATATATACCTATAGATAAACATACACTTTATTAAATTGTAATCATACTGTGTATACTTTTCTGTAGCCTGACTTTCCCCCGCCTAATTAATATAACAGCTTTCCCTAATATCTCATCCAGCATCTTTTTGTCCACAAAAGAAATCCATAGCGTATTTTTTAATGGCTGCAGAATTCGACCATAATTCCATTATTGCACTTTGATTTTAAAAGGCATCAGTTTTTCGCTATTATATATAAAGCTGGCATCAACATCTTTGTAACTAAATCTTAATTATTTCCTTAGGATAGAAGTGGAATTACTGGGCAAAGGGTATGTATATTTTTCTGTCTTTCTGAATGACTGTATTTGTGCTCTGGCCAGCAGTTTTGGAGAGTGCTGGTTTTCTAGACCAGTGTTTCTCAACTGTGGGTGCATATCAGAATCATTGAGGGCACTTTTAAAAGCAGTGATACCCAGGACCAGCTCCCAGAGATTCTGATTTCATGGATCTGGGGTGTGACCCAGGGTTTATAGTTTTTAAAAGCTCTCCAAGAGATTTTATATGCGGCCAGTTTGATAGGTGAAAGTGGTATTCCATTATTTTAATTATAATTTTCTTCTGAAATTGTTTCAGGCATTCAGATTTGGGAGAAGTAGCCCCAGAAATAAAAGCATCAGAGAGACGAACAGCTGTGGCCATTGCAGGTAAAGTTGGATGAATTGGATGTGGGCCCACTCTGGAGCTGAAGTACTTCTCCTGTCCTCTTGGGATTCTGGGTTCCAGTTCCTCCCTGGACTTGGGATTGTGCATCTCAAAAATAAATAAGCTTAAGGCTTTTATTTTTCCTTTTACAAGAAGATTCCATCTAAGGGTCTTTTAAGCATTCCTCATATATTCAAAATAGTGTTTTTTGTTTGTTTTTTTATGGGCAACACTTTATTCTAGAAAATGGAGTAAGTGTTCCCAGGATTCAGTTAAACAGGTGATTGTGACACAATTTAACAGAAACACATTACCCCAATTTTAGCATAACTGCCATTGTGGGTCATAGTTAAGGTGACTGTATAGTTTATCTTCTAAAGTGGGCATTTCTGAGAATGAAAGGGATGTAATGTTGGGAAAACAGGTATAAATTGGGATTGTCCCAGAGCACACTGGGGCTTGTAGTCTTCCTGGTTATGGTCCATACAGGCTGGTTTTTCTTTCTCTGAGGATTTGGGGGTGGGGCTGTAACGCCACCCTTTGTAAATTCACCTTTAAGGTATGGTGGCCACACTCCAGATATCTTTAGTTCTCTTGCTAACTCATTTTATTTTGTTTTATATTTTCTTTTCTTTTATTATTTTATTTGATATTTTATTTTTTGAGACCAAGTTTCGCTTTTGTTGCCCAGGCTGGAATGCAGTGGCACGATCTCGGCTTACTGCAGCTTCCACCTCCTGGGTTCAAGTGATTCTCCTGCCTCAGCCTCCCAAGTAGCTGGGATTACAGGCATGCGCCACCATGCATGGCTAATTTTTTGTATTTTTAGTAGAGATGAGTTTCACCATGTTGGCCAGGCTGGTCTTGAACTCCTGACCTCAGGTGATCCACCCGCCTCAGCCTCCCAAAGTGCTGGGATTACAGGCGTGAGCCACTGTGCCCAGCCAGTAACTCATTTTAGATATATTTTTCATAAATTAGGTTCTTCTTAAAATGAATGTGCTAAAAAAAAAACTATGTTTTAACTGCCAAAAAAAAAAAATGTGTTCTATTGGATATTAATAGAGTTATGCAAAAACAAAAATCCACAAAAATATGCAAACAAGTTTTGGTTAATAAAGTTTTATTTTAGGCTGGATACAGTGGCTCACACCTGTAATCCCAGTACTTTGGGAGGCCAAGGCAAGAGGATCGCTTGAACCCAGGAGTTTGAGACCAACCTGCGCAACATAGTGAGACACCGTCTCTATGGAAAAAATCACTATTTTATTCATTCAAACAAATATTTTTTGAGTACTTACCATGTACTAACATTGTTGTAAGCATTGGGATATTGTAAACAATAGTAAATGAAAAGGCTCAAAGCCCTTCATGGAACTTAAATTCTGGAAGGTAGGCACCATGGGGATTATTGGCCAGTTGGTCGAAGCTTATAGCAGAATTGGGATCAAGCAGTAATTGCCCAAAGCCCTTTAGTTTCTCCACATCTAGAATTATGCTATTCAACACAGTAGCCACTAGGCACACTGTTTAAAATTAAACAGAATTAAAACTTCAGCTCCTAAGTACTCTAGCTGTATTTGCTCAGCAGCCTGCATGGTGAGTGGCTGCAGCTTGGACATTGCAGATGGAGAACTTCATCTTGGGAGGTTCCCTTGGAGAGCGTTGTTCTAGACAAATGGGAAAGAAAGCATGGGGATGGGGCGAGGAGAGGGAATGGCCTTATTGGATGCCTATTGTGAGCTAGGTTGTCTTAATTACTTGTAACAATGACCTCTAAGATATTTATCAATCCCTGTTACATTTGAGGAAGCCAAGGCACAGAGACACTCTGGTTCTTCCCCAAACTTTGATCTCTGTGTCTCTCTCTACTGAATAAACCTCCAGTGGTTATTCTTTATAGTCCTTCTTCATGAGTTATGTGAGTTCCTCTTGAGCATATGCTTCATTTTAAAGACTTAAAGCAAGGTTTTAAGCCTATAGGATTAAAAACAAGTTGTATTAAAGTATACTATACAGGCCAGGTGCAGTGGCTCATGCCTGTTATCCCAGCACTTTGGGAGGCTGAGACAGGCAGATCACTTGAGGCCAGGAGTTTGAGACCAGCTGACCAACGTGATGAAACCCCGTCTCTACTAAAAATACAAAAATTAGCTGGGTGAGATGGTGGGCGCCTGTAGTCTTAGCTACTTGGGAGGCTGAGGCAGGAGAATCGCTTGAACCTGGGAGGTGGAGGTTGCTGTGAGCCGGGATCGTACCACTGTACTCCAGCCTGGGCGACAGAGCAAGACTGTCTTTAAAAAAAAAAAAAAAAAAAAAAAAATTGTATACTATACATTCAGAAAAGTACTCCAATTAATAGCTTGAGAAATATTCACAAACATGAACTTACCTATGCAAGCCAGAAACCAGATCAAGAAGCTGAAGAAAACCCATGCCCCCAAAGGTCCCTTCCAGTTACTTCACCTCTCGTCTGTCATTATCTGGACTTCTAAAAGGATAGATTAGCTTTGCCTGGTTTATACTTTATGTAGTCACATGATATAATTTATTTATCTTAATTCTGAAGATTCTACTTCATAGCTCATTCTATTTTTGTCTCACTCTATCACTCAAGCCGGAGTACAGTGGTGGCCATCGTAGCTCACTGCAGCCTTGACCTCCTGGCTTCAAGGGATTCTCCTGCCTCAGCCTCCCAAGTAGCTAGGACTACAGGTGTGAGCCACTGCACCCAATTAATTTTTTAAAAAAACTTTTTGTAGAGATAAGGGTCTTGCTATTGTGCCCAGGCTGGTCTCTAACTCCTGAACTCAAGCGATCCTCCTGCATTGTCCTCCCAAATTGCTGTGATTACAGATATGAGCCACCCCACCTGGCCTGAAAATGGTTTTAATGGCCTTACTTGGAGTTCTCCAACAATGGGCTCATAACAGTTCTTCCTGGGCTCACCATGGTGGTAGGGCCTGGCCTGTCCTCTGTCCCTGTGTTCCGTGTGAGCCCAGTACTCCCAGAGTCAGAGCTTATCTCATCCTTAGGTCACTTCCTGCCCAATGTGAAAGTATAGTGGAGACGTTGGCTCATGGAGCCGAGCCCTCAGTGGCCCCCCCATGTTTGCTGTTTTGTGTCTTTGCCTGGAGCCCTGCTGCTTCCTCTTCCACCTGTCCCACAATCTGCTGATGGCTACAGAACATCAGGCTCTCTCCCAACCCTAGTCAGTGGTTTCCTTGGTTTGGTAACCCTCAGTCTTTGGCTACTTTGTGCATCCTTGACCTCATCCACCTATTAAATCCACATCAGAGCTATTTCCCACCCTGAACCAAGCAAGGCCCTATTTTCTCTGGGTCTGGAGGTTACTCCTGACTCCGGCTTAAAACTACTCTCAGAACCACCCTAACCCTATCTCTGGCATCTTTAGACTTTCCCATTCTCTTCTCTAACCATTTTCTCTCCTCATAGGGCATTTTGAGTTCCTTGGAAAATTTGTTCTGATGGCTTTTCCTCACTTGAATAATGTAATCTTTGGACTGCTTGGCATTGTGGTTGATGTGTGTGGATCTTGTGCCTTCTCTGATCTTCTCATGCTTCCTGGGCCCCATTTTATTTTTCTCTTTTTCTCTTTCCTGCTTTTCACATGTCCATCTCCCAGAGATATCATCAAAGAAGACGGTTTGAAATGTTAGGTTTATCTACCTGATTACATGGAAATCATGAGAAAACATAAATCTGAAAATATCCGACTCTTGATTCATAAGCTCTTAAAAATATAAATTTTGGGGCCGGGCATGGTGGCTCACGCCTGTAATCCCAGCACTTTGTGAGGCCAAGGCAGGTGGATCACAAGGTCAGGAGATCGAGACCATCCTGGCTAACACAGTGAAACCCCGTCTCTACGAAAAATAAAAAAAAATTAGCTGGGTGTGGTGGCGGGCGCCTGTAGTCCCAGATACTCGGGAGGCTGAGGCAGGAGAATGGCATGAACCCGGGAGGCACAGCTTGCACTGAGCTGAGACCGCGCCACTGCACTCCAGCCTGGGCAACACAGTGAGACTCCGTCTCAAAAAAAAAAAATATATATATATATATAAAATTTTGGAACCTAGGTGTTACTTTTTCTTGGATCAAAGTCAAAATAGTCAAAACAGGCACTGGGAAGTCTTGCTCCCTCCTTTCTAAGCCTCCTGTTTGCTCCTTTATATTGTGTGCTTGCAAGCAAATCTAGAGTTTTAGGTCTTTGTTCATACATAAATATCTGACTAGCACTACATTAAACACATTTTGTAATTAAGATGTTAATGTTGGTGGACATTTCATGATGTTTGGAGACTTTGGACAAATAACAGTTCACCTGTAAGTCACAACTCTTCCCCACTGTCTCTCCCCCCGCACCTCACCTCTGTGTATTTGTGCTCTGATGTACATTTTAATTTTAAGTGATTACAAAAATTCCTTATGCTGGAATAAAAATAACATTGATAGGAGGTGCTGAATTTTTAAATAGTCAAGGAATTTCTGTCAACTTACATTTTAAATAGTTTCTAAAATCAAAGGTTAATCTATGTAAGTTTTATGGTTATTCATGTTTTATTTTCCCAAAGTTTAGAAAATTCTATAAAGATATATCTTAGAGCAAATCTGTGTCTTGTGTGTAGCTATTACTACCTTGTGATGTATTTTTTGCTGGCAAAACATTACATTTACATAGGAAAAACTGAAATCAATAATAGCACTAAAACATCAGCCACCATATTGTCACTTGACATTTTTTGTTGTTGTTTGGTGTTTTTTTCTTTTTGAGACAGGGTCTTGCTCTGATGCCCAGGCTGGAATGCAGTGGTGCAATCACAGCTCACTGCAGCCTTGATCTCCCAGGCTCAAGTAATCCTCCTGCCTCAGCTGGGACTACAGGCTCGTGGCATCATGCCCACCTAATTTTTGTTTGTTTGTTTTTGAGATAGCCTCACTCTGTCGCCCAGGCTGTAGTGCAGTGGCATGATCTCGGCTCACTGCAACCCCTGCCTCCTGGGTTCAAGCAATTCTTTTGTCTCAGCCTCCCAAGTAATTCCAAGCTGGAATTACAGGCATGCGCCACCACGCCCGGCTAATTTTTGTATTTTTAGTAGAGATGGTTTTTCGCATGTTGGGCAGGCTGGCTGGTCTCAAACTCCTGACCTCAAGTGATTTTCCTGCCTTGGGCTCCCAAAGTGCTGGGATTACAGGCATGGGCCACCATGCCTGGCCTAATTTTTTTAAAAAAGTCTTTGTAGACACAAGGTCTTGCTTTGTTGCCCAGGCTGGTCTCAAAACTCCTGGACTCAAGCACTCCTCCTGTTCAGCCTCCCAAAGTGCTGGGGTTACAGGCATGAGCACTTGAAATTTTTGACAGAAAGGTTCTAACTTGCTGATGAAACTAAATGTATTTGGTTTCTTTTTTCTTCTAGATTTGGAATGGAGAGAAATGGAAGGAGATGATTGCGAGTTCCGTTATGGAGGTAGAAACTACAGGATTTGGCAACAGATTGGATTGGGGAGAGGGGGAGTGGGTAAAGTGACAGATAACCAGGATTTTATATTTAGTACAGTTGGGAGAAGTTGCCATCTTGGTGAGAAAGAAGGGTTCTAGGTTTAGCTTCAATTAATTTGTGTCAGCCAAGGGTGCATTATTTGATTGACACTTCATTTTCCATTGCTTTTTCCATAGATGGTACAAATGAAGCTCAGGACAATGATTTTCCAACAGGTAAGCATTTTCTCTGCCTTTTATCTCTGTTCTATGAAAGGGGGTTATCATCTAGGCCAGAGGTTCCCACACCTGACTGTATCAAATCACCTGGGGAAGCAGAGCACTCAGGTTTAGGATGCCCTACTTCATTAACCCTTTATACATTGTTAACGATGTTGCCTAAAAACAAAACAAAACAAAAAAAAAAACAAACCCTGGGAAGCTTGCTAACCACATAGAGTAACCAGGCCCCCCACCCACCCAACATACTCACTGCCTGTAATAAGTTAGCATGTTTGGAGGTGAAACCCAGAGATGTTTCATTTTTTAACAAGTTCCTGAAGTGATTCATTCTAATGTACAGCCCGGTTTGGAAATGATTTATCTGGTCCAATGCCTTCATTTGCAGATCAGGATCCTGGGCCCAGAGCTTCCAAACAACCTGCCAAGGGCCACACACTGGGCAGGAGTGTTTTCTTTGTCTTTTCCCCATTGCCTTTTACTACCATGCTACTTAAAAAATAAAAAGTTATTCCGTGTCTGGACAAGAAAAACAGTGTTCCTAGTTTCATTCACGCAAAGCTAGGAAACCTGAGTAACACCTATTTTGCCACAGTGTGACTCTTCCCATGTAGTTCTTTTGTTTTTGTAACAAGTTCACAGGTCCCCTAATGTTCTGTGGGGCAGTCCTGTGGCCACAATGCCTGTGGAACTCTCTGAGCAGAGTGTCCAGCACTGTGAGTCCTGCTGGTCGTATGGGAAGTGGTCTTGAATCCATCACTTGACCTTCTTGGGAAACAGGCAGAGGGCTGGGTCACCCAGTGTTTCCTTTCATGGTTTATCTAAGCATCAAAGCAGCATCATACACGTTGCTTCCTCTCTCAAGAAAGGAACTGGAATAAAAGGCTGCAGGGCAGTGGAATTTGTATTTGTTTCATGCATTAACATTTAAAGTGACTCAGCGCGGTGCCTCACTCCCACCACTTTGGGAGGCTGAGGCAGGCAGATCACTTGAGCCAGAGAGTTCAAGACCAGCCTGAGCAATATGGCAAAATCCTGTCTCTACAAAACATACAAAAACTAGCCAAGTGTCTTGTGCACCTGTAGTCCCAGCTCCTCAGAAGCTGAGATGAGTAGATCACTTGAGCCTGGGAGGTCAAGGCTGCAATGAGCTGTGATCACACCATTGCCTTCCAGCCTGGGTGACAGAGTGAGACACTGTCTCAAACAATAACAACAACAACAACAAATTTTAAGACAACTAATTATATGCAGCGTGAACATTAGTAAGGTGCTGGGCCAAGACCTGGGATGGTGGATAGAATCTTCAGAGGTAGCAATACTGTTCCAAGCATCTAGCTTATAAGATTTTATATTGTATAAGGTGATATTTGAGTATCTGCACAAGTAAGTGCTCACTTACTAACAGTCTGCACTGAATATTTTAATACATTTAAAATTAAAAACTGCATTAAAGCCAGGCACCATGGCTCACACCTGTAATCCCAGCACTTTGAGAGGCCTAGGCAGGTGGATTGCTTGCGTTTGGGTTTGAGACCACCCTGGGAAACATGGCAAAAACCCATCTCTACAAAAAAATACAAGGATGAGCTGGGTGTGGTGGCACACACCAGTAGTTCCAGCTACTTGGGAGGCAGAGGTGGGAGGATCTCTTGAGTCCAGGAGGTTGAGGCTACAGTGAACTGAAATCATACCACTGCACTACAGCCTGGGTAACAGAGCAAGACCCTGTCTAAAAAAAAAAAAAAAGAAAGGGGAGAGGAAAAAAAAAAACCAAACCTCCATTATTGATTTCAGGTTTGCAAAATGGTTGTTTAGCTATAATTGCTGACTCTTTATGCTTAGTGATTTCTTTCTAGTTCCTTTAAAATATTCTCTTACTTGTAGAGAGAAAAAAACAAAAAAAATTAACTAGAAAGCCAGAGAGCAATTCAGTGATTATGACTCCTGTAGGAACTTCCCGGTGACTCTGAGTAGCCCACAGAAGTGACACATTGGGGAGATGAGGCCTGCATTCAGCTTCTAGGAGTCATGTGCTGCTCACTGTAGCCAATTAATTTTGATCTCAGTGTTAGATCTTACAGGTTTCTAGAAAGACCAGAAATCTGGCTTTTGTAAGAACTCTTCCAGTTGTTAAATGTAGCTTCTCTATTTCTGTTCTTTCTTTTGTTTAATGTCGCATATATCTGTGGTTAGGTTGGTACCTATTGTAGCTTGATGTCAGGGTTCCAGCCTTGCCTTGATCTCAGGTCAGCCTTGAGCACACCCTGAGCCTCCTGTGCCTGCACTCTGCTCTCTGAAGGGGGTGATCACTCTCCCCATCCTGCTGGGCTCTCCCTCACCAGCTCTTCCCTGGCCCCTAGCTCAGAAACACAGGGTGAGCACTTATGTCTTCATTTCTTTCCACAGTGGAGAGAAGCAGGCTTCAAGAAATGCTGTCACTTTTGGGCCTAGAGATGTACCAGGTCCAGAAACTCAGCCTCCAGGACTCTCTGCAGATCAGTTTTGACAGTATGAAGAACTGGGCCCCTCAGGTTCCCAAAGACTTGCCCTGGAATTTCCTCAGGAAGCTGCAGGCCCTCAATGCTGATGCCAGGAATACCACCATGGTGCTGGACGTGCTCCCAGATGCCAGACCTGTGGAGAAGGAGAGCCAGATGGAAGAGGAGATCATCTACTGGGACCCAGCTGATGACCTTGCTGCCGACATTTATTCCTTTTCTGAGCTGCCCACTCCTGATACACCAGTGAACCCCTTAGACCTTCTCTGTGCCCTGCTGCTCTCCTCAGACAGTTTCCTGCAACAAGAAATAGTGTTGAAAATGGCCCTCTGCCAGTTTGCACTCCCGCTCGTGTTGCCTGACTCGGAGAACCACTACCATACATTTCTGCTGTGGGCCATGCGGGGCATTGTGAGGACATGGTGGTCCCAGCCACCAAGGGGCGTGGGGAGCTTCCGGGAAGACAGCGTGGTCTTGTCCAGGGCGCCCGCCTTCGCCTTCGTGCGCATGGACGTCAGTAGCAACTCCAAGTCCCAGCTTCTCAACGCCGTCCTCAGCCCAGGCCACAGGCAGTGGGACTGCTTCTGGCATCGGGACCTCAACTTGGGCACCAATGCCCGGGAGATTTCAGATGGGTTGGTAGAAATTTCCTGGTTTTTTCCCAGCGGAAGGGAGGACTTGGACATTTTCCCAGAACCTGTGGCCTTTCTGAACCTGAGAGGTGACATCGGGTCTCACTGGCTGCAGTTTAAGCTCTTGACAGAAATCTCCTCCGCTGTGTTTATATTGACTGACAATATCAGTAAGAAGGAATACAAATTGCTGTACTCGATGAAGGAGTCAACCACAAAATACTACTTCATCCTGAGTCCCTACCGTGGGAAGCGCAACACAAACCTGAGATTTCTGAATAAGTTAATTCCTGTGCTGAAAATAGACCACTCGCATGTCCTGGTAAAGGTCAGCAGCACTGACAGCGACAGCTTCGTGAAGAGGATCCGGGCCATCGTTGGGAATGTGCTGCGGGCACCCTGCAGGCGGGTATCTATGGAGGACATGGCGCATGCAGCCCGCAAGCTGGGCCTAAAGGTTGACGAGGACTGTGAGGAGTGTCAGAAAGCGAAAGACCGGATGGAGAGGATTACCAGGAAAATCAAAGACTCGGATGCCTACAGAAGGGACGAGCTGAGGCTGCAAGGGGACCCCTGGAGAAAGGCAGCCCAAGTGGAAAAGGAGTTCTGCCAGCTCCAGTGGGCCGTGGACCCCCCTGAGAAGCACAGGGCTGAGCTGAGGCGGCGGCTGCTAGAACTTCGAATGCAGCAGAATGGCCACGATCCCTCCTCGGGGGTGCAGGAGTTCATCTCTGGGATCAGCAGCCCCTCCTTGAGTGAGAAGCAGTACTTCCTGAGGTGGATGGAGTGGGGCCTGGCACGGGTGGCCCAGCCACGACTGAGACAGCCTCCAGAGACGCTTCTCACCCTGAGACCAAAGCACGGGGGTGCCACAGACTTGGGGGAGCCGCTCTGGCCTGAGCCCCTAGGGGTGGAACACTTCTTGCGGGAGATGGGACAGTTTTATGAGGCTGAGAGCTGTCTTGTGGAGGCAGGGAGGCTGCCGGCAGGCCAGAGGCGTTTTGCCCACTTCCCAGGCTTGGCCTCGGAGCTGCTGCTGACAGGGCTGCCTCTGGAGCTAATCGATGGGAGCACCCTGAGCATGCCCATCCGCTGGGTCACGGGGCTCCTGAAGGAGCTGCACGTCCGACTGGAGAGACGGTCAAGGCTGGTGGTTCTGTCAACCCTCGGGGTGCCAGGCACGGGCAAGTCCACACTCCTCAACACCATGTTTGGGCTGCGGTTTGCCACAGGGAAGAGCTGCGGTCCTCGAGGGGCCTTCATGCAGCTCATCACAGTGGCTGAGGGCTTCAGCCAGGACCTGGGCTGTGACCACATCCTGGTGATAGACTCCGGGGGCTTGATAGGTGGGGCCTTGACGTCAGCTGGGGACAGGTTTGAGCTGGAGGCTTCCTTGGCCACTCTGCTCATGGGACTGAGCAATGTCACCGTGATCAGCCTAGCTGAAACCAAGGACATTCCAGCAGCTATTCTGCATGCATTTCTGAGGTTAGAAAAAATGGGGCACATGCCCAACTACCAGTTTGTATACCAGAACCTTCATGATGTATCTGTTCCCGGCCCCAGGCCCAGAGACAAGAGACAGCTCCTAGATCCACCTGGTGACCTGAGCAGGGCTGCAGCCCAGATGGAGAAACAGGGCGACGGCTTCCGGGCACTGGCAGGCCTGGCTTTCTGCGACCCTGAGAAGCAGCACATCTGGCACATCCCTGGCCTGTGGCACGGAGCACCTCCCATGGCCGCAGTGAGCTTGGCCTACAGTGAAGCCATATTTGAATTGAAGAGATGCCTACTCGAAAACATCAGGAATGGCCTGTCGAACCAAAACAAAAACATCCAGCAGCTCATTGAGCTGGTGAGACGGCTGTGAGTGTGCAGAGAAACCCAGTTCAGGTGTAGGAGGCTGCTGTGGGCAGCCCTGTCTGATGGGGCATCTGTGTGGGGCTGTGCCCTGGTGCCTGAGAATGGCTGGTGCCCAATCGACATGAGAAGACAAGCAAAAGACAGAGGGTTTGGAGTCTCCTCAACAGTGTTAAGAGAGGAAGTGACCTCACAGACCAGCTCAGAGATGTTAGCAGGAATATCACAGCCCCCAGGGTAGGGAGACAAGCAGCAGTTTGTTCTGTCTCAGCTCCTGTCAAGAATCCTGCGGGGTGGGCCCTCTGTATAGCTGCTCTCTGTCACTGGCACCTGGAGTGGGAGCAGCATCCTCAGTCACTGCAGGCCCAGGCGGGCAGGTGGTCCCAGGACAGAGGTGGGGAAGTTGTCCTGAGGAAGCAGAAGTAGGCCTTGCTCCCGCCCAACCCAAGGGCCTCCAGTGGACCAGCATTCGAGATGTGAGTGCCCGTGGTGTGCAAGGCACTCCCATGGCACTGTATTTATTGACTGATCTGTGAAGGCTTCCCTGACCCCTGCCCAGGAAGAGTTCATTGGTCGCTCTGTTGTGACCCACAGCACTTTGTTATACCTCTGCCACACACTTCACGCAGCGCGTTGTAACTCATGTGTTTACATGTCTGTCCCCCAGACTGTGAGCTCCTTGAGGGCAGGGACTGTACATTCTCCAGCTCTGTGTCCCCAGGGCCTGGCACATTGTAGACGCTTAATAAATGTCTGTTGAATGAATGAATGCACAAGTGATAGTAATGGGCAGGTTCTGCCTCTGTGTGCCTTAGTTCTCCTGTTTCTCAAAGAGGATAGCAGCATCTGTCTGAGGAGGGGGTACGGTACAGGCAGTATCTGGAATGGTAGATAGTGCAGAGATGCGCCACTTTAAAAAGCCATCCTGTTCCCTGTCTTTAAGGCAGGAGCCATTCTTCAGGCTGTTACTGGGGATTAAAACTAAATACCTTCACAGTAACTCTGAGGTCTTTCCACTGTCACCCCATTTCACAGTTGAGGAAAAGGAAGCCTAGAGCAGCTAATCCCCTGCCCCAGAGCTCACACCTGGATGGGCAGAGCTGGAGCGGATGAAGGGTGGTGCTGTCACGCCCAGCCCTGCATCTCTTCCTCTCATCCTCTCTAGACTCCCACGGCTTCTGGGCTCACCCCTGGGCAGCCATGTCAGTGCCAGCGCCTCCTCTGACATCTTCCCCGACCTCATCCACAGCCCACTTGCCACCATTCGAACCAGAGGCTTGGCCAAGGACTTCGGACTTCTGCCCTATCAGTTCTCCCGCTGGAGTCCTTGTCTGCGCTGGCCCTTCCCAGAGGCCAGTGTCGCCTCACTGGGCCTCAGAACCCCACCTGAGCCCTTTCACCAGCTCTAGGAAGCTCTGCTTGATCCTCTGGGCCTTGCTTAGACCTTGGATCCTCTTTCTCTTTGTGTTTCTTGACTTCAGAGAAACGAGGCCCTTCCCCAAGAGCTCCCATCATGTTTCTTGTCCTCCTTTCACTAGACACAGCAAGGGAGCCTTTAGCTCTCGGGAGCTCACCAGCCTTCTAGACTGGAATCCTTTCTTGAACAAAAGGCTTCCTGGTCCCTCTTCTGGAGATGCCTGGCAGCCTGCCTGCTGTGGGTTTCTGGATTCCCCAGATGTTCCAGGAGCCTGGTTCTCTGCAAACCTGGTCTCTTGGTAATAAGTTTAGGAAAACCTTTCCCTTTTTTCATTTTCCTGCTCTGTTGCCTGGGTTGGAGTGCAGTGGCACGATCTCACTGCAACCTTCACCTCCTGGGTTCCAGTGATTCTCAGCCTCCCAAGTAGCTGGGACTACAGGCGCCCACCATCACAAAAATACAAATAATTTTTGTATTTTTAGTACAGACAGGGTTTCACCACGTTGGCCAGGCTGGTCTCAAACTCCTGGCCTCAAGTGATCCACCTGCCTCAGCCTCCCAAAGTGCTGGGATTACAGGAGTGAGCCACCGCACCCGGCCTCCTCCCACCCTTTTTGAAGGGTTGATGTTTCAAGTCTGTGAACTGTGGATGGGCCTTGCCTTTAGCCCTCCAGTCAGTGCTGCTCTTAGGATTCCAATGAACACAACACCCAGGACTTCCCTTTCATATCTGGAGCTCAAAATGCTCACCTTCAGGTCCGAGAAGCCCCAGAACTTGCCATGGGGCTACTGGACAGTCATGTCCTTGGAGCCAAGCTTAGTAGAGAGAGAGCCACCCAGAAAGGTGGACAGGGCAGCAGGCTGCTCACCAGAGCATGGCCGTGTGCTCACAAGGGGTCCTGTTTGATGAAGGTGTCAAACCAAGCAAGTACCATCTTGGAGGAAATGTTCCTGAAGAGTGTTGGGACAAGGAACAAGCGTGTCTTCACCTCTCTTGTGAGATGGGGTGTAGCTTGCTTCAGCATGTTGGATGTCCAGCCTGGTTTTGAACCTCAGCCTTACTTCCTACTAATTATATGACCCTTTAGCAAAGTTACTTGGCTTCTCCAAGCCTTAGTTCCCCCTACTACTAGCACCTGTGTAGGAATGGAAGGTGCTTACACAGTGCCTGCCCTGTGGCGGAAAAGCCAGTCTGTGCATGAGATAAGTGAGGCATCCATCTCTGTGCCTACACCATTCTGCACACCCATGAGGTTTGTGGAGAGGAAACTGCCTTCTGCATCAGCCTCAAACATTTTAACATGTCAGATCAGAATTCATCTTTTAATCAATCAATGGTACCTTAAGATAATTTTTTTACATACCTTAATGGTATGTAAAACAGCATCTTCTCATCGATATTATCTTAATTTACTGAAAAAGCACCTAGCAGAACTGGTGGTGGTGTGCAGTTTATACAATATAAACCTGACCTGGTAGCTACCCCAACTCCTCAGGTGTGGTGTATTAGCCCAGTAAAAGGGAAACTCCTCTTTCTGAGTCACTAATAAAATGATTTGGCCATAAACCTATCCTGATTTCTTCTAAGACTCCAACAAAATTTCACCAGAGTGCAGCTTTATGAGCACTGATGAGTCAGGGCTGCACAAGAGCCAAGATGACCTTGGTCCTGTCATTTTGTCAACCACACCCTCACCCCGCCACATACACACTTTGGAGGCCATGGCTTCTTCCATGCTGCTGTCTGCCTGGGGGCCCCTTCTGCCTGTCTCTGGCCCTGGCTGACTGGCGGGCACATCTCTCAGAACAGCCTCTGGTGCCAGTCGCACCTCCATTCGTGCCCACCCAAGGGTTCAGGGGCCTTTCTGTGCCCTTCTTGGTCCTTAGCACATTTTCATTGTCTCCTCATCTGAGCCCATTATATCTAGATCTAGCAGTTTCTGGAAGCCAGGGAGTGGCAGTCTCAGGGGCTGGAGCTCATGAGCCCATCCCTCGGTCTTCTCTTTCTTGAGTCCGCAACCCCTCTATCCCAAGCACCAGTTTGGCTTCTTCAAGTTCTGACTTTTAGCCCAGGGTTCTGGTGTGGCACTGGGCATTTCTAATTGCCCACAGCTCTGATAACAGGAGAGTGGATTCCTTGGGACCCCAAAGCTGACGTCAGTAATTATAGCTGGGGACCTCACCCACCAAACCCAGCCCTTGTGCCTCAACAGAAGGAGAATGGAGGTTGGGGGATGGAGCAGGAGCTCACAGGGAAAACGGCTGAGCTGTCTTGGCGATCTGGTTTGACACGCCTCTCTGCTTTACTCATAGGGTTTCAGTTGTTTGACCTATTTATCAGAATAGAGCTGAGAGCCTCTGGGATTTTTCCTGGTGAACGAGTTATTAGGAAAAAAAGAATCACAAGGAATAATGTAAAAAACATAGGTTTACAAAGTGTAAAGTGTCAGCAGTTCTGAGTTAGGATAAGTCAGCTGTAAAGAGAACCACCATGAGTGGAGTGATATCGGCTCACCCTCCAGTCAACAGGAAGGGAGATGTCACCCCACCGCCCCCAGGCTGGATTCTGAAACTCTTCCGGCTCTGCAAGTACACGGGGGCTGCCGGCTCCCTTTTACACAGCGTCTCTCCATGGCCCAGCCAGTGCTGTATCCCCTGAGCACTCTGGGTGAGCCCATGGTGGCTGTGCTGCACCCAACTGGACAGATCATCTCAAAGAAGTCCTGACCTCCCAGCAGACCCCTCCTCCCTTCTTCTGCCATTGTGACCAAGAGTGTTAGGCATGGACTATGGCTACGTTTCTTAGAGAGCTGCCATTATCTTCCAGGAGCATCCAACAGCACTTTCCCCGAAAGGGGGCTCTGCAAATACACATTTTGGGAGTCTCCCAAATAAACTGAGTGAGTTCAGGACACTTGTTCTCAGCCCCGACTGCAAATTGAAATCATCTAAGGGGCATTTTAAAAGTGTGAGTGCCTGCCCTCTCCCCACAGAGGTGGTGTGGAACCCAGGAGGCTCTGTCATGCAATTGCGAATCACTGCTTTGAGATCATAGGAGCAACTTCTGGTTCTTGGTTATCATGTACAGAACAAAGGCTCATGTCAGAGAAGAAGCAGTTTTACATCCCTGTCTCTGCATTAGGCTCCAGGAGGGGTGCAGATGGGTCTTTCACATGGGGTCATATGCTCCTGGCCTTTCCATGTCCAGGCAGTCCTTGAGGGCCAGTCGGGAGCTGTCTGCAGCAAGCCACAGAAACCCAGGCCATTCCCTGATCCTAACATGGTCTGAACCCTCACCCCCAGGAAGTGATACTGAAAGAACACATGCTTTGGAGCAAAAAGGCCTGCTACCATTTACTACTTCTGTAACCTCAGGTGAGTCTTGTGAGCCTCCATCTTCTGCTCTGTGAAGCCTGGCAATACTGCCTCCTTTATGGAATTAATAGGAGAAGGAAAGTGCATCAAAACAACAACAAATGGAAGTTACAGAAAAATAAAACATCCCCAGTCAGATTTTTCTGCTGATTATTTAAAATAATATAATATTCATACTGATGTATAAAAGTCATTCTAAGTAATTTTAATCATGTAAAGACCGACATGACCCCTTTCCCCCAATCAATATAAATAAAGCTAATAAAGGATAGATAACAAGATATTTGAACCCCAGAAATGTCTGCCACTGAAATGGCCATTGTGATGCTTCGAAAGATCTAGATCGGTTTGGAATTCCAGAGAGAGACCTCAGGCATAAGGGAGAATGGCTTGAAGAGAGGAAAGCATAAATTTGATCATTTGATTGCCTACTGCCTTATGGGCAAAACTTGATTCCCAACCACAGCCTTCGTGATGCGGCCCCTGCCCACCTTGGGCCCCAATAGGTGTTGTGCCATTGCCACCTCTGCCTCTGATCAGCCCAAGGATCTTGTTTCCCTTTCTCCTTCCCCTTTCCTCTGATTAGGGTGGTGTTGCTATGAGTTCTCACAGAACCCTCAATAGCTGGCTCATCTCCCTAACGGGATATGTGGCTATCAGGGACTCGTTAAAAACAACAACAAAACCCACAACTGCACCCTCCCTCTGCCAGGCACATCACACTGTACTTTTCACAACCACCATTATTGTCCCCAGTTTACAGATGAGAGAAACCGAGGCTCAGGAGGTTCAGTCACTTGCCCAAATTACACAGCCAGGAAGCACTGGGTCCAGGATTTGGACTCAGGCAATTCAGATGCCAGATCCCATGTTCCTCACCACCTTGGAGCAAATTAATGAAACTTAACAATTACAAAATTATTGAACATTATGAAAACTTTAAAAAATAATTGTCAGTTGAAAAGGATTTCTTAGGAAATGTTGAAAGTTCTTACATTTGCAAAGTATGCATTGGAGGGCATCTCACCCCTGTTCTGTCCCTTTATTCAATATGCATAACAGTTGGGGGCCGCAGTTTCTAAAAAGTAAGAATAAAACATTTCTGGTGAAGTGGACATGGAAGACCTTGTCCTTTTATTACGGTTTTTTTGAGAACCCACCTTCATGTAATCAGAGGAATCTTGGTCATGGGAAATGGATTGGACTGAAGTCAAGAGACTTGTGTCTTGGTCCCTCTCTCCCTCTCCTCAGTGTGGTCATGGGCAACTCGTCTCCACCGTTCTTCCATTTCCCCTTCCCATGGATAATAATCCAGTCCTTCCCCTGACAGGAAACCGCAGCAGTATGCAAGTACTGTACCATTAAGGGGAATGATGTAGACCCAGAACGGCCAAAATATTGGCAATTTCACATCACTCAACCAAACACAACCCATCATTTATTAAATATTCTGTTGATCCTAATAGCTCTATAAGGTAGTACTATTATTAAGGCCCATTTTATAGATAATAGAACTGAGTCTTAACTGTACAAAAATTGTTATACATGGGTCTGACTCCAGAGCCCGTGTTTTTTCCATGACCGTGGTGATTTCTAAAATAAAATATCCCGCATTGCTATTTTACCGTTTGACATTAATAATTACTGGATACCAATAATAGTGGCGACGCACTGGTTTCAGCATTATAGGCCCTGCGATATTCTCATGAATTTCCTTGCCCTCCGGCCCTTTCCCCGTACTTAAAATTTTCCTTCCTCAGGGGCCAGTCACCACTGTGGTCACATGTGGCAAACCCATTCTTGCATAACTGCGTACGTAAGTCATCCTTGAAGAATTGGGTGACGTTTTAACCAAAAGATGTTTCTTCTTTATTTGCAGATAAAAGTCTGGAGGGTTTTTCTGTTTTTTTTTTTTTTACGAATATTATTTGGAGGCATAACTAGGACCTGGGGAAACGCTCGGCTCCTCTTCGAGCCCCGAGGGTGCAGGTTGGGCAGGGCGGGGTCCGGTGGGCCGCACACCCATCACCCGTACTAGCGTGAGGTTGTTGAAGAGGAAATCTGACGTTTCGCATCCTCAAATTTCTGGATCTGAAACCCTATGCAAGCAGCAACCGCGGCAGAGCGAACAGCGGCGGGATGAGCATTCACAAGGCTGAGCATTCACACGGCTGCGGGGAAGGCGGGAGTAACAGCTCGCAGCATACCGCGGCCCCGCCCCGCAGAGACCCTGCCCCGCCCCCGCCAGAGTACGAGCTCCGACTTGGTCTCGTCCGCGGCCGTCCCCACCCCTCAGCGCGCTGTGGTACGTCCCGCGCTCCGCTTGGCCTAAGATGGCGGCCTCCGTGTGCAGCGGGTTGCTGGGACCACGGGTGAGTGGGGAGACTCGGCAGGTCCCGGCGAGTCGGAGGGGGTGTCCCTAGTTTCCGCCTCACGCGCCCTCCCTCCACAGGTGCTGTCCTGGAGCCGAGAGCTGCCTTGCGCTTGGCGCGCCCTGCATACCTCCGCGGTCTGCGCCAAGGTGAGCACCGCCGGGGCGGGGGCCTGGGGTCCGGGGGTCCGGGGGGCGGGGGTCCGGGGGGCCGGGAGGCGGGGGAAGCGGTGCAGGCTGAAGGGGGCGTGTCGCTGGGGTCCGAGGCGGGGCTAGGGTCGGGGCTTAGGGATCAGGGGGTTGGGGCCGGGGAACAGTGCCAGCTGACTGGGGGGACATGGCGCGAAGTAGGGGTCTGGATCGGGGGTCTCGTGGAGTCACGGCCCCTTTTGCTCCTAGAACCGGGCGGCCCGAGTACGCGTAAGCAAGGGGGACAAGCCGGTGACCTACGAGGAGGCACACGCGCCGCACTACATCGCCCACCGTAAAGGCTGGCTGTCGCTGCACACAGGTGAGCGGACCCCAGGCCTCCAAAAGGAGCACTCAATCCGACTGTCCTGTAAACAAAATGAACACGTGTCACAGGTTTCTTTTAACTCAGGAAGTAATGCCAGGGTCAGAAATCTATGAAACCAACTCAAGGGAGACATAAAAAAGCAGAGACATATAGATCAGGATGTTGAAACAAATTTGAAGATGGGTGCAAAACTGACTTTTTCCATGGCAGGCAGGGACTCAGTTGATCCTCCACTGAACAGAAATTATTTGCATGTCTACAGACAAGAATTATTTTGCATTCCTGTCAGTTATCTGTAATTTACAGAGCTGTAAAATAGCTCAGAGTCAAGGAAAGGAGTGAAACCGTTACAGAATCTGATAACCCTGAAGAGTGTGCTCTAAGGAATGCAGTTTTCCACTGAAGCACAAATTTTTCTCTGTAAATATATACAGACAACCCTCGTTATTCATGAATTCCATATTTTCAGATTCTTCTACTGACTAAAATTTATTTGTAAGCCCCAAATCAACAGTCTGGGCACTCTCAAGGTCACTCTGAGATGTGGTTAGAGCTGCCACCCCAGGTGCATGTCCCGAGCTGAGGTCGACAAGGCTCTGCCTAGTTTCAGCCCTCATACTGTAAAAGGTGTCCTTTTAATGGTCTAGAATCTTTTTTTTTTTAATTTGCATTTTTGTGCTTTTTGTTAGTGATTTTGCTGTTTAAGATGGCCTTGCAATGCTGAAGTGCTATCCAGTGTTCCTAAGCGGGAGAAGGCTGTGACGTGCCTTAGGGAGAACATACGTGATTAGAGAATCTTTCTTCAGTCATGAGTTGCTGAGTTGCTCTTGGCCCTGAATTCAATGTTAATGAATCTACCATATATATTAAACAAGGTGTCTTTAAACAGAAACACAAAGGAAACTAGGTTATGTATTGATTTGTTAACAAAAATACGGTGCCCAGAGGCTGGAAGGAATCTAACCCTGTTTCCCCTGGGGCAATGGTTCAGTATTCACTAACTCAGTGTTGGCAGTGACTTTATAGACCATAACTATTGTGAACAATTGATAACCAACTGTGTTTTGTTTAGTACAGGGGTTCTTGGATGTTTGAGATGCATCTAGAGAACTTACTTAAAATACACATGCTTGCCTGGCATGAGGGCTCACGCCTGTAATAATCCCAGCACTTTGGGAGGCCGAGGAGGGTGGATCACAAGGTCAGGAGTTCAATACCAACCTAGCCAAGATGGTGAAACCCCATCTCTACTAAAAATACAAAAAAATTAGCTGGGCGTAGTGGCAGACGCCTGCAATCCCAGCTACTCAGGAGGCTGAGGCAGAGGATTGCTTGAACCCAAGAGGCGGAGGTTGCAGTGAGCCGAGATCACGCCACTGCACTCCAGCCTGGGCGACAGAGTGAGGATCCATCTCAAAAAAAAAAAAAGATGCTTATCTCCCACTCTTTCAGGTTCTGGTCTGAGGTTTGGATGTAGGTGTGCAGAGTCTTAATGGACATTGTAAGGGCTGCAGGGGATCCAGGGTTCACACAGAACCCACTGGTGGAAGCCCTGGGCGTAGCTCATGAGAGGACTCATGTCCCTAATCTCAAAAATGGCTGGTAGCCTCATCTTTCTGGCCCATGGGATGACCAGTGTTTTTATAAGGCAGCCAAGAAAGCAGGAAAGGGGCTAGATGTGGTGGCATCATCTGAGTTTTGTACCCTGACTCAGGCCTTCATCTTCATTTTGTAAAATAAGAATAATGATAATACCTACTAAACTGAATTGGCTTGGGAATTAATGGCATAACATACTTTGAACTTTAAAGTGTTATTTTTCTTATTCCATTAGCAGAAGAAAAGAGAAGAGGTGGGGGGTGAAGGGTGGGATTGTGCTCAGCGCTTTTGGATGTTGACTCTGGAGTTATGACAGGGCCCTGGGGCAATGAGGCTGACTCTTCTGTTATGCCCTTCCCTCTTCAGGTAACCTGGATGGAGAGGACCATGCCGCAGAGCGAACAGTGGAGGATGTTTTCCTTCGCAAGTTCATGTGGGGTACCTTCCCAGGCTGCCTGGCTGACCAGCTGGTTTTAAAGCGCCGGGGTAACCAGTTGGAGATCTGTGCCCTGGTCCTGAGGCAGTTGTCTCCACACAAGTACTACTTCCTCGTGGGCTACAGTGAAACTTTGCTGTCCTACTTTTACAAATGTCCTGTGCGACTCCACCTCCAAACTGTGCCCTCAAAGGTTGTGTATAAGTACCTCTAGAACAATCCCCTTTTTTCCATCAAGCTGTAGCCTGCAGAGAATGGAAACGTGGGAAACGAATGGTATGTGGGGGAAATGCGTCCCCTCCGAGGATCGAGGCATGGTCTCTCAGCTGCTATTGAATAAAGACCTTCTATCTTGTCTTGCCTCTCTGTTTTTACTCTTGGATGAGGGAACTAGAGTAGCGTTTCTTTGCCGATGCTCCAGGGTTTGCAGGAAGACTGACGCCAGTTGTTTGAAGTTTAATTCATAGCTACAGTTTGGTGAGTACCTGTGCCAATCAATCACTGTCAAGCACTTTACCTAAAGTTCTTTGTTTTTCCTCAAGGTGGAAAGACCCATTCAGTGTTACTTTTTAAGAATCAAAGTAGGCCGGGCGCGGTGGCTCACGCCTGTAATCCCAGCACTTTGGGAGGCCGAGGCGGGCAGATCACGAGGTCAGGAGATCGAGACCATCCTGGCTAACAAGGTGAAACCCCGTTTCTATTAAAAATACAAAAAATTAGCTGGGCATGATGGCAGGCGTGTGTAGCCCCAGTTATTCGGGAGGCTGAGGCAGGAGAATGGTGCGAACCCGAGAGGCGGAGCTTGCAGTGAGCCGAGATTGCGCCACTGCACTCCAGCCTGGGTGACAGAGCGAGACTCCATCTCAAAAAAAAGAAAAAGAAAAAACAATATGAACATATACCAAATTGACCATGAAGCTCTCTTATAATTGCACTCCAGAGAGAATTACTGTGAACAGCTTTTATATTTTATCCCCAGATGTACTTTTTTCAAGGAATACTTTTATGCACACTCATCTATACTAAACTCTTACTGAGTGCCTACTCTGGGCCAAGCACTCTTCTAACTGCCTGGGACCCATTAGTGAGCAAAACATTTCATTCCAAGATCACTGTCTTTGTGACACATCCTAGTGAAAGGGCAGGGAGCGTGAGGCAGCATTAAATGGTCCAAGCACGTGAAGGAGGAAGACATGCAGGTAAACGGAGGAAGAGCATTTCAGAAAGTTGCATTCACAAAAGCCAGCACTGGAAGTAGGGCAGGTGTTGCTGATCCTGACCTTGACTCTCATCTTGACCATGTCTCTGATATCTTTAACCTGACCCTGAGCCTAACACACCCTTACCCTGAACTTGATAATGGCCCTGACTCTAACCGTGACCTTGTTGCTGACCTTTACCCTGACCTTGACACACAGCCTGACCTTCACCCTTACTCTCACCTAGACCCTCCCTGGTCATGTGTCTCACTCCAAGTCTGACCTTGACTTTGACTCTGATGGTCACTTTGAACTTCACTCTGAACCCGACCCTGACTCAGAACATACTAACACTACCCTGACTCACCATGACTGTGTTAGTCCATTTTCACGCTGCTGATAAAGACATACCTGAGACTGAGGTTTAATGGACTTAGAGTTCCACATAGCTGGGGAGGCCTCATAATCATGGTGGAAAGCAAAAGGCATGTCTTACGTAGCAGCAGGCAAGAGAGAATAATAACCAAGACAAAGGGTTTTCGCCTTCTAAAACCATCAGATCTCATGAGACTTATTCACTACCGTGAGAACAGTATGGGGGAAACCGCCCCCCATGATTCAGTTATCTCCCACTGGGTCCCTCCTGCAACATGTGGGAATTATGGGAGCTACAATTCCAGATGAAATTTGGGTGGGGACACGGCCAAACCATATCATTCTGTTGGGAACAGGCCCCCAAATCTGGCCATAAACTGGCCCCCAAACTGGCCATAAACAAAATCTCTGCAGCACTGTGACATGCTCCTGATGGCTGTGACACCGACACTGAAGGTTGTAGGTTTACCGGAATGAGGGCAAGGAACACCTGGCCCACTCAGGGCGGAAAACCGCTTAAGGCGTTCCTAAACCACAAATAATAGCATGAGTGATCTGTGCCTTAAGGACATGTTCCTGCTGGAGATAACTAGCCAGAGCCCATCCCTTTGTTTCCCGTTTCATTTAATCTATAGAAACAATGCTTATCACTGGCTTGCTGTCAATAAATACTTTTTATTTATTGCAGGTAAAACTCTGTTCGTGGCTGTCAGCTCTGAAAGCTGTCAGTCCCCTGATTTCCCACTCCACACTCTATATTTCTGTGTGTGTGTCTTTAAGTCCTCTAATGCCGCTGAGTTAGGGTCTCCACGACTGAGCTGGTCTTGGCAAGTGATGCCCATATATGGGGCTCGAAACCTGGGTTGGAGGGTCACTGGAGTGATGGTTGGAGAACGTGGAACTAAGCTGGAGGACACTCGAGTACTCTTAAGCAATCCCCATGATGAGTAAGAAGGGGAGCTCAGAAGCATCAGGGTAACAATGGGACAAGTGTGGGCTCTGGTTCATTCCACCTTGGAACCTTTTCACACTGATGATGAAGAGGAAGTAGAGTACAACGAAGTAACAGAAGAGGTGACAGAGCAGGTTTGTTTGCCAGCTAAAGTTAAAGCGGCAAAGGAGGAAGAGGTTCATCCCTACCCTTCTCCACTCCCTCATTATTTTGAAGAAAAAGAGTGGCCTGACCCTCCAGATCTTTCTTTTCCGGAGGACACTGGGTGAAAAGTAGTTGCCGCAGTGACTGTTCAAACAGTGCCTCAAGTGACCACTCTCAGTTCTATTCAGGCAGGAATTCAGCAAGCTAGATGAGAGGGTGATATAGATGCTGGGCAGTTCCCTGTTAGAATACACCCACCTAATCAACAGGGTGTGGGCGGCAAGCCACCCGGGCGCCGAGGCAAGAGAATGAGGGCATGAGCTGTTCCAGTATAATAAAATATAAAACAAGAATAGTCATACCAGATATAGATCTTAGATATGATTATATATGAACATCATTAATCACTAGTTGGTAGTAATTACTCTTTATCCCAATATTATAATAATCCCTGCTCTATAATCATAACCTAGGAAAAACCAGGCCATACAGAGATAGGAGCTGAGGGGACATAGTGAGGTGTGACCAGAAGACAGGAGCGCGAGCCTTCTGTTATGCCTGGAAAGGGCCACCAGAGGGCTCCTTGGTCTAGCGGTGACGCCAGCATCTGGGAAGATGCCCGTTGCCAGGCGGACCGTGGTCTAGCGGTAGCAAAAGGTGTCAAGGAACAACACCCACTACTTAGACCAGGAAAGGGAGTCACCTTTTCCCTGGGGGACTTTAGAGAAGACTCTGCTCCTCCACCTCTTGTGGAGGGCCTGACACCAGTCAGGCTTTCCTGCAGTTATCCAGAGGCCTGTCTCCCTGTGATGCTGTGCTTCAGTGGTCATGCTCTTAGTCCACCTTCATGTTCCATCCTGTACACCTGCCTCTGCTTTCTAGATAGCAGTAGTAAATTAGTGAAAGTACTAAAAGTCTCTGATATGTAGACATAATGGCGTAAGCTGTCTTTCTCTTTGTCTTCTCTCTCTCTCTCTGCCTCGGCTGCCAGGCAGGGAAGGGCCCCCTGTCCAGTGGAGATGTGACCCACGTGACCTTACCTATCATTGGAGAAGACTCACATTCTTTACCCTGCCCCTTTTGCTTTGTATACAATAAATAACAGCAAAGCCAGACATTCGGGGCCACTACCGGTCTCCGCGCATTGGTGGTAGTGGTCCCCCTGGCCCAGCTGCCTTTTCTTTTATCTCTTTGTCTTGTGTCTTTATTTCTACACTCTCTCATCGCCACGCATGGGGAGAGACCCACCGACCCTGTGGGGCTGGACCCTATAACAGGGAAATATTATAGTACGTTTGAGTCTTTTCCTTTTAAATTACTCAAAGAGTTTAAACAAGCTATCAATCAGTATGAACCAGGTCTACGTCTGAAGTGTAAAAAAGGAAAGCATTGGGCCAATCAGCGTTTTTTGAGAAGGATGGAAACGTGATTTTGGGAAATGCCATGAGGGGCCCATCCTGGGACCCGTTGCAAACTGGGGCATTTCTGGCTCAGGCCATTCCTTCACCCATGTACATTGTCTGTCCCCTGCCACAGCTGGTAGTGCTGTAGTAGATTTATGCTGCACAAAATCTGTCAGTCTTCTGCCTGGGGAACCCCTGCAAAAAGTTCCAACAGGGGTCTGTGGACCCTTGCTAGCGGGGATGATAGGATTACTTCTAGGTAGATCTAGTTTAAATTTAAAAGGAGTGCAAGTACATACAGGAGTCATTGATTCAGATTACAATGGGGAAATTCAAATTGTTCTATCTACTTCTGTTCCCTGGAAAGCAGAGCCAGGAGAGCGCATAGCACAGCTCCTGATTGTGCCGTATGTCAAAATGGGGAAAAGTAAAATTAAACAAACAGGAGGATTTGGAAGCACAAATAAACAAGGCAAAGCAGCTTATTGGGTGAATCAAATTACTGATAAATGTCCTACCTGTGAAATAACTATTCAGGGAAAGAAACTTAAAGGTTTGGTAGATACAGGAGTGGACATTTCCATCATTCCTCTACAGCACTGGCCATCTGCATGGTCAATTCAACCCGCTCAATTGAACATAGTTGGAGTTGGTAAAGCCCCTGAAGTATATCAAAGTAGTTATATTTTGCATTGTGAAGGGCCTGATGGACAACCTGGGACTATTCAACCAATTATAACTTCCGCACCTATAAATTTATGGGGGAGAGATTTATTACAACAACGGGGAGCACAAGTTCTAATTCCAGAGCAATTATACAGCCCTCAAAGTCAACATATGATGCATGAAATGGGGTATGTCCCTGGTATGGGACTAGGAAAAAATTTGCAAGGTTTGAAGGAACTGCTTCAAGTGGAAAGACAAAGTTCCTGCCAAGGTTTGGGATATCTTTTTTTTTTTTTTTTTATGATTTAATTCTTCAGCTAAAACAGCGGAAGAGGTGATTTATTATATGGTTGTTACACTCGGCCACAAATAAACACAGAAATAGTCCAGAATGTCACAGGTCCAGGGCAGAGGACCAACATGGGCATTTTGTTTATGAGCAAGGTCGGTTTCAGAGGTGATTGGCGATCAGAGGGCGATGAAGTTCTAGATCCATTGAGACAAGCTCTAGACAGTAGCATGCAGTCCCACAACTTGTACCAGCATCCCCAGCGTCTGGCATTCCATGTTTCTGCTCCTGCGGCCTCCACGGTGCAACAAGCTAGCAGTTTACTTGGACCTCTGCCTCATCTTTCTTCTTTTGCCCTTCAGCCTGCGCATTCGCTTCTTCCTCCACTTGGCTCTCACGGCGCAGAGGTTGCCAAGAAAATGGTGCTAAGGCCGAGAGAGGGATATCATTTTTGATGGAGGACATTGTTAAGCCTCCAGAACCTATACCTTAAAAATGGTTAACAGATAAGCCAATTTGGATAGAACAATGGCCGCTAAGTAAAGAGAAACTGGAGGCTTTGGAGGACTTAGTTACTGAACAATTGGAAAAAGGACACAGAGCTCCAACATTTTCCTCTTGGAATTCTCCAGTTTTCATAATTAAGAAAAAATCAGGTAAATGGAGAATGTTAACTGACTTTAGAGCCATTAATTCAGTTATACAACCTATGGGGACATTGCAGCCAGCACTGCCATTTTTCTACTATGATTCCAAAAAATTGGCCTTTAATAGTCATAGGTTTAAAAGACTGTTTACTATCCCCTTAGCTGAGCAAGACTGTGAATAGTTTGCAGTTACAATTCCTGTGTACACAACCTACAGTCTGCTAAGAGTTTTCATTGGAAAGTGTTGCCACAGGGCATGTTAAACAGTCCAACAATTTGCCAGATGTATGTGGGGCAAGCAATTGAACCTACTTGTAAAAAATTTTCAAAGGGTTACATTATTCATTATATGGGTGATATACTTTGTGCTGCCCCCACTCGAGAAATATTACTCCAATATTATGATCACTTGCAAAATGTGATTTCTCATGCTGGTTTAATTATAGCTCCTGACAAAATTTAGACTACGACTCCTTACTCCTACTTCGGGACCTTAGTAAATGACACTACAATAGTGCCACAGAAAGTAATCATACGTAGGACTCAAATGAAAACATTAAATGACTTTCAAAAATTACTGTGGGGCATTAATTGGATACAACCTGCTCTAGGCATTCCTACCTATGCCACGAGTAATCTATTTTCTATCCAGTGATGCCCAACTTGCCAAGTGGTACATTCCTCATCTTTTACAGGAGGAGTTAATCCTCGAGGACTGGAACCTAACTCTCTTTGGCAAATGGATGTCACACATGTTCTCTCATTTGGGAGACTAGCTTATGTACATGTATGTGTGGACACCTTTTCTCACTTTGTCTGGACTACATGCCAATCAGGAGAGTCTTCTGCCTGTGTTAAACGTCACCTTTTGCAGTGTTTTGCGGTGATGGGCATTCCAGCTTCTACTAAAACAGATAATGCCCCAGGCTATACTAGCCAAGCTCTAGCTACATTTTTCTCTGTATGGAATATTAAACACTTTATTGGTATCCCATATAATTCTCAAGGACAAGCCATAGTGGAAAGAATGAATCTCTCCCTGAAACAGCAGTTGCAAAAGCAAAAGGGGGAAAACAGGGACTATGGGACACCTCATATACAATTGAATCTGGCATTATTGACTTTAAATTTTTTGAGCCTGCCTAAAGGCCAGGTGCTATCAGCAGCTGAACAGCATCTACAGAAACCAGCTGCAAAGACAGAAGAAGAACAACTGGTTTAGTGGAGAGATCTGATGACAAAAGTTGGGAAATAGGTAAAATAATAACTTGGGGTAGACGTTATGCTTGTGTTTCTCCAGGACCGAATCAACAGCCAATTTGGATACTATCAAGACAGCTGAAACCTTATCATGAGCCAGATGCTGAGGAAGAGATTCCGAGAGGATCCCAAGGACTCCCCAGTAGCAGCCATGTCAAGATAAGGAGGACCCCAGCTGTCACAAGCAACACCCATTAAGCACAGCCACCAACCAGAGGCAGATCAAGAATCTGTCACAGATGGTGGAAGAAAACCTGAGGAAAATGGGACAACCAGTCACAATGAGTAATTTAACGGTAGCTATGATAGCAGTGATCACCATTGCCATGAGTATTCCTTCAACAAGGGCTGACACAGAGAACAATTATACTTATTAGGCATATTTATCAATCTTGGCTAGCAATAATACCTGGATGTAATCACTCTGTGACACATTTACACATGCTTTCTAGTCTCAATATTTACCATAATGAATCTGCTCCTATAATTGAGGCATACCTCCCTCAAAAACCTATTTGTAAACATAATTGGACCTGGCCAGAAATAATGAACGTACTTGTTTAGGAAGATTGCATTGCAGAACAGGCAGAGGTGCTGTGCAACGATTCCTATGGAATCATTATTGATTGGTCCCTAAGGGGATGTTTAGCTTGAATTACACCTCTCAGTCTGCGTGCCATAGCCACACTATGTTCAGCTGGTCTAAACAAAACAGTCAGATGGTAGAAATGGTAAGAAATATGGCAAGAGTTCCTATTGTCTGGAAACATGGTGGTATAGTGGCACCTCAACCTCAAATGATACGGCCCACTCTAGAAGCTAAACATAAGGATTCGTGGAAACTATTAATGGCTCTTAATAAGATCAAAATTTAAGAAAGAATAAAAGAACATCTAGAAGGACACTCTACAAACTTCTCTTTGGATATTGCAAAATTAAAAGAACAAATATTTAAAGCATCCCAGGCACACCTGACCTTAATGCCAGGAACTGGAGTACTTGAAGGAACTGCAGAGGATTAGCAGCTATTAACCCATTAAAATGGGTAAAAACACTTGGAGGCTTTATGATTTCAATAATGAATGTGCTATTAATCTGGGTTTTTGTCTTTGTGTAGTCTGCAGATGCAGATCCCGACTCCTGTGAGAAGTAGCTCACCGTGATAAAGCCGCCTTTGCTTTTGTCATCCTGCAAAAACCAAAAGGGGGAACATGTTGGGAATGGGCCCCCAAATCTGGCCATAAACTGGCCCCAATACTGGCCATAAACAAAATCTCTGCAGCACTGTGACATGCTTGTGATGGCTATGATGCCCATGCTGAAGGTTGTGGGTTTACTGAAATGAGGACAAGGAACACCTGGCCCACCCAGGGCAGAAAACCGCTTAAGGGGTTCCTAAACCACAAACAATAGCATGAGTGATCTGTGCCTTAAGGACATGTTCCTACTGCAGATAACTAGCCAGAGCCCATCCCTTTGTTTCAGCCCATCCCTTTGTTTCCCATTTTAATCTATAATCTATAGAAACAATGCTTATCATTGGTTTGCTGTCAATAAATATGTGGGTAAAACTCTGTTCATGGCTCTCAGCTCTGAAGGCTGCCAGCCCCCTGATTTCCCACTCCACACTCTACATTTCTGTGTGTGTGTCTTTAATTCCTCTAGTGCCGCTGAGTTAGGGCCTCCATGACTGAGCTGGTCTCGGCATCATTCCACCCCCAACTCGTCCCAAATCTCATGTCCTCACATTTCAAAATCAATGATGCCTTCTCAAAAGTCCCCCAATGTCTTATTTCAGCATTAACTCAAAAGTCCACAGTCCAAAGTCTCAACTGAGACAAGGCAAGTCCCTTCCAGCTATAAGCCTGTAAAATAAAAAGTAAGTTAGTTACTTCCTAGAATGTACCTCATACAATGGGGGCACAGACATTGGATAAATACAGCCATTCCAAATGGGAGAAATTGGCCAAAACACAGGGGCTAAAGGCCTCATGCAAGTCTGAAATCAAGGGATGGTCAAATATTAAAGCTCCAGAATGATCACTGAGCACAGCTTTTCCAAGCACACAGTGCAAGATGTTGGTGGATCTACCATTCTGGGGTCTGGAGGATGGTGGCCCTTTACTCACAGCTCCACTAGGCAGTGCCCCACTGGGGACTCCGTTTGGGGGCTCCAATCCCACATTTCCAATCCACACTGCCCTAGCAGAGGCTCTCCATGAAGGCACTACCCCTGTAGCCAACTTCTGCCTGGACATTCAGGCATTTCCATACGTTCTCTGAAATCTAGGCAGAGGTTCCCAAACCTCAATTCTTGACTTCTGTGCACCTGCAGGCTTAATACCACATGAAAGCTGCCAAGGTTTGGAGCTTACATGTTTTGAAGTCATGTCCCAAGCTGTACCTTGATCCCTTTTAGCCATGGCTAGAACAGCTGGGATGCAGGGCACCAAGTCCCTGTGCTGCACATAGCAGGGGGGCCCTGGGCCCTGCCCACAAAATCATTTTTTTTCCCTAGGCCTCTGGGCCTGTGATGGAAGGAGCTGCTGCAAAGGTCTCTGACATGCCCTGGGGATGTTTCCCCCATTGTCTTGGCAATGAACATTTGGCTCCTAGTTACTTATGCAAATTTCTGCAGCTGGCTTGAATTTCTCCTCAGAAAATGGGTTTTTCAGCTGGGTGTGGTGGCTCACGCCTGTAATCCCAGCATTTTGGGAGGCCAAGGCAGGTGGATCACCTGAGGTCAGGAGTTCAAGACCAGCCTGGCCAACATGGTGAAAACTCATCTCTACTAAAAATATAAAAATTAACTAGGTGTGGTGGCAGGCACCTGTAATCCCAGCTACTTGGAAGGCTGAGGCAGGAGAATTGGTTGAGCCTGGGAGGCAGTGTTTGCAGTGAGCTGAGATCGCACCATTGCACTCCAGCCTGGGTGACAAGAGAGAAACTCCATCTCAAAAAAAAAAAAAAAGGCTGGGTGTGGTGGCTTATGCCTGTAATCCCAGCACTTTGGGAGACTGAGGCAGTCAGATCACTTGAGGGCAGAGGTTTGGGACCAGCCTGGTCAACATAGCGAAACCCCATCTCTACTAAAAATACAAAAATTAGCTGTGTGGTGGCGAGCACTTGTAATTCCAGCTACTCGGGAGGCTGAGGCAGGAGAATTACTTGAACCTGGGACGCGGAGGTTGCAATGAGCCGAGATGGTGCCACTGCACTCCATCCTGGGTGACAGAGCGAGACTCTGTCTCAAAAAAAAAGGTGGGGGGTTATTTTCTATCCTATTACATTATCAGGCCTCAAATTTTCTCAATTTTTATGCTCTGTTTCTCTTTTAAAATTGAATGCTTATAACAGCCCTAAGTCACCTTTGAATGCTTTGCTGCTTAGAAATTTCTTCCGCTGGATACCCTAAATCATCTCCCTCAAGTTCAAAGTTCCACAAATCTCTAGGACAGGGACAAAATGCCTCCAGTCTCTTCGCTAAAACATAGCAAGAGTCACATTTACTCCAGCTCCCAACAAGTTCCTCATCTCCATCTGAGACCACCTCAGCCTGGATTTCATTGTCCATATCATTATCAGCATTTTGGTCAAAGCCATTCAACACGTCTCTATGAAGTTCCAAACTTTCTCATGTTTTCCTTTGTCTGAGCCCTCCAAACTGTTCCAACCTGTGCCTGTTACCTGGTTCCAAAGTCATTTCCACATTTTCGGGTATCTTTACAGCAGCACCCCACTGTACTGGTACCAATGTACTGTATGAGTCTGTTTTCACACTGCTGATAAAGACATACCCAAGATTGGGTAATTTATAAAGAAAAAGAGGTTTAATAGACTTACAGTTCCACATGGCTGGGGAGGCCTCACAATCATGCTGGAAGGCAAAAGGCACGTCTTACACAGCAACAGGCAAGAGAGAATAATAACGAAGTGAAAGGGATTTCCCCTTATAAACCCATCAGATCTCGTGAGACTTATTCGCTACTATGAGAACAGTATGGGGGAAACTGCCCCCATGATTCAATTATCTCCCACCTGGTCCCTCCCACAACATGTAGGAATTATGGCAGCTACAATTCAAGATGAGATTTGGCTGGGGACACAGCCAAACCATATCAGTGATTGACCCTGACCTCATCCTAACTGTAGTACTCAAACTCACTTTGACTCTGACCATGACTCTCACCCAGATGCCTATCATGACATTGACCATGAACCTGGAAGTCATGTAAATCTGACTCCCACTCATCCCTAACCCAGACTCTGGGGACCTTGACCCTATCTCTCACGCTGATCTAACCCTGCCCTTGACCTGATTCTCACACTCAACAATGCTGACACTCGTTGTCATTCAGGCCCTAGGACTTCCCCTGGACCCTGGCCCTGGCCTGAACCACATTCTCAACCTGACCATAATCCATGTGTAGATCATGACTGATTTTGACCCTCAACCAGATCCTGAACTCAGCTTGACCCTGAACTCATCTCACCTTTTTCCTGACTCTCACCTTCTGCTTAATCAGACCCTAACCTTCACGCTGACCCCAACCCTACGCATGAGTTGATCATTAGTCTGACCCTTCTAATCTTCATCCTGACATGAATGTGTTCTGACCCTTACCCTCACTCTGACCTTGACTGTGAGATCCACTCTATCACTGATACTGAACCTCATTAGAACTTGATCATGACCCTGGCTCTCACCATGCCCCGACTCTGATCTTGATTTTTGCCTTGAACCTGATGATTTTCCTCACTCTGAATAGGACCCTTACTCTGACCCTCACTTCCTCTCCTCTCACCCTGACCCTGATCCTCACAGTAATTCTGACCCTGATGTCAAACTGACATAATTTGACACTGACTTTGACCCTGAGCCTAACACTCACCTGGTTCTTACTTTCATACTGACCTTGACTCTCTCACATAGACCCTGACCATGAACCTGAACCTGACATCAAATCACATACTCACTCTCACCCTCGGACCCTCAACTTGAGCCTGACCCTCACCCTCACCCTGTACCTAACCTTAATCTGATTCTAACCCTAACTCTTACCCTCATCCAAATTTGTTCCTGCACTTGAAATGTGAGTTTTGTGGTTCAGAAGTCAGCCATGGGCCTCACTGGACTAAAATCAAGGGGTTGGCAGGGATGCATTCCTTTCTAGAGGCTCTAGGGGATAATCGGTTTCCTCACCATTTCCAGCTTCTAGTGGCTGCCTACATTCTTTGGTCTGTGGCCCCTGCCTCCATTTTCAAAGCTAGCAGTAGCAGGTCAAATCCTCACTTTACATCACTCTGAAGATTCTTCTCTGGCTTTTCTCTACCACTTTTAAGGATTTGGGAATTTTTTTTTTTTTTTTTTGATAGCTTTGCTCTGTTGCCCAGGCTGGAGTGCAGTGGCATGATTTTGGCTCACTGCATCCTCTGCCTCTTGGGTTCAAACAATTCTCCTGCTTCAGCCTTCCAAGTAGCTGGGATTACAGATGCACACCACCACTGCACTCCAGCCTGGGCAACAGAGCAAGACTCCATCTCAAACAACAACAAAAAATTAGCCTGTTGTCGTGGCGTGCACCTGTAGTCCCAGCTACTCAGGAGGCTGAGGTGGGAGGATTGCTTGCTTGAGCCTGGGAGGTCGAGGTTGCAGTGAGTTGCAGTGAACTGCACTCCATCCTGGGCAACAGAGTGAGACTTAATTAGGCTGGGCATGGTGGCTCATGCCTGTAATACCAGTACTTTGAGAGGCCAAGGGGGATGGATCACTTGAGCCAGGAGTTCGAGATCAGCCTGGCTAACATGGTGAAACCCTGTCTCTACTAAAAATACAAAAATTAGCTGGGCACGGTGGTGCCCGTTTGTAATCCCAGCTACTTTGGAGGCCAAGGCAGGAGGATCACTTGGACCTGGGAGGTGGAGTTTGCAGTGAGCCGAGATTGAACCACCTCATTCCAGCCTGAGGGACAGAGCGAGACTCTGTCTCAAAAAAAATTTTTTAATTAAAAATTTTGGTTTTAAAAAAAGAGACAGGGTCTCATTATGTTGCCCAGGCTGGTCTTGAACTCTTGAGCTCAAGTGATCCTCTTGCCCCTGTCTCGCTAGGATTACAGGCATGAGCCACCACTCCCAGCCAAAAAGAAGTCTTGAGATAGGGCGATTGTTCTGGATTATCTGGGTGAGTTCACTGTAATCACAAGGGCCCTATATTAGTTGGGGTTCTCCAGAGAATAAAAAACAAGAAGATGTGTATCTATGTACCAACTTGAGAGATATACTTTAAGAAATTTGCTTAGGCCAGGCATGGTGGCTCACCCTTGTAATCCTAGCACTTTGGGAGGCCGAGGTGGGTGGATCACCTGATGTCAGGAGTTCATGACCAGCCTGGCCAACATGGTGAAACCCCGTCTCTATTAAAAATACAAAAAGTAGCCAGGTGTGGTGGCAGGCACCTGTAATCCCAGCTACTTGGGAGGCTGAGGCAGGAGAATTGCTCAAACTCAGGAGGTGGAAGTTGTTGTGAGCGAAGACCACACCATTGCACTTCAGCCTGGGCAACAAGAGTGAAAACTGTCAAAAGAAAAGAAAAGGAAAGGAAAGAAAAGAAAAGAAAAGAAAAGAAAAGAAAAGAAATTTGCTTACATGATTGTGGAGACTTTGTGCTTCCAAAATCTGATAGGGCAGGCTGGAGACCCAGGGAAGAGCTGCAGTTTGAGTCCAGAAACAGGCTGCTGGCAGAATTCCTTCTAGGTAGAGGAAGGTTGGTCAGTCTTTTTTATGTTCAGGCCTTCAACTGCTCACTCAAATTATGGGAAATAATTTCCTTTACTCAGAGTTCACTGATTTGAATGTTATTCTAATAAAAAAATACTTTCACAGAAACATCCAGAATTCCAGAATAATGTTTCTTTTTTTGTCTTTTCTTCTTCTTCTTCTTTTTTTTTTTTTTTTTTTTTTTTGACAGAATCTTGCTCTGTCACCAGGCTGGAGTGCAATAGTTAGTGTGATCTCCACTCACTGCAACCTCTGCCTCCCAGATTCAAGCAATTCTCATGCCTCAGCCACCCTAGTAGTTGGGAGTACAGGTGTGCACCACCATGCCCAGCTAATGTTTGTATTTTTAGTAGAGACAGGGTTTCACCATGTTGGCCAGGCTGGTTTTGAACTCTTAGCCTCAAGTGATTTGCTCACTTTGGCCTCCCAAGGTGCTGGGATTGCAGGCGTGAGCCACCATGCCTGGCCAGAATAACATTTCATGAAATATCTGGGCCCAATGGCCCAGCTAAGTTGATACACAAATATTAATTACCACAATTCCTAAGGGAAAGAGGAGTAAGGATGATCAGAGTTAGAGAAGATGTGACTAGGATAAAAATAGTGATAGAGAGGGAGAGAATGGATGGAGGAGGAGAGAGAGGAATTTGAAGATGCCTCCCTGCTGGCATCGAAGATGGAGTAAGGGAAATGAGCCATGAAATGCAAGAGGCTTTTAGAAGCTGGAAAAGGCAAGGAAAGAAATTCTCTCCTAGGGCCTCTAGAAGGAATATAGCCCTGCTGATCCATTTTAGACCTATCTTGGGTAGTAACTATTTAGGGCTGGTGGTGCAGGAGGTAAAGGAATTTACCAGGACTGGTGTAGATAAAGACAGATTTATTAGAGAAGGTATGAAAATACTTGCAAGATTGCAACAGGCAGTACAACAGAGAAGGGGCTGCCTGTAAAGAGGCTGGGGCTGAAAGCAAGTTTTTTTTTTTGTTTTTTTTTTTTTGAGATGGAGTCTCACTCTGTTGCTCAGGCTGGAGTGCAGTGGCATGACCTCAGCTCACTGAAACCTCCACCTCCTGGGTTCAAGCAATTCTCCTGTGTCAGCCTCCCAAGAAGCTGGGATTACAGGCGCCTGCACCATATCCAGCTAATTTTTATATTTTTAGTAGAGATGGGGTTTCTCCATATTGGTAAGGCCGGTCTTGAAGTCGTGACCTCAGGTGATCCACCCTCCTCAGCCTCCCAAAATGCTGGGATTACAGGCATGAGCCACCCTGCCAGCCTTGGAAGGAAGTTTTATAGGGTTGTGCTGGAGGGGGCTGCATGCAGAATGAGGTCATTGTGCCCTGGGGATGAGGTCATTGTGCCCATAGAATGAGGTAGAGGTCATTGTAATTAGCCATCTCTCAGAGCAATTGTTTCTTGTTCTTCCCCATCTAGAGCCCTCCCCAACCCAGGGCCCCTTCCTCCTGGTTGCTAAGGTACCTTCTCAGGACTCCACACTTCTGATCTCCACAGCTGTAAGATAATAAATGTGTATTGTTTAGGCCATCAAGTTTTTCACTCCTGTAGTTCAGCAAGCAGGAGGGAGTGGCACGCAGTGGCCTCTTCACTTCTGTAGCTCAGCGAGCAGAAAGGAGTGGCATCCAGCGGCCTCTTCACTTCCATAGCTCAGTGAGTGGGAAGGAATGTTACAGCTCTTTTACTCCTGCCACCCACAGCTAGGTGAGCAAGTGCGTTACAGCCCATTAGCTCCTGTGGTTCAGCGAGTTCTGAGTTCTTGTCCTGCAACCAAGAGAAATAAGGTACGGGGACACTGGAGAGTGAGTAAGGCAGAGTAGAGTTTTATTGAGCAACAGAAAGAAAGCTCTCAGCAGTGAGAGGGCACCCAAAACCAGGCTGCTGTCTGTGAGGCTGAGTCCAGGGGTTTTATGAGCTTAGAATGGGGGAATGCATGCTGATTGGTCCATGGGTAGGCTTGGAAGATGAATCATTCATTTGGTTAAAAGACATCATTAAGAAGGAACCAATCAGGAGAGAATGGGTAAGATGGAGACAGAAGCTTTCACTCTGGTTGTGGACTCTACCCAGACCTGGCAGCTCAGTTTTCAGGCTTCAGACAGTCCTTGGCCTGAAGATCGAGTTTCACCGGGACCTGTCCCTGTCTGCCTAGGAATTTGTCTGTCTCCTGTCGCTATCAATAATGTGTTACAGCAGCAATAGGAAACTAATATACTACTCAACCTTTAGATGTCAGCTTAAAAATCATTTCTGTTTAAATTTGTAAAACAAATGTTAACTGAGTCCCACTCAGTAACACACACTGGGCTTATAGCAACCATGTTCTGAGATGGATCTCCATTGTCTGTGACTCCCTCCTGTAGATTTCTTTGCAGCACTAATCACAAGTGCTAATGGAAGAGTGATCTGATGGTTTTCTGTTTAATGTCTGTATCCCTGTGCCCCTAGACAATAGGCTCTTTGAGGATGGTCACCATAGTCCAACTTTCCAGGAGACCTGAAGGAAGTGGCTAAATGTGGGACTTTGGGTCCTGGGTCAGCAAGAGAAAGGTGGTGGGTGAGGACTCACTTGGATTCTCATTTGTCCAGGCTTTGTCCTGGAGGGAGCAGAAGGGAAGGAGCAAGGGAAAACCTGCCCAGGCCACTAGTCCCCCTGGGCCTATGAAGTCAGTGTGGGTGTCGTTGTGTAACAACTGGCTCTCCAGGATGGGTGCAGGGAAGCCATCTGCCAATTTCTGTGGTGTAAATGCTCCTGACATGGCTGAATTCCAGACACCAGTGATGTTCCTGAAAGTGGAGTTGGGAAGTATAGAGTGTGTTCTCTGATGCTAACCAATTCTTCAGATTCTCTGATACGAACTGGGTGTCCAACAATTTAAGAAATAAAAATGAAATCCTAAGCCCCCCAGCCAACTGAATGAACTCCCTCTTGGCCAAGGAGACCCCAGAGAAACCTTGAAAACAGTTCCAGGCCATGACAGGATGGGAGGTTGGACACATCTTGTTATACCCCTCCCTAACCACAATTAGGCTTTTTCCCCTAAGGGCTAAACAGAACAATCAACCCATTGCCTGCTGCTACCCCTTCTTTTGTGGTTTTGGCACAACCACCACCAATCGTGAAGTGGTTTTGGCCAGTCTACAGAGGATGTGTAGTAAGGGTTTTTACGTCCTCTGTTTCACTTTTTTATGTCAGAATGCTGAAAAACTCAACCTTCAGATCATGTTAACACCACCATTTTTGAACATGGGTTTCTTATAAAGGCATGAAGCTCAATTGCACGTGTGCATGGTTCTACGTTCATAAATATTCATGACTCCTTCTATAGCTTATTGAATATGTATATTTGGCCACACCATTCAGCATAAATCCCTGTCTCATTCTTCTACCTTCGAAGTGTTTGTTTCCAGCTTCTGGACCGATGCCATGCTCCCCAGCCTCTCAGAATGACTACCCTGGAGGCTGCAACCCTTTGTAAGAAATAAAGCTCTCCTTTCCACATTTATCAATCTCATTATTCTTCTTTGGTTGACAAATTCATTTCAATTCTGATACTAATCACGCAGATTAGCATTAGACCCCACGAGTTAAATGGCTCAGTCCCACAGAAATGCCCCCACTTCAGACACTCAGGCCACCCATACCTCTGTCTGGCTGACTACAAATTGGGGGTTCCTACAACACCCTCATTATATTTGATAATTTTCTAAAATGGCTCACAGAACTCAGGAAAACACTTTTACTTACATTTACTGGTTTATTATATTTAAAAACATTTTTTTTTTTTAGAGATTGGGTGTCAGGATATTTCCCAGACTGGTCTCAAACTCCTGGCCTCAAATGATCCTCCCATCTCAGCCTCCTAAATGTTGGGATTATAGGCATGAGCCACTGTGCCTGGCCTACCAGTTTATTATAAAGGACAGAAGTTGGTTGTGTTTTGTTTTGTTTTGTTTTGTCTCACTGTGTGATGTTACCCAGACTGGAGTGCAATGGTGCAATCATGGCTCACTGCAGCCTCAACCTCCTGAGCTCAAGTCATCCTCCCAGCTTAGCCTCCCAAGTAGCTGGGACTACAGCCACATGCCACCACACCTGGCTATTTTTTTTTTTTTTTGTATTTTTTGTAGAGATGGGGGTCTCACCGTGTTGGCCAGGCTGGTCTTGAACTCCTGGGGTCAACAGATCCTCCCATCTCAGCCTCCCAAAATGTTGTGATTACAGGCATGAGCCACTGCACCCTGCCTACTAGTTTATTATAAAGGATACAACTTGAGAACAGACAAATTGAAAGCATGCATAGGGAATGCTATGTGGGGAGGGGTATGAAGCTTCCATGCCCTCTCTGGAGGCACCACCCTCATATCCTCAGTGTGTTTGCCGATCCAGAAGCTCTTGGAGTCTCATTGTTCAAGAGCTTTTACCGAGCTCAATCTCTAGCTCACCCTCCTCCTTCCCAGCAGTCAGTGGGTACAGCTGAAAGTTCCCACCCTCTAATCACTTGGTCTTTCTGGTGACCAGCCCCTTCGTGAGGCTATAAGTGGGGCTCATCTCATTAGCATAAACTCAGGTTATCAAAAAGGACTCATAAATAACAAAAGGCACTCTATCACTCAGGAAATTCTAAGTGTTTTAGGAGCTCTGTGCCAGCGTACAAAGACCAAATGTATAAATATTTTTGTATTACACCATAGGAAAAGATATGCTGCAGCACGTTACTACAATACGCATGAAAAAATATCCCTCAAGAAGATAGTCACATTTAAATTAAATTAAAATAATTATGGAAACTGACCAGGTGGTTGAAATAAAAACAAATTAAATGTGATTGGTATTATTTTATTTTATTTTCTGAGACAGGGTCTTGCCCTGTTGCCCAGGCTGGAGTGCAGTGGTGTGATCTCTCACTGCAACCTCCGCCACATGGGCTCAAGCAATCCTCCCATCTCAGCCTTCCAAGTAGCTGAGACTATAGGCATACGCCATCACGCCCAGTTAACTTTTGTATTTTTTATAGAGATGGGGTTTCGCCATGTTGCCCAGGCTGGAGATGTGATTGGTTTTAAATAGATATTACTTTTGTTTTAAAAATAATTTAATTGTAAGTTTTACAGTTGAATCGTTAATAATAGGTTAACTGCAAGAAATAAAAATAAAATTCTAAGCCCCCAAGTGATTGAATGGATCCTTTCTTGGCCAAGGGGACCCCAGAGAAACCTTGGAAGACTGAATTAATGGCCACAATGGGAAGGGAGATCAGAAATACCTCATTATGCCCCCTCCCTTACTAATAGCTATTAGGTTTTCTTCTGTAAGGACTAAACAGAAACTATCTCTTTCAAATACTACTAGCTTATCTTCCCAGGTACATAACAAAGACAAGATAAAAGTAATCAATTCTTCATTCCTCCCTGAGCCCCCCTGCTTCATCTGTTCCCTTTAGCTTCAAATGCTCACCTTATCTTATGTAAAATGTATATTTATTGGGTACTAACAAAAGCCTCACAAACATGTAATTATTTGTCTCACTGCTGCCTCCCCAGCCTTTTTTTTTTTTTTTTTTTCTGAGGCAAGGTCTCGCTCTGTTACCCAGGTTGGAGTGCAGTGGCTCACTGAAACCTCTGCTCCTCCGGGCTCAAGCTATTCTCCCACCTCAGCCTCCCAAGTAGCTGTGACCACAGGTGTCCACTACCACGCCCAGCTAAGTTTCTTTTCTTTTCTTTTTTTTTTGTAGAGACGGAGTTTTGCTGGGTTGCCTAGGCTGGCCTTGAACTCTTGGGCTCAAGTGATCAGTCCATCTCAGCCTCCTTAAGTGTTGGGATTACAGGCGTGAGCCACCACGCCTAGCACCCCCCAACCTTTTTAAAGGAAAATGTATAAATAATAAACCTCTTTGGGAAAATACAGTCACAAAAGCTTCTGTGACTCCTATTTTCCCAGGCATACCCTCTACTTGGCTGAATAAACTTCGATGATTCATGACTTAGGTCTAAATCACTCATTTTGGTGATCAACTGTCAGCTCACAACATTCCTTAAAACTTAACAATTTGCTCTTGTGAGCCGGTATAAGCTCACTCCACGAAATTATTTACTTTCATCATCTGTCCATATGACAAGCAATGAAAAGTCTGGCAAAGATTTCCAAATATAAGCAAACATTTTATATGTATATATATTTTTAAAAAATATATTTTAATATCCATTTATATATTTATATACTATAATATATATTTATAATATAAGTATTATAAATATATGTATTTATAAAAATATAATATATAATATGATATTTATATTATAAATATATATATATATTTTTTTGTTGAGATGGAGTCTTGCTCTGTCACCCAGGCTGGAGTGCAGTGGTGCAATCTCGGCTCACTGGAACCTCCACCTCCTGGGTTCAAGTGATTCTCCTGCCTCAGTCTCTTGAGTAGCTGGGATTACAGATGTTCATCACCATGCCCAGCTAATTTTTTGTATTTTTAGTAGAGATGGAGTTTCACCATGTTGGCCAGGCTAGTCTCCAACTTCTAGGCTCAAGTGATCTGCCTGCCTCGGCCTTCCAAAGTGCTGGGATTACTGGTATGAGCCACTGCGCCTGACCACAAACACATATTTACTTTATTTTATTTATTTTTTTTGAGATGACTCTGTTGCCCAGGCTGCAGTGCAGTGGCACTGTCTCAGCTCACTGCGACCCCTGCCTCCCAAGCCCAAGTAATCCTCCCACCTCAGCCTCCCAAGTAGCTGGGACTACAGTCACACATCACCGGGCCTGGCTAATTTTTGTATTTTGTGTAGAGACAGGGTTTCACCATGTTGCCCAGGATGGTCTCAAATTTCTGGACTCAAGCAATCAGCCCACCTTGGTCTCCCAAAGTGTTGGGATTACAGACACAAGCCACCATGCCCGGCCTGCAAATATATATTTAAATAGATTCTAGGCTTGTGTTTGAAAAGAGGAGTAAGAGCAGACCTCACCAGCCCATCCGGCCTCTTGTTTCCAGTGGTCAGCATCTCAGAAGTGAGCAGAGGCCTTTCTCCCATGCCTCCTCCTGGATGTCCCATGGGCATCACCTCTACATGCTAGTTTCATGCACAAGCTACCCTGGTGAACAGACTACATTTGGAAATGCATATGTTTCTCTTTGCTTTCTGGCCCAGAGCCCATTGGGTAAGCTGAGTTTTTGGTGTCCCCATAAAGGACAGTGACAACAGTGACAGAACTCATTCACTGTCAGTGGCAGCCTTGTCTTCAGGGCCCCAGGGTCTGTCTTCCCTTTATCTTGCCTGGCTCAGAAGATGCCCAAAATGGTTTATCAGTGAGTCCAAAAGCATGGCCCCAGCCCCCAGGTGGGCTTCCTGGACCCTGCTTTGGGTCATGGGCCTTGATCTTCCTACCCTCAATCCGCTGCCTTTTCACCCAGAGCACAGTTGCCAGAGCCCCAGAGGGTGTGCATGGCTCAGAGACTGGCATCCCCAGCAGGAAATGGGGTTGGGGTGGGGGCTGGCTGGTTCTGAGAGAGTGGAAAGAGTTTCCAAGTCAGATTGATCTGGACTGGGGTCACTGGCCCACCAAGTCACTTTCCTTCTACAAACTACTGTGAAGATGGTAATGTTATAGCCCAATGGGTTCTTCTTACCTGCTGCACAGATAAAGCCAATACATTGAGATAATGGCATTGCAGCCCAGAAAGAGTTTGATTATCACAAGGCAGCTGAGTGGAAAGACAGAAGGTATTTCTCAAATTGGTCTCCCTGAGAATTTGGAGGCTAGGGTTTTTAAGGACTTTTTTCATAGGCAGGGGGCCAGAGAGTGAGAAATCCTGATTGGCTGGGTCGGGGATAAAATCATAGGAACTTAATTCCTGGTGGGAGTCACTGGTCTTAGTGGCATCAGTTGTTCCACCAGAATGCAAAGTCTGCAAAATATCTCAAACACCAGTCTTAGGTCTTACAATAGCAATGTTATCAATAGGGGCAATTAGGGACATTACAAATTATAAATCTTGTGACCACTGGCTACATGACTCCTGAGCAGTAAGCAAGTTACAAAACATGACTAGTTGTCATTTATTTAGTTTAATTTTTTTTTGTTTTGAGACAGAGTTTCACTCTGTTGCCCAGGCAAGAGTGCAATGGCACAATCACAGTTCACTGAAGCCTCGACCTTCTGGGCTCAAGCAATCCTCCCACCTCAGCCTTCCGGGTAGATGGGACTACAGGTGCATGCCACCACACCTATCTAATTTTTCTATTTTCTTTTTTTTTTTTTTTTTTTGAGACGGAGTCTTGCTCTGTCCCCCAGGCTGGAGTGCAGTGGCGCAATCTCGGCTCACTGCAAGCTCCGCCTCCTGGGTTCACGCCATTCTCCTGCCTCAGCCTCCCGAGCAGCTGGGACTACAGGTGTCCGCTACCACGCCCGGCTAATTTTTTTTTTTTTTTGTATTTTTAGTAGAGACGGGGTTTCACCGTGTTAGCCAGGATGGTCTCGATCTTCTGACCTTGTGATCCGCCCGCCTCGGCCTCCCAAAGTGCTGGGATTACAAGCTTGAGCCACCGCGCCCGGCCTCTATTTTCTGTAGAGATATGGTCTAGGCTGGTCTCAAACTCCTGGGGTCAAGCGATCCAACTGCCTTGGCCTCCCAAAGTGTTGGGATTACAGGCATAGCCACCTTGCCTGGCTTGACTAGTTATCCTTTATCTATGCATAGATCTTAGCAGAATTCAGACCCCTCCTATAATTCTAACTTTGTGGTCTTTTATTAGTTTTACAAAGGCAACATCCATCCCAGACAAATAAGGGGGTAGTTTTGGGAAGGGACTATTGCTATCTTTGCTTTAAGATTAAACTGCACACTAAATTCCTTCCATGGTAAGCTTGGCCTACACCCAGGAATGAGCAAAGACAATCTTGTGAGGTTAGAAGCAAGATGGAATCAGTTATGTCTCTCACTGTCATAATTTTTGCAAGAACAATTTCAGTAAGGCCTATTCAGAGCACTTAGCTATTGGCAGCCACTCTGGTGGTGGAAATGGTGACAGTGACAGTGGCAATGATGATGATGATGATGGTAGTGATGATGACAATAATGACTACAATGATGAATCGCCCCCATCCCACTGGGCAGCACTGCACTGGTGAGGGATGTCCCCCCGTCCCCATCCTTGTATACAGAACCTTGTCTTTTACAGCCCTCCCAGCCCCAGGACAGTCTTCCTGTGGGTAAGCCTGGAGGTCATCACTGTTTCAAAGGGAAACGTTTGAGCAGAATGAGATGCAAGCAGTGATGACTTCCAGGCTCACCCACAGGAAGAATGTCCTGGAGTATTATGAGGATGTAGCAGAATAAGAATGTAGTAGAATGAGTAGCAGCAGAATGAGGATGGTTCTAAGCTCTCTCCAGTCCCTGAACAAATTATTCCAGTTAGGCTGCATTGTCAGTGATATCATTTGCTGTAACAGAACTTGTAGTCACAGTGTCTCTGGTATATGACTCAGTGTAGTGGCACAGAGCAGATCCAGGAGAGTCCCATCAAGCTCATTGCTCACTCAATGGATGACTCTTTACTGAGAACTTGTGATGTGCCATGATCTAGCTGGGTTCTGAGGACATTGAGAGGATCCCTCTCAGGGATGGTTACAATACAGCTCCTGGTCTCTGGAAGAAACAGACACACATTCAAACCATTACAATGCCATGCTGTGGGCAGGGGCCAGCCTGGCACCAAGAGAAGAGTGGCGACTCCACCTGGAGGAGTGAGCCATCATGCCTGGCTTGTGTAGTAAATTTCTATTCAATTCCATTGGCTTATCCATTTATTTATACACATACAGACATCCAGATAGTAACTAAGCTTTGGTTATTATCCAATACTGCAGTCTTTTGCTTCTCAGGAATTCAGGCCTGCTTTGGTGACTGGGGCTCTTTCCATTAGCTCCTTTTTTTTTTTTTTTTGTCCAGGCTGGAGTACAATGGTGCAGTCTCAGCTCACTGCAACCTCCACCTCCCACGTTCAAGTGATTCTCCTGCCTCAGCCTCCTGAGTAGCTGAGATTACAGGTGCACACCACCACACCCTGCTAATTTTTGAGTTTTTAGGAGAGATGGGGTTTCACCATGTTGATCAGGCTGGTCTCAAACTCCTGATCTCAGGTGATCCACCCACCTTGGCCTCCCAAAGTGCTGGGATTACAGGTATGAGCTATCACGTCCAGCCATTGGCTCCTGTTTTACTTTGACTTAATGAAGAGACATTGTTTATTTGGGGGTAATACCTGAGGTTTGTTGCCTCATGCTGAGGAAATCAAATATGCGGACATATGTGGAGTGAGGTTAAGAGCAGAGGTTTAATAGGTGAAAGAAAGAGACTGGCTTGAGGAGGTGATGTCTGATTTACATTAGGGCCCAAAGATTGGTTGGACCAGGGGTGACATTTACATAGTGCATGAAGAAGCTGGCTACCCCACCCTAATCTTCTTCTTATGCAAATGGATGTTCTACTCAGCCAGCGCCATGTTGTCTGCTCCTTACTGAACATGTGGTTGGCAAGGCAAAGGGAAGATGGAGCCACCATGTTGAACATACTTGGTCCCCAGGTAGCCTTTTCCTATTGGCATAGCTGCGGGCATTCACCTGTGCAAACTTCCAGCTTGCTTATCTATGTCTGCAGCTCGATTTTACAGGCTGCTCTTTGTTAGAGAATAAATGATTTTGGGGCTGCTTTTCATTAAAAGGGAAACCTTACTGAGGACTTCCTTACCCTCACTATCTGCCTAAATAATTTCTTTTTAACTCCAATATCATTAATTTCATCTGTTTTTTTTCCTGAACACCTTTTAACTTTTTTGTTTGTTATTTTTCATCCTTTTTGGAATGTCTGAAGACCACACTTTTTGATATTTCAAGATTATCCTAGCTCATATATTTACTGTCCCAGCCCTAGTACCAGCCATTTCTTCAAACAGCCCTGATTCCTTTTATTAAAGAATGATGGCCAAGCACAGTGGCTCCCACCTGTAATCCCAGCACTTTGGGAGGCCAAGGCAGGTAGATCACGAGGACAGGAGTTCAAGGCCAGCCAGGCCAAGATGGTGAAACCCTGTCTCTACTAAAAATACAAAAATCATCTGGGCACAGTGGCGGGTGTCTGTAATCCCAGCTACTCGGGAGGCTGAGGCAGGAAAATCGCTTGAACCAGGGAGGTGATGGTTGCAGTGAGCCGAGAATGTGCCGCTGCACTCTAGCCTGGGCGACAGAGCAAGACTCTTTCTCAAAAAAAAAAAAAAAAAAAAGAATGATATTAGCTGGACGTAGCAGCTCATGCCTGTAATCCCAGCACTTTAGGGGGCTGAGGCAGGAGAATCACTTAAGTCCAGGAGTTTGAGACCAGCCTAGGCAATGTAGTGAGACCCTGTCTCTACAAAAACTAAAAAAAAAAAATTAGCTGAATGTGGTTGCGCACACCTGTAGTACCAGCTGCTTAGAAAGCAGGAGGATCACTTAAGCCCAGGAGTTTGAGGTTGCAGTGAGTCATGATCACACCATTGCACTTCAGTCTGGGCAACAGAGTGAGACCCTGTCTCAATAATAATAATAATAATAACAAATCTGGCTTTCCAGATTTTCTTTTTCTTTTCTTTTTTAAAAAATTAATTACATAGAGATGGGGTCTCACTATGTTGCCCAGGCTGGTCTCAAACTCTTGGACTCAAGCAACCCTGCCTCAGCCTCCCAAAGTGTTGGGATTACAGGTGTGAGCTACCATGCCTAGCCTAATTTGTTTCTTTATATTGCTGATTAGTATGCTATTGCATGAATATATCCCAATTTGCCCATGCATTTTTGAGAGCAAAACTTGCCTCTTCTAACTTTGTTCCAGTGGTTGAAGATCTGTAAGTTAAATGACAATAGACACATTAGCAGGGGGACAATATTTGGCTTCTTTTCCTGCAAGAATTTTTGTAGGACATAATGCACCAAATGGCACGATCCAGTTTTCAAAGAGGTGAAAATAGCTCAAAGACAATGAACAGGATTAGAATCTGATCCTGTGAGATTCTAAAATCTCAAGAGTGAGTTATCGTTTTCCATTGAAACATAAAATTTTTTGTACAGTCACCCTTATTTCTGATGAAATATAATCAAAGCAAAATTATTCTTGTTTGCAAAATAAGTCTAGATTAGACTTAGAGTTTGCCTGATTATTTACGTAAGTGCAGTAAGAATGGTAACCATATAGGTCTTTTTAAGTTGGCTTTCCTGGAACTTTTCATAAGGAATGTTAGGTTGAGGCTGGGCATGGTGTCTCACACCTGTAATCCCAGCACTTTGGGAGGCCAAGGTCAGGGGATCACTTGAGCCCAGGAGTTCGACCAGCCTGGCCACATAGCAAAACCTGTCTCAATTAAAAAAAAAAAAAAAAAAAGGAATGCCAGGTTGGACTTTTAAAAGCCCTCTTGAGGCTAGGAAGCCAAGCCAAGAATCTACCACCAGACTTCACCTGCAGTAACTATAGATTTGGGTGAATTCTTCTCTTCTTGAAGACCCCAAAATATCCTGTTTTCTGGTCTTTTCAGGAAGTGACAATCTCTACTCACTTGTTAGGTTTGGAACTCTGTAATTCAAGTATCAGGCTCCCTGTCACACAGAGGGTTTTGTAACCTAGAGGTTTTGGTGAACATTGTTCTGTAAAGTCAACCTTAGTTCCTTAACACTGTCTGGTCATATCTGATCCTATGTACATCATTCTCAAATGGGACATTACAGTCAATGCATTAGTGATATTACCAATTTTCTCAATTATGTCCTGTTATAAGGTAAAGAGATTCTTATTGAATTTATGCAAGTAACTATATTGCCATGAAACTAAAAATATTCAATAAGAGTTTCTAAATTCTGGAGGGATCAGGCAGGGAGAAAAAGATAAATATTTCATTTCTGTTTATAAAAGTATAGTCTGCTAAATCGTTATAAGATATAGTTAGCATAAGAGAAAAAGTTCCTTTAAATCCAGAAAATAGAACATCAGAGAACCAGCAATAGTCGGGTGTGGTGGCGTATAATCCCAAATACTCAGGCAGCTGAGGTGGAAGGATGCTTCAACCCAGGAGTTTGAAACCAGTGTGGACAACATAGTGAGGCTCCATCTCTAATCCACCAAAAAAGAAAGAAAGAAAAAAAAAGCCTGGCATGGTGGCATGTGCCTGTATTTCCAGCTACTTGGGAGGCTGAGGCGGGAGGATTGCCTGAGCCCCAAAATTCCAGGCTGCAGTGTGCTATAATGGCACCACTGCACTCCAGCCTGGGACACAGAGCAAGATGCTGTCTCTAAAAATAATAATAATAGGCCAGGTGCAGTGGCTCACACTTGTAATCCCAGCACTTTGGGAGGCCCAGGTGTGTGGCTTGCTTGAGATCAGGAATTTGAGACCAGCCTGGCCAACATGGTGAAACTCCGTCTCTACTAAAAATACAAAAATTAGCCAGGTGTGATGGCAGGCTCCTGTAGTCCCAGCTACTGGGGAGGCTGAGGCAGGAGAATTGCTTGAACCCAAGAGGTGGAGGTTGCAGTGAGCCCAGATTGCGCCATGGCACTCCAGCAGCCTGGGTGACAGAGTGAGCCTCCGTCTCAAAAAAAAAAAAAAAAAAAGATATAAATTGGCTATGGTTAAGATCTAATGAAAGTTCATTATAATGCAAGGAAATTTGGTTGTTTCTGTGGCATACAACATTTAAAATACTAACTGAAATTATAACTGATAACATTACACTGGGACATATCTTGGATAGGGAGGACATTGACAAATTTCCAGGGACTTGACACAATTTCTGAAACAATAACATTTCACCCATACAAATACAACCTAGAGAAGGTTAGTATCTCTTTCTCTCTCTCTCTCTCTTTTTTGAGACAATGTCTCTTCCACCAAGGTGGGCGTGCAGTGGCCTAATCATGGCTTACTGCAGCCTCGACCTCCTGGGTTCAGGTGATCCTCCCACTTCAGCCTCCCTAGTAGCTTGGACTATAAGTGTGTGCCATCACACCTGGCTACGGTGTGTGCATGTGTGTGTGTGTGTGAAAGCAAGTTTATTAGAGAAGTAAAGAAACAAAAGAATGGCTACTCCATAGGCAGAACAACATAATTTTTGTATTTTTTGTAGAGATGGGTTGGTTGCAGGGTGCAGGGGTGTCCAGGCTGGTCTCGAACTCCTGGGCTCAAGCAGTTCTCCCACCTCAGCCGCCCAAGGTGCTGGGATTAAGGTGTGAACCACCATGCCTGGCTAAGTAGTTCTCATTTGACATTGCTTTCCATGTGATTTAATGTAACTTTAGAATTTTTATAGCTTGTATTATTTTTTTTTTGAGACGGAATTTCGCTCTTGTTGCTCAGGCTGGAGTGCAATGGCACGATCTCGGCTCACAGCAACCTCCACCACCCAGGTTCAAGAGATTCTCCTGCCTCAGCCTCCCGAGTAGCTGGGATTACAGGCATGCGTCAACACGCCTGGCTAATTTTGTATTTTTAGTAGAGACGGGTTTCTCCATGTTGGTCAGGCTGGTCTTGAACTCATGACCTCAGGTGATCCGCTCGCTTCGGCCTCTCAAAGTGCTGGGATTACAGGCGTGAGCCACTGTGCCCGGCCAGCTTTGTATTTTAAATTTTAGTCAATGGACTATTTTGAATGAATTTTTGTGAGACTTGTAAAGTTTAGATCTACGTTTATTTCGTTCCGATTAATTATTCCTTTAACATTTTTGAGAAAGACACAGGATAGTGGGCCCCATTTTATTTTGAAAGTCCATAATCATGGCATTGAACAATCTGAATTTAATTAATTCAACCGGACAGCCAGGAGGGGGCACGCGGCCACCGCTAAACAGTGAGCGAGCGCCGAGGGCCCCGTGCTGCCCCAGATGACCAGCAGGGGGCGTGCGAGCCGCCTTGTCGGACCCCTGAGAAGCCCCCAGCGCCTCCATGCTCCTACTGTGGCAGCCAGCGCCGGGCCCGCAGTGAGGACGAGAACCCCATTTTCCTCAGCACAGATCTAAGGGGACACCGCCTGACTTTGAGACAACTTGAGGCTGCGTAAATGGTGAGTAAAATCCTTCCTGTCACAGTCCTGACTACTGAGGAGTAGTCGGTCTTCAAGAGCCCCCAGTAGCGGAAGGGCTTCATGTGGAATTTTGGAAATAAAAAACCCCGTTTCCACCACACAGGAGGTCCTTCTCAACAGCTAAGACACAGTGGCTGCTAGTATGATATCACGCAGCGGCCCTTTAATACTAACATCACATTCAGAGGCTCACCAGGGAGACTGGTTTCCTAGCTTTGGCCGAACTGGATTTGGGTCAGGCTTAGCCTCTGGAATGAAGTTTGATGTCACCTCTGCTTTACTGACGCGGTATTGACGTGGTTGATTGATTGATTGATTTTTTTTTTTTTCTAGAGACAGAGTCTCCCCATGTTGCTCAGGCTCCAAATCGTGACCTCAAGTGATCTGCCCGCCTCAGCCTTCCAAAGTGCTGGGATTACAGGCCTGAACCACCATGCCTTAGCCTTATTTTTCATTTTTGAGACAGTCTCACTCTGTCACTCAGACTGGAGTGAAGTGGCACGATCATAGCTCACTGCAGCCTTGAACGTCTGGGCTGAAGGATCCTCCTGTTTCATCCTCCTGAGTAGCTGGGACTACAGGCATGCACCACCAAGCCTGGCTAATTTTTAATTTTATTGTAGAGAAGATGTCTCACTATGTTGCCCAGGCTGGTCTTCAGCTCCTGGATGCAAGCGTTCCTCACGCAAGCAAACCCAGCCCACATGGTTGTTTAAAAAAGTAATTACTGAGGTCAGGAGTTCACGACCAGCCTGGCCAACATGGTAAAACCCCGTCTCTACCAAAAACACAAAAATTAGCCGAGTGTGGGGGCGGGCACCTGTAATCCCAGCTACTCTGGAGGCAGAGGCAGGAGAATCGCTTAAACCCAGGAGGCAGAAGTTGCACTGAGCTGAGATTGAGCCACTGCACTCCCACCTGGGTGACAGAACAAGACTCTGTCTCAAAAAAAAAAAAAAAAAAAAAAAGTAATTACTTTTTGAGGCTGGGCGTGGTGGCTCACGCCTGTAATCCCAGCATTTTGGGAGGCCCAGGCAGGAGGATCACTTGAACCCAGGAATTCGAGATCAGCCTAGCCAACATGGTGAAACGTCGTCTCTACCAAAAAATACAAAATTAGCAGGGCATGGTGATGTGTACCTATAATCCCAGCTACTCGGGAGGCGGAAGCAAGAGAATCTCATGAACTTGAGAGGTGGAGGTTGCAGTGAGATTGCACATTTGCACTGCAGCCTGGGCGACAGAGGGAGACTGTCTTAAATAAATAAATAAATAAAAGTAATTACTTTTTGATAATTTCATTCTTATGGAAAACTTGCAATAGCAATACAAATCCCTGTCCTTTTCTATCAAAGCCTCCAGTGGTTATTGCTGTACCAGATTTGCAATTTCACACAAAACACTTGTTTTTTTACCCAAAGCAGGGACACCCTCCCAGGTAACAATCACTCACCCCCTCATCAGGAAATCGACAAGAATTACCAAAATTACCTGGGCGTGGTGGCACACGCCTGTGATCCCAGCTACTCAGGAGGCTGAGGCAGGAGAATCACTTGAACCCGGGAGGTGGAGGTTGCAGTGAGCAGAGATGGACCCACTGCACTTTAGCCTGGGGGACAGAGTGAGACTAAGTCTCAGAAAAAAAAAAAAAGAAAAAGAAATTAACACAGTGTCCACATGACAATCCAGTCCTCAGACCTACTTTGCTTCACCACCTGCTCCAGTGTGGGTGGGAAAAAGATTATCTGCATTTATATTGCATTTAAATTTTTTCTTTCTAACTCCTTGCATGGCAGATAAAGCAATTTTTATGCCAGACACTGATACTTACATTATGGCTCTGAGCTCAATATTTTAACCTGTCTGATCTGAGAGCCTAACTTTTCTAAACATTTATATAATTATTCTAGACTATTAATCTTTCAATTACCTGTTTTGTCACCATACACAATTGTTAGGCAGGCAAACCTAAATTTACATTTCCGAAAGGGACAGTTCAGGTGTCTAGGTTGTTTATCATGGAACTATTGTTATTTGTAAAGGCATTAATTTGAAATGGCTTTAAGTCTTTCTTTTAAAAATCTTGGCTCAAATGTCATAAGCAGTGATTTTTATCTCAACACCATCAGAAAAGTCAGCAGATTGAAAGTAGGCAGGAAAAAAATAAAATAGAGAGAAAACTTTGAAGATTTTGCCTGTTAACCGCATAGTTGGTTGTAGTTTTCTTAGTGACCATCTGAGCTCTGAACTTTCTTTGATAGAATTTGCCCATCTGTTTCAAAATGTGCATGAGAATGAGCCGTAATATAGTCAGCTGGAATCCTCAAAGGATGGCTGTTTTGGCATGGCTTTAGAGTTTAGGATCTCATTCCATTTCCTTTTCTTTCTTTTTTTTTTGTTTTTGTTTTTGTTGTTTTGAGACACAGTCTCTCTCTGTTGCCCAGGCTGCAGTGCAGTGGCGTGACCTCGGCTCCCTGCAACATCTGCCTGCTGGGTTCAGGCGATTCTCCTTTCTCAGCCTCCCAAGTAGCTGGGACTACAGGCGCCTGCCACCATGCCTGGCTAATTTTTGTATCTTTAGTAGAGATGGGATTTCACCATGTTGGCCAGGCTGGTCTCGAACCCCTGACCTCAAGTGATCTGCCCACCTCAGCCTCCCAAAGTGCTGGGATTACAGGTGTGAGCCACTGTGCCTGGCTTCATTCCATTTCTTATTAATCTCTTGAGAGTAAAGAAATTCCCATAAATCTTTTCAGGGAATGTCAGGAGTTTGGAACAATATTTTACATCAATTTCAGTATGGTAGCCACATTCCTTCACCGAAGTAATACTTTTCACAACACACTGCATAAGTAACATTTGTGGAAATGTCTTTTTAAAATAGTATATAAATAACATTTCAGAAGCCTGTTTAACATGACTACAAACACTTCACTACATTCATTACTTCCTTACATGGAAGTTACACTGTTCACAACAAACTTTGTAAGTAGCATTTAAAAATTTTCTTCTACTTCTTTCCTATCTGGATGTCTGTCATGCTTTTTCTTCCTTGATTGCTGTGGCTAGGACTTCCAGTACTATATTGAATAGACGTGGTGAGAGTTGGCATCCTTGTCTTGTTCCTGATCTTAGAGGAAAAAACATTTTCACAGTTAAATATAATGTTAGCTGTGGGCTTGTCAGAGATAGTCTTTGTTGTGCTGAGAAACATTACTCTTTTTTCAACATTCCTCTTTTGTTTTGGAGACAGGGTCTTGCTCTGTCACCCGGGCTGGAGTGCAGTGGTGCCATTTTGGCTCACTGCAACCTCTGCCTCCTCAGTTCAAGTGATTCTCCTGCCTCAGCCTCCCGAGTAGCTGGGATTACAAGTGTGTGCCACCGCACCCGGCTAATTTTTGTATTTTTAGTAGAGATGGGGTTTCACCATGTTGGCCATGGCTGGTCTGGAACTCCTGACCTTAGACAACCCGCCCGCTTCAGCTTCCCAAAGTGCTGGGATTACAGGTGTAAGCACCACTCCTGGCCTAATGGGAGAATTTTCATTACCGATTAAATCTGCTCATTCATTACTGGTCCTTTCGGGTTTTATATTTCTTCATGATTCAAGCTTAGTAGGTTGTATGTGTCCAGGAATTTCTCTGCTCCTTCTGAGTTATCCAATTTGTTGGCATATATTGTTCATAGTAGTCTCTTATAGGCCTTTGTCTTTCTGTGGCATAGCAGTCGTATCTCCTCTTTCATCTGATTTTATTTGAATCTGCATTTTTTCTTAGTCTAGCTAGCTAAAGGTTTATTAATTTTATCTTTTCATAATCTAATTTAATTTTGTTGATTTTTCTATTGTTTTCTTGTTGCTATTTTATTTATTTTGCTCTGAACCTTATTATTTCCTTCTTTCTGCAAATTTTGAGCTTAATTTGTTCTTTTCTAGATCCTTGAAGTGTGCTGTTAGTTTATCTATTTGGAATCTTTCTTCTTTTGTGAGGTAGGCATTTATTACTATAAACTTTTCTCTTAGAGAAGCTGCATTCCATATGTTTGGTATGGAATTTTCCCATTTTTGTTTGTCTCAATAGATTTTTATTTTATTTTTTTTTTTGAGACGGAGTCTCTGTCGCCCAGGATGGAGTGCAATGGCATGATCTTGGCTCACTGCAACCGTTGCCTCCCAGGTTCAAGCAATTCTCCTGCCTCAGCCTCCCAAGTAGCTGGGACTACAGGCATGCACCACCACACCTGGCTAATTTTTGTATTTTTAGTAGAGATGGGGTTTCACCACGTTGGCCATGTTTTACCATGTTGGCCATCTTGAACTCCTGACCTCAGGTGATCCGCCCACCTGGGCCTCCCAAACTGCTGGGATTACAGGCATGAGCCGCTGTGCCCAGCCTCAACAGATTTTTAAATTTCTTCTTTGAGGCTGGGCACAGTGGCACACACCGGTAATCCCAGCACTTTGGGAGGCCAAGGCAGGGAGATTGCTTAAGCCCAGAAGTTTGAGACCAGCCTGGGCAACATGGTGAAACCTTGTCTCTACAAAAAATACAAAAAGTTAGCCAGACGTGGTGGTATGTGCCTGTAGTCCCAAGCTACTGGGGAGGCTGAGGTGGGAGGATCACTTGGACCCAGGAGGTTGAGGTTGTGGTGAGCTATTGAGGGACTAAGTGGCTAAGTTGGCTGGACTTCCTGGGTCAATAGGGACTTCCCTAAGGGGACTTTCCCCTAAGCCAAAATGACTCATAGCTGCAAGCTAAGGGATTGAAACTTCAACTAAGCATATAGAGAGTTTAAGCTCTAGCTGCAGCGTAATGTTTTTAACCAATCAGGCCCGCCAACCCACAAGCAGATAGAAAATAAGCTAATCCTATAGGACAGGAAAAGGAAAAGGGGAGGAGTCATAAGGGCATATAAGCATAAGACACTCAAGCCAGAAAGGGCAACTCTTCCAGGTCCCCTTCCACCATGTGGAAGCGTTACTTTTGCTTTCGCTTTAATAAATCTTGCTGCCACACACTCTTTGGGTCCACGCGTTTCTCTAATTGAGCTGTAACACTCACCACTGTGGTCCGCGGCTTCATTCCTTGAAGCCCATAAGACCACAAACCGTTCGATAGAGAAAAACCTTTGATCGGAAGAAGACTTCTCATCTCACTATCATGTCACTGCACTCCAGTATGAGTGACAGAGTGAGACCCCATCTCAAAAAAAAAAAAAAAATTCTTTGACCCGTTGGTTGTATAGGAGCATGTTGTTTAAATTCTACATATTTGTGAATTTTCTGAAATTACTCCTATTATTGATTTCTAGTTTCATACCATTGTGATCAGAAAAGATACTTGTTATGATTTCAGTTTTCTTAATTTGTTATGACTTATTTTGTGACCTGATATATACTCTTATCTTGGAGAATGTTCCATGTACACTTGAGAAGATTGTGTATTCTGAATGATATGGTTTGTAGCTGTCCATAAGATCTGAAACATTATTTAAACATGTGTCTTCAGACGCTTCACTACATACATTACTTCCATTCACTAAAATAACACTGTTCATAACATATTGTTTAAGTAGCTCTGTCACCCAGGCTGGAGTGTAGTGGCATGATCACAGCTCACTGCAGCCTAGAACTCCTGGACCCAAGTGATCCTTCCACTTCAGCCTCTCAGAGTTCTGGGACTATGCCACCACACTCTGCTAATTTTAAATTTTTTGTAGAGACAGGGTGTCGTTATGTTGCCTAGGCTGGTCTTGAACTCCTGGACTCAAGCAATTCTCCTGCCTCGGCCTCCCAAAGTGCTGGGATTACAGGCATGAGCCACCATGCTTGACCACTAAGTAGCTTTCAAAGAAGGATCTTTCAAACAAGTATGTTTGTTATTTATTATATGCATGAGTGTGGTAAACCCCATTCATCCACTGAGTTAACATTGTTAACAACATAGTGTGTAAGTTACATTCTTTAGAAACATCTTTTATTTTTAATTAATTAGTTAATTAATTAATTTTGTAGAGTCTCATTATGTTGTCCAGGCTGGTCTGGAACAAAAATTAGCATAGTGGCATGCACCTGTAATCCCAGCTACACGGGAGGCTGAGGCAGGAGAATTGCTTGAACCCAGGTGATGGAGGTTGCAGTGAGCCAAGATGGGGCCATTGCACTCCAGCCTGGGCGATAGAGTGAGACTGTATCTCAAAAAAAAAAAAAAGTTGATTCAGTTCACAATTAATGCAAATGTTTCAAAACCGGGTTTCTGATATTTGTAAATGTCTTTCTTTATTACATAAGAATGTATTACCATTAAAGTTGGTATTGTATTGCTTTCAAAATGAGAAGGTAGGCTGGGCACAATGCCTCACACCTGTGATCCCAGCACTTTGGTAAACCAAGACAGGAGGATCACTTGAACCCAGGAGTTAAAGACCAGCCTGGGCAACATAGTGAGACCCTGTCTCTACCAAAAAAAAGAAAATGGTGTGGTGGCATATGCCTGTAGTCTCAGCTACTCAGGAGGCTGAGGTGGGAGGACTGCTTGTGCCTGGATGGTTGAGGCCCCAGTGAGCCACATGCCACTACCCTCCAGCCTGGGCAAAAGAAGTGAGACTGTCTCAACTGTCTCAGGAAAAAAAAAAAAAGAAAAGAAAAGAAAGAAATATGGTCTGTAAAACTCTTAGCACCTTGCCTGGAACATAAAGCTTGCTTAATAAATGGTAGTTAATATAATTTCTAGAAGTCAGCAAAAGAGACTGTAACTGCCCAAGGGGTTCATCTTACCCACTGCCTAGACAAGAGCCAATTCATCAAGACACGGGAATTTCAATAGAGAAAGAGTAATTCACACAGGGCCAGCCGTGGGGGAGACTGGAGTTTTATTATTACTCAAATCAGTCTCCCCCAGCATTCGCCCACCTTGGCCTCCCAAAGTGCTGGGATTATAGGCGTGAGCCACTGCACCTGGCCTGGGGAGCAGAGTTTTTAAGGATAACTTGGTGGGTGGGGAGAAGCCAGTGAGCCAGGAGTGCTGATTGGTCAGGGATGAAATCATAGGGAGTCAAAGCTGTCTGCTTGTGATGAGTCAGTTCCTGGGTGGGGGCCACAAGATCAGGTGAGCCAGTTTATTGATCTGGGTGGTGCCAGCTGATCCATCAAGTACAGGGTCTGAAAAATATCTCAAGCCCTGATCTTAGGAGCAGTTTAGAGAGGGTCAGAATTTTGTAGCCTCCAGCTTCATGACTCCTAAACCATAATTTCTAATCTTGTGGCAAATGTTAGTCCTACAAAGACAATCTAGTCCCCAGGCAAGAAGGAGGTCTGCTTTGGGAAAGGGCTGTTACCGTTTTTGTTTAAACTATAAACCAAGTTTCTCCCAAAGTTAGTTCAGCCTATGCCCAGGAATGAACAAGGACAACTTGGAGGTTAGAAGCAAGATGGAGTCAGTTAAGTTGGATCCCTTTCACTGTCTCAGCCATACTTTTGCAAAGGTGGTTTCAATCCCTCCCTTTGGGTTTTATAACACCTAATCTTAAGGTGTAGGCTATGAAGATGGGAAAAGGCTGTCGATCACTTTGGCTTCTTCCTGCTGAAAGGGGACGTAGTGGGAATGAGAGTGAACCCCAAGGTGGGAAGAGTGGAACTGCTTTGCAATTGTCTGAGCATACTCATGCAGGCATGGTTGAACTTCCAAGGCAAAAACATTAGTATTCTCATCTATAGTTTTAGTACAGTATTTATGTGAACAGCATACTATAAGGTAACTAATGAGTCCTAGGATGAGGAGTACAATTCCCAAGTTTAAAAGCAAAGATTTGAAAGCATTAGTTTGGAGACTTCTAACCCACAAAGAATTTAGAATTTAGTCTAAACTGCAGAAAAAACCTCAGCAACAGCTAATAACAGTGTACTACAGTTTTTCTTTTGAAGCACAATTTTTCTCCCTCCAGTCCCGGTTTTTATTAAAAACAAATCATAGTAGAACTGATTTGCTTACAAAATAAACTTCAGTCTTAACTGTACTTGGCTTGATTATTTGCATAAAGTGCAGCAAGAATAATTATTTTTCAATTAGGCTTTTTAAATTGGCTTTGATAGAACTCTCTTCCATGAAGAATCTCAGATAAGACTTTTTAAAAGCCACCCCCAGCCATGGATTTGTACCCTCAAATACCTATGAGTTAGGTGAATTCCTCTCCTCTTGAGGTCCCAAGATAACTTGGTGTTCCTGGGCCTGTTAGAAAATGACATTCTTTACTTACCACAGATCAGAAACCTTGTACAGGGACTCTGTGTGGACCAGGTATAAGGCCAGATGCCCCGATGGGCTTTAATTGGCTCTAAAAGTCCACTTTGATTCTTTAAAGGAAGCATGCCATTCAAGTCAAAGCCTTGGTAAAATAACCAATTTCTCCAATTGTGTCCTGTTACAAAATAAAACAGAATTTCATTGCACTTATGCAATTAACTATACTGCCGTAAGTTGAGAATACTCACCAATAGTTTCCAAATTCTGGAGAAATCAGGTAAAGAGGAACAAATATGCTCCAAGTTTTGTTCACAGGAGTATATTTTACTCACTTGTTAAAAGTTGCAAATAGCTCTAAAGAAATAAGTTATCTTGACTCTGAACACAAAAGGTTTAGCAATGTTTAACACATTAGCTCTCCATGAGAGTCCTAGAAGTTTGTTTTTTTCCCTCTATTCCAATAGCACATTTTTTTTTTTTTTTTTTTTTTTTTTTTGAGACAGAGTCTTGCTCTGTCACCCAGGCTGGAAGTACAATGACATGATCTTGGCTCACTGCAACCTCCACCTCCCAGGTTCAAGCAATTCCCCTGCTTCAGCCTTCTGAGTAGCTGGGATTACAGGTGCATGCCACCACGCCCAACTCATTTTCATATTTTTAGTAGAGATGGGATTTCACCATGTTGGCCAGGCTGGTCTTGAACTCCTGACCTCAAGTGATCTGCCCGTCTTGGCCTCCCAAAGTGTTGGGATTACAGGCATAAGCCACCACACCTGACCAATAGCACAGTTTTTAAAGTTATCTGAGACCTGAACTCAGAGTCCTGTATCTGATTATAAACCATCTTTTGAAAAGGACTAAAGCAAGACAAAATGTCTGTGGATGACAAAAGTCTATAGCTACAATTGACTAGGAATTTTGGTTATTTCTGTGGCATACAACAATTTTACATAACAATTATGATTATTGATAAAGTACACTAAATTATATCAACATTATAGAAGTTTCTCATAATTTTGGAACACATACCAATAACATATTTATACAAATACAGTCCAAAGAAAACCAAACACTATTCACTCTTCTATTTGAAAGTTTTTGTTTTCTATTCTAATGTCACAGTCTCCCAGTTATTAATCAGAAACCTGGATTTAAAAGCACCTGTTAGGCCAGGTGCTATGGCTCACGCCTGTAATCCCAGCACTTTGGGAGGCCAAGATCACCTTGAGGTGATCACCTGAGGTCAGGAGTTCGAGACCAGCCTGGCCAACATGGTGAAACCCTGTCTCTACTGAAAATACAAAAATTAGCCAGGCATGGTGGCAGGTGCCTGTAATCCCAGCTACTCGGGAGGCTGAGGCAGGAGAATTGCTTGAACCTAGGAGGCCGAGGTTGCAGTGAGCCAAGATTGTGCCACCGCACTCCAGCCTGGGGGACAAGAGCGAGCGAGACATCATCTCCAAAAAAACAAAAAAAAGAGCACCTGTTAAATTTTATATCTGATTATAAAATTACCTTTTAAAGAGGAGCAAAGTGAGGCAACAATTGTATGTGGATGACAAAAACATTTTAGGGCAGCCACAGTTAAAGGCACAATTGACAAGGAAATTTACCTCTGTGGCACACAGTCATTTTTGGACTTTAGAGGACCTAATATCTGAAATATTAGGTTAGAAAGAGACATAATTGATAATTTGATTTTGGAAAGTTTGTCAAATATCAAAGGTTTAAAACACTGGATGTCACAAAATAGATTCTTGAACTCCTGACCTCATGATCTGCCCACCTCAGCCTCCCAAAGTCCTGAGATTACAGATGTGAGCCACTGCGCTCGGCCAGGCACTTATTTTTCTAAACCAAGTAATCAGAGCTCTTTTATATATAAACACACACACACACACACACACACACACACCACATATAAATACAGACAGACAGAAGATTCAGCACTTGTAAGATTTTTCATTTGCCAGTTTCTTAATTGGATTACCGGCTTCAGGCTGGAGCCCTTGGAGGAACAGGACCAGGAAAGCATCCATTTCTAGGGCCAAATAAGCAGCAAATAAGCAGCTGAAGGCAAAGACAGAGCCCCAAAATTAAGGGTGCCATTTTATACTGGATCCCCAAAAGGATAAGACAGTGCAGTGCTTCTACTCTGCGTTTCACTACAGGTAACCCAAAGCTAATCAGCCCATTTTGTAATTAGCCCATCCTTCATGGGAGTCTCATCTCCCAGTGTGGGGTGGGGATATTCCCTTATCTTCCAGGTGGCCAAAAGCATGCTTCTCTGATCCAAGTGTGCAAAGAGTCAACTATCCCTCCATAAGTACTATTAGCCATCCCTTAAAGTGTATTTCCTACCTAGTGGTTACACACCAAAGCTCTCTCATAATGCAAAGTAATTTCTGATACCCCCAAAACTGAAAACCGTCAGACAACACAATGTAAAACAGAACAGAGCCTTTGATTTTTGAGAGGGAGCTATCCACTTTTAATTCCTGGGATTTCATAAGGAAAACAGAGGTTTTTCCCCAAAACGGGGTCTGTGGTACCTCCTCTGTTTTTTCCAATGAGTCCCAGGCTACCAGAGGTTATCTCAGAGCCTCGCATATGTGCATGAAGAGTGTCAAGACAAAAAAAAAAATTGGAGGAAAATAATTCAGTCAACTGAGAAGAAAGAAACCTTTTTCCAGAAAAACAAGGTCCAAGAGGAGAAAAACATAAAGGACTTTAAAATATATCTATAGCTTGTTTATCCACTTTTAATTAAGCTGAATTTTAACCATAGTGCTCTTTAAAAAAGAAATCTTTCAGATCTCTTATTACCCAACTTTAGCCATGCCAAGCAGCCAATATTTCTAGTTTCTGAACTTTACCAGAGGTAAACTCCTAGGTGCTTCAAAGACATGGTAGGCAGTTTCTTTTTTTACAAGATTTAGAATCTCCACAAAGTAGCTCAGAGAAAGGAAAATTCAAGAGAGGAAATTAGAAGCTATCAATTGGGGGGGGAAAAAACCTCAATAAATGGCAAAGTTACAGAAATAACAAACCAGAAAGGAATCATTCCAGACGCCAACAATTGAACCCAGGCCACCACTGTCAAAAGATAATGCCTTAGCTACTGAGCTATCCAGCATCGAGCAGTTTCTAGCTTTCCCCAGGAGCCTAAAGAAGCCAATTTCAAACTTGCAAGACTTTTAACTGTTCAAGAAAAATTTTTAGGACTATGATATGAACCCCAAAATTCCTGTCTTCTGGATGGTGGAAACCAAAAGAAAGTATCTCCACATTGTCACAAGGTTAAGCTCTTAAGGACACAAAACAAGACAGAGAAATTTCATACAGTATTGGCTTCAGGAACCCGTAGCAAAGTTTGTAACTGACCAGCCTGCTGAGCTGGCTTGAAAAGCAGGCTTATAGGGGTCCTAAATCCACATTCTATCCTGTGATACCCTTTTCTCCATTACAGAACACAGAAGGACAAATTCTTAGCACAATCTACACCAGATTTGCTACAGCCTAAGGCTAGTCTCGCAAATCTTTTTTTCTACTAATCAAACCCTCGCAGAGGAGAAAAATAGTTTACTATTTACCAAGACAGAGAAAGAGAGAGACCAGAAACTTAGCTAATAAGAATTTCTTACCCTTTTTGCTGGCATATCAGGTTTCTGGGTTCCCTTTCTCTGCAGCTTCCAGAAGAACGGAGTGGCTTCTGATGCCACTGCTTGCTTGTGCTATAGCTGTAGGGTTCAAGCTATAGCACAAGAGAAATCACCCTTACTGTTTTATGGAACCATAGACAAGATTCTTAATTTGCAAGATGCTGCCCAATGGGCTGCATGGGGAGCTGAATTAACATTTTCCAACCCAGCAAAATACACGTAACAAAACAGACATTAGTTACCTCATTCAGCACCCATAATCAACCTAGCAAAGCTCAAACTTCTTCCCGTTGGTTCCTGTTGTCTTTGATCCACTCTAGGTGGGGAGGGACGACCTCTGAATGGTAATTCACAGTTGGGGTATCTGGGCAAGGCAAAGAACAGATAGTCACCTGTTGAGCCTCCTTTAGGCTCATTGAATGTGACCAGACAAATAAGGAGTGTTCTCTGAGTTGGGCCTGCTGGACTTCCATCAGCAACCCCTTCTGAGATCCCTTTCATATGTACAAACACACACAAAGACGAGATGGACAGAAGGCCTTCCAAATCAGATCCCTAACCAAGAAGTCCAAGAGTATCCCTTCCAAACTGTCCTTCTATTCTCCATCTGAGAAACCTCCTTGAAATCTTCCTGATTGAGAAGAAGTCTCCCAAACCAGGACTCTTCCTACTAGTTAGAAAGAGCCAACTGAGACCCTCACAGGAGCCGAACAGACACCCCTCAATGGGGCTACAGACACAGAGACCCCATGGTGGAGCCAAAAACAGATGCCCCACCATGGGGCTACAGACACCCCACCATAGGGCTACAGAACCAGTCAGGAGAAGGAAGGCAGCATTGGCAGTGCCTAGGATACTCATCAATCCAGACACCCTGCAATGGGGCTGCAGACAAACATCCACCATGGGGCTACAGGCAGACACCTTGTGATAGGGCTACAGTTAAGGGACATCTCCCCAGGACTATTACTCCATTGCAATTAAACCCATGCACATTGGGTTGGCAGCATCCTGCCAGTAGAGAGAGTACCAGAGACAACCCCCAATCCAAGAGAACTAGGTGGCTGCTTGGGCTTGCTTCTGGATCCATCGCTGGAGGGGGGCCACTGAACCATGGGCAGGTAGCCACAGAGGCAATTCTGGGACTGGGTGGTTTCAAGACTTTCCTGTTTCTTAGTAGCTCATTCTTATTCCACAACTTAAAAAAAAAAAAAAGGAAAGAAAAGCTGGATTTAGAGAATTTAAGGTACCTGTTACATTCAGGGAAAGTGCTGGCCTCAGATGTGGCTGTGCTCAGGGCTTCTGCACATGCTAGTCCCTCTACCTGGACTGCTCTCCCCATCCCTTGCCCACTGGCATCTGCTGAAACTCGTCAACCTTCAGGTTTTAGCACATTCTTTAGGGAAGTCTCCCCTGACTTGCCTAAAAAAACTCTCCCTAGCTTAAGCCTTTAAAAATCTCTTTGTAGGCCAGGCATGGTGGCTCACGCCTGTAATCTCAGCATTTTGGGATGCCAAGGTTGGACAATCACTTGAGCCCAGGAGTTTGAGACCGTCTCTATAAAAAACAATTAGCTAGGGTGGCCTATAGTCCTAGCTACTTGGGAGGCTGAGGCAGGAGGATTGCTTGAGCCCACAAATTTGAGGTTACAGTGAGCTGAGATCACTCCACTGCACTCCAGCCTAGGCAGAAGTTTAGCTCTCTTGGGCCTCTTACTCCCTTTACACCTCCATCTCCAATGTCACAACTAATTGGCTGGGTTATCACAGGATTTTTCAAAAACAACCCTTTTCTGGAGGAACTCAGGTGTCATTGACTAAAATGTAATACTTAAAAAATTTTGACTTGATTCCTTGAGGTGGAGGATCATGAGGTATATTTTTGGGATTTCAAGGTCCAATAAGGAACATTTTTTTCTCTCCTCCCAATTTTGGGGACCAATTAAGCTATAGATGCGAGAGAGAGAGAGAGAGAGAGAGAAAGAGAGATGAAGTTTTAAAAAATAGTTTTATGGTAAAGTTGGTTGGGGAATGTGGGGATCTGCAACCAAATAGGTTTGGCTCTGTCTTAGGGTAACTCTGTCGTAGGGTAATGCAGAGCACCCGATCCTGTTGCTGTTCAGGGCGCCACTTGTAACCCGCAACATAAGGCTGGAAAGTCCAGAGTGAGTTTAAGGTTGTAAAAGTTCTTTAATAAATAGAGTAACCTTAGCTCTCTGGGGCTAGTAAACTCAGATCGAGTGATTGAATTATGTGGTCTCTACTAGACAGCTGCTTTTCCATCTTTACTAGACCTATCAGTAAACAGTGTTAAAGCATTAAGTATTGGGGAGTGCAATGCTGCTCCAAATTGCCTTTTACTTAAAGGAATCCTGGTGATATCAGGGTCATAACTTAGCAATTGACTTCATTAATCATTAAGATGGCAAGCTGAAATAAGTAACAAGAAGTTTAAAAAGAAAACCTGAAAGCATCTCTAGAAGCAGAGACTTAAATAATAAACTTTTACCATGTGCTTAAAGCCATAGGCAGAGTAGCTTAAATCTTGTAATTGAGTTTTCAGGCTGGCCAAGTTTATGGACTTTAATCTGGCAAACAGTTTTGAAAACAGTGACTCACTAGCTGGGGAACTCAATTTAGGACTCTTATAGCAAGTACAAATGAAAGACTATCTGTAATCAGTGGGTTAATATAGTCATTCGTGCATAAGTTTTCACTACACTTAGAACTTTTCTTCACTTTCTGAGAAGGACACAACATTTTTACCTTCTAATTTAACTGTAGCAGGACGAGCTGCAGACAAAATCCCACAGACACCGAGTTAAAGAAGGAAGGGCTTTATTCAGCCGGGAGCATTGGCAAGACTCATGTCTCAAAAACCGAGCTCCCCGAGTGAGCAATTCCTGTCCCTCTTAAGGGCTTACAACTCTAAGGGGGTCTGTGTGAGAGGGTCTTGATCGATTGAGCAAGCAGGGGGTATGTGACTTGGGGGTGCATGCACCAGTAATTAGAACGGAGCAGAACAGGACAGGGATTTTCACAGTGCTTTTCTATACAATGTCTGTAATCTATAGATAACATAACCAATTAGGTCAGGGGTCAATCTTTAACTACCAGGCCCAAGGTGTGGTGCCGGGCTGTCTGCCTGTGGATTTCATTTCTGCCTTTTAGTTTTTACTTCTTCCTTCTTTGGAGGCAGAAATTGGGCATAAGACAATATGAGGGGTGGTCTCCTCCCTTATAACAAATATCATTTAATTAGGTTTACAGTTCTCCTTTAAAGGGTAATGTGTGGTTTTACATGCCTAGCTTTTAATTACTCTTTAATTCATGGGCCTTCTGTAATCTCTCTCTCTTCAGAGGTTACTGTTATATTTAATTTGAATTTGGAAAGCTACATTGGGGTAGGAGAGAGATAACAATAGTGGCCATTATTAGAAAAGAGGCTTTTCAAATTCTTACATTTTACTTAAATCTTAGCAGAGAATCATAGCCTGGGACATAACACATGAAATTTTGCTATGGGCTGCCCACAGAGCCAGAGGGCAGCGGTGCAGGTCCTGGGTGGTGGCCATGTTGTACTTGCTTAGGCTTTGCCTGTGTCTGCCCCGCTCCCTCCTTCCTTTGCTGGGGGTATGCTGCCGGCCTGGATGGACCTTGTCGGCTTGATCACTGAGAGCTTTTCTGCTGCTGAGCATTTTCTTCCGCCCACTGCCTGCTTGGCCATGTGGTTTCAGCTTCTAATGCCTTTTTTCTTACCTTTTTATAAACATACACCTGATTGCCTTGCCCATTTTGCATTACTGAGCAGGTTAAGAGCTTTCTTTCCAATGCTGCCTGCTTAGGACAGGGACTTGTTATAAGTAAAGTTTTGGTGCCACAAAAGAAATAGCATTCGAATATAAAATTTTCTTTCTAATTCTCAGCAAGTCAATGTACTTCTATAGAGGGGTGCACCCTTACAGATGGTGCAATGGTGAATGCACACCTGGACAAGGGAGGGGAAGGGGTTCTTATCCCTGACACATGTGGCCCCTGCTGCTGTGTCATTCCCCTATTGGCTAGGGTTAGACTGCACAGGGTAAACTAATTCCGATTGGCTAATTTAAAGAGAGTGACAGGGAGAGTGGTTTAATGGGAAAAATGGTTATGGCAGAGCAGGAAATCGGAATGAGTCAGGGTGGAGCAGGTAATCAAAAAGGGTTGTCTTATGAGGAAGTTAAGTTTAAAAGTAGAAGGCAAAGAATTAAACATACTGGCATACTGATTCTTTGAAGAGAAATTTAGAACTCATATCTAACATTCCCTCCTCTTGCATTTCCTTACAGCTCTTTCTCTTCAAACTTCTTTAACATATCTTGGCTTAGTTGTTCTGCTTGATTTTCCAAAAGAAGAACCTTCTGTGGATAAGGCAGAGGATAGTTAAGGGAGGCTTTAGTAAGTGCCATTTTTTTTTTATTAATTTTTTTTGCATACAAAAACAATAAACATTTTCTAAAAATACATACAAACAAAAAGATGCGTATCAAACATATTAGGAAGGTTGCACATGGGAAGTCAGGGAATAGAAATGGGGGTGGGAGTTAAAATAAATGAGAGAGGGACTTTATATGGATCAGTGATAATAACTCAATCCTCTATTTGACAAAGAAGAGGGAGAAGGAAGAGGAAGAAAAAGAAAGTGGGATAAAGGATCAGAAAGGGAGGAAAATAGAAAAAATTAGAGTATGACTCCAGGGTAGACCTGTTTTGTTGTCACTGAGTTGGTTGGTTGGTTTGTCTGTTGTATTTTTCATGTTTCGCCAAGTTGGCCAGACTGGTCTCGAACTCCTAGCCCGAAGTGATCAACCCGCCTCGCCCCCCAGAGTGCCGGGACCACAGGCGTGAGCCACCACGTCCAGCCCCCACATTGCTTCTGGCCTCCGTGGTAGACCTCCCAGACGGAGCGGCCAGGCAGAGGAGCTCCTCACTTCTACCCAGACACGGGGCGGCCGGGCAGAGGGGCTCCTCACTTCCCAGACGGGGCGGCCAGGCAGAGACGCTCCTCACTTCTTCCCAGACGATAGGTGGCCGGGCAGAGGCGCTCCTCACTTCCCAGATGATGGGTGGTCGGGCAGAGGTGCTCCCCACTTCCCAGACGATGGGTGGCCGGGCAGAGGCGCTCCTCACTTCCCAGACGATGGGTGGCCGGGCAGAGGCGCTCCTCACTTCCCAGACGATGGGTGGCCGGGCAGAGGCACTCCTCACTTCCCAGATGGGGCAGCCGGGCAGAGGCGCTCCTCACCTTCCAGACGATGGGTGGCCGGGCAGAGGCGCTCCTCACCTCCCAGACGATGGATGGCCGGGCAGAGGCGCTCCTCACCTCCCAGACGATGGGTGGCCGGGCAGAGGCGCTCCTCACCTCCCAGACGGGGCGGCCGGGCAGAGGCGCTCCTCACTTCTTCCCGGACGGGGCGGCCGGGCAGAGGCGCTCCTCACTTCTTCCCGGACGGGGCGGCCGGGCAGAGGCGCTCCTCACTTCTTCCCGGACGGGGCGGCCGGGCAGAGGCGCTCCTCACTTCTTCCCGGACGGGGCGGCCGGGCAGAGGCGCTCCTCACTTCCCAGACGGTGGGTGGCTGGGCAGAGGGGCTCCTCACTTCCCAGACGATGGGTGGCTGTGCAGAGGCGCTCCTCACTTCTTCCCGGATGGGGCGCCCGGGCAGAGGCGCTCCTCATTTCTTCCCGGACGGGGCGGCCGGGCAGAGGCGCTCCTCACTTCCCAGACGGGGCGGCCGGGCAGAGGCGCTCCTCACTTTTTCCCGGACGGGGCGGCCGGGCAGAGGCGCTCCTCACTTCTTCCCGACGGGGCGGCCGGGCAGAGGCGCTCCTCACTTTTTCCCGGACAGGGCGGCCGGGCAGAGGCGCTCCTCACTTTCTCCCGGATGGGGCGGCCGGGCAGAGGCGCTCCTCACTTCCTCCCGGACGGGGCGGCCGGGCAGAGGCGCTCCTCACCTCCCAGACGATGGGAGGCCGGGCAGAGGCGCTCCTCACTTCCCAGACGATGGGTGGCCGGGCAGAGGCGCTCCTCACTTCCCAGACGGGGTGGCCGGGCAGAGGCGCTCCTCACTTCCCAGACAGGGTGGCCGGGCAGAGGCGCTCCTCACTTCCCAGACGGTGGGTGGCAGGGCAGAGGCGCTCCTCACTTCCCAGACGGTGGGTGGCCGGGCAGAGGCGCTCCTCACTTCCCAGATGGTGGGTGGCCGGGCAGAGGCGCTCCTCACTTCCCAGACTGTGGGTGGCCGGGCAGAGGCGCTCCTCACTTCCCAGACGGTGGGTGGCCGGGCAGAGGCGCTCCTCACTTCCCAGACGGGGCGGCCGGGCAGAGGCGCTCCTCACTTCCCAGACGGTGGGTGGCCGGGCAGAGGCGCTCCTCACTTCCCAGACGGTGGGTGGCCGGGCAGAGGCGCTCCTCACTTCCCAGACGATGGGTGGCCGGGCAGAGGCGCTCCTCACTTCCCAGACGGGGTGGCCGGGCAGAGGCGCTCCTCACTTCCCAGACAGGGTGGCCGGGCAGAGGCGCTCCTCACTTCCCAGACGGTGGGTGGCCGGGCAGAGGCGCTCCTCACTTCCCAGACGGTGGGTGGCCGGGCAGAGGTGCTCCTCACTTCCCAGACGGTGGGTGGCCGGGCAGAGGCGCTCCTCACTTCCCAGACGGTGGGTGGCCGGGCAGAGGCGCTCCTCACTTCCCAGACGGTGGGTGGCCGGGCAGAGGCGCTCCTCACTTCCCAGATGGGGCGGCCGGGCAGAGGCGCTCCTCACTTCCCAGACGGTGGGTGGCCGGGCAGAGGCGCTCCTCACTTCCCAGACGGTGGGTGGCCGGGCAGAGGCGCTCCTCACTTCCCAGACGGGGCGGCCGGGCAGAGGCGCTCCTCACTTCCCAGACGGGGCGGCCGGGCAGAGGCGCTCCTCACTTCCCAGATGGGGCGGCCGGGCAGAGGTGCTCCTCACCTCCCAGACGGGGCGGCCGGGCAGAGGCGCTCCCCACCTTCCAGATGGGGCGGCGGCCGGGCAGGGGCTGCAATCCCAGCACCCTGGCAGGCCAAGGCAGGCGGCCGGGGGGTAGAGGCTGCCGCGAGGCCAGACCATGCCACCGCCCTCCAGCCCGGGCAACACCGAGCACTGGGTGAGCGAGACTCCGTCTGTAGTCCCAGTACCTCGGGAGGCTGAGGCGGGCAGAGCACTCGGCGTCAGGAGCTGGCGACCAGCGTGGCCAAGATGGCGAACGCGTGCCTGCATCCAAAGGAGAAAAGGCAGGCAGCGGTGGCGGGCACTGGCAGTCCCAGGCAGTCTGCGGCGCGGGCAGCAGCAAGCCGAGTAGATTGTAGCCTGGGCCAGAGAGGGGAAAGAAAGAAAGGAAGGAAGGAAGGAGTAAGTGCCATTTTTATGAGCCTCTGCACCAACCCACTGATGCATGGTGTGACACAGCACCCAACACGAATAAGTACACCTATTATGGCTGCGAGGGAAGTAAGAATTGAGGCTATTATACTTTTCCATTTACTGAACCACTTTTCTAGCCATCCTGTATTTACCCCTAAGTTGTTGGCTAACTCATTGGACAGAGCAGTCAGACCTTGCAATGGCTTTGTTATAGTTCCATCAGAGGTGGTGTTGTTTGAGATGAAGGTACAACATTGAGTTTTAATCATGACACAAACTCCTCCTCTTTCTGTTAATATCATGTCTAAGGCTATTCTATATTCCCAAGCCATCTGGCTAGTAGCCCCTAATTGCTCAGCTATTCCTTTAACAGCATCTCTACCGTAGTTAATAAATCATTGTTGGTTGTAGTAGATGTAGGTTATCCAATCTACATTTTTATTGTCACCCACCAAAATATTGACTCAAATCCTGTAGCTATTTGATTTTTGGCTTTAAATTGATCTGATATTCCCCATGGGACTCCAATTGCATTTAAATAGATGTGAGAGTTGAAAGACCCATAAGGGTTTTCTCTCACTTTACAATGTCTTATTTTTCCTCCCTCTGGTTGATGAAATGCCAGGGTGAAAGGGATAGCCAATTGGACTAAAGCACAAGTGCCACTCCAGTTTTTTGGCAGAGTGTCCAGTAAAGATCCACCACAATACCACCACACATCCACTCAGGGATGAACAAGGGCTGACTGATAAGCTCTTGAAAATTCTTAAGCTCATAGCATCCCTTCAGGTCTCCAAGGAATGCTAAGTTTCCTCCCTGTCGTGAGAGACACGAAGTAAACTTAGTGTTGGGAGATGGAAGCTGGTTGGCACTTGGGGGCTGACCTACAGTGTGCCAGACTTCAGGATATAGCAGAGAGAGAGCTTGGCACAACTTACTACTCCAAGCTGTAGAATCCTGGAAAAGACCTACCATGCAGCCCACGCCCAGTCGACTGGAGGACCACCCTAGTGGAAAGAGGACAATCTGGACCTCTGGGCTGCCATGTGCACAAGCATAACAGTTGCTTTTGTTTAATGTGTGGATGGAATATTTGATCCATTCCAACCAGGCATTTGCATCTTGGTATTCTGTCTTAATTGCCAAAGTTTAAGTCTTTAACTTCTACAATAGCTATCTTGGTCTTGTCATTAGATGGAGGAAGAACAATTGTTTCATTGCGAGACATTTTGGAAAAAGGCTTAGAGGAAGGTGCAGGTGGCAGTGGCTCAAAGAAATGCACTTCAAGGAATCCAATAGGGTCTGTCCCTGAAACCTCAGCCCCCATACCATAAAACTGGCTTAAAAAAGGGAACGAGCTTAGAAAAGGGGAAGAACTTCGAGGGTTTGAGATAATAACCTGTGTAGGATTGCACTGGTTTAGCTGACAGTTAGTGAGGGGCTGTCCCTCTGGTAAAATGAATGTATGGTTTTAGGAAATTACCAAAACTGGTTGGGGCAGTCCATCCTTGCTCTTTTGTGGTCCACAGAACGTTGGATCAACTACGGCATAAAAGCTCTACATCGGGGGCAAGAATCCTGGTTGACAATGGGGTCTTTATCGAAGTCTCCCCGGATTAAATGGTCCCAATTCACTAATGCCCAGTCTGAGGAGAGTCAGGAGGGACAGAGGTATTTTTCTGAAATAGAGAGCTGTCTTTGACTTGGCAAGTCCCCACAGGGTGTAACAAGGCAAGCATTAAATGCAATAGTTTGAGGCAAAATTGACTTGGTTATGTTAATAACTAGATGGTCAGCAATAAAGCGAGGAAAGATGAAAGAGTAATAGAATAGATGAAAAGAGTTAAATTTTTCTTCGCTTTAGTTTGGTAGGGTTTTCCCCTGGGACTATGGCCCATGACTCTGGAGGGGTTGGCACTTTCTTGACTCGGGTGTGATGAGTCCATCCCCTTTCCGCTGTATGAACAGCAGTCTTGGTGGTTAGCAACTCAAGGTGGGGTCCTTCCCAGGCTGGCTGGAGTTTTCCTTCTTTCCACCCTTTGATGAGACCGCGATCTTCAGGCTGTTGCTGGTTTACAGGAAATTCTAGGGGTGGTACCTGTGCTAAAAGTCTTTTAGTTTTGAGGGAAAGGAAAGTGGAAGATAAACCAAGTATATAATCTCTAAGAAATTGACCTTTTGTTTTAAATGTGGGGACATCAGCAGCGGACTTTGTAGTCCTTGGTGCCCTCTTACTGAGAAATTTCCTTTAGCACCTATTTTTATTAGTTGGTAGACCAAAGAAAGCCAAACACCATTTTATATTTGACAATGTTTCCTGTATGATTTTATACCAGGTAAGCTAAATTTCACCTTTATATTAGTGTGTTATTAATGTTAAACTTAGTTTTAATAAAACTTTGTAGACATATTTATTCAATTTTTAATGTCTGAACATAAGATTTTTATAAACTTTTTAACCTTTTATAATTTTTGTTAAAGAGCAGGTTAGTGCTTTAAGAAAAACCTGTTGTGCTTTTAAGGTCCAGTTCACAGAAAAACTGGATGATACCCCTTTAACTTTAGCCAATATGTTTACACACAGAATTTCTTTTACAATTAACATTTCAAAAGTTGCTTAAACCTTTAAAACAAAATATTTATTTATTTATTTATTTAACCTTTTAATGTAGGTAAAAATCCACATTCTTATGCTTCCTTATAATCCTTTTACCAAAGGTATATTTTACTTTCCTTATACACCTTGCACGTAAACTGTTTCTTCAATAGTTTTACATTCAGGAGGCCTAATTACTTTTAAATTATACAACATTTCTTGCATAAATTCCCTTTTATAACATTTTTTTTCCACGACTTTCACAGACAATTCTTCAACATGCCTCAACTTTCTGACTTGTTGCAAACATCCCTTTCTTTAAACAACCAGTTAATTTATTTTAGGACAAGAATTTATCATATAACATTCTTTGAACATAAATTCTCCTCCCCCTGCCCCTTATTTTTTTTTCAAAGATGATAACCATTCTTTTCCAAAGCAAACTTCTTTCCTGTCTGTGTACTAGACTGCCTAAGGCCACAAGATTATAAGTTAGGATAATACATGTTACACTGTTAACTTTTAGCACATTTTACTTTTGTTAAAAACCTTGTAAGTTTGGGATTTCAATTATTCTTTGCTGTTAATAAGACCTTGTTTAGTCCAAATTAACTTAGAATTGGTATAGATGGCTCCTTCCTGATTCTGTGAGTACTTTAAGGCTTGGCTGAGTGCAAACAGCTCACACGTTTGAGCAGACCAATTATTAGGCAATTTCCCTAACTCTGCTTTTACAAGAGTTTCCCTATCAATTACTGAATACCTATATTGTGTCTTTTTCCCTCAATCACCCAGGAGGAACCACCTATCATCCTGTCCTGAAGGGAGTGCCTCCTAGGTCTGGTCAAGCCTTTGCATGGTAATTAAGGTTTAGATCCCCTGTTAGGAAACTTGCTGGGTTAAGGGAATTATCAGTGGTTAATGTTAAATCATCTTTTTCTAACAGAATAGCCCCATACTTTAAGATTTTTGAGTTAGTAAGCTATCTTTTTTTTCCTTTTTTACTTAGGATAGTTCTGAACTGGTGAGGTGTGCTCACAACGAGGTTTCCTCTAAAACCTATTTTTCTACTTTCTTCTGTTAGGAAAGCAATTGCCACTACAGATTAAATGCATTTGAGCCACCCGCTACTGGGTTAAGGATTTTTTATAGGAAAGCTATGGGTTGTCAGTGTCCTCAGTGCTTTTGAGCTACGCCCTTGTTTACACTGACAAGGTGGTATTGGAGTGTTATAGGGTCATGGAGAAGACCTTCAATTATCAATTATAGGTTTTAAATTTACCCTGGCTTTTAAAGGAATAGGGTACACTGTTTTCTCTTTACTACTTCTATCTGCAGGAGCAGAGCTACTCTTTCTTCCCCTGAAAAGAGGATGCCCAAGTTGGACGTTAACTCGACCCAAGTGTACAACTGAGGTTCTAAGAATTGGTCAATATGGTCTGCCACTCTGTAAGGGTCATCTAGTAGCGGTTTAAGCTTCTTTTAAAAATTCCGGACTTCTGAACTGGTTAAGGGAGCATTTACAAAGCCAATGCGCCCCCCACCCCACACACCCCTCCTTGTGGTACCTCTTTCAAAGGGAAGAGGGTCGAGGATGAACCCTTAGATATGGAGGGAAATGGGAAATTCCTAATATCCTTTTTTATACTGTTCTACCTCACGCTGGAGTCCTTTTAGAGAGGGGTATTTAGGTTGGGAGGGAACAGGCGGGTGGGATGGTAATTCCCAAGAGTCAGGGTTGTAAGGATGAGGGATAACGAGAGTAGGGGGGTGGGATTTGGAACAGGATCTGAGGCAGCAGTGGCTGTCTGAGGGGAAAGATTGGGGACACTGAACGGGGAAAGATAGTCTAGGGGATCCCATGTGCTGGAGAACTGGCTCCTCTGACTTTTCAGTTTGAAGTGCCAGATTGGGTTCTTCCCTGTTTTTAAGGGAAAAAGGAGAGCAGGTCCTTGCCTCTAGCAAAGGGCATAGCCTAATTCTTCTTGAGACACTGGACCTTTATCATTAACATATCGGATTAGAAGCTGACACATTACGTCCTCATTCGACATAAACTTTGGCCAGATCAAGGATTTGAGGATGGCTCCCTGAGTCCAAATAAAACAGCAACATTTTATCATTTGTTGCTTTTTCCTATGTTTAGTCCTTTCATTATCCTTCCATTATTTTAACATGAGACCTAGGGGGCTATCCAGGGGGATATCTTTGTTACCGTCTTTATTTCTCTTGCTCCCTGTCTTGCTTGGGGTATTTCCCATCTTGATGGTTTCGGGTTAAGGTTCAAGGTTCAATTTCCCTTACTGGAAATTTCTTGCCTTTTTGGGTGAGGCTCAATTTCCCCACTGGAAATTTCTTGCCTTTTGGGCTGAGGCTCAATTTCCCCCACTGGAAATTTCTTGCCTTTTGGGATGAGGCTCAATTTCCCCACTGGAAATTTCTTGCCTTTTGGGGTGAGGCTCAATTTCCCCACTGGAAATTTCTTGCCTTTTCTACTACTGGAGGTTTGTGTGATGTCTTGCCTCTTTTTAACCTCTATGCTACCCCGACCAAGGAGTACTTCATTGCCCCCCCGCGGCTTTCTTACCTTGGTCCCGACCACCAAGGAAATACTTTACCGGCTCTCGTGGTGTCTTCTCCTCTGTCCATGCACAGACTTGCATGGCGGTTATGGAGGATCCTTTAAGCTAGGTTGCTGGCCAGTTTCTTTCTGCTTTGCTGAGAGCTCGGGTTATTCCTTGCACTGGGTGGGTCCTTATTTCTCACCCCTGAGGCTGCCACAAGGGGGTGGGGCGCATCTCCTCATGAGAGAGGACTTGAGACTCTCCCTAGAGGGGAATGTAATCACAGGCGAGCCCCCAAGTTGTTTTAAGTAAAGTTTCGGTGCCGCAAAAGAAATAGCACTTGAATATAAAATTTTCTTTTTAATTCTCAGCAAGTCAATGTACTTCTATAGAAGGGTGCGCCCTTACAGATGGAGCAATGGTGAGTGCACACCTGGATAAGGGAGGGGAAAGGGTTCTTATCCCTGATGCACATGGCCCCTGCTGCTGTGTCATTCCCCTATTGGCTAGGGTTAGACCGCACAGGCCAAACTAACTCCGATTGGCTAATTTAAAGAGAGTGACAGGGTGAGTGGTTTGGCGGGAAAAATGGTTATGGCAGAGCAGGAAACCAGAATGAGTCAGGGTGGAGCAGGTAATCGAAAAAGGTTGCTTTATGAGGAAGTTAAGTTTACAAGTAGAAGGCAAAGAATTGAACATACTGACATACTGATTTTTTGAAGAGAAATTTAGAACTCATATCTAACACTGATGGCTGTAGCATATCCTCTGTCCTTTTTCCTATCTATTGGAGGAGGAGACTTAGGTAAGACCTCCGTTTCCTGTTATTTTGACCTGGTGTTATTGGGGCTGAGGGAAGAGGAGGTGATAAGGCAGGTGACATTTTCTCCTCTTTCCTCTTTTTAGGCTCTTCTGTGTGTAACTGAGCCAGGGCTGCTCTAATTAAAGCCCATAACATTAAAGATTTTACTGGGACCTGATGCCTTTGCACCTGATGTTGTTTAAGGTTTCTCCCCACTTGTTCCCAGAGTTCTACATCTAGTGTTCTTTCCTCTGGGAACTATGGGCTTTGTACTCCGTTATTGACCACAGTAGTTTTTAATTCCTTCAACAACTGAAATTCTAGTGGGGTGTGTTCATGAATAAACTGCTGTGGATTATTGGGATCAGGCCTTACGGAAACAGGAACAGTGCAAGGTCCTAAGGGCTCTCCAGCTATGACAGCAGAGCGTAAAATTCTTTGTATTGGGGTTTCTGTTTGTGCTACCGAAGGAGGTGGTACAGATGTTTCTGCAATTGGAGGAGGCGGTATAGGCCAATTTTTATCCTCCCTGTTTTTTATTTTCAATTGGAGCTGTGGGTGGAACAACAGATTCTTTCAGATTTTTAGATTCAGCCTGCTGTCCCACAGAATAATAAGGAGATAATGGTAGAAGTACAGTACAAGCTAAACTCCAAGTGGAGAAAACAGAAAAATCAACTAAGAATCAGCTAAGACCTTTGTGATGAGCCCATTTTAATCCTTCTCCTGCTTTGTCTCAATTTTCCACATCAAGAGTGCCTGCCTGTGGGAACCATGGGTTATGCGTAATAACCTTTTGTGGCTTCTTCAGGAGGTCAGTGTCTGCGAATTAACCTGAGCTCCAGACTGTCTCAACAGAACTTTAAGCAACCACACATAACGTTTTTCTTCAATAGACAAATTCTTCCCCTTGTTACAGGAAGTTCAGAAAACTTCCTGTTCCTAGTACTTCTTTAAAGCACTGCTCCCAGTACCTCTTTACGGCACTGATCAGTACCTCTTTAGGGCACTGACCTTATATCGGCTGCTGGCAGACTCGTTTCAGGGTCCCCATTCGCCTTGTCAATTTTAGTTCCTCTGCTCCAGCAGACTTTCTTCATTCATGTCCTCGAAGTCCTGTGTTTGGACGCCACTATGCAGAGCACCCGATCCTGTTGCTGTTTGGGGTGCCACTTGTAACCTGCATGGACCTTAGGGGACTGAACAAAGGGGGGCGAATGTGGGAATAAAAGACAAGAGACAAAAGAGTATATTTGGAAGAAGGGGTCAAGGGGCATCTTGCCTCTAGTGGACAAGGGCCGTGAGCTTTACACAGCCCTCTGTATTTATTAGGCGAAAGAGACAGCAAGAAAGTGGGAGGATGGTTGTCAGGTAATTGTCGGTCAGCTGTTTGGTTCGCAGCAGGCTTGTGAGACTGCATCCTTTGAACAATAGGCGTTGGATTTCTCAATAGATAACTTCCAGGAGCCCGGCGCCAGGGCGTGATGTCCCTCAGCAAACCTTTTGGTGGCAAGGCAGTGTGAGTTTGCCCACATCCTACATTCATGATAAACAGTTTGCTGTTTGATCATACAGCCTCCAGTGGAATGCTGAGTTGGTCACATCCCACGGGCCTTTGGCTCCCTGTAGGGTAACTCTGTCTTAGGGTAACTCTTAGGCTCCACCTTAGGGTAACTCTGTCTTAGGCTCTTAGGGTAACTCTGTCTTAGGCTCTTAAACTCTTAGGATAACTCTTAGGCTCTGTCTTAGGGTAACTCTGTCTTAGGCTCTGTCTTAGGGTAACTGCCCTGTCTTAGGGTAACTCAATTCTTCATCACAGCTGCAGGTCACCTACTTGCAAAGGAAGAGTCTGCCTTAGTCACCTCCCACGTGGACAAGCTCGGGTGCATCCTAAGGATGTTGGTTCAGAGGGAGAAGGTGGCTGGGTGTCATGTGTTTAGTCCCTTTTCCAGCTTCACCAGACAGGCAGGTCACTGCTGTCACAGGGAGAGGGACTGAGGGGAAAAGGGCACTGCTGTGGTCACTCTTGCCTGGAGACACAAGGCCTTCCTGGAGGACCCCCCCAACACTTAGGAGCATTAATATAGTGGGATTAAGGGCTTTTTTTTCTTCAAATTGGACAGAGGGACAGACTGCTGAGGAATACATGTGGATTCTTTCCTTCTGTGACACTCTGAAAGAATTGTGACTGGGGCGTGGGGTGCCACCTTCAGAGGCAGGAGTGTTTAGGAAATGCCACAGTGGCACTATGACCTGCGTGGGCTCCAGCAGCAGCAGCAACCCGCAGGGTAGAGAGGGCAGCTGAGAACACGAGAGCAGAAGGGCGGTGACTCCATCATCTCAGAGGGTTCTGTTCAAACAACATTTTCTAGTATACAATGAAGAGACCTGGTGCCAGGCATGGTGGCTCATGCCTGTAATCTCAGCACTTTGGGAGGCCGAGGCAGGTGGATTACCTGAGGTTGGGAGTTTGAGCGAGACCAGCCTGGCCAATGTGGTGAAACCTCATCTCTACTAAAACTATAAAAATTAGCCAGGATTAGGCAAGCGCCTGTAATCCTCAGCTCCTTGGGAGACTGAGGCAGGAGAATTGATTGAACCCAGGAGGTGGAAGCTGCAGTGAACCAAGAGGGTGCCACTATACTCCATCCTGGGTGACAGAGTGAGACTCCGTCTCAAAAAAAAAAAAAAAAAAAAAAGGAGGCCTGCTAGTACTCATCTCATAGGGCTATTAGTAGGAGTAAGTGAAATCAGACATACAAAGCATTTAGTTCAGCTCAACCAACGCTCATTCTCGCCTTGTCCCCACTGCATAGCCCCTAACCCCAAATATCCCAACATAGCTCATAACAATAAGATTCTTGTTTCCCCAACATGTTTAATTGTAAGAATAGAGATAATGGTCAACTCTTGAGAAGAACCAAACGCTGGTGCCATCTTGGAAGTGCTACATCACCTCCTCCTCTTACTTTCTTGAACAGCAATATTTCTGGATTTCTTCTGCAAGCCCCAGGCAGTGCAGGATGCGTTTCTTTTCAGCAGCCAGTTCCTTCTCAGAGAACTGGCCCAAGAGTTTCTGGACAAATATATTTTGATCTTTCAGAAATATGTTCTTATTTACTCCTACATTTGGCACATTCTCCAGGGACCCAGACTTGAAATGGAAGCTTAAATATCTGTTTCGTTTTAGACCAGGTCCTTTTTCTTCAATCCATGACAGTGGACTGCAAAGACAAAAGACAAAAGAATCATGTTAGAGATTACACAAGAGCCCAAGTAGGTGCTTGCTGGCACCAGACCGCCTGGTAACAGGTCCTTGTCAGGCACCCATCCTCCTTGCAGCCACCAGCCTCCCAGAGGCTGCGGGTGACTGTGTCAACCTCACAGCCAAACAGTCTTTAATTTAATTTTGCCATCAGGCAGGGGAATTCATTCAGTGACTTTTTTTTTTTTTTTTCCTGGGATGGAGCCTTGCTCTGTCACCCAGGCTGGAGTGCAGTGGTACAATCTCGACCCACTGCAACCTCCGCCTTCTGGGTTCAAGCAATTTTCCTGCCTCAGCCTCCCAAGTACCTGGGATTACAGGCGTCTGCCACCATGCCTGGCTACTTTTTAAAAAAATATTTTTAGTAGAAATGGGGTTTTGCCATGTCAGCCAGGCTAGTCTTGAATTCCTGACCTCAGGAGACCCACCTGCCTTCGCCTCCCAAACTGCTGGGATTACAGGCTTGGGCCACCGCACCTGGCCTCTCATGACTAATTTTAAAAGCTCATAGTACAGTCTAGCAAATGTTCTGGGAGATGGCAACAAAGATTAACTTTTATTTTGACACTGAATAAAAATAAACTTGAGGTATTCTACATAGCCTACCTAAGAAAATTTTTCGTCTTTTTTTTTTTTTTTTTTTGAGATGTTTGCTCTTGTTGCCCAGGCCGGAGTGCAGTGGTGCAATCTCAGCTCACTGCAACCTCTGCCTCCAGGTTCAAACAATCCTCCTGCCTCAGGCTCCCCAGTACCTGGGATTACAGGCACCTGCCACCACGCCTGGCTAATTTTTGTATTTTTAGTAGAGATGAGGGTTCACCATGTTGGCCAAGCTGGTCTTGAACTCTTGACTTCAGGTGATCCAACTGCCTTAGCCTCCCAAAGTGCTGGGATTACAGGCGTGAGCCACTGTGCCCGGCCTCTCATGAACTTTTAAATAATATGGAATCTTGGGATTTGAGGGAATGCAGAATGTCAAGATCTTTCAGGTACCTCAATTTCCTCACTAGTAAAAATAAGTAATGGTAATAAGTATACAGCTTTACCTATCTTGCTGTGACATTGTGAGATAAAAATGCAGTTTGTGGCCAGGTGTGGAGGCTGATGTGGGTGGATCGCTTGAGCCCAGGAGTTTGAGACCAGCCTAGACAATATGGCAAAAACCCATCTTACCCAAAAATACGAAAATCAGCCAGTCTCATAACCTGGTCTCAAAATAAATAACTAAATAAATAAATAGATAAAAAATTTTTTAAATGCAATTTGGGACACGGAAAGTACTATGATTTTAAAAAGTTATTATTATATTAACTGCTCTCTGTCCCAACCCCTCATCTGATGCTTGCCTCTCCTGTGCAAAAATGAGAGTCAGGGCTGGGTGCAGTGGCTCATGCGTGTAATCCCAGCATTTTGAGAGGCCAAGGCGAGCAGAACACTTGAGGTCAGGAGTTTGAGACCATCCTGGCCAACATGGTGAAATCTCATCTCTACTAACAATACAAAAATGAGCTGGGCGTGGTGGCAGGCGCCTATAATCCCAGCTACTCGGGAGGCTGAGGCAGGAGAATCGCTTGAATCCGGGAGATGGAGGTTGCAATGAGCTGAGATCACACCACCGCACTCCAGCCTGGGTGACAGAGTGAGACTTTGTCTCATTAAAAAAAACAAAACAAAAAGAGAGAGAGAAAGAGTCAGCCTCTGCCTCCCCAACATCTTGCTTCCTCATTGACTTCTACTCAACTTCAAGAGCAAGCAAGGCACCGCCTCCCATCAGAACCATGAGCTGACCTAGTCCAGGTTCCCCTTCCCTGTGCTCCTACAGCACCCTACAGTATCTTTACCTCTAATTACAGGGTACTACAACTGTCTGTGTATAGGTCTGACCATGGCTGCAATCCTAACACTCACATGGCCACACCAGGGCCTGGGCCACCACTGTTGGTCACTCCATAGGCAGCACTGCCAAGTTCCATGTGCTTTGTCTTCATCTGCCAGGCCTCTCTGCCTTTTCCTAGCGAAGAAGAAACTCCTCAAAATGGACTAGATCAGGCTTCATTCAGGAACTCAAATTCTTTTTTCTTTTTAAAATACCCAATGTCTGCTTCTTTTACTACCAGGAGACCCACCTCTCTGCAAAAGCATCTAGAAACACTCTAAAACCCTTACTGTTCTAAATAATTTACAGAGCCCAGGTGCTTTGGGAGAAAAATTATGAATGTGCTTTTGTTAAAAAAGACTTGGTATGAGAAATAAGTCAGAATGCTTTGGGAACAGTGTGACAGGGTGACAGGATGCTGAAGCTGAAACACAGACCCTCCTCCTCATGGCTTCTCATGACTTACCTTTTCTTCTCTGTCTCCAGACACACTGTCATTTTCACATACTGATCTTCCTTTCGCTCTTCCAAAGTGGCAGACACAAGAGAAAGCTCCCCAAAGAGGGAGACCAGCCAGGTCAGGCGAGAGATGCCGCTGAATGCAGGGAAGCCAAACCGCTCTTCTTCCAACGGGCCAGCTGTGGGAAATCACAAATGCTGTGGGAACTGGGAAGCAGGAATGCCAGGTGGAGAGCAGGACCCGGGGGCGGGGGTGGCGGGGGTGTGAAAAGATGTGGCCGAGTGATCAGTACAATGGGACCTTGCCTTATGTGGTAGGCGGGCAAGATGATTAATGATACTGATGAAAACTCAGGTGGCTCAATTTCAACTCTATCATAAAAGCATCTCTGTCTTTTCCTGTTTATTAAATTCAGTTTTAGTAAAACATTCTACTGGAAACAGCAGTCAATCCAGCCAAACAGGATAATAAAAAAGTTTCAGTCTTCTAATATATACATCTATGTACACATATGTAGATACACATACATACACACACACACACACAACACATACCTACATATACATATATATATATCCTCTTTAGTGATTTAAAGTAGTCTGGTAAAAGTAGAAGAATCAAGGTATTTTAGCCCTGCAAGCCTGTATTCTTATAACTACCCGATGTGTAAGTAGCAATAAGGTGTGAAGGTATTATAATAGCTATGGAGAAAATGGTAATACTTTTGAGCTATTTCAATATCAAGAAAATTGATACAATGTTAAATGTTTTCTTAGTCTTCCTAATCTTGTGAACAAAAAAGTACACTCAAAAGAGTATTGGGGCCAGGCGCAGTGGCTCACGCCTGTAGTCCCAGCACTTTGGGAGGCCAAGGTGGGTGGATCACTTGAGTTCGAGACTAGCCTGGCCAACATGGCAAAACCCCGTCTCTACTAAAAAAAAATACAAAAATTACCCAGGCATACTGGTGGGCGCCTGTAATCCCATACTTGGGAGGCTGAGGCTGGAGAATCGCTTGAGCCCTGGAGGCGGAGGTTGCAGTAAGCCTAAAAAGGCCGCGTACAGTAGTTCATGCCTATAATACCAGCACTTCGGGAGGCCAAGGCTGGCAGATTGCTTGTGCCAAGGAGTTCAACACCAGCCTAGGCAACATAGCAAGACTCTGTCTCTACAAAAAAAGCCACACAAAATTAGGCGGGTGTGGTGGTACACACCTGCAGCCCCAGCTACTCAGGAGGCTAAGGTGGGAGGATCCTCTGGGCCTGAGGAGTTCGAGGCCACAGTGAGCCATAATTGTACCACTGCATTCCAGCCTGGGTGACAGAGTGACATCCTATCTCAAAAATATATATATATAAATATAAAAAAGAGTATTGGTGTGAGAAATCCATTTGGTCAAGATACTGCTCCCGTCTGCCTCCAGCCAAAATCTTAAACATAACCTGTTTAAAAGACTTCATATCTGTTACATTACATTATAATCAAAACATTTCTTATGACCTTGATATTCACTTAAAACAATGACTAATAACAATGAGTATATTCTTAAAAAGTAGTAAGTAATATATAAAACCAAACAAAAATTAGAATTTTCATAGACAATATGGTTTGAAATCACTGGGGCCTAAGTATCAAACTTACAAAACAAAAAGACTTCCCCAGGGCTGGTTACTGTCTGCTCTAGTTCTTTTTTTTTGTTTGTTTGTTTTTGAGACAGAGTCTCATTGTCACCTAGGCTGTGCAGTGGCGCGATCTCGGCTCACTACAACCTCACCCTCCTGGGTTAAAGCAATTTTCTTGCCTCAGCCTTTCAAGTAGCTGAGATTATAAGTGCGTGCCACCATGTCTGACTAATTTTTGTATTTTTTTTTTTGGTAGAGACAGTGTTTCACCATGTTGGCCATACGGGTCTCGAACTCCTGACCTCAGGTGATCCACCCGCCTCACCTTCCCCAAGTGCTGGAATTACAGGCGTGAGCCACTATGCCCAGCCTAGTTCTTTGGACAGAATACTAAGCAGCCACCCATGATAGTTCCAACCACTTAGAGAGCTGAGCTCCAATCCAGCTCTGTCTCATGACCGCTACATTACCTCTGTGAAGCCACTCATGTCTCTGAGCTTCAGTTTATCTGTATAATGGGGGTAGTGAATACCACTTTATAGGATTGTCATATGGATTAATGCACATCACATACTTAACACAGTTTCTTGTACAAATTAATGGTTTGTACTCTCATTATATTACCATTTTCAAGGATGAAGACAGATTTTTGAAATGAGGTTCTACTATGTATCAGTGGCTTTACCATGCAAAAATGCCAGGCCATGTCAGGGTCTCCCTTCTGTAATGAAAGCCCTCAGGAATGGTGGCCCAGGTGCCCAACAATATAGCCAGAGAAGGAGCCCATCCAAAAGTGGCCACAAGAGCAGGAGCTTCCTGCGTGCCCATTTCCTATTGCTAATGGAGCTGCTCAAAGAGTGACCAACATCAAGTAAACAGCTACATATACAGCAGATCAGATATTGTGGTCAGCTGGGCGTGGTGGCTCATGCCTGTAATCCCAGCACTTTGGAGGCCAAGACAGGTGGATCACTTGAGCCCAGGAGTTTGAGACGAGGCTGGGCAACATAGGGAGACACCGTTTACAAAAATTTTAAAATTAGCTGGGTGTTGTGTTGCACACCTGTGTTTCCAGCTACTTGGAAGGCTGATGTGGGAGGATTGCTTGAGCCTGGGAGGTTGAGGCTACAGTGAGCTATGATTGCACCACTGCACTCCAGCCTGGGCAACAGAGTAAGACCTTGGCTCCTAAATAAATAAATAAATAAATAAATAAATACTGTGGTTGTTGCCAATGTCCTTATAACTTGCTAGAGGAGGAAGGGAGCTCTTCATATTATATTTGCTTTGCAAGGAAGTATAAAAATGTTCTCCTCTCCAAGCACCTATCTCTCAGTCCTTTTAAAAGAGTTTTAATGTACAACTTCCTGTTGAAAAATAATCTCCAACTAGTTAATAGATTGGGACAGACCATAAATATGCTTGAGATTTCTAATATATTCTTTACCCAAGGGCCACCAAGGAATTAAATCTGGGAAAGGAATTCCCATCTGGGAAAATTAAATTGGCCCTGAGTCAGAGAGTCTTGAGCAGAAATGAATACAAGCTCCCGTCCTAGAGAGCCAGGAAAGAATCTGGCTGGTCTTTGGACCTCATATGTGACCTGTGATCCCATGTAGCACTGACCTGTGAAGAGGAGTGACCCTTTCAGCAGGTCTTTCCCCACCACTTCTTTTTTCAGGAATGCAAATTCCTCCATCAAGAGTTCAACATGCTCCTCGTGCAAGACTTTTCCTGTAATGACAAAAATGGAATAAAAAGGGCAGTTGTCAGTTGTGCCTAGGTATGCATCCCGGAGTGTACTCTGTCATCCCCTAACACAGGACATGAAGCACTCATAACTGCTCTGGGCACACGGCCAGGATGGCCTCCCTACCACTGTCACCCACCCCAGCTGAAGAGGCTGCTACTTCTAAGCCTACAACAGATATGAATGAAATGAAGGCCAGGCACGGTGGCTCATGCCTGTATCTCAGCACTTTGGGAGGCCAAGGTGGGCAGATCACCTGAGGTTAGGAGTTCCACCAGCCTGGCCAACATGGTGAAACCCCACCTCTACTAAAAATACAAAAATTACCCAGGTGTGGTGGTGGGCACCTGTAAGCCCAGCTTCTTGGGAGGCTGAGGCAGGAGAATCACTAGAACCTGGGAGGCAGAAATTGCAGTGGGCCAAGATTGCATCACTGCACTCCAGCCTGGGAGAGAGTGAGACTCCGTTTCAAAAAGAAAAAGAAAAAAAGAGAAATGAATGAAATGAAAACCTGAGAAATGAAATGAAAATCTAAGAGAACAAGATAGTATCTACCTGTGTCCAAAGGCAAGATGAAATCAGGGATGCGTCTGTGGGCCAGGAGACAGTTAGCTACTGTTCTAGACAGGAGGAGGCAGTGCAGCATAAAAATCTAACAGAGTAAAAACGTGGCCAGGCATGGTGGCTCATGCCTATAATCCCAGCACTTTGGGAGGCCAAGGCAAGTAGATCACCTAAGCTCAGGAGTTTGAGACCAGCCTGGGCAACATGGCAAAACCTGGCCTCTACAAAAAATACAAAAAATTAGCTAGGTGTGGTGGCGTGCACCTGTGGTCCCAGCTACTTGGGAGGCTGAGCTGGGAAGATCACTTGAACCTGGGAGGTGGAGGTTGCAGTGAGCCAAGATGGTACCACTGCACTCCAGCCCGTCTCAAAAAATAAAAATAAAATAAAATAAAATAAATTTTGGATTATAAAAGAAAGCTGTTAACAATTTTTTTGCTATATAAAAATTTTTTTGCTCTATAAAAATTTTTTCATTTCTAGGCCAGAAGCTTCCTAAAACACCAGAACTATTTTATGATTAAGTACAAAGTGTGGTTATGATCTACAGTTTCACTGAAACAGACAGAAATCTGGGTCAGTGGGAGATGCTCCTGGGACAGTTGCCTTTGTCTAACCCAGCTTCACAGCAAACACTGCCAAATGCTCTGGGCTTGACCTGCGCCTCAGGAGCAAGGAGGATGTCTGTCGCAGGAGTCTCCAGAAATGTCAGGTGTGTGGGAGGATGGGGTCCTTCCCACCCACTCCCTAAGACGTGAATGTGGCAAAAGGAACTTCTTGTGATAAATAGAAGCTTTCTGGCACAAAATGGCTTTGCAACAACTAAATGGCACAAAACGCTTTGCAATAAGTAGAAGCTTTTCTCCTCATAGGTAGTTTCGCCCACTGCCCCCCACCCCACCATGAAAGTCTGGGGAACATGTTGTATTTTCCCCAGCACTATGGAAACAGTCTCTGTGTTTCCACATCCATGGTTATTAAAGAAACTATGTATTTTCCAACTGTGTCTTTGGTTGTTTTCCTGTCGTTCACTCGATGCCTGATTGTGATAAACACACATGGTAACCACAGTACACACACACATCCGTATCCATATATTCCCAGGTCTGTTCACTGAAAGGGCTTGCAGAGATAGCCCAAAGCCATAAGCACACCCAGTGTCCAAATCTTGCCATCAAAACGTTATTAGCCATTGGAGAATTGACTAATTCCAAGGCTGAGGCAGAGAAAGTACAAGATGAGCCTTAACCACTTTGTGCCAGAAAGCAAGAATTCAAAGAATAATGGAAACATAACAAAATGACAAGGGAGCTGGCAGGAAGAGGTTCCCCACTGAGCAAATTTGGAACAATGTGGACATCAATATGAATAATAAAAAGTAACAACAGCACTGAATAGAAAAACAAAGCCATGAGTTCCTACTGGTATAAAATAATAAATGAGTATCAGAAAGTGTGATGAGAATGGATATTTAACTAGTTATAAACTACCTTCTCACAAAATAATCACTGATTACAAAGGGAAAAAAAGTAACTTTCAATGGAAAAACCCGTCAGACACCACCTAATGAAGTGATATCATTAGTAATTAGATGAACTGATATTGGATGTTACCTGACAGAACACAATGTGAAAAACAGCATCGTTTCCTTTTTTTTTTTTTTTTTTTTTTGTGAGATGGAGTCTCGCTCTATCACCCAGGCTAGAGTACAGCGGTGCGATCTCGGCTCACTGCAACCTGTGCCTCCCGGGTTCAAGAAATTCTCCTGCCTCAGCCTCCCGAGTAGCTGGAATTACAGGTGCCCATATCATGCCTGGCTAATTTTTTTGATATTTTTAGTAGAGACAGGGTTTCACAGTGTAGGCCAGGCTGGTTTTGAACTTCTGACCTCAAGTAATCTGCCCGCCTTGGCCTCCCAAAGTGCTAGGATTACAGGCGTGAGCCACCATGCCTGGCCACTTCCATAATATTTCTGTGAAAGATGCATACCTCAAATCTAATCATGAAGAAACATCAGATATATTCAAATTTAGGGACATTTTACACAATAACTAACTGTAATATTCATAATTGTCAAGAAAAGATGGAGGAACTGTCCAGAATGAAGGACACTAAAAGTGACATGTCAATAAAAGATAATACATGATTTTGAACTCAGTCATTTTGCCATAAAGAATGTTATTGGGACAACTGGTGAAATTTGAATGAGGTTTGAGGATTAGATTGTTGTAATGTACCAATGCCAATTTCCAGATTTTGATGGTTGTATGTGGTTACATGCATACCTCAGAGATCCTGCACGTTTCATTCCAGACCACCACAATAAAGTGAATATTGCAATAAAGGGAGTCACATGAATATTTTAGTTTCCCGGTGCATATACAAGTTATGTTTATACTATATTGTAGTTTGTTAAGTATGTGATAACACTATGTTTAGGAAAACAACGTACGTACCTTAATTTAAAAATACGTTATTGAGCTGAGCACAGTGGCCCATGCCTGTAATTCCAGCACTTTGGGAGGCTCAGGCGGGCGGATCACTTGAGGCCAGGAGTTCGAGACCAGCCTGGCCAACATGGCGAAACCCCATCTCTGCTAAAAATACAAAAATTAGCTGTGTGTGGTGGTGTGCACCTATAATCCCAGTTACTCAGGTGGCTGAGGCACAAGAATCACTTGAACCCAGGAGGTGGAGGTTGCAGTGAACCGAGATTGCACCACTGCGTTCAAGCCTAGGTAACAGGGCAAGACTATCTTAAAAAACCAAAAACCAAAAACAAACAAACAAAAAATGCTACCATCTGATCCTCCATCTTTTTGCTGGAGGAAGGTCTTGCTTCCATGCTGATGGCTGCTGACTGATGCTGGTGGTTACTGACGGTGGCTGTGGATTTGATTTGCATTTCTATAAGGATTAGTGGTATTGAGCATCTTTTCATATGATTGTTTGCCGTCTGTATAACTTCTTCAGAAAAATGTCTATCCAAGTCCTTTGCCCATTTTAAAATCAGTTTATTTGGTTTGTTTGTTGTTGTTGAGTTGTAGAGTTCTTTAGACATTCTGGATATTGATCTCTGATCAAAGATAAGATTTGCAGATATCTTCACCCATTACATAGACTGCTTTTTCACTCGGTTGATTACTTCCTTTGAGGCACAGAAGGTTTTAAGTTTGATTAGTCCATTTGTCTGTTTTTGCTTTTTTTGCCTGTGTTTTTGATGTCGTATGTAAGACATTATTGCCAAATCCAATGTCATGATGCTTTCCCATGTTTTCTTCTAACAATATTACAGTTTTGGGTCTTAAATTTAGTTCTTTAATCCATTTGAGTGAATTTTTTATATGGTGTAAGGTTAAGTGTCCAACTTCATTCTTTTGCATGTGGATATCCTGTTTTCCTGGGACCACTTTTTGAAGAGACTGAAAACACTTGGTAGAATTCTCCAGTGAAGCTATCTGGTTTTAGGCTTTTCTTTATTGGGAGGTGTTTAATTACTGGTTCAATCTCCTTACTAGTTATAAATCTGTTCAGATTTTTGTTTCTTCATGATTCAGTCTTAGTAGGTTATATGCTACTAGGTATTTGTCCCTTTCTAGATTATCCGATTGTTGGAGTATAACAATTGTATAAGTGTTCACTGTAGTCTCTTATAATCCTTTTTATTTCAGCAGCATCAGTTGTAATGTCTCCTCTTTCACTTCTGACTTTAGTTTGAGTCTTTACTCTTTTTCTTTTTTCTTTTCCTTTTTTTTTTTTTTTTTGTGAGACAGAGTCTCGCTCTGTTGCCCAGGCTGGAGTACAGTGGCGCAATCTCGGCTCACCACAACCTCCCCTCATCACAACCTCCACCTCCTGGGTTCAAGTGATTCTCCTGCCTCAGCCTCCCGAGTAGCTGGGACTATAGGCACGTGCCACCATGCCTGGCTAATTTTTGTATTTTTAGTAGAGACGGGGTTTCACTATTTTGGCCAGGCGGGTCTGGACTCGACCTCGTGATCTGTCCTCCTTGGCCTCCCAAAGTGCTGGGATTACAGGCGTGAGCCACCGCACCTGGCTGAGTCTTTTTTTTTCTTAATCTGCTAAAATTCTGTCAATTTTATGGATTTTTTTGAAAAAAACTTGGTTTTATTGATTTTTTTTCTATTGCTTTTCTACTCTCTATTTTATTTATGTTCTAATCTTTACTTGCTTTTTTCTGCTAATTTTCGATTGAGTTTGCTCTTCTTTTCCTAGTCCCTTGAAATGTAAAGTTAGGATGTTGATTTGAGATCTTTCTTCTTGTTTAATGTAAGCATTTACAACTATCCACTTCTCTCTTAGTACTGCTTTCATTACATCTTGTCAGTTTTGTACTGTTTTGTTTTGTTTGAGCAGAGTCTCTCCCTATTGCCCAGGCTGGAGTGCAGTGGTGTGATCTCCCTCACTGCAACCTTCACCTCCTGGGTTCAAGCAATTCTCCTACCTCAGCCTCCCCAGTAGCTGGGACTATATGTATGCGCCACCACACCCGGCTAATTTTTGTATTTTTAGTAGAGATGGGGTTTCACCATGTTGGCTAGGCTGGTCTTGAAATCCTGACCTCAGGTGATTCGCCCGCCTCAGCCTCCCAAAGTGCTGGGATTACAGGCACAATCTATTTTATTATTTATTTATGTATGTATTTAATTTTTGAGATGGAGTCTCACTCTGTTGCCCAGGCTAAGGTACAATGGCACAATCTTGGCTCACTGCAACCTCCACCTCCTGGGTTCAAGCGATTCTCATGCCTTAGCCTCTGGAGTAGCTGGGATTACAGGCGCACGCCACCAGGCCCAGCTAATTTTTGTATTATTAGTAGAGACGGAGTTTCACCATGTTGCCCAGGCTCGTCTTGAAATCCTGACCTCAGGTGATCCACCGGCCTTGGCTTCCCAAAGTGCCGGGATGACAGGCATGAGCCACCACACCCGACTGCACAATCTATTTTAAACTGCTAACAACTTAACTCAATCACATACAAAATTCTACTCCTTTATGTCTCTGACCCCCCATTTTGTTATTAATGTTACCAATTACATGTTTTTATACTATACATCCATTAACATAGTTTGTATTTCTTTGTCTTTTAAATTCTATACCAGCATTTAAACTGATATTTATTTATTTATTTATTTATTTAGAGATAGAGTTTCATGGTGTTACCCAGGCTGGAGTGCAGTGGCACCATCTCAGCTCACCACAACCTCTGCCTCCCAGGTTCAAACGATTCTCCTGCCTCAGCCTCCTGAGTAGCTGGGACTACAAGCAAGTGCCACCACACCCAGCTAATTTTTTTATTTTTAGTAGAGATGGGGTTTCACCATGTTGGCCAGGATGGTTTTGAACTCCTGACCTCAAATGATCTGCTTGCCTCGGCCTCCCCAAGTCCTGGGATTACAGGCTTGAGCTACCGTGCCTGGCCTAAAGTGATTTATATGTCAACATTACAATACTATGGAAGTCTGTATTTGTCTTTACCAGAGAGTAATATTTTTGTGTTGCTGTCTAGTGTTTTCACTTTAATTTGAAAGACTTCCTTTAGCATTTCCTGAAGGGCAGGTCTAGTAGTGATCAACTCACTTGGTTTTTGTTTGTCTGGGTAGGTCTTTTAAAGAATTTTTATTTTTGTTTTTGAGACAGGGTCTCACTCTGTTGCCCAGACTAGAGTGCAGTGGCCCGAACATGGTTCACTGCAGCCTCAACCTCCTAAGGTTCAGGTGAACTTCCAGGTAGCTGGGACTACGGGCGTGCACCACCACACCCAGCTAATTTTCATATTTTCAGTAGAGATGGGGGTTCACCATGTTGCCCAGGCTGGTCTCAAACTCCTGGGCTCAAATAATCTACCCATCAGAGCCTCCCAAAGTGCTGGGATTACAGGTGTGAGCCACTGTGCCCAGCTGAGTCTTTTCTTTTTCTTGTAATTAAAAATTTTGTATGCCGGGTGCAGTCACTCATGCCTGTAATCCCAGCACTTTGGGAGGCCAAGGTGGGTGGATCTCGAGGTCAGGAGTTTGAGACCATCCCATCCAACATCGTGAAACCCCATCTCTACTAAAAATACAAAAATTAGCTGAGCATGGTGGTGGGCGCCTGTAATCCCAGCTACTCAGGACGCTGAGGAAGGAGAATCCCTTGAACCCAGGAGGCGGAGGTTGCAGTGAGCTGAGATGGTACCATTGACTCCAGCCTGGGTGACACAGCGAGACTCTGTACCCCACCAAAAAAAAAAAAAAAAAAGTTGTGAAAGATTTTTGTAGAAACAGGGTCTCAATATGTTGCCCAGGATTGTCCTGAGCTCCTTGGCCTCCCAGAGTGCTGGGATGACAGGCATGAGCCACTGTGTCTGGCCTGGGAAAGTCTTAATTTCTCCTTTCTGGAGGGTGGTATGGCTTAGGGGAACAAATGTGAACTTAAGAGCCCAGTAGGATTTGATTAAAATCTCTACCTCCCACTTAGTAGTCATGTTATTAGCTTTGTGACCTGGCACAAATTAACTTATTTGAGCCATGTTTTTCTATACAGCATCTAGAGAAAATAATATACCTCCAAGGGATTCTAGAAGAATTAAGCAAAATAACATATGAAGTGCTTAGCAGAGTTTCCAAGTTCCTAGCATATACTAAATATTTAATAAATGGTTATTACTGTTTAGAAACAACAAAAACTACCAACTATGCAAATAAGGCAATCAGTTTCTCTGATTTGAGCATTTTTAGGATATCCCAGCATTTAGCAATATAAGTATCACATGAATAAAGCCAAAATAATATCATGACATAAGCATAGGTGAAAACTAATTCATATTTTTTCCTTAAAGTGAGTAAAATAAGCTGATAAGCTTTGACCAAAAGTTTGCAAATTCCCACCCATCCTTCTGCCCTCCACTATGTGTGTTTACAGTGTGGGGGTGAGGAGGCAGTTGGGAGCCCACAGTGCCAGTGTAGCCAGGAGGAGATATCTGAAATGGGGTTAAGTTTTAAAGGCATAAAGATGATATCACAGAAATCCTGGAGGCAGAAACGCTTGGTAAGATACATTACCTTTCTGCTCAGCCAGCTCCCACAGTTCCTGAGCGGCCACCAATGACAGTGTCATGGGGTATTCCACAAGGACGTGCTTGCCAGCATTAAGGAACTGCCTTTGGTAAACGAGACAAATACAGAGAAAGAACACTTCGAATAAGCTTCACTAAAATGCTCTGCATAATAGAGAACAGAATGTTATAAAGGCATGAGAGTTTCTGTGTGTGAATGTGTCATGACTGGGGGTAGGAGTCAGTGCCACGGGATATGGAGGAAGAACTGTATCCCACATTGTTTTCTACTATCCTGTGACAGAACGACTTTCTGGTTATGTGTTAATTTGAACATTCAACCATTCATTTATTCAACTAAGTACTATTTACCAATTACTGTGGAGGAGAAATAAAGACACATTAACAAATAAATTTCCTATCACCACATGGTAGCTATAAAGGCTACAAAACCCACAGCAGCTAGCTTCGCCTGAGGCAGTCTGAAGAGATTTCACTAAGGACCTATGAACTGGGTCTCAAAGTATGAGCAGACATTCTCCAGGTGCAACATGATGAGTATATTTCACTGTGAGCCGCGTATGCAGGGCCTTGGGCATTTGTGGGGCTTTGTTCAATTGGCAAATTTCAGTGTGGCAGGGGAGTGGACTACAGGCCGTGGAGGATAATAATATTGGAAAAGTAGCTGGGGGCCTGACTGTGAAGGACCTACAATTCTGTGCTCAGCAGTTCAGATTTCATTCCATGGATACCAGAGTACAAATATTTATAAGCATAGGACTTATGTCAGAATCACTTTTCTTCAGGAAATACACTCTAGTGCCAGAAAAGGTTAAGGAAAGCCAAGGAAAGGTGTTTTTGTCTAGTCTAGAGCTAGACTGATAAAGAGGAAGCATCTTAACCATGGGAAACAGCATGGTGGGAGCAGCTGTAAGAACCTAGAAGGAAGCCAGACTGAGGAAGGCAGCTAGCACTTCCCTGTTAGCTGCCAGGTCCTGAGGGTTAAAGGAACTCAACCGTTATTTTATGACATTGAAAGCACAAAGGAGAAAACGTTGGAAGCTGATCCAAACTGAGAAAGGAGTATGATAATTCGCCAAGGATGCCGGCTCCACATCCTAAACTGTCTGGTGAGAAGAAGGAGGCCACTACTGTTGAAAACTACTCTCGATGGGTTTTTACAGAGAAATAAAACACTTTAATTCTGAATGTTTCTAATGTTTCAAATTACACATACTAAATATTAATTTTACTATTTTTTCATTTCCTTATATATTTATAACCAACAATAAGAATTTCTTAACGTTTTGACATTTCTGTGATTGGTCACAGAGCGACTGTAATTTTCTCATTGGCTCTTCTGACTCCTTTGCAGGGTGTTTTAGCTTGCTTGCTCATTTTTCCAGTACTGCACTGCTGTGTAAGGCAAGGACTGCCTGTGTGGAAAACCCACCTGATGTAGTCCTCATGGCTGGAGCTCTCACTGCAGATATAGGCGACCTCCACCTCTTGGCTGGAAAGAGCATCCTCCAAAGAAATCTGCTGGACTCTATCAACGCTCCCGAGCTCCCTTCTATTTCAGAGTAACAGAGAAATGGAACTCAATGGTAGACAGAAGAAAGGAGCACCATCCTTCTCCCTCCTCCCAACAAGGTCCTGGTGATCTACTGCCAGAAATGAAGAAATGAGTTTCTTCTCTCCCACTTCCAGGCTATTTTCCATTGTGGAGTGAGAAAAATAGCCTCAGGGTTCAAGTCAGGGGATCTGGCATTGAGTGCCAACAGTACCATTCACAGCGTGTATGACCTGGGAGAGTCCTGAATTACTTCATCTCCAAAACAAAAGAAACAGCTGGGTGTGGTGGCCCAAGCCTGTAATCCTAGCACTTTGGGAGGCTGAGGCGGGTGGATCACTTGAGGTCAGGAGTTCAAGACCAGCCTGGCCAACATGGTGAAACCCTGTATCTACAAAAAATACAAAAGTTAGCCAAACGTGGTGGTGGGTGCCTGTAATCCCAGCTACCTGGGAGGCTGAGGCAGGAGAATCACTTGAATCCGGGAGATGGAAGTTACAGTGAGCCAAGATTGCACCACAGCACTCCAGCCTGGGTGACAGAGTGAGACTCCTCAAAAATAAAATAACATAAAAATAAAAGGAACAATCTACTTTTATCTCATGAGAAGTGATCTCTACGGTCACTTCCAGTTCCAAGCACTTGGCCAAACATTGGGACTACCAAGCCTAATCCAAATCCAATACATTAACACATTTAGGGTGCAAACTGGCATGCGACTTCAAGCTACTTTATAGCTAAGCTAACGAAGCCCAGTAGTATGTACGCACACGTTTGTGTGTGTGTGTGTCTGTGTGTGTGTCTTCCTCCCTCTGGCTGACTGAGCTCATTGGAAGGTGAGGAATTCGTTCTCCATGATTTCTCCTACAGTGCCTAGCACATAATAGGCAGTGATAGCCTTGACTAACCAGGAGCAGAAGCAGGAGGGGAACCCAAGGCCTTCTGACTCTTTTAGGGCATGGGGGAGCTGCAGTCTTCGAAGAGCCAAAGCCCCAGCAGTCCGTACACCGCCCAGTGCAGCGGCTGGGGCAGGAGAGTAGCCCTCTAAGGGTGGCAGTCATGAGGGAATGTGGGACAGCCAGCAAGCAGAAGGCCCTCAGCCCGCTCAGAGCTCCAGTTGAGCTGCAGCAGGCAGAAAGCATTCCGGGAAATTTAGCTCCCAAAGAGTATTATGCTAGGTTTGTTCTAATGGGGCCACCCAAACTAAATTGCTCAATTTCAGCAATACTTATTGTTTGCCTATTATGTACTAGGCGCTGTAGGAGAAATCATGGAGAACAAATTAAAATCCTCGCCTTTTAATGAGCTCAGTCAGCTAGAGGAAGACACACATACACACACACAAACACACACACACACACACACACACACGTGTACATACCACCACCACAAGACTACCAGGAGAAATGTGGTGCTTGGAAGTAGGAGATGGAGACTCAGGGTGGGAAAGGAATACACCAGAAAAGCTTCCTGGGGAGGAGGTAGAACTTAGCAGGTAGGTCAGGAGGGGAATGGTATGTGAAGAGGGAAACAGTGTGAGTACTGGCATGGCTGTCATGCAGGGGTGTGACCTGGCCATCCTCCCATACAATCTGGGTAGTGTAGGTGTTCCCACTGAGCTAATCCTGGAAGCCAACTGGCAGAGGACTGGGGCTTAAGGGAAAAGGAGAGGTCCCACTTCAGCCTTGCACCCAAGTGCTGTGTGTGGTCCCAGCTCCAGATAGGGGTGCGATGGGGGTTACGGTGCTGCCTGATCTTAACTTCGCTCTCCCATTTGTGTGCAGCTCCCTTGGAATCTTATGGGGAGGAGAAGGCTGGCCAAGGGCAGATTCTAGCACTTCTGGGTCTCCCTGGTGCCTCCAAGCCCATTTTAAATCCTTAAAAGTGGGGCCACGTTTTGAGACAGGCAGGAAGAGGATGGCCCCATGAATGAAAACATGAAAAAATTTCTGCATGGACCATCACAATTGTTACATATGCTTTGTGTAAATATTTATCTGATGTCTCTAAAGCACTAGAAAAAGAGTTGCCTAACTTGCTCACTACCACGTCTCCAGGCCCAGCCCAGTGCCTGCACCTAGTCCACAATTAATATGGATAAATGATGTTACACAGGATTAGTCTGGTGCCTGTATCTAGTTCACAATTAATATTGACAAATGATGTTATACAGGATTAGTCTGGTGAGTGGTGCGTGTGTGTGTGTGTGTGTGTGTGTGTGTGTGTGTTTACAGGGGTGAGTGGAAAATTTGAGCATGGGGAAGAAGAAACAAGGTGATAAGTTTGATTTTGACTGGAGATAAATGAATCCTTAAAGAAAAGGGGGAGGCTGGCTGTGCTGGCTCACACCTATAATCTCAGCACTTTGGGAGGCCGAGGAAGGAGGATCACTTGACCCCAGGAGTTTGAGACCAGTCTAGGCAACATAGGGAGACCCTGTCTCTACAAAAAAAAAAAAAAAAAAAATTATCCAGGCGTGGTGGTGTGTGTGTCTGTAGTCCCACCTACTCAGGAGGCTGAGGCAGGAGGATCACTTGAGCCGTGAGGCGGGAGGATCACTTGAGCCCAGATGGTCAAGGCTGCAGTGCACTGTGATTGCACCATCGCGCTGCAGCTTGGGTGACAAAGTGAGACCCTGTCTCAAAAAAAAAAAAAAAAAAAAAAAAAAAAAGGCTCAAAATTACCAATGGCAAAAGAACACATGGTGTTTAAAAGATGGGCTTTGGAAACAGACTTCTGCTCAACTTCAGTTCTTAGACTTTCCAGCTGTGTGACCTCAGGCAGATTACTTAAACTTTCTGTGGTTCAGCCTCCTTATCTGTAAACTGGGGGTTAATAACACTACCTAGAAGGAAATATCACATGTAGAGCCCAGGACCACCTAGGACGGCTGTCATGATGACTATGTCAGGATTCCCTGGTGCACACTGAAAGCCTTTCAGGCCAAAGCCCCATACATGTGTTTTCTGTGCCCCTTCTCTAACTGTCAGCCTTGAGCTCACCCTCCTGCCTCTGTCTTCCAGTCTCCCAGGCCAACCTACTGTGCATCCCAGCTGCAGGCCCAGCAAGCTTCAGTTCCCAGACCCATCCCAACCTGAGATCTTGTGGGGCTGACCCTAAGCACAGTTCTCAGTCGGGAGATGGCTCTCCCTGCCCTGGGTCTGGAAAATCTCCATGTCCTGTGGCTAATCCGCCTCACTGGGCTTTCCACAAATTATGAAGCACAAAGACAGTGTGAGCCACCTGGACACGAAGCCAATCAGGTTCAGGAACGCTGAGGAAGGGTGTGGATTTCGCAAGTCCCTCATCCGCACGGAGCCGGCTCGGCCAACACCAACCACCACGACGCCAAACTTCCTCTTGGGCTGAAACACAAGGGAACAAGGTGGAGTTTGAAAACACTGTAGGCATCGAGCAGAAAACTGCAAAACAAAGGAGCTGGCAGGGTCCCGACGAGCAAGATGGAAGCCAGCCCAAAACACACAGGAAGCCACGGCATCAGGATGGGATGAGACAGTCCCCGAAATGGGGGCTTGGAGAGAAGTCAGTCCGGCCAAAACCTGTTCCTGAAGGTGCTCCACCATGTCTATAGGTTGAAAACCTTCCGAGCACCCACAGAAAGTGTTCCCCCGATTTGGCTCTCTACTTCTACTGCTCCATCTCCAATAATGAGGGAGCTTTCCTCATTAAGCCAGACCCAGCCCATGGCCTGGTACTTCTGCCCTCCCTGGGTCCCTCCTCCAGTGGACACGTGAATCTGATACTGCTGGGAGTCATTCAGAGGGCACAGCTTCTTCATCAGATGCTGGCAGAGGAGGCAAATGGGCAAACCATGATTGGTCACCTTACTCAGCTTGGGATCCACAGGCTTTGACTCTTCACTACAGCTTTCTGAGTTCCACATTTAAGATACTGCAGTATCTTAAATGTTATTTAAGTGCACTGCTGGAGGCTGTATGTGAACAGTATTACAGTGAAAAATCAAACTGACTTTTAAGTTATACAGCAACTCAGTATAATAAAAACTGATAAAATTTATCTCCATGCACTGGGCATGGTGGCTCATGCCTGTAATCCCAGCACTTTGGGAGGCCGAGGCAGGTGGATCACTTGAGGTCAGGAGTTCCAGACCAGCCTGGACAACATGGAGAAACCTCGTCTCTACTAAAAATACAAAAATTAGCTGGGCGTGTTGGCAGGTGCCTGTAATGCCAGCTACTTAGGAGGCTGAGGCACGAGAATTGTTTGAACCTGGGAGGTGGAGATTGCAGTGACCCAAGATCACGCCACTGCACTCCAGCCTGGGTGACAGAGTGAGACTCTATCTCAAAAAAAAAAAAAATTAATCTCCATGCATCCCTTAAACTCACTTCATGGATGCCTCTGAGCATAGAAACATGAATGGCATCTCAGATTTGCCCCTTTTCTTCACCTCTGTACCCAGTTGTCATCACTTCTCACTGACTCTGCCCCTCTTCCTGTGCCCACTGCTCTTGTCTTCTTCTTCCAGGATTTCTTCCAAATGTTTGGGGATTTGCCAAATGTTTTTCTATTATTGATTTCTCATTGAATCCCACTGTGGTCAGAGAACATTCTTTAAATGATTTGAATCCTTTTAGATTTATTGAGATATTTTATGATCTGGGATGTGGTCTATCTTGGTTAATGTTCTGGGCACACTTGAAAAGAATGTGTATTCTGCTATTGTTGGGTGGAGTGTTCTATAAGTCTGTTAGATCAAGTTGGTTGATTGTGTTGTTCAGGTCTTCCGTATCCTTCCTGATTTCCTGTCTCCTTGCTCTAGCAATTATTGAGGGTAGTGAAATCTCTGAATATAATTGTATATAACTGTGTATTTCTCCTTTCAGTTCTATCAGTTTTGACCCACATATTTCAAAACTCTGTTATTAGATACATACATGTTTAGGATGGTTATGTCCTTTTTTTTTAATTGACCCCTTTATCTTTCTAAAATGACCATTTTTATTCCTGGTAATATTTTTTGCCCTATAATTTATTTTGTCTGATGTTAACAATCCATTCCCAATTTCTGTTGATCAGTGTTGCATAATACATTTTTTCCCAACCTTTCACATTTAATTTATATGTGTTTTCATAGCTATAGTTAGTTTCTTATAGGCAGCATATAGTTAGGTCTTGCTTTTTTTTTACTCAATCTAACAATCTCTGCCTTTTAGTTGAAACGTTTAGACAATTTACATTGTGATTATTGATATGGTTGGGATTCCATCCAAATTCTATAGAAATCCTGTTATTTGTTCAATCTGTTCTTTTTCCCCTCTTTTCCTGCCTTATTTTGGATTAATTAGAATATTTATTATGATTCCATTTTATCCCATTTGTTGGCTATTAGCTGTAACTCTTTTTCAGAATTTAAGGGTTTTATAATATATATTTTACGTACACAGTCTACTTTAAAGTAATGTTATGCACTATTCCACATATACTATAAAGAACCTGACAACAGTACACTTCCATTTCTTTTCTCCTAGACCTTGTACTGTTGTTATACAATTCAATATTGAAGCAAGAGATTCTCCAGAACTTGCCCAGAAGCCAAGACGTCTGGAAAGGATCTCAGCCTCTCTCAGCCTGCAGCTTGGGAAGAGTGATTCACAGAGCCTGACTGCCCACTGCTGCTAAACCGTACACTGGCCTTGGCTCACACATCTTACTGAACTGTCTCCTATGACTAACTGCCTCTCTTTCTTCAGCCTTGCAAGTTTCCTGGGAGTCCTGGGAGTGGACTTCACATATAAAAGGGGACTCTGGGAGACCTAGTTCCTGGCTTCTCTTCTGGAAGTCAGGGACGAGTAGAGGAAGGAGTGGCCACAGTGCCCAGCTGACAATTGACAATTTCACCAAGTAAGTCCTTTTTGGGTTACAAGTCTAATTTTTTTTTTTCGTAATTTCTAATTACCAAAAAGCAATAAGACAGCCTCTGGAGAAATCTGTACAGCCAAAACACATATTAATGATCAAATATTAATATTTGTTTCCCTTTCAATCAAGAAAAGAAGACTAGCAATTCCCTTATTAGGTTAAATATTTATGGCATTCTTAAGGTTACTGAATTACTACATTCCAGATAACAACCAGGATATGCTTCTACCAGCTTAAAAAAAAGCCACAAGGTTAAGAAACAGCTCTATTATCTATAAATAAGCCAAATTGCTTTTTAAGGTTTCATTAGTTAATGATACACACAAACTTGCATACAAAACCTGGCTTGCACAGTGCGTCAGGCTAAATTATAAACTGCTTTAGGATTTGGTTTCGATATTATTGCCTTGCAAAACTGACACACAGGGACAAGATATGGGTGAAAGGCCCAGTGCAGTGGCTCATGTCTGTAAACCCAGCACTCTGGGAGGCTGAGGTGGGCGGATCACTTGAGGTCAGGAGTTTCCAGACTTGCCCGACCAACATAGTGAAACCCTGCCTCTACTAAAAATACAAAAAAATTAGTCAGGTATGGTGGTGGCAGGTGCCTGTAACCCCAGCTACTTGGTAGCCTGAGGCAGGAGAATCGCTTGAACCGGGGAGGCAGGGGTTGCGGTGAGCCAAGATTGTACCACTGCACTTTAGCCTGGGCGACAGAGCAACACTCCCTCTCAAAAAAAAAAAAAAGATGAGTGAAAACACTGGTATCTTAATAGTCAAGCTCCTCTTAGGGGAAGAACTTTATTTTTGAGAAAAATTACTTGTTAGGCCTTTTAATGTGAGCCTCTTCATTTTACGTGAGGGATCTTGAAGGTGCGTTCTGAAGGGAAACCGCAAATCAGAGATGGCTAGACCACTCTGTAGTAGCAGCTAAAACTTTGGGGCTAGAAACCAGTAGGAGGCAGAGGAAAGGGGAAAGTGCACGCAGGTTAGCAAAAGGCTGAAATCTGCAGAGAAGGAAGCCAGTGAGAAATGCCCAGTGGAAGAGGGAGCAATGGACTTCCACTAACCAGGACATCTACACTTCCATTTTCAGTTGTCTGCTGTGCTCTGCTATCCTGAACCTTTGGGAAAATGCCACTACAAATAGCCCTATAGAGGTGGTATTTAAGGAACAAAGAACAGGAGCAGTTTTGAGACAGCAGAAAAGGACACATAAGCACAGCAAAGTGACTGAAAAACTCACTCAGGTCCAAATCACAGTCACAGAGTGAGCTTGCACCCTCACCCTTGGACTCAGAGAAGCTGGTGTTTGGCACCCCAGATGCAAAAATGGAGTTCATAGAGTTAGGAATGTGCTCTGCCAACTTAGAAAAAAAATTTTTTTGAGATAAAGAGGGTAGAAGAAAATGTAAAATCACTGTAGAAAAACTTCAAGGTGAGGCATGAGGGCAGGTGCTGAAAAGGTGGAAGGAGAGTCCAGGCAGTCAGACAGAACACGCTAGTCGTTTTCATCCACTATTTGCAAGAATTAAAAAAAAGTTTGATAACACATTGGTTGGCCTGGGAAAACAGGTATGTTCATATGTTGCAGGAGGGAGAGAAGAACCTAATTTATGGAGAGCAACTTGGAAATATTTATTACCAATTAAAATGCAAATGCCCTTTGTGCTGGTAAATCCAACTGTAAGATAATGTGTCCTATAGAGCTACACAAGTCAAGTGACTTAGGCTTACTGCAGCCTTGCTTATAACAAGCAAAAGATGGAAATAATCTATATGTCATTAATAACAGGCTGGCTATGAAAGTTATGATAGACTCGTGAAATGGAGTATTACACAGCTGTATAAAAATAAAAGAACAAGGAAGCCCTTTATGTATTGAAAGGGACTGGTCTCCAAGATAGATTATCGGGTGAAAGAAGTAAAGGACAGGCTAGTGTGCACTGTGTGCTACAGTCTGTGTAGTAACAGGAGGGGTGGTAGCCAAAGGAAAAAGATACTGTCTATGTTTAGAATCTCTTTGAAAGGACAGCCCAGAAACCTGTAACACTGAAACTGGTGACACGCTCTTGCTGGGAGCAAGAAAAACAGAGTGGCTGGGAAACAGGGATAGGAGGGAAGAAGGCTTCTCATAGAAAATATTTTTTTTTCTTTTTTTCTTCTTTAAAGTTTAGAATCACACAAATGTATTCATTATCTAAAATATAAACCACCACTGAAAACAGACATAAATATCAGAGGGCTGAGAACTCTGCAGTGTATAGCGCCTTGGCTCACTCCCACTTCCCTTCCTAGAGCTCCCTCTACAGTGCTCAGAGTCCTCTGCTGCCCCTGCCCCATCCAATGACCCCAAGTGCCCCAGACTCCTCTCACCCCTCCTGGCCCTGCTGCAATTGGTTTTCACTCCCACACCTCACTGCTTCACCGTGGGTCATCCAAGACCTTCTCATCACATTCAAGGGCTTCTCAGCCACATGCTCCTGGACTTCAGACGTGGGCGACCCTTACCTGGACCTTCTTCAAACTCACTCCTTCCTTTCTTCTCTCACCTCATGCTACCGAGGTTTTCTTTTCACATTTCACTTTCTTTCTTCATTTTGCCCAAGATGTGCATATTTCCCAAAGCTCAATCTTCATCCCTCTATTTTTCTCCCTCCCCCATAGCCCCAGAGTATGGGGTCCCTCATTCTCAGGGTTTCCATGACCACCTCTATGCCAAAGACCCTAGCATCCTGAGCTGTGGGCCATCCTCTCTTCCAAGCTGCATTCCCAAGGCATTTCAACCTGGCTTTCCCACCGCGCCCTGGATCTTCACGCTGTGTGCTAAACTCCAATTATCCACCCTTCCTGACGGGCTGTCCTCTGAACTTCTGGGCAAAAGCCAGTAGCTCTAGGAATCCTGGCAGCCCCCAGCTTTAAATGCTTGGAGTCGGCCGGGCGCGGTGGTTCACGCTTGTAATCCCAGCACTTTGGGAGGCCGAGGCGGGCGGATCACGAGGTCAGGAGATCGAGACCACGGTGAAACCCCGTCTCTACTAAAAATACAAAAAATTAGCCGGGCGTGGTGGCGGGCGCCTGTACTCCCAGCTACTCGGAGAGGCTGAGGCAGGAGAATGGCGTGAACGCGGGAGGCGGAGCTTGCAGTGAGCCGAGATCGCGCCACCGCACTCCAGCCTGGGTGACAGAGCGAGACTCCGTCTCAAAAAAAAAAAAAAAAATAAATAAATAAATAAATAAATGCTTGGAGTCATTCCTGCATTCAACAAATAGCCTGGGATCAAAGGCCAACTGTGGCCGATGGTCCTTCTTCTGTCTTTCTCCCTCCAGCCAGCCTCTGGGCCACAACTAGTTTTGCTTGAAAATTTCTGTCGTATGATTTCCTTCCTCTACATTTTCATTGACCCTCCCAAGCTCTGGATTGCATTAGAAGATTACTTAACAGTCTCTGAATCATCCTATCATTTAGTCAACTGATATTTAGTGAAGATAAGCCAGATGCCATGGGGATGCTAAGATGAGCGAGGCACCCTGACAGCTACAGTCAAAGTGGGAGGGGAAGGTAACAAAAGAAAAGATACATAAAGCGCAATGGAAATTCATAAGAGGGAGGTATGACTTCCTGAGAGAGGACTCTGAGAAAACTGTTTGTGCAGTACAAAGGACATTTGAACTGGATGGACAAGATTAGCTGGATATAGACAAGAACAAAGGCATTCACGGGTCAAAAACATCAGGGCTTAGATCTCCGTTATGCTCCTTATACCCCTGTGACTTAGAGCAATTGACTTATTGCTCATTTTCCTCATCTACAAAATGGGTAATAATAGCATCTTGCTTCTAGGCTTTTTGTTAGGACTAAATGGATGCACATTCTGGGCTGCTGTGTAGCAGATTAACTATATATCTTGAACATGCAGAAAAATGGAGAATGAGATATAAATGATATAAAATACAATTATGTACATTAAAAGCATATCAGGCTGGGCACCGTGGCATTTGGGTCACTTGAGATCAGGAGTTCAAGACCAGCCTGGCCAACATGGCAAAACTCTGTCTCTACTAAAATTAGCTGGGTGTGGTGGCCCACTTCTATAATCCCAGCTACATGGGAGGCTGCGGCTGAAGAATTGCTTGAAACAGGAGGCAGAGGCTGCAGTGAGCTGAGATCACACCACTGCACTCCAGCCTGGGTGACAAGGGCGAGACTGTTTCAGGAAAACAAAAAAAGTATATCACACAGGAAGTGATATATGTTGTCAGTAGCAAAGGGAGGTTGTGACTATAAAGGAGCAACAGAAAAGAATGTTTGGGGTGAGGTTCTGCATCCTGACATCCTGGGGTGATGGTTACACATATGTGTTTTAATGGGTAAACTTCTACACCAAAAAAGAGAGGCAGTTTTACTGCATATAATTTTATTTTATTTTATTTTATTTTGAGGCAGAGTCTTGCTCTGTAGCCCAGGCTGGAGTGCAATGGCACAATCTTGGCTCACTGCAACCTCTGCCTCCTGGGTTCAAGTGATTCTCCTGCCTCAGCCTCCTGAGTAGCTGGGATTACAGGCATGTGCCACTACGCCTGACAAATTTTTGTATTTTTAGTAGAGATGGGGTTTCGCCATGTTGGCCAGGCTGGTCTCAAACTCCCGACCTCAGGTGATCCGCCCGCCTCGGCCTCCCAAAGTGTTGGGATTACAGGCGTGAGCCACGGTGCCCAGCCTACTGTATATAAATTTAGAAGGTATTTGCACAAAAACAAAATTTTTCATGAACATACACAAATAAAAAAGGAAAACCACTTAATTCATTAGAATAATTGGCTTTGGCAGGGTGAGAATGGGGATGGAGAGAAAATGAATAAAATATAAATAAGTCTGAGAGCGGGGCCTTGCACAGCGCAACAGAGGCAATGTGTCAGGAACTGGGTGTGTGGACCGTCCCTGTGCCTGAGGTCTCTTCCCCCTGCCTTCCAAAAGGGAGAGGGAATGGCCTGGAGGAGGGTGAGGAAAGCAAGGAGAAGAAGAAAAGAATTAGGTGAGGAAGTGATGAGGAGGCAGGAAGTAGAATAAGGAAGGGACAGACTGGAAAGATATGGTGGTCCCACTTAGCGATAAGTTCCATGAGCATGAGTACCACACTTACATTTTTACCATTAGAGCCATCAAGCCAGGTCTAGAGTCTGGTACAGTGTGGTGTCACATAAATATTGGTGACCTCATCAAGGCAATGACAGGATTTACAGCCTTGGTCACTGGCTGCTGGTTTGTGGGAACAGAGTGAGGGGACTGGAGCGCCTAGCCCACAGATGGCCCTTTGAGGAGGAGCAGATTTGGGGCAAGTGAAAGCAGCAAGTCCAGGCTGGGTTATAATGGGCTTGGGGTCCCTGTGGCAGCTCTGACTGAGATGAGTGACAGGCATGGTGGCTCATGCCTGTAAACCCAGCACTTTGGGAGGCCGAGGTGGGAGGATCACTCAAGGTCAGGGGTTCAAGCCCAGCCTGGCCAACATAGCGAAACCCCATCTCTACTAAAAACACAAAAATTACCCAGGTGTGGTGGTGCTCCTGTAATCCCAGCTACTCGGTAGGCTGAGGTGGGAGAATCGCATGAACCCAGGAGGCAGAGGTTGCAGTGAGCTAAGATCACGCCGCTGTACGCCAACTGGGTGACAGAGTGAGGCTCTATCTCGAAGAAAAAAACCATATATATATATAAATATAAAAAATATATATGTAAGGAACAGCAGAGGAGGACCCAAGTCTAGGAATGTTCTTACGTTAAGAGGAAAAGCAATCAAAGAGGACAGAAGAGATCACTGATGACTGATGGAACTGCTCCTGGACCAGGGTGTATAAGCTTAATATTAATGCAAAGCTTCTATTGTTTCTTTAGAACTTAAAAGACCCTAAGAATTAGAGCAAGCCACAGGGTGAGCCACAGGGGCTTTCAGATAAGGAGGTCAGAGGCACAAGAAAGTGGTTACCAGAAGTCAGCCCCAACTGGGGCAGGGCTGGTCAAGATAACCTAATAGGGAGACTTACTTTTGGCTGTTTTCCATTCTGTAGCCTGAGTTTTACACTATGAACATGTGTCTACGTTATTATAAAATAAATTTTTATAAAATTTACAGAGATCATCATTGACCCTGACAAGACTGATTTCAGTATATAATATGGGAAAAGAAACCAGACTGCAACAGGCTGAGAATGACCTAGGGAAGAGAAAATGGAGAAATTAACTGCAGGTATCTTTTTCAAGAAGCCTGCCTTGCAGGGGATGAGAAAGATAGGATAACAGTCGCTTGACAAGATGTGAGGTGTCATTTTGTTCTGAAGAAAGCATTTTGAAATATTGATGAGAAAGAGGTAGTGGGAATTAGGTTAATGATGCAGATGGCAAAGGAGATAACTAAGGAGGCGGTGCAAGGTCTGAGCAGGCAGGAGTGTGCAGTTTCAGAGCAGGAGAAGGGTATACCATCACTAGGTGATATGGTTATATTTTGTGTCCCCATCCAAATCTCATCTTGAATTGTAATCCCCATAATCCCTGTGTGTCAAGGGAGGAGCCAGGTGGAGGTAACTGAATCACAGGGGTGGTTTCCCCAATGCTGTTCTCATGATAGTGAGTTCTCACGAGATTTGATGGTTTTATAAGGGGGTCTTCCCCCTTCGCTCAGCACTTCGCCTTCCTGCCACCTTGTGAAGAAGGTGCCTTGCTTTCCCTTTGCCTTCCACCATAATTGTTAAGTTTCCTGAGGCCTCCCCAGCCATGCTGAACTGTGAGTCAATTAAACCTCTTTCCTTTTTAAATTACCCAGTCTTGGGCAGTTCTTTATAGCAGCATGAAAATGGACCAGGAATGTCTCATACCAGACAGGGATACATCCGCCTTTCTTCTTTCCACACCCAGCCCTGGGGCAGGGGGGAAGCTGCTCCAGGATGGGCCTGAGTAGTTGAAGCCAATCACAAAATCCCTGCTCCTCAGACACACTATGGTCCAGGACCTGATTCTGGCCAATAAGACCGAAGGAGACATTTGATGGGGCTTCAAATAAAGGCTCCCACTCCCCTGAAGGAGTTGCAGGAAGCCACTTCTTCCTGCTGATGAAAGGGAATGCGAACATGTGTGGCCCCAACTGCCACTGCAGCCATCCTGCTGCCACATGGGCACCTGCCCTAGGATGCAACCAACAGCTGGATGGAGAGCAGAGAGATGAAAAGCTCCTGGATCCTTGAGGCAGTCACTGAGCCGCAGGATCGACCAGCCCTGAAGCCTGCCCTTCACCTGGACTTCCAGGAAAAAGCCACATTAAGTCAGGCTTTCTGGTGTTCACAACCTGGAACTCTCTCACTGGCAAACATCCCTTGCACTGTGACAGGAGGAACAGGACAAATGGAGACGCAGGAATTGAGGGAGATGATGTCAGATGGAATGTTTACATTTTCCTCTGTAAAATGAAAAGGGATCCTGATGCTAAAAGTGAGGGGGACCTTCGAGGAGGACAGAGCTTAGGGAGAGGGATGAAGCCTGGAGTTGGGGGTTCAGAGCACTGGCAAGGAGCTGCCTAGAGTGACAGGGGGCCTGGCGGGTGGTGCTGAGCACCAGATAAGGGTGTTGAGACATCTGCCAGTTGCAAACAGCACAAGGCTGTGCCACTCACCCAAGACCTCCCTCTTGTGGGGATGGCCTCTGTGTTTGCCGTGTGGATGGACAGGACAAGTGGGAAAAGCATAGTGGGCATCAGCACAGCAGTGGTTGAAGTGATGAACCCCAAGGTCTAGGCTCCACTTGGAAGGGAGTGAACACAAGAAGGGGCTGATACGTAAAACAAAAGGAAAAAACAAAAGGAAAGGAGCTAGACATCTCCAGGCATCAAAGAACTGGAAGTGAAAACACCAAGGAGACAATGCAGAGAAAGTGTTTCCAGAATAACACAAAGCAGGGATCTGGGCCCAGCAACCTCCATGCCCCACTACTAGCCAGAGCTAGGGAGTGTTGTTTCAGGATTAGCTGCAGTGGGTAAGTTCGAATGAAGCCAGACAGACACAGATAAGAACTCAGAGGGGCCTAGTTCTTCCGGCATCACCCAGAACCACGTGCACATCAGTAGGCTAGAGGGGAGGTGTTCTCAAGTTTGTGCTGATGTTTCTGAAAGCGAATGGAGACTCTGCAAAGGAGAAATGAAGGACACAGTAAGAAAAGCATCCCTTAAACTGGTCTTTGTAAAGAACTCACCTCTGTATTCATCTTGGTCTCTTCCTTCGGTCACTGTAAAGACAAAAGCAGAGGTTCAGGTCCGTGGTGGCACCCGCCCAAACTCCACGCAAACATTCCCCTTTGCCACCCCACGCTCCCCCAGTGCTTCCTGTCCCATCGGTCTCATCTTTCCCAAATGCCTTCACCACCTGTGCCTTCCAGCAAGGATACCCAAGCCAGTGTCTACTTTGGGGCTGGTGGTAGCTGACTTCCCTGGGATGTCACACCAGCAATGCTTCCTTAGAGAAGGGCATGTCCAAGCGCAGGTCCGAGACGGGATGCCTCCATGGGAAGGATGCACTTCCCAAAACTGGTGCTTGAAGAGGACAGCTTTTTATCTGGCTTTTTAAATGAGGACAAGCAAGGCAATAAGAAATATACACTTTTTTTTTTCTTCCTAGCTGAGTTTCTGGAGGACTACAATTTAATATGTTCAAAGAGTAGTCCAAGAAGCCACTCCGGACCCTCATCATTAAGACGAAGGAGGGGGCAAACAGGTGAGCAGGGGTAGCAAGGAAGGAGGGGTGACAAAAGGAGATGAGGGGAGACCAGAGAGTGAAGGAAAAGAAAGACAGCAACAGCACGGCTTAACAGGGGTCCTCAACTTTAATGTACCCCTAGGATTCTTGTTGAAAATGCGTATTTCTGGGTTTCACTCCCAGATTCTGATTTGGAAGGCCAAGAGTGGAGGGGAGGCCATGAATCTGCATTTTCACCAAGCATCCAGGTAAATGCACACAGACAGTCAGGAGCCACACCTGGACAAACACTGGAATGACAGTAGAACAGAGGCCTGTAAAGATTAATTTTTTCCCTCACTTGTTAGAGCCACTAGAATCGCCACTGTATTTTAACTAAAACTGGGCAGGCAAGGTTGGGCAAATGGATAACCAGAGGTGATGAAAAATGCACTACAGATGCCTCTCCAGCACCTCCACCTGCATAGGCTGTCCAGGAAGCCAATGCCAATGACCACCCCTAGCTTGCAGAGGGCAGAGGGCCTCTGAAAAGGGAAGGCTGTGGCAACCCCTGCCCTTGGACCCAGCACAGCATTTGATCTTATTCTCTTTGGTTAAGCACAGGGATGAGAACCATGAATGACAGTGAAATAACCACCCCCATTCCAAAACAAACAAAACCAAACCTTGGCAACCTTAAGACTACCTGGGGAAGGGTGCATGGGTGATCATGTAGGCTTTGTGTTGAAAATAGCCTGCTTTTGGGGCTGGGCACAGTGGCTCACGCCTGTAATCCCAGTACTTTGGGAGGACGAGGAAGGCAGATCACCTGAGGTCAGGAGTTCCAGGCCAGCCTGGCTAACATGGTGAAACCCCGTCTCTACTAAAAATACAAAAATTAGCCGGGCGTGGTGGCGCATGCCTGTAATTCCCACCTACTTAGGAGGCTGAGGCAGAAGAATTGCTTGAATCCGGGAGGCGGAGGCTGCAGTGAGCCAAGATTGAGCCACTGCACTCCCAGACTGGGCGACAGAGTGAGACTCCGTCTCAAAGAAAAAGAAAAAAAAGAAAATAGCCTGCTTTCAGCAACTCCCCAACCTTCTCTCTTCCCATTGCTCCTTCCTGCTTTGAGAGCGGGTCTCATGACCCAACCTGGCCAGCACACATGATGCCTTTCCTTTTGCAGTCTGGAGCCTTTTCACATCTGAAAAAAATCTGAAAAAGGGAACCTACTAGAAGAAAAACTCCAAAAAGCAGAATGTGACAAAGAAAGTGGACTTTCTTCTCAGATCCTGGGGAGGCAGTATAGGTGTGATGTGTTTTTATGCATAAAATATCTCAGAAAGGCCAGGCGCGGTAGCTCACATCTGTAATCCCAGCACTGTGGGAGGCCGAGGTGGGAGGATTGCTTGAGCCCAAGAGCCCAAGACCAGCTTGGGCAACATGGCGAGACCCTGTCTTTACTTAAAAAATTAAAAAATTAGCCAGGCATTGTGGCATACACCTATAGTCCTAGCTACTTGGGAGGCGGGGGCAGGAGGATTGCTTGAGCCCAGGAATTTGAGGCTGCAGTGAGCTATGATCATGCCACTGCACTCCAGCCTAGAGTGATAGTGACATGAGTCACTGACATGTCACACGTTGTCACCTCTGTCACTCACAGGGTGACAGAGACCCTATCTCTTTTTTCCCCAAACTATTTTGTACCCAGATGAGAGACCCTGTCTCATTAAAAAAAAACCAAAAAAACAAAAAAACAACTCAGAAGGATAACTAAGACACTGAGAGCTGACCCGCAGGTGGTGGGTAGGGTGGGAGTGCCAGCACTAAGTGGAGGGTGCGTGAAGACACAGAAGCAGAGGGTCCCCAGCAAGCACGCTCTGCTTGCCCTCCCCTGGCTACCTGTAGGCCCCACAGAGATGCCCTCCCCAACACCCTACTGTGCTTTACTTCTGTTTTTAAGAACTTTCGTTCAAATCTCCCTTGGAGCTTGCACGTGAGTGAGAGTCAGATAAAGAACACCCAAATGTGAGGAGGATGAGAACAGATGTGAGCCTCTCAGGGTCAGCTAGTTCATATACATTAACCCTAATCCTCAGAACCCTGGCAAAAAAAAAAAGCTAGTATTAATTCCATTTTACAGACGAAGTGCCTGGAGTTCAGGGAGGGTAAAGCACCCTGCCTCACAGCCAAGGCACTGTGGCACTACCCTGCAATTTCCAGACTTTCTGGTTCTAGACTCAAACCCAGGTTGTGCCAGAGGCCTTGACAGGTCCTGTCTTACATTCACCCAGAGCTTCAATGATAAACAGGAGACCTGGTGTCCAGTCCTGTCAGTCCTGAACTACCCAAGCAACAACGACGGTCAAACGGGTCATAGGCTGTAGGCTGAATGGTTGGACTTCATCTCTAAGGTCTGCTGCTCCAGCTCTAAATTGCTCTCTGGTTCCCACATGGCCGGCGACCACTGCAACAATAGCAGCATAAAAACAGCTGTCCCTATTGGACATCCCAAGGGTGCCTCCAAATATATAAGATTTAGTTGTGAAATATAACCCGATAGGAACAGTGATCATTAAAGCTGTGAAGAACAGGAGCATCTTCAGTGTAGATGCTAATGAGCTTTCTTTTCTGAACTTAGGAGGCTGCAGTGCGTTCAGCGCCACTTTATCTGGGCGCTCCATAGTGTAGTTGTGCTGGCACAGGTGCTCGGTGGCAGGCTACTTGCTTTTCCTTTCTAATGAGATCTTAGAGGGAAGTTTTCCTATAAAAGTCGTCTACAAAACATTACTTACGAACTTTATTGTTTTCCTACATAATCTGGGGAAAGCAAAACAAAATAAAACAAACGCAAGGATATGGAGAGATGCATATGCACGAGAAAGATGCCTAAATGGAACTCATACGCTGGGCATCAGGGGTGTACCACCTAGAATAAATGGCATTGCTGTTTATTTGTTTATTTTTCAGGGTCAGGGTTTAGTTCTTTAACCCAGACTGGAATGCAGTGGCACATGTGATCACAGCTCACTGCAACCTTGAACTCCTGGGTTCAAGTGATCCTCCTGCCTCAGCCTCCCAAAGTTCTGAGACTGCAGGCATGAGCCACTGCACCTGGCCACATGCTGTTTTTAAAGCACATTCAGCTGGGGTACCCCAGCTAGTTGCTCACAGAGCTGTGAGTGACTGGCAGGACCTGCCATGGTCACATAACTGTAAAGGCCAGACAGATCCTTTCTGTGCTGTTTCCCCTTCTGCTTTCAACTCCCCCTTACAGTAAGATGCACTGTCAGGAGAGGCAGCAATCCCAGGCCAAGCGAGATCTGGCTCCACCTTCCAACTCTCTGCCTGCCCATCACACAGCTCCCTCTCCTTTCCTCCCCATCATCTGGCCAGGACTAGTTAAACTCTGAACAGAATCAAGGAGGAACTTTATTCTGTATTTTAATATATCTTAAAATATCTAAGACCTAATCCTGTAACAAAAAGGTTTTGGTTTGTTTAGTTTTTCTTTTTTTATTTAAATTTCAAAGGTTTAGTATTTAAATGGTCAAACACAAAAACATTCTGTTTACTAACTTTTAGTATTATGCTGAGAAATATTTTCCCAAAAGACTTATATTAAATAGATACATTTTTATTTTCTTTTAGATTTTTAAATTTTTTTTTTTTTTCCTGAGACAGAGTTTCACTCTGGTCACCCAGGCTGGAGTGCAATGGTGGGATCTCGGCTCACTGCAACCTCTGCCTCCCAGGTTCAAGCCATTCTCCCGCCTCAGCCTCCTGAGTAGCTGGGATTACAGGCGCCTGCCACCACACCACCACGCTAATTATTTTTAGTAGAAACGGGGTTTCGCCATGTTGGCCAGGCTGTTCTGGAATTCCTGACCTCAGGTGACCCACCCACCTCAGCCTCCCAAAATGCTGGGATTACAGGCATGAGCCACCACACCTGGCCTTAACTTTTCTTTATTTACATTTTTATTTTTTAATCAAATCTAAATAGTATTTTGGTATATGGCATGAGATAAGGCTCTAAATGTACATTTCTCCAAATAGTTGAGTTGTTTCTACATTATTTATTGAATATTTAATCCTTTCCCCAGTGACTCCCCACTTAAATTTTTATGAATACAGTTATTCTTTTTTTCACTTTTTCTGCTGTACCACAGACCTCTATTCCCATGGTTATAACATGCTGTTTACATGATCGTGGCTTTACAGTGTTTCAATACCTGGTAATTCAAGTTATCTCATTAATTTTAGAACATCTTACCAAGTTAAAAAATTCCATTGGGACTGTGACTATGATTGCATCAAATTTATACATTAAATTAGGGTGAATTAATAAGCCTTCCCATCCAGAAACATGGTACGCCTTTCTAAGAGCAGCCACTTTAAAAATAAATAAATAGGCCTGGTGTGGAGGCTCACACCTGTAATCCTAGCACTTTGGGAGGCCGAGGCGGGCAGATCACTTGAGGCCAGGAGTTCAAGACGAGCCTGGCCAACATGGTGAAACCGTGTCTCTACTAAAGTTACAAAAATTAGCAGGGGGTGGTGGCACGAGCCTGTAATACCAGCTATTCGGGAGGCTGGGACATGAGAATTGCTTGAACCCAGGAGGCAGAGGTTGCAGTGAGCCGAGATCACACCACTGCACTCCAGCTTGGGCGACAGAGCAAGACTCTGTCTCTAAATAAACAAACACTTTAAAAAGAAGAATCTTGAGTTAGTTCCTGAATTATTGCATAATGACAAATAACAGCTCAGGCTGCAGTGGCTCACTAGGAAGTTGAAAGAAAAAAGTCAACACCTTTGCAGAAACAACTTACTTGAAGCAATTTAAAGCAGGTTTCTCCTCCCCCCATATCTACTGCAGCCAGTCGGCAAAACAGTCTTGGAGTTTGAGCCTTTATTTGCTTTGACTCCAAAACACAACGGGCTCAGGTGAACACAGATGAGCTATCTCTCTAGGGGATGAAGAGCCAGCCTGTGACCCCAGAGAACAGAGTTCTAGACCTGGCTTGGCACCCACTAGCTATGTGATCAAGAGCAGGACACGGGGTCCCTTGTGCCTTAGTTTCTGCACCTTGAAATAGAAGAGAGGGCAGATGAACTTAGATGACCCTTATGTTCTCTTTCTGTGCTAACATGGTATCACTTTAACCCACTTTACTTCTTTTTTTTGCAGGGGGTAGGGGGTTCTCTTTTGGTTTAACTTTCTTGGTGTCTGGCTTGGTTAACTGAAGGTTTTTAGCTTCTCTTCTGGCTCTGCAAGCAAACTAGGTTGAGGCTCAGGTTGCAGCCATCAAGGTCCCAGGCACAAAGGTGCTGTACAGATAGGGCTTTTCCTTGGTACTCTGTCAAAGAGAAGCCACTCTCTTCCCCGCCCCACTTTTCCAGCCCCCATCTGCTCTATGTCCCTCCTCTACCTCCTCCTCACCACTTCAAAAGCTTCTACCTTTTACTGAAAGTGATCTTAATATAACAGGAGAGAAATGAGATGAGGTCAATTACTTTCACTAAAGTCTAGTGTATTTAAACTTGGAAGGGCATAATCACATTTGAAAAGATCTGCTTATTAACTCAAATAATTGTAGAACAATTTGTAACTCTATTTCAAAATAGGGTTGAGGGCAGAACTTTCTGGAGTCTCATACATGTTCTTGGGCACTGACCACCCCCAGAAGGTCCAGATCATAACTATGTTCCCTTAGTGCTGAAAGATGAGTTCTGCCCAGCCGAGTGCTACAGGAACTGCGTACACAGGCACAACTCACAAGTGCGGGGGTGGGAGAGGGGTGGGCAGGGGAAGGAATGCAAATCTTCTACAAGCCAAAATATGTGTGGGTCTAACTTTTGTTTCTAACATTTTAAAAGCTCAATAATTATGCTTTCAAAGATCTCTAGAGAGAACATCTTTCTTCAGCAGATCAAGATTTTTTACAAGCAAGATTTCACAATGTGTTATCTGCATCATCAATATTAATTAGATAAATAATTTTATTCTCTACACTGACTATATCATGTTCTTTCACTGTTTTGTTTTCCTTTAGATTTTTTAAGGTGCTCCAAGTTCTCAGATTTCAGATGAGGAGCTTCAAGGCCTTTTCAAAGTCTGAGGTTTTCTGAGTTTGTAAAAGAGAAACAGCTAAGTTACAAGAAAAATCATTACATATAAGTGTGAGTTATATAAAATATTCAACTATTCACTCAGGCATCAGCAAATATTTGTTTTAGCACAACAAACAGCACACATGAGTTGAAATATGGTGGACAGAAAAAAAACCTAAAGAAATCCTGTAGCACCTAAAAAGAGAATGACATGACATTACTGCATGAAACAGAGCCAGGGGTCAAAAGCAGTAGTGGCCCACGGGTGCGCAGTATGTGCTTTGTTTTTCAAAAACATTTTTTGCCTATTTCCTTTTATTCCCACAATATTCCTAAGAAGTAGAGCCCCGCCCCCCCAACCTTCATTCTGCAGAGGCAGAAAGACATTGGATCCCTTGCTGATGGTGATCCCCGGTGGTCCCTCCTCAGCAGGCAGGCTGACTGTACTCTTAGCGTCCACCTGGGTTTAGCCAGTGGAGGAGATCGGCAGGCAAGGAACAGAAAGAGAGAGGCTGGGATACTTGTACTCCCCCTGCCTGGTTCCTCAGGCTGCTGCTCTGGCAGTGGCTGCATTCTGTGATGGCCACAGCAGCTCTGGAAGGGGGTGGCTCCTCCAGCAGTACTCCGGCCCCCTCCTCCCAACTCTGGTCCCCTCCTTACCCCTTTAAACCAGAGAGGGCATGGTGCCCACTGAAGCTCTTCCCTGTGTGCCTCACCATCACTTGTTGGCTTCTCCAATCCTGCCCACTCTTCTATAAAAAGTCTCCTTAAAATTCCTTTCATTTTTATGCTTTTAACTGTTGGGATTCCCAACTGATAAACTTGGCAGTATATCACTTTGCAGCATCCCTGGCCTTTCCCCACTAGGTGCCAGTGGCACATACCCTTTTCTCCCCAGCACGACAGTCAGAAATGTCAGTAAGAACTACTGGGTTAAGGGCCGGGTGCGGTGGCTCATGCCTGTAATCCCAGCACTTTGGGAGGCCGAGGCGGGCATGGGGCTGATCACGAGGTCAAGAGATCCAGACCATCCTGGCCAACATGATGAAACCCCATCTCTACTAAAAATACAAAAATTACCTGGGCATGGTGGCGTGCACCTGTAGTCCCAGCTACTCAGGAGGCTGAGGCAGGAGAATTGCTTGAACCTGGGAAGCAGAGGTTGCAATGAGCCGAGATCGTCCCACTGCACTGCAGCCTGGGTGACAGAGCAAGACTCCATCTTAAAAAAAAAAAAAAAAAAGAACTACTGGGTTCATGGAAATCACTAAATTATTGCTGACAAAGCTCTAGAGTTTCACATTCCAATTTGCACGTGGGAGAGATGCAAAATCTCACAGTAAATTAATAGCACAGCCAGGACTAAACAGCTTCCTTGGCTTACATTATGTTTCCCTTTTGATTTCAGTCTCTCTCCCACATGCAAGTTGGAATCTGAAACTCTAGAGCTTTGTCAGCAATAAATTAGTGATTTTCATTAACCCAGTAGTTCTCACCAACATTTCTGATTGTCGTACTCGGGGGAAAAAGGGTATGTGCCATTGGCATCTAGTAGGGAAAGGCCAGGGATGCTGCAAAACATCCTGTGATGCACAGGACACCTTTCTACCCCCACTACACACACACAACAAAGAGTTATCCAGCCCAAAATGTCAACAGTGCCAGAGTTCAAAAAGCCTGGATTACGCATAAAGCAGAATGAACTATAACTGTGACCTTCTTCCTCGTTCCTCCTCAAAGGCCCTCTCAAGTACCTATTATTGCCCCAAAACCAGGCGACTCGCAGAAGTATGGGGAAGGATTAGGGAGAGGGTGACCCTCTCAGGTGGGGCCAGCTGCCAGCCTCAGAGGTCTAAGGGTAAAGGTAAAAGCAACTCTTGCCCTGGAGGGAGTTGGATACTTTGGGATCTATTGAGAAAAATATAATAGCTACATGGGACAGAAGTCTGGAAATATATACATCAAAATATTACCAGTAATTATGGCTCTAAGTGGTGAAACTTTTAGTGACTACTTCTTTTTGTTTATCTATATACTTTAAACTTTTCTATAAAGGTTAGTTAGCATAATTATTCAAAACTCTAAAAAACATTACAAATTATGCCACTTTCACTGACTGCATCCCTCCTAGCCCCAAACTGAACAGACTTTCACAGGGCAATAACATATCAAGGTGCTCTGATAATGAAGTCCACAGAAAATTTTCCCTATAGCTGAGAATCAGGAAAGGCTCTGCTTCCTTCAAGGCCATTAACATTTGGGGGATCAATGAATGAATGAATGAATGAAGTCGCCATGTATGTTTTACTTTCAAATGACAAGAACCATGTAACTGACCAAGTTTACCTTTCTAGAAACAAATTTGAGACTCAATTACAAAAATGTAGGCCTGCACTGACCTATAAGGGAGCTGCTACACAGAGTGGCTATTGGAATGTAAATTAATTAAATATAGCACATTTTCATAATCACAGAAAATTCTATTGGATAGGACTGAAACACTTTATTCTTTTTTTCCCCCTGGAATAGTTTCTTGTACTTATACTTTCTCTCATCTCAATTCCTGGCCATATTTATCTTCTATTTATTTGTAACTATTCTGTGATTTTGTTGCAAATGACCTTAATTCCTTTGTGGATCAATTTGGGGCATTGTACTTTGGAAATATCAGTGTGTATATATGTATCACTGTTCCTGAGAGTTCAACCTTCATTTCTGACCAAAAGGCAGATCTAGCAGTTCATGTAATGTAGCTATTTGCTCACAGCTCAAAGACAGAAGAGAGGCCGGGTGAAGTGGCTCACGCCTGTAATCCCAGCACTTTGGGGAGGCTGTGGTGGGTGGATTACTTGAGGTCAGGAGTTCGAGACCAACCTAGCCAACATGGCAAAACCCTGTCTCTACTAAAAATATAAAAATTAGCTGGTCATGGTGGTGCATACCTGTAACCCCAGCTACTTAGGAAGCTGAGGAAGGAGAATCACTTGAACCCAGGGGGCGGAGGTTGCAGTGAGCCAAGATGGCGCCACTGCACTCCAGCCTGGGTGACACAGTGAGACTCTGTCTCAAAAAAAAGACTCAAGAGAACATTGTCAGGAACTAAGCTCCCCTGTCACAAAGGCTCTATATTCAGTGTTTTTCTTTTTAAATAAACAAAAAGGTATACACTGTCCATTAATGGAAAGTTTCACTATTTGATTAAAGCTTAATTTGAAGCTGAGTAATGAAATGTCTTTTTCAAATTCCAAAATACATGGCTATCAACTTATTTCTAAAATCTTAAATATATGATTTATGACAAAAAACAAATGGCCCAACCTGTTACTACTGATAAATATATGATATTGTCATCAGAGTCCTGGATACGCCAGAGAGAATCAGAAATGAAAATGCGCGCAGCTCTTGCACAGTGGGATTCCCTGTCAGCCCGAGGATCTGATGGAGTGTCACCTCTACATAGAAGTCCGTGCAATTTTGAGTACTTTACCAGATTTCAGTTCTATAAAAAATGACTGGGAGTAATAAGCAGTGTAGATCAAAAACTAAATACAATTATAACAAAGATGAAAATTAATAGATGTGGCCCAAAGTGGCAAATCTTTGACTTTAATCAGATGCTAACTGGATAGGCAGGGGGTACAAAGAATAAAAAAGTAAAGATCGGCTGGGTGCGGTGACTCATGCCACGCCTGTTATAATCCCAGCACTTTGGGAGGCCGAGGCGGGTGGATCACCTGAGGTCAGAAGAATTGCTTGGACCCAGCAGGTGGAAGTTGCTGTGAGCCAAGATCGCGCCACTGTACACCAGCCTGGCGACAGGGCGAGACTCTGTCTTAAAAAAAAAAAAAAAAAAAAAAAAAATTACATATGAAATGTGGGAAAACACACTGAGAATTATTCCTAAAAAAGTTGAAGTATAATTAGAGACCCTATTGTAATTTTTAGCTCTCTGGCTACAGAATCTCCCTTCTGATACTTTGTCTAACATTTGACTTAAGTTTGTGTTTTTCTGGAATGCATCCCGTTAAGGGAAGGATGAGCATATTTATCAATACAATCTTTTAGGAAATAATTAGCAATATACCAATACCTTTATTTCCATAATTTTAATATCTTCTTGGAAATCGTACTATAGAAATTACATTAATGATGGAAAAACTTTCAGCACAGTATTGCTTGCTTTGTAGGTGGTGATGATGACAGCTAACATTTACTGAATCCTTCCCATGCTGAAAACCCTATTGTAAGCTATTTATGTTCGCTAAGTCACTTATTCTTCAGGGCTATCCTACCAAGTAAGCATTATGATTACCCCACTTTTACAGGTGAGAAAATCGAGGCACCAAGAGGTTGGTTAACGTGCCCAAGATCAGATCGCACATAATGAACGTTAAGCGAAAAAAATTAGTATCCAAAACTGTAAGTCTGATGTCTCATTCTTTTTATAATTTAAGTAGTTTATAAATACCCTCATTATTAGCCATATTTCTGAGCACTTCATATGTAGAGTGCACTTTACAGAACACTGTCATGTACCCTCACACCGTCTATGAAATAAGTGATAGTTTCCAGTTTCCAAAGACGAAAGCGGGGTTAGGAGAGGCCAAGTGCCTCGCGCGGCGCCTCAGGGTTCGCTCCCGCGGAGCAGACCCCAGAGCATCCCAGGCGGGTCCCGGCCGAGCTAGCGGCCCTGCGGTGGCTACGCCCGGGCCCAGCCGCTCGCGCTCCTGGAGCCGCCGGACTACGCGGCACGCGGACGCCGAGCCTGCCCTCTTGGGTCTACATAAAAACCGAAACTACGGGCAGTCTTAACCGAAATGGGGACTTAATTTTTTAGACTGTCTTTTGTGTAGTTGAGAAAGCCCCTTGCCGGGACCCGCGCTGCTGGGCCTCTGACCGCGTCCTCACTCCGGGCCCGGGCGGGGCGGGGCGGGGCGGGGCAGGCGGCGCCCAGGCTGCGTCCGGGCTCTGGCGGCCGCGGGCCCGGGCCTCCTGCGGGCCTGGGGCTTCGAGCTCAGGCCCTAGAGCTCTATGGAAGCCGCGCGCGACCCCCGCTCCCCTGCGCGCGACCCCCGTTCCCCGCGCGCGCCTCACCTGACGCGGGCACAGCTCTCCGTGCAGCCTCCGGGCGCCACCGGCTTTGCGGACCGGGGCGGGATCCCAGCTCCGATTGGCTGCCCGGCTGGGGGGCGGGGGCCCCGAAGCGGGGTGGCGGAGACCGGGAGGGGACCGGAGGCGGTGGGGAAGGGAGTGGACGGAAGGGGAGGGAGGGTCCCGGCCTCGTGCGGTCGCGCGTGAGATCCCGGCTTCTGTGCCCTGGGTCTGGCGCCTGGGGCCGTAAGAACCGTCCGTGCGCCTGCCCTGTTCTCTGCACCCAGCTTGGTGGCGAGGGGTGGGTGGTAGGTGCCCGACGACCGGAGGGCGTATGGAAGTGCCTGGCCCCCTCACGGTGTGCCTAGTCCCGGCGTGGGGGCGGGGGGGTGTCGCATCTCTCTTATCCGCCCCCCACTCACCACGTAGAACCCACTGGATCCCACTGGTATTAGTGGCCCCGGGCCGACTGAACTGGCGTCGAGGCTTACTTGAGTCCTTCCTGTAAATGTGAGGAGCGGAGGGAATATTCCAAGAGGCCGGTGTCTGCGATGTCCTGCTCTTGGGTAGCTAGGAAGTAGTGAACGTGGTCTAGGGAACTGCCTGGGCTCTTATCCACCTGGGAGTGGGTTTGTTGGGGATCCTGATGTAGGAGAAGCCAGGGAGCTTCTAGCCTAGTGGGGCTAGGGGAGAAACCAGAGAGAGGGGTGGATTAGGCTGAAGGAAAGAGATCTCTTTGATCTTAAAGGCAGCGTTCTGACGGGTAAGGTTGACTGGCATTTTCCCCAACAAAGAGTTCTAGTACTTTATTCCATGACCTGACGAGCCTGTTTAAGTGAGGTTTTGTTGAGTGCAGAGAGAGAAGGCTTGGCTTTGAATTTTTATCTCCAGGCGGGACCTGCCTCCTGAACTCCATACTCCTCTATCCAGCTGCCTACTTAATACCTCCTCTTGGATCTCTAAAATACATTTCAATCTCAACACATCCAAATCTGTGCCCCTGATCTCTTCCCCATAGCATCACCATCTCGATGGCAACTCCATCTTCCAGATGTCAAGGCCAGAAACCTTGCTGTTATCTGGCACTCACTTTTCTCTCACATCCCACCTCCAGGGCCCAAAAATTCTGTTGGTTGGATCTCCCTAGCATACCCAGAGCCTGACCACTGCTTACCTCTGCCTCCATCATCTCCTACCTGGGTCATGACAGTGGTCTCTTCCCTGGTCTCCCTGCAGCCTGTCCCCATACAGCAGCCAGAGTGACCTTAAAAAAAGAAAGCTAGATCAAATTCCTCCTCTGCCCAAAACCTTCTCAGTGGTTTCCCAAACTCAGAGTAAAAGCCAAAGCCCTGCCTGATCTGCTCCTGTGTTACCCCTGCAACCGCATCTGCTACTGCCTCCTCACTGGCTCACTCTGCTCCAGTCACTCTGGCCTCCGTGCTATTTCTTGTGCAAGGCAGACAGGGCTCTGCTGCAGGGTCTTTGCACAGGCTCGTGTCTGTTTGGAATGCTCGACTACTTCTCACTCTTCCTGATCTTTGCTCAAATGCTGCCTCATTGAGAACTACCCTAACCACTCCGTTCGAAATTGCCACCTGCCCCACTCCTGAGTGACATTTCTTTAGCTCCTGACTGAATTTGTTTATTTAGCTTATTGTTGGTTATCTGTCTCTTCCATCCACCCCTCCCTGCTGCTGCCCCTTGGGCCATGATATGTCCTTTCTCGGAAAAATAACTGCCACTGATGAGGTACCATATTTTCACTGGCAAGGCCTAGGACATAAGCCAAACTCTGGGGTCTGATTGTGCAGTCACTTTAAATAAACCACAAGAGGAAAGAGTGATTCCCCAAAAAGACATGCTGAGTGCTGCTGCTAGGAGAAGGGATGCTGGCTAGGCAAAACCACAGATGTTCACTTGCTGAGTCAGACCAGTACACACAGAGGAGCTTTGGGAAAGCCTGTGAGAGGGGCCCTCCATGTCCTTGAGAGCAAAATTTAAAGATGAGACCTCTAACCCCCTCACTTTCTTGTAATGATGTGTTATGAATGCATTGATTTATTTATCTTATCCTTCTAAAGTCTAGTTTTGTATTCAGTTTCTACTTTTTTGAGTAAGAGCTTCCCATTCTACAAAGTAGTGACTCTCTTCAACCTGAAGAACTTTGTGGGAGGTTGGGGGGACAGTAAGACTGCTGTAGGCCACAAGTGACAGAAACCCCACCCAAACAGATTAACAGTTAGGAGGTGGATTAAGGCTCCACCTCCATTTCTGTGTCATTCTCTTAGCTCTTTTTCTCCTATGTGTAACAAGATATGAAAGTATAGATTTTGATTAGGACAACAAGATATACTAATGTGAAGTTCTAGGAACAGATCTCCAAGGATATAAGAAGGAATCAGGCGGGAGCCACCTGTAATCGCAACACTTTGGGAAGCCTAGGCCAGCAGGTTGCTTGAGGGCAGCCTGGGCAACATGGCAAGACCCCATCTCTACTAAAAATACAAAAATTAGCCAGGCATGGTGGCATGTGCCTATACTCCCAGCTACTCTGGGAGGGAGGCTGAGGCATGAGAATCACTTGAACCCGGGAGACAGAGGTTGCAGTGAGCCAAGACAGCACTACTGCACTACAGCCTGGGCGACAGAGTGAGACTGCATCTAAAAAAAAAATTTAAAAAATAATAAAAGTAAAAAATGAAATAAAATAAATAAAAAGAAGAAATTGGAGAGTGGAAGGAGGGTTTGGTGAAGAAATCTCTGACAGAGGCCGAGTGTGGTGGCTTACGCCTGTAATCCCAGCACTTTGGGAGGCCGAGGCAGGCAGATCACTTGAAGTCAGGAATTTGAGATCAGCCTGGGCAACGTAGTGAAACCCCGTCTCCATTAGAAATACAAAAATTAGCCAGGCACAGTGGGGCGTACCTGTAGTTCCAGCTATTCAGGAGGCTGATGCAGGAGAATCGCTTGAACATGAGAGGCAGAGGTTGCAGTGAGCTGGGATCTTCCCACCTCACTCCAGCCTGAGCGACAGAACGAGACTCCGTCTCAAAAAAAGAAAAAAAGGGGCAGGCGCAGTGGCTCGCACCTGTAATCCCAGCACTTTGGGAGGCCGAGGTGGGCAGATCAACTGAGGTCAGGAGTTCAGGACCAGCCTGGCCAATGTGGTGAAACCCCATCTCTACTAAAAATACAAAAAAAAAAAAAAAAAAAAAAAAATTTAGCCAGGCATGGTGGTGCGTGCCTGTAATCCCAGCTACTCGGGAGATTGAGGCAGGAGAATTGCTTGAACCTGGGAGACAGTGAGCCAAGATGGTGCAGTTGCACTGCAGCCTGGACGACGAGTGAGACTCCGTATCAAAGAAAAAGAAAAGGCCGGGCGCGGTGGCTCACGCTTGTAATCCCAGCACTTTGGGAGGCCGAGGCAGGCGGATCACGAGATCAGGAGATCGAGACCATCCTGGCTAACACAGAGAAACCCCGTCTCTACTAAAAATACAAAAAATTAGTCAGGCGTAGTGGCGGGCGCCTGTAGTCCCAGCTACTCGGGAGGCTGAGGCAGGAGAATGGCGTGAAGCTCCGGGAGGCAGAGCTTGCAGTGAGCCCAGATAGCGCCACTGCACTCCAGCCTGGGCAACAGAGCGAGACTCCGTCTCAAAAAAAAGAAAAAACGAAAAAAAGAAATCTCTGACAGAGCTTTTGCTGTGCTGTGAGTTTACCTCCTCCCCACTGAGGGAAGCTTCTGCAGCCCATTTCCTTCATTTCATGCCTACAGGCTTCCAGCCATTTGGGGAGCTTGTCAGGTATGTTGGTGCACATGGAAACTCTCTGGTCACTTACCTCCCACCTGAAAAAGGCATGCAGTGGTCGGTTGTCAGCCCACATAGGCCAAGGGGTCCCAAGATGCATTTGTGTTTCTCATGGATCAGATATGGGCCATGCAGGAGACAGTGCCCTTGGATCCGGTCCAGTAAGGCTGCCTGGAAGGGCAGGAAGCTGGCGGTGAATGCCAGATATGTAGAGGTGAGGAAGAAGTCACAGTACATGTACCCACAGGGAGAACTGCTGGAGAGAGGTCTGGCATGGTCATCTCCAAGGAGTTGATGAACACTACAGTCCAAAAAATAACATCATGTATTGTCATAGTCCATTCAGGCTACTATAACAAATACCTTGGACTGGGTAATTTATAAACAGCAGAAATTTATGGCTCTTAAATTTATGGGGCCGGGAAGTCTAAGATCAAGGTGCTAGGAGATTCAGTGTCTGGTGAGGGCTCAGTCTGCTTCAAAGATGGTGTCTTCTCATGCATCCTACATGGTGCAAGGGGCAAGCCAGCTCCCTTCAACTTTTTTTTTTTTTTTTCTGAGATGGTGTCTCACCCTGTCACCCAGGCTGGGGTGCAGTGGCTCATCTCAGCTCACTGCAGCCTCTGCCTCCCATGGAATCTCCTGAGTAGCTAGCATTATAGGCATGCACCACCACACCCAGCTAATTTTTAAATATTTTTGTAGAGAGAAGGCCTTGCTATACTGCATGCACTAGTCTCAAACTCGTGCACTCAAGAGGTCCTCTGCCTTGGCCTCCCAAAGTGCTGAGGTTACAGGGGTGAGCCACCACACCCAACCAAGATGTTGTAGTTTTGAAAGGATCTCAGGCAGAAGCAGGACAGTGCAGTATTCAGCATGCATTAGCCTATTTATGAAATCCTCTGAGATGCCACCAGGGGAGGGGGCCACTGAGTAAGGTTCTGCAAGTACAGGTAGAAATAATTATCCAGAAAAAAAAAAAGAAGAACAAATCTAAATGTGAACTTATTTATAAGTACAGGTGAGAGAGATTTGAAAACATCAGAAAAATATATGTATCTTCCAAAATTTTGAATGTGAGGAATACACAGCCGGGGAAGGATTCCCATATTTTCCATTATAGCAGAAAAAAACAACAACAACCCATATACCCTTGACAGAGATGCATCTGGATCTGCTTTAAGATTTGAAGGAATGGCCTGGCGCAGTGGCTCACACCTGTAATCCCAGCACTTTGGGAGGCTGAGGCGGATGGATCACCTGAGGTCCGGAGTTCAAGACCAGCCTGACCAACATGGAGAACCCCTGTCTCTACTAAAAATATAAAATTAGCCGGGCATGGTGGTGCATGCCTGTAATCCCAGGACTTGGGAGGCTGAGGCAGCAGAATTGCTTGAAACTGGGAGGCGGAGGTTGCAGTGAGCTGAGGTCACGCCATTGCACTCCAGCCTGGGCAAAAAAAGTGAAACTCTGTCTCAAAAAAAAGAAAGATTTGAAGGAACTCTTCCTTCCACAGAAGAGACTGCCCAGGAAAATCTTCCTTGTTTTTGAAAAAGGAAACAGTGATCTAAAATGCTATTTAAAATGTCTACCAGAAAAATGATTCAACTCTCTGTTTCATCACTTACCTCTCCACCCCTATTGGCTTCCTCTGTAATCTGCAGTGGGTTTTTTTTACTGACTCCTTTGATTGACCAGTATTTTATTTTTCTTCTGCAAAATGTGCTAACTCATGCCAATTACCCACAGCTTTAGGATGGCACATCCACTTTTTTTCCCACCACCTGGGTGATAGCGTCACTAAGAGTCAGGGTAGTGAATGGACTACCCTGAGTGGAATTGTGTCCCCCCAAAAAAGACACATTGAAGTCCTAACTTTTAGTTCCTCAGAATGTGACTGTTTGTGGAGATAGGGTCGTTACAGAGGTAATCAAGTTAAAATGAGGTTATTAGGGGAGTCCTATCTAGTATGACTGGTGTCCTTATGAAAAGAGGAAAGTTGGATGCACAGACACTGTATTAGTCAGGGTTCTCTAGAGGAACAGACCTAATAGGATATAGGAGTTTATTAAGGAATATTGACTTACATGATTACAAGGTCCCACAATATAGGCTATCTGCAAGCTGAGGAGCAAGGAAGCCAGTCAGAGTCCCAAAGCTGAAGAACTTGGAGTCCAGTGTTCTAGGGCAGGAAGCATCCAGCACAGGAGAAAGATGTAGTCTGGGAGGCTAAGCCAGTCTAGTCTTTCCATGTTCCTCTGTCTGCTTTCATTCTGGCTCCACTGGCAGGTGATTAGATTGTGTCCACCCAGAATGAAGGAGGGTCTCCCTTTCCCAGTCCACTGACTCAAATGTTAATATCCTTTGGCAACACCCTCACAGACATACCCAGGAACAATACTTTGCATCTTTCAATCTAATCAAGTTGACAATATTAACCATCACAGACACCCACACAGAGAAAGTGGCCATATGAAGACAGAGAAATGGACTGATGCATCTACAGGCCAAGGAGTGCCAAAGACTGCCAGCAAACGACTTAAAGACAAGAAGAAGCAGTGAAAGAGCCTTCCCCTCCAGGTTGCAGATGAAGTGCAACCCTGCTGACACCTTGATTTCAGACTTCCGGCCTCCAGAGCTGAGACAATACATTTGTGTTGCTCTAAGCTACCTAGTTTGTGGAACTTTGTTGGGTGGCCCTACAAACTAATGCAGCCTATGTATGCCAATGCCAGTTATATTTTTTATTGTAATTATATAATTTAAGTAAATATATAAGCTCATGAATTAATTTAAAAAGAAATTATTCCTAAGAAAATTAAGTTGAATGCTTTGGAAAGACTTGATAGAAGAGGATCATTTAAAAAATTGCTGTTGGATTAGAAGTGGGAAAGCAACTGTAAAATGCTGGAAGGAAAAAATGTAGGGTTCTGCACTCAAAATACTCTGAAAGTATGTTAAACTTCTCCTTTAAATAAATATTAGAAATCCTTGATGATGCCTGGTGTGGGTCATGCAGAAACGATGATATGAAACTCTAGGCCAGGTGCCATGGCTCACGCCTGTAATCCCAGCACTTTGGGAGACCGAGGCAGATGGATCGCTTGAGTCCAGGAGTTCAAGACCAGCTTGGGCAACATAGCAAGACCTTGTCTCTACAAAAAATACAAAAATTAGCCAGGTGTAGTGGTGCATGTCTGTAGTCCCAGCTATTTGGGAGGCTGAGGTGAGAGGATAGCTTGAGCCTGGGAGGTTGAGGCTGTAGTGAGCTGTGATCAAGCCACTCCACTCCAGCCTGGGTGACAGAGCAAGAACCTGTCTCACACACACACACACACACACGCCAACTTCTAATCATCAGTTATATATTCAAATAAATGCTTTGAATCTATGGAAAAGATAGACAATCAATATATATTTATGTGTTTTAGTTTAAATTATGTGAGCTATGCGTGTGTCATTTTTTAAATTTTATTTTAATAAAAAAATAGAGACAGGGTCTCACTACGTTGCCTAGGTTGGTCTTGAACTCCTGGGCTCAAGCGATCTTCTTGCCTCAGCCTCCCAGGGTGCGGGGATTACAGGCATGAGCCACTACGCTCGGCGTGGGTATAATTTTTTTTTTTTTGAGGCGGATTCTCACTCCGTTGCCCAGGCTTGAGTGCAATGGCATGATCTCGGCTCACTGCAACCTCCGCCTCCCAGGTTCAAGCAATTCTCTTGCCTCAGCCTCCCGAGTAGCTGGGACTACAGGCGCACGCCGCCACACCTGGCTAATTTTTTTTTTTTTTGTATTTTAGTAGAGATGGGGTTTCACGTGTTGCCCAGGTTGGTCTCGAACTCCTGAGCTCAGGCAATCCACCCACCTTGGCCTCCCAAAGTGCTAGGATTACAGGTGTGAGCCACCGCACCCGGCCTGTGTAAGAATTTTTAAGTAATTCTTCATTTTGACTTTTGTGGTTAGCTGATCATCTATGTGCAGACTAAATGGATAAGAGGGCCTCTGTTGTGTTGTTTTAGGGGTTTCAGAACTAGATATGAGTTTGAAAGTTCGTTCAAGGAGCTGTGCATATTGTGCAAGGTACTAAATTTTTCTAAGTTTCAGTTTCCTCATTTGTATAAAATGAGAATAATACCTATGACCCACAAGTGTTGTGAAATTAAGTGACACAATGAACTTAAAACGGTCTAGTAGTATTAGATGTTTTTCCACTTAAAGTGGGAGAAAACTCAATCTACCATGGCTTAAACAAAAAGAGAATAAATTGATTCGTGGCAATAACGAAATTCTAAGGGAGCATTGTCTCCAGACATAGCTAGTCTCAGTCCTGCAAGTGATGTCCCAGAACCTGGTTTTTCTGTGTACATCTGTCAACTACTCCTTGTTGGCTTAATCCTTGGACACAATCTGTCTGGCAAGATGTGCACAGCAGGCATTTCTCCCCCGCCATATCTTCCTAAGTTAAAATTCAGTGCCTGCTAAAGCCCCTCTTGGAGCCCTGTAAAATGTTTTCTTGCATCCCCTTCTGATATGGTTTGGATCTGTGTTCCTGCCCAAATCTCATGTCGAATTGTAATACCCAGTGCTGGAGGTGGGGCCTGGTAGGAGGCGATTAGATCATGGGGGCAGATATTCCTCTTGGTGCTGGTAATGAGATCTGGTCATTTAAAAGTGTGCCTCACTTCCCCCCAACCTCTCTTGCTCCCACTCTGGTCATGTAAGATGAGTCTGTTAACCCTTCCGCCAGGATGGTAAGTTTCATAAGGCCTTCCCAGAAGCCAAGTAGATGTCAGTGGCAGCGGCTGCTGCCATCACACCAGCTGCAGCAGAGGCTGCATACTCCATGGAGCTGGTGGGAGCGCCGCCCCTTCTAAGTTGCGGAGGGAGCTCCCTGGGTCCTGCTGCAGCTGCCCAAACTGCAGTTGCAGACCCAGGCCTCCAGCTCTATGGAGGAGGCTGGAGCCATGCCCTTCTGGGTGGGGCTGCAGCCACTCAAACCTTGGCTGTGGATCCAAGCCTCCCTGTGCTCTTGGTGGGGACTGTGAGCAGGTAGGATTTGCCCTCCTGGGTGCAGATGCAGCCTTCCAACCACAGTTGCAGACCTGGGCCTCCCACTCCAGCAAGCAGGCAGGAGCTGGGACAAATGGGACCCCCACCCCTTCCGAGTTGGTGGGGCAAGAGCTCCTGGGGCGCAGCTGTGGCCTCCCTCCCAGGCTCAGGACCCGGGCATCTCTGCACCCTGCACCCTCAGTGGCCCAGGAAGAGCCCCCCAACTTCCCTGCAGGCTGGGGGTGTCTGCCCCTGCTGCCTGGCCTCGCTCCTCTCCGGGGGCCTGCTCTGATCTAGGAGAGGGGTTGGGGCTGAGCCCAGGGCCATGAATGGCAGCGGGAGGCAGACAGATTCCTGGGTGGAAGGGGGCAGGTCCCTGGTAAGGCCCCTCCTTCAGGCCAGGGAGGGCCTGAAGCCTGGGGGCTAGGCTGCCAGTCTTGCAGACTGGAGTGGGGACTCGGTGCCTTTTCCGGCTGCCCATGGCCACCCATGGACCAATTGGCATGCACGTCCTCCCCTCTGAGGTCCATAAAAGCCCTAGGCTCAGTTAGAGGAGGGCAGAGGGTGGGGAGTACAGAGAGAGTTGACGGGACAGGTTGATCAGCTGCAGAGAGGAGCTACCCTCTCTCTGTTGAGAGCTTCAGGGACCTGCAGATATGTCGGGACTACCAGCTGCAGAGAGGAGTGACCCTCTCCAGGGCTCCCTATCTGCTAAGAGCAGGACACTCCACAGGATGACCTCCCTACAGAGACGAGCTATCCCCTGCTGGTCTCCTCTGAGGTCTTCTAACAGTCGATAAAGCTCGTCTTCATCTTGTTTACCCTTCACTTACCTGTATACCTCATTCCTCCTGGATGTAGGACAAGAACTTGGACAAGAACTTGGGCAAAGGTGCCACTGGCCACAGAGGTTTCTGGCCAGGAAATTGACACCCCAAAGATCCCGTAACACCAGCATCATGTTTCCTGTATAGCCTGTGGAACCATGAGCCAATTAAACCTCTGTTCTTTATAAATTATCCAGTCTCAGGTATTTCTTTATAGCAGTGCAAGAGAACAGACTAATATAGTACACCTTCATTCTGATTAGGCTACATAACTACCTCCGGGTTAAGCAGTGTCCCAGAGGAAAGCATGATTTGATTTGGAGGGAGTAGGTCTGATGCTCCACACAAATCATGTGCACTGGATGGGGCAAGGGAGTTCTCTCCAGAGGAACTGGAACAGTATTGAGAGCAAGAGAAATGGATTCTGGGTAGCTAAAAACACTGACTGTTTATACAGTAGCTCTGAGGGTGATGTCTAGTAAGAAATCAGCATTAGCTGACTCCCTGCAGTGTCTTCCACCCCAAACCCTTAACTCCAGCTTTCCTTTTGGCTTTAGTGAGAGCACTGCCTTTGTTAGGGCAGATGCTCCTGGCATTCCCCCAACTCTGCTATTCCCTTTGGTTTCATTTTATTTTATTTTATTTTATTTTATTATTTTATTTTATTTGAGACGGAGCCTTGCTCTGTTGCAAAGGCTGGAATGCAGTGGCACGATCTTGGCTCACTGCAACCTCTGCCTCCTAGGTTCAAGCCTCAGCCTCCCGAGTAGCTGGGGTTACAGGCACCCGCCATCACACCAGGCTAATTTTTGTATTTTTAGTAGAGATGAGATTTTACCATGTTGGTCGGGCTGGTTTCGAACTCCTGACCTCAGGTGATCTGCCCGCCTTGGCCTCCCAAAGTGCTAGGATTACAGGCATGAGCCACCGCACCCGGTCCCCTTTGGCTTTAAATACTCAGCTGTGAACCCAGCTCATCTGCCAGGCCAGAATGTGGCAAATGTCCCCGCATCCAGTCCTGCTCTTCCAACTGCCTGGCAATGTCCTTGGCTTTTAGGACCATTATCAGCCCATCCCTCCCACCCACCACACCAGTTCAGTCCAATGCCTCCTTCAAGTTTCAAAGTTGCCTCTCAGTTTCAGGACATCAAGATGTGGTAAAGTATCAACTACTTCATGAATCTATACATTTAATGCTTATCCTTGATTTTTTTGTCTTTTCGAACTTAAATTTTATTTTTTGTCTAAGCTACATATGGAAACAGCCATCTCCTATTACTTGCATTGGAAAACTCGACTTTGTCCACTTCTTTAAGTGTTTGTAGTGTAGTAGTGGTCCACCCAGTAAAGTTGGCTGTTTAATACAATACTGCGGTAAAAACAAGGCATCAACCTCAATATCTATTCTCCTGCTTTTGGTTCCCCAAATGTTGGCTGGACACATGCTGCCCAGAATAGACCATGTTACATAGCCTCCTTTGCAGCAAAATATGGTTATGAGATTAAGTTCTAATTGGAAGTATGCAAATTGACGTGACTTGTACAATTTCCAAGGCATTCCCTTAAAAGACAAGAGTGTTCCCTCAACTGCTCACGTTTCCTTCCATTTTGGCTGGAATGTAGATCCAGTGGACATGGTAGCATGCTCTTTTGCCTTTGTGGAAGAGGGCAACATCCTAGAACAGGGAATAGCACATTTCTTCTGTAAAGGGCCAGATGGTAAATATTTTCAGCTTTATGGGACACCTAGGCTCTGTCACAGCTGCTAACTCTGTTGTTGTAGGGGAAAGCAACCACAGACAGTATGTAAACAATGGGCATGGCTGTGTTCCAGGAAAACTTTATTTACCAAAACAGGGAGTGGCTGAATTTTCTCTACAGGCTACAGTTGACTGACCCCAAATCTAGAACACGATAAGGCAACAATATAAAAAAAAGTGGGGCCAGGTGCAGCGGCTCAAGTCTGTAATCCCAGCGATTTGGGAGGCTGAGGTGGGCCGATCACTTGAGATCAGGAGTTGGAGACCAGCCTGGGCAACGTAGCGAAACCCTGTCTACAAAAAAAAATACAAACATTACCCGGGTGTGGTGGTGCATGCCTTTAGTCCCAGCTACTCGGGAGACTGAGGCCAGAGGATCACTTGAGCCTGGGAGGTTGAGGTTGCAGTGAGCTGAGATCGTTCCACTGCACTCCAGCCTGGGCAACAGAGTGAGACCCTGTCTCAAAAAAGAAAAAAAGATAATAAAAAGCTTCTGTCCCCAACACTATCAAGGTATGAGGGGTAGGAGAGAGTTAACTGGTCTTCTATAGAGAGATCTCTTTTGTTTAAGCCACTGTATTTTGGGGAATCATTGTTTCAGCAGCTGTATCTTAATAATGCTTATTTTTTTGATATCATCAAGCCAGAATCCTCTTTTTTTGTTGTTGTTTCTTGAGTCAGAGTCTCACTCTGTCGCCCAGGCTGGAGTGCAGTGGCGCAATCTCGGCTCACCACAACCTCCGCCTCCCAGTTCAAGTGATTCTCCTGCCTCAACCTCCTGAGTAGCTGGGATTACAAGCACCCACCAACACGTCTGGCTAATTTTTGTATTTTTAGTAGAGACAAAGTTTCACCATGTTGGCCGGGCTGGTCTCAAACTCCTGACCTCAGGTGATCCACCTGCCTTGGCCTCCCAAAATGCTGGGATTACAGGCATGAGCCATCACACCCAGCCTCTTCTTAACTTTTTGGACCACAAAGCTCAGTCCTTCTCACTCATTCTCTCTGACTCTGTCCTCACAGGACCCTGTGAGGTTATAAACTGGCTTGACTCCTAGAAATTCTCATGGAATCTATGTAGCTCTCAGGCCACTCTCCCTGTTTTTTTTCTTTTACCAACAGACTTTCCTCAGTGTTTCTCAGTGTATTGAAGTCTGGCTTCTACCTCTGTCCTCCACCGTAACTGAAGATCCCTACTGCCAGTGTGGGCTTCCCAGGTGTCACTCTACTTAGCCTCTCCATTGCATCTGCCATGGTGACCCCCTTCTGCAGCCCCTTCTCCCCACGGCCCCCTTCCTTTCTGCTTTCATGAAGCTCTCCCCCGTCGTGTTATGCAGCACTAACCTATCCTTCCATGTTTCTTCCTCATACATTCTCTACCTAATTCAGCTTAGTCACTTTCATTAGTTACTCTTCCTCTGCCTGGCCCTTCGTGTTGACAATATGGCCAGTTGCACCCTTGGTTCTCATTCAGTCCCCTCCTGGATTACCACAGATTCCTCAAGGCTTTCATCATGCATGATATTCTAATGACTTCTGAATATGTACCTTCAGGCTAGATTGCTCTCTGAAGCTCAAACCTATATGCCCAACTGCCTGTTTTGTTCCAGGTAAATTCTTGGGCTTGGCACAGTGGCTCACACTGTACTCCCAGCATGTTGGAAGGCCAAGGTGGGCTGATCACTTGGGGTCAAGAGTTGGAGACCAGCCTGGCCAACATGGTGAAATCCCACCTCTACTAAAAATACAAAATGAGCCAGGTGTGGTGGCGCACGCCTGTAATCCCAGCTAGTCAGAAGGCTAAAGCAGGAGAATCACTTGAACCCTGGCAGTAGAGGTTGGAGTGAGACAAGATGGTGCCACTGTACTCCAGCCTGGGCAACAGAGTGAGACTGCTTCAAAAAAATAGAATAAAATAAAATAAATCTGTCATTCTCCTTTTGTTTATTAGTTGGAATTCTTCTATTCAGAAGAATTTTCCCTCATCAGCTATTTGGTTACCCTGAGATAGAATATATACAGAAAATGCAGATGAATGCTTACTTGTTTTTCCTTACTTACCTATATTCAGAACACTGTTGGTGTTCTAACAACCACCAAAAAGAATCAGGAAATGTGTTTTCTGTAGTTATCACTATGAACTCATAGGTTTTCATATAGATTTAATGAATTTTGATTCAAGATAGTCATTATTTATTTTGATGCTCAAATTTATCTCATATTTGGCCGTGTCCAGTTGATATCTGCATTCTTTTAATGTGATTCCAGTAGCCTTTGATAGCTTTCCTGCTTTCAGATATAACAAGATATTTCAGGTTCATTTTTCATATTTCCTGTTCCATATCTGGAGATGATAATTTCTTCAAAGAGCCCTGGTTTCTCTTGGAGAGGAATGGTATTAAAGACCACAATCCGGACGGGGCTCAGTGGCTCATGCCTGTAATCCCAGCACTTTGGGAGGCCGAGGCGGGTGGATCACGAGGTCAGGAGATCGAGACCATCCTGCCTAACACAGTGAAACCCCGTCTCTATTAAAAATACAACAAATTAGCCGGGTGTGGTGGCGGGCACCTGTAGTCCCAGCTACTCAGGAGGCTAAGGCAGGAGAATCGCATTAACTTGGGAGGTGGAGCTTGCCGTGAGCCGAGATCGCGCCACTGCACTCCAGCCTGGGCCACAGAGTGAGACTTCGTCTCAAAAAAAACAAAACAAAACAAAACAAAAAAACCACAATCCGAGCACTAGGGATATTCATTGCTAATGGGTTATCATTATTGGTAGGACTTTTTAGTAAATAGGGCTAGGATATTATTTGTTTATTTGTTTGTTTGTTTGAGACAGGGTCTTATTCTGTTGTCCAAGCTAGAGTGCAATGGTGTGGCCATAGCTCGATATAACCTCCAACTGCTGGGCTCAAGCAATCCTCCCACCTCTACCTCCCAAAATTCTGGGATTACAGGCATGAGCCATCATGCCTGGCCTGGAAATATTTACTTCCTTGGGAGAGAAAAATAAGTTAATTCTATACTTATTACCAATACTTTTAATTCAAAATGAAGACTACTAGGTTTTTATTCTTTGATTTTGTATTTGCATCCCATTTTCTTGTTGTGAAAATATTGGTTCCCAGCAAGACTTATGTAATTATTTATTGTCTTTTATCCTAATACACACATATACATTAAATATATAAACTATTATAATAACATCAAAATGATAATATTACTCCAAATAGAAATGTACTGAATTCAATTTATAATTTCTTTGCAGATATTTTGGTCATGAGATGTATAGTTAAAATACCGTGCTTTAAAGTCATGATAATCATGGCTGGGCATAATAGCTCATGCCATCTGTAATCCCAGCACTTTGGGAGGCCGAGGTAGGTGTATCACTTGAGGTCAGGAGTTCGAGACCAGCCTGGTCAACATGGTGAAACCCTGTCTGTACTAAAAATAAAAAATTAGCTGGGCATGGTGGCACTTGGCCTGTAATCCCAGCTACTTGGGAGGCTAAGGCATGAGAATTGCTTGAACCCAGGAGGTGGAGGTTGCAGTGAGCCAAGACTGAGCCACTCCACTCCCAGCCTGGGGGGTGACAGAGTGAGACTGTGTCTCAAAAAAAAAAAAAAAAAAAAAAGGCGGGCGTGGTGGCTCACACCTGTAATCCTAGCACTTTGGGAGGCCAAGGTGGGCGGATTGCCTGACCTCAGGAGTTCAAGACCAGCCTGGGCAACATGGTGAAACCCCGTCTCTACTAAAATACAAAAAAAAAAAAAAAAAAAAAAAATTAGCCAGGCGTGGTGGTGGGTGCCTGTAGTCCCAGCTACTCAGGAGGCTGAGGCAGGAGAGTTGCTTGAACCCAGGAGGCGGAAGTTGCAGTGAGCTGAGCTCGAAACATTGCACTCTAGCCTGGGTGACAGAGTGAGACTCTGTCTCAAAAAAAAAAAAAAAAAGAAAAGGAAAAAAATCATAAATACATGATAATCTTTCTCCAAGTGTTTATACCACTACCTTTTGTTTTTTGTTTTTGTTTTTTTTTTGAGAGAGAGTATCACTCTGTAACCCAGGCAGGAGTGCAGTGGCATGATCTCAGCTCACTGCAACCTCCGCCTCCCAGATTCCAGTAATCCTCCTGCCTCAGCCTTCTGAGTAGCTGGGACTGCAGGTGCACACCACCACACTGGGCTAATTTTTGTATTTTTGGTAGAGACGGGGTTTTACCATGTTGCCTAGGCTGGTCTTGAACTCCTGAACTCAAGCAATCTGCTTACCTCGGCTTCCCCAGGTGCTGGGATTACAGGCATTAGCCACTGCACCTGGTTCTAACTTTATGTAGAATTAGTCTCATTTGTTTCATTTTTCCTTTGTTTTTAGAGTTTGATGTTTAAATGTATTATTTTTAATTTAAATTTTTGTTTTAAATTATGTATAACATATATTTGGTTCCAAAATAAAAATCATAAAACTTGTTATTTTCAGTGGATTACTTTCCATCTCTGTTTCGTTTTCTCTGTTCTTCCCCTATTTCCTATAAAATGGGAATTTAGGTTATTTCCAATGCTGTGCATTAAAAACAATGCTCATGGATGTGTATTTTCATATTTCATAATATACAGCTTAAAGTTGTATATTCACAGTAGATTCCCAGAAGTAGGATGGCTGTGTCAAAAAGTACCTATTAGCTTTGTTAGACATGGCCAAAATTCCCTTTCAGAAGAGTTGCACAAATTTGAAAATCCGCCAGCAATGAGGTTTATTTCCCTACAGCCTCACCAACAGGATGTATTGTCATACTTTAACATTTTTGCCTAAGTGTAAAGTATTATGTCAGTTGTATTTTTCTATAGTGAATGAGTTTACACTTTTTTTCATATTTTTCATATTGTGAATTGTCAGTTCATGTCTTTTTCCAAGTTTGTATTGGATTTTTGGCTCTTTGTCCCTCAACTGACAAGATTTCTTTATAAATTAGGGATATTAGTCATTTTTACATGATGCATTTATTTTTATTTTTATTTTTGGAGACAGGGTCTTACTTTGTCACCCAGGTTGGAGTGCAGTGATGTGATCATAGCTTACTGCAGCCTCGAATTCCTGAGCTCAAGTGATCCTCCTGCCTTGGCCTCCTTGGGACTACAGGTGCATGTCACCATGCCTGGATAATTTTTAATTCTTTTTTTTATAGAGAAAGGGTCACCCTATGTTGCCTAGGCTGATCTTGGACTCCTGGCCTTAAATGATCCTCCCTCCTGAACCTCCCAAAGTGCCCTACAATACATCATGTGGCTGTACCCACATGATATATTGCACCCAGCCACATAATATATTGTGCACCCAGCCACGGGATATATTGCAAATTGAATATTTTCTTACATTTTGAAAGTTGTCTTTAGATTTGGTCTATGGTGCTTTTGTCATGCAAAATTTTAAAATTTAATTTTCTGTCTAATTTATCATTTTTTTTTTGTTGTCGTTTGTTTTTGAGATGGAGTCTTGCTCTGTTGCCTAGGCTGGAGTGCAGTGGCATGGTCTCGGCTCACTACAACCTCTGCTTCCCAGGTTCAAGCGATTCTCCTGCCTCAGCCTCCCGAGTAGCTGGGATTACAGGTGCCTGGCACCATGCCTGGCTAATTTTTTGTATTTTTAGTAGAGATGGGGTTTCACCATGTTGGCCAGGTTGGTCTCCAACTCCTGACCTCATGATCTGCCCACCTTAGCCTCCCAAAGTGCTGGGATTACAGGCATGAGCCACTGCACCTGGCCAAATTTATCAATCTTTTAATGCCTCTAGATTTGAAGTCATAGTTCTAAAAACATTTTCCTACTCCAAAGTGTAATAGGAATTCACCTATGGTCTTTTTTTCCCTCTTACTTGTATAGTTTTATTTTTTACATATAGATTCTTAATCCATTTGGAGTTTGTTCTCATTTATGGTGTGAAGTATGAATATGATTTTATCATTTTTCCAAGTGGCTGCCTAGTTTTCTCAGCACCATTTATTAAAATGTCTACCTCAGTGATTTGAGATATGGCTTCTATCTAAATTTCCATATGGACAGTACTTGGGTCTATTTCTAGGCTTTCCATAATATTCTACTTATCTACTTATCTATTCATGTGCCTGTATCACTGTTTTAATTATGGCAGCTTTATAGCATGTTTTAATGTTTAATAAGGCTACCCTCACAATTTTTCTTTTTCATTGTTTTCCTGGCAACTCTGGAATCTGCTTTTCCATGTAAACTTTTCCATATAAACTTAAGTATTGACTTGTCTAATGCTCTAAAATAGCTTGTTGGTGATTTCTTTGAGATTGCATTGAATTTATAAATTAACTTAGGGAGAACTGTCATCTTTATAATATTGAGGTTTTTTTTTTTTAATGGTGGTGTTCTAGTCTGTATTTGTATCTTTCAAGAGTGTTTTAAAATCTTTCTCATGTAGGTTTTGCATATTTCTTGATAAATTCAATCGAAGTATTTAATCTTTTTTGTTGCTATCATAAATAGGGTTTTCTCTACCTTTTTGTCCTCTGTTTAATGTCTGTGTCTATGAAGGCATATATATGATCATCATATATTAACTTTATGGCCTGCATTTTTAATAAATCTTGTCACTACTTGAGTTATTTTTATCATTGTTTCTCTGAGGGTTTTCAGGTTTTACTATCATATCATCTGCAAACAAAAATAGTTACGATTGAGCACAGTGGCTCACATCTGTAATCCCAGCACTTTGGGAGGCCGAGACTGGCAGATCACTTGGGGCCAGGAGTTCGAAACCAGCCTGGCCAACATGGTGAAACCCCATCTCTACCGAAAAATACAAAAATTAGTCGGGCGTGGTGGCATGTGCCTATAGTTCCAGCTACTTGGGAGGCTGAGGCACGAGAATCACTTGAACCTGGGAGGCGGAGGTTGCAGTGAGCTGAGATTGCGCCATTGTACTCCAGCCTGGGTGACAGAGTGAGAGCCTGCCTAAAAAAAAAAAAAAGAAAAAAGAAAAAAGAAAAAGAAAAAGAAATAGGGTTACTTATATGTTATTCATTCTTCTGACTGATTGGATTTCTCTCTGTGGTGAAAATAGTTACTTTGTTTCTGATCCTAGTGGAAATACTTCTAGTGTTTCCCATTAAGATATTGACTTTAAAACTAAAATGTGTGTGTATATGTACGTATGTGTGTAAACATTGTCATATTAGGAAAGTCTCCTTCAATTCCTTTTTTCTTAAGAGGTTTTTTTTAAATAATGAAAAAGTATGAAAATTTATCAAAGGCTTTTTCATCATTTATGGAAAAAACCATGTGAATTTTTCCTGATATTGGACCAATGTTGCATCCTGGAATAAATCCACTAATTCATGGTGCATTGTTTTCTTAATGTGTTGTTAGATTCCATTTGCTAATATTTATGTTTCTGCATCAATATTCATGACATTGACATGTAGTTTTCTTTCTTAGCACTGACTTTATCTGGTTTGGTATCAGTGTTATACTTGCTTTATAAAAGGAGTTAAGAAGTTTTTCTTCCTTTTCAATGTTCTAGAATAATGTAGAAAACATTGGGACTATTTGGTCTTTGAAAGTTCAGCAGAATTTCTCTATGAGACTATCTGGGCCTGGTGCTTTTGGGGAGTAGTTTCTTAATAACATTCTTTACTTCTTTTATGGAAATAAGTTTTCTTATAACAAAGAATGTGATCAATTTTGGTAATCTTTTGTGCTTCAAAGAATACCATCAAGAAAGTGAAAAGACGACTCATAGAATAAGATGTTTTTTTTGCAAATTATGTATCTGATAAGGGACTTGTATCTAGAATATGTAAAGAAGTATTGCAACTCATTTTAAAAAAAAGACCAAGAAACTAATTTAAAAAGGGGTAAAGGATCTACACAGGCATTTCTCCAAATGATATATATATATATATATATATATACTTGAAAAGATGCTCAACACCAGTACTCATCAAGGAAATGCAAATATAAAACACAATGAAATACCACTTTGCTTCCAGTAGAATGGTGATATAGTTTGTATATCATCTCATGTTGAATTGTAATCCTCAGTATTGGATGTGAGGTCTGGTGGGAGGTGATTGGATCATGGGGGTGGATTCCTTATGAATGGTTTAGCACCATTCTCTTGGTGCTGTCCTCGTGATAGTGAGTTCTCAAGAGATCTGGTAGTTTAAAAGTGTGTAGCACCTCCCTCCAACTCACTCCCTTGCTCCTGCTCCTGCCATGTAAGACTCTAGCTTCCTCCTTTGCCTTCTGCCATGATTGAGAACCCCCTGAAGCCTCCCCAGAAGCAGGTGCACTATGCTTCCTGTATAGCCTGCAGAACTGTGAGCCATTTTGTTATAAATTACCCAGTCTTGTGCAGTGGCTCACACCTGTAATCTCAGCACTTTGGGAGGCCGAGGCGGGTGGATCACCTGAGGTCAGGAGTTCGAGACCAGCCTGGGCAACATGGGAAAACCCTGTCTATACTGAAAATACAAAAAGTAGCCTGTCGTGGTCATGGGCGCCTGTAATCCCAGCTACTCGGGAGGCTTAGGCAGGAGAATCGCTTGAACTCGGAAGGTGTAGATTCCAGTGAGCCAAGATCTTGCCACTGCACTCCAGCTTGGGTGACAAAAGTGAGACCCTGTCTCAAAAAAAAAGAAAGAAAAAGAAATAAAGTAGGTGAAATCACTCACATCTGCTAGTCATAGTTGTTTTGTAAAGCATTGGAAAAAATCATCTTTCAGAGTAAGAGGAAGAACTGGAGACTAGAAATTTAATGACAGTAGGTTTGCAATAACCTTGGTATAAAGTGTCTTGGATAATCTGACTACTATATGAAGGAATTTATTAGAAGCTTTAAAAATCCAAGGTGAAGACGCTACTAAGTTTCTCACAAAGTAACATTGGCTGTAATGAAAGCTATATTGTAAATGAAAAGACAGCATACTTGTCATAAAGTTATAGAGATGGAGAACAGATTAGCGGTTGCTAGGGCTTACAGAGAGGGTCTGGCAGGAAAGACAGGAACTGACTGTGGCTATGAAAGGGAAGTAGCAGGGATCCTTGCGATGAAATTGTTTGGAACCTTAACTGGGGTGATGGTTAGATGAATAGAAATGTGATAAAATTGCATAGAACTACACACACACACACACACACACACACACACACACACACAGAAATGTGCATATAAAACTGGTGAAATCTGAATAAATTCTGTGGATTGTACCAATGTAAACTTCCTGGTGTTACAGGATCTCTGGGGTGTCAACTTTTCTGGTCAGAAACCTCTGTGGCCGAGGCCCCTTTGCCTGAGTTCTTGTCCTGCATCAAGGAAGAATGAGGTTTGCAGGCAAGTGAAGGGTGAAGAAGAAGAGTTTTATTTAGTGTTAGAATAGTTCAGAGGAGTGGGTAGCTCCTCTCCGTAGGCAGGTGTTCTCGTTGAGTGTTCAGCTCTCAGCAGAGAGAAGGCCCTGGAGAGGGTGGCTCCTTTCCATAGGCAAGTCATTTGGATGTCTCTGCAGGTCTCTGAAGCTCTTCCAGAAAGGGTGGCCCCTCTCTGCTAGCAGGTCGTCTCTGCAGCTCTCAGTGGAGAGGGTACTCCTGTCTGCAGCTGGTCCTCCCGTCCTCTCTCTGCCCTCTACCTCCTCTGGCCATCCTCTGCCCTGCTCTGGCTGAGCCCAGGGCTTTATGGACCTCAGAGGGGAGGAAGGGCCTGCTGATTGGTCCATGGGCAGCCATGGGCACCTGGAAGAGGCACCATGAGTCCCCACTCCGGTGGTGGAACTGGCAGCCTGGTCCCCAGTCTTCAGGCCCTCCCTGGCTTTACTGGGGACCTGTCCTTTTCTGCCCAAGAATCAATCTGCCTCCTGCTGCCATTCATGGCCCTACGGCTCAGCCCCAATCCCCAGTCAGAGATCAGAGCAGGTGCTGGGAGTGGAGAGAGGCCAGGCAGCAGGAGAAGACACCCCTGAGCCTGCAGGAATGTTGGGGGTTGGAGGAGGAAAGGCGGCGGCCACAGCTGCACTCGGGAGTTCCCACCCTGCCATCTCGGACGGGGCAGGGCTCCTGCTTATCCCCAGCTCCTGCTTGATTCCTGGAGCCAGGAGGCCCACGTCTGCAGCTGTGGGCATGGGCAGCTGCAGCTGCACCTGGGAGGGCAGATCCTGCCTGTTCCTGGCTCCCCCAAGAGCCCAGGGAAGCTCAGATCCACAGCTGCAGTTTGGGTGGCTGTAGCTCTGCCCAGGAGGGCAGGGTTCCTTCCTGCTCCGTAGAGGAGGAGGCCTGGGTCTGCAGCTGCGGTTTGGGAGCTGTCCCAATTCAGAAGGGGCAGGGCTCCCACTGGCTCCATGGCATGTGCAGCCCCCATGGGGCTGCAGTCGCCATGATGGCAGCAGTCACTGCCATCACTGGTTTCAACACTGTTGTATAGCTATGTAAGATGTTACCACTGCAGAATACTGGGTGAAGGGTACACAGGACTGCTCTTTACATTTTTTCTCCTAAATTTCCTGTGAATCTATAATTATTTCAAAATAAATTTTTTTTAAAAAACAAGATACTCGGAAATCCACATAAAGTTTCAATAATTTTAGAAATTAGCTCTTCTTCTTCTTTTTTTTTTTTTTTTGAGACGCAGTCTTGCTCTGTCATCCAGGCCGGACTGCAGTGGCGCTATCTTGGCTCACCGCAAGCTCCACCTCCCGGGTTCACGCCATTCTCCTGCCTCAGCCTCCTGAGTAGCTGGGACTACAGGCGCCCGCTACCACGCCCGGCTAATTTTTTTTTGTATTTTTAGTAGAGATGGGGTTTCACCGTGTTAGCCAGGATAGTCTCGATCTCCTGACCTCGTGATCCGCCCACCTCGGCCTCCCAAAGTGCTGGGATTACAGGCGTGAGCTACCGCGCCCAGCCTCCTTTTTGTAACTCTGTACTTTGTCTCAGTATTTCCTTGGCTGGAAATGCTCTTCTTTTCCATTGCCTAAATCCTGCTTTTTTAGGACATCTTCCAGGATGCTTTCCCTAATTAATTTTTTTCTTGTTCTTTTGTTGAGCTACTGATACATCTTAGATCTAATCAGACTCTCTCCAAATATTTCCCTCCCTTCCTCTCATAGGTGGATGGTGGTTGCTGTGGTGCACAGCCCAGGAATGAAATGCTCATTACACCACTGGCTTAGGTGCTTCCTTCAGGAATTGTCTTGGTAGAAAAGAACTGTTTCCTTCTTGGTCGTGGTTCCCTCCTGGAGTGGCTGATATACAATTTGGGGGTGTTAAAGTTTAACCTTTTGCTTCATTTCAGGACATCTGTGAAGGTCATACCATCTTCAGAACTTTTAATGTTCACAGGATCTGTAATAACTCCTCCTCTTTCATATCTGATACTGTTAATTTGCCCTCCCTCCCTCCCTCCCTCCCTCCCTCCCTCCCTCCCTCCCTCCCTCCCTCCCTCCCTCCCTCCTTCCTTCCTTCCTTCCTTCCTTCCTTCCTTCCTTCCTTCCTTCCTTCCTTCCTCTCATGCTGTTGCTCTAGCTGGAATGCAATGATGCAATCATAGCTCATTATAACCTCAAAGTCCTGGGCTCAAGCAATCCTGTCACCTCAGCCTTACATCTGTAGCTGGGACCACGGGCGTGTGCCACCATGCTTGGCTATAAAAATTTTTTTTTTTTTTTTTTTAGAGATGAGGTCCTGCTATCTTGCCTAGGCTGATCTTGAACTCCTGGCTCCAAGCAATCCTCCTGCCCTGGCCTACCAAAGTGCTAGGTTTATAGGAGTGAATCACTGTGCCTGGCCTCCCTTCAGTTTTTGAGTCTTAGATGGCTCAAAAGGTTTGACATACGTATGGTTCAGGTGTCAGCCAGAAATGTGGGCAGCTCATACATACAAATAGTTTGGTTTTCCTTCTCTCTGACTTCTTTCCTTTTTGGGGGACTTCCTTTCTTGGATTTCCCCCCACTTTCCAGATGCGCTATGTATCAAAAGCTCTGGTTTTTGAAGCCAGTAAGATTGAGAGTAACAACTGGGGCCTGTCCTCAAGCAGAAAACCCATGACAATGGGAAACCCCCTGGGTCCCATTCCTTTCTTCCCAGCATCAACTTCCCTCTGGTATCTAGCTTCTTAGGGTGTTCTCCAGTACCTTTAGGTAGTTATTTTTTGTACTTGGTCCAGAGCTTTTAGTTTTTATCTATGGGAAGATTGGTCCAATAGGAGGTACTCAGCTGTAACTAGAAACAGAACTCCTTATTTTTCTTCTAATGACTCTACTGATTTCTCTTCTTTCATTCCTGATATTGGTAATTTGTGTTCTCTCTCTCTTTTGACTGATCAGTTTAGCTACAAGTTTACCAATTTTATTGGTCTTGTGGGCAGAGGATCACTTAGGTGATGAGGCAAGAGACTGAAGTCACAAACTGTTTCAGTATAATGAAGAAAATAGTTAGAATAAGAATAGTCATAATACAAATTAGATATAGAGATGATCATGGACAATTATCAATCATTATTATAAACATTATTAATCATTAGCTTTTAATATTACTCTTTGTTGCATTACTAATATAACCTAGGAACAACCAGCAGGTATATGGTCAGGTGCTGAAGGGACATTGTGAGAAGTGACCTACAAGAGGTGAGCCCTCTGTCACGCCCGCATAAGGGTCGCTTGAGGGCTCCTTGGTCAAGCGGTAATGCCAGTGTCTGGGAAGGCACCTGTTATTAAGCAGACCACGAAAGGGAGTCTCCTTTCCTTGGAGAAGTCAGGGAACACTCTGCTCCACCAGCTTCTTGTGGAAGGCTGGATATTATCCAGGTCTGCCCGCAGTCATCCGGAGGCCTAAACCCCTCCCTGTGGTGCTGTGCTTCAACGGTCATGCTCCTTGTTCACTTTGATGTTCCTCCCGTACTCCTGGTTCCTCTTTGAAGTTCATAGTAGATAGTGGTAGAAGAAATAGTTTAAGTCTTAAAGTCTTTGATCTTTCTTATAAGTGCATAGAAGAAAACGCTGACATATGCTGCCTTCTCTCTCTCTCTGCTTTGGCTATCTAAGAGGGAAGGGCCCCCTGTCCTATGATCACGTGACTTGCTTCACGTTGTCAATCACTTAGAAGATTCACCCTCCTTACCCTGACCCCTTGTCTTGTATGCAATAAATATCAGTGAGCCCAGCCGTTCAGGGCCACTACTGGTCTCTGCATTTTGATGGTAGTGGTCCCCCGGGCCCAGCTGCTTTCTCTTTATCTCTTTGTCTTGTGTCTTCATTTATTACAATCTCTCATCTCCACACATGGGGAGAACACCCGCTAAGCCCCGTAGGGCTAGACCCTACAAGTCTTTTAAAAAAAACCAGCTCTTTTAGCTGGGTGCAGTGTTGAGTGCCTGTAATCCCCAGCTACTCCAAAGGCTGAGGTGGGAGGATTGCTTGAGCCCAGAAGTTTGTGACCAGCCTAGGAAACATAGCAAGACTTCATCTCAAAAATAAATATAAACTGAAAAAAGAACTAGCTCTTTTATTTAATTGATTTCCAAAATTATCTTTATTATTTCATTTTCTATTATTTTTAGTTTTCCCCCTAATTTCTTAAAGTGGAAGCTAAAATAATTTAACTTATACTTTTTCTTTTCTTATATTTTTATTCCTTATATTAAGCATGTAATGCTATAATTTTCCTCTCTAAAGCACTACTTTAACTGCATTCAATGCCTTTTGATATATATTTTTATTTTTATTCAGTTCAAAATATGCTTGTTTCCTTTACCATTACTTCTTTGACCCATGAGTCAAAGTATATACTTAATTTCAAAAGAAGTGTGTTACTTAATTTCAAAATATTTGGGTTTTCCAGATATCTGTTACTAATTTACAGTTATGGTAAGACAACAAACTTTATACAATTTCAATGTATTTAAGTTTATCAATGTTTATTTTATGAACTGGCATAAAAATATTCTACACACTTAAAAGGTGCATTTAGCTATTTATGGAGTGTTCTATAAATATTAAATAGGTCAAGTTGGTTAATAGCGTTGCTCCAGTTTTTTATGCGCTTACTTTTTTTTCCTCTAGTTTTTCTATTAATTGCTGAGAGATGAATGTTAAAATCTCCACTACAATTTTCAATTTTTCTTTTCTTTTTTTTCTTTTTTTTCGATGGAGTCTCACTCTGTCACCCAGGCTGGAGTGCAGTGCTGTGATCTCGGCTCACTGCAACCTCTACTTCCTGGGTTCAAGCAATTCTCCTGCCTCAGCCTCCTGAGTAGCTGGGATTACAGGTGCATGCCATCATGCCTGGCTGATTTTTGTATTTTTAGTAGAGACAGGCTTTCACTCTGTTGGTCAGGCTGGTCTTGAACTCCTGACCTCGCGATCCGTCCACCTTGGCCTCCCAAAGTGCTGGGACTACAGGCGTGAGCCACTGCACCCAGCCTACAATTTCCAATTTTTTGAATTGTCCTGTCAGTCTTTGCTTCACATTTATTGAATCTCTGCTATTAGTTCCAAACAATTTTTTTTATTTTGAGACGGAGTCTCGCTCTGTTGCCCAGGCTGGAGTGCAGTGGCACGATCTCGGCTCACTGCAACATCTGCCTCCCAGGTTCAAGCAATTCTACTGCCTCAGCCTCCTGAGTAGATGGGATTACAGATGCGCACCACGATGCCTGGCCAATTTTTGTATTTTTAGTAGAGATGGGGTTTCACCATGTTGGTCACGCTGGTCTCGAACTCCTGACCTCGTGATCCTCCCGCCTCAGCCTCCCACAGTGCTGGGATTACAGGCGTGAGCCACTGCGCCTGGCCAGATTCATACAAATTTAAGACTGTTATATCTTCTTGATGATCTAACCCAATTATTATTATAAAATGTCCCTTATTTTTTGCAATCAGCATATTTGAACAGCTACAATTTCCTATAACAAAACTATAGGAGGTGCACATTATTTCCTATAACAAACATGTAGAGCATGTTCTTGGAGTACATGTAAAAGCAAACACAAAAGCAAAAAACAAAAAACATGTACAGCAAGCATTAACTTTACATTAAACAGGACATATTGTAAGAGATAAATAACTTTTTCAGGGTTAAAAATCAGGATATCACAGGTGAATTTCTTGTAAACAAACTAGGCAGGACTGAATTTCATGCTGGTAGTAAGATAAGCAAGAAAGGACATTCATACCAACCTAGCTAATGTTAATTTTCTCAGTATCTTTGAGATAAATACTGTCTAACTTTTCCTTATTTTTATGAAAGGACATTATGGCACGCTCAATGCTTTGTTTTCTCAAAGCTCTTACGCCAACATTTTCTTCTTTCTCTCAATAGGTGGATAGTTCCTTAACATGATAAAAGATATCTACTTCAGTCCTTAAAACCAGCATCATGCTTAACGGGAAAATTCTAGAGATATCTCATTAGAGATAGGAATAAGACATGAAAGTCTACTGTCATTATTATTATTAAATATTTTACTGGAGATACTAGCCAAAGCAATTAGATATGAGAAAGTAGAGGTACAAAACTTGGAAAGAAGTAGGTAAAACTATTTCAATGATAAGATTGCAATCTTAGAAATTCTACCAGAATGAACTCCAAACAATAAAGCAACTTAGTAAGGCAGTGGATCACAATATTAATATGCAGGAAATGATACTTTCATGTATACATACAACTACAATGTGTAGTAACCTCATTCAGATTTGATAGTTATAGGATCCTGCTGCTCTTGAGTGAATTTCTCAAAGCGGCCATTTAACCACTTAACAGTAGCCCTCACACAGCATTATAGTAAGCCCCTCCTCTCTCCACCTCCTACCCCTTCCCTGGCTCCTTAGAAGTTTAAAAGTATCAAAACAGACCCTTTCTTTAAATATATAGAAAAAGAGGGGTAGAATGTGTATTTTGATGGGTACTTTTGGCTATAAGAAACAGAATCCCTGACTTAAGGTGAGTTAATAATAACTAAAATTTATTAAGCACTTACAATACTTACAATATGACCAGCACTATTTTAACCCATTTAATCTTTATGGCATCTCTATCAGAAAACAGTAAGGATCCCAGCACTCTGGGAGGCTGAGGTGGGTGGATCACTGAGGTCAGGAGTTCAAGAGAAGCCTGCCCAACATGGTGAAACCCCTTCTCTACTAAAAATACAAAAATTAGCCAGGTGTGGTGGTGCATGCCTGTAGTTACAGCTACTTGGGAGGCTGAAGCAGGAGAATTGCTTGAACCTGGGAGGCAGAGGTTGCAGTGAGCTGAGATCATGCCACTGCACTCCAGCCTGGGTGACAGAGTGAGACTCAGTCTCAGAAAAACAGAAAACAAAAACAATAAGGAAACTTTATTAGACATCCCTACAATGCGTTCAGATACAGGGTGAGCTCAAGGTTTGGAATGATGTCACCAAGGACATCTTTTTATAACTTTGTTCAGTTGTCCTCAGCATTGGTCCATCAGTTTTATTCCTTGTGATGGGCAAGACAGCTGTTAATGACAGTGTGGGATAGATGTTTCCACGTCAAGACGACAGTATATCAGAAACTTTCTCCTGAGTATGAAATAGAGGTCCTTTCCTTCAGTCAGATTGTGCCAACTTGGGTCATATACTCGTTCCTTGATTAGCAACTATTTCCAAAAAAATTTTGTATGATGACTGGTTTAATCAGTATCATTTTGATTCTGGGAATAGGGCAGCTATCTTAATAAAATAAGGATTTTGGTACAAAGGAGTTAGAGGAAAATGAATATTGGATAGGTAACATTATTCACTATAGAGTTTTGTTTTTAATGCAAAATTTAGATGAAAACTTTAGCAGATTTAAGTCCAGTGATAGAAATGTTAAGTTCTGAGTTTTCAAGCAAATGGTCAGAAAAGCCTATTTAATGTTTTATTACTTACGAAGTAAACATATTTCTCTTTCTGGTACAGAACAGGAGCTAATTGATCTGGGGTTCATTTTCATGAACGTTGTATGAAACGCACATATACCAAACCTCATAAGCTTTTTATTAGTTGATTTGTTCTTTGAAATATTAAGCTTGGTGTAAGGTATTATAACCTCCATCTCTTTCTTTGAAAATGTAAGAAGTCAATAATCAATGTTGCATCAATGAATATTACTCAGTGATGCCTATTTTATTTCTTCTTTTTCTCTAATAACCATTTAAATAGTCCTTATGGTCGAGCACCTCACAATCTGATTAGTTTCTATTAATTCTTTGGAAAAGAAACATTCTGGGAACTCAGAATTCAACGGTAGGTTGCTTTGATAATGTGCTCATTTAGCTAGTGGATTCCAGAGTGATAGAATGTATGTTCGGCAACCTAATTGTTGTGTAGGAAGAAAAGAACTTCTGTTAGAAGTTTTTAAAAAAGTTTAAAAATTGTTTTTACCTCATCAAAAGTTTGATGTCTTGTGAAAGTTTTATAGCATGCATAATATATTAATGCCATACATGATACATGTAAATATATATATATTTTTTTCTGATAGGGATGTGTGATCAAGAGTTTAAAGAAGAATGCCTCAGTGTAAAGTTAATTAGTCTTGAAGTGATGGCTTCGCAGAGGAAAGATACTGGATTTCAAGCTTGACATTAAGGTGATAATAGTGGTGACTATGGAATAATCAATATAAAAATAATAACAGCTAACATTTACTGAGCGCCTACAAAGTGCCAGACACTATTCTAAGTGCTTTACATCCTCATAACAAATTTATGAGCTAAATGCTATTATTACCCACCTGACTTCTGAAATTTTCTTACCCCCGGTACTCCCTGGTGTTAACTGGGCACTTAATTTGTCGAATAAAATAAAATTTAGTGCTCCCAAATTTGTCAGCTGAACGGGACGGCATGGATTTCAGTGCTAGAGTGGGGGGTCAGACGACCCGGGGCTTCGTGTCCGTGGAGGCCAGCGGAAGCGTCGCATACCTGTGAGGAGCAACGTGAGCCGGTGGCTTAAATTTCCTGGGGTAGTGCTACTGGACTGAATGCATTTGCAATAACCGGACGCAGAAAAAAAAAAAAGCGGGGACCAGGGGAGGCGAAACCCTTCCCGGCGCGAGTCCGAGCGTCTGAGAAGCAGAAGCCACACGTCCCGGCGACCTGAGTCCTGGATCAGCCGGCCCGAGGACCAGCGTTAGCATTTTCAATCCAAGGTGAGCTGAAGCCCCCGGTTGTCCTGGTTCGACGCTCTAGCCCTGCGAGCAGCAGACGCCGGAAGTCTCGACTGCTCCCCGCTGGTGCGCAGGACCGCGGGCGTTTACCTGTGCTTTCCCACGCCCGGAAGAACTCGTCATGCTCTCTGCAGCGTGGTGCTAGTGTTGCTCACAGGTTAGTCTCCCGCGGTGGTAAGAGTCTCCGTCTTAAGCGTTTGTTCCTGCAATTCGGGCGGCCGCCTTCGCGCGCGGGATGCGCTGCTGCTTGGAGAGTTCCCTCACGGGTCACTTCGCGGAGGTTCGCACCGGCGCCGGGTCGCGGCCTCCCCGCGCTGCTTCTTTGGCGCCTAGTAACCCGCAGTGGCTCCGCCCGCTCGGAGTTAGGAGGCTGTGTCGAGCTAACCTTGACCTCCTTGTCTTGCAGTTTTTGCTGACCATCCCCAACAGCACACTGTAAAGAGTTGGGGTCCTCTCGAAGAGTTGGGACTGGGCACTTTTGTTGGTAGTCCTAGATTTCAACACCCTGAGGAGTACGCTGCCCAAATTATTGTAGGAAAGAATTATCTGGTTTAGTGGTCGTAATACTTTTTGTCCCCGCCACACTTGAGTAACAGAAAAAGCCTTTCAACAGGGGCTGACTGCGAAAGTGATTTTCTGTGTAGGGGACATTGGATGTATTTATGTATATATCAGTGCCTGTCAGGCTGTATGTATGTTTGGGGGTGGATGCTGTGTAATTTTAAAAAATCTGTGGAGATTCTGATAATTTGATAACGTGTTTCTCCAGTCTTCCCCTAATTCCTCCCCATTCTCCCCCGAGGGTTACTGCTTTACTTCTAAGGTGGCTCACTTTTGGATAGAAGTAGCAACTCTCCGCTTACACTTGCACGTTTAAAACGCATATCAGATTGTGTTATTTCTGTCCTCAGAATTTTCCTGGCCTTCCCGTTGCTTTCAGGATAATACACGTTTCTTAGCCTAACTTCGAGAGCCGTCAGGGTCTTGATTCTGCTGAATTTTTCAGTCTTTGCTACTTTCATGGAAAACACACCTGCAGGTACACTCATATTATGCTCCCACCATGCCAGTCTACAGTAATTTAATAACTTTAGATATAGCAAAGTTTTATATGGTTTACTCAAGTTTTAATTTTTGTTCTAACATTTAGCCAAAATCGATTGAATTCATAATATTGCTAGGCACTGTTTTAAAAACGGGATAAAATGAAAACAAAACAGTCTTCAGTCCTTTAAAAAAATAAATCAGCTTCCTTACACATAGTTCACCTACCATAGAATTCACCATTTAAAACGTAGCAGTGGCTCACGCCTGTAATCCCAGCACTTTGGGAGGCCGAGGCGGGTGGATCACGAGGTCAGGAGATCGAGACCATCCTGGCTAACACGGTGAAACCCCGTCTCCACTAAAAATACAACAGATTAGCCGGACGTGGTGGTGGGAGCCTATAGTCCCAGCTACTCGGGAGGCTGAGGCAGGAGGATGGTGTGAACCCGGGAGGCGGAGCTTGCAGTGAGCCAAGATTGCATCACTGCACTCCAGCCTGGGCGACAGAGCTAGACTCCATCTCAAAAAAAAAAAGAAAAAAAAACCTAAAAGTAATTAATACATTCACAGAGTTGTACAACCATCATCATAAAATATGCTGTAATCTTCTTCACCTTCATTAGTTGGTTTAATTTTCTATTTCAGACAGACTCCAATAAGTTATTCTTGTATTCTTTTGTTCATGTTTAATATGCTGCATTCAGTTTGTGAGAGCCATATTGGAGCAATTGAACATTTTCATCACTCCAAAAAGAAACCCTGTACTTATTCAGCAGGCTCACCTGACTTCCCCATCCCCACTCCCCATTCTAAGCCCTAAGCAACTATGAATTGACTGACTGTATATTTGACTGTTCTGGATTATGCATGTGAGTGAAATCATACAACATATGGTCTTTTTCAACGGGCTTCTTTTACTTAACATTCATGTTCATCTGTGTTGTATTTAATAGCATGTGTCAGTACTTCTTTTTTTTTATTGCTGGTTAATCTTTTATTTTATGGGTATTACCACGATTTATTTTCCATTAGTTAGTGGACGTTTGGATTGTTTCCACCTTTTGGCTATTATGTATAATGCTGCTGTGAACATTCACCTACAAGTTTTTGTGTGGACATCATGTTTTCATTTCTCTTGCGTATGTGCCTAGGAGTGAAATGGCTGGGTCATATGGTAGCTCTGTTTAACATTTTAAGAAACGGTCAGACTGTTTTCCAAAGCATCAGTGTGCATCTTTTTAACATTCTTACCAGTAGTGTATTAGGGTTTTGATTTCTCACTCCTTGCCAACACTTGTCAATATCTGTCTTTCTGATTCTAGCCATTCCAGTGGGTGTGAAGTGTGTGTCATTGTGTTTTCATTCTTTTTCGTTGACATGTAATAATTGTACATATTTAGGGACTACAGAGTGATATTTTGATAAATCTATACAATGTGTAATGATCAAATCAGGTAATTAGTATGTCCACCACCTCAAACGTTCATCTTTGTGTTGCGACCATTAAAAATCTAACTTTTTGAAAATACTGTGGTTTCAAATCATATTTCCCTGATGGCTAATGATGTTGAGCATTTTTCAAGTGCTTATTGCACGTTTATATATCTTCTTTGGAGAAATGTCTACTCAGATTTTTTGCCCATTTTTAAATTAGGTTCTTTTTTGTAATTGAGTTGCAAGAGTTCTTTATATATTCTAGATACAAGTCATTTATTAGATATGTGATAGTCTTTTAGATTATGCTATGGTTATTTTAAATGAAAAGCACATGAGATTAATTTTTTGTAGCCCTGGAGACCTCCTTATGGGTGTGTGGCTGTAGTTTAGAGAGTGATGGTTTTCCAACAACTATGTGGGAGGCCAGGCCCAGGAAAAATGCTGTGAAAGAACCTGTGAGGAGCATTTTAAGACTTGAAAAAGGAAGCAAGGGGAAACTTTATATTTGCCATTCCGTATTGAGTTTTGTCTGTCTTTATTGATTTTTAGGAGTTCTTTGTGTAGGGATTTAAGCCATTGACTGTTAGATATGTGGCAGATATTTTCAATCTATTTAGTTAACTTTGTTTTATATTTTTTACTATACTGTTTTACATTTTTGTGTAGTCAGGACTTTTCCTCTAAAAGCCTTCTGGCTAGTAGTTTAGGATATTGTTCTTTAATTACAGGAGTTATAGAAACTGACATAGTAGTTCCCAGTTAGTGTGACATCTGAGTCCCTGGTGGTATATTTAGCCTAAGAGTGTTCATTGTTGCAGACATTGGTGCCTCCCTGTCTGTCTGCCTTGAAAAATGTGCTTTATTCATTTAACTCTATTTTAAACAGACTCCAAGAAGTTATTCTTTTATCCTCTTGTTCATGTTTCATATGCTGCATTAGATTTGTGAGAGCCATATTGGACAGTTGGTCACCAAATAGTAGGTACTTTTTTCATACTAGCAGGCATTTATTTGAAGATTTAATGTATGCAGAGGTTGAGTGTAACTATTGTGTTCTGTATTGTTTGGGGCATGTTGGAAAAAGTAGTTTTATAAAATCCTATTAACATTGTTTTGTATTTTTTTTTAATTTTATTGGTTAAAAGGCAGTGGTAGTAGTAATATATATTATATTATTATAATTATTATTATAATAAAATATATTTTTTGAGACAGAGTTTCACTCTTGGTACCCAGGCTGGAGTGCAATGGTGCGATCTCAGCTTACTGCAACCTCTGCCTCCCGGGTTCAAGTGATTCTCCTGCCCCAGCCTCCTGAGTAGCTGGGATTACAGGTGGCTGCCACCATGCCCAGCTAATTTTTTTGTTTTATAGTAGAGACAGGGTTTCACCATGCTGGCTAGGTTGGTCTGGAACTCCTGACCTCAGGTGATCCACCGCCTCGGCCTCCCAAAGTGCTGGGGTTATAGGCATGAGCCACTGCGCCCAGCCAGTAGTAAAAGTATTTTTAGAAACTGAGCATTTTGACAATCTAAGGAAAGTGATATACAATAGCTTCTAGAAAAAAATTGCATCTCTCTGTTTACATATAATGGCCAAGATTTCATTCTTTCCCCATGGCTTGATTCCAGTTAGAACTCTGTATTTCTTGTTTCAGTGTTTTTTCTTTTCTTTTTTAAAATTGTGATAGAATATACATAACATAAAATTGGCCATTTTAACTATTTGTAAAGGTACAGTTCAGTGCCATTAAGTACTTTCACATTGTTGTGTAACCATAACCACCATCTATGTCCAGAACACTTTTTTCTTTTTCTTTTTTTTTTTTTTTGAGACGGAGTTTCGTTCATGTTGTCCTGGCTGGAGTGCAGTGGCGCATTCTCGGCTCACCGCAGCCTCCACCTCCTGGGATCAAGTGATTCTCCTGCCTCAGCCTCCCGAGTAGCTGGGATTACAGGCATGCGCCACCACACCTAGCTAATTTTGTATTTTTAGTACAGATGGGGTTTCTCCATGTTGGTCATGCTGGTCTTGAACTCTCGACCTCAGTTGATCTGCCCACCTCAGCCTCCCAAAGTGCTGGGATTACAGGCATGAGCCACTGCGCCCGATCCAGAACACTTTTATCTCCACACACTGCACCCATTAAATGATAAATCTCCGTTCCTCCCTCTTGCCAGCCCCTGGCAACTAGCATTATATTTTCTGTCTATGAATATGGCTATTCTAGGGTCCTCATAAAAGTGGAATCATAAAATATTTGTCCTTTTGAGTCTGGTTTATTTCATTTAGCATGTCTTCAAGGTTAATTCATGTTGTGGCATGTGTTAGAATTTTCTTCTTTTTAAAGACTGAATAATATTACATTGTATTCCGTAGAACACATTTTGTTTATCCATTCATTAGTCGATAGATATTTGGGTTGTTGCCATCTTTTGGCTATTGTGAATAGTGCTGCTGTGAACATTGGTATACAAATGTCTTGAGTTCCTACTTTCAATTCTTTTTTTTTTTTCTTTGAGATGGAGTCTTGTTCTGTCTCCCAGGCTGGAGTGCAGTGGTGTGATCTTGGCTCGCTGCAACCTCTGCCTCCTGGTTCAAGTGATTCTCCACCTCAGCCTCTCGAGTAGCTGGGACTACAGGCGTGCACCACCACGCCGGCTAATTTTTATATTTTTAGTAGAGACAGGGTTTTGCTCTGTTGGCCAGGCTGGTCTTGAACTCATGACCTCAAGGGATTCGCCCACCTCAGTGCTGGGATAACAGGTGTGAACCACCGCGCCTGGTTGTGCTTTCAGTTCTTTTAGATATACGTACCCAGAAGTGGAATTGCTGGATTGTAGGGTAATTCTTTTGATTTTTTTGAGGAACTGCCCGTATGCTTTAGTGTTTTTGTTATTTACATAAAAGATGAGATTTAAAAGAATTGTGTAATTTAGGCATGGATTATCACATTTACCTTTCCAAAGGGCTATTTCCTACTTGAAGGGGTGTAGGTGTTTTTGTATTAGGACTTGGAGATCTTTGAGTTTTAAAATTACTGCAATTCAGACTAAATAAAAGGTTTATCTTGGATAGTTTTCCAAATCGTAAACATCTCTATGATCCAAGATTTTTTTTTTTTTTTGTTTGTTTTTTGAGACAGGGTCTCACTTTGTCACCCAGGCTGGAGTGCAGTGCCATGAACATGGCTCACTGCAGCCTTGACCTCATGGGCTCAAGTGATCCTCCTGCTTTAGCCCCTCAAGTAGTTGGGACTACAGGCACATGCCTCCACGCCTAATTTTTGTATTTTTTGTAGAGATGGGATTTTGCCATGTTGCCCAGGCTGGGCTCAAACTCCTGAACTCAAGCAATCCGCCCGCCTCAGCCTCCAAAAGTGCTAGGATTACAGGCGTGAGCCACCTTGCCTGGCCTTTTTTTTTCTTAAAGCTTTCTGTATTTTTAGTCTTTTTGGGGGAAATTACCCATCATGACAGACTCTAAAATGGAGACGAGTTTGCAAACTTGTATAGTTCCAAAAGTCTGTGAATTATTCCGGTATCATACAACTGCTCCATTTGGATGCTTTGGCAATTACCCTGGTGTGCTGTGATTATTGCTGCTTCTGACAGGCAAGTTTACCTCCCTCAGTGCAAAGATAACCATGTCATTAGTTAGCTGAAGATTAGGAGATGACCAGCATTATTTTCTTTTACGACTGTATCATTCTTTTTTCAACTATTCTCCTGTTGCTGGAACTGCAAATTATTGTGGGTACTGCAATCCATTTGAATAGCTGTGACCTCCCAGGGATCACTGGGAAAATGTAGAAAAACAGACAACAGTGTGGCTCAACCAAAACTTAGAAAACTAAGATTGCATGTGGCTGCCAGATCCTGGGAACAAGATGGCTTAAGGGCAGCCCAAAGGGATAAAGGGTAGAGGATTTATATGTGTTACACCCTTTCTACCAACCTCTCCCTCCCATTGCAACATCTTTCATAAGGTCTCAGTTTAATATTTCATTATTACTGTTACAACCCATATCATTTTATTAACAGCAAGTGTATTATCAGGAGAGATGGGAGGAACTGGTGTCTTAATGCGACTTTTGCTCTTAGTTTGGGTCTCTTTGTCATTTGGACTCTGATCTGGTGATCTGTTATCTTGTGGGCTCTTGGTGCCTGATGACATTTGGCATTTGCAAATGCACTGGAAAGGTCCCCAGATGGATTTAGATGTTCCAGATCTCATGGAACTTTGATGTCACTTGCGTTCATAAGTGATCTGGCAAATACCAAGATTACATAGATGCTAAGCACCCAACTTTCCCTGTTTATGCACCAGCTTTTTGAGGGAGATGAAACACAACCACGTAAAGAATGTACTAGCTGGGCGTGGTGGCTCATGCCTGTAATCCCAGCACTTTGGGAGGCCAAGGCAGTCGGATCACTTGAGGTCAGGAGTTCCAGACCAGCCTGGCCAACATGGTGAAACCCTGTCTCTACTAAAAATACAAAAATTAGCTGGGCGTGATGGCATGTGCCTGTAGTCCTAGCTACTCGTGGGCTGAGGCACGAGGCACAAGAATCGCTTGAACCTGGGAGGCAGAGGTTGCAGGGAGCTGAGATTGTGCCATTGCACTCTGGCCTGGGCGACAGAACGAGACTCTCGTTTTGTCGTAGGGAAAAGCATTTCCTAGCCAGGTGTGATGGCTCATGCCTGTAATCCCAGCACTTTGGGAGGCCAAGGTGGGCAGATCACTTGAGTCCAGGAGTTTGAGACCAGCTTGGGCAAAATGGCGAAACCCCATCTCTCTACTAAAAATACAAAAGAACTAGCTGGGCATGGTGGTGCACACCTTTGGTCCCAACTGCTCAGGAGGCTGAGGTGGGAAGATCACCTGAGTCCGGGAGGTCAAGGCTGCAGTGAGTTGCAGTGGCGCCACTGCACTCCAGCCTGAGTGACAGAGTGAGACCCTGTCTCAAAAAAAAAAAAAAAAAGTTACTGGAATCAAAGGTGAATGTTCCTAACTTTTGGTTATAGATTGTTCCTCTCATTGAATGTTCTATGCTAGGGGCAAAGATTGACTTCTGGTGTGCAATGGTAGTCTTTAGAAACACTGCTACATCATATTTAAGTATGTCATGTCAGCATGCGGTATTACATTAGAATCTTTCTAATGTTTTTTGGGCCTCAAGCCTTTGAGCTATAAGTAGCAAAACTTTGAAATTTATGTGAATACTTTCACATTATAACTTATGATTTTTCCCGTGGTTCTAAGTATTTGTATTCTCTTACCTTTTTTTTTAAATTACCATACAGTAAAATAAACTTTTTATTTTATAAATTTTAGCCCATGTACTGATTTGTATAACTAACACCATAGTCAGGATGCAGAATAGTTGCCTCACCTCAGAAACTCCCTAGTGCTATCTCTTCATGGTTAAATCTTCCCCTTATCCAAGTAACCAAAACCAACAAGTAAATGCCATTTTGTGTTTTTATTGTGGGAAGCAGTTACATTGCATCCTTGCTTTTCCTCTTTATTAGGGATTTAGTCTAAGCATGATGGGCTAGAAAGGATAAAGTCAACATAGTCTCTTCATTTTTTTTCAGAAATTCATAAACTTTCTCATGCATTTAGTGTTTAGGAATAAAAACATTTGGCTAGTAATGTCTTCCAACAGGTGGCAGTGTTGTGCTATATAATAGGACTTACTAATAAAGATTGTGGCTTTTTGTCAGCTGGATGATAATTGCTGTACATTTTTTACATCAGAAAGTCAAGATGGTTAATTAAGAACTGACATTTAACTAATGAAATTATTTTTTAAAGTCTATTTCAAAATTCATCTTATTCTTGTAATGTTACTAGTAAAGCAGTCTATGGATAAAAGTATTCCTTAATACATTTGTATTTGTTTTCAGTGTTTGCAGAATTATGAATTAACTCTTTCCTCAGGGTTAACCTTTGTTGCAGGGATAAGTCCAGTGTTGTGGATGAATCTGTGAGTTATGGAGTCTTATCAGTGCGACTTCAGATGTTTTATGTTTCAGCCTTCTCTATCACATGTAGGAATCCCTTTATAACATCTCTGGTAGTTGGTGGCATTGATCAGTAAATGGAGCAGCCATGGAAGAAAGATACAGGTTCTAATTGCCAGCATCCTGATTGTGAAGCCTTAATGGAGATGTTCAGTGAGAAATGATGAAGAGGAAGCTTGTGAGACATTTGCACTTAGGTGACTCATAGGTTTTCAAAGCTAACCCATCCAAAAAATGGATTCTCTTTTTCTTTATACTTCCAGCAGCTTAATGTCTGGCAGTATATACTTCCCTAGGGACTGGGGCTGCCATTCATCCAGATGCTCCTGAGTAATATCCAGGGTCACTTTAAGACCTCTCAGTGTTCTCTAAATTCTACCTCCTAAGTATTTTCAAATATGGCCACTTCATCTCTACCTCTCTCGTTGCACAGAAGAATGATTTTTCACCTAGATATACTGCTTCTTAATTGATCTGCCAGGATATATTATTACCCCTACTTTTCACACAACAGCCATTTTTAAAAAATGTAAAATCTGATCATGTCACTCCCCATATTTTTATTCCTAAACAAGTTTGTGAGAAAGTTTGTAAGTTTCTAAAAGAAAAAGAAAAGGGACCATGTTGATTTTATCCTTTCTAGTCCGTCATACTTAGATGAAACCCTTAATAAAGAGGAAAGGCAGGGATGCAACATTACTGCTTCCTACAATAAAAACACAAAATTATATTGAGCATTGAAACCCTTTTTTTCCTGTTTTTTTTTTTTTTTTGACAGAGTTTTGCTTTGTTGCCCAGACTGGAGTGCAGTGGTGCGATCTTGGCTCACTGCATTCTTGCCTCCCGGTTTCAAGCAATTCTCCTGCCTTAGCCTCCCTAGTAGCTGGGATTACAGGTGCCCACCACCATGACTGGCTAATTTTTATATTTTTAGTAGAGATGGGGTTTCACCATGTTGGCCAGGTTGGTCTTGAACTCCTGACCTCAAGTGACCCGCCCACCTTGGCCTTCCAAAGTGCTGGGATTACAGGTGTGAGCCACCATGCCCGGCCTTTTACTTTTTATTTTACTTAGAATAAACCCCAAATATTTAACTTGACCCACAACATTCCTCCCTCCTCCCTGTTCTGTGATCTGGCCTCTCTTCTTTCTGTTATAGTCTCATCTCATGCCAGTTTCCCCTTGTTCACTGTGCTTCTCTGGTGTTCTCTTTGCTCCTTGATTGGAGGAGGTGGGGAGAATAGATTCAAGGAAACCTGTTTGTAAGCAAAGATACATTTCAGGTAATGAAAAAAAGGCTTAATAGTATATTGAAATATGTGGGTCAAGGGACATTTTCATAGTAGTCAGGAAGCCATCCATCCCTTTGTCCCTTTTCAACTCCTCAGATTGAATCTAGGGATAAATGCACATCGGAGTACAGATTCTGTGTGTGGGGAAAGTTATGTTCTAATAGAAAAGGAAATTTAGAACTTGACTGTAATTACCTGTAATACTGTTAGTTGTGGATAATCCTTTATATTTGGTAGCTCTTGCTTAGTTTGACTTTATTTTTGTAATTTCATTCTTCTAGAATTTCATTATTTATTAACTTTGTTTTTTCTGTGTGACAGCCTTGCCTCACCAACCAGTTGGACTATACAGCCATGTGGGGCTTAGATGCTATTAGTGGCATCCCTAATAAGTGATAGTTGTGCAGTCTGTGCTTGAGTTTCTTGTTTCCCAAGGCAGTTCATTCCTGTTGGAGAGAGTTTTATTTATTAAGAAGCTCTTCTTGGCCAGGTGCGGTGGCTCACGCCTGTAATCCCAGCACTTTGGGAGGCTGAGCTGGGCAGATCACTTGAGGTCAGGAGTTCGAGACCAGCCTGGCCAACATGGTGAAACCTCGTCTCTACTAAAAATACAAAAATTAGCTGGGTGTGGTGGCACATGTTATCCCAGCTACTTGGGAGGCTGAGGCAGGAGAATTGCTTGAACCTGGGAGGTGGAGCTTGCAATGAGCTGAGATCGCGCCACTGCACTCCAGCCTGGGCGACAGAGTGAGACTCCATCTCAAAAACAAAAAAAAAAATGTAGATTCCTGGTAGACTGAATCTACTTCTAATCTTGCTCCCTGTTGAAACCCCATTAAAACTGCAGTAAAAACCCAATGGACATGGAAAATAGACAATGTCAACACATTGTAGAGTACTGAAAAGCCTAAGAATGAGTAGAAATTAACTGACACCCAAGACTTATGAATCCTGAGTTGGCAGAGGGAGAAACTATGAACCAATCAGATTTATCCTCTAAATCCTCATAAAGCTCAAGAAGTAGCAAAGCCAAGTGTCTCTGAAAATTGGGGTGCAAAAGACATGAAATAAGGAAGATTGGATAAATGTTGCTAAGAAACAACTCTCCCAATGCATGCTGTTCACCTTGGGACAGATTCTGGAGGTTCAGAGCAGATGATCTCTGGATAAAGTTGTGTTTCCATATGGGAAGTCACTCCCAGAATTTCTCAGGAAATTTGTATGTTATTTTAAATCCCAAACCCTGAGGAAGGTTACTGGTAATTCCAAATTGGGAAAACAGAATCATTTTCCTGAGAATTAAAGATCAATAGTCAATAGTATTAGATATGATTAGCTCTTAGAGCTCCACTGATGTCAAGTGGAAAGCAAGAGCAGGACATGCTGACACCGACTAAAACCTTAATTTAAGGTGTACATCTCTGGGAGTTGAGACAAGAGCATCTAGGAGATAAGCTTGTGATCTAAACAGCCAGTCTCATAGCTGTTGCCATCTTAGAAATAAATGTGTTTTTGTACTCTATCTGCTGCTAACAGTTATTCTTACAAATAAATAATAATACATTTGTATGCATAGTCCACTTCATATAAATGCTATTAGTGGTGTTTCAGGAAATCAAAAATTTGAAAGCAAAATAAGTCCTAAAGTTGGCAACACAATATATTATTCTGTATGGTAGTATATTAGTTCGTTTTCACACTGCTGATAAAGACATACCTGAGACTGGGCAATTTACAAAAGAAAGAGGTTTAACTGGACTTACTGTTTCATGTGGCTGGGGAATCCTCAGAGTCATGGTGGAAGGCAAGGAAGAGCAAGTCCTGTCTTACATGGATGGCAGCAGGCAAAGAGAGAATGAGAAAGATACAAAGTGGAAACCCTTGATAAAACCATCAGATCTTGTGAGACTTATTCACTACCACAAGAAAAGTATGGGGGAAACCGCCCCCATGATTCAGTTATCTCCCATTGGGTCCCTCCCACAACACATGGGAATTACAGGAGTACAATTCAAGATGAGATTTGAGTAGGGACACAGAACCAAACCATATTGTTCCTCCCCTGGCCCCTGCCAAATCTCACGTCCTCACATTTCAAAACCAATCATGCCTTCCCAACAGTCCCCCACAATCTGAACTCATTTCAGCATTAACCCAGAAGTTCACAGTCCAAAGTTTCGTCTGAGACAAGGCAAGTCCCTTCTGCCTATAAGCCTGTAAAATCAAACGCAACCTAATTACTCCCTAGATACAATGGGGTTACAGGTATTGGGTAAATACAGTCGTTCCAAATGGGAGAAATTGGCCAAAACAAAGGGGTTTCAGGGCCCATGCAAGTCTGAAATCCAGCGGGGCAGTCAAATTTTAAAGCTCCAAAATGATCTCCTTTGACTCCAGGTCTCACATCTGGGTCATGCTGATGGAGCTGCCTACAGTCTTGGGTAGCTCCACCCCTGTGGCTTTGCAGGGCACAGCCTCCCTCCAGGCTGCTTTCACAGGCTGGCATTGAGTATCTGCGACTTTTCCAGGTGCATGGTGCAAGCTGTCAGTGGATCTACCATTCTGGGGTCTGGAGGATGGTGGCCCTCTTCTCACAGCTTCACTAGGTGGTGCCCCAGCAGGGACTCTGTGTGGGGGCTCCAACCCCACATTTTCCTTCTGCACCACCCTAGCAGAGGTTCTCCATGAGGGCCCCGCTCCTGCAGCAGACTTTTGCCTGGGCATCCATACATTCCCATACATCTTCTGAAATCTAGGCGGAGGTTCCCAAACCTCAGTTCTTAGCTTTTGTGAGCCTGTAGACTCACCACCATATGGAAGCTGCCAAAGTTGGGGCTTCCGCTCTCTGAAGCCACAGCCCAAGCTCTACATTGGCCCCTTTCAGCCACAGCTGGAGCAGCTGGGACACAGGGCACCAAGTTCCTAGGCTGCACACAGCATGGGGACCTTGGGCCTGGACCACAAAACCACTTTTTCCTCCTGGGCGTCTGGTCATGTGACGGGAGGGGCTGCCATGAAAGTCTCTGACATGGCCTGGATACATTTTCCCCATGGTCTTGGCGATTAACATTGGGCTCCTTGCTACTTTTGCAAATTTCTGCAGCCAGCTTGAATTTCTCCTCATAATATGGGCTTTTCTTTCCTATCACATTGTCAGGCTGCAAATTTTCTGAACTTTTATGCCCTGTTTCCCTTTTAAAATTGAATGCTTTTAACAGCACCCAAGTTACCTTTTGAGTGCTTTGCTGCTTAGAAATTTCTTCTGCCAGATACCCTAAAAATCATCTCTCTCAAGTTCTAAGTTCCACAGATCTCTAGGGTGGGGCAAAATGCTGCCAGTCTCTTGCTAAAACATAACAAGAGTCACCTTTGCTCCAGTTCCCAACAAGTTCCTCATCTCCATCTGAGACCACCTCAGCTTGGAACCTTACTCTTCATATCACCATGAGCATTTTTGTCAAATCCATTCAACAAGTCTCTAGGAAGTTCCAAACCTTCCCACATTTTCCTATCTTCTTTTGAGCCCTCCAAACTCTTCCAGCCTCTGCTTGTTACCCACTTCCAAAGTCACTTCCACATCTTTGGGTATCTTTTCAACAACACCCCACTCCTGGTACCAGTTTATTAGTCCGTTTTCATGCTGTTGATAAAGACGTACCTGAGACTGGGCAATTTACAAAAGAAAGAGGTTTAATTGGACTTACAGTTCCATGTGGCTGGGGAAGCCTCACAATCATGGCAGAAGGCAAGGAGGAGCAAGTCCCATCTTACATGGATGGCAGCAGGCAAAGAGAGAATGAGGAGGATGCAAAAGCAGAAACCCCTGATAAAAACCATCAGATCTCTTGAGACTATTCACTACCACGGGAACAGTATGGGGAAAACTGCCCCCATGATTCAATTATCTCCCACTGGGTCCCTCCTACAACACATGGGAATTATGGGAGTATAATTCAGGATGAGATTTGAGTGGGGACACAGAGGCAAGTCGTATCAGGTAGTGTTATTCTTGCTATGTTGTGTATCTAAATACTACCCATAATGTTCGTTGGTGTTTTTGAGTTTAAATATTCACTATAGACTGTCATCCTTTGTAAGTACTTTAGGAGAGGAATTACAAGAGAAAAAGATATGAGTGTTTTTGTGGGATACTTCAACATGAAATGAGAACTTGATCTAAAATTAGTGAAAGCAATATTCAAAGGCAAAACAAAAATGAGAGGAGGCAGACAAAATAGTTAATCATTAAGAAGGTAAACAAGCTTATATGAAGCAACATACTCTTTTTTTTTTTGAGATGGAGTCTTGCTGTGTCGCCCAGGCTGGAGTGCAGTGGCATGATCTCTGCTCGCTGCAAGCTCCACCTCCTGGGTTCACGCCATTCTCCTGCCTCAGCCTCCCGAGTAGCTGGGACTACAGGCGCCCGCCACCACGCCTGGCTAATTTTTTGTATTTTTAGTAGAGACAGAGTTTCACCAGGCAACATATTCTTAACGTTCAATTTAAAGATGCTTTTTGATGCAGTCAGATTAATTTGATCAGTGTCAATGTTAAATGGATGAATTTTTTCCTGTATCAGGAATATTGTGAAACAAAGCTCAAGACTATTGGAAAAGGCAAGTAATACTCGGTGTGTTTCAAGCTTTCATATTAAGAATGATAACTTCTAAATACAGTATTATCTTTCAGTTTTTAGAATGATTTTTATTTGGCATTTATTTTTGTATTAAATATTCCCTTTTTTTTTTGAGAAAAGAGGCTCGCTCTTTTGCCCAGGCTGGAGTGCAGTGGTGCAATCTTGGCTTACTGCTACTGCTACCTCCTGGGCTCAAGTGATTATTGTGCCTCAGACACCTGAGTAGCTGAGATTATAGGTGTGCACCACCATGTCCAACTAAATTTTTTGTGGTTTTAGTAGAGACGAGATTTCACTATGTTGGCCAGGCTGGGCTCGAACTCCTGGCTTCAAGTGATCCATCCTCATTGGTCTCCCAAAGTGCTGGGATTACAGATGTGAGCCACTGCACCCAGCCTATTGTTTCTTTTTTAATTTCTTCTAGTATCCCGTGTCTGTGTCAGATACAAATCATTTTTATACATTTTCTCAATATATAATTTTTATTTTTTTGAGACGGAGTTTCGTTCTTGTAGCCCAGGCTGGAGTGCAGTGGCACTATCTCAGCTCACTGCAACCTCTGCCTCCCGGGTTCAAGCAATTCTCCTGCCTCAGCCTCCCGAGTAGCTGGGATTACAGGCTTGCACCACCATGCCCGGCTAATTTTTGTATTTCTTAGTAGAGACGGAGTTTCACCATGTGGGCCAAGCTAGCTTTGAACTCCTGACCTCAGGCAGTCCACCCTCCTCGGCCTCCCAGAGTGCTGGGATTAGAGGCATGAGCCACGGTGCCCGGCCTCAGTATATAATTTTTATAGTTATATATAGTTTATATAATTTTATAATTATTGGTTCATACCAGTAATAAGCCCTGGGTTTATAATTATATATTTATTTTTTAAGCAGAAAATCTTTCAAAGTTTTAGTATAACTCTATTACAAAAAGATGATTCACTATTTATTTTTATTTTTAATTTTTTTAGAGACATGGTTTTGCTCTGTCACCCAGGCTGGAGTGCGGTGGCATGATCCTACCTCATTGCAACCTGGAAGTCCCGGACTCAAGTGATCCTCCCTCCTAAGTAGCTGGGACTATCGGTGCATACCACCATGCCTGGCTAGTTTTTTTTTCCTGCCATCTGTGTTTTAATATATTTTTTAAACAGAGTGCAGTGGTGTGATCTCGGCTCGCTGCAACCTTTGTCTCTTTGGTTCAAGGAATTCTCCTGCCTCAGCTTCCCGAGTAGCTGGGATTCTAGGTGTGCACCACCATGCCTGGCTAATTTTTGTATTTTTAGTAGAGACAGGCTTTCACCATGTTGGTCAGGCTGGTCTCGAACTCCTGATCTCAAATGATCTGCCCGCCTTGGCCTCCCAAAGTGCTGGAATTACAGGCCTGACCAGTGCACCTAGCCCTAGCCCCCCAGTCTTAATCATAAGCAAATACCCAAGGATTACCAGTTATTTGAGGAAAGCATCCAGCATCAAAGGTGGATGGTGGGAATTAAGCAAAACAAAAAAGCAACTTGGAAGAAATACAGACTTTGCAGGAAGAAAAAACAATTACCAACATCTCCTACCCCACTCACAGATATATTCAGAGAGATGAGATGAAGATGAATAAAAACAGGATGCTGTATAAAGGACTAGCCATAAAACTTACCAGAGACTTGGGCAGGGAGAGGGGGAAGGTGGGCAGGGAGAGGGGGAAGGTGGGCAGGGAGAGGGGGAAGGTAGGTAGGGAGAGGTCGTTCAAATGAGTACAAAGTTATAGTTAGGAGGAATAAGTTCTGGTATTCTATTCCACAGAAGGGTGATTATGGTTAATAGTAAGGTATTGTAGCAAAATTGCTAGAAGAGAGGCTTTTGAGTGTTCCTACCAGAAGGAAGTGATAAGTGCGTGAGATGATGGACATGCTAAATACTCTGATTTGATCATTATATAACCTATATATGTATTGAGGCTGGGCATGGTGGCTCATGCCTGTAACCCCAGCACTTTGGGAGGCCAAGGTGGGCAGATTACTTGAGGTCAGGAGTTCGAGATCAGCCTGGGCAACATGGCAAAACCCCATTTCCACTAAAAATACAAAAATTAGCCAGGCATGGTGGTGCATCCTGTCATCCCAGCTGCTTGGGAGGCTGAGGCAGGAGAATCGCTTGAGCCAGGAGGCAAAGTTTGCAGTGAGCTGTGATCACGCCACTGCACTCCAGCTTGGGTGACAGAACGAGACTCTGTCTCAAATAGCAAAAGAAAACAAAAAAGCCATATATATGTATTTAAATCTCAAATTGTACCCCTCAAATATATGTAATGACAATGTGTCAGTAAAAAAAAAAGTCCAGCTAGAAAACGAAAAAAGTTTAAAACATGATAGTGGAGATGAAAATCTTTGGAAGGTTGTAAGATAATGTTCAGGAAATCTCCTAAGAAGTAGGCAAAAAGACAGAGGACACTTAGCTGACTATTCCTGAGGTTCAATATTTATATAGTTGAGTTGCAGATAAAATAGGGGGAAATGAAAAGGTGAAAATAATTCAAGAAAACGACCAGCAGTAGAAGATTGAAGTTTGCAGATTGAATGTGCCTGCCATGTGTCCAGCCTAATAAATATACCCACACTGGGGCCCATCATAGGAAATTTCAAGACACCATGTGGTAAAGAGATGATTCTGGAGTGAAGAAAACCCAGATCACATATACAGGATCAGGAATCAGAATGGCTTTGGATTTCTGTGTAGCACCCTGTAAGTGTGAAAGCAGTGAAGCAATGCTGCCTTCAAAATTCTGGAGGAATATGAGTGTAGTGGCTCACACCTGTAATCCCAGCACTTTGTGGGGCTAAGGCAGGTGGGTTACCTGAGGTCAGGAGTTTGAGACCAGCCTGGCCAACATGGTAAAACCCCGTCTGTACCAAAAATACAAAAATTAGCTGGGCTTGGTGGCGGGCACCTGTAATCCCAGGTACTCCGGAGGCTGAGGCAGGAGAATCACTTGAACCTGGGAGGTGGAGGTTGCAGTGAGCCGAGATCGTGTCATTGTACTCCAGCCTGGGCGACAGAGTGAGACTCTGTCTCAGAAAAAAAAAAAAAAGTTTCTTTTTCTCTGGAGGGATAGAAGAAAAACAAAAAAAGAAAAGAAAAGCTAGGGAATGATTAAATTAGGATAATAGCTACCTTGGTGGAGGGAAGGGGATGGGATCAGGGTGTCTTTAATGTCTTGGTAAAAGTCTGTGTTTTAATAGGGGTAGTGGACACTTGGGAGTTTATTGTTATTACTTTCTCTTTGTATTCACATATATATTTTATATATTATATGTGCAGTCATGTGCCACTTAGTGACATTTCAGTCAACAGTGAACTGCATATAAGATACTGGTCCCATAAGATTATAGTACTATATTTGTACTGCACCTTTTCTGTGTTTAGATACACAAATGCTTATCATTGTATTATAATTGCCTACAGTATTCAGTACAGTGACATGCTGCACCTGTTTATAGCCTAGGAGCAGTAGGCCATACCATACCACTTAGGTGTGTTGTAGGCTGTACCATCTAGGTTTGTGTAAGTACATGCTATGATGTTTGCACAATGATGAAATTGCCTAACTATACATTTCTTAGAATGTATCCTGATTGTTAGGTGACACATGACTATTTGATACATGTGAAAATACAAACTTTTTAAAAAGCAGATTCCCACCTTTTGACTCAATGGATCAGAGATTTTTTTTTTCTCTCTCTCTCTCTCTCTCTTTCTTTCTTTTGACAGAGTCTTGCTCCGGCCAGAGATTTTCTAAATAATGGTCAGGAATCTGCATTATGTCTTACTCTTTGGTAAGAATATTACTGTAGTTGATCTGTTGTTCTTGCTGTATTACTTAGTATTACTGATGTGGTATGATGAGCACATAATAAAGTGGGTACATTATTTCCCTACATTGAGTTAACCATGCTGTCTTATATATGTATATATGAAAATTGTTGGTCTCTGATTAGTTACACCCAGGTTTATGCTAGTGATCCCTTATTTGTTCATGAGCCTTTAATACCTTCGTTTTAATTTCTCTCAGAATATGTTAAGAACCAAACCACAAGATTTCTGCTGTCACTGCACTGAAATTGTAAAAAATGTGGGATGGGATATTACATGTGCTCTAACATGTATTAAGGATCCAACATCTTTTTACAAAAATGAAAAAAAAAAACCATCAACAAATACAGTATTGTTCTTAAAGATTGCTGGTTGGAGCAGTTATGTCAAAAGGCTCCCATGTGACTTACTACATTTAATCACAATGAAACCCTGGCAGCTGCTTATTGTTTGTCACTTGTATATTCCCTGGTGGAAAATCTAGGTTTTCAGCTCAGTTGTGAAACAAATATCACAGATATCAGCACTGTGGTGTTTTGGAAAGGGCTTAGCACCTGAGGTTTCAGTTAAGATCTGATATCCAGTAATTTATTTTTCACTTTGGACAAGTTTACCTAACCTTTCTGAATCCTATTGTTTGTTTGTAATTTGGGTCACCAATAATACCTACTGGAGTTGGAAGAATAAAATGAGATAGTTTATGTCAAGCACCTGCTACACTGCCTAGTTGTTAAAGAAATATTATTTTCCTTCTATAAACATCCTTTACTCAAGCCAGACATCTGGGAATCATCCATAAATCTTTTCTATTCTTTGCCTACCAAAGAGCTATCCGTTTCATCTTCTTAGTAGCTCTAGAAAGAGAATGAGACATGACCCATATTTTACAACATTGGGCTTTAGGCAGTAACTATTAATAAATCAACTCTTTAGGACATATCTTAAAATATATATATATTTTTTTTTTTTTTTTTTGGAGACAGAGTCTTGCCCTTTCACCCAAGCTGGAATGCAGTGGTGTGATCTCAGCTCACTGCAACCTCCTCCTCCCAGGTTCAAGCAATTCTCCTGCCTCAGCCTCCCAAGTAGCTGGGATTGCAGGCATGTGCCACCATGCCTGGCTGATTTTTGTATTTTTACTGGAGGCAGGGTTTCGCCATGTTAGCCAGGCTGGTCTCAAACTCCTGACCTCAAGTGATCTGCCTGCCTCAGCCTCCCAAAGTGCTGGGATTACAGGCGTGCGCCACTGCATCTGGCAACTCATAATAATTTGAGTTGGTGTTGGAATAATGCTTGTTATTTTTACTTTCATTTGTTTTTATTTTTAGGCTTAACATTTTCTTGTGTGAGTTTAGCCCTGCAGGATGTTACAGTGAAAAAGTGTGCACTTTGCACAGAGACACTTCTAGGTTCAAATCTAAGTTTTGCAGTCTTAGGCCCTCAGGCAAGTTAGGTACCCCTTCTAGGCTGGCTTTATGATATTTTTTAAGTGTATTAATAAGATTTAGTTACGGGCTATCACATCATTAAAAGATAAATTTATATGAAAGTGCAGAAGGCCAAGAAGAGCGAAGATACTCTTCAAGAATAAAGTGGAACAATTTGTTTTATCAGATATGAAATTAAAAAAATAAAACTGGATTAACAAAGACAGTGTTATATTGGTGCAGGGATACACAACAGTCTTGGTTAGTGTAGTAGATTGGTGGGATGGAATAAGGAATACAGAAATAGACATGTGCATATGTAGATACTTAATTTATTATAAAGATAACATGCAGAACAGTGACAATATATTTCAGTAAATAGTGCTGGAGCATTTTATATATATGCATGTTCATGTGTACACACACACACACACACACACATATAATAAAACAAAGTGAATCAAGACCTGTATCTCATATTATACCCCAAATGAATTCTCAGTGGATTGTGGATCTACCTGTGAAAGGCCAAACAGTAAGGATTATAGCAGACAGGCCGGGCACGGTGGCTCACACCTGTAATCCCAGCACTTTGGGAGGCCGAGGCAGGTGGATCACGAGGTCAGGAGATGGAGACCATCCTGGCTAACACAGTGAAACCCCATCTCTATTAAAAAAATACAAAAAATTAGCCAGGTGTGGTGGTGGGCGCCTGTAGTCCCAGTTACTTGGGGGGCTAAGGCAGGAGAATCGCGTGAACCTGGGAGGCGGAGCTTGCAGTGAGCGGAGATCGTGCCACTGCACTCCAGACTGGGAGAGAGAATGAGACTCCGTCTCAAAAAAAAAAAAAAAAGATTATAGGAGATAATATAGGAAAGTATCTATGTGACCTTACAGTATGAAGAGTTTTCTTAAATGGACACAAAAAAGCATTAACCATAAAAAATGATGTACTGGAATTTATTAAAACCAAGAATTTCTGCTTATCAAAAATCTTGTTTAAGAGTGAAAGGCAAGCCAAAGAGTAGGAAAAGATGGTTGCAACTCTGTGACAAAGGGATTATGTACAGGATACGGGAAGGACTACAAATCAGTGAGAAAAAGGCCAGTAGAATAATGGTAATAAAAGGTAAGAGAGAAAAAGAAAAGCCAGTAGAATAATGGGTAAGAGAGAAAAAGACAAGCCAATAGAATAATGGGTAAGAGACTTGAACAGGCACTTCACCAAAAAGAATATCCAGGTGGCCAGTAAAAATAAGAAAAGGTGCCAAAGACCACAAATCACTAGAGAAATGCAAATTAAAATCATAATGGCATACAACTGTTACACACCTGCCAGAATACTAAATAGAAGGATTAATAATGCAGAGGGATTGTGGGAATATGGAGCAATGGAGCAAGGAATTTTTTTTTTTTAGAGAAGGTCTTGCTTTGTTACCCAGACTGGAGTGCAGTGGTACGATTTCGGCTCACTGCAGTCTTGACCTCCCAGGCTCAAGCAATCCTCTCACTTCAGCCTCCTGAGCAGTTGGGACTACAGTCATGTGCCACCACACCCTGCTAACTTTGTTTATTTTTTGTAGAGATGAGTTCTCACCATGTTGCCCAGATTCATCTGGAATTCAAGTGATCCCTCCGCCTCAGCCTCCCAAAGTGTTAGGACCTTTTTTTTTTTTGAGATGGAGTGTTGCTCTGTTGCCCAGGCTGAAGTGCAGTGGTGTGATCTTGGCTCACTGCAACCTCCGCCTCCCGGGTTCAAGCAATTCTCCTGCCTCAGGCTCCTGAGTAGCTGGGATTATAGGCGCGTGCCAGCATGCCTGGTTAATTTTTGTATTTTTAGTGGAGACGGGGTTTCACCATGTTGGTCAGGCTGGAAGTGTTAGGATTATAGGCATGAGCCACCATGCCTAAGGAAATTTTTTTACACTGTTGGATATAACCACTTTGGTAACCTGGCAGTGTAGAAGCAGAATGTATGCATGCTCTGTGACTTTGTAATTTTACTTCCACAGAAATGGTGGGCATGTGTGCATCAAAGTAGTGTGTATAAGAATGTTTATAGCACCACTATTTGTACTAGCTCCAAATTGTTGTGTGGGGAGATTTCCATCAACAGTATAGTAGGTAAGTAAATTATTATACATTTCAAACATGGACTACTATACTGTAATGAAAATGAACAAATTCAATTTACACAATATGGATGAACCTTAAAAACATGATGTTGAAGAAAACCCACACACAAAAGAATCCATACTACTGTATATGATTCCACTTAAATAGATTTTAAAATCAGACAGTACAAAACTAGAATGTTACAAGTCAAGATGATAGTTACCTTTGGAGAGGAGGGAGGGGTTAATGATTGGAAAGAAGTGGGAAGGAACCGTTGGGCTACTGGCAGTCCTCAATTTCTAGGACTCTGGTGGTTACATGGGTGCTTGCTTTGTTTTAATTCATGGGGCTGAACATTTATGTTTTGTGCACTTTTCTTTGTGTGATAGACTTTTTAAAAAAAGAACCACTCAGTTTTTAATACCCAGTAAATATTCAGTGTGAGATCTTCCTCCTCCTCCATCTAATTTGTAAGTATTTGCATATGCTTTTTGCCCATTAATCTGTTTCAGTCTTGATGTTGTATTTATTAATTTGACTGAACTCTTTAAAGATTACTAGAGACAGTTTTAGCCAGCACCCATAAAGAGGCTTTGCCCTTGAAAATTCACTCAGGCTGGAGTGCAGTGGCGTGATCTTGGCTCACTGCAACTTCAGCCTCCTGCAACCTCAGCCTCCTGGGTTCAAGAAATTCTCCTGCCTCAGCCTCCTGAGTAGCTAGCTGGGATTACAGGCGCCTGCCACCATGCCCGGCTAATTTTTGTATTTTTAGAAAAGATGGGCATCTCCATGTTGGCCAGGCTGGTCTCAAACTCCTGATCTCAAGTGATCCACCCACCTCAGCCTCCCAAAATGCTGGGATTACAGGTGTGAGCCACCATGCCTGGCTTTTTCTTTTTCTTTTTTTTTTTTTAGTTTTTTTTTGAGACAAGGTCTTGCTCTGTTGCCCAGGCTCGAGTGCAGTGGTCCCATCACAGCTCACTGCAGCCTCAGCCCCCAGACTCAAGCAATCCTCCCATCTCAGCCTCTCAAGTAGCTGGGACCTCAGGTGTGCACCACCATGCCCAGCTAATTGTTCTATTTTTTGTGGAGACAGGCTTTCACTATGTTGTCCAGGCTGATTTTAAACTCCTGGGCTCAAGTGACCTGCTGACCTTGCCCTCCTAAAGTTCTGGGATTATAGGTGTGAGCTACTACACCTGGCTGGGTTTTTTTTTTTTTTTTTTAAAGATGTGTTCTTGCTTTGTTACCCAGGCTGGAGTGCAGTGCCATGATCTCGGCTCACTGCAGCCTCTGCCTCCTGGGCTCAAGTGATTCTCCCATCTCAGCCTCCTGAGTAGGTGGGACCACAGGTGTGCGCCACCATGTCTGGTTAATTTTTGTATTTTTTTTTTTTTTTTGTAGAGATGGGGTTTTGCCATGTTTCTCAGGCTGGTATTGAATTGAGCTCAAGTGATCTGCCTGCCTCAGCCTCCCAAAGTACTGCGATTACAGGCATGAGCCACTGCGCCTGGCTTGGATTCTAATATTAATACCTACTTTTTTAGCTTTTGAATCAAAATACTCTTAAGTATTTGTGTAAAAGAGATTTTTTTTCCAGCAGTTAGGAGATGAAAACTTTATTTTTATTCAAGTTATGAAAATTGCTTTCATACTTTATTCTTTAACGATAATTTTGGACAAATAGCAAGATGGCTAACTAGAGGCAGCTAGGAAGAGCCTCTCCCACTGAGACCAGGTCATCAAGTAGGCCAGCACACTCTGAACAGATCTTTGGAAAGACGGCATTGAGAGTGGACAGAGGGAGGATGCAGATGCCAGGCTGAAAGGGGAGGAAGCTGGAAACCCTGCACAGGGTTGCCAAGCATCATGATTTGTCCCTGGCCCTGAGTGGCTCCTAGGGATGGGGTGAGTGAAATAGATGTGGAGTGGCACACTCTTGCCACAGACCTCTGGGAGCCTACCTGTGAGAGACCCCATGATTCTCATGAACATCTGAGATGGCAGGAAGAACTTCCTGGAGAGTTGGCAGAGATGGAATTCCAGCCTGTGTGGAGCCCAGAGGGTTTGTTGTGGGAACAGTTGCAGTGGAGCACGGCTATGGATATCCATAACCCAAGGCCCACCATACTCCTTTAGGCAGCTCTAGCCTTTGTTGGCTGCCATACCTGAACAATACAGGGCTGGCTTGCTTGTGGAATGGGACCAGTCTGATCTGAGGACCTCCCCCAACTGTCCGTTGCTGGCCTCTCCTAGGGTCCCTCCCTGCCTGGCTGTACCTGCTTGCAGCACAGCCTCAGCTTGCCAGCAGCCATCACTATAGCTTTTTGTCATAAGATCGTGTCTATCCGTTGGAGTGCTTTTGCAAATGGACCTAGACCCCTGCCAATGTGCACCTGCCGGTAGCCTTCCCCTGCTGGCATGTGCGCACCTGCAGCCTTCTTCTGCCAGTGTGCGTTTGCCCACAGCTTCCCCGTGCCACTGTGCAGGCATGTATGTGCGTGGGAGCCTATTGCTGGCCCACCAGAGTTCTTTTGCTGGCAGCTGCCATCGGAGTGTTGTTGCCAGTGGACTGGGAACATCTCAGCTCCTTCAGAGCAGCAGGTACTTAACCTCAAGGAGCCAGAAAACAAAGCCACAGGCCTGGTCCCAGCACCACAAGGATTAGAGCATGTAGCCCAGGAGTGCTCTGTTGAGCCTTGGCCTCCTGAAAGCATCCGCAGTGAAGCCAATTGACTAAACCAAACAAATATTAGTCAAACTTTCAGGAGCATCAAAGAATATAAAAGCAAGAAGTCCCGTGCAAAAAGTAACAACTTCAAAGATTACAGGGTATCAGCCCCACAGGTTAGAAAGAACCAGTGCAAGAACTGGCAACTCTAAAAGCCAGTGTTTTTTTAACCTCCAAATGACTGCTCCCCAGCAATAGTTCTTAACCAGGCTGAAAAGACTGAAATGACAGACATAGAATTCAGAATCTGGATGGCAAGGAAGCTAGTCGACATAGAGAAGGTTGAAACCCAATCCAGGGAACACAGTAAGAGTGCAAGAGTTGAAAGACCACAAAGCCATTTTAAGAAGCAACCAAACTGAACTTCGGAAATGAAAATTTACTACAGGAATTTCAGAACACAATTGGAAATGTTAATAACAGAATAGATCAAGCTGAGGAAGGAATCTCAGAACTTGAAGACTGCTCCTTTGAATCAATGCAGGTAAACAAAAGTGAAAAAAGAGTTAAAAAATGAACAAAACCTCCAAAAAATATGGGATTATGTAAAGAGACCAAACCTATGACCCATTGGCATTCCTGAAAGAGATGGAGAGAGAGCAGTGACTTGGAAAACATAATTGAGGATATCTTCCATGAAAATTTCCCCAACCTTGCTATAGAGGGACATGCAAATTTAGGAAGTTCAGAGAAGCCCTGTACCATACCCGCATACTATACAAGATGACCTTCCCCAAGACACATAGTCACCAGATTGCCCAAAGTCATCATGAAAGAAAATATCTTCAAGGCAGCTATATAGAAGATGCAGGTCACATACTAAGGTAGCCTCATCCAGCTAATAGGAGGCCTTTTGGCAGAAACCTCACATGCCAGAAGAGATTATATTCAGCATCCTTAAAGAAAAGAAATTCCAACCAAGAATTTTATATCTGGCCAAACTAAGCTTTATAAGTGAAAGAAAAATAAAATCCTTTTCAGGCAAGCAAATGCTAAGAGAATTCATTACCACCAGACTTACAAGAGGTCCTTAAGGGAGTGCTAAACATGGAAATTAAATACTGGTACCTGCCACCACAAAAACACACTTAAGTACATAGCCCACTGACACAATAAAGCAAGTATATGATCTACATAACAACTAGCTAATAACATGACAGGATGAAATTCTCACATAGCAATATTAACCTTGAATGTAAATGACCTATTTAAAAGAGTGGCTAATTGGATAAAGAAGCAAGACCCAACTATATGCTGTTTTCAAGAGACTCATCTTGAATGCAGTGACATCCATAGGCTCAAAGTGAAGGGATGGAGAAAGACCTGTCAAGTAAGCAAACAGAAAACCAACTAACAAAACAGAGCAGGGATTGCTATTTTTATTTCAGACAAAACTGACTTTAAACCAACAATAATAATCAAAAAGGACAAAGAAGGGCATTACATAGTGGATGATAAAAGATTCAATTCAACTAGAAGACTTAATGATCCAAAATATATATGCAGCCAACACTAGAGCACCCAGATTCATATAACAAGTTCTTAGAGACCTGAAAAGAAACTTAGATGACCACACAACAATAGTGGGAGACTTCAATACCCTGCTGACAGTGTTAGAGCATTGATGCAGAAAACTAATACAGATATTGGGGACCTAAACTTGACACTTGACCAAATGGACCTAACAGACATCTACAGAATACTTCACCCAACAAAAACATAATATACATTCTTCTAATTTATACATGGTACCTATGCTAATATTGACCACATGCTTGGCCATAAAGCAATTCTAAAACAGACAAAAACCAAAATCATGCCAACCACACTGTCACACCACAGTGCAATAAAAATAGAAATCAATACCAAGAAGATCCCCAAACCATACAATTACATGGAAATTAAACAGCCTGTTCCTGAATGACTTTTGGGTAAAGAATGAAATTAAGGCAGAAAAACAAATATTTGAAACTAATGAAAACAAAGACACAACATACTAGAATTCTTGGGACACAACTAAAGAAGTTTAAGAGGAAAGTTTATAGTGCTAAATGCCTACATCAAGAACTTAGAAAGATCTAAAATTAATGACCCGACACCACACCTAGAGGAACTCTAGAAAAACAAGAGCAAACCAACCTCAAAACTAGCAGAAGAAAAGCGATAACCAAAATCAGAGCTGAACTGATTGAGACATGAAAATCCATACAAAAGATCAATGAAACCAAAAGTTGGTTCTTTGAAAGAATAAATAAGATTGATAGATTACTAGCTAGTTTGATAAAGAGAAAATCCCAATAAACACAATCAGATACGACAAAGGTGATGTAACCACCAACCCCACAGAAATACAAAAACCCTCAGAGACTATTATGAACACCCCTATGCACAGAAACTAGAAAACCTAGAATAAATGGATAAATTTCTAGAAACATACAACCCCCCAAGATTTAACCCAAAAATGGCAAAAGCAATCCTAAGCAGCAAGAACAAAGTTGGAAGCATCATACTATCCGACTTCAAACTATGCTACAAGGCTACAGTAGCCAAAACAGCATAGTACCGGTAGAAAGACAGACACATAGACCAATGGAACAGAATAGAGAGCCTGGAAATAAAGCTGCATACCTACAATCATCTGATCTTCAACAATGTTGACAACAGTAAGCAATGGGGAAAAGACCCCTATTCAATAGATAGTGCTGGAATAACTGGCTCGCCACATACAGAGGAATGAAACTGGACCCCTGCCTTCCATCATATGCAAAAATTAACTCGAGATGGATTAAAGACTTAAATGTAAAATCTAAAACTATAGAAACTTTAGAAGAATACCTAGGACAGTTATGTCATAGGTTTTGTCATAGGTCCAACATTCTGGACACAGGCCTTGGCAAAGATTTCTTGACAGTCTTCCAAAGCAATTGCAACAAAACAAAAATAAATAAGCGAGACCTTAAAGTAAGGAGCTTCTGCACAGTGAAAGAAACTATCAACAGAGTAAACAGACACCCTACAGAGTGGGAGAATATATTTGCAAACTATTCATCTGACAATGATCTAATATCCAGAATCTATAAGGAACTTAAGCAAACTTAAAAGCAGAAAACAACCTCATTAAAGAGTGGGCAGAGGACATGAACAGACACTTTAAAAGAAGACATATATATGGCCAACAAACATGAAAAAATGCTCAGTATCACTAATTATTAGAGAAATGCAAATGAAAACTACAATGAGATACTATCTCACACCAGTCAGAGTGGCTATTAACAAGTCAGACAATAACATGCTGGCAAGGTTGCAGAGAAAAGGGAATGCATATACACTGCTGGTGGGCGTTAAATTTGTTCAACCATTGTGGAAAGCAGTTGTGACGATTCCTCAACTAAAAACGGAACTACCAATCTCATTACTGAACCCCAAAGGAATGTAAATTGTTCTACCAGGAAGACATACATTTGTACATTTATTGCAGCATTATTCACAATAGCAAAGATATGGGCACCCAGGTGCCCATCAATGGTGGACTGGATAAATAAAATTTGGTACATATACACCATGGAATACTGTGCAGCCATAAAAAGGAACAGAATCATGTCCTTTACAGCAACATGGATGCAGCTGGAGGCCATTATCCTAAGCAAATTAACACAGGAATAGAAAACCAAATACCACACGTTCTCACTTATAAGTGAGAGCTAAGCAGTGAATGCATGAAGACACAGAGGGGAACAACAGACACTGGGGCTGTTGATGGAGGATTTGAGGATGGAGAGTGGGAGGAGGGTGAGGGTTGAAAAAACTACCTATTGGGTACTATGCTTACTACCTGGGAAATGAAATCATTTGTTCACCAAACCCCAGTGACACGCAGTATACCCATGTAAAAAATCTGCACATATACCACAGACCTAAAAAATTCAAAAAGATTTTAAAAAGTGAAAAAGATAATTTTGTGACAAGGAGGTATTTCAACTTTGTTATGAAAAAGAATCTTCAAAATATATTGCTGTAAGTCTGTGTAAACTTTGGTTTTGTTTATAGCTTGCTTGCTTTTGTAGGAGGGAAAGCAGGTGAGATAGGCAGGATTTACCAGCGTAAGCTTATTACTACTGTTGGCAAAATGCTTTGTTTGTGGCATCATTGCTGTGAGTTGAGGGAGGTCTTCTGTGCTTCCAGTAACAGCCTGAGATGTACCTACTTCTTTACAGAGCACCTAGTAGGGAGGTGTTTGTTTTGGGTGCTGTGGCCAGTGTTGCTATGGCTTCATTTTCTTAACTCACTACACTTGTAAACTATAAATAACATTTGCCAGTTTGTTTTTTCTTTAAAATAGGACTATTGTAAGAAAATGCAGAAAGGTTAGTGTGAGCATTAAATATTAAAGTAGCTATTTAGGTGCCTTACTCTAATACATATATATATATGTGTGTAATGTATAGATACATATCTAATACATATATAGATATATGTGTACATATATATACGTATATATATATATATCTGCCTACATTTTTATAAAAGCTGATTAGGGCATCTGTCAGTTTTTTTCTGTGATGGTAACATATTTGAAATCTCAGGCCAGAATGAGTCATAATATGGGTCTAGAAGAATTTTCTATGAGACAAATCAGACTACTTTCAGAGGCTTTCTTTTTTTGTTCTTTTGTTATAGAAAACTTTATGTATATACAGATTTAAAGAGCCTGTTAGATAGGTAGTGGATACCCATGTTAGCTATCATCTGTATTCAACAGCTATCAAAAGCATTAATTTGTACTGATGTTGAAATATTATTACTGATCGAGGTTTTTCAATACTTATGATTGTGGTCCATATTTTTTCTCCAACTTTAAAAATAGATTTGCCACTAGATGGTGCTAAATATTAAGAGGCCAATTTGGACAAGCTCCATTAAAGCCATTGAGCATCCCGGGTTTGATGGTACGGTCTTGATTTTTGTTTTTTTGCGGTAAGTATACTTGGACTTCATGTTTTTATTTTTTAATGAGGACACTAAAGAGGTTGAAGTTAAGTCTTCACTTGTCCTTAGAGTGCCTACAAAGCGATGATAAAGATAATATATATATACTTAATAGCTACTAGATGAAAAGTCAAAGGACAAACCAAAATCATACCTAAAATAATCCCAAGCCCTTGCATTTGTGTATCTGACTCTTTTTTTGTAAGACTGACTCTAATCATGCCTCAAGAATTCCGCACCTTCTGCCTAATTTCTCTTTCCACATATTTCTCAAGTGCCTTTGGCCATAACTTCTAAGATAGCTCTAGTTCTGAAATGATACTGTTTATGATATGCTAATTAGGTATTGGGATGTTGACAGCATTCTAAATATGCTTAGTGTCACTTTGAAGCCATCAAATAAGCTTCTGTGTAGGACATATTGAAACAAAACATTCTCTGTCACAATTGTTTTACATTTGCTTCTCATGTCTGTGTGACAGTTTTGCTGTCTGTGTTAGAGAGTCAAGTGGAAATCTAATCTTTCAAGACTGGAAACTACTAGGAGCAAATACAAAACATACCCTTGCTAATTAGTACTTAAAACATCTTCACTCTTTTTTTAAAAAAAATAGTAGGTTGGCTCTGCAAATCCCACAGTTCACTTTAAACAGACATAATTAACTGTAATTAATAAAGTGAATAAGAACTTCTAATTAAATCATAATAACTACCTTGGTTACAGCCAGAAAGATGCATGAATTTCTCCTCTCAAGGAGTTATGAACTAGGTACTTCTTGTTGCTGTGCTCTCTGTAAAATTCACTAAGTGAAGGGTATATGTTTTTTTTTTCTGGATTTAATCCAGGAAAAGTGTATTGGAGTGCGGGGTTCACTTTTAAGAGTGTGTTCTTTTTTTTTTTTTTTTTCTTGAGACAGAGTCTTGCTCTGTCGCCCAGGCTGGAGTGCAGTGGCGCAATCTCGGCTCACTGCAAGCTCCGCCTCCCGGGTTCACGCCATTCTCCTGCCTCAGCCTCTCCGAGTAGCTGGGACTACAGGCGCCCGCCACCACGCCCGGCTAATTTTTTTTTTGTATTTTTAGTAGAGACGGGGTTTCACCGTGGTCTCGATCTCCTGACCTCGTGATCCGCCCGCCTCGGCCTCCCAAAGTGCTGGGATTACAAGCGTGAGCCACCGCGCCCGGCGAGTGTGTTCTTTTATGAGTGTCTCAATTAATGTCTTTACCTCCCACTCCTGTAATTTGGTGAAGGCAGTCAAGATATAATTGTAGCTTTCCTAACCCACACTGTTCTGAGTTTTCCCAAGCCCTAGATGTCACTCAGTACTAAAATAAAGTACTGAGAAGTGTAAAACTTTCTGGTTGACAATTGCAAGAATATTTATGCTAATATAAGGTGGTGGCAGTGAGGGCTTGCGATTTTCAAATGTTCTTTCAGAATGGATTTATCAGCCTTTATGCAGATGGATAATTTGTGTGGTGGAAAAATGTGTGCTTGATGGTGTAACCTTCAAGCCATATCTAATCGCTAAATGATTTAATCAGTGAGAACTGATAATGGACTTTTAAAACATATTCTAGGTTAACTTAGTGTCCTTTAAAACCGGGAACCAAAGATCATGTGTAAGTATGGTATGCTATTTATGATTCACATCTCACAGCCACTAACAATTTATACAAATGATTAGCATAATAAAGTTGTTGGAGCTAGTTGGCTGGCGTCATTGTTGGCCCATGGCAGCCTACTGCATCAACTCTAAACCTTTACTATGGTTATGTATAGGAGGCTTTGCATTGCCTTTTGTCCTATGAGTCTCAAAGGTATTATATAAATATTAGTGGATGACAAGTTTTCAATATCTGTATTGAATTATAACAAGGAAACCTTGAATTACAACAAGGAAACCACGGCATTGAGAGGTTTGTCATTTATACCAATGAGCTGGGCTTATACCTCTGCATCTGTAAATTGTGTATCAGTTTTCACATTTGAGATTTAAAAAGGTAGTCTTGCCTGTAAGAACAAGTTGGTTAGCAAGCAGTGAGTTCCTGGAAAAAAAAGAGTTTAAGTTGGTTGTATTGACATCACTGAAATTAATTATTACTGAAATTAACCTTTCTGATTTACCTACTGGCTAAACGTTTGTTTTTCATATTGTCTGTGATGCCATAAATGTGTTTTGACTTTGCAAAGTCAATTTTTCTACAGATTATGCTTTAATATTTCTGGACTTTCATCCTGTATTAATCTAATTAATAAGTGATCTTGGTAATTTTTCTACTGATTTGAGCTAACATAGGTGCTTTCTGGTTTTGGTAAAATGTCCGAGAATGCAGAAGAGATTATCCTTCTCTTGCTGTGATTTGGAAACTCACTTCCCTAAATGAAAGAGCCGCTATCTACCTTTGTATTAGTCATCTGTGGCAACTGGTGATTTTAGATGGTCACATGAGTCTTGGTGCCTTTTGCTGTGGTGTGTCTGCTTCAGACTGCATTTCCATTTCACAGCCCTTGCGTAGGGTAGTGCATTTATGTGGGAATGTTTACAGATGATTAATATTTAAATAGAAATGTGCCATGGAAGGACTTTTTAAGGAAAAGAAGCTGAGATGGAATACTGAGTGTGAGGGCAGCCAGATCTTTTCTTGTGGAATTCCAGAATTTTCAGGAAAGCCCTGACAGCTTTACCATTCATTTCAATTAGAAGAAGCTGGCAATTGTCATTTATGAAGTTTGGAAAGAAATTTTAATCAAATAAGTTTCCAGCTGGGTACGGTGGCTCATACCTTAATCCAGCACTTTGGGAAGCCGAGGCAGGCGGATCACTTGAGGTCAGGAGTTTGAGACCAGCCTGGCCAACATGATGAAACCCTAATACAAAAATTAGCTGGGCGTGGTGACACGTGCCCCTGTAGTCCCAGCTACTCGGGAGGCTGAGACAGGAGAGTCACTTGAACCAGGGAGGCAGAGGTTGCAGTGAGCCGAGATCATGCCACTGCACTCCAGCCTGGGCCACATAGTGAGATTCTGTCTCAAAAATAAGTTTCCATGTGATGTAATATGCTTAATTAAAATTATGAATATGTTAAGCATACAGAAGAATTTAGAGAATAACATAACAAATACCCACGTACCTATCATTTACTGATATCAGATTCTTATATTTTTCCATATTTGCCAGGCTTTTCTTTTTTTTTGTTTTGTTTTTTTTTTTGTTTTTTGAGATGGAGTCTCACTCTGTCGCCAGGCTGGAGTGCAGTGGCATGATCTCCATTCACTGCAGCCTCCACCTCCCAGGTTCAAGCGATTCTCCTGCCTCAGCCTGCCGAGTAGCTGGGACTATAGGCGCGTGCCACCACGCCGAGTTAATTTTTGTATTTTTAGTAGATATAGGGTTTCACCATTTTGGCCAGGATGGTCTCGGTTTCTTGACCTTGTGATCTGCCCGCCTCAGCTTCCCAAAGTGCTGGGATTACAGGTGTGAGCCACTGTGCCCGGCCAGGCTTTTCTTTTTTGTAAAGAAAGAAAACAAAATGGATACAGTTGAAGCACCCTGTGTAATCTTCCCTGATTCTCTTTTTCTGTCTTCCTTCCTGCTCAGAAATAACCACTGTCTATATATATACGTATATATACACACACATATATGTATATATAAACATTTTTATTTTTATTTTATTATATATGGATGTAGCCTACACACACACCATCATACCTTACATATCATTCTACAGTTTGCTTTTTATTAGTTTAGCCTTGTGATTTTGAACTATAGTCATGTTGATATTTGTAGTTTGGTCATTCATTTTAGCTGCTGTGTAGTATTCCATTGTATGCTTCTATTATAGTTTATACATTTCCTGATGATAGTCAAGTTTCTGGTTAATTTGCTTTTATAGACAATGGCAGTGAATATCTGATATGGTTTGGTTCTGCGTCCCCACCCAAATCTCACCTTGAATTACAATATTCCCCATATGTCAATGGCAGGGCCAGGTGGAGATAATTGAATCATGGGGGCGGTTCCCCCCGTACTGTTCTCGTGATAGTGTGAGTTCTCACAAGATCTGATGGTTTTATAAGCATCTGGCATTTCCCCTGCTGGTTCATTCTCTCTTGGCCTCTTTACCGTTCATTTCAATTAGAAGAAACTGGCGATTGTTATTTATGAAGTTTGGAAAGAAATTTTAATCAAGTAAGTTTCTGGCCGGGTGCGGTGGCTCATACCTTAATCCCAGCACTCTGGGAAGCCAAGGCAGGCTTCCATGTGAGATGTGACTTGCTCTTCCTTGTCTTCCGCTGTGATTGTGAGGCTTCCCCAGTCCTGTGGAACTGTATGTCGATTAAACCTCTTTCTTTTGTAAATTTGCCCAGTCCTCGGGTATGTCTTTATCAGCAGCGTGAAAATGAACTAATACAATATTCTTGCACAAGTTTCCTTTTGTATTTGTAAGGGAGTTGCTGTAGGCCCTGGGGTCTAGGATATATATGCAGAACTGCAATTGCTAGGCTGAAGGGTATATGCATTTTCAGTTTTACTAGTACTGCCAAATTTTTCTGTAAAGTATTTGGATTAATTTACATTCCCAGCAGTGGTATATAAAACTGTGTTCCAGATGTTGGTCACTCTTGGTTTTATCAGACTTAAATTTTTGGCATATGATTGGTATGTAATGACTTTTTATATATCTCTAATTTGTATTTGCCTTGGCATTAATGAGTGTAAGCACCATTCATTCAACAGATGAATTGAGGACTGCTCAGTGACAGGCCAAGTCCCATTTGCGTACATTCTAGTGAAGGGAAATGGAAAATGAATAGATGTGAAAATGCATAGTATCTTAGATGGTAATAAATGCTGTGGATAGAGAGAGAAGAGAGCATGTGCCATGTGGATAACTGGAGGAAGAACATTCCTGGCAGAGAGAATACCAAATAAGACCCTCATGTGTGACATGCTCATAGAACTGCAAGGAGATCAGTGTGACTGGATTAGAGGGAGTAAGGAGGTAAGAAGAAGGAGATGAGGGGAGACAATAGAGAGGCCGTAGTAAAGACTTTGTCTTTTACCTTGAATGTGATTCCATCTGAAATTTGTGGGTTTTCAGCAGAGGAAACAGCCTTATTTAGGCTTTAAAAGGATCACACTAGTTGCTCTGTTGAGAGGGGACTCTAAGGGAGGAAGCAGGAAGTTTATTAGGACGCTGCTGTTACGATCCAGGGAAGAGATGATGGTAACTTAGTCTAAGTGTGGACAATGAAGGTGGCGAAAAGTGGTCAGTCTAGATCTAGATATATTTTGAAAGTAGAATCAACAAAATAAGCTGATGTATTAGCTGGGAAGTGTGAGAAAAAGTACAAGTTTTTTGGCCTGGCAGATAGAAGTCTGGAGTTGCCATTCATTGAAAGGGATCTGTGGCAGAAGCAGGTTTGAGGAAGAGGGAGAAGCCTGGGTTTAATCTTGAACAAGCAAGTTCCAGGTGCCTGCTCAGCATTCAGGTTGAGATGTGGACTACGCAGGTGATAACATGAGCCTGGAATACAAAGAGGCCTCAGAGGAATAAATGTCAGTATAGAGGAGTGGCTTAAAGCCATGAGATGGGATGAATGAGTGAGCGTAGAGAGAGAAGAGAAAGTCCAGAGTGAGCCCTGGGCTATTCCAGTGTTTAGAGTTGGGAGGATAAGGCTTACCAATAACAGAGATTGAAAAGAATTGCTCAATAAGGAGGAGAACCAAGAGTGAGTGGTGTGTCTTGGAAACCTAGTATAGATGCTGTTTCAAAGAAAGGACTGCTCAGCTGTATGGAATGCTCTTATAGATTGAGTAAAATGAGCGCTGAGAATTGACCTTTGGTTTTAACAATATGGAGGTCATTAAAGACTTTCACAGGAGTTGTTTTGGTGGAGTGGTGAGGAACTAAAAGTTAAGTTGGTGTATTCTCAAGAGAAAATGGGAAAACAGGAATTGGAGATGGCAAAAATAGACATTATTTTTTAAGAGTTTCTTTCCAAAGAGGAGTAGAGAAATGGGACCATTGTTGGAGGAAGATATGGGATTAAGAGTGCTTTTTTTTTTTTTTTTTTTAAAGATGGGAGCTGTTATAGTGTTTTTGATGGTGATGTGAATAATATAGCAGAGGGGGAAATTGATGATTCATGAGATGGGAGAATTGCTGGAATGTGGCTGAGGAGATGAAAGGAACTGTGATCTAGTGTACAATGGCGGGGTTGGTCTTAGTAGGAGCACAGAGCATGGATCCATAGAGGCAAAGGGAAAGAGTACTTTGGCAGGTGAACTGGTAGATCCTTGTTGCTGTTATTTTCTTAGTGAATTAGGAAGCAAGATCATCTGCTGAGCCTAAGGAAAGCAGAGGAGCTGTAGAGGTAAGAAGAGGAAAAGTTGTGACCTAGTCAACCAGGAGACTAAAATGGTGTGTGATTACAAGGCTGTACCAAGGTCCACTTGGAGTCAGCTGTCATAAGTGTCTAGCAAGGTCAGTCAGTAGAGTTATGTTTGTTTTTTTCCTCCAGCTAAATTCACTTGTGCGGATTAGGTAGAGAGTAGGATTTATCCAGGATTGGGGTTCCTGGTGATAATGATAGAGGAAGATGAGGTATGATAGTTGAGGGTATATTCGAAAGAGGGAAACTGAGTCTTAACGGTGGATCTAGACTCTAAGCTGGGTGAAGGACGGTGAAAAGATGGTAGGATCAGTGGATTATGGAACTTTAAAAATTATGGACTTTAAAAATGTTGGAGTGATGATATTTGAGGAGGGAAATGGAAAAGATAAGGGATGGCAGGAGAGTGGGATGCTAGAAATTGAGATTGTGGAGGGTGTCAGCTATTGGTAATGACAAGTTCTGGGGTATGATTGTGGGAATGAACCGCCGAGGTCAAATGGAGTACTGGATTATGGGAGGAGAGGATGTGGTCAAGGATGGTCTCTACAGATACTAAAATCATTATGCATTTGACAAGAACAATGTTGGAGAGAGTGTCATAGCCAGGAGCTAAAATCTTTAAGGATCAAGGTTGGCGGTATCCTAATCCTGCAACAAGGTGGATTAGGGATGGGTGCAGTGATAATATAAGACTTGAAGCTGGGATCCTAGGGAGGTAGATGAGATAGTGATTTGGAAATGGCAATGAGAAAGGAGAACACCTGCCCTGTCTCCAGGCCTGCTGGGAAGAGGGATGTAAGAGAGAAAACAGCTGTGACTAAATAAGGCTGCAGTGGAGAGCCAGGTTTCAGTTGGAAGTGGCTCTCAGCCCTGGTTGTACATTAAAATTGCAGGGGAGGGCTTGTAAACGTACTATTTCCCGGTCCTAGCCCCTGGACATTCTGACTCAGTCTGAGGTGGAGCTTGGACATAGATAATTTGTTTTTAAAAAACTCCCAGGAGATTATAATATGCCATTACATTTAAGTCAGGGTTGTATCCCAAGCAGGAACCTTCAGAGAAGAGGTTGAGTAGTTGGGAATGATGGACATGCATTTCTGAGGGTATAGGGAAAGGGGTTTGAGAGGGGTGGGGCATCTTTACAAAGTTTATTGGTCCTTTGGATTTCCTATCTTGTGAATTGCCTAGTCATACTCATGACTCTTTTTTCTGTTGGTAAATGTTTGATTTGTTGTTTATTTTGGTTTGAGCTTTTTATTGAAGTATTACGTGAATACTGAAAAATACACATCTGTACACCATGAAATGAGAACATTTCTAATAGCCAGAAGTTGCACTTGTGCCCCTTTCTGTCCACTGTCCCTTCTGCTGGGGATGGTGTGTTTTTTGTTGTTGTTGTTGTTGTTTTGTTTTTTAAGACAGGGTCTCGCTGTGTTGCCTAGGCTGTAGTGCAGTGACGCGATCATGGCTTGCTGTAGCCTTGACCTCCTGGGCTCAATCGATCCTCCCAGCTCAGCCTCCCAAGTAGCTGAGACCACAGGTGCTGCCATCATGCCTGGCTAAGATTTGTATTTTTTGTAGATACAGGGTTTCACCGTGTTGCCTAGGCTGGTCTTGAACTCCTGGTCTTAAGTGATCTGCCTGCCTCGGCCTCCTAAAGTGTTGGGATCATAGGCATGAGCCACTGCGTCTGGCCCAGGAAAGTTTGATTTTTAAAAGAAACTTTTATTAACTTGGTGATTATCAGTTTCTCTCAGGATCGAATGTGAGACAGAGGCTGGCAGGCCCATCACAGAGGATCAGATGGTTGGATAATTCCCACGCTGTGAGATATGGGGGATATCTCTCTCTGAGTCTTTGTGTGAGCCATGCTAAGCTGGGGGCCACAGCTGAGGGAGCTTAAACCAAGTTACAGGGTAACTTCCAGGTCCATTGCCGAGACTGATGTTGGTATGCAGATGAGCCTTTGCTGAGGCACAAGTGGGTGCGATTCCTCCTGGACACCTGGGCAGGTGATTTTGGTTGCAGGCTCTGGACCAAAAGGCTGTAGTCAAACCCTTTGGAATGGGGCTGTTTCTGAGTTTGAACCTGGGAGCACAATCAGCAGGTCTGCTACCTGAGTGCTGACTTACAGTTTCAGAATAGCCTTCCTAGGTCTTGGGCTCTACCTTGGTTTCATAACTGCCTACCTGAATCCTGAGGCTCTCACAGAGAGACTTTTTGCTGTGGTTGGATGCAGAATTCTTGTTGTCAGAGGATAGAGCAGGTGTCCTCTTATTCTGCCATCTTGCTGAGGTCCTAGTGTAATTTTTTATGTGACTGGGAGGCTTAAATTCACCCAAAGTTTGTCTCCTCAGCAGACTATATGTTAGAGCTACTAGAAAGGTAGAATTCATGATTCTGACTTTCTGCATTTGTTTACTTCTGGACAGGAAAATGTTATATTGATGATAGTTTCTTTCTTTCGTTTCTTTCCTTTCTTTTCTTTTCTGTCAAGGTCTTGTTTTGTCACCCAGGCTGGAATGCAGTGGCATGATTATAGCTCACTGCAGCCCCAAACTCCTGGCCTCAGGGAGCAATCCTTCCACTGCAGCCTCCAGAGTAGCTGGACTATATATAGGCATGTACTGTCACGCCTGGCCAATTTTCTTTTCTTTTTGTTTTTTTTTTTGTTGAGATGAGGTCTTGCTATATTGCCCAGGCTGGTCTTTAACTCCTGGCCTCAAGTGATTCTCCTGCCTTGGCTTCCCAAAGAGCTAAGATAACAGGTGTGAGCCACCATCCCTGGCCTGATGATGAATTTCTTGATTCTTTTGTAGGGCCCTCCTTCTTGCACTGTCCATTAATTTTCCAGTTATAGGGAAGAGGATATTCCATATGTTTGTAGATCTGAGAGACATTAGTCTGTGTTAGACCAACTAATTCTTACAGGCAGTGTATCATTGAGTCTTGCCTTTTTTCCCCCTTTATTCATTAGGACAATCTCTGCCTTTTAGTCATAGTGTTTAGACAATTTACATTATTTTTTAAAATTTATTTTTCTATTTCAATAGGTTTTTGGGAACAGGTGCCTTTGCATCCTCATAACTTAGCTCCCACATATGAGTGAGAACATACGATGTTTGGTTTTGCATTCCTGAGTTACTTCACTTAGAATAATAGTCTTCAGTTCCATCCAGGTTGCTGCAAATGGTATTATTTCATTCATTTTTATGTCTGAGTAGTATTCCATGGTGTGTGTGTGTGTGTGTGTGTGTATATATACATATATATATATGTATGTGTGTATATATATACATATATATATGTATGTGTGTATATATATACATATATATGTATGTGTGTATGTATATATACCACATTTTCTTTATCCACTCGTTGATTGATCGGCATTTGGTCTGGTTCCATAGTTTTGCAATTGCAAATTATGCTGCTATAATATAAACTATGTGTGTGCAAGTATCTTTTTTGTATAATGACCTCTTTTCCTCTGGGTAGATACCTAGTAGTGGGATTGTGGATCAAATGGTAGGTTACTTTTAGTTGTTTAAGGAATCTTCACACTGTTTTTCATAGTGGTCGTACTAATTTACATTCCCACCAACAGTGTAAAAGTGTTCCCTTTTCACTGCATCCACACCAACATCTATTATTATTACTTTATTTTTTGATTATGGCCATTCTTGCAGACAGTTTACATTTAATTATCAATATGTTCAGGTTTAAGTCTACCATCTTCATCTTGTTTTCTATGTGTCCCATCTGTCTTTGTTTCTCTTTTCAGTTTTTAAAAACCTTTCGAATTAGTATTTTTAGTGATTTCATTTTATCTCCATTATTGGTTTATAAGCTGTGCCTTTTGTTTTATTTTTAGTGTTTAGGGTTATATGTCTCTAAGCTTATCATGGTCTACATTTAAGTAATATGCCATTACATTTAAGTAATACACTATTTCATACAAGAACCTTACAACAACATACTTCCATTCTAACCCCCGTCCCTTGTGCTGTTTGTCACATATTTTATTTCTATATGTTATAAACCCCATAATATATTACCAGATTTGCTTTAGTCATTAACTTTTAAAGAGCTTAAAAATGAGAAAATATGCCTTTTAATATTTATCCACATTTCTCATAGTACAAGTCTGCTTTCAGTGAATTCTCTGAGCTTTTGTTTGTCTGGAAAGTATTTATTTTGCCTTCATTTTTTGAAGGTATTTGTGGCTGGGCGTAGACTTCTGGGTTGACAGTTAAAAAAAATATTCTAGCCCAACATTCTGCCTGCTGAGAAGTGTTTTTTTGACACAGAGACTGATTTCCTGCCCTGTGAGACCCCTCATTTCTGACCACTGAATGTCAGCAAGATTCTCCACAAACACACACATACCAGATTACAGTCAGTCTCTGCCTTGCCTTAATACACTTACATGATTGAATGGAGAGTTCCTCCTTTGCTAATGTGGCCTATATGAGCCTGAAGGAGAAGGCATGGTGCCTCCCACTCACATGACTCTTTCCCTGCTTAAGCCAGTTTGTATTGTTCTTGAGTTTCTGTGCTCAAATGGAATCACTCATTTCTATCTGGATGAAGGAGATCAGTTAGGATGCTATTATCCAAGCAAAGGTGATGGTTGTGTGAATATAACTTCTTATTGGGTTGGTTTAGTTAAATTATGATGAACTGAGAAGATTTAAATATGTGGGGTTAGAGAGAAATAACACAGACTATGAGCCAATCTCAGCTTCCCCTTTCTTCTTTTTTTGTGTGATAGAATCGTAATTTGTAGCTGGACACATTGTTGCTCTGTTAAAAAAAGATTACATTTTCAAGTTCTTTTTGTAGCAAGATGTAGCAATATCACTATTATTAAGATTAGTGAAAGTGGAAGCATTGTGAAAATTCTAGAAAGTATTATTGAAAAGACTGAGCCCTGCTTTACCTCTTTCCTACTGGCTATTATGTACATTTGATGGCAGGAGCTCAAACAGCCATTTTGGGCCTGGAAGTGGAAGGTGCATTTTGAGAATGACAGGTCATTAAGATGGAAAGAATCCCTGACATTATGAAACTATACACTGGACTGACTACATCTGGACTATTTTTTTTATGAGGATATATTCACTTTCTATCTTGTATAAGCCATTGCTTTTGTCTGTTTTTAATTGTCTTATGTGGCTGCATGCAGCTGAACCTAATCCTGACTAATGAAGAAAGTGATAAAGAGGTTTTTAATCCTGGAAGACTGAGCAAATAGTGATACATTTGATAAAGTTATGGAATGCAGAAGAAACAAACAGGTTAGGGGCTTCTGAAGGTACGTAATACTTACTATAAAACAACTATATACTATTAATATGGAAAAATCTCTTCAATGAAAGTTTTTTTATCATAAAAATATTCAAGTCACATTTGAATCTTTTGTTTTCTGAGGCATAAGCATTAATTGCATACATTAATTACTTTAGGAATTTGATGACTTAGTCTTATGTCATAGTGGAGCTCTGATATATCAAGGCTCCTTCTGCTTCATCTTCCTGTCCGTATTAGTTTGTTTTCATGCTGCTGATAAAGACATACCCAAAACTTGGAACAAAAAGAGGTTTAATTGGACTTACAGTTCCACATGGCTGGGGAGACCTCAGAATCATGGCGGGAGGTGAAAGGCACTTCTTACATGGTGATGGCAAGAGAAAAATTAGGAAGAAGCAAAAGCGGAAACCCCTGACAAACCCATCAGATCTCATGAGACTTATTCGCTATCAAGAGAATAGCACAGCAAAGACTGGCCCCCATGATTCAGTTACCTCCCTCTGGGTCCCTCCCACTGCACATGGCAATTCTGGGAGATACAATTCAAGATGAGATTTGGGTGGGGACACAGCCAAACCACATCACTGCCTGTTAATGGAAGTACAGGTTTCAGCCACCTTCTTGAATTACAAAGGATTTTTTTTTTTTTTAGGTTTTGGGATGCTCAAAAGATATGTTGAAATAAAACATGGAAGAATGCATGATATGTTGGAACTATTTATAAAACACTATTTTCTTTTTGGATTAGGTCTTTTGCCTCAATCACTAACTATTAAATAACTTTTATCATGTGTTTTGAACTTTAATGTCAATTTTTGTCAAATGCATCTAGGGAAAATTAATTCCATTTACTTTTTTTGCTTTATTTATCATCATAAAACTTTCAAATGCCAGTAATTTGGGAGTGTAGATTTCACAGTCCTTTTTTATTCTTTAAGCTATTCAGAGAATTTGTAGGATGCAGGTATATGTTTATTTACTCTTTCTCTCTGATCTTTCTCTCTCAGGACAAATATGATGGATTTGTAGTGGTAGTTTTAAGCTTGAAGCTATCGAGGAAGCACTTTAAAATGTCTTAGGCAAGCTTGTTTTTCCTATTTTCTTGTCTGATAGTAATGAAAGCTGAGTGTCTCTTTTTATGCCTTTTAAAAAATGTCTTCTCTAGATGTTGGCAGACAAGTTGGAATATGAATGAACCATGAAATCGTTCATGGCAATGACTGTGGGAGGGAATAGGAAACTCCAGGGCAGATTCTGAGTTAGAGCTGATATAATGCATCCTGGGGAAGCATTGGTCAGTACTCAGGTAGCTTTGATAAGGTAAGTTAATAGCAGAGGATACTGCCAGAAACAAGCATGGATAAAGGAAGAAAAGAAATGAAAACAGTAAGACTATTGATAATAAAGTATAGGAGGGAATAGGATTTGGGGCCTCTGTGGAAATCCTTAGAGGCCAGAGGCTCTAAAAGCTGGGACTGCTTCATTTTTCCTTTGACATAATAGACATTAAAAAACAATAGTAAGGCACAGCTAGTATCAACATGGGAACTCACTGTATCAATTTTTTAAATACTTGTATTATAGGGTAGTGTCATATACAGAGCCTTTTTCTCATTGACAACAAAAGCAAGCATGCTTTGAACTGAATTGACAGCTTTGTGCCTGTGCAGATAAGTATAACACTTTTCAGGTATTCATGAATAGTCAATGAACCAGTAAAGGACAAAAAGTGACATATGGCAGCCTGGTGTGGATTAAGTGTGACTGTCACATTCCACTCCCCACCTTTTTCCTTTTTCTAATTTATTAAAAGAAACAAAGCCAGAACACATAGCCAGAACACAGTACCTCCGGAAAAATTTACTTAAGGGAAGTCTTAACAGAAGAGAGTTTATTCATTAAATGTCTCATCTGCTGTTTGGTTAAGTTGTTTGTGTTAATTGAAATTTTATTCAGAATGAAAATTTGACCAGAAGTCTTCAAATAAAGTTAAACTGGTAAAGCAGTTTTTGTTTTTTGAAATTATTACTAAACCAATATTTCCAAATAAGTAATATTTAGCCAGTTGTGTTAATTTTGCCAGAATGTTTCTCTGTAAATAAACTACAGGTGTAGCCTGACTGTTTCTGTGCATTTTAGTACATAAACCAAAATAGAAAGCATTCTTGATTTTTCTTTTTGTATCAACCAAGGATTTGTTAAAGATAGTGATTTTATTATTTTTAGCAAATAATCAGATTTAATAGAAGTTTCTTGGTGACTTTGAGGTGTTTACAGTAGTGTTTGGAGGAGCTCTTAATGGGGAGGTACTTGTTCACAACCCAGTTAATAACCCTACCACTTAAAAAACATCAGTCTCCTTGGCTGCTAATGAAGGTTGTGGTGTTTAGTTTGGTGAGACAGCTTGTACCTTGCTTTTGTCTGGCTTTGTTCCAGGACTCTGATTCTGACAGATTTAACATTGGAGAGGGTCTTCATAGCCTGATTCTCCAGCTCTCTCAATTCTACTGTAGTCTTTCGAAACCATTTGAAATCAGCAGAAGAATTAGCAGTAAGTTTTGATTAAGTACTTGTGATATAATCAGTTAATATTTGTTTGGAGTAGCTCCCCAACTTCCCTCACCCACCCCAGCGCAAACCAAAAGATTCTGGAAACTTGCTCCTAGAATTGCAGCTTTCCTTCTGATATGAGAAAATTGTTGATATATATGTAAAGCATGTAGATCTTGTGTTGTAGATGTTTTAATGACACATCAGAAATTAAAGTCTCATTTGGGTTAGATCTGTAGTATTGGACACTAGATGATGGTGAGATATCTGGAAGTCAAGTCTGAGAGTAGGATGTCTATAGGGCACCCCTTTGCCTCTTCCAGAGCATTTACAATGATTTTTGTGATGGAATTTGCCACTACTGGAAATGACCATGGTGGAGAGGTTGTAAGAGACCCACATTTTATTTATTCTTTTCCTTTTTTTTTTTTTTTTTTAAGAGATGGGAGTCTTGTTCTGTTGCCCAGGCTGCTGGATTATAATGGTGCAATTATGAATCACTGCAGCCTCAAACTCCTGGGCTCAAGTGATCCTCCTGCCTCAGTTTCCCGAAGTATTGGCATTACAAGTGTGAGCCACTGCTCCTAGCCTTGTTTTTCTTGGTAGCGAATCCTCTCACTGTCTTCACTGATGGCTTCAGAGGGAGATGAATGTGAAGATAATAAAGTCTAAAGAAGTTTCTTCAGAGCGCAATCTGTCTCTCTGGGGTCCCATTGCCTATTTCAGATTCTGAATGGTATTTCAGGCTACCCCAAAACTGTCAGATCTGGTCAAGAGTGTGGTTGTTATGTACTATAGAGTGTGCCACTTTTTGAGCAAGCAGTCAAGTATGGTAGTTAAGAGCATGCACTGTGAATCTTTGCTATAAGATGGTGGCATGTTGTACTTTCCAGACGTGTATTTTCCGCTTTCAACCCCTTGCTCTTTATAGCCTTCATTGAGAAGAGGGGTCTCTGTCCTCTCCTCTTGAATCTGCACAGGCTCACGACTAGCCACAGTAGCTTGTGACCAATAGAATATGGTGAAAGTACTGCACGATGACTGAGGTTAAGTCAGAAAAGGCAGTGCAGCCTTCACCTTGTTTTCTGGGACACTTGATTTTGGATCTCTGTGCTGCCATGTACGATGCTCAGCTATTCTGAAGCTGCCATGCTGTGAAGAAAGCTCAGGCTACAGAGAAAGGCTATATGTAAGACCCTAGTTCAGGGGTCCTCAATCCCATCTCCCCACTCCCGGCTGCACGGCAGGAGGTGAGCTCCGCCTCCTGTTAGATCAGCAGCTATATTGAATTCTTATAGGAATGTGAACCCTATTGTGAGCTGTGCGTATGAGGGCTCTAGTTTGAGTGCTCCTTACGAGAATCTAATGCCTGATGATCTGAGGTGGAAGGTTTTATCCCAAAACCATCTCCCTGCCGCCTCTGTGGAAAAAAATTGTCTTTCTCGAAACTGGTCTCTGGTGTCAAAATGGTTGGAGACTGCTGCCCTAGTTGATGGCTCTAGTTTAGATTCTAGCCGACAGTAGCATCAACAGTCACACGAAGTGATTTCCTCAAATGATTCCGGTCCCATTGAGTCACCCCTAATTGTTGTGTCTTTTCAGTTGTGACCTCAGACATTGTTCCTTACCTTTATGTTTGCTCTAAATTTCTGACCCACAGAATTCATGCGTATGATAAAATTGTTTTTTCAAGTTGCATTTTGGTGACTTTCTTATTCAGCAAGAATAAAAACTTTGGCAAATTCTTGATTTTTGTGTCCCCTAGTTTCCAATCTTTAAAATGGTGATAATAATAGTACTTCTTGAGAGAAATGAGTTAGTACATGTAAAGCACTTAAAACAGTACCTGGCACATAGTAAAGGAAAGTTCACTAAATTTGAACTACTTACTGAGAGAAATTCGTTAGACTATTAAATTTTTTTTTTTTTTTTTTTTTTTTTTGAGACAGAGTCTTGCTCTGTCGCCCAGGCTGGAGTGCAGTGGCGCAATCTCGGCTCATTGCAAGCTCCACCTCCCAGGTTCATGCCATTCTCCTGCCTCAGACTCCCGAGTAGCTGGGACTACAGGTGCCTGCCACCATGCATGGCTAACTTTTTGTATTTTTTTAGTAGAGACGAGGTTTCACCGTGTTAGCCAGGATGGTCTCGATCTCCTGACCTCGTGATCCACCTGCCTCGGCCTCCCAAAGTGCTGGGATTACAGGCGTGAGCCACCGCGCCTGGCCGACTACTAAATGTTTTTGGGGGTATAGTTATGTTAAAAATAGTGAGCTCAGGGTTACTTTACTAATGAAATGATCATTATGATATGTAAAAGGGAAAAAAACACAACTATATGACTTTTCTTAATTTGAAGTTATTTTCCACATTTGAGGAGTTATGATTCTGATAATTGTTCTCAAGAGTATCAGCTGGTGGCTGGGCATGGTGGTTCATGCCTGTAATCCCAGCACTTTGGGAGGCCGAAGCGGGCAGATCACTTGAGGTCAGGAATTTGAGATCAGCCTGGCTAACATGGTGAAACCCCGTCTCTACTAAAAACCCCATCTCTACAAAAATTAGCCAGGTGTGGCGGTGGGCACCTGTAAACCCAGCTATTCAGGAGGCTGAGGCACAAGATCACTAGAATTTGGGAGGCAGAGGTTGCAGTGAGCCAAGATCGTGCCATTGCACTCCATCCTAGGTGATAGAGCAAGTCTCAAAAACAAACAAACAAAAAACCTGAAAAAACAAACAATATCAGCTTGTATAGGTAGGCTGTCTCCTCAAAATAACCTTGGCTTTCCTTGCTTGCCTGTTTATAGCTACCTATGAATTAAATGCTTTTGAAATGCATTTGTCATTTCCTTGATTATCTAGAATGACAAATTCTGTGTTTACTCGATAGAGTAGAACTTTTAAAAAAATCCTAAAATGTCATGTTCAAACTTTAAGTGACGTGGAGAAGAAATCAGTGTTTCTATCATTATGTATAAAATCATTTATACTTTTCAGATGTTTACAATAATTATGTCTCAATTTTCATCTTTCTGTTGTGAAAGAATTCTGATTATTTCACTTTCTGTAATAGTACCTGTCACCATGACATTTTAGTTGACTATGTTCAAACATAGAGATTAATGTCAACTTCTTTGTTTAAAAAATATACCTATTGAAAAATATTTACTTTAGGCTAGCCATGTGTGATATGCTTTCTTCCAGTTTCTCATTAAAATATGCGTATAGTTCCATAATGGCATTGAGAAAAGCAGTGATCAATAATTTCTCAGTTTTAAAGTTGTTTCTACTAACTACTTACTACATTGGAGTAGACTAGGAAAGTCTTAGTGGTCTGTTTATGGTTTGATTTCTAAAACAGGAGATTAAGGTGGGAAGTGGGTAGGAAGAGGCTTTGATCTATTCCTGTTGTTCATACCTTGGAGACACAGGTTACCATGAATGACTATGGGAACTTGCACTATTTTGTTCATATTATGTATTTTATTACATATTAAAAACCCATTAACCTCCTTAGAGATTTTTCTCTCTCCCAACTCTTCCCAACCTGCACGTTCCACACTATTTTTTATACATCTATTCAGAGACTAAATTTCCAATGTGCAATATGGAAGAGAATGAAAGGAAGGTGTTAGGATATTACATTCCAGGGATGTGATGTAGCAGTAGATGTTGTGTTAAGAAGAACCTTAAAAGGAGTGTGCTTTTGGGTTTTCAGGTTATCGTTTATTTTCTGTTAAAAGACAAACTACAGAATGTTCCTGTTGATGTAGGAATGAATTCTCACAATATGAGAAGAAAGGAATAATAGATTTTAAATCAGCCCAACTTGGTTGTACTGCCTGCTTAGTACTATAAATTCAGCCATGGACTGTGTATGTCAGCCTGTACACTTAAAACCTAACCAAATTAAGTGTGAGCAAATTTTCACCTCCAAATTAATAGTGATGGGAATCAAGGGCAATCTACAATACCCTGCCATTAAAAATTGTATCTTATTTTTGCAAGGATGATTTTCATGGGGACTATGAAAGAAATCTGTGTGAAATATATCTGCATAAAAGAAGGGAACCATTACCCCAAAGATGTGGAAGAAAATCTTAAAAATAATATTGAATATGATGTATTATGATGTACAAAAGATATTTGTGAGAAGTGTCAGATTTTATTCTTAGTAACAGAGCAAAAAATATGACCTCCAGGAAACCAAAACATAAAGTTATAACAAAAAATCAGAATGAGATTTTAAAAGGAGCTGGAATAAAGATGACTAAAAGAAAACAGTGACAACAATCTGAAAATGCAGTAGCCAAAATCTGTAATGGCAGTTGCACATAGCAGAGCTGATCCTGCAGAAAATGGAATCAATCCTATATACGATGAATGGGTCAATCCCGTAGTATTTATTTGAGATTTTTTTAGGAGGAGAAAATAATGACAGAAATGATGAGGGTAAAAATGACAGATACTGAAGACAGAGAAGTGCCATACTGATGAATAAGTTCCTAATGGAGAAACCAGCATAAATGTAACAGAAGCAAAATATAAAAGCAGAAGAAAACTTTCTTGAGCTGAAAAGTCTTCCCCCTACCCCTCCAGAAACAGGGTCTCACTGTATTGCCCAGGCTGGAGTGTAGTGGCGCAGTCTTTGCTCACTGCAACCTCTGCTTCCTGGGCTTAAACCATCCTCCCATCTCAGCCTCCCGAGTGGCTGCGACTACAGGCACACGCCACCACACTTGGCTAATTCTTTTGTATTTTTTGTAGAGACAGGGTTTTGCCATGTTGCCCAGGTGGGTCTCGAACTCCTGGGCTCAAGTGATTCTCCTGCCTCTGCCCCTCACAGTGCTGGGATTACAGGTGTGAGCCACCATGCCCAGCCACTTGAGCTGAAAAGTTCTGAAGCTGTAGTTCCACAGCATAGGCTTCATTGTAGGCAAAATTAATGAAAATAAATCTCTGTCTCAATTCTGGTAGCATTTATAATTTTTGAAGATAAAGGGAAAAACTCATAGATTTAAAAACACATAGGCTACTCTAATGATACAGAAGTCAGTGTGTCTTCATTGCACATTGCTTTTTATTTATCCTGCAATGCATTCATTTGGCTTCTTAAATCTATGATTTGGTTCTGGAAAAAGCCACTAACTGATAAAGTGTTTCTTTTCTCTATTGAGTTTTTGAAACTTTAATTAAAGACGTTTTGGGCGCTCTTTTATACCCTTTACATTTCTTATGCTGTCTTCCCTATGTAATTTTTTTTTTTTTTTGGTCTCCCTGTCCCATATCCTGTATGGTAACTTCCAAGTGTGTGCTGATGAAATGGCTCTCCGGGGAAAAAGAAGCCCTGATTTGTAGCATTTGTTGATTTCCATAGTATAAATATCCTTATCAAGGGTAGTTTCAGGCAACCAATTTGACTTTACTGATGCAGAATTAGGAAGAGCTACACATAATTGGTTCTTGAAAGCTGATTCAAACTACTTCCAGCATATCTCTAGACTTGTCTTTTGTCTTTCCGTTATTAATTATCTCTGAAGGTGAATCTAATCTGTTAAACTTTTCCATTCAGTTCTTAGTTGGAGTTATATTTTATTTTTAGTGCTAGAGTCTCTATTTTTTCTTTTAGAAATCTGTTACTATTTATAGTGTTTAGTTCTCTGCTAAATGTTTCCAACCTGTCATTTCTTCTGTCACAGAAAACACATAGAATCTGCATCTGATAATCTACTTTCTAAGGTTCTTTCCTGACCCCTTTTCCTTTCTGCTGCTTCTTATTCCTACATTTCTTGCATACTCCACTATCCTTGACTGGGGCCTGGATATTGCATTTGAAGAATTATAAGAGTAATTTTAAGTCCACAGCGTAGGTACTTAGACAGTGTGCACTTGTGTCTGACCGACACTTGGGAGTATTCTAGTCCAGGGGATGATTACAGACCCAAGTTTGAAGTTTGAGAAAAGCAATGTGACCTTAGACTATAATCTAGTTCATGTCTTTCTCACTGTGAGGATGTGCCCCTTTAGGATTCCAGCTTATTGTGAGGAGAATCTCAGATTAGATGTCCCTTGTTGTGTGGCCCTCAGCTTTATTTCTATCTTGGTCACCCTGAGAATCTTTTAAAACATAGGTTCTAGTTTCCCATGACCAATAAAGATACTTTAGAGGAAATGTGGTTTCAGAACTTGCTTTTCATGCTGAGTTTTCGTTCTCCTTGTACTTTTTTTTGGTGGTAAAATATAAAATTTAGCATTTTTTTTTTTTTTTTTGAAGTGGAGTTTAGCTCTGTTGTCCAGGCTGGAGCACAGTGCCATGATCCCGGCTCACTGCAACCTCCGCTTCCCGAGTTCCAGTGATTCTCCTGCCTCAGCCTCCTCAGTAGCTGGGATTACAGGTGCACACCACCACACCCAGCTAATTTTTTTGTATGGGGTTTCATCACGTTGGCCAGGCTGGTCTCGACCTCCTGACCTCAAATGATCAACCAGCCTTGGCCTCCAGAAGTGTTGGGATTACAGGCGTGAGCCACCACGCCCGGCCCTCAAGATACTTTTAAATTTTCCTTTTGATTTTTCTTTGACTTAAAGGTGGAATTGGTGGATCATGTGGTAATTCTGTGTTTAATTTTTTGAGGAACTGCCATATTTTCCACAGCAGCTGCACCGTGTTATATTCTCACCAGTAATGCCGTAATGATTACAGTTTCTCCACATTCTAGCCAACATTTGTTATTTTCTATTTTTTAAAAAAATAATTGCCATTCTAATGGGTGTGAAGTAGTGGTGTCTTATTGTGGTTTTGATTTGTGTTTTTTCTGATGATGTTGAGCATCTTTTCATATGCCTATTGGCCATTTCATATCTTCTTTGAAAAAACATCTATTCAAATCTTCTTCCCATTTTTGAATTTGTCTATTTTTTGTTGTTGAATTTTAGGAGTTCTTTATATATTCTATATAGTAGTCCATTATCAGATGTGTGAGTTGCAAATATTTTTTCCAGTACTGTGGGTTGCCTTTTAACTCTGTTGATAGTGTTTTTAGTTTCGATGTAGTCCAGTTTTGTCTATTTTGTTCTTTTGCTGCTTGTGCTTTTGATATCATATCCAAGTAATCATTGCCAAATCAAATGTGACAGAACTTTCCCCATATGTTTTCTTCTAAGAGTGTTATACTTTTAGCTCTAACGTTTACATATTTGATCCATTTTGAGTTAATTTTTGTGTATGTTGTAAGGTAAGGGTCCAACTTCATTCTTTTGCATGTGGGTATTTATTTTCCCAGTGTTATTTGTTGAATTCTCTTTTTAGTTTTTACTTGGTAATTTCTTACTATCTTGTAATTTTTCAGTTCTTTTGAAAAGATGTTTTAAAATACTTTATACAAATTACTAAGTTGTTTTCAACAGGAAGGTTGATCTCTCAAACCCAACTTACTGTTATTAGTAATAGGAAAAATTATTAGTGTTTCAAATCAACTTGATGAGAACACATGTGCTACCCTAAATCCTCTAGGAGAGAAATTGCCTGTAGTCAGTGTTGTTAGTTTTTAAATACTGTTTGGTTGCAATTTTCATGGGAAAAAGGTACAGCTCATTAGCACATATCTGTATCTATATATTTATATGTATATATTTTGTATAACTAAATTCAGTAGTCTGAATTTCATGTTAGATTATAAACCTTTTAAAGTATTAGAAGACTAGTTAGAGGAGCAAAGTACAATTTTTTTTTTTTTTTCTTAGACAGAGCCTCCCTTTCTCACCCAGGCTAGAGTGCAGTGGTATATGATCTTGGCTTACTGCAACCTCCTCCTCCCAGATTCAAGCGATTCTCTTGCCTCAGCTTCCTGAGTAGCTGGGATTGCAGGCATGCACCACCACACCCAGCTAATTTTTGTATTTTTAGTAGAGGTGGGGTTTCACCATGTTGGCCAGGCTGATTTCAAACTCCTGACTTCAGGTGATCCACCCTTCTTGGCCTCCCCAAAGTGCTGGGATTACAAGCGTGAGCCACTGCACCCAGCTACAGAACAAAGATACAGTTTTTTGTCAAGGATATGGGAATCATTAAAGCATTCCTGTTTCTCTCTTTTTATTTGGCAAACCTCTGTTTTATTATCCCAAAACTTACTAAATAATAATTTTTCCTTTTTTGGTCATTAAATAAGTTCATACACCATATATATTAAATAAACAGTGTTAGAGTTTGTCTTTCCTCTTATGTTGTTAACTGAAACTAGGTTTCTTTCCCAGATGTTTTAAAAGAGCATTTCTTGAGGAATAATGTAGTTTTTAAAGACTCCACAGTTTCTTTACCAATACTGTAAAAGTTATGTTTAGAAAGAATTGAGTATTTTTCTCTGTAGTATTTCCATGAACTTTCTTCTAATATTCAACATGAGAAATCTGAAAATACTTACAAGAAAAACATATAGAAAGCAAAGAAAATAAAGAATTCTTAAGGCCAAGAAAGTGGAACATTAAGCATTTCGATCTATTAGGTATCGTACAAAGGATGAAGAGACCCACCCCAAGGGGACTTAACAGTTGACAACCATAGTATCATAAATAAAGCTAGAAAAAATACTAATGCATACTGTACCTCTATTATTTTGAGAGTGTAGAGCTTTCTTACACAATTCTTTGTGATAAATTCTCTTTGTTACCATTGACCATATAGTTTAAAATTTTCAGTTATTTTTTTCAGCCAACTTTGGATGTGTTCTGAAGTTTTTTTTTAATTGACACATATTAATTGTACATATTTATGGGGTACAATGTGATATTTTGATACATGTGTACAATGTGTAATGATCAAGCCATGGTAATTAGCATATCCATCATCTAAAACACATCATTTCTTTTTGTTGGGAACATTCAGTATCCTCTTTTTTACTGTTTGAAACTATGTATTATTGTTACCTATAATCATCTTACCGTACTTTAGAACACTAGAACACTAGAATCTTGTTCTACGTTTTACTTCTATGAGATCAACTTTTTTTAGCTTCTCCACATGAGTGAAGATGTGGTGGTGAACTTTCTGTCCTAGCCTATTTCACTTAGTGTCTTCTAGTTCCATCTGTGTTGCTGTGAATGACAGGATTTCATTCTTTTTTTTGTGGCTGAATAGTATTCTATTGTGTATATATACCACATTTTCTTTACCCATTAATCTGTTGTTGGACACTAGGTTGATTCCATATCTTGGCTATTGTGAATAGTGCTGCAGTAAACCTTATCTCTTTTTATTGTTTGTAAGTTTTTCCCCCAGTAGGAAATCTGTAAGGCTTAGGTCTTCTATTTAAAATGTCACCTATTTAATCATGTTTAATTAGGTTGATGGAGGGGCAATTTTCCTATTTTTAAAATTTTGAAAACAAAGTGGATACTAATCATACTTTCTTAAAATGGTATGCTGCTAACATTTTAAATTTAATGTTTTAAGTTGTATTTCTTTTACGAGATTTCTTTATTAGTAGCTACTTTATGAGGGAGGAGGGACAAGATTCCCATAAGTGAGAATAAGAAGCAGTTATCACCGATGGGTAGTAATTTTTAGGGGTCTGTTAAAGGTCTCTTAATATTAAAGGAATCAGCAGAATAATGCCATAATTATTTTATTTAAATAGTACAAGTGAGCCATTGATTAACATCTGGCTTAGATGTTAATCTAATGTTAAAATTAGATGTTAGATGTTAGAATTCAATATAGGATCCCTTGATAAGATTTTTTAATGTAAGTTCTCTTGAACCAGTAGCACCTTTTTTCCCTTCAAAGTGTAATCTTGACATCTCTCTACAATTCAGAGTAGTGAATGGTCCTCAGGTGTTTAGCAGGTAATTTGTTACATCTAAAAATTAAAGTTTGTAATTAATATACCTCTATACTACAAGTTAGGGTGTATTTACACTTACTCTTATAATAGTTTTAACTTGTTTCCTTGAGTAAAGGAGAAAGTGATGTTACATTGAGTACACTTATTTATTCTATAGCCTGACAGAGTATTTGTGATTGTAAATGTCATCTATTTGTGGTTGGGGAAGAACAAAAAATGAAGGGCTACTCCTGTGTTCAGGGTTTCTAAGAAAAACACAAAGTGTAATATCTGTTGAAAACAAACTTGGATGATGACTTTTAACCTTTAAAATTACCTTCAGCCAAGCACATCTATCAACTTTATTAGCTATTTTGAAAATACCTAATACCTGTGCCATGGTTCAGCTGTGAAGAGGACAGAGTTGGTTTGAATAAGAGTAGTTATAGGAAGTTTGTCCTTAAAAGTCCTGAAGATAAGTCTTGATGCTGAATCATACATATTTACTCCCTATGTAGACTAACTGAATGAACTCAATTCATCAAGGAAATCGTGTCCTTGACTCAGGTCCATTTGTCACAAATCACACCCTCCAACTTTAGGATTACATCAGACTAAAATTATGCACAAAGCAAGTTGCTATGTTAATTCTTTTCTAACACAAGGAGTGGTTTATCATCACATTGCCCACAGTAATATCATTGCAGTTTTATATGTTTAGGGTGATTTCTCCAACTCTTCCTCAAAATTATAGAGTTTTATAAAGCCATTTTCATTTTTGGAGCAAGAAAGAAGTAAGCTTTGTTTTGTATTAGATGCTTACCACTTGCCAAACGTTGTATTATATGGAACACAAGACAAGTAACACACAGTTTCTATTTGCAGGCAAACAGGAGGATATAATACATGAAACAGAATGAAAGTTTACTCAGAGCTGAATTTTAAGAATAGTTTTGATTTTTATCAAAGACCATCTTAGTTATTTATATGTTTTGAAGATTTATAATCTGTAAATCTGAAGTGTTGGAGCTATTGGGTGGGGGAGAAAGAAGACTTAAAAATTCTACTTAGGAAGCTGTTTGTAAACTCCCTTCTTTGTTTTTAACTTTTAGGTTCAGGGGTACATGTGCAGGTTTGTTATATAGGTAGATTTTGTGTCACAGGGGTTGGATGTACAGATTATTTTTCCACCTAGGTAATAAGCATAGAACCTGATAGGTAGTTTTTCTGTCCTTACCTTCCTCCCTCCCTCCCTCCACCTTTAAGTAGGTCCTGGTGTCTGTTGTGCCTTTCTTTGTGTCTATACATATCCAATGTTTAGCTCCTACTTAGAAGAGAGAACCTGTGGTATTTGGTTTCCTGTTCCTGTGTTAATTCACTTAGGATAATGGCCTCCAGGTCCATCTGTGTTGCTGCAAAGGACATGATCTTGTTCTTTTTTATGGCTACATATTATTCCATGATGTGTATATACCACATTTTCTTTATCCATTCCACCATTGGTGGGCATTTAGGTTGATTCCATGTCTTTGCTATTGTGAATAGTGCAGTGATGAACATACGTGTGCATGTGTCTTTATGGAAGAGCAATTTTTATACCTTTGGGTATATATGCAATAATGAGATTGCTGGGTCAAATGGTAATTCTGCTTTGCGTTCTTTGAGAAATTGCCAAACTGCTTTCCACAATGGCTGAACTAATTTACATTCCTACCAGCAGTATGTAAGTGTTCCCTTTTCTCCGCAACCTTGCCAGCATCTGTTATTTTTTGACTTTTTAATAATAGCCATTTTCACTGCTGTGAGATGGTATCTCATTGTGGTTTTGATTTGCATTTATCTCATGATTAGTGATGTGGAACATTTTTTCATATGCTTCTTGGCCAGTTACATGTCTTCTTTTGAAAAGTCTCTGTTCATGTCCTTTGCCCACTTTTTAATGGGGTCGTTTATTGATTTAAGTTGCTTATAGATTCTGGATATTAGACCGTTGTTGGATGCGTAATTTGCAAATATTTTCTTCTGTAGGTTGTCTGTTTACTCTGTTGATAGTTTCTTTGCTGCACAGAAGCTCTGAAGCTTAATTAGATCTCACTTGTCAGTTTTTGCTTTTGTTAAATTGCCTTTGGCATCTTCATGAAATCTTTGCTATGTCCTATGTCCAGAATGTATTTCCTAGGTTATCTTCCAGAGTTTTTTTAGTTTTAGGTTTTACATCTAAGTCTTTAGTCTGTCTTGAGTTGATTTTTGTATATGGTGTAAGGAAGGAGTCCAGATTCAATCTTCTGCATATGGCTAGCTCATTATTTCAGCACCATTAATTGAATAGGGAGTCCTTTCCCCATCCTTTTTGTTAACTTTATCAAAGATTAGATGGTGGTAGGTGCGTGGCATTATTTCTGGGTTCCCTGTTCTGTTCCATTGGTATATGTGTCTGTTTCCTTCTTTCTGTCTCTCTGTCTCTCTCTCTTTTTTTTGGTTTGAGATGGAGCCTTGCTGTGTCACCAGGCTGGAGTGCAGTGGCGTGATCTTGGCTCACTGCAACCTGTGCCTCGCGGGTTCAAGCGATTCTCCTGCCTCACTTCCTACAGGTAGCTGGGACTACAGGTGTGTATCACCATGCCCAGCTAATTTTTGTATTTTTAGTAGAGATGGGGTTTCACCATGTTGGCCAGGATGGTCTCCATCTCTTGAACTCGTGATCTGCCCGCCTTGGCCTCCCAAAGTGTTGGGATTACAGGCATGAGCCACCACGCCTGGCCTGTTGAGGGTTTTTAATATGAAGGGATGTTGAATTTTATTGAAAGCCTTTGAGCTTTGAGATGATCCTGTGGTTTTAGTTTTTAGTTCTGTTTATGTGATGAATCACATTTATTGATTTGCATATATTGAACCAACCTTGCATCCCAGGAATAAAGCCTACAGATGGTGGTGGATTAGCTTTTGATGTGCTGCTAGATTTGATTCGCTAGTATTTTATTGAGGATTTTTGCATCTGTGTTCATCAGGGATCTTGGCCTGCAGTTTTCTTATTGTGTCTCTGCCAGATTTTGGTATCAGAATGATGCTGGACTCAAATAATGAGTTAGGGAGGAGTCTGTCCTTCAATTTTTTTGAACAGTTTCGGTAGGATTGTTCCATACTAGCTCTTCTTTGTATGGGGTTGTTTTTGCCCGTTGAATTGTTTCAATTTCTTACAGATTCTGGTTATTGGATCTTCGTTGGATGCATAGTGTATTAGTCTATTCTCATGCTGCTGTGAAGAAATACCCAAAACTGGGTAATTTATAAAGAAAAGAGGTTTCATTTACTCACAGTTCCACATGGCTTGGGAGGCCTCAGGAAACTTAGAATCATGGCAGAAGGCACCTCTTCACAGGGCAGTAGGAGAGAGAATGAGTGCAAGCAGGGGAATGCCAGACACTTATAAAACCACCAGATCTCATGAGACTCACTATCAGGAGAACAGCATGGGGGAAACTGCCCCCGTGATCTGATTACCTCCACCTGGTCTTGCCCTTGACACATGTGGATTACAGTCCAAGATGAGGTTTTGGGTGGGGACACAGCCAAACCATATCACGTAGTTTGCAAATATTTTCTCTCATTGTAGAAAAATATTTCTCTCATGGCCTGCAGCCGTGAGCATGGAGTGTTTTTCCATTTGTTTGTGTCATCTCTGATTTCTTTGAGCAGTATGTTTTGCAGTTCTCCTTGTAGAGACTTTAACCTCCTTCATTAGATATATTCCTAGGTACCTTCTTTCTTTATTTTTTGGTGGCCATTATAAATGGGATTCTTTGTTCATTTTTAATTGGGCTGTCTTTTAATTATTGAGTTACAATAGTTCTTTATATGTATTCTAGATACAAGTCCATTGCCAAATATATGATTTGCTTTTTTTTTCCCATTTCTGTGGGTTGTTTTCACTTTCTTCATGGTGTCACAAGTATTTTTAATATTGTTAAAGTCCAGTTTATCTATTTGTTTTTTGTCACTTGTGCTTTTGGTGTTATATCAAGGAACGATTGTCTAATCCAGGCTAATGAAGACTTATGTTTCTTCTAGGAGTTTTAGAGTTTAGTGCTTACATGTAGGTCTGTGATTCATTTTCAGTCGATTTTTGTGTATGGTGTTAGGAAGAGTTCCAACTTCACTTAGTATTTGCATGTGGATATCCAGTTGTCTCAGCATCATATGTTGAAAAGACTATTCTTTCTCTATTTTATTGTCTTGGTACTCCTGTTGAAAATCAAATGACCTTAGATAAAAGGGTTTACTTCTGCACTCTCATCAGATGTTTTTAAATGGCAGTTTTAATTTTAATAAATGTACTGATAATTTATTGGAGAAATGATTATGAAACACATCCTGTGAGCCAGGCACTACCTTAGCTTGCAGAGTTATAGCAGCAAACAAGACAGAAACTCCCTTGACCTTGCAGATTACATTTTAGTGGAGAATGAAAAGATATGTGAAGAATATAAAACATTTGGGAACATTAGAGAAGGACAAAAGTATATGTTTGTGGGCATTACATTGTTTCCTTCACATAGCCCTCTATGTCTCTTTTAGTGCATTTAGCTCTTCCTGCCATGTCTATAGTTAATATTTTTATATGCATGTGTAATCTACCCGAGTAGTCTAAACACTTCAGGTCAAGGTCTGTCTTTGCCAGTCTATCCCATCTAGATATAGTACGTGTTTAGTGGGTATGTGATGAATGAATAAATAGATTAATTACTTTTGGGGACTGAGTTTATGATGAATTTTTTTTTTTTTTTTTTTTTAGACCGAATCTCACCCTGTTGCTCAGGTTGGAGTGCAGTGGTGCAGTCTTGGCTCACTGCAGCCTCTGCCTCCCAGGTTCAGGTGATTCTTCTGCCTTAGTCTCCCAAATAGCTGGGACTACAGGTACCCACCACCACACCCAGCTCATTTTTTTCTGTATTTTTAGTAGAGACCATGTTTCACCATGTTGGCCAGGCTGGTCTTGAACTCCTGACCTCAAGTGATCCTTCTGCCTCGGCCTCCCAAAGTGCTGGGATTACAGGCATGAACCACTGTGCCCGGCCTGAATGTTTTATACACATCCATTAATATATACATAAACCTTTAAAATATCCATGTTATTCAGCGCTGTTAGAATAGTTTGGAAATAAGAGTGGAATCCGTTATATTTGTGTTACTCTAGGTTACACTTTCTTTTTTGTCTAGAATCTCAAGCTAAGTCTCCCTGCTTCAGCCCAGATTTCTGTTTGGTACTTAACCTCAGCCAGGGCCCCACTTTCATTTCCTTCCTCACTCAAGTAATTTCAGCCCTCACTCTGTCCATAATGAGTCACTGAGCACCTCTCTCCCTCCTCTGTTTTCGTCAGGGAGTGAACCAGTATTTTAAATTTTAACCCAAGAACAGAGACCTGGGCAAGTCCTGGGTAGGGTAAAGTTATTTGATGTGATGGTTATTTTTCTAATTTTTTTTGGTTTTAAGAAGTGAAAAGTTTAATAAGAAAGAAGGAAAGAAGAAGAAAACAGCTCCCCTGTACAAAGATAAAGGGAGGGGGCGATTCGAACAAAGAGAAAACCCTGTGTGCGGCAGAAAAGTAGCTGCTTATATGAGGAGTCTAGAGGAGGTGGTGCCTGATTTGCATAGGGCTCAGGGGATTGGTTTGACCAGGCATGTCACCCACATAGCCCGCGGACAAAACTGGCCCTCCCACCCTAGCTTTTTAATATGTAAATGCAGGGTGCCATGATGCTCTACACACATAGGGATATGTGGGGGCAGCCATGTTGCCAGGCACCTGTGAGGCGAGGGCAAGAAGGCAGCAGGAATCACCATGTTTGGGTGGACCCAGTTTCTAATGGCCTGTATTTGCGTATCAAAGGTTGCCGACTCAGCTCTAAGAGGTGGGGCTTTCTTGCTAGACAAGAAATGTTTCTGGAGCCTCTTTAAAGGAAATGAAAACTTCCCCAAGGACCCCTTTTCCTATCTGCCTAAAATAATTTCTTAATAAACTCCTATAACATCCCCCCATGTGGAGATGTCACCATAACTGCTCTTAAGGGGTTTTGGGTGATGACTCTTTCTGGCTATTTTCTGCTGAAAAGGGGCATCGAATGGGGAACAGCAGCTAGGGCTTCTCCTGGGGTTGATCTAAGGGTCCTTGGAAGAAAGGCGTGTCCATGTGTGGTTCAGTTTGCAGCACTATTTGGAGTTTGATTGCTTCTAGGTGAGAGGAAACAATTCAAGTTATAGTATTGAGTATACAGGGTCCAAATATTAATACAAGACATAAGCTCTCTGTCCAGTATTTCAGTTAGAAGGTGCTACTGTGTATAACCCTATTGCAAATAGTAGAGTGAGTATAGCAGTTCCCACAAGTGTGGTATAGTAGATAATTTTCATCTAAAATTTTACTTGCCAAGATATTTGGGGGTTTATGAAGTTCCTTGGTTTTATTTCCCAAACAAAGAAACCTCAGGGTTATGGGCACCCTACTCACTTTCATTACCTGGCAGAATTTGCAGGATAATTGCCCAGAACTAGCATATTGATCCAGATTTTTATGTTATCCATCCCATTTTGTTTCTTCCAAGCTGTAGGAGATCGCCACTTGATTCACAGGAATGAGCAGGGTTAGTCTAAGATGTAGGCAAAAAGCTTGAAAACAATTAGTGAGACTAGAATTTAATGACAAATGTATGATAAGCTTTGGAGCACAATTTCTCTCTCCAGTCCTCATTTTTGGTAAAAACAAATTATGATAGGACTGAGTGTGTTGTTTGTAGAATAAATTTGAGTCTTATACTTGGCCTGATTATTTGCATAAAGTGCAGCAAGAGTGGTTATTTCTACATAGGCCTTTTGGATTGGCTTTGATGGAACTCTGTTCCACAGGAATCTCAGATAAGACCTTTAAAGCTGAGCCCAGCCATGGGTTTGTATCCTCAAATACCTGTGAGTTGGGTGATCTTCTCTTCTTGAGGTCCCAAGATAAACTTCGAGCTCCTGGACCTGTTAGAAAGTGACATTCTTTACTGACGACAGGTTAAGATCTCTGTTCGGGGACTTTGTAGACAAGGTATGAGGCCAGTACTTCCCAAGGGGCTTTTATTGGCTCTGCATGTCAAGCTTGATTACTTACAGGGAAACACACCCTTTCAGTCAAAGCCTTGGTAAAATAACCAGTTTTTCCAATTGTGTCCTGTTGACAAAGAAAAATGGATTCTTATTGCACTGATGCAATTATATTGCCATAAGTTAAGAGTACTCACAGATAGTTTCCAAATTCTGGAGGAACCAGGCAAAGAAAAACATGCTCCAAATTTTGTTCACAGGAGTATACCTTATTCAATTATTAAAGGCCATAAATAGTTCAAATAAGTTTCCTGGACTCTGAAAAACAAAACAAGGATCAGCAATTTTCAAGCAAAAGTCAAAAAGGTTGCTTTAACTTTCTGAGCCCAGTCCATTTAATTAGCTCTTGTTTTGCTTGATATTTGTGAACATGTCAGTTCTTTGAGTCCTGTATGTTCTTCCTCTATTCCAGTGTTAACAATCTTCAAGGCTATTAAAAATCTGCATTTGAGAACATCTGTTAAAGTTCTTAATATAGCTTGATTATAAACCGTCTTTTGAGAAAGAACAAAGCAAGACAATTGTCTGTGAATGACAAAATTTCCAGGATACAGTTAAAAACGTCTGACAAAGAAGTTTAATTTATCTCCGTGGTTTATAATAACTTTACCCTTAATTATGATTGATAGCATATACTTAGACATTAGAATTTTAGAAATCCGGTACAATTTGGGAACATATATTAGTATTCACCAAAATATAACTTAAAGAAGATTGGCAATCTCATGTGACTAAACATGTCAAATAATCTTTTTTACCTCTTTTCTGAATGTTTCAGGGACCCTCTGAACCATCCAAAAAGCCAGGCATCAGGAAGGACAATTTTGAAACTTGAAGTTTGATTTTGGGAGGCCTGTTAAATGTTAGAGGTTTAGAACATTTGATGTTATGAAATAGAATTCCAGATTGCCAAATGATGACTCAAAAGGCAAAAACCTTTCATTAGCCTTTACTATGACATGGAAATCCTGTTCAAAGCCAAAGTTTACCCTTGCATTAATTTATTAATGTTAACCCCAGTTTGTTTCAATGAAATCTTATAGATCATTGCATCTAATCATGACCAATTTGACTGTGAGGTGAAATTTTCACAAACCTTTTATAACGCTTTTACTAAAGGGCAGATTAGTGTCTTAAGACCTGCTTGCCATGCTTTTATTTCAATGTCCAATTTATGAAAAGACCATATAATACCCTTTTGAGTTTAATTAATGTTCACTGTTAACTTTTAGCAACTTTTATTTGTGGTGAAAAATCTGGTTAGTAAGCAGTTTTAATTATATACTAGGTGTGGATCCTAGGACCCAGAGAGAAATGCAGATAAAGTTTGACTTTTCAGCGTCCAGCTCTATATGTCCCAGCCTTACCTATCTGTAAAGCAGGCAGTATACAATCTTGGAATGTTTAGCAAACCTAATATCTAAGTTGTATGATTTAGACCACCTATTTGCATTTTGACGACACTTGCATTTTACCAATAGTTCTTAAGACTGTTTTTATTTCTTGAAGTCATGTGAACTAAAAAATATTTAAGTGCTTATTTTTCTTTAAGCCAATTAGAGCTCTTTTTATAGACATTACACACAACACATATATAGCAACACAAACATATAGAAAATTGAGCACTTGTTAAGATTTTTCATTTGCCAGTTTCTTAATTGGGTTACTGGCTTTAGGGTGGAGCCCTTGGAGAAACAAGGCCAGGTAACATGCATTTTTTAGGGCCTAATAAGCAGGTACAGCTGAAGGCAAAGACAGATCCCTAAAATTAAGGGTGCCATTTTATACTGGATCTTGGGTCCAGTATACACAGTGTAGTGCTTCTACCATGCTCTTCATTGCAAGGCAATCCAAAGCCAGTTGGCTTATTTTGTAATTAGCCTATGTGATGGTTATTTTTATGTGCCAGCTTTAGTATAAGTATGTAACAAAGAAGATTGAACATCTTAAGTGGCTAAAAGATGAGCTAAAAGATGTCCGGATGGCTGGTTAAACACAATTTCTGGAGGTACCTGTGAGGGTATTTTCAGAAGAGATTAGCATTTGAATCAGTAGACTGAAGATCTCCCTCACCAATGAGGTGGGTATCATGCAGCACATTGAGGGCCCCAAAAGAATGAAAAGGCAAAAGAAAGGACAAATTTACTCTGTCTGTGATATGATTTGGCTCTGTGTCCCCACCCAAATCTCATTTTGAATTGTAATCCCCATGTGTGGAGGGAGGGAGGTGATTGGATCATGGTGGCAGTTTCCTCGATGCTGTTCTTGTGATAGTGAGGGAGTTCTCAGGAGTTCTGATGGTTTTATAAATGGCTTTCCCCTGAGCTTTTCACTTTCTCTCCTGCTTGCTGCCATTTAAGAGGTGCCTGCTTCCCCTTCTGCCGTGATTGGAAGTTTCCTGAGGCCTCCCCAGCCATGTGGAACTGTGAGTCAACTAAACCTCATTTGTTTATAATTATTCAGTCTCAGGTGGTATCTTTATAGCGGTGTGAGAACAAATTAATACACTCTGCTTGAGCTGGGTTTTGCAGAACTCTTCTTAAGTTCTGTGAAACCACACATATGAATAGGGCACTGCTTTTGTACTTTTTCCTGAAAAGTACAGAAGACTGATGTATGTGAATGTTTACCTAAGCAATACCTTTGCTGTTTATAGCAGAAGGAGCCATTGTATTTTCTTTAAAGCCTGGAATAGTAATGATTTATTTTCCTCACAACTGCAGATCCTTGGATTAATAGTTGATTTTCTTAATTTTGATGCTCTATACTGCTTATTAAATACTGTGTATAATTTGGGATGTTGAGCAGTATGTTTTGTGGTCTCATAAGACATCAGATTTAGATTGAAAGCTCAAATCTTTTCAGGAAAATGTGTTTTTTTTCCCATTTTATTGAAGTTGCAGTTCACAGTAGTAATAACGGTGTTATAGTGGATGAAGTTTTTTTTTTCCACCAAAAGCCATTAACATGTAAAACACATTAATGTTTTTTGAAATGAGCAGTTCTCCTATTTTTCATATATTTCTTTTTTATTTTGAGACAGAGTTTCAAAATAATTTTGAAATGAGCAATTCACGTATTTGACTACACAGACTTCCAGTATGCTTGCATAAAAGGAAAAGTCATGTGAGAACATCTGAATTTAGAAGTACTTGAAAGTAAAAGACTGAAGACATAAAGGAAATGTTAGCAGGATGATAAATGTCAGTTGATTTAAAATGACAGGAGCTCTGTTCTACTTTATAGCATATTCTTGTAGGGAGAGCTGATCCTAGCTGATGGCTAGCTCTGGAGCAGGCTTGTTGAAGCTGTTCATAAATGTATTTATTTTTTTAGAGACAGTATCTCACTCTGTTGCCCAGACTGGAGTATGGTGGCATGATTATGGTTCACTGAAGCCTTGAACCCCTGGGCTCAAGTGACCCTCCTACTTTAGACTCCCAAATAGCTGGCATTACAGCAGTGTGCCCCCGTTCATAAATTTAGAACAATATTTAGTGTCTAGTTAGTGATTTTTCTAAGGGTGGAACAGGGATTACTACAAGGTGAACATGCTTCTGTAATCGCCACACAGGTCAGGAAATAAAACGTTATTTATATTCATATTCTGTATTTCTTTATGTGATGTCTAGACACTATCTTCATATTCCCCAGAGGTAACTACTGTCCTGATTTAAAACACCATAGATTTTACGTGATTTAAAAATATATGGACACAGTATTATTTAGTTTAAAAAAGGAAGGGAATGTGGTTACCTCGATACTATGCTAAGTGAAATAAGCCATAACAAAAAGACAAATAATGGAGCCGGGTGTGGTGTTGCATGCCTGTAATCCCAGCCACTTGGAAGACTGAGGCAGGATTGCTTGAACCTAGAAATTAGAGGCAGTAGTATGCCATGATCACAGCAGTTAATAGCTATTACAATCCAGCTGGGGCAATACAGCAAGACTCTCTCTCTCTCTCTCTCCCTTCCCCCTCCCCCCCTCTGTTTCTCTCTTTCTCTTTCTAAAGACAAATACTAAATGATTCAATTTTTTTAAAAAAATTTATTTTTTGAGACAGGGTCTCTGTCACCCAGGCTGGAGTAAAGTGGCACGATCTTGGCTCACTGCAACCTCTGACTCCTGGGCTTAAGGGAGCCTCCATTTTTCTCTTTTTAGTAGAGACGAGGGTTCACCATGTTGCCCAGACTGGTGTCAAACTCCTGAGCTCAAGCCATCTGCCTGCCTTGGCCGCCCAAAGTGTTGGGATTACAGGTGTGGCCACTGTGCCTGGCCTAAATGATTCCATTTAAATGAGGTATCTAAAGTAGTAAAGTTCATAGAAAATATTAATGAAATGGTAGTTGCCGGGGCTTGGGGGATGGGGAAATGGAGAGTTAACGTTCAGTGGGTTTTAGGGTTTTTTTTTGTGTTTTTTTTTTTTTTTTTTTGAGACAGGGTCTTTATGTTGCAGAGCCTGGAGTGGAGTGGCATGATTATGGTTCACTGTAGTCTCAAACTCTTGGGCTCAAGTGATCCTCTTGCCCTGCCTCAGCCTCCTCAGTAGCTGGGACCACAGGCACGAGCCTGTAAGTTTTTGTCTTTAATTTTTGATGTAGTAAATCTGTGTTGAAATGCAATTATCGCAGATATCAAGAATTAGTGTAAATCTAAATAATTAAGGCAGAGTGGTATTGTCACAAGGATTGACAAGTAGATCAGTGGCATAGACTAGACTTGTCTTAGGCTGTTTTTATTTTGCTATAAAGGAATACCTGAGATTGGGTAATTTATAAAGAGAAGAAGTTTAATTGGCTCATGGTTCTGCAGGCTGTACAAGTGTGGTGCCAGCATCTGCTCAGCTTCTGGGGGGGCCTCAGGGAGCTTTTACTCATGGCAGAAGGTGAAGTGGGACCAGGTACATCACATGGCAAGAGCAGGAGCGAGAGAGAGCTGGAGGAGGTGCCACGTACTTCAAACAACCAGATCTCGCAAGAACTCACTCACTATTGTGAAGACAGCACCAAGATGATGGTGCCAACCCATTCAAGAGAAATCCACCCCAATCATCCAGTCACCTCCCACCAAGCCCCACCTCCAACATCGGGGATTACATTTAAACATGAGATTTTGGGGGACAAATACCCAAACTATATCAAGATTTTAGAAACAGATCCACACTGGTATGACACTTGATTTATGACAAAAATAGTAATAACAGAGCAGTTGACATAGGCCTGAGTTTTGAGACCTTGGGTCTCTTGGCTCCTTAGAGAGGCAATTCTCAAATATTTTGGCGTCAGGGCTCCTTTACATTCTGTTGTTTATGTGGGTTCTATCTATTGCTATTACTGTATTAGAAATTAAAACTGAGAACTTAAAAAATATTCATTTTGAGAAAATAAACCCAGGTAAGATTAATATAAATGGCATATCTTTATGAAAATTTTAAGATTTAGTGAGAATAACATTGTTTTACATTATTTCAAAAATTGTTTAATGTCTAGCTTGATAGAAGACAGATGTACCTGCTTCTGCATTCAATCTGTTGCAATATATTTTTGTGGTTGAAATATATGAAAATAGGCCGCGTGCAGTGGCTCACGCCTGTAATCCCAGCACTTTGGGAGGCTGAGGTGGATGGATCACGAGGTCAGGAGTTCAAGACCAGCTGGCCAACATAGTGAAACCCTGTCTCTACTAAAAATACAAAAAAATTTAGCTGGGCGTGGTGGCAGGTGCCTGTAGTCCCAGCTATTTGGGAGGCTGAGGCAGGAGAATTGCTTGAACCTGGGAGGCTGAGGTTGCAGTGAGCCAGGATCGCGCCACTGCACTCCAGCTTGGGTGACACAGTGAGACTCAGTCTCAAAATAAAAAAGATATATATGAAGATAATCTGTCCTCAAATAGATGCGTAGTTGGAAAAGGGAGGAGCATGTTCATAGCTTTTTCATGTTAATAGCCTTTCCAGATAATTGTAGATGTTCTTTGATACCACATCAATACTTGGCAAGTGATAATTTCTTAAAGGTTAATTGTTGTATGTAATCTGAAGCCTGATCAGTAAACCTTTTTGTATTCTGTTACATTAAAATTAATTTCTCTTGCATGATTTTGAAAAAATACTGATTTTTACTAACTTATGCAGATCATTAAAATGGTAAAACATTTTATTATTAATAACAAAAATTCATATTCATTACTTTCACCATTAATCTCATTAGCAAAGTCTTATTTATTTGGTGGTAGATACAGTTTTCCTTTTCAGGACAAGTAACATATTAGTGTTTTTGTGAAAATGGTTTTGACCTTGTGTTCTCCCTGGAATGGTCTCAAGGCCCTCCAGAGGTACAAGGACCACACTCCAAGAGTGATTGAAGTTACATAGAAACCCTGGGTTGTGATCTAGGAAACTGGTATTTTCTTTCTGGAAATGTCTGTTTCTTCTTTTTTTTGAGACAGAGTCTCGCTCTGTCGCCCAGGCTGGAGTGCAGTGGCGCGATCTTGGCTCACACTGCAAGCTTCACCGCCCGGGTTGACGCCATTCTCCTGCCTCAGCCTCCCCAGTAGCTGGGACTACAGGTGCCCGCCACCACGCCTGGCTAATTTTTTGTATTTTTAGTAGAGACGGGGTTTCACTGTGTTAGCCAGAATGGTTTCGATTTCCTGACCTTGTGATCCGCCCGCCTCGGCCTCCCAAAGTGCTGGGATTACAGGCGTGAGCCACTGTGCCCGGCCTGGAAAGGTCTGTTTCTTAGTAGAATCCCGCTCTTTACCTACCACAAATCTAGTAACATCCTGTTAGATTAATGCCACAAACATTTTATTGATCTCCTATTCTATGTGTTAGATATGAGGCATTCTAAAATGGAAAACCCAGTCCTAGCCTTAAAATAGTTAAATGTCTATTGAGAATTAGGTAATTTAACAACCATAGCATACTACTAAAGTAACTATTGTGAAAGTATAGGTGAAAGAAAAATTAAGTTTGCCTTGGTAAGCCAAGGACCTCTTCTAACACTAAAATCAGCATTTGAGCTGAGACTTAAAGGGTGGTTAGGGTTGCCAGGGTGGACAGGAAGTGCCAGGGCCTGTGGCACTTACCATGTTCTGCTCAGTGTAACTCAGGAGGGTGGTTGGGATTTAAGAATGTGGTGAGGAAACTGGGCAGTAAGACCGTGTAATGCAAAGAAGCTTAGATTTTATTCTGAATAGGATGGGGAGCCATTGAAGAATGGGATACAATCAGTTTTCTGTATTAGAAGGATTCTAGACTAGAGAGGAATGAGGCCAAAGGCAGAGCAGTCTTGATAACCCCTTGGTTGAAAGAGATACTTAGGAGCCAAATTAGGGCATTTGGGGGATAAAGATGAGGTGAAAAACATCAAAAGATATTTAGGAAACAGATTGTGTGGGTTTGAGAGGGCTTGATTAGATTGGGGGGTAATTTAGGTTAGGAGCATAGGCCCTGGAGTCAGGCAGACCTGGGCCCAAATCCTGACTCTGTCACTTCTTAAAGGAATGGCTCTGGACAATTAACCCAAATCTCAGCTTCTTCACCTACAAAATAGGGAGAGTAATTCCTGCTTTATAAGACCCTTAAGAAGATTTGATAAGATACATGCAAAGCTCTTTCTTGCATGTTGAGTAAACATATGGAAGCCACTTTTGTTTTTATGAGGATGACTTCCAGGTATCTGATTTAGGCACCTGGGTTGGTTCCATTCACCAAGTAGGGAATGCAGGAAGGGGAGAGCTGGTGTGGAGTGGAGGAGGGTCAGGGCAGGAGCTCACATGGGGACTTGTGAAGTATTTACTAGTGCAGAAGGGACACCTGGCCTGGAGATAGAGATGTGGGGATTATTTTAGTAGACCTAGATTCATGCCCTTGAATGAGATGTTCTTGGGGTCGGAGAGTAGGAAAGGGTATATAGAGTGTATCAATTTGCTAGGTCCGTCATTAACAAAATAGCACAGACTGGGTGGTTTAAATGACAGGAATATATTTTTTCACAGGTCTGGAGGTAGAAGTTGAAGATGAAGGTGTCGTCAGGTTTGGTTTCTTCTGAGGCCTCTTGCCTTGGCTTGTAGATGCCACCCTCTCCTTTTGTCTTAACATAGTCTTTTCTCTGTACATGTGTATGTCTGAGTCCAGATTTCTTATTGGATTAAGATGCACCCTGAAAACCTCATATTAATTTAATTACCTCTTTAAAGACCTTTTTTCCAAATACTGTGATGTTCTGAGGACCTGGGAATTAGGGCTTCAACATATGAATTTTGGGAGGACACAATTCCTGCCCTAATACAGAATGGGGGGCTATATAAAACAGGCAGGGGAGGGGAGAGGACTCTCCAGAGAAGTAGAAGGCAAACACCTGAGTCTGTGAGAATAAAGGGAGGACTCTAGGGAGGGAGGAGTCAATAGCAAACCTCCCAGATTCCTTTTGTAGTCACTGATACCAAATTGTTTTATTTTTATAAATTTTTTTTCTAAAAGGGAGGCTCTTAATAGGAATGCTGAAGTAAATGTTTAATAGGGTTTGCCCTACTCATACTCATTTGCAAAATGGTTATGAATCAGAGTCCATTCTATGAAGTTTTTATGCCAGAAAGTACTGAATACCTTCTTGCTGTGGTTTAAAATCGGCAAGAGAATGGCCTTGAAATGTATTTGTTCAAGCAGATGTCATGACTAATGATTTAGAAATCATGGTTTTCTATTTAAAACTTTCCATCAAGACTCTTTATCATTACTAAGTTCCAACTGCATGGTAGTTTTGAATACTCAAGTTTTTTGTAAGGAGGTTTAAGGATAATATTGATAAATTCAGAAGTCACTCAGCTATGTGCCTTGTCCTTCACCCTTTCCCCAATTTCTGTTAATAATTTGTCAACAAGTCCTGTTAATTCTGCTTCATATCTCAAGTGGATTTACTTCTTTGCAGGTCTGCTGCTACCAGCTAGTCCAAGCCACCACCAGCTCTGCCATGGAGCCTTTTAATTGGACTCCCTGCTTCTATTCTTGTCCTTTCTAGAGAAATCTTTAACAAAAAAGCAAGTCATACTGTGTCATTTCCTGATTGAAACCTTCAGCATCTTCTTATTACACTTTGAGTAAAATTCAGACTCCCTACCATACCTACAAAACCTGCATGATGAAGACCCTGCCCTCTTGCCTGGCCTCCTCTTCCACACCTCATTCACGAGCCTGCCTTCTGCTTCTTGAAGATACCGAGCCTGTGGCTGCCTCAGGGCCTTGGCGTGTTTGGTGTGCTCTTCCCCTGGTTTTCAAATGATCCCTCCAGTCTCACATGTCACCTTGGCAGAGGTGCCGTTCTTCACTGCCACATTAAAATTGCGCTTCCCCCTTTCAAATTCTAGTATGTCATGATATTTATTTGTTTGCTTATTTTTGAGAGAGTCTTCACATGGCATTTCCCACTTGAATATTTCAAGGTTTTGATAGTGAGCACTGGCGAGAGGTAGGAGTGAAATTAGAGTAGATTTTAGAGGGAGAACAACCCTTACTATGTTATTTGGTCTTAAGAAAGTGCAGTTTAGAAAACAGTTCGATTTCATTCAGTATTTGGGTTTTATAATTCATTATGAATATTAGCATATGTTTTATCTTAGTTTTGAGAGGTTTGATTTGTTCTCAGATGACATTTTATCACATCTTTGAGCTAATTTCTTTTCAGTGGTAACTTTTTTTTTTTTTTTTTTTTTTGAGACAGAGTCTTGCTCTGTCGCCCAGGCTGGAGTGCAGTGGGCGCAGTTTTGGCTCACTGCAGGCTCCTCCTCCCAAGTTCACGCCATTCTCCTGCCTCTGTCTCCCGGTGCCCGCCACCATGCTCGGCTAATTTTTTGTATTTTTAGTAGAGACAAGGTTTCACCGTGTTAGCCAGGATGGTCTCGATCTCCTGACCTCGTGATCCACCTGCCTCGGCCTCCCAAAGTGCTGGGATTACAGGTGTGAGCCACTGCGCCGGGCCTTCAGTGGTAACTTTTTAAAAATAAATAAAATAGACTTTTTTTATTTTAATTTTAATTTTTTGACACACAGTCACACTCTGTCGCTCAGGCTGAAGTACAGTGGCAGGATCTTAGCTCACTGCAACCTCCGCCTCTCATTTTAATTTGCAATTTCCTAATAAACATATAATGTTGAGCACCTTTCATATGCTTATTTGCCTTCTCTATATCTTTGGTGAGATGTTTGTTCAGCGTTTTTGCCCATTTTTAAATTAAGTTGTTCATTTTCTTATTTTTGAATTTTACAAGTTCTTTGCATATTTTGGGTAACAATTCTTTTATCAGATGTCTTTAGTAAATATTTTCTCCCAGTCTGTGGCTTTTCTTCTTATTCCCTTAACATCCTATTTTTTTTTTAAAAGTACTTTTTACTAACTGAAGTGATCTTATTTGTTTACTGTTTGTGTCTCCTCACACTACAGCACAGGGTAAGGTCCATAAATGCCCTGTCTGTTTTGTTCTCTTTTTTTATTTCTAGTGCCTAGCACGGCGCCTGGTTTTGGATGCAGTTGGCAAATGTTTGTTGATTGAATGAATGGGTAACAACTGTTAACATTTTCAGTTTGTTTTATTCTCATTGAAAATGGCATCAAACTGATTTGAGTTCTTCCATCTTCTAATTTAAAACTTAAATTTCAAATTTTTACCGTAATTTTCAAAATTAGGGATAATGGTTAGCCACTTGCAGTAGTATGGGAGAGATTTCCACTATGGTTCAGATGAAGTTGATTTAAGATATATAATTGCTAATCTATACACTTGCTTTGCCCTCTCCAGAGTGGTTCAGATTTACTTTCCCGGAAGTAGTCACAGGACAGGGCAGTGAAAACAGGTTGGTTTATGTCAGTCCCACAAAGCTTTATGGGATGTGTGCTACCGGCTAGTATTTACACATATATCGCCACAGATAACACATACACACATGTTGTACCTTGCAAGGTAAAGACTATATTACTCAAATTCTCTGTTCTTGACTGGTTTATTTTATTTTATTTCTTTTCGAGATAGGGTCTCACTGTGTTGCCCAGGCTGGTCTTGAACTCCTGGACTCAAACAGTCCTCCTGCCTCGGACTCCCAAAGTGCTGGGATTACAGGCATGAGCCACCATGCCCGGCCTACATTTTGTCTTAAATTTAACTCTTTGAATATTTCTACCCTCCTTGTGTTTGTTTGAATGTTCCAAGTCTTCTATTTTTAAGTCTTTCTTTGCTTTTTAAATTGCTGCTCTTAAAAGTAACATATCTGAAAGAGGTTTTTAAAAATCCTTTCAGAAGATATTGTAAAAGGTGTTTCCATTTTCAATTGCTGCATAACAAACCATGTCAAAATTTAGTAGCTTACAACTAAAATAATTTTATTATCTTTCATGATTCCGTAGGTTGAGTTGGATCAGCTGATGGTTCTTTTGCCCCATGGATGTTCTGCTGGTACTGCAGTCATCTGGTAGCCCACTTAAACTAGAATGTCCATGACAGCTCATTCACATGGCTAGTGCCTTGGTAGGGATGACTGGGTTCAACTGGAATATTGGAACAGTGGGGTATCTTCTCCCTCCCACCCATCTTAGGCCTCTTCCTCACAGAGTGGCTTCTTACATGGTCTTTTTGTGTAGCAAGAACCCCACTAGCAGGATAACCATAATTCTTACACAGTGGCTGAGGCTTCCCAAGAGTGCCAGAGTGCAAACTGCCAAGCCTCCTTAAAGTGGAGTATGGAATGGTTCCAGCATCAATTCTGCCTCCTTATGTTGGTTGAAGCAAGTCATACAGCCAGTTGGATTAATTGGGGGAAGATACAACTATCAGGAGGTGTGGTTCACTGGGGCTGTCTTTACCTACATTTTATATGTTAATACTGGAGTTTTAAATTTTTTTTGAGACGGAAAATGTCTCAAAGGCTGGAGTGCAGTGGTGCAATCTCGGCTCACTGCAAACTCTTGACTCCAGGATTCAAATGATTCTTCTGCCTCAGCCTACTGAGTAGCTGGGATTACAGGCGCTCACCACCATGCCCGGTTGATGTTATACTTTTAGTAGAGATGGGGGTTTCACCATGTTGGGCAGGCTGGTCTCGAACTCCTGACCTTAAGTGATCTGCCCACCTCGGCCTCCCAAAGTGCTGGGATTACGGGCATGAGCCGCCATGCCCGGCAATATCTGGAATTTTAGGCTGTTTTGTAAATTTAAATATTGCATGTCTTTTTAAAAACTATGCCACTACGCCCGGCTAATATTTTGTATTTTTAGTAGAGACGGGGTACTAGTACTTGGCAGGAGGATTACTGGAGGCTAGGAATTGAAGACCAGCCTGGGCACCATAGTGAGATTCCATCTAAAATGCTAAAAATAATTAAAATAATAAAAAGTAAAATAATAAAACACTAGATGTTTCTGTTCATTTTATAAGTAAACAATTATTTGTATTAAACTAACTGGTCTCAGTGCATGCTGCTAGTCTTAATATGCCATTATTTTTAAGGAATTTGGATTTTTTTTCAATAAGTTGCAATGTATTTTTAAATAATGTTTTTAGGATATCTATATAGATTACATAATATCTTGAGTTTGTGCCAAATTTATAATGTCCTCCTCTTCACACAGTTTGGTTGGGCCTTTATTCTCAGGAATTTGTAGTTACAGAGAAGCCTAAGGCTACTCCAATATGTCATCCTTTGTTGGTATACCTTTTGGGAAAATGGTATGTAAAATTTTACCAGGAGGTGTTGGTGAACAGAACTGGAACATGTTCTACATTTTTGTCTTTTTTCAAGTTTTCTTTTAGTATCATTTTTGTTTTATCTCATCTTCCATTTACTCTAGTTATTTTATTTTATTTTTTTTATTATACTTTAGGTTTTAGGGTACATGTGCACAATGTGCAGGTTTGTTACATATGTATCCATGTGCCATGTTGATTTCCTGCACCCATTAACTCGTCATTTAGCATTAGGTATATCTCCTAATGTTATTTAACACCAGAAGCAATGATGTGTTGAATAGATCTTAGTTTCTAAATCTCCACTTGCCATTTTCTTGCTCTTCATTTTTATATTCTTGTTCTTTATTATGCATTTGGTTTTTTTTTCAATAACTTCCTGAATATGACTTCATTATGAATTTGGCTTTCTGCTATGTTAATTCTAGTTTGTGAGTTTCCTTGAAATCACTCCTTATTTGAGTTTCTTCCCTTTCCTTCTTTTGTGTGTAGGGTCCTTTGTTCCCATCATGTGTGGTTCTTACAGGCAGTCTTTCTACAACCAATTAAGTACCCAAAGTGATATTTTTCTCCATATTCTTGTATTTCTTAGAGTGAGTTTGTTATTGCACCGCTGCCAGTCCTGCCTCTCCTTACTGTTGGGTTTACTTAGGATTGTAGTCTCTGAATGGGTATAGAAACAGAGTGGGGTGGGGAAATGACAATGGCTGTCTCTGGAAGCTGGACTCATACCCAGTTCGGGGCTGGCCAGCCTGTTTCCTGATTGCTACAAACCCAGAAACTTTGAGCTGGGTGTGAGAGAGGTGAAGGACCAAACCCTTTCCCCACATGCTTTCTGGCCAGCTGTGCCAGGGTTCATTTGTCCATGGACATGTTTCTCTTTCTCTCTTCACTTACATTGTGGTTAGTGGAAATTTCCTCAGACTTTTGCAACTTGTTATGGTTCCAAGCAGGCCCTACTTTCTGTCTTTTCTTGTGTGTATCTTTATAGGTATTTTAAATGGAATTTGTGAAGTCATATCAGGAAATGGTAGCTTGATGCCCTCTTAAACTAAATGGCATCTGCCTTCATTTTACAGTTTGTTAATCTTTAAAAAAATCATTAATCCTTCCCGTTGGCACAGGGACCCTCTCTCCAGGCAGTCTTGGTCTTCATGGGATGAGTAGCAGACATCTCTGATATTAGGTTGGCACAAAAGTAATTGTGGTTTTCGCCATTACTTTCAGTGGCGAAAACCACAATTACTTTTGCGCCAACCTGTAGAAAGGGTGTTGGACAGCCTTTTATTAACATTCTTAACTCAGCTTAACAAACGGAGCTTGCCTCGTGATTAAGAATAAAAGGTTACAGTAAGCCTTTCCTCTACAAGCATTCAAGTTATTCCATGATTTCAGAGCCAAAATGTGGTTAAAAAGTCAGCGCTAACATTTGTATACTTAATTTTTAAAATGCTTAATTTCATAGTCTTTTACTTAAAAAAAACTTTTATCGTGTTTACTCGCATGCTTTTATCATTTTGCTTTTTAGTACTATCCTTTTGTCTCCCTTAAATTTGAGACATTTCATTCTTCAGAAAAGTGTAGCCTTCTTTTATTTTGTTTTTGCCATTCATACTTTTTTTTTTTTTTTTTTTTTTGAGACGGAGTGTCGCTCTGTCACCCAGGCTGGAGTGCAGTGGCGCAATCTTGGCTCACTGCAAGCTCCACCTCCCGGGTTCACGCCATTCTCCTGCCTCAGCCTCCCGAGTAGCTGGGACTACAGGTGCCCGCCACTACGCCTGGCTAATTTTTTGTATTTTTAGTAGAGATGGGCTTTCACTGCGTTAACCAGGATAGTCTCAATCTCCTGACCTCATGATCCGCCCGCCTCGGCCTCCCAAAATGCTGGGATTACAGGTGTGAGCCACATACTTCTTTTTCTTAAATGCCAAATTTTTAATCTTTATTTTTGGCCTTTTGGATTTTGTTTCTTATTCTTTTTCATTTTAATTTATATTGCCTTACTTTTTTAATCTCTATTGTCTTAAGCATAATTCTCTGTACTATCTTTCCACCATCCCCCCACCCCCTCTCACCCTGACCCTTGACAACGGTTCGATTTTTAAAGGCTGGACGATATGTAATCCCCAGGGTGATAGTAGCAGTGGGCCATGCCCATTCAACGATAGGGAAGAACCATCTCTCCATTTCCTCCCAGTAGTCTCTAAGTGATTTTGTATCTCTTTTTTTTTTTTACCTTGTTCCCTTAAATTATAACTTGGGGATATATTGATTAAAACTATTTCCCAGAGTAGCAGTGATTTGCTTCTGGCAGATGGAAATGGCTTTTGGACAGCACATCCTACCTGTGTGAGAAGCTGATTCTTCTGAAATCCATGGTCTTGGCTCAGTGGAGAGACCATGCCCTCTGGAGTCAGACAGATGCATGTAATAGTTCTCTGATAGGGAATAGCTGCATGACTATAAGCAAGTTTCAGAACCTTTCTTTCTTAAGGCTTTTTTTCTAGTTCAGAAAGGCAAAAATAATATCTACCTTTCATGATTGTTTTAAGAACCAGGAGTAGTGCATATAAAACATCCTGCATGGTGCCTGGTCCATAGTAGTTACCCAGATGTAGGACAAGCCAGGCCAGCCATGTTACCCAGAGGAACAGAGGTGAAGTGAATAGGTTATGCTTGGCAAAGCGCTGCTTTAGAGGACTCTGGGTGTTAATAGGCCTGCTGGGAATGTCACATGGCCTGTGTTCATAGCCAGGCTTTTGGCCCTGCTCCTGCTTCAGCTACCTGTAATGTTGCTTTATGTGCTTTGTTCCCAGTATACCACTGATTCCCAAGCCCGGCTGCATATTACGATTACTTGAGAAGGTTAAAAACCACCATTGCCTGGGTCTTTCCCCTGTCGATTCTATTTTAATTGGTCTGGGTGTGGCCTGGACATCTATCTTGTTTGTTTGTTTTGAAACAGTGTCTCGCTCTGTTGCCCAGGCTGGAGTGCAGGGGCATGGTCTCGGCTCACGGCAACCTCTACCTCCTGGGCTCAAGCCATCCTCCTGCCTCAGCCTCCTGAGTAGCTGGGACCACAGGTGCACGCCACTATATCTGACTGATTTTTGTATTTTTTGTAGAGATTGGGTTCCACCATGTTGCCCAGGCTGGTCTTGAACTCCTGGGCTCAAGCAATCTTCCTGTCTTGGCCTCCTGAAACGTGGGATTACAGGCGTGAGCCACCACACCTGGCCGTTTGTTTGTTTTTTTTTTTTTTTTTTTTTTTTTTTTTAAGCTCTTCCTGTGATTCTGATGTGCTTCCCAGGTTGAAGTTGCACCACCTTCCTGCTTCCACCCTTGCCTTGTGGGATCCTGTCTATGGCTTGAACTCCCTGGCTGTTCTGTTGATTGGGGAGGCTGACAGGAGGATCCTCCAGCCTGTGCCAGCTTGATTAGCTGCTGCATCTGTTTAGCAGACTGTGCTTTGGCTCTAGAGAGGGTTTAGTACTTTGGAAAAGGTTTATAAACTATTTGCCTTTGGAGGCCAAAGTCACCCGTTTGTGTATCAGAGCAGAGCTAAGACTGCTTTCCTGAGAGACCTTGGCCAGTGCTTTGTGCCACCTTCCTGTAGCTAACAAGTTCCTTGATTTTCAATACGGATGCAACCCTTGCCTTTTGGCGAACAGTTAAGCAAATAAATCTGCCCTTATTTGGCAATGTAGTAGACTGATTGAACTTGAGTTTATCGCAGAGAATGGCACATCACATTTTTAAATTTTCATATCTTACTAGAAGACTAGTTCTAAGAGGTAACATTCCTGCAGTTAGCCTAAAATCCATCTCTATTCCTCTACAGTGCCTTTTTGAATATTTGTTTTTTTGTGAGATCGGGGGCTACCTAACATTCTTCGAAAGGCAGCTGAAGGGGCAGGTAAACTGAAGCTAGTTGAAAAGGAGCCCCTGCTGCCCCCTACTCACCCCTGAACCCATTTCCTGCCCACCACTCACACCCCAACCTCTGCTTTGACGTGGAAGGGCTCTGGGGAGACTTGGTTGATCCTCACTGCCTGAGCACTCTTGAGTCCTTACTCTTTTGGCTGCTTGTAAAAGAATTCTTCTGTTTTTTGTTTTTTTTTTGGTGGTGGGGGAGTATGAGTGTGGCTTTCATAGTTGGATGTTATAAAACAGTCATTTGGAAGTTGGGAACTTTTTATTTTTGTTATCTTGTTTTTAATACAGGATGTTTGCAACACCAGTCACTCGAGAGAATCTCTGGGTCTTGGCGAGGGCTGAGGCTTCGTGTATTCTTAGCAGCTGTTGTCTTCCAACTCAGCGGCAGGTTTGCCTTTCCCCACGGACACTCTGGACCTTGTAGCTCCTCAAGCTTCCCTGTCTGCTGAGCAGATAGGAAGCCGTGTCAAATATGTGGCACCTTAAGGAAATGCATAGTGAATGACAGTATGTCCTATTGTGCTCTTACTTTATTTCAGCCTTATTTCTTTTCTGAATGTTATTTTTCATTTATCTTCATTTCCTTATCTATTTTCTTCTAAAGTATGTATCTTTGTTAGCTCCATCATCCTTTTTGGAATGAGCAAGTATAAAAATAAGTAAATAAATAAGACCCATCCTAAATATTTTAAGAAACCACCCTTTTGTGGCACACTTGCTACCTTGGTCTTAGCTCTGGGCTTTGGTGTCCTCTGGCAGTCCTGCTACATTGCCTTCTCTCCCCTGTCTGCCCATCCCTGTCCCAGAGAGATTTTTCTGTAGCCCCTCATCTGCAGAGTCCAACAGCTCAGGGTCTCGAGGGTCTTTCTTAGCAGTAATCACCCACTATGCTGCCGCCCCTCCATTTCTGGACCTGCTTCCTATGGCTTCTCTCCTGCGCTTCACACTTCAGCAGTTCTTGTTTCTGCCCACTCTACCTTTGTTTGTCATTTCCTGGGTCTGAAGCTGTTCTACTCTTTTTACCTTTCTCTTCTCAAGGTAAACTTCCTCTGTGAAACCTCTGCTGATTCCCTGCAGCAAGGTCGACCACTTCCTGAGTGTTATTTCCTCTCGGTGCATCTGTCTGGTTGCACTAACCAGGCTGCTGCTAGCCAAAAGACACCTTTGTGCAAATTAGAAAAAGACATCCATCCCCATCCCTTCTTCAAGATACTTTATAGTACTTCCAACTGTTGGCAAACTGTCTTAATAAAGATATAAATCTTTGATGTCTCTAATGTGCATGGTGCCCTACAAGGGTTGTGCAGTGCATAGCTGTGCAGTTGCATGTGATAGATCTATGTTATAATTATTTGTTTAATTGTCTGTATTCCCCTCAGGACCAAGGAAAATTCCTTATATCTTGATACTGTTTTTATATTCTTACTGTCTGACCAGATCAGATCCTCAGTAACCGTTTGCTAAACAAAAGAAGGAATGAAGGTACAAATATGTATCCACCTTGTCTGCAAAAATAGCAGGAAAGGCATGCCTGCCAAGGACTTTTACACTGAACAGTAAGAATATATTTTAGCTCAGAGACACTGTTTTCACATTTTAATATTGCTTTAATTAGATATCTTAAAGCTAGTGTACCACAGTGGTTGAAAGAGCAGATGCTGGAGCCAGACTCCATGAGTTTGAATCCCAGTTCTACCACTTATTCGCTTATTAGTGCACCTTTGGGCATGTTACTTAACCCCTCTCTCTGTGCCTCAGTTTACTCATCTGTAAAATGAGGGTGATGATAATAGTTCCTACTTCAAAGGGTTGTGAGAATTAAATGAATTACGTAAAGTGCTTAGAATAGTACAAGACACATAATAGTAAGAGACAGAAGTGTTAGGTATTATCAATATTGTTAAAGTCCATGTATAGTTTTACTGTACTATTGTTTCTTTTTAACTCTGAAGTGCTGTTTTCACTCTGTCATGTACAGCTTTTATTGCTAGCATCTTGCTTCTGCGGGTCCAGCCTCCTGTTGATTGGCCCTGTGTTTGTGCTGTGGTCAAAACACTTGCTGCCTGTGGTTCTCCCTTGTGCACACCGGTTCTTTGGTTGCTGTAACAAAAACTACATAGGACACACACAGGAAACCCGCAGGCTTTGTTTTTTCTTCCTAATTTGGCAGAAGGGGGAAAAACCAGGGCCTTTCACAGACAAGGCTTGTTTTAGAGTTGAAATTTAACTTCTTGTTCATGTTCTAAAGCTTGGGTTGGTAATAAATCTTGGCTGTATGAGACTAGAGAGAACTGGGCTTTAAAAAATGATTTTAATGTAAAATCTTTTCTAATTGCAGGACAACTTGCCTTTGATGATTTTCAAGAGAGTTGTGCTATGATGTGGCAAAAGGTAATGGAATATTCCAGGGCCAAGTTCCCCACTAGAACCTGCCAGGGTATTCTCAAGTTAGACAATAGAAGAAAGTCACTCCCTGAATAGTTATGGGCTTCTCCTGGTCTTTAGGGTCACTTGTGCTTTAACTTCACAGGAGGGATGGACATTTTCTGCATTGTTTCCCGCTCTTGTCTTTCTCTCGTGTCTCATGCTGGCGTTGGAAGCTGTAACACTCTGGGAACCTCTGCATAACCCAGTCTGGCTGCCTCACCCTGTTGAGCTCTCTTCAAATTAAGCAAGATCTGACTAATACATTCTTCAGAGATGCTCTGACCGTTTTCATTATGAGAACTAAATGACTTTTCCCAGATCACATTACTGTAATTAACTTTACACTCATTTTGATACTCTTACATATTATAAGAGTGGATGGATGGTATGCTGTATTTGCTGAGCTGGCATCCCTCCATCTGTTCATTCAGCCTGAGTCATAACCAAAGTTTCCTCATCCCGAGGGTGGTGCATTTTTCAAAATATGAAAGGAGCCAGTGACAGCTCCAGCCCATTCGCAGGCTTACAGGACCAGCCATTGCCACAAAGGATAAGCTTCCTGTTTACCAGTTGGCCTGAGACAAAGTGGTTGTGCTTCCTGGCCACGCGGGGCTTGGCACACAGTCTGGGCTCTGTCTGTCAGAATGGTGGGCTGAATGCTCGCTCTGTGCTGGGCCAGCTGGGGGTGGCAGGGCCCCCACAGCATGGGTCCTGGACATGGGCCACTCTAGAGAGGGCACCCTCAGGAGGGCACTCAGTTTGGCTCCAGAACCAACCCTGGCATTTGGAAAGGAAGCAAATGAGGGAGGGCGGTCTGGCCTCCTTGCTGGCTTCCTTAATGCTTCTTTCCTTGAGGGGCCCAAGCCGGGCAAATCCCCTTGGCACAAAACTGGGAATCCTACAATAAATTTGTATCTTTTGTTTTTAAGTATGCAGGAAGCAGGCGGTCAATGCCTCTGGGAGCAAGGATCCTTTTCCACAGTGTGTTGTATGCCGGGGGCTTTGCCATTGTGTATTACCTCATTCAAAGTAAGTATCCTGCCAGCCGCCTGCGGCCTGACCTCCTCCTAGCAATCCTGCTCCTGCTCCTCCATCAGAGGAAATACTTGAGATGCTTTCTTTAGATTAGAGAAAGGAGGAGAGGGTGATTTTAAAGGCTAGTCCACCATTTCATTGGCTGTAGCTTCCTCTGTATCCTATAATCTCAGTTTTTCCGGGAGCAACGAGTACAAATAAAAGGACCAGGACTCATTTGCATAAGAAGCCTAGCAAAGCACGATGGGCTTTCAGTCCAGTGCACACACAGGGGCTCCATCAAGATTCTGAGATTATATAAAGAAAGGACAGAGGGAAGGGGAATACCAGATGGTTCACAGGTGGGGAAAGCTGTGGCTGTGCGTCCAGTGTTGTCAGCTTTTTTTTTGCACTTTCATTCTCTGCTGTTGATTTAATGGAGGAGGGACCATGAGCAAGGAACTCTGGCAGGGGCAGAAAATAAAAGCAGAGACCACGATGGCAAAATCCTGACAGATGCCGCTTCCAGCCCTACTGCACTCAAATTTGAATTTGTAAAGACAGGCCACAATTACTGTCAGCAGCTAGGACATTTAAGGTCATTTTAATGCTTACTGGTGGCAAAGCGGCAGCAGTTTTTTCTAGACTGACTTTTTTTAGGCTCCTTTATCCCCACCCAGCTTGGCCTCCTCATCCACTCTGCAACATTAAAATCACTTCTTCCCAGGATGTGAGTGTCACCAGCAGACAAGCAAACAGGCTCCAGTGTCCTCTCCAGCCTTTCTGCACCATCCTGCAGAGTTGGTGGAGTTGCAGAGTCTGGAGGGGGCCTGAGATGAACATTGCCAGGAATGATTCAGACTGAATAATTTGGCCTCCTCTTCCCTCTGCCAAAGGGACAGGGGCAGGACATGAGAGGAATGGGTGCACTTTTGGGTCAGGGTTCAGCCTTCTGGTGTGACAGCCTTTCTCCCTTAGGAGGCTGCTAAGTCGGTGAGACCTGGGCACTGCAGCCGACTGCCAACTGAATGGTTGAATCTCGGCTCCAGCTCTTGACCAGCTATGTGGCCTTATGGGGGAGTCCGTGGCCTTATGGGGGAGTCCGTCACCTTTCTGGGCATTAGTTACCTTATTGGTGTGATGTGTGGTAATGTTAGTGCTTGTGTATGAGGTGAGAATTGAATCTCACAACACGAGAGCTATTGAACATTGTGAGATGTGTGGAGTATTGAGAACAGTGCCTAGCCATAGAAATCACTCAATAAAGATTAGCCGTCTGGACCCTGCCTCTGTCCCTTCTTTTCCTATCATGGCTGGCACCGTGTTCATGCCTGTGGTATTCCCTGTATCCCTATTCCTGGGAAGCAGCCCAGGAGGGGGATTCCCTTGGCCACTCCAGGGTCAGGTCACCTTTCCCTTCATTAGTGTGATGGGACCTTAAGAAGGGAAGCGCTTTCTGTGGCCAAACTGAACACCCTGCTTGGGAAGCCTGCCTCTGCTCCCTCCTTTGGGCAGCTGATTATTAGAACTTACAGCTTCAGGGAGGTGCTGCCTGGAGTTCCCAGGTAGCCTGTGGGCTCAGAAGGATTCCTGAGACTGAGAGCAATTTGAGTTGAAATGTTGGCTTAAATCTCGATGAATGAACATTCTCATATCCTGTTTCTTGGCTTGAAGGTTTTGTTGTTAATGTTGTGGTCTTTCTATTTTACGTCTCAACTTAGTGGAACAGGCAATGTTTAGAAGTCAGGTGTCATGGATTCTGGCCTCGGCTTTGCTGTGGACCAGCTATGTCACTTTGAACAAGTCATGGAATCATAGGACTTTAGAGGAAACTTAGAGACTTGACAGGAAACTTAGAGAAGAGCTGACCAAACCCCTTAGGTGTAGAAATAAGGCAATGAGTGAGGGTAGAAATGAGGTGAAGTAGAAAGGGTCTGCATGAGGTCAAGGCCCAAGGTCATCTGCACATCCCTGCAAAACACTGCCTGCCTGTGCTTTGGTTTTTGAGTCTGTAAAATGGACAGTTTAGAGTAGATGGTCCTAATTATTCATCCATCCACAGATTGCACGTTTCTGTTTCTACCCTGTACATCAATTATATTATTTAATTTTCTGTGTAGTAGATTCTACCTGACCAAGTTCAATAAAGAAAATAAGTGTGTCTTTTGTCCTTAAGAGTTTCATTCCAGGGCTTTATATTACAAGTTGGCAGTGGAGCAGCTGCAGAGCCATCCCGAGGCACAGGAAGCTCTGGGCACTCCTCTCAACATCCATTATCTCAAGCTCATCGACAGGGAAAACTTCGTGGACATTGCTGATGCCCAGGTAACGTGCTTTCTCTGCGAACTGCGGGCTGGTGCCTGCTGAAGGAGAGGAGAGTCTACTGTCTCCTGGAAAGTCTTGGAGTTAAGGATTTGGTATGGGAAAATCCACTAAGTAAAGCTAGGTTTGGCACCTTTAAAAAAAGTTTTTCTATTATGGATTTTAATGTTTATATAATATATATTTTATATTATAGATGTATTTCTATATACTTTTCTTCCATTCTGGGGAATTGATGTGGCAGGGAATGCAGTGGGTATGCTGACATCGCCATCTTGAATTGAAGGTAGTAGAGAAATGACCAGTGGTGGTTTGCTACCATGTTGGCTTTGATAGCTCTTAGCGCTTTGGGAGGCTGAGGTAAGAGGATTGCTTGAGCCCTGGAGTTTGAAACCAGCCTGGGCAACACAGCAAGACCCTGTCTCTCTCTCTCTCTCTCGGTCTCTCTGTCTCTCTGCCTGCCTGCCTATCTATCTATCTATCTATCTATCTATCTATCTATCTATCTATCTATCTATCTATCATCTATCTATCTATCTATTGCCAGGTGTGATAGTGCACACCTATAATCAATCAATCAATCAATCTATCTATCTATCATCTATCTATCTATCTATCATCTATCTATCTATCTATCTATCTATCTATCTATCTATCATCTATCTATCTATCTATTGCCAGGTGTGATAGTGCACACCTATAATCAATCAATCAATCTATCTATCTATCTATCTATCTATCTATCTATCTATCTATCATCTATCTATCTATCTATTGCCAGGTGTGATAGTGCACACCTATAATCAATCAATCAATCAATCTATCTATCTATCTATCTATCTATCATCTATTGCCAGGCATGATAGTGCACACGTATAATCCCAGCTACCCAGGAGGCTGAAGCAGGAGGATCACTTGAACCCAGGAGTTGGAGGCTGCAATGAGCTAGGATCATGTCACTGCACTCCACCCTGGGTGACAGAGTGAAACTGTCTCTAAAATTAAAAAAAAGAGAAATGCATCTATATCCAGTCAGTGCTCATTCAAATATAACCAACTCTTTAAACTTTGATTTTTAAAGTGTATTTATTTACATTGCTTCCACAGAATACCAACCCTTTTTTTAGCTATAACTTATCTTTTTGTACTTGATCACACTCACTTGCATGTAAAACACATTTGTTCTTCTGTTTAACAAACATATTTTGAGTATATCCTCTGGTTTGAGAAATGATTCTAAGCTATGTGGGGAATAGAGGTGCAGAAGGCTTTTGGGGGTTTACAGTTGAAAATTCCTGAGTAAGACAGGGTGAGGCAAACCCTGTCACTGTTGTGCAGGCCTAGGAGGAGTGGCTTGAGGCCTGGGAGATGGCTGTGAGGACTTTGAACGGTGGAGAGGAACACCCGGCTGAGGAGCAGCATGCCCGGGAAAGTTCATCACTGTGTCCCCTGTCAGTGTGACATGGCAGTGGAGGCACAGGTGGGCGAGGTGGGTGTGGGCAGGTAGGAGGGGCTGTGGCCACCAAGGGGCCACAGTGTCATCTTGGAAGGTGTGTGCTTGACTCTGGCAGAAGCCCGTAAAGTATTTGGAGGATGAGTGAGGTGATCTGACCTACATTATTTTTTGTTATTTTTAGTATGTTCTTAATGGACCCAGCTCTAATGAGACTTTTTTCTAACTACAAAAGCAATTCATGCTCTGGTATTCTGATTAAAATATTCGGTTTTAAAAGAAGGTGGATTTGTGTAGATTGGTAATGCCCAGGGACTGGCTACAGGGAGCCACCTTTAGGAGAGAGATGTGGCCACACTGGTGTGCAGTGGTGAGAGCATGAACCAGAGGTGTGGCCTGGAGAAGCAAAAGACGGATGTGAAAGCATCGTGGCATCCAAGTGACAGAACTTGGTAACAGTCATGTATCAGGAGTGGGTGGGTCAGAGGTGATAGTCCAGTGTCCAGCATGGATGTGAGTGGAAGGACGGCAGTGACACTGCGTGAGAGAGGACACCCCGGAGGAGGAGCACAGGGAAGGGCTGGGCATGTGTGGAGTGCTCACTCTGTGCCAGGCCACCGGATTGTTCCCATGGTGTGGCGGAGCCCGTCTGTGCTTCCTTGCCTTTGGTCACTTGACTAGACCCCAGCAATCCTGAGAACTTGGAAAAGCCAGCGGGTAGGTCTGGCTGTTGCGTTTCTCTCAGCACAGAGCCCAGCTGTAGCGCTGAGGAATTGTGTGCCAAAGGCGCCTTTGCTGGGGCTGGTTGATGCAGCATCCATGATCTGGTGCTTCAGGAACCCCAGTGAGAGTAGGGTGACGCCATGGTGGTTTTGGTGGGAGCTTTGTTCTCTCCAGCTTTCACCTTGGCCCCAGTGGTGCTGAGAGGGCGCCTTCCTGGGCTTCCCCTCATCCCTGGGGCCTTGGCCATGCTGTGACTATGTTGGTTGTGGTGCTAGGTTCTGGCTTCTACTGCTGCCAAATGCTGTGACTCTGCAGTGACAGGAGTTCAGAGTCTGCTGCATCATGGCCACCTGGAGCCTCAGTGCATGCCTTCCAATTTGTGGACTATCTTTGACGTTCTGTCAGGGTCCTTACTTTCTTTATAATCAGCGGTTTGTAAGGACGCCTGTATACAGCATATGCCCTCTTATCCCAAATTCCTTTATTTGCAGTTTTTACAGTTTTTCCAGAGGTGAGATGTTTCAGTTGTTCATGAAGTAATTGTCATACATTGGGATTTTTTCCCAAGTATGTGTGTGAGATAGTCACCAGTGACCAACACTTTGCTTTACCAGAACTCCTGCTTTAATCTTTGGCAAGGTCTGGCTGGTGAAGGAACCAACCTGTAAAGTGTCACATCTACCCACGGAAGCACAGCTGCCCACAGTTCAGACACTGGCCCCTCAGAGTTTGCTCTTCTTCAGAATCCTTCTTGCTTCTGCTCATTCCTTTCTCCTTCCTTTTTTTATTTTTATTTTTTAAAGCATCCAGAGATGCTTAGTGTATACTCTGTTGCTTAATTCTATAATTTCCAGAGAAAAGCTGTAGCTTGACTTAAACAGTGGGACCCTGAAAATTTGTTCTTTTTTAAAATTTTTTCTTGAGATGGAGCCTTGCTCTGTTACCCAGGCTGGAGTACAGTGGTGTGATCTCGGCACACTGCAGCCTCCACCTCCCAGGTTCAAGCGATTCTCCTGCCTCACTCTCCTGAGTAGCTGGGACTATAGGTGCGTGCCACCATGCCCGGCTAATTGTTTGTATTTCTAGTAGAGATGGGGTTTTGCCATATTGCCCAGCTGATCTCGAACTCCTGGCCTCAAGTGATCCACCCGCCTTGGCCTCCCAAAGTGCTGGGATTACAGGCGGAAGCCACCATACCCGGCCAAAGATTTGTTCTTGAAGTGTGACTAGGTGACTACCTATTCACCTGAGTTATGGAGCCATATTCCAAATCCTGTGCCTTCCTTCAGGTGTGTTTGGAAAGCACAAATGTGTACCTCAGTAGTTTCTTCTCTTGGTGGCAATTTGGAATTGGGTGGGATACTCCCTGCCCCAACTCCCACCCCTGCCCCTGCCCCTGCCCCGGGAGGTATCTTTGGCCACAGGAAGGCACTCCGGGAGGTGCCTGTCTCATGACGGGCTTCCTCATTACTGTGCCTGTGTCTCCTTCATGAGGCTCATACCTTCTTTGGTTTTCATGAGAAACCAAAAACATTGCATTCACTATTTTTTTTCCGAATCGGAGTGTAATCAACTGCTTACGGGCTCTCAGGCTGACTCCCTGGGCGTGGGCATGGCAGCACCTGGCAGCATCCCTGTGGTACAAGCCCAGCCTGTGGGGCTGGGGATGAAGGAGAAACTGAGAACTCCGTGTCGTTTTTCTCAGACAAGCCTTTATGTATTATATTTTCTTTAAAGCCTATTCTTTAGGGTCCAGGTCAAAATATGTACCAGTTTGCTGGCAATAGGTCCCTCTTTAAAACAGTGAATTTTTTTTTGGCATTTTATTATGAAAAATTTCAAACGTACAAAAAAGATAAAAGAATTTATACTGTGAGTACCTATAGCTGGTACCTGGATTCTACAATTAGCATTTTGCTCTGTTTCCATGAATCTATATTGTTATTTTGTTGGATTACAAAGTAATTTTCAAACATCATACACATAAGCACATATTAAGTAGAGTTTAATATTTGTTATGGTTCCTGTTTTTTTTTTTTTTTTGAGGTAAAATTTACATTCTGTGAAAGGCACAAATCCAAGCGTCCTATCTGATAAGTTTTAACAAATAGACCCAGTCGTGTCACTCAAGCCATTATCTAGATGTAGATTGTTCCCAGCACCTGAATTCCCTTGTGCCCTACCCAGTGGGTCCCTTCTCACATCTTCCAGCTCCACCAGAGGCAGTCACTTTTTTTTTAAATGATGTTTGAAAATTACTTTGTAATCCATCAAAATAACAACAGGTTTCCAGCATAGTTTAGCCTGTTCTAGAATTTAACATAAATAGTTATATATTCCTCCTGTGTAAAGCCCTTTGGCTTGGCTTGTTTTTGATACTCATCCATGTTGCTGCATATATCAGGAGTTTGCTCCTTTTTAACAGTGGACTTTTGAGCGATCATTGGAAGTACCCAGAGCATTGACATAGGAGTCCTCCTTGCCAAATGGAAAGACTGCCATTGACCTTACCAGCCAACCAAAGAGGGGCAAGACATTTGGAAAATCAAGTGGATTCTCCAGCTGGGCTGTTAGAAAACAACTCACTTCTGTGGAGAATCACTGGATTTTATAGGCTTAGCTCTAGAAAGCATCATTTTGTCATCTTCTGAAATGACAATAATTATCCAATTACATCTCTCCTTTCTGTCATTTTACACCCACAGTTGAAGATTCCTGTCTCTGGATCCAAGTCAGAGGGCCTTCTCTACGTCCACTCATCCAGAAGTGGCCCCTTTCAGAGGTATCCTGGGAAGGTGATGGCAGAGGGGGAGTGGGAGGAGGACTTCCTGATGAAAGCAACCCCGATTCAGTTTTCATTTGTTGTTAAATTACTGTGGGCATAGGAAGAATTATTTTTCAAGCTTGAAACTGAAAGCTTCGTGGCCTGGGCAGCAAGCCAGTACTGTGGCTCTTAGCTGAGTCCAGTTTATCCACACAGTCTACTGAATTGCCCTCTCCTTATGCCGTTGAATTTGTAAAACTTTCCAGTTATAGTGATCTAGGTCTATCATAATTCGATGCTATGTTACAGCTTCTCACTTGACTGCCTCAATTGTTACAAATGAATAAAGGGCATGGACTCTTGTTCCAGAATTTATTCATCACATTCTTTGCATAAGCTCTCCACCCCTTAATTGGCTTTGCTTGTCTGGTTGCCAATAGCTACATCCACTCATTTCCCCCATGGGAAGCCTCTCTCATAGATGTTTGCTGTTTAGCCAGGCTGTGTTTTAATTCCCAAGGACAAAAGGAGCAGGAGGCCCCACCTAGCTCACCCTGGGCTCACTGACCTCTGAGCCTGGGATTAGTGCACAAGCTGGCTGGATTCCATGCCAGGAACTGAAGGTCAATGTGAATTAGGAAATGAGAAATAAACTGCTCCTTCTCCTTCCTGATGTCCCTTCCATTCGCCTGTCAGTCATTGTTAAGCCTGCCTTGAAGTCGAAGCTGGTTAAATAATGAGAGCCCATGGTAGAATGTTAAAAACTGTGTTGACACAGCACTCACACAAAATAATGTTTAAAAAAATTTAAGGCATTATTCAAAACAACTGCTTTCCGCGCCCCTTTTTTTTGACTATGGCTGTTGCCTCAGCGTTCATAGATTAGAGATACTATGCTTTTGGTTTCTCTCAGGTGGCACCTTGACAAAGTCTTTTTAGAGCTCAAGGATGGTCAGCGGATTCCTGTGTTCAAGCTCAGTGGGGAAAACGGTGATGAAGGGAAAAAGGACTAGAGACGACCCAGAAGACCCAGCTTGCTTCTAGTCCATCCTTCCCTCATCTCTACCATATGGCCACTGGGGTGGTGGCCCATCTGAGTGACAGACACTCCTGCAACCCAGTTTTCCAGCCACCAGTGGGATGATTGTATCTGCCAGCACATGGTAATTTTGGTGTAGTTCTAACTTGGGCACAACGAATGCTATTTGTCATTTTTAAACTCCTATTACAAAGAATCCGAAAGAAACTCCTATTATAAATTTAAGATAATGTATTTGAAAGTGCTTTGTATAAAAAAGCACATGATAAAAGGAATGAGAATTAATGTTTGCTGATATTTGCTAGTTCGCATTTCTTTCCTTTCTCTTCCTTTTCCTTTCCCCTGGAATTTTCAGTCCTCATTACAAAGCCTGAAGCCTAGTAGTACCGAAGGGATTTTTTTCTAAATTATTGACCTGAGAATGATGAGGAAGACCACTTTGGTTTTTCACTCTACCTTGAATTCATGTTGTTAAGTAGCTTGTGGACATTCTCCATCACTTTGGAATATTTTGTTTGCTTTGTTTTTATTTCTATTTCAGACACCAACCATCTGCCCCGTTGAAGATTTGCAAAATAATTGTTTTTATTCCAAACATTTTGAAAGCTTAGAAAATTTATATGTGTACATATACATATAAAGTTAACTTAGGAAAGTTAGTTTGAAGCTAACAGTGTCTGGCTGGGCGTGGTGGCCCATGCCTGTAATCCCAGCAATTTGGGAGGCCAAGGCAGGTGGATCACCTGAGGTGAGGAGTTTGAGACCAGCTGGTCAACATGGTGAAACCTTGTCTCTACTGAAAATACAAAAAAATTAGCCGGGCGTAGTGGCGGGCGCCTGTAATCCCAGCTACTTGGGAGGCTGAGGTGGGAGAATTGCTTGAATCCAGGAGGCAGAGAGTGCAGTGAGCCAAGATTTCACCATTGCACTCCAGCCTGGGCAACAAGAGCAAAACTCTGTCTCAGGAAAAAAAAAAAAAGGGAAAGAAAAAAGGGAAAGGGAAGGAAAAAGAAAGCTAACAGGTTCTTATCCATCTGCTTTCCAAACAACTTAACCGCATGTTAGAGAATTGTATCCTTAGGTTTTATTAGTCTTATAAGGAAACGTATTATAAAGCAAAAGAACTTCCTTCTGGGCACCAGAGCCTACAAAAACAGAAATCTGGTATCTGTGCTTTGAAAAGGTCAGTTTAACCCTCTTAGCATTAGCAGGCTTAATGCCATTGTGGTTGTCTACAATGAAGGACAGCCATGAGCTCCCTTCCTACATTCTTAATATTCATTGAAGAGAAGCCTCTCAGAAAAAAAAAAAAAAAGAAAAAAAAATGAGCTTAAACATGCTAGTAGGGTATGAGGTCTTCAGTTGTTACAAGTTATCTCTATTTTGGAGTTGTTTCTTTAAAAACATATTTGTGTGTTCTTTGAGTAGATTATACAGTGAAAAGTGCTTCCCTGAGAGCACTTTTGTCAGTGTGTTCAGATAAATATTCCAATCTCTACAGTCTTTTAAAATAAATGGCAGAGCACTGTACAGTTTTGTGCTTTTGCTCTTTAAGTTACAGTGTCCTATTGTGTATATGTTGTGAATTTATGTGTTGCTTCCTATCTGTCTGTTCTCTGACAACTTTTACTTTATCTTAGTGTTTGAATTTTTTTTGTTTCTTTGCTATGGCCAAATTATAGAAAACCAGGGCTTAGGTTGGCCATCTGTTCTGAAGTAAAAGTAAGTGTAGAGTTTGAATTAATGGAGAGGCTTTTCTAATCCACCTGATAGGAAATAGTATTATGTAGTGAAGAGCTCCTTGATTTCTATTTGAAAGCTGCTATCTTTGGTATTTTTTCTGTTCACGTTTACTTCCTGTGCACTTAATGCCTTCCATGGGTGATTCTGAACAGGCTGGAACTTGATCATTGCAGTAGTGTTCTTTGAGGATAGCAATGATGTGCACTTGCAGTCCACTGTTTCCTGTATATCCATTAATCACTGTGACTCAGCCATTGACTCCACTAACTACCTTAATGACGTCTTGGATAATGCATCAGAGGAAAAGGTGACTTTTTGAGCAAGGGCCCCCAGTGCATCCCATAAAGGGACAGGACAGCCCAGAGACCACAGAAAGGGGTTTCCTTGTAAAGACTGCAGGAGAGGGATCACAGCCAGCAAATGGTAGTGTGACTCCTATGTGCTTTACTATAGAAGAGGCTGCAGGGCCTCCACCCACAAGTTCCTTACCAGCTAGTGTGCTGGGTGTTGGGCAGGGGCTTTGGAGAGTATTTATTATAATACTGTGCCAAAAGAATTTTCAAGCTGTGGTGCTAAAAATGATGTAGAAAAGAGAGATATCAGTTAGGGGGAATCTAAGAGGCTGTCCGGAGGCAGTAGCATCCCTGTGGGCCTTTAAGTCCAAGATTTTGATAAGCAGCCATGATGGAGAGCACAACATGCAAGTGGAAAGCACAACATGAAGAAAGGCCCCAGAGCGGGCAGATGGGAGCTGTGCTCCAGAAATAAGCCCAGTTTGGACAGCGTGTAGATGAGCGCAGGTAAAGTAAAAGAGAGGCCTGGAAAGGTAGGTTGGCCACAGTGTGTGAATGCCGGTGTTGACATTTTGCATACAATTTGTGGCCATCAAAGATTTGGGGGTAAGCACATGATTCTACTATTAATGAAGGTTTCAGAGATTGTGCCGAATGTGTACTGACAAGACCTGTATGACTTTCAAGTAAGTCACAGATTTTACCGTCTTTGTTCAGTTTTCCTAGAATTAGCCTCCTCTTGCCTGCAAACATTCCCTATTCACCAACCCAAGGACTTGATAATACCTGATAAGGTTTTGTTACTCTGAGTTTTGGTAAAGTTTGTATACAGCAACAATGAAACTAAAATTACATATACACAAAACAGCCAGAACTTAACAATTGTTCCTTCTGTCCTCTGGCCACCAGCAAGGCCAGGGAAATGATCAAGAAGCAGCAGTTCTGAAGGGTTTTCCCAAAGCAAGCAGCTTTGGAAGTGGCTTTAGGCCACTTGACTCTCTGGCGTTTTCAGTTTGTCCATCTGAAAAATATGAATAAATATTTACCAAGCCCTTGCCTTACAGGTGAGACAATGTTTATACTGCTCGTTGGGATGCTTGGGGAAAAGATGCTGTTTACACAGGAGGCTCAATGATGGGGGTGGTCCAGAAAGAGGTGGGAGGGTGATAGGAAAACCTCCAGTCTCCACCCACTAGAAGATTCTCGCCTCCTTAGTAATGCGCTCCTGGTTCAGGCATGTTTTTTGGCAGAGTTGCTGAGTTCAAAGCATTGTCGGGAATGTGTACAGAAAAACTGCGCCTGCGTTATAATCCAGGGCAGAAAAGTAGGAAATGAAAATACTAAAAACATGCCTCTAAGAAAGACACGGGTTGGGTGCTAAAGTGAAATCTGACTTTGCAGGAGACAGTACTTTTCATTCCTAAATTATCTTGCAAGTTTTTTTTCCCTTAGAGGAAATTTCCAAAAGGAATTTTTTTTAAGGAAACTTTTTAATTAATTGATTTATCAGATCACATGAGGTATGTATGTTAAAAACCTTTTATTATTAATTAAATAATAAGCCGCCAAGGCAGAAATTAGGCCCCCTACTATACACCTATAACACTTATCTTTTAACTAACTTGAGCTACCACGTCAGTCACCTTGTAGTCTTAATGACAAAGTAATTTTTCACTTCCAAATTATTTTTATGAAACGAGAAAGAAACTATAGACCTGTCTCCCTTATGAAGGTTGATGCAAATGTTCAAAATAAAATATTAGTGAACTGAATCCAATGATATGTAGTGGTATATTTTTCACGAAATAGGTTGGTGCTTCTCCCTCTCAGTGCTCTTTCCTGTGGGAGGATTATACATCCCTGCCTCTTTGAACTTAGGTGTGACTGTGTGGCTTGAGTGGAAGTGGCATGCAAGACTTCTGAGTAAAAGTTTTAAGTGCCAGCCCTTGGTTCACGCTGTCCACTTTGCCTTCGTCCCTAAGATTGGTAATGTTCCAGATGGTGGCTACTTCAAGGGCTTGGGGGCTGGGACAGCTGACCCACAGTGGGACATGGAGCATAAGAGAGACATAAACCCTTACAAGCCCCTAAGATGGGGGGGCTATTTGTTACCCCAACTTAACCTAGTGCACCCTACTGTTAACAGTGACTAACAGAGGTTTATTCCAGGAATGCAAAGGTTGGTTCAATATCAGGAAGTCCTGGAATTATTTTAACCTAAGACATGGCTTAGATCTAGGACTTAGTATTCAATTGGAGAGACACACAAACCATTGATTGCAGAACATGTCCTTGGTGGTTTGACTGAGTCAACAGTATTTATAAAATTATATAAAAGTTATAAGCATATATTTTATAAACTAAGCTACTTTCTAGGACCACATTTTTAGAAAATTCAGTATTCAAAACAAAGTAGAAGAAACAAGAAGGAGTAGACACACTTCTCCCTATTCCTCCACTAAGTGCAGCCTGGACTTCCATAAAACAAACATCAGACTACCGTGGAAGATGAGAAGAGCAAATGGCTAGGAACTTCAGTAGCCAAGTAATAACACAGCATTGACTTCCCTGGGTTTTCTTTTGCCTCATATTGGGCAAATATGAGGCGCTGGAGAAACCAGTACCCCAGAAACACCAATAGGAGCCAACGACTAAGCAAAGCCTGATGTCTCTAGCCAAAGGATCAGGACAGGGCAACCTAGAAAGATGGAGAACTCTAAGACAGTAACTGCCCTACTCTATGCAAACACCATGGAAAAACCCATGGCCCCAATCCCACGGCCTCATCAGCAAAAGCCAAGTGGGGAGCCTAGACCTTCTCCTTTGCCTGTTGTAATGAGGCCTCCCCATCCCCTGCTGGAGGGGTGTCAGAGCTAGCCCAGCAGGGAGCTTGAGACTTCTGTCCCTGCAGGATGGTAATGAGGCACCCCCATAGTGTCAGTGGAGGCCATGTTGGGAGCTTAGACTTTTACCCTGACCCAGGAGGAACAACTCCCCCCACTCTCATGGTATCAGTGGGGCCCACGTATTCTAGTGGGAAGCTGCACTTAGCCACCCGTCCCCCTGCCTGTATTCAGAGGGGCTCAGTAGTGAGCCTGAACCATTAACCCCACCACATGCCCCTGTCACCCACTTGGGTGGTGTCAGAGTAGACCTAAGAAAACATGATTCAAACAAGGTCTAGCATCTCAAACCCAAATGGGCAGAATAGAACAGAAAGCCATGCTCTTATGCCAAGAACCAGGCAAATGTCAACCTGAATGAGAAGAGAGAGTTAACAGACACCAACACCAAGATGACACAGATTTTAGAATTATCTGACAAGGATTTTGAAGCAGCCATCATTAAAAGAAAAGATTCGGTGAGCAATTATGAACATGCTTGGAATAAATGAAAAAAATAGGAAGTCTTAGAAGATGGCAGAATCAAATGGAAATTTTAGAACTGAGAAAAGAGTAAATGAAACAAAAATCTCACTGGATGGGTTAAACAGCAGAATGAAGAGTACAGAGAAAACAATCACTGAATTTAAAGATGAAATAAAAATCTGAGCAGAGAAAACAGACTGCAGTTGGTACCTGTGGGCCTCTGGCAAAAGACCTAACATTTGAATCATGGCTCTAAGAAAGAGGAGAGGGAGGATGGGGCTGAAAAAGTATTTGAAAAAAATAATGGCTGAGAGTTTACAAATTTGTCAAAAACAAATGAACCTTTTATAGGCATATATACCTAGTTTCATTGTGTTTTACTTTATTACACTTTGCAGATGCTGTGTTTTTTTTAGAAATTGTGGGTTTGTGGCGACTGTCGAGCAAGTCTTTTGGTGCTACTTTTTCAACAGCTTGTGCTCACTTTGCATCTGTGTCACATTTGGTAATTCTCACAATACTTCAAACTTTTAAATTATTCTGTTATGGAGAGCTGTGGTCAGTGATCTTTGATGTTACTATTGTAATTGTTTTGGGCACCATGAACCTCACCCACATAAGATGGTGAACTTAATTGATAAATGTGTGTGTTCTGACTGCTCCACTAATTGGCCATTCCCTCGTCTTTCTCCCACTTTTCAGGCCTCCCTATTCCCTGAGACACAACAGTATTGAAATAAGGCCAATTAATAACCCCACAGTGGCCTCTCACTAAATGTGAGAGGTGAGGAAGCTGCAGGAGAAAATTTGAAGCTAGCAATGTTCATGAGATGTAAGTAAAGAAGCCATCTCTATAAAAGTACAAAGTGACGCAGCAAGTGCTGATGAAGAAGCTGTAGAAGTTAACACAGAAGATCTAGCTTGGATCATCGATGAAAGTGGCTACACTAAACAGCAGATTTTAAGTGTAGATGAAACAGCATTTTATTGGAAAAAGATGCCATCTAGGACATTCATAGTTAGAAAAACTCAATGCCTGGCTTCAAAGGACAAGCTGACTCTTGTCAGGGGCTAGTGCAGCTGTGACTTTCAGTTAAACCAATGCTCGTTGACTATTCAGAAAATCCTAGGGCCCTTAAGATATGCTGTATAAATGCAACAACAAAGCCTGGATGACAGTGGGTCTGTTTACAGCCTGGTCTACTGAATAAGCCCACTGTTGAGACCTAGTGCTCAGAAAAAAATAGATTTCTTTCAAAATATGGCTGGGTGCAGTGGCCTACACCTGTAATCCCAGCACTTTGGGAGGCTGGGGCGGGTGGGTTGCCTGATGCCAGGAGTTCGAGACCAGCCTGGGCAGCATGGTGAAACCCTGTCTCAAAAAACAAATCCAAAAAACCAAAATATTGCTACTCATTAACAATGCACCTGGTTACCCACGAGCTCTGATGGAGATGTACAAGGAGATATTGTTTTCGTGCCTGCTAACACAGTATCCATTCTGCTGCCGATAGATCAAGGAGTACTTTTGACTTTCAATACTTCTTATTATTTAAGAAGTACATTTTGTGGTTTCTCTGATGGTTCTGGGCAGTCAGTTGAAAACCTTCTGGAAAGGATTCACCATTCTAGATGCCATCAAGAGCATTCCATTCATGGGAGGAGGTCAAAATATCAACATTAATTGGAGTTTGGAAGAAATAGATTCCAATCCTCATGGAGGACTTGGAGGGTTTCAAGACTTCAGAGGAGGAAGGAACTGTAGATAGGGTAAAAATAGCAAGAGAACTAGAAGTGGAGGGGCCTAGAGATATAACTGAATTGCTATAATCTCAGGATCAAACTTGTGTGGATGAGAAGTTGCTTCTCATGGACGAGCAGAGAAAGTGATTTCTTGAGATGGAATCTACTCCTGGTGAAGATGCTATGAACATTGTTGAAATGACAACAAAAGATTTAGAATATTCATAAACTTAGCAGTGGCCAGGGTTTGAGAGGATTGACTCCTAATTTTGAAAAGTTCTACTGTGGGTAAATGCTGTCAAACAGCATTGCATGCTACAGAGGAATCTTTCATGAAAGAGTTAATCAATGCAGCAAACTTCACTGTTGTCTTACTTTAAGAAATTGCCACAGTCACTGCAGGCTTCAGCAACTTATCTTTTCCTACCCTCCTCTCGCATTTAAAAGTACTTTTAAATTAATGTATGCGCGTTATTTTTAGGCGTAACACTGCTGCTCATTTAAAAAAACTACAGTATGAACCATGTTATATGCAGTGGAAAGGCAAAAAATTCATGTGACTTGCTTGTATTTGGTTTATTGCAGTGGTCTGGAACTGAAAGTGATGCATATTTCTGAGTTATGTCTGTATTTAAGAAGCTGAGTGAAACCCAAAGAAGTCCATGATAGGACAGACTTCTGAAAACTAGACAGAAAAAAGCTTGAAAGCATCAAGAAAGAAGTGACATCTTAACTAGAGGGAAAAGTAACTCAGATGACAGTGGATTTCTCTTTGGAAACCATAGAGGCCAGAAGGAAGTGAGACAAATTATTTTAGTGCCAAAAGAACTGTCAACTTGTGGCTAGGCATGGTGGCTCACGCCTGTAATCCCAGCACTTTGGGATACCAGGTGGGCAGATCACTTGAAGTCAGGAGTTTGAGACCAGGCTGGCCAACATGGCAAAACCCTGTCTGAGAATTACTTGAACCTGGGAAGTGGAGGTTGCAGTGAGCCAAGATCCTGCCACTGCACTCCAGCCTGGGCAACAGAGCAAGACTGCCTCAAAACAAAACTCTGTCAACTCCAAATTCCATATTTGGTGAAATGATCCTTCAGGAGTGATGGGGTAATAAAAACATTCTCGGTTGATAGAAAACTAAAAGAATTTGTTGAACGAGTCTACCCTATAGACCTTGAATAGACCTACCCTAAAGGAAGTTCTTGAACCAGAAAGGAAACATTTAAAAAAAAAAAAAAAAAAGTTTTGGGATGTCAGGAAGAACGATGGAAACAGCAAAAATATGGGTATGTACAATAGACTTTCCTTCTTGAGTTTTCTAAATTGGTAGTGGAAGCAAAATTGTCTGACATAGATCTCAGTGTACGTAGCAGATTATGTTTAAGACAATTATAAATGGGGTGGGGAGGGGACGGGTAAGAGAGTTTTCTACATTTCACTCTAACTGGTAAAATGTAGACATCAACAGATCTTTATATAGCAGTGAAGCGGTTCTATATCTCAAATGTGTTGGTAGGAAGATAAAATGGCATAAAATGATATGCATTGTGCAAATATCAATTTCCTGTAGTTATGTAAAGATGTATCTGTACTGTCTTTTCAACTCCCTGTAAGTCTGTAACTATTGCGAAATCAAAAGCTTTAAAAAGTATAGGATGAAAGTATTGAATTTGCTGCTTTAAAAGGGACAGGGTACAGTTTTACTGGCTTAGAGAAAAAAGCAGGGGCAGGGATGAGGTGACAATCCTCCTCGCCTGAATAATTCCAGCTGAGGATTAAACATATCTCTTCCCAAATACTCTTAATCTTCTAGGTATACTTCTCTTACAATTTATCAGAAAGCTGGTTACTTAATAGAGACAACTAAAGAGATACTAATTTTCATGCAAACCCATCACAATGTATTGAAACTGAGATATTTTTCTGCTGCTAACATTTAGGAAAAATAGTTTTATTTTTAGTAAGTAAAATCTCCACTTATTTCAATAAAAATGGCAAGGAGAAAATGTCATAAGATTGTCCTGCCATGTAAAACAAGCTGCTCCCCAAAGGACTGTGTCAGGATTGGTTTTAAATAGAAAATAGCTATTTTAAATATATTTAGATTATAATTGCCTGGGGGTTGGCAAACTTTTTCTGTAAAGGACCAGATACTAAATACCTTAGGCTGTACAGGCCTTCAGATCTCTGTCACAACTGTTCACCCGCATGGTGTAGTGTGAAGGCATCCACAGACAAAATGTAAACACACAGGTGTGGCTGTTCCAATAAAACCTCACCAAACAGGCAGCACAGGCCGCAGTACGCTGACCTCTGCACTAGCCTCATCTCAGGTTAACTGTCCTCTAGTTATTAAAAAAGAAACCCAAAATTAAGTTACACAAAAGTAATTTTTAAAAACTACTTTGGACATTAAAATGGGGCCAAAGGTAGAATCCACTGAGGTAAAAGTTCTTGACGAGCAGTCAGGAAATCTGAATGATTCTGTCCTTTGTTCTGCCCATAACTAGCTGTGAGCTCTTGGGCAAGTCACATATTCCCTCTGCGATTCTATTACTGCATCTCTAATTTGAAAAAGTAGAGGAGGGATTCCATCCAATTTTGTTACTATAAATTTCAGTTCAGCAAACTTACTCCCACTGTTACCAACACAAGTTTCAAAAGACTCATTTAAGTAATTTATAATATAGTTCTGGTTAGGCATGATGAGCTAAAAATGAGAGCTGGGGTATTAATAGCAAACAAAAAAAGCTGAAATATGAAGACTATCCAAAAAACAGCATCAAAAACCATGAAATACACAGGGATACAGTTAAAGGATATACAGGACCTCTGCACTGAAAAATGTGAAACACTGCTGAGAAAAAATGAAGTAAATGGAAAAACATGTTTATGGATTGGATGACTACTTGATTTATAGATTCAGTGAATCCTAATAAAAATCCACAAGGCTTTTTCTGGGAATAGTTTGGTGGAAATCGACAAAATTTATTTGGAAATGCAAAGGACCTAGAATAAACGAAGCAATTTGCAGAAGAAGAAATTAGAATGTCTGTTTACCAGAGATCAAGACTTACCAAGTTTTGACAAAAAGATAAACAGAATGGAACAGAAAACTAGATCCACAGATAGATGGTCAAATGATTTTAGACTGGGCACCAAAACAGTTTAACAGTGAAAGGAGAATCTTTGACAAGTGGTACTGGAACCACTGAACATTCAGTAGAATGTTCAAAGGTATTTGACGCTTACCTACTTTATGGCATATAAAAGTACTAATTCAAGGTGAATCACAGACCTGAATATTCGCGACAACTATCATACGCCTAAGAAAAATAAGACAGTATCTTCATGAGCTTGGGTAGGCAAAGACTTCTTAAAGAGCACAAAGAAAGCATTAACTATAAAACAAAAATTCATAAATTGGATTTCACCAAAACTAAACCCTTCTTCTCATCAACAGATACTATTGAGAACAAGCAAGCTATAGAGTGGGAAAAGATACATGTGACACATAAATCTGACTATCCTTTATGTCCAGAATGCACAAAGGAGTCCTATCCAATTAAAAGGAAAAAAGGACATGAAAAGTACTGTCCATTAGTCATCAGGGAAATGCAAACTAAACCACCATGAGATGCCGCCACATATCCAGGAGCATGGCTAAAATGCAACAGGTGGACAATACCAAATGTCGGCAAGGATGTTAAAAACAACTAGAGTACAATGTGCTGGCAGGAACACAAAATAGCACAATGGTTTTAGAAAACTGTTGGGCAGTTTCATAAAAAGTTAAATATGCAGCTACCATAAGACCTAGCAATTCTACTACTAGCTTTTTAATCCAAGAGAAATGAAAACATGTCCACAAAAATCCCTGTACAAGAATATTTATAGCACATTTATAGTAGCCCCACGGAAACAGCTCAGGGGTCCATGAACAGAAGGATAGCTACATAAACTGTCATGCATTCAAATAGCCCGACACAACAATAAAAAGGAACAAACCAGGCTGGGCACGGTGGCTTATGCCTGTAATCCCAACACTTTGGGAGGCCGAGGTGGGTGGATCACTTGAGGTCAGGAGTTCGAGACCAGCTTGACCAACATGGTGAAACTCCATGTCTACTAAAAAAAAATACAAAAATTAGCCGGGTGTGGTGGCGCATGCCTGTAATCCCAGCTACTTGGGGAGCTGAGGCAGGAGAATCCCTTGAACCCGGGAGGTGGAGGTTGCAATGAGCCAAGATCCCGCCATTGCACTCCAGCCTGGGTAACGAGCGAAACTCCAGTCTCAAAAAAACAAAACAAAAAAAAGGAAGAAACTGCTGATAATAAGCATCGACATAGATGAATCTCAAAGACATCATGCTGAGTTACAGAAGCCAAATGGTGCATGCTGTATGATTCCAACTACATGAGTTTGAGGATAAGGAAAACTAGTGCAACAGAACAGGAGTGTGGTTAAAGGAGTGAGTACATTTGTCAAGCCTGATGAGACTGTATGGATTTAGATCTGTACATTTCATGATAATGTAAATTCTATCCCCTTCGCTCCAAAACAATAGTGATTAAGGCTCTCGAGGTTAAGATCAAGGTGTTCAATCTAGCTTTTTAAATTCCGCAACAGACAGAATGGACGAGGTGGCCAATCCTGGACAATAAATATAGTACATGGCTATTTTTCATTTTTATCAGTCTAATTCAAATTGAGGTGTGAGTTTAAAATGTATTTAGGATTAGTTTGCTGATGCTAGTCATCTTTCTCCTGTCTATATTCATATATGTTGGTGTCCATGGATTGGTATTTATTTTTTCCAAACAGGCATAGGCCTCTATGGACTGAGCCACGCGCCACCCCCATTACATTACTGAGGACGATAATTCACGTTCTGTCTCACATTCTCTAAGTGATCTTTATAACCCTTTAATACATTTTTCTTCCAAACTGAGGTTAGCTGGAAAAATTTAAGAGATTCAACAATGAGCATCTGTCCTTCCTCTATACCACTACTACAGAAAGGTATTAATTACCTCCTAGTTTTCATTTGAAAACAACAAAACACAAGATCAATCAAATATCATTTCCCAATTGATTAAAACTACTTATACATTTTGTACATTTTATAAACAACCTCTCATCACACCAAAATATTGTTGAATTATAGTTAAAACTGGATTTATAAACCAAGTAAACTCAATAGTACTGTTTAGTCCTTCATAAATTTGGTGATAGAAAAAAAGGGATATTAACAGCTTTAGGTAAGTATAGAGCTAGCTGGCAGTTATTAATAGATTTTATTTGGCCTAATATTATGAAGGCTCTTCATGCCCTGTTTTTATCTTATAAACCAAAAAATGCCAATATACCTTTACAAGTATCTTCTGAAGGGCTTCTTAAAAAAGCACCCTATGACTCAGTATTTAAGGGACAACAGCAGCTAAAGATACACAGCAAACTGAAGTGGCCAGCTAAAAGAAAACAGATCTTTTTCACAAATACTGCAATTATATTAAATATATTTATTACGAGTATAAAATGGTTTTTAAAAAGCCCAAATGATTCTGATTTTAAAACTTGATGACAGATCCATCAAGTACAAACGTGTCATTCAATAGTGGGTATTTTTTTCCTGGTCACCTCGTCCCTATTTTTTCAGAGAGATACAAATTTGCCTAATACTGTGTTTAACTTCTTCCAAGACTTACCTGAGACTCAAACTGTGGCCATGGGTATTCATTAAAAACTCTTATCACTGTGGCACAATTTCTTCTTCTGCATTTCGGAGCTTGTTTAGGAATGCTAGGTTCCAAGAAACTGTATAAATAAAGCCAATTTAGTGAGAAAACAGTGCAACCTGGTTGTCTGAAGTGCCTGATGAATTTCATCTAATGGTGTAAAGAGCACTCCCAGGTGCTTCGACAGCTTCACACAGCAGGACTGGGCGAGATTACTGACTTTGTATATGTCTATGACATTTACACACATTTGGGTATTTACTGTACATACTTTAAAATAATGGTTAGGTGCTGTCATTTTCATGATTCTGACAGTTGAGAAACCATGTTAGGGAGAGAGCTTTGTGCGACACCCTAATCAGACCGTGAAGGGACAGGTCTGAGTTGTTCATAGTGCAGAGCGAGGCATGGCCACGGTACACAGCACACACGTGATAGGCAAATATTTAATGCACTGAGCCTTTTGTGTGTAAGGATAATTAGTTACTTTAAGGTATTCGGCATACACTTTTACATTTCCATTTTACTGGTCACTGTGGGGCCTAGATACAACTGAACTGTTCAATCCTAATCAAATAAAACTATTAGTACATTCTTACACATCTCTTTGGGACAAAGTACCTCCTAACTAAAGAGTATCCAATGTAAATTTTTTATGGACAAAGTAAATGTTTATAAATATTTTGGCATTTTATAACTTTTCCTAGCATAGCTTGAGGGCTGGTAAGAAACTCAGCAGAAACAGGCTGTGGTTGGCATGAAGGCTCTCTCTCTCTGCTCTAGGGGATTTTATTCACTTTGGGACAAAAGCAATATAGTAGCATCTTTTCACTGACCAAGGTAACCAGAGTGTTGATCAGATCACACTGATACCTACAAGTGGCCAAAATTAAATGAGAAGCATGGGGGGAGGTGCCAGGAAGTGGCAGGGGTATAGAGTGTGAGAGAGAGCAGATGCATGTGAGTGTGATGTGATGAGGGAAGCAGCTCAAGAGCTGACACTTAAACCCAGAATAATTTCAGAGGTGAAAAATTACCACCTCTCTTACTAGTGACATTGAAGAGAAAAAAAATTAGGGGTTTTCACTGATATGTTACAAGCATTTAGGCAAAAACACAACAGAAACCAAATCAAGTCACTATAAAGCAGTAAGAAAATATTAAAAAAAAGACATTATCAAACTTTAGTGAATGTTATTCTGTCTCGAAAATTTAGATGTCTGTTTAAACTAAAATTTTGCCAAAAACAAATCCAAAGTGAAAAAGTAGCAATTTTAGTAAAGACATTAACAAATATTATGCAGATAGAGATACACATATGAATAATGCAAGAGATTTACAGAAATGTAGTTTTGGCACTTTTACTTGGATTTTTTAAAGAAAGTGAATACAAATATCTTTGTACACAAATTCTCATTCTGGAGAAATAGGATGTAGAATTAAAAGGTGCCAACATCTCCCTTCTTAAAAATAACATTGAAACGGGTAACTGTACCTGTTAAATCTCCTGGTTGGCAACTTTTAAAATCTGGCTTCCACCTAACTCCACAAATTTGACAAAGTTATTTTTGTTTGTGTAAGTGATACTGGTTATCCACTTCCAGTACATGTACCATTTGGCCAGCGGTCCATAAATAATATTAACATTTTCAATGTAGAAATCTTAAAGTTCTAAAGGGAAATACTGCTCAGTAGATAAATTCTCCTGGAATTTCTTGTAGCAAAGGTTCCTCAAATTTAAATCGTTTGGAAATGGCCTTTTGCTCCATTTTCTCTTTTTCAGACTGTCTGCATTGTCCTAGAGTATATGAAGTAACTACAATTAACTCTTCGGTTACAATGGATTCTTCGGTTTCTGATTTGTCGGTATCTGAATTAATTTCAGGCACAGAATGACCTTCTTGGAGGGCATTTGCTTCTTCTTGTGCCTTTTCCATCCTGAAAGAAGGCTCTTGAATACTGCTCTGTGTCAACCAGGGGTGCTTTAGACATTCTTCAGCAGTGGCTCGATCTCTGTAAAGATACATGTTTTACAGTTAAGACATGTTAGAACCTCAATTAAAATTAGAGCATAAGGTACTGTATTTATTGTATTATATTTTGGGAAGTCTGACAAGTTGGCAAAAATCTTACTGTGATTCCTGAATAAAACTATTAGTCTTGGAATTTGGGTGCAATTTCCCACAATGCTGAAAATTTTGTGAAAATGTTGAAATATTTTAAGTAAGTTATGTCTGAAACACTCTCTTGAGAGACACCAAGAACAGATGGGAAGTATCTGCTAGAGATTAGCTGTCATTTCACTGTCAATTTCTACTAACCATGAATTATGAGTGCTATTTACTGCCATGACACATTTGCAATAATACAGTTTTGCTAATTAATATTTAAATCCTGTTATACTGAGGTATGGTTCACATTTTCTCAAAATATTTTCATTTTTGCCCCCTTTTCTTTCAAGTTATATTAAGCCAAGGGTTTCACCTAGATTTATGTCAACATTTTTGTGTTTCCATTTTGGTGTTTTAGATGTTGAACTATTCGTGGTTGGAGGAGATTCAATAAAAAACTGACAAGATCAATATTAAACTAATAAAAATAATACTTACTCAGGTTTCTTAACTAAAAGTGTCCTGATGAAATCAACAGCCGACTCAGACAAAACATCAAATTCTTCTTCAGAATAACTTAAATTCATCTGTGAGATGTTTAAGAATGTTTCTTGTTTATCGTTGCCTAAGAAAGGTGATATTCCTGTAAGCATGACATATGTTAACACTCCAATGCTCCTAAATTAGAAAGAAAATAAAAGAAAAATTTAGTACCATACTCATTTCTTGAAACTAATTTGATCAATTTTTCATTAATAAGTCTTACCACATATCTGTTGCCATGCTTATAGGATCATAACTAAGAATTTCAGGAGCTAGTATCAGAAAGAGAAGAAAACATTTAGTTTTGTGGAAAAAAATTACTAATTTGTTCTGAGAGATAAAAAATTAAGCATTAGAAACTATAAGGCACTATTCAATGTTTGGGCTAAAATGAAAGGTTACCATAAATTAATATGAATTAATATAAAGCCTAACTAGATGTTTGTAATTAACTTGTTTACTTTTCACACTTCTACCCACCATTGTTGAGTCCCTAGTATTTTACAAATATTTAAATATTTTAAAAACACCAAATATAAACTGACAGTTTCTGTGTTATTATCAAGCATTGTCTCTATCAGATCATGGCTTTTAAAACTTTCTCAATGCCACTGACATTTCTCCTTCTCCATTGCGTCACCCTCACCCGTGGCACTTTCTCCTCTCACCTGGGCCTTTTCAACTACTTGTCCCACCCCTCTGATCTATTCTTTCTGTTGCAGTCAGAGTGAGCTTTTTAAAACATCTACCCATTAACAAAAAGTCAACAAGGTTAAAAAAAAAATTTGGGCATTCTGAGACTGCAGGCATGGGACAAAGGCAACTAAGTTGCATCTATAGAATTGAGAAAAATAATATGCTTTGAGGCTGGGTGCCCAGCACTTTGCAAGGCCAAGGTGGGAGGATCGCTTGAACCAGGAGTTCAAGACCAGCCTGGGCAACATAATGAGACTCTGTCTCTACAAAAAATAAACAAAAGCTAGCCGAGTGTCATAGTGCATGCCTGTAGACCCAGCTACTGGGGAGGCTGAGGTGGGAGGATCACTTGAGCCTGGGAGATCAAGGCTGCAGTGAGCCGAGATAGTGCCAGTGCACTCCAGCCTGGGTGATAGGGTGAGACCGTGTCTCACAAAAAAAAAAAAAAAATTTTTTTTGATATAAATTGCTGCCACACATAAACACAATAGAAAGACACTGTCAAATATGCAACAATTCAGGAAAAATATTATTAAAATGCTCCTTAAAAAAATCTACTCACAATCCACTTAACTGAAGATAATTTTTTTTCAAAACTATACAAATAAGGAGGCTAAACTATTAAAATGCAGTCAATAAGTACTGAATCCACGGAAAAACAGATCAAAGACTAAAAAACTGTGGTAATTACAATTAAAAAAGGAATGAAAATGTTCTATTTCTATGAAAAAACGAAATACTCAAGGTCATGTATCTACTACTAATTTGTGACAAACCCCCATAGAATGAGTGGGAGGAAGAGGTTGGAAAGGAAATGTTAGGTATGCTAATCTCCTAAATTTTGATTTCTGAAATGGTTGAGTGAGAAACAGAGGTTGTGAATGTTAAAAGTTTCAAAAGAAATGACTAGGAAATTAAAAATGAAATGCATAGCATCCAAATTACCGGGGAAGAAACAGTAAAACAGAGACCACATAGCAAGACTGTGGGAGGAAGGGTACAGGAAATACCAATAGCTTACTTTTTTGAGTGCTTATTATGTGCTGAATATTGGTTTAAGGGCTTTGTACAGCAAATCCAATGAAATCCTTACAAATTCCCTATGAGGTCGGTACTATTACTAGCCCCTTTTTATGGACAGAGGAATCTGAGGTATAAAGAGATTTAAGGGCCAAGGTCACATAGATGGCAAGTACAAGGCCAGAACGCACACCAGTTTCTGTGTGTGTAAAATGACTGTGGGAGGCATAAACTCACCTTTTAAAAGGTGAGTCACGGAAGGAAAAAGGAGAGTCCCTTTGTTTTTCTGTATTATGTACTTTTGAATCATTTTTAGTTTTTTTCTTTTTGGATTGAGCTTGTACTTCCATTATAATGTTTTGAGATGGGGAAAGGCTCTTGATAGAAAATTTAAAATTTACTAAGGAACAGAAAGCTCTAAAACAAATCACTAGCCTGGGCAACACAGTGAGACCCTTCTTTACCAAAAAAACAAAAAACTGGCCCGCTGTGCTGGCACGTGCCTGTGGTCCCAGCTACTCGGGAGGCTGAGGCAGGAGGAGCTCAAGTTGGGAGCTACAACAAGCTATGATGGTGCCACTGCATTCCAGCCTGGGTGGCAGAGTGAGACTCTCAAACAACAACAAAGAAAGCATTAAAACAAAACAAAAACCCACCTCATTCAGGGAAATAATTACTATTTTGATTTTTCAGCTCACAGACCTACATTCTGCAGTCTTGTGTATTTCAGCTTATAATGGTACCCATTAAATTTGGCTAAAACACTTGGGTTGCTGCTTTCCCTAAAGAAACACTATTAAGTCATATCCCAAAAACTTACTTAGTGGTCATGATGCATATTAGTCAGCATACTGAAAATTAAGTATTCGGGCCCATTAAAATATATTAAAAAATTTAAAGCTTGTTTCTGTGCCTGTGTCATCTTTTATTATCTAATTAAGGATCTTTTAAAAAATCTCTGAATTATTTTTTGGACTACCATTGCCATACGGGTTTGTTTTCTTCAACCCTATTGGCCCTCCTGAGTCTTTCTGTGCTCCGGATAGCTCTTTTCTTGTAACATCCTCAGTCTTTCAAGAACTACTCACTCCTTTTACCCTCTTCTCTGAAAGGAGACCCCGCCCTCTTCATTCCCCCTCTTCTAGCCTGTATTTGCTCACTTCACACTTCTACCCTCAGGCAGAGAGTCTTCCCTCAGGCCCAGGCCACAGCCTTCTCCATTCCTGCCACGGCCGCCCTCCTCTTCTCCCAGGTCTGCTGGCAGCCTAGGTGACTTCCACACTGATGTCCATGACCCAGACAGCCTACCTTCACAGTTTCTTGATTCCCTGGTCTAAAGAACTGCCTTTCCAGCCTTACATCCAAGGCCTCATAATTACAAAGAGCTATTTCACCATTGAAATTTTAAATATTAATATTCTTCTTTCTTTTTTTTGAGATGGAGTCTCACTCTGTCGCCCAAGCTGGAGTGCAGTGGCATGATCTTGGCTCACTGCAAGCTCCGCCTCCCAGGTTCACACCATTCTCCTGCCTCAGCCTCCTGAGTGGTGCGCACCAACATGCCTGGCTAATTTTTGCATTTTTAGTAGAGATGGGTTTTGCCATGTTGGCCAGGCTGGTCTCAGATTCCTGGCCTCAAGTGATCTGCCCACCTTGGCCTCCCAAAGTGCTGGGATTACAGGCGTGAGCCACTGCACCTGGCCTAAATATTAATATTCTAATCTCTGGTCACAACCTCTCAATTTCACAGCCTTATTCTATAGATACCTTAAAAAAACCATCAAACTATTAATCTTTCAAACTCCAATTTTCCTCAGTCTATCAAAGAAAGTAATAGTTGACTTCTTTGATGATAGGCATAGACCTATGGAGTATCATCATAAAGCTGCTTTCTTGCCGCTACCTTCAATGTTTAAGCTTTTTCTTTCTGCCAGAAGCACTCAACCATGGATCCAACCAAATGCCCTCTCTGCTCCACACTTCTGTGGAACCTCAGACTTGGCAATTCCTTTGTCAGTGTTTGTTATCAACCAGAACATCCTTAAAGGTCCTTACTTGTTAAATATCCTCCCAACCTCAGATAAGCTAATATCCTACTTTGTTAAGAAAATCCTCTCCTAGGCCGGGCACGGTGGCTCACGCTTGTAATCCCAGCACTTTGGGAGGCTGAGGCGGGCGGATCACGAGGTCAGGAGATCGAGACCACGGTGAAACGCCGTCTCTACTAAAAAATACAAAAAATTAGCCGGGCGTGGTGGTGGGTGCCTGTAGTCCCAGCTACTCGGAGAGGCTGAGAAAGGAGAATGGCGTGAACCCGGGAGGCGGAGCTTGCAGTGAGCCGAGATTGCGCCACTGCACTCCAGCCTGGGCAACAAAGCAAGATACAGTCTCAAAAAAAAAAAAAAAAAAAAAAAAAAAAAAAAAAAAAAGAAAATCCTCTCCTATTCCTTTTAGAAGTAATCCCTTCAAATTCTCTTAGCTCTGTAGTGAAGAGATAGTGAAGAGATCACCAGTTTGGTATCTTACTCTTGAAAGTTTTCCACTGTAAAATGTAATCCAAAGGAATAAATCTCTGATGGTAGAATTTCAACATAGTAGATAGCTGGCTCCACTATGAGTCATGCCACATGGACAAGTCCCCTAATGAAGGTGATGCCTGACCCCAGAGCAAAACTACTTTTATGAATACTTACCCACATATTCAGGGGTACCCATAATTTCTCGGAGCTCTTCACTGTTCTTCAATATTCTTGAAAGGCCAAAATCAACAATCTTAATGTCACCCAGTGGAGATTCGCTTGTCAACAGAATATTCTGAGGCTAAAAAACAACATACCCCCCAAAAATCAATAGAACTATGATTACACAAAACATGTAGCCCATAAAACATATATTTCACCTGTGAAACTGAAACTGAGGAATTTAACAGTAAACAGTCATTTGTTAAAGAAACATTTTTACAATATACTTCCTATGTATAAGGCAGCAGGCCTGTACTCTCTTGTATTTTCAATCTCTTCCCCTACCCTGGCTCTTCCTCAGCATATAACTATGTTTCTATCCCTACCTTATGGAAACCATTCCCCATGACCCCGAATCTCCTTCCAGGCAGCACACTTACCTCCTACTATTCCCTCAAAGCTCAGCTTCTTGAAAGCATGGTCAAGCACAATTGGTATTGTTTTCTCAGTGCAACTAAATCTCTTTTGCCCCCTTGACTGAATCTGCCTTCATTAAGGTCACAATAACTTCAATAATCAAAGACCCACCAAATCCCGTCTGTGTCTTTCAGGGAGTATTTTGCATGCAATGATTTCTGTAGCACTGGGCACTGTCAAGCATCCTTGTATTGTTGAAATTCCTCCCCATTTTCTCCACGTTGGGTCTCTTCCTTCTTCTACAGATCTCTCACTATTTTCTCAATGTTTTCCTTCTGTCCTCCTTTTAAATATTTGTGTTGTTCAGGATCTCTCGCTGCATGGCCCTCTTCTCCCACCACTCTGCATTCTATTTTGGAGCAGTTTCATCTACTTCCAAAGCTTCAGCTGCCACTTACATACTGATGACTTTCACCCTAAGTTCTCTCTGGACTTGTGAGTGGGGACATGTGGGGTGAGGACATGTACAGTAATGGGAAAGAGCTCCCCAGAGCCACAGAATCAGTGAGGTTCATATCCGTGGAGTCATTTTTACCCAATGGAAAATAACCTAAGATACTTTCACATAAAAAGACAAGCAAATATATTATGGACCAGAATGTAAAATTCATTAAATTTTTAAAACACGAAATGTGAAAGTTTGTGTTTGCATTATAAAGGGTCCTCACTTAATGTTTTCTGCCATTAAGAATATTTCCAAAGGTAAGCTGAGAAACATTGGTAAATTACAAATACTTCACTATAACACCCAGTGTTTTAAGATTGGGCCCCTGCTTCCTTTTCAAGATTAATCTCCTGTCATGGCTCCAAAGGCAATCTGTGTTCCAAATCAAACAGTCTGTAATCCCTAAATAACACAGCTACTCCCACATCTCATGCCTTTGCACATGTACTGCCTTTGTTCAGGACGCCCTCTCCCCATTTCTCCCTTACAGATTTATTCTCATCCCTCATTCCATGCATGATGGGTCTCAATAAAGAACCAATTCCTCTGTAAAGCCTGCCCTGGCCTCCCCTGCTCCTTCCAGGGAGGGCTTGATGGCTGCCCGATCCCTGCTCCACAGCATGGTATACACAGCATGCTTACTCCATTGTTTTGTTAGCTATTTGTTTCTGTCTCCATCACATTGGTCCCCTAGATGTATAGAATGAATGTTCACATTTCCTTTCCTTCCATTCATATTCTGCCCCTCCATCTGACTTCTGTCCTCTCATTCCACTACAAATCACAAAATCCAGTGATATTTTTCAATGCTTTTTTCTGGACCACTCCCTTAGCAGTGTTTGACAAAGTTAACCCTCCTTCCTTGTTTATATATTATTTTTCTCTTGGCTCCCATGACAAAACACTGTCCTGGCTTTCTTCCTATCTCTGGCTGTGTCTTCCATCTCCTCTGATGGGCCACCTTCTTTTACCCGGTCCACTGGATGCTGGGTTTCTCAAGGCTTGATCTTGAGGCCTTTCCTCTTTTTACTCCAAACTCTCAGCTTGCATGATCTGCACCCAAGGCTTAAATATCACCTACACCTTAAGACTCACAATGTTTTTCTCTCTTTCAGACCTCTTCAACCAGCTGCTTACCTATTATCTCCCCTTTGATGTCTCAAAGGTACCTCAAATTCAACATGACCAAAAACAGACTCCTATTTTCCTTCCTAAATCAGATTCTCCCTATGCCAATGACAGGCATCTCAGTGAATGCTGTGGTCATCCCTCAGAATAGGAGAGAACATTAACAATCATCTTGGCCATTCCGTTCCTCCCCCCTCTTCCATTTAGCTAACATGTCACCGCAGTTTATTTTAAATACTAAATTCCAAGCATTTCTAGACTTTGCCTATTTCTCTCCATCTACAGAAAATTAAAGCTATGTTTCTTGCTCTATTGCAATGGCCTCTTCAAAGGTTTGCTAGGATCTATTTTGCCCACATTGCAGCCAGAAGATTCTTTTGTATTACATAAATTGGATCTGTTGACCTCTTTCCTAAACCCTTCCACAGCCTCCCACTGCTGTTAGACAACCTCCAAACTCCTTCGCATGGTGTGCATGTCCTGAGGTCCAGCTTCTGCCTAACTAGCTCTCCAGACTCATCATATGCCATGATCCCCCTGGCTCCATGAAGCTGGGTCCGACGGGACACTTTCCAGTCTCATACTTGCCATGTTCCCTCTCACAAGAGTGAATTTGTATATTGTATTCCCTCAGTCTAGAACACTTTTTTCTGTTCTTCTTTGCCTAGTCTCAACTTGGTGAGAAGGCCTAAGATGGTAGTGAAACAGATTACAACAATTTCCATCGATGAGAGGGACTACAGTATGAAAAACGGAATTGAGACGGAATTGAGGCATAGATGGTCCCTCTTTTTTTGAGGCGGAGTCTTGCTCTTTTGCCCAGGCTGGAGTGCAGTGGCGTGATCTCAGGCTCACTGCAAGCTCCACCTCCCGGGTTCAGGCCATTTTCCTGCCTCAGCCTCCTGAGTAGTTGGGACTACAGAAGCCCGCCACCACACCCGGCTAATTTTTTGTATTTTTAGTAGAGATGGGGTTTCACCGTGTTAGCCAGGATGGTCTCGATCTCCTGACCTCGTGATCCACCTGCCTCAGCCTCTCAAAGTGCTGGGATTACAGGCGTGAGCCACCGTGCCCGGCCAGACGGTCCCTCTTTTTAAAAAGGGTCTTACCTTCTACCCAACCATCCATCCTACCCTTTTCTATTATGAAAATGCCTGTAGGTTTATCAGTCTGAATTCAGAGAACGGGAAGAATCTACAGCTTCATGAGGACAGAAGCCACAGCACTGATTACTCTTTTGTCACTGTGATCAGTGCCTACCACACATTTATATTTGTTGGGTGAATGAATACAAGAAACATAACTAAAAAAATTAAGAGGGTGTCCATTTTGTGTTAGGACTAGTGGTAGTATAAATATTAGCAATAAGAACGCCCTACTATCAGAGTTTATAATCAAGAGAAAATAGATGGACCTGCCAGGCTCAAGTCACTCTTCTGGGAATTGCACCATGAGAGCAATATATACAAAGTGCTCAGGCAATAAATATATCAGAGTGATTAATTCTGCCCTGGAAAATTACAGAGGAGATACGTGAGCAGACCCTGAAGGGTAAAAAGATTTCCTCATTTTTTCAACAAATATTTATTGATTGCCTAATGAGCTAGGCCCTGGGGAAATAACAGAAAACAAGACACCAGTCCTCTCATTTGGAGCCCTGCATCTTAATGAAGACAAATAAGTACACCTCAGGTCACTTTAAGCACTATGGGGAACTCAAAGCAGGGTGATGGGCGAGAGTGGTTGCTTGGGGTGTGTGCATGGGCATGCTATCTTTAGGGGAGTCAGAGAAGGCCTCTCTAAGAAGGCAACCTGAAGGAGGAGAGGACAATGTTAAAAAAGAGCCAGTCACGGCTCAGTGTCCTGGAGGGGTTGGGGTAAGCAGGAAGCACTCCAGGTAGAGGGAAGAGAAGTATAGAGGCCGTACTGCTGTGGAGCATCTGCAGGAAATCCTGTGTGGCTGGAGGACAGCACAAGGCAAAAGGGGTACGAGTGGTGGGAGGCATGAGGTTGGAAAGGAAATGGCTAGGAGGTCACAGGGCTTTGTAGGCTATTCTGGAGTAAATGGCAGGAGGCAGGCCACATTTTCTTTGTTAATTAGCTTCTAGCTAATTCTTCAGGAAAAAAACACCTATGTACCATCATGACTATGAGTCCTCAGACTTTTCAAGGCAATTTTAGTTTTCATATGTTAATAAAATACTATAGTACAACAAAAGGGCTGGGCGCAGTGGCTCACATCTGTAATTCCAGCAATTTGGGAGGCCGAGGTGAGTGGATTGTTTGAGCTTAGGAGTTCAAGACCAGCCTGGGCAACATGATGAAAACCTGTCTCCACCAAAAATACAAAAAATTAGCCAGGCATGGTGGTGTACACCTGTAGTCCCAGCTACTTGGGAGGCCGAGGTGGGAGGATCACTTGAGCCTGGGAGGCAGAGGTTGCAGTGAGCCGAGATAGTGCCACTGCACTCCAATCTGGGTAACAGAGTAAGACCCTGTCAAAAACAAAAAACAAAACAAAAACTATAGTCACCACAAAATGTCTGTTATTCAGGCAAATTTGATAAGGAGGGGTTTGGTTCAGTGATACATATTCATAATTGAATGTTTTGCCCTTTCGAGTACACACAAAATGCCAGGTGAAATACTGCTAGGGAAAATCTTCACCAAATCTTGAGATTTTCTTGTGATTAGTAAACATGTACATTCTATGAATGTTCTTAAATACCATTTGTTCCCTTAAAATATTTTAAATGTTTTTCCCTTTTATGTGTTTACACTTTATATTCCCTGAGAAATGCTTTCTTTAGTTACTATGCAAAAACTAATTGGTTTGATGGTAATGTTGTAAATCCTAAATTAGTGTGATCAAATTATTAAAATCTTACTGTATGAGAAGTCTAGGCCCTGTTACATGCATCTATGATACACCAATGTGAGAGACTTTCTAAATATGAAGTTAAACAACTGAGAGAGAGGTTGCTAGAATAAACACATTTCTCATAAAATCAGAGCTATTTCATGGGATTTCAGTTAATATTTATTATGTGGCCTTTACCAACTAACTGTGACCTATTTTGACCACAGGGCTATTTTCAAAAATAGATTTTGCTTCTCTAAATGAAATATATGTACAATTATAGGACTATAATCTCTGTTAGTTCTTCGATGGTGAAATATATCTACTTCCAATAAGCTGAAATACATGTCCTGAAAACAAAGCTAAGTACCTCAGCATTTACAATTTAAACTTCCTTCCAGTTCATGATAAAGAAGTTGTGGCACACAAAACCTAGTTCTATTTAAAATGTATGAATCCCAGGTAGTAAGCGAGAGAAAGAAGCAAGGTCAATCAATAGAGAGGTGATGACAGTGGAATAAGCAGAAAACCTGCAGACGGTTCATAAATAGATGGTGGCTGTAGGGAAGTCTTTTATTTATCTCAGTAACTTCATCTTTGTACATAATCCATTTAACATTTACTGAACAATCACCACTGGAGAAGATTTAGCGGCTAAGATCATTGTAAAGTTGAGGTTAACCTGCTCAATAAGGCTTAGGGTATCATGGACAGGGTTTTAAGGAACATTTTATCTGACAATTAAAGTTCTAGTACATTGACTATTAAAACCCAGGCAAGAGTAGAGAAATAGGTTAATAATCCTGTCTAAATTAATTTGGGGGACTGTTTAGGAATGTTTTTGTTACCCCTGCTTAAATTTAAATCTCATATGGAAAGTCCCAGCTTCTGGCTACTTTTTTTGAAATTAATTTTTAGAAATTAATGTTTTAATAAAAAAAAGTTTTTGAGACAGGATCTCACTCTGTTTCCCAAGCTGGAATGCAGGGGTGCAATCATAGCTCACTGCAGCCTTGAACTCCTGAGCTCAGGCAATCCTCCTGCCTCAGCTTCCTCCGTAGCTGGGACTAAAGGCGCATGCCACCATGGCTGGCTGATTTTTTAAATTTTTTGTAGAGACGAGGTCTCGCTATGTTGCCTGGGCTGGTCTCAAACTCCTGGGCTCACGTGGTCCTTCTACCTCAGCCTCCCAAAGTGCTGGGATTACAGGTGTGAGCCACCACACCTGGCCGCCTTCTAGTCTACTTTTAACCATGAGCATAACTAGGTGGAAAAGCTAGTGATAGAATCCTAGTATAGTTGTCCCATGGTATCTGGTGGGGATTGGTTCAGGGACTCCTTGCAGATACCAAAATCTGTGATGCTCAAGTTCCTGATAGGAAATGGTATAGTATTTGCATATAACCTAAGCACATCCTCCTGTAAATTTTAAATCATCTCTAGGTTACTCAGAATAGCTAGTATAATACCACACATCACTTCATTTGTGTGGATTCAATGAAATACTCGGTGGGGGGCCAATTCAAGTTTAGCTTTTTGGAACTTTGTGGAATTTTTTTCCCCCTGAATATTTTCAACCTGTGGTTGGTTGAATCCATGGATGCAGACGGCTGACTGTACTAACACTGCTGAAAGACTGAACCAGTACAACACCATTTGAAGAAAAAAGAGCAATGGATTTTAAGACCAGATTTCTTTGTGCTATTTTTGGTCAGTCCTCCCTCCCTCCCTCTGACAGGACTAAAACCAGGCCACTCTACTGAATGACTAATTCACCAAACTATTGAGACTGTTTTGGTACTTTCAGTTGGTTTTGTTCTGACTTTGCCAGGGTTGTTGTTTCTCAGATTTGCAATTTCTGCAACATTTTATATATTAAATGAATGGGCTTTCTCTTAATCATGGTTTGTTTTTTCTATTTTTGTGGCTGTATGGACTCATACTTTTACAGACTCCTAAATCTGCATCTGCTACTCCTTCCCCCATCCCAAGAACTTTCCCAGCTCAATTGAAGATATTTGGCTGACAGTCTTCAGTGAATCAGTCTTTTGGCAAATTGATCATTCAGGCTCTGCACCAAAGCCAAACAGTGTATTTCCCATAGCGTCAATTATATCCTTAATAGAAGCAACTATAACAGTTATTTTAACTTCCAACTAACTTCTGTCACAGGGACAGGAGTTTCCCATTTTAACCAGCATGGAGACTAAATAGCCTAATAATTCAAAATTACCATACATATTGGGATTATCAGTTTTTAGAGAATGAAGACATAATATATTTAGCTTTGAGGCAATGTGGGAAAATAATTTCTTAAAAAGTAGCCTAGTCTTTCAAGCTCTTCTAGAGACCAAGAGTCAACATTATGAGCACACACTGTCGAAGACAGAGGACAGCAGACTCACTTCATCCAGACTCACAGAGGCCAACTGGAAATGACCTTTTAGTAGAAATCACTCCCGCCTGCATGGTTGCCATACCAACCCCATCTCTATCCTCTCCCTCCAGTAGCTGACTCAGAGACATGTCTGACTGCACATGGAGGGGCATGAAGGCAGAAGGAAGGCTGAGAACCCTTTGGACCACTTTGTCTTCTAGTTCCTTTGGGTCGAGGAAACATGGAGAGTCCAGTTTCCAACATTTCAAAGGCCCGTCATCGTCATCAAGGCCTCTATTGAATCTGGAAAGAATTCTAAACCAAGTGTATTAGAGAGAAAGGAATATGATTGATACTGAATGTACTGAGGAGAAAGGGATATAATTTCCTTGTGTAAATACACACTTAAAGTTGGTATTCAAGAACTTAATATTCACCTTTGATGCTGTCAAGTAACATCAAAGATCCATGACACATGGTGCTGACAACCTGTTCGACTTGCTACTTAATTAGTTCTTAAATAGGCACAGGTTCAACTCTCATAAGCTGAAAGCTCATTTCCTATAGGTGCAATGCTATTTAAATTGGGGTTCTCTTCCTGGAAGTCCATTATAAGACTAGTAAAACATCATTAAAAAATAAAACAGATACCCGATTTTGCAAAGTTAAGAGTGTAAAACTGAACATGAAAGAAGCTACAGCATAAACATTTATTTTGGGAATTCCTCTGCATGGCTAATACTTAAAGTATCAGCCCAATGAAAGTCTGTACTGCGGAGGCCATCTCTTCCTTGTAAATGTTCCTGACGGAAGCAAGGTAGAAATTTCTTGCAGCAAGGATCTTTGAACTTCTTATGCATATGACAGACTGAAGGGGAAAAGCAAAGCCCCCACCCAAGCTATGAAAGGTTTTAACTAGGTAACCTTCAGCATTAACATCAGGCCACCTCAGCATGTGGGTGTGCACACGTCCACGCTTGCTTTCAAAAAACGCCACTGTGTACCATGTGGCTACTGGGTCTTGAGTGTCCGTTTTAGCCATGGTATTAAAAATTAATATCTTTGAGAAAAGATAAATGTGTATAAAATGAATTTACATTGGCATCTTTCAAAAGAGAACAAGAAAACTTCCACATTGTTTTCTTTTCCCTGTATTTTTCCGTAGGAAACGAGTAAATTTTTCTGTAGGAAACTAGTATTTAAAAAGAAACTACCTTTCCACCTAAATTCAAATGGGACATTATCAAGTTTGCTGTAGAAGTCAACCTCCAGATTACACACACTGTATCCTCTTTTTTTTTGTTTTGAGACGGAGTCTCATTCTGTCAGCCGGGCTGGAGTGCAGTGGCGCGATCTTAGCTCACTGCAACTGTCACCTCTCAGGTTCAAGCGATTCTCCTGTCTCAGCCTCCCAAGTAGCTGGGATTACAGGCGCCTGCTACCATGCCTGGCTAATTTTTGTATTTTTCGTAGAGATGGGTTTTCACCATGTTGGCTAGGCTGGTCTCGAACTCCTGACCTCAAGTGATCTGCCCTCCTTGACCTCCCAAAGTGCTGGGATTACAGGCATGAGCCACTGCGCCCAGCCTGTACACTCCTCCTTGAGAGTGCGCCTTCATGCAATAAAAATTAAGCAGTTATTTATATAGTATTAAATATACACATATATGAATTTATATAGTATGACTCTATCTATATATATAAATAAAGGTATTACGGAATGTGCCATATAGCAGTTCTTTTTTTTTGAGACGAAGTCTCGCTCTGTTGCCTAGGCTGGAGTGCAATGGCACGATCTCAGCTCACTGCAACCTCCACCTCCCGGATTCAAGCGATTCTCTCCCCTCAGCCTCTGGAGTAGTTGGGACTATAGGCGTGTGCCACCACACTTGGCTAATTTTTTGTATTTTTAGTAGACATGGGATTTCACCATGTTGGCCAGGCTGGTCTTGAACTCCTGACCTCAAGTGATCTGCCTGGCTCGGCCTCCCAAAGTGCTGGGATTACAGGCACGAGCCACCACACCTGGCCACATAGCAATTTTTTTTTTTTTTGAGACGGAGTCTCGCTCTGTCGCCCAGGCTGGAGTGCAATGGCGCGATCTTGGCTCACTGCAAGCTCCACCTCCCAGGTTCATGCCATTCTCCTGCCTCAGTCTCCCGAGTAGCTGGGACTACAGGCACCCGCCACCATGCCTGGCTAATTTTTTTGTATTTTTAGTAGAGACGGGGTTTCACCATGTTAGCCAGGATGGTCTCGATCTCCTGACCTTGTGATCCGCCCGCCTCGGCCTCCCAAAGTGCTGGGATTGTGAGCCACCGCGCCCGGCCCTGGCCATATAGCAATTCTTAAAGTGGCCCTGGCCTGAAGTTTAAGCCTCGCCTTGCCCTACCCTGAATCAGAAACTTTAGGGTTGTGGCCTAGCAATTTGTTTTAACAAGCCCTTCCAGGTGATTCTGATTCATGTCTGGGTCAGAGAACACTGCCATAAGCATATACTTTCTGCTAGAGGGGATATTACAGCAGAGGTCAAGGTAGATCAGTAGATGATCGTGGTGTGAGATAACGCTGCAGTTCAGGATGGGAAAATTTTTTGGAGGCGGTCCAGAGGCCTCGGCCTTCTCAGGTTACCATCCTTCCTAACCCTATTTCCTCTGGCCAGTAAGGCCATCTTTGTAAATGGAATAAACACTAGGAACTAGGGTCGCTGTGGCATGTTCTCTGTTTGAGGAATGTTTCATTTTCCCACAGTTGCACCTGGACTTGATATGAAAGTAACCATCAGAAAATCAACAGAGATCTTAACCTTGCCTACCACAGACACCTGCAGGAATATACTAAGAATCATCATAGTGGACCTTTACTGTCTCCTGAGCACCCATTCTTTGTTCTTTCAGAAACAGAACTGATTTGAGAATCCATCCCTTCTTCACTCAGTCCACGTGAAGGTTAGGATGGTAGAAAGGGTTATACCTCTTCCTCCAGAGTTGGAGCCTATGACACTGATGACACTGGCATGGCAAGCCAAAGCCCTACACCCACCAGCACACTTATTAGTTCCATACTGATCTACGCTGGTGTAATCAGAGTGAATCTCAGAACTTTGGACAGAGCTGTGAGCAGAGACTGACTTTCCTGCTGTCTCCAGGTAGCTGCAAGGCTGAACATTAGCATCTACTTTATTACCATCTTACTGTCATTCAAAGAAGGCAGAGCTGAATGCTGGAGAAAAACTGAGTACTAGCAACAGTTTTTGAGCCCTGAATATTGTCGTAACTGAAGCTAGAATTATCCCTGGACTTGTTTGCCACTAAAATTTCCTTGTTTTGCTTACCCTGGTTTCAGCTGGCACCTTGATCACTTGAAAGGAACATAACTGATATACCATCCTTTGTCTTTCTTTCCTTCCTCTTCTCTGCCTTTGACGATTTTAAATTAGAAATCTACCTGCCTCTAATCTCTTTTTCTCATTTATTTACTGCTGCCTATTTTCCAAAACACTGCTTCTCGAATATTCCTGACTCAAAAATCATCTATGTCAGGCCGGGCGCGGTGGCTCAAGCCTGTAATCCCAGCACTTTGGGAGGCCGAGGCGGGCGGATCACGAGGTCAGGAGATCGAGACCATCCTGGCTAACACAGTGAAACCCCGTCTCTACTAAAAATACAAAAAATTAGCCGGGCGAGGTGGCGGGCGCCTGTAGTCCCAGCTACGCGGGAGGCTGAGGCAGGAGAATGGCGTGAACCCCGGGGGGCGGAGCCTGCAGTGAGCCGAGATCGCGCCACTGCACTCCAGCCTGGGTGAAAGAGCAAGACTCCGTCTCAAAAAAAAAAAAAAAAAAAAAAAAAAAATCATCTATGTCTTCATGACATGAAACCCCTAGAATCCAGCCTTTCCCCAGCTTTTAATATCTCCTAATTGATTTCTCAATTCCGGTGAAATGATTTCATTCTTTTTTCCCAAACACATCACAAATATTCCTGACTCTTGTGAGGCAATTTTCTCTTATTCTTCTCAGCTTATCTAAATCCTAACTTTTCAAAAGATCTAGCTCAAGTTCTGTCTTGTCATATTTTGAGTTCCTTCCTTTGGCATTGTATTATTATGTATCTTTCCATGTACACATGTGTGCATTATCTCCCTGACAAAACTAACTGGCTAGAGGATAGGAGCAAAGACTCAATTCTAATATCCTTGTTACCTAATAATACACAAACGTGAAACATGTTTGAATAAATCACTGTTAAATATTTTATGTCTTGAATGTCATTCTTTAGCAATCTCAAAATTGTAATTTGAATCTTACCTTCAAATCAAGATGAACTACATCACGAGTGTGTAAAAAGTGAACACCTTCTAAAATCTGTCGCATAAGTCTTTGAACATCTTTTTCTTTAAAGGCTTCTTCTCTGTCTGCAACACACTGGTCAAAGATTTCACCCCCAGCAGCACTAGAGAAGGGCAAAATTGAAGTAATATATAACTCATAAGAAATGGCAAACACTTACACCAAAACTACAGAGTAAATTAATTACAGTCTGGCAGCAACTGTATACCTTTTTTTAAAAATGTATTTTTATTTTGAAAAATAGAGATGGGACCTCACTATGTTGCCCAGGCTGGTCTCAAACTCCTGTGCTCAAGCGATCCTCCCACCTTGGCCTCCAAAGGTTTTGGGATTACAGGTATAAGCCATCGTACCCAGCCTGTATAACTGTCAGTATGGATTTAACACCCTGAATCAAAACACAGTATAGGCTGAGCCAACTCAGTCCCAAGTAGCTCGAGATGCACCACAATATAATGTACAGTTTACTAAGCCCTCTGCACATACAGGCCACAATTTGCTGGTAACAGAACTGTGTTCCTCAATTGAAATAAAGAACTGCATTTTGGCTGAAACAGTTTCTTAATTGCAGTTTATTGTCATCTGAGTTCCTCAGCCCATTACTATCAATTTACATAAATACAAGGATTTCTTTACCTAAATTTTAAGAGCAATTAGTCTCTTTACACTATAAAGTTACCCATTCTTGCTTTTTTTTTTTTTTTTTGAGACGGAGTCTTGCTCTGTCACCAGGCTGGAGTGCAGTGGTACAATCTCGGCTCACTGCAACCTCCGCCTCCTGGGTTCAAGTGATTCTCCTGTCTCAGCCTCCCGAGTAACTGGGACTACAGGCATGCGCCACCACCCCCGGCTAATTTTTTTGTATTTTAGTAGAGATGGGGTTTCACCAGGTTGGCCAGGATGGTCTCTATCTCCTTGACCTCGTGAGCCACCCACCTTGGGCTCTCAAAGTGCTGGGATTACAGGCGTGAGCCACCATGCCTGGCCCCATTCTTGCTTTAACAAATGGTTCCTTCTTGGTTTTCTCAACAATTTTAAGTAGTTTACATAAGCACAAAATATACTGCTAACTACAGTTTTGTGAAAATTTTCAAGTATGTATTTCAAATATAGACTACTATAATAAAATTGAGGCCGGGCACAGTGGCTCACACCTGTAATCCCAGCACCTTGGGAGGCTGAGGCAGGCAGATCACCTGAGATCAGGAATTCGAGACCAGCCTGACCAACATGGAGAAGCCCTGTCTCTACTAAAAATACAAAATTAGCCAGGCATGGTAGCGCATGCCTGTAATCCCAGCTACTCAGGAGGCTGAGGCAGGAGAATCACTTGAACCTGGGAGGCAGAAGTTGCAATGAACTGAGATCAGGCCATTGCACTCCAGCCTGGGCAACAAGAACAAAACTCCATCTCAAAAAAAAAAAAAAAGAAAATTGAAAAGCTAGATTGAGTGACCATTAAGATGACATTCATTCCTCTCAAAAAAAAAAAAAAAAAAAAAAAAAAAAAAGAGACTATATTTCTCTTGGTACAACATATAATCATATAACCCTGCTTAACTGTGGATTTTACCCATTAACTAAACTAAATACCATATTAACTAATATCACTAAATGTGATCTCACTAAAGAACAACCTGAGATGTTAAAAGCATCTCTCAAGTATAGTAACAGAAAATATAATATTAACTATTTTACACAAAGTACTTTCCTTCACATGGAAGCTAGAGAAGCCCTATAATAGCTTTGCTTTTTCTATCTTTACAGCAACACTACTTTTAACCATAAAATTTTACTGGGAAATTAGTTAAAAAACTGTTTAAAAAAAAGTTTTGTAAAAAACTACTTTTACAAAAAACATTTAGAACTTTAAAATTTCAACTTTCTAGTGGTCATTGGAAAGTTGTGAGATGATTATCTTTTGACCAACATTATTCAGAACCATATAACTGATGTTTAGAAGCTAAGAGTAACTGAGTTTCCCTAGCTGCCTGCACCTTGGCTGTATCATAGCTTCCCGCCTCAAACCAAACACACTGTTTTTTCTATCTAAACTAGCATTTCCATTTCTGTCCTGCTCTGAGTTCCAGTTTGGATCTTTACTTTCTCATTATTCAAATTCAACAAACCATCAAATATGTTAGGCCCTATGCTCCGTCCTAGAGATAGAAAGATAATTACAAGTAAGTATGTCTGGTCCTTCAAGCTCTAGTGGGGAAGAGAAAAATGAAAGATATTTAAATAACAAATACATATGCATTTATATATATGTGAAATTATATATTAAATGACTTGATAACTTAGCAATTGAGCAATTAATTAGAAAGGAAGTAGAAAAAAAAATCTTGGAAAGATGACATTTATTCTGAGCCTTGAAGGATTACTAGAAGTCCACTAGATGAAATGGTAACAGCACATCCCAGATAGAGGGAGCACATGTGTGAGGGCACATTGTGTGAAAAATACATGGTACACTCATTAAAGAGCAAGTTTCTACTTCCTCATCCAACCAAATGGTATGGCATTTGCCCTCTGGCTATAAACAACAGAAAATTAAAGCATATGAACCAACAATTTCAGGCATTAGAACAACAGGTGTAGGACCATGAGCTGTGAGAAGAGGTAAGCTCTCCAATCTTCCTACTTGGTAACAATTTATGGACAGTGGTACAGGGTAGGGGAGGAACCCAAGCAGAAGCAGAATGCAGCAGCCATGCTAAGCTGAGAAGACAGACTGGGAGTTTGGCAAGGCTAAGACAGCTGGAATTGGCAGGTGAGTACCAGAGAGGAGGGAGCTGCAGAGATCTGCTCAATAGTACTTTGAAGTCTTAGACAAAATAACTCTGGAAAATTATAAGGCTGAGAAATTCCCAGTGTTCACAAAGAACAAGGTAAGACATTTAAATTTTGTCAAGCTAGAGTAGAAAAGCCACTCTAAACACTGGGGCAATGAACAGACTCCTTTGGGAGGGCCATCCTTTATATCAAGGCTAACCTAGTTCTAGGTCTGTCCTAACCAAACTGATCTGCAAGTAATTTAAATGACTGCCAAAACATACTTCACCATTCTTTAATGGGATAAAATCTACTCAACCCTGCAACATTCCAAATGTATGTCATTTTACCAAAAATTTCTAGATATCTGAAAATGCCACAAATTACAATTCACAACCAATAGGAAAAATAATAAAAGCAGACCCAGAAATGACAGAGATGATGGAATTGGCAGATAAGGACCTCAAAACAGGCATTATAAAGATGCTCAAAGATTTAAAGTAAAATATGAACATAATCATACAAGAGATGGAGGTTACGGAAAGAACCAAAAGGAACTTTCATAGGTGAAAAATACAGTATCTCAAATGAAAAACCCATTGGATAGTCTTTATAGCAGATCAGACACTGCAGAAGAATCAGTGAATTTTAAGATGCAGCAAAATAAGCTGTCTATGGAAGCACAGAGAGAGAGAGGGGGAGGGAAAAAAGACTGAACAAAACAAACAGGACCCCAGGGATCTATGGGACAGCATCAAGCTGTTTAATACACTGTAATTCAAGGAATAAGAGAAGAGAGGTAGGGGTAGGAAAATATTAGAAAACATAATGGCTGAAAAATTTCCAAATCTGATAAAAACTACAAACAAAAAAATTTAAGTAGCTCAATGAACTCCAAGCAGGGTAAATACAAATAAAACCAAGGCACCATACTCAAATTGCTAAAAACCAGTGAGAAAGGGAAAATCTTTAAAAAGGCACATTTATAGGTGAACCAAGGTAAGAATGATCACAGACTTCTTGTCGTAAATAATGCAGGGAAGATGACAATGGAATGACAAAAAAAAGCAGTGTGCCAAGAATGTAGGGTGAGGTAGAAAAGGACTAGAAGGAGATGAGGTAGAAGTCAGGGAGAAGAGCACAGGATGAGGGGAAAACAACTCAAAAAATTCAGAGTAAGGCAATGATGGCCTAATATATACTGTGAAATGCCTCCTTCTCCAGGAAGCACTCCCTAACCTCCCAGGCAGAGTAAAGGAGCACAGTATATGGATAAAAGCAGAAGCTTTGGAATCTCACACTCCTGGACTAAATTCTGGCTCTGCTATTTGTAATATAGCACAACCTAAGGTTGATTTTTTTTCTTATATATAAAATTGTGTTCTAAAATTTATAAACAGTGTAAATAAAGCATATAAGTAATATATATAAAGCTGGAAGACTTAGCATAGTGCCTGGCACATAGTGAATGCTTAATACATTTTGACTATTATACTCTAGTTCACACAACAACTAGTAAGAACTCCTAGTGAATCATCAACATTGCTGCAATCATTTATAGGCCGCATATCCCTTCTCTTAAATGTTTGGGACCAGAAGCATTTGGGATTTCACATTTTGAAATATTAGCATATACATAATGAGCTATATTGGGGGAAGGGGACCCAAGTCTAAACACAAAATACATTTATATTTCATATGCAACTTACATACATAGCCTGAAGTTAATTTTATACAATATTTTAAATAATTTTGTGCATGAAACAAAGTTTGTGTACACTGAACCATCAGAAAGTGAAGGTGTCACTCTCAGCCACCACGTGGAATCACAGCAAGTTTACACTTACACACACCTGCTGCATTAGCACAGCCCCCAGCATAGTTATTCTATCCTTAGCATCCTTAATTCCTATAAAGGTAATCTCATCAGCTGTGGTCAGCATCTTTCTGGGATAATATATAAGGTCAGATGTGGAATTTTCTACTGTGGCATCATATTAGTGCTCAAAGTTTCAAACTTTCGGACATTTCATTTCCAGGTTAAGAATGTTCAACCTCCATATCTATTTCCTTTGCTAGACTTTTAGCACCTGGAGATAAGGGGCTATGTTTTTTCACTTTTTATATTATCAGTACCTATTAGTATATAGTGCACATGGCAGGTGCTTCAGGAATGATTAATTGATGCAGTGATCATAACTTGCCTGTTTCCATAACAACAATCTATTGATATGGCTGATAATTTTGATATCTCAGTATCCAGAGTATATCTCTAAGACTTCCTCTTCAAACTAAATGTAGAACATAAAAATTTTTGGCCAATTCATACTGATTTTTGTTCTAAAAAAACCCTGATCATCAAAGAAACAGAAGCCACCAAACGTTTCTAAGCAAAGGAATAATATCACCAAATCTATGTTTTTATTACTTATCTAACAGTAGCAGGAGGGATTTCCCAGGATTGAAACCAGGGTGACCAGCTGAGAAGCTACTGGAGAGGTTTAAGTGGAAGACTTGGTAATTCATTATACTGTATATGAGTGTTAAAGAGGATAAAGGAATTAAGGATAACTTCAAGGTTTCTAGCTTGAGCAATGAAACAGATGGGGATACTAAACAAAAGAAAAACAGGCCTTAATAGGGCAATGCAGGAGTACTGATACTGACTGCTATTGACTGCACTGATACTGATATATTGACCAATAATGATCTGCAGTTGGACACAGGCATACGCAACAGGCAGCTGGAGCTTGAGAAAGGGGCTGAGGTTGGAAACAAAGATTCGGAAATAATCTGCATGTAAATGATAGCTGAAGCCACAAAAATAGATGGTTATCCAGGGTAAATGTATAAAATATAAACGTATGACATCGGTAACGCCGATGGAACTGTGGGGAACACTTACATTTATATAGTAGAAAATGATAAAAGGCTCTGAGAGGAGGAGGAGATTTAAAAAAAAAAAATAGGGCTGTGAAAGCCAAGGAAGAACATGATTTCAAGAAAGAAGGGATAATATCAAGTGTTTAAAGAGAGCAAGAACTGGAATGAATACTAAAATGAGGAGACTAATTTTGGCACACAGGACTGGTGACCTCATCAAAGTATTAGAAGAGCAGATGGCATTAGATTAAAAAGTGAATGGGGTATTGGCCCATGAACAGATGAGTGGATCAATGAAGTAGAACAAAACTGGAAGATGAGGAATGCTATAAATCCAGACTATTTTTTCAAGAAGTATAGCAGTAAGGAAAAGAGAAACGCAAGACATAAGAGTCAAAGCTGATGAAGGAATTTTAGCATAGAAGAGACTGAAATATTAGAAGACAAAGGGAAAAGAACCACCATGGGAGGAGGGACTGAAACTCTAAAAGAGATTACAAAACTTATGAAAAAAACAAAACACAGGTCCTAGAAAAGAAAGGATGAGAATTAAAGAACTTAAATAAGGGTTTCAGTCTTGGAAATAATTAGCTGAATCTCTTCCATCGAACAGCAAGGAAGGGCATGAGAGCAACAAGGACAGATATTAGAGGAAGAGGGGAGGGATGCTTGGGGAGTGTGTGTCTGATGGCCTTGATTTCTCCATATGGGGGAGAAAAGGCTAGGTATCTCATGAAAGGTAGGAAGTAGGTGACACAGTAAAGATCCTGATTAGCTCAGGGGGTAGGAGTGTTAAAAGGACATAAGAGATTAGGTACAGACTTGCCAAGCTATACCATGAACTTAGCTGAGGATGGAACTCTTACACTTGTACTAAGTAGATGAAAAATGATCCAAGTCCTTCCAAGAATGTGTGGCAGCACAGGAGGAGGGACACACAGCATGCATTCTGGGTTTCAAATGGGCAAATGAGTTGCAGAGGATGACCAAGAGGAAGAGGGAAATAATGTGAGGTGCTGGTAAGAGAGGAGTTGAATTAACTACTAAAGAGGAGAAGGGAAGAAAAGGGAAGAAAAAAGTCAGGAGTCAGGTGAAGAATGGAAGAACTGAAATGGGTCCCAGGATGAAAGGCTGAGGAGCAGGTTTTGCAAGAATGAGGAGATTTTGGAGAGAGAAATTTCAGGTGGTCTTTTCTGCATCAATTTCCAATTCTACCTTAATCCCATCTGTAATAAACAGAAAAAAAACAAATCCTTGGTAAGCAGCGGGCTTCCATATGAGATTCCTAAACTTATTTTTTAAAAAAACTTTTAACCATTCTGCCATTTTTGGATATTTCTACTATCATAAATTAGAAATGCATTGTGACAAATACTTTTGTGCTTCTCATGTTTGTATTATTTCTTTAGAAGGGATTCCTACAAGTGAAATTATTGAATTAAAATATGCGAACACCATGTTTTTGAATTACACTCTCAAGAGTAACATGCTTAACATTTTAGCCATCTAGACTTCACCCGCTATAAACTTTTAAATAAAAACAATGTAATGCCATACACATTATTTTGTAACATGCTTTTTTAAACTTAATATTTTAAACCTTTGACAATATATTTATATATTTATAGTTACCTTAGCTTTTTAATGACTGCCCAGTAATCCACTTTGTGACATCATGTATTTAACCAATCTTTTTTCTAACAAACATTTAGATTATTTCTACCTTTTTGCTACATAGAGAATGCCATAAGGAACATTTTGGTAACATATCTTTGCAAAACTGCCTAATATTTCCTTGTGAAATAATAAAAGTCAAATTAGGCCATGCATGGTGGCTCACGCTTATAAGCCCAGCATTTTGGGAGGCTGAGGCAAGAGGATTGCTTGAGGCCAGGAGTTTGAGACAAGCCTGGTCAACATAGTGAGACCCCATTATGTACCATTAAAAAATTTTTCTAAAAGTAAAAGTGCTGGGTTAAAATATATTTTTTAAGGCTTTTGATACATACTTCAGGCTGTCCTCCAGAAAAGTTATACTAAAATGGCTCAATCAATGAATATCACTTTTGTTTATAATCACTGCCAGTTTGATAGGTGGAAATTCACAACTTATTTTAAAATTTACATTATAAAAATAAAAATATTTTCATCTGTATACAGGCAATTTACATTCATATATGTCTGTGAAAATTTCTCTTCATATCATGTTCATTTTTTTTAAACCAGAGCTGATCACAATCCTGAAAGACACAATCACAGATGCCATGATCCAGAATGTCAAAATCCCAAAAGATCAAAATCCTGAAAGATAAAAAAAATCCTTGAAGTCTAAAATCCCCAAATCACAATCTTGAACAACTAAAATCTCGACTGTTGAAATCCTGAAAACTGAATTCTAGGGAGGGGATTTCCACTGTGTTTTCAGTTGTATGCAGGCTAGGTGCATCATGGTAGGTGCATCATGTTAGGTGGAACTATTATCTTGTTGCTGTCTTTATTTGGAAATTAAGTACAGTTTAAAGGAGATGCATTATGGGTGCCAAACTGACAAGGGGTGGATTTATGGTCTTAATTTCAGTCATTGACTTGACTGGATTAAAGAATACCTAGAAATTTCGGAAAGTATTATTTTGGGCGTGTCCATGAGGGTGTTTCCAGAGATTAGTGTGGGAGTCCAAGTGGACTACTAGGTAGGAAAGAGATGCCTTCAATGTTGGCAGGCACCATCTAATTAGAAGAAATATAGAAGGCAAGCTGGTCTCTCTCTCAGAGCTGGGACCAATTTTTCTCTTGCTGCCATGGACATCAGAACTCCAGCCGTTAAATGCCAGGACTTACACCTGACCACCCCTGCTCCCTACACTCCCACTCCCTGGGGTTCTGAGGCTTTTGGCCTGGATTGAAAGTTAATGATTGGTTTCCCTGGTTCTGAGGCCTTTCCACTTGGACTGAGACATGTTACCAGCATCCCAGGGTGCCCAACTTGCAGGCCTATTGTGTAACTTCTCAGTCACCATAAGCACATAAGCCAGTTTCCTAATAAGTCCTTTCTCATATTTATACACATATCCTATTGGTTCTGTCTCTCTGGAGAAGCCTAATAAATAATAAAGATTTGGTACTGGGGAAGCCCAATATCATTCCTTCTCACTGTATTCCTTACAATACAATGGAAGAGATCTATGAAATTGTTCCTTCAAAAAAGGATGTGATTAAGTTAAGCATACAAGGCTGCCTAATGGTTTAAAAGCTAATTATTATTGGTGCTTTGAAAGCAGAAAATAATTGAATTGCAATGGCTGAGCAATAACCAGGCTTTCAGGTGGACAACATATACTTACAAAATTTGTAGATCACAACCACTGTCCAAATACAAGCTCAGCAGGTGTTTCAAAGGTTATAGAAGTGAAAAATGTAAGTGCCGGTGAAAAATGTAAGAACTCTTTCCTGCCAAATTATTCAATCATGTACAACTTCCGCCCCTTCACATATAGCACCAATTCACTATGCTATGCATTTCATCTTTGCATTATTTTCAATAATGGAAGTATGAATTGGGTGAAAATTTGAGGAGAGTTCTAATTCATTTTATGAATGTTTTGCAAATTTGACTCCATCAAAATATATTATCACAATGTTGATTTTGTGTATGTAAAAACATTGAGGCCAGGCCTGGTGGCTGATGCCTGTAATCCCAGCACTTTGGGAGGCCAAGGCGGGTGGATCACTTGAGGTGAAGAGTTCGAGACTAGCCTGGCTAATATGGTGACACCCTGTCTCTACTAAAATTACAAAAAAATTAGCCAGGCGTGGTGGTGTGCACCTGTAATCCCAGCTACTGAGGAGGCTGACACAGGAGAATTACTTGAACTGGGAGGCAGAGGTTGCGGTGAGCCAAGATCATGCCACTGCACTCCAGCCTGGGTCACAGAGGGAGACTCCATCTCAAAAAAAAAAAAAAAAAACCCAAAAAACAAAAAAGAAGAACAAAAACATTTAAACTTTCTTAACAAATGAAGAGATGTCCTTTTTGTACATCTGCATTTGTGAAAAAAAATTTCTTGAGATCTTGGCTCTTTGGGCAACTGCATATGTGGTGATGACCCATTGAGGTTTTCGATCAATTTTGTCAAAAGACTTAGGTTTTTTGTCGTGGTATTTCGGATGACCACAGTTATCAATCTAGGCGTACAGAATTATCAACTATGGGGATATACGTTTATATATTTCACTTTTTGACCTATTTCTGTTTTTTTTTGAGATGGAGTCTTGCTCTGTCACCCAGGCTGGAGTGCAGTGGCGCGATCTCTGCTCACTACAAGCTCCACCTCCCAGGTTCACGCCATTCTCCTGCCTCAGCCTCCTGAGTAGCTGGGACTATAGGCGCCTGCTACCATGCCCAGCTAATTTTTTGTATATTTAGTAGAGATGAGGTTTCACCGTATTAGCCAGGATGGTCTCGATCTCCTGACCTCGTGATCCACCTGCCTTGGCCTCCCAAAGTGCTGGGATTACAGGTGTGAGCCACCACGCCTGGCTGACCATTTTTTTTTATAAATATGGTTTATCTGCTCATAACTGTTACATTTGTGTGACTATTAGTATATCTGAGTGTTATGTTTGTAAAAACATGTATATTATTACTCTCTGTTTTAGCATGTAAATAAAGTGACCTATGAAATGTCATGTATTAAAATTTTATTTTTAATTGACATAATAATTGGACAATTTATGGTATACATAGTTATTTTTATGTTTCCTAAATAAATCCCCTTTTAAAATGTAAATACATTTTTTTTATTTTTTGAGACAGGGTCTCACTCTGTCACCCAGGCTGGAGTGCAGTGGTGCTATCTCGGCTCACTATAGCCTTGACCTCAGGTGATCCTACCACCTCAGCCTCCCAAGTAGCTGGGATTATAGGCATGCACCACCACACCCAGCTAATTTTTGTATTTTTTGTAGAGACAGGGTTTCGCTATGTTGCCCAGGGTGGTCTCCAACTCTTGGGCTCAAGAAATCTTCCACTTCGGCTGCCCAAAGTGCTGGGATTTGGCTGGGCTCACGCCTGTAATCCCAGCACTTTGGGAGGCCGAGGCGGGTGGATCACCTGAGGTCAGGAGTTTGAGCAGCCTCACCAACACGGTGAAACCCCATCTCTAAAAAAATACAAAAAATTAGCCAGGCATGAAGGTGGACACCTGTAATCCCAGCTACTTGGGGGGCTGAGGCAGGAGAATCGCTTGAACCCATGAGTTGCAGTAAGCCGAGATCGTGCCATTGCACTCCAGTCTGGGCAACAAGAGTGAAACTCCATCTCAAAAACAAAAAACAAAAAACAAAAAAAACAACAAAGTGCTGGATTACAGGCATGTGCCACCACACCTGGCCAAATAAATGTCTTTTAGAGAATTTTTTAGGATTACTTTTTCCATAATTATATTTTCAGGATTTTGATCTTTTGGGATTGTGATTTTTGAGATTTTAGACCTTAGGGTTTTTGATTTTTTGGAATTTCAACATTTAGGATTGCATCTTTTGGGATTATGGTCCAAACCCTTTTTAAACTGGGAGGCTCATGTGTTTGTGTGTATTTTCAAGATCTGGTTATATATTCAAGTAACTTTAACCACTGTGGCTAGATGAATATTAGAGGTATTTTTCTGAGTTTGTCTTTTCATTTTGTTTGGATTTATTGATGTATTAAGTCTTTTTTGTTTTTTTAAATTAATTATTTTTGAAAAGAGACAGGGTCTTGTTATGTTGCTCAGGCTGGTCTCAAACTCCTGGACTCAAGTAATCCTTCCTGCCTTGGCCTCCCAAAGTGCTGGGATTACAGGCATGAGTATAAGGCTTTTATTTTGAGATGGAGTCTCGCTTTGTTGCCCAGGTTAGAGTGCAGAGGCGCAATCTCAGCTCACTGCAACCTCCACCTCCCTGGTTCCAGCAATTCCCCTGCCTCGGCCTCCTGAGTAGCTGGGATCACAGGCACATGCCACCACGCCAGGCTAATTTTTTGTATTTGTAGTAGAGACTGGGTTTCACCACATTGGCCAGACTGGTCTTGAACTCTTGACCTCAGGTGATCCTCCCACCTCGGCCTCTCAAAGTGCCGGGATTACAGGTGTGAGTCACCACGCCTGGCCTGAAACCAGGATTTCTTAAGGAGAAAGAACAGTCCTTCGTTTTTCAAAGCTGTTTTTTGTGCTGTATCTACCTACTTAAATTGAAAACATAGTAAGAATCAAGACTACTGTTTCTAAAAGAAAGGAGATTAACTCAGACTATAAGAACATGTAAGGATTATAAAATGCCTTTTATTTTAGTATTAGTTTGGTATTACTTTGTTAAGAATGCCTCTAATAAAATCATCAGATAACCTTTTATCCTATTATGAGAAGAATTTCATTAAAGAATGAAAATAAAAAAGCTAATATACATGCATCCTTGCAAATTTGGAACATGTTAAATTAGTAAGAGGAACACTTGAAGATGATCTAGAAAATTCTGAGATTTCCAGAGCACCAGGCCTGGCAACATTATCACAGATCAGTGGCATCTCATAAAGGAAGTGTAGACTACCAAACAAACTTAATCTAAGAAAGACAATACTTACTATTCCAGAACTAAGATCATTTCTGATGCAGTCTCATAAACTTCATGTAAATTAATGACCCAAGGATTGTCCTGTGCTAGCTCAAGTACAGCAATCTCATGAATTATTTCCACCCGACAGTCTTGGCCTTTTCTTCTTTTTCTCATGAATTTTGCAGCAAATTCTTTCCCAGAATCTTTCTTTATACATTTTCTCACCACTGCAAATTTCCCCCTAGAATTAAACAAAAACATTCACTGTTAAAGTTGACAACTTTCCAGAGATGGCAGATTTCAATGAAATTTCCAAATAACAATTGGTAGATATTCAAATTTAGCTCATATACAATCACAAAAGTAGAAATATCACTTAGAAATTTATATAGGCTACATCTATAGATTTATAGATTTATCAAATAAAACAAAATGTATAAACCTGCACAATTCATTTTCTAAATAAAGAATAACAAATATTCAAGTCCATTTTTTTGCAGAGTTACACATAACTTAATTTTTTGCATATTTATACATAAAATGATTTAAGTCTTTAAAAAAGCCAGTTGAGGCCAGGCATGGTGGGTCACCTTTGTAATCTCAGCATTTTGGGAGGCTGAGGCAGGTGGCTCACTTGAGGTCAGGAGTTCTGGACCAACCTGGCCAACATGGCGAAACCCGGTCTCTACTAAAAATACAAAAATTAGCCAGACGTGGTAGTGCTACGCCTGTAATCCTAGCTACTCAGGAGGCTGAGGCATGGGAATCGCTTGAACCTGGGAGGTGGAGGTTGCAGCGAGCTGAGATCATGCCACTGCACTCCACCCTGGATGACAGAGTAAGACTCTGTCTCCAAGGGAAAAAAAAAAAAAAATGCTATTTGATTTAATAGAAATTGGTCACCAGAATCCCTAATATGATGAATTTCACTGCACTAATTGACTCTAAAGAGCACTAGCACTTTCTAAAGGTAAGGATCTCACTCATATATCATTTTAACTGGAGCATCAGCTAGAAATGTTGTATTTTCTCATAAAGACAGATACAACAAAGTGTTATCTCGATACATTACTATTTGTCATCATACTAATAAGCGGGTAAACCGGGGACTCAGTATAGCATACTGATTAAAGGTATGAGCTCTGGAATTAAACCTATGTGGGCTTGAACCCTGTAAGTGGCATTTGACAGTAACCTTAGGCGGTTTATTTAACCTCTTTTAGTTTCATTTTTCTTTTCTTTTTTTTTTTTTTTTTTTTTTTTTTTTTAAGAGACTGGGTCTCTCTATGTTGCTCAGGCTAGTATTGAACTCCTGGCCTCAAGTGATCCTGCTAGGATTAAAGGCATGAGCCTCCATGCCCTAAGTCTCATTTTTCTAATCTGTATAATAGGGACACAAATGGCATCTACTTCACAGGGTTGTAAGAATTAAAGAATAATATATTTCAATTGCTTAGCATGGTACTTGCCACATAGTAAGTGCTCAATCAATATTACTAATCACACAAACATCATTAAGCTGTGATAGCCACCACCTGTAAATATCCACTGAATCCTTAGGTTGAAAGGCAACTTAAAAATCATATAGTATTTTACCTAACGCCAAATGCCAATGTCTTATTTCAAACTGTGAGGTAATCTTTTCCACTACTGGGTACATATTATCTTAATAAGGTCTTCATTACAAGCCTAAACCTGACTTCAGTTGAAGGGTTATAGTCAGCGTCCTCTGCTGAGCAGTACAGACCAGACCTCACTCTCTTTTCCACAGGGCAGTCTATCAGATAGTGAACACAGCAAACACCATCTGTTAGTTGCCACTCCCTCTTCCCTTTCCCAATTTGCAATCAATCCTCATCCCCATAGGGTTTTTTTTTTTTTCCTTTAAGAGATACGGTCTCACTCTGTTGCCCAGGGTGGAGTGCAGTGGCACCATCATAGCTCACTGCAGCCTCGGACTTCCGGGCTCAAGTGATCCTCCCACCTAAGCCTCCTGTATAGCTGGGATTACAGGCGCGTGCCACCATGCCAACCTCCCCATAAGGTTGACTCCCTATTATGGCTCAGCAGAAAATGTGCCAACCAAATCTGAAGCAACTAATCCAGGTATAATCGATCAAAACATTACATCATTATTATTTTTGTTGCTCTTGGAACAATACAACCTAAGATTAATGGTTAAAAAACTTGACATGTTTTTCATATTTCAAATTGGGCTGATAAACTACCTAGATTTTTTCCCACCTTGAATTTTTGTCAAGTCAGTATCCTCATACTGTATTTTAAAAATGATTGCTAAAAAATTTGGAATAATCAACAGCATAAACAGACAACCTACAGAATGGGAAAAAATATTTGCAAACTATGCCTCCAACAAAGAGTTGATATCCAGAATCTACAAGGAACTCAAAAAACTAGAAAAAAAAAAAACAAACCTTTTTTTTTATATGAACAGATGTTTTTTCAAAAGAGCAGCAAACACATGAAAAAATGTTCAACATCACTAATCATCAGAAAAATGCAAATTAAAATCACAATGAGGTACTGCTTTACATCAGTTGGAATGGCTATTAGTAAAAAGTCAAAAAATAACAAATGTTGGCAAACATACAAAGAAAAGGGAACGCTTATACACTGTTGGTGGAAATGTAAATTAGTTCAGCCACTATGGAAAGTAGTTTGGAGATTTCTCAAAGAACTACCATTTGACTTGGCTATCCCATTACAGGGTATCTGCCCAACGGAAAAGAAATTATTATATGAAAAAGACACCTGCACTCATATGTTTATCACAGCCCTATTCACAATAGCAAAGATACCAACCTAAGTGTCCATCAATGGATGACTGGACTAAAAATATGGTGTGTATATGTATCATGGACTACTACACAGCCATAAAAATAATGTCTTCTGCAGTAACATGGATGGAACTGGATGTCATTATCCTAAGTGAGATGACTCAAGCAGGAAGTAAAAAACTGCCTGTTTTCACTTTTAAGTGGGAACTAAATGGATACACAGGCATACAGAGTGGAAAAACAGACCAAAGGGTGAGAGAGTGGGAAGGGGGTGAGGAATGAAATACTACCTATTGGGTACAATGTACACTATTTAGGTGATGAGCACACTAAAAGCTCAGACTTCACCATGACCCAATATATCCATGTGACACAAATGCACTTGTACCCCTAAATCTATTTTTTTAAAAAGCTTTCTAAAAAATTAAGTGCAAGGCTTTAACTGCCCTTTTAAATTTTTTGTTGTTGTTGTTTTTGAGACAGTCTCGTTCTGTTGCCCAGGCTGGAGTGCAGTGCCACGATCTCGGCTCACTGCAACCTCTGCCTCCCGGGTTCAAGCAATTCTATTGCCACAGCCTCCCGAATAGCTGGAATTACGAGCACATGCCACCATGCCCAGCTAATTTTTTGATTTTTTTTTTTTTTTTTTTTTTTTTTTTTTTTAGTACAGACGGGGTTTCGTCATGTTTGCCAGGCTGGTCTCGAACTCCTGGCCTCAAGTGATCCACCCACCTCAGCCTCCCAAAATTCTGGGATTATAGGCGTGAGCCACCATGCCTTGCCTGCCCTGTTAAATTCTAACTTCTAGGCTCTGATCTAGCATTCTAGACTACTGACATAATTTTGAGTAATTCTTCCTTCCCAGCTATTGTTAACTGCAAATATAATTTTCATGTCCTCCATGTTTTTATCATTAGTAATATAAACGTGGAATGACAAATCCTTAGGCATAGCCCTATGGCTGTTCAATTTGGTAACAACCTACCTAGCAGCACCCTTATTCAGATCAAAGTTCTTCTGTTCACAGAAATATGAAAGACTTCTACAGATATGGGAGAGAGTAACTATAAATGAATTCCTCAAAGAGTAATACCTTTCATTTTATCCCACAAAATCACTAGGCTAACATCTCCATCAAGTTTTAAAAGGTTCTCAATGATCTCTGAATTCTTTTAAGACAGAAAACAATTATTATTAATTTGATATTTTCACACCTACATGTCTGAAGTTTCAAGAGAAGAGAAAGTTTAATTTGTAAAAAATTCGTCTGAAATGAAGCCTCAACATATAATTGGCAGCAAACATGTTTCTGGTAAATTAGAAATGACTCAGTAGAACAGCCCTCAAACACATATCACACACACAAATGTTTACTGTTGCCACACCTGACATTCAAAGCAATAAAGTACTGTGCAGTAAGTAAAAAACTACTTATTACATAGCCTGAAAGTCTATTTTTAAAGACCGAATGGGAAGACAGCTAATTCAGCAAACAGAATTGGAACTCAAAATTATGTCAGTAGTCTAGAATGAAAGATCAAAATCTAGGAGTTAGAATTTAACAGGGCAAATTAAACACAGACTCACACACATTGCTAACCTGTGAACTCTGGGAGCCCTGTTACAGAACAGCCATTGCTAAATTCTGGGGCGTCTTCCCCATACTTATCTGCTGCTCACGCTCCTCACCCATTCCTTTAGGTGCTAGAATGCAGTTCCCATGGCTCTCCTTTCATACCAATGACTACTCTGACACCACCTTTGTTTTTCTGGAAACATTCCTCACAGTTCTAGATTTATTCTTTTCTGTCCATCATATCCTGTACTATACTGGGGTCAGCAAACTTGTCTGTAACGGGCAAGCAAGATGGTAAATACTTTTGGCTTTGTGGACCAGAGGGTCTCTGCAGCAATGACTCAAGTCCACTGTTGTAGAACAAAAGCAGCCATACAAAAAAGGTAAATGAATGGGTATGTTTGGCTTCCGATGAACCTTTTACGCTGAAATTTAATTTCATAAGATTTTCATGTTATTAAATATTACTCTTATTCTAATTTTTTTAACTATTAAAAATGTAAAACATAAAAAATGTAAAAATGGCTTGCAAGGCTTTCAAAAATAGGTGGCTGGCTGTAGTTTGCTGACCCCTGCTCTATCCTATGCTGAATAAAACTCTTCCATCGTTCTAATACCACATACCAACTGAAACTGACATTGTGACAGCACGTCGCAATGATTTGAGGAAGCATGCATGCCTTCATCTCTAAATGACTGGTGCAGTGGGAGGGGGACCCTTCAAACCACTCAAGGAGGAGTCAGAGGAGATAATAATGGATTTCTTGGGGCTGTTCTATACAGCCACATTGTATAAGGAAAACAGGAGATTCAGCATTCAGGCTGCAAAGTTCCAGTGTATATGCTCAGAATTACATTGACAGAGTTCCCTAACTTCCATACCTCAAAAGGGCTCCAACATGCATATTTTACCATGACTTTATGGTAAAAATTATGACTGTACCTCAACCTTTAACTTTAGGTTATTGAGTCCTCTACAAAACTTTAAAAAATGATGTTTCCCTGACATTAGGGGCCATGGTTATATACAGTTCTCTTGGGGCTGATGAGGTCCAAAGGGCATCTACTTTTTTTGTTGACTCAAAAGCCAAACTTCTTCCTGGAATACACAGTTGCCATAATTTTCAGGTTTATTTTTTTCATTTCAAAAACATCTATATTTCGCTACTAGGTACAAAACTGAGAACTTAGGTTTTCATTAAATATTTTGGGATGAATATCAGAACTACTCACTGAAAACATATTCCAGAGAGGTGGGAAAGGTAAGATACATAAACAATTATAACAAGAGGAGGTGACATTTGATTGAGACCCACCAGTCTGAGCTCCCTAAGTCCTTTGCATTATCAGTGCCTAAAAACAGTGCTTAGGGAGACAGGGTGAGTATCTTTGGGTAGGTATGTTTGCTAAGGAGTTTGGGCTTCATCAGGCTTAAAATTGGAACCTATTAGAATACTGAAAATAATTGTTTAAAAAAGATAATTCTGGTTGGGCACAGTGGCTCATGCCTGTAATACCAGCACTTTCGGAGGCTGAGGTAGGTGGATTGCTTGAGGCCAGGAGTTCGAGACCAGCCTGGGCAACATGGCGAAACCTTGTCACTACAAAAAATACAAAAATTAGATGGGCGTGGTTGTCGGCACCTGTGGTCCTGGCACTTGAGATGCTGGGATGGGAGGATCAGTTGAGCCTGGGACATCTAGGCTGCTGAGATCATGCCACTGTACTCTAGCCTAGGCAACAGAATGAGACCCTGTATCAAATAAAACAAAACAAAACAAAACCAAACAAAACAGGTAATTCTAATAGTGTTGTGAAGAGTGGATTGCCAGTGATAACTAGAAACAGAGAGGCCAATAAAATAATTCAAAGCAGTAGGTCTGCACTCAAGCACCACTGTAGAGACTGGGAAGAGAGAATACGTTTAAAAGACACTCAAAGTCAAGATTAGCACTCCCTGTGAGTTGTACGCAGAGATGAGAGGAGAAGGGAAAGGTGAAAGTCGTGGATGACTTTTAGATTTTTAATATAGGTACTGTGTAAATGTGGTATCAGTTACAGTACTGTGTAATGTGGTATGAGTTATGGTTGGACAGAAATTTGAGCTGCCTTTTTTGGTAAGAGAATCCCATTTATTGAAGGGATTCCAAATATAAATTCAACTGTTGGATTATAGGCAAAGGTGAAGAGATAATAGAATATATAACGTTCAGGTAAACATCATAAAATGCACATGCTAATTTGAGCAGTACAAAGGGGAAGTAAAATAATGTCCAAGGTCCTATTTTATTCTAGGTTAAAGTGCTTTGTTGGTACCTTTATTATATTTATGTCAATCTTACATATTACAACTTGTTGTACTATGTCTCCCAGCTGGACTGTGAGTTTCAGGGACCTCACTTATTATTCATCTTTTTATCTCCATAGTGCCCTGCACACAGCAGGTGTGCAAATATAATCAGCACACCTAGCACATATACTGCTCTTATTATTTTGTTAAATAAAAGTTTTATGGCAACTTAACCTCATGATATTTAATATACTGAACTACTTGCCATTCTCTCTTCACTGAATTTTTCTACCACTCTGACTTGCTGTTTTATTGACAATGGCAACTACTACTGAAATTCCATCCATTCTTTACAGCCTAACTGAAATGTTATTTCCCCCGTAAGACTTTCCAGTGGTATATCATCTTGCCTATAAAGGGGACAGTGATCTGTTACATTTGGGAATAGCTTCCAGAGCCTAAGGTAGTGCCTTTATGTACTTGATACATAAGTACAGTATTTGCCTAATTACACTGGAGTGATGTCTTTTTTCTTTTTTTGAGACAGAGTCCCGCTCTGTCACATAGGCTGGAGTGCAGTGGCACTATCTCTGCTCACCACAATCTCCGCCTCTCAAGTTCAAGCAATTCTCCCGCCTCAGCCTCCCAAGTAGCTGGGACTACAGGTGCGAGCCCGGCTAATTTTGTAATTTTAGTAGAGATGAGGTTTCACCATGTTGGCCGGGCTGCTCTCAAGCTTCTGACCTCAAGTGATCCGCCCACCTTGGCCTCCTAAAGTGCTGGGATTACAGGTGTGAGCCACCATGCCCAGCTGGGAATGATGTCTTAAAGGTAAAGAAGTTCCATTCAAGAAAAATCTAGAATGGATTTTGTCTTCCTTATCGCTGAAAGGATCAAGGAAAAGACCCTAGGCGTAAAAATCAGTGAGTCCATTCAAATAAGACATTAGCATGCGTGATAAGAAAAGGCAGGGCCTTACAAGTCAAACTTGGTTTTAAATTCTGGCTAATAAGTGCGTAATACTGGGCAATTTATTAATCCTTTAGATCCTGGGATTTCTCATCTGTAAAATGAGGTCAATGGCACTTTACCATACAGGGCAGTGAAGACTATACAAAATTACATCTTTAAAGTGTGTAGCATTCAGCAAATGATCAGTAATCAGTGGCTATTTTTATTGTTTTTGGCATTAATTTCAGATCTATGATATAACCAATGATAATAATTTTAAAAAATCAGGAGTTTTGGAGGTGAGCTATTTAGTCTATATAATGTGTAAATTCTCTCAAGAAAACTAGTTAACTTCTTACTTACCTGAAGAGGTGACTCAATGACTACAGCTACTTAGCTTTCTAATGTATTTGGTTCAATAATCAGATTTTATAAAATTGTGTCATGTATAGTTTTACGAAGAGACTAAAATTCAAATTCTTAATTTCATGTATTTTAAATTAAGATTTTAACATTTTAAGCATGAACTTTTCAAAATTAAACAGCTGACTGACAAAGTACCTGCCTGACAGCAGAAGCCATACTTTCCAAGTAACTTTATTGTTGAACCACAAATATGGCCAATTTTCTTTTATCCATCCAAAGTATCAGATTACCCAAAATTGTTTGTAAATAAAATTCTTCAAACTAATGACTAGCTGTCAAGAAATCTTAAATAACATCTGTGTTAAAACAAAGCAATTTCTGCATGGATATTACTTAATAAAGGTCTTTATTTCTTAAAAAATGATAACTTATGACACGAGCTTAAGTTGTCAGATACAAAAACTGAAGCTATTACCTACAGCCATCAATCTAGCTGAGGACACACAGTCCCCAAAATACCCACCCAGAGTGCCCTTTCAGTTTGAATATTCTCTTATTCTCTGACAAAAATCCTCTCTTGTCCCTGTTACCCGACTGCTCTGAGGAGAATGAGACAGGACATCCCTAATTCACTTTAAGGCCCCAGTGGGGACTTAACTATATGACACTGAAGCTTGGTCATGTTTGTTCCAATGTAGAACTTATTAACATATCCTTTCCCCCGTCTCTACTAAAAATACAAAAAATTAGCCGGGTGTGGTGCCGGGCGCCTGTAGTCCCAGCTACTCCAGAAGCTGAGGCAGGAGAATGGCGTGAACCTGGGAGGCGGGGCTTGCAGTGAGCTGAGATCGCGCCACTGCACTCCAGCCTGGGCGACAGAGCGAGACTCCGTCTCAAAAAAAAACAAAACAAAACAAAACAAAAAAAACGTATCACTTCATTAAAATGATAGGAAATTGCTTTAGTCATAAGATACAGACTACAGATTATTCTTTGAAAAACATGTGTAGTGTAATGGGAATGATTTCAAAGTCGGGAGTCCCAGCTCTGTTATCTCTCACAAGACTTAATCTGTCTTTGTTTTCTCATCCGAAAAATGGGGCTTTCCAAACAGGCTTGTGGTGAGAATCAATGAGATAATGCATGTGAAAGCACTTGTAAAACTGTAAAGCCTGCACATTTATAAAGTACCTGTTTCAGATGGGAACTTGTATTTGTAACTTTTTGCCTTAGGAAAATCCAACTATTAGCATGTACTAATATTTTTAAAGTGTTCTTTTGGCTTAAAATATTTTTTTCTTAAGAAAAAATTTGTCGGTATATTAAAAACATTAAAGTTGAGGACTAGATAATGAAAACAAATGTAAGGCAAATCATTTGCTATGAAACTGGTGTATCTTTAAGTTCCTTGAAACATCTTTCTGTTTCTATATTATCAATAAACTCAAGGGAAATCAACATGAAAAAATTATCAGAACCCAAGGTCATTTCTCTTGTGTGCCCCAGTAACGAAATCATTAATGTGGTTTACATTGGCATATATCCTGACTCAAAGAAAGGTAACAAGCCTTAACTAGTCAAGCTTCAAGCAATAAAAGAATGTTTTACATCATATATTTACCCTTATTTACGCTGCTATGGACTTTGCTGGAGACATGAAAGAATGCAACATTTCTTAAAATTATCAATATCACATCCTGTCATTACTCTGGAATCAATGTTGACCATTTAAAAAATTCTCTTTGAACAGTCATCTCATTGGAAGTTTTAGATCTGTGATAACGTAGTAGCACCTGAAAAAGATCGATTTGTTTGAACCGTTAACTCTTCACACCCCTTCTGCATTTTACTAAATGAAAGGCCATAGAATAAAATGAAAAAAAAAATCTGTTTTTCTTCCCACATCATTAAACTATAACACGGGTATTCTGCAAGTTCTTTATCAGCATGAGATTAGAGTTATATCAGAAATGCAACCAGAGTTAATTGTTGGAAAAATAGATTTTCTATCTTATCAAAGATGAAGCAGAGACACACTTTACTATGTTAAAACCATAAACACAGGCAAAATTTATAAATCTTAAACAAGGACTGCTTATAGCACAAACAGAACTTTTACTTCCTGAGACTTCTGAACAGTTCCTGTGACTTCATTACTTTTGCCAGAGATAGAGACATTTTTTGAGATTGTGCAGGTTTTCTTTTTTGGTTACATTTAAAATAATAACATTTATTGAATTATACCATGAATTACATTTATTGAGTGCTTCCCCTAAGCTAAGCACAGCCTTAAGGCTATGTGTTTTACTTAATTCTCTCACCAACCCTATGAGGCAATAAACGGTTAGGTAATGCACTCAAGTCCACATAACTAGTAAGAGCCAAGATTCAATCTCACACTGTCTGACTCCAAAGCCAATGTTCTTAAGCACTGCATTAAACTCCTATGCGATAGAAAAGGGTGCCACAAGGAAAAGAATAGATTTAATTTTATTTTCCAGTTCCAGGCTCTTATATCAAGTATTTATCTAATAACTGCATTGTTATGCTGCTTTACAATCTACTCCTTTTGTAAAGAAATTTATGTAAGAAAAGATACGTAGAAGATATCACAATCTTAAAAAAAAACCTGATCGGCAAGCTAATCTTATAATGGAATTTAAAACAAAAGTTGACAGAAACATTCCTGAAGGAATTAGTACCATAACACCTGGTGGGGTGCAAATCAGTTTCCAGATTATAAAATCTCCAAGACAGTGTTTGCCACCTGAAGACATTTCGCTTTGTAATATTTGCACCGGTTTTACTTGTGGAATGAAGCCAGACAACCAAATAATGGAAAAAAGTAGTTTTCCTTTTTTTTTTTTTTTTTTGAGATGGAGTCTCGCTCTGTCACCCAGGCTGGAGTACAATGGCGCGATCTTGGCTCACTGCAACCTCCGCCTCCCGGGTTCAAGTGATTCGCCTACCTCAGCCTCACGAGTAGCTGGGATTACAGGCACCCACCACCAGGTCCAGCTAATTTTTGTATTTTTGGTACAGACGGGGTTTCACCATGTTGGCCAGGCTGGTCTCGAACTCCTGACCTCAGGTGATCCACCCGCCTCAGCCTCCCAAAGGGCTGGGATTATGGGCGTGAGCCACTGCGCCCGGCCAGTTTTCCTTTTTTCAGGTAATACGGGTTACTTCAGAATGTTTGGAATGTCGACAAATTAGAATACACAGCTAAGTCATAGCTCCCTTCATCTTTTGTCACAATTAAAGTACGCACAGATCCAGTCAACTAGGGCCTAGCAATGAAGTAAATCTTGTTCCTGTTTTTCCTTTTGTTAACATTTAGGAATAAGTAAGACTTTGTTAAGGTAGGATTCCACACTCCCTACACCCCACCCCCCCAAAAAAAAACTATTTCCAAAAGTTACCTTAATATGTGTAAGGCAGTGTGTTTTTAACATTATAACCAATGTTACATTGTTTGCCTTTCCAAGACCCCAGTTGAAAGCTGTTCCAACTGTCAGGCCCTTTCCCATTACGACATGGTGCTATTTTGCAACCATGACAAATGCTGGCAATAAAGCCAACATTTACTGAACGCCATGTGGCAAGCCCAGTGGTATGCTCTTGACAGGCATGGCATCTTCAGGACACCTCTGAGGTAGGTACGGTCATCATTATACTGATTTTACGGATGAGGAAAGTGAGGCTGGGGAGTCTAACCCCTCCAAAGGCAAACATAGCAAGAAGGGCACGAATATGAACTCAGGTCTGCCCCCAATGCCAGAGTATTTAACAACAACTTCAAATTGTTCTCAAGGAAGAGTCGCCAAACCCCACAAAAATCACTCGATCACCCCTCCTCAGCATACAAAATGTAAAGCATCCGAACAGCCTGCACCTGCAACTTTGGAGACCAAGCTGTAAGTTCTCTCTACTCCCACAAAAAAGGGTGGGCTAGCGTGGGGTGGGGGGAGAAGGCAAGAATCGGTTCCCAGCAAAATAAAAAGAGCGAGAAAAGGGCCAAGCGCCCACGAAAGAAACCAATCTAAACTCAAGGCAAAGGGACCTAAATGCTTTAGAACTAAAATGGCACAAAACCAACCAAGAACACGAAAATGAATTCAGCAGAAGACCGACACAAGGTAACAGACAGCAAACGAAGCTGTCACAACGGATGCTGTATTTTATTAAAACCACACAGGGAGACCAAGAAAGTCGCAAGAGTTGAAGGAAAAAAGCAAAGCCGACTCCACAGACCTCTGGTTTTCAGACCCGCTGCTCGGGGTGAAAGGCAGAGCGCGGTCCGCACCTTCTCTCGTTAAATAGCCATTCGAAACGCCACAGAGGACGAAAGGGCTGAGGAGAGAAAAGTGTCCGCGCCTCCGGGACCGCCATCGAGTTACCATCACTCTCTTGCTGGGCGCGGCGCGTGGAGGGGGCGCTGGTGCGACTCCGCTGCCCTACTCGCCGTCGGCACCCAAGTTTGTGCCAAGTCACAACGCGCGTTATCGGCAGCAGCAACGCCACCTCAGCCTCGCCACCGCGGCCCCGGCACTTATGGGCACCCGCGTCCCGCCCCGCGCGTCCGGGAAGGTTCCGCGCCGGGCCCCGCCCGTCCTCACCTGCCCAGCTCCCGGCCCGGGCACAGGCTGTAGCCGTCCTGGAAGGGCTCGGTGCGCACCGCGGCGCGGATCTCTGTCAGCAGCCCGCGGGCCTGGGGCGGCGGCGGCGGCCGGCACGGCCCGCTCAGACCCCGGCCGGCCCGGCCCGAGCCTGAGGTGGCGCCTGGGGAGGAGCCGCCGCTGCCTGGCTTCTCCAAAGGGATCATGGTGTTTAGGCCCGCTTCTTTCCTGGCCGCCTGTTCGCTCCGAGCAGCCGGAGGGTCACGGACCCGCCCTCGGCTCCTAGTGCCGGTCCGCGGAGCCTTCAAACACCCGCTCTTCCCAGCGCGGAGCTCGGACTGCGGCAGGCAGGCTACCAGCAGCCCGGCCCCGCCCCGCGCTCCGCGCCCGGCCCCGCCCCACGCCTGCCCTGCACCCTGCTTTTGGCCCCGGCCAACCCCGCCCCACGTCCGCCCCACACCCGACCCCGCCCCGGCCTCACTCCGTGGCCGCCCGCCCCTCGCTGAGCTCCCGCGGGGTCCTGAGCGCCCGATGCCTCACGCGCGCCCTCTGCAGCTCAGGGGGAGAAGGTGCAGCTTTCGGGATCGCCCGGAGGCTGGAGGCGACTCACAGCACCACCCTTTGGCCAGGACAGCCTACTGCGTTAGCAGAGTTGCGCACCTGTTGAGCGTCTGAGAGTCAACAGGTGCGGCGCGTGGAGGGGGCGGTTAATAAAAGGCATCTGAGCTGTAAGCGGGACTTCACGTGGTGAGGAGGGGCGGGGTCTGGAGGCACTTCGGTTAATAAAAGGCATTTGAGCTGTAAGCACGACTTCACGTGGTGGGGAGGGGTGATGAGATCCTGATCTCCGTACACTGGGAGAGGGATCTGGAGGCAGGAGTTGTATAAATATTATTAACCCTGCACGCCAGCCCTATGAAATAGACACTATTATATTGTCTGTAGTCGTCTCTATATTTACTTTCGAGGTCCTCTCATCCAGTCTTAGGACTTTGATTACCATCTATATGCTCATGACTACAGAATTTGTATCTCTAGCTTCCAAATATTCCCTGAACTTCAGACTGGTGTATTTGACTATGCATTTGGCATCTCCACTTAGATGTCAAATTAGCATCTCAGACTTAACATACACAAAAGTAAGTTGCTGATTGGTCTTCATGAATGCACTCCTACCCAGCTTTCCCCATCTCAGTTTTCTTCATCTCCTTCCTTCTAGCTGTTCAGGCCAAAAATCTTGGGATGAGCATTGATTCCTCTCTCATGCCCATCTCCAGTTTGTCAGTAAACCCTCTTGTCTTTTCCTTCAAACTAGATGCGGCATTTGATCACTTCTCTCTATTTCCACCTTACCATCATGGCCTGAGCCACCGTTATCTCTTATCTGGATTATTGTGATAGTTTACTAACTGAACCACCTGCTTCCATCCTTCTTCCTCCCTAATGCCGCATACATAGTTCATTTTCAAGGCAATGAGAGTGATCTTTTAAAAATCAAAACCAAATCATGCCACTGCTCTGCTCAAACTGTCTCAGTGGAGTTTTGCTTCTGGCACTGATATACTAGTTTATTTGTGTTCAACATTCTCACTAAGAAAAAATAGAAAAGTTGACAAAAGTTAAAAAATTTCTCTCCCAGCAAGGACTTGGATGACTGAAATCCTGGAAAGATAGGCAGCTCAGAAAGCCACCACTTTTCCCATGAGGTATTTGATGATTTTAGAGCAATGGCTGAAAGAGTGAGAAAGTAAGCAGAGCTTTCAGTCATCTCATGGGGTTGGGGAGACAAAAAAAAAAATTGGAGTTTAGGGCCTATTTAGGATGAGGGGCTGGTAAGTAACTAGGCTTTCAGCTGGGATTCCAAAGGCCTATACCCTAGGGGCGTGGATGAAAGGGAAGTAGACCCAAGGGCTGAAAACCAGCTTCAAACGGCAGCAGTAAATATTCTCTCTGGGGAAAAAGAGCATCATCCAGAGCCACACATTATCCATATAATATTTTATACACCATGTCTGAAACTTAATTTAAACAAAGGACACAGAATTGTCTTACTAAGGGAAAAAGAAAACAGAAACAAACACACAGAAGATCCAGATATTAAAGTTTAAAGACAGATTTTAAAATAATTCTGTTAAATATCTTCAAGAAATTAAATTACAAGATAAAGAGTTTTCAGCAGAGAACTGGAAACTCCAAAGAAGAATACAATGGAATTTCAGAATTGGAGAAAAAAACACACTAACTAAAGCTACTACAGAATTATGGGCTTAATAACAGATGAGATACAACTTAAGCAAGAATTAGTGAAGCTAATAAGCAAAACAAAATATGCAAAATGACATACAAGAGATATAAAAGAACTTTATATAACAGAGATAAGATTTCAGAAAGGATACTATAACATGTGATATGTGGTAAAACATTCTAACACACACGTAATTGGAGTATCAGGAAGAGAGGTGAGAGAAAAAAGGAAAAGAAGCAGTATTTGAAAAGATAATGGCTGGAAATTTTTTAAAACTAATGAACAACAATTCTCAGAGTCAAGAAACATTATGAACATAGAGCAGGATTTCAAGCAAAGAAAACCATATCTAGGCACATTGTAAACTACTGAGAAACAAAATCAAAAAGAAAAGGTTTAAAATCAGCAAAGAAAACAGAGATATAATCTGCAAATGAGCAACAATAAAATTAAGAGCTTATTCTCAAAGAACCAATGGAAGCCTAAACACTTTCAAATGTCTTCAAAGCGCTAGGAGAAATTACTTGTCAACCTATATTATATACCCAGTAAAAATGATCTTCAAAATTGAAAATAAAATACAGACAGTTTTATAACGAAGAAACACTAAGATCATCAGCTGATTTACATTAAAGGAAATTCCAAAAGAGTTTTTCAGGCAGATGGAATATAATCCCAAATGAAATCATGGAGACATCTAAAGGAATGAAGAGCAATCAATCCTTTTATATATGGATAGATATAAATATATATATATAGATACAAATAAACACAATTTGTATAGAACAATAAAAATAACGTCATGTGAGGTTTAAATATATGTAGAATTAAAATATACACAATAATAGCAAAAAAAGTGAGATAGAGTAGATGAAAGTAAAATGTTCTAAAGTCCTAGGATTGTATAGGAATTGATAAAACTACTTGGCTTTAATACATCAAGAATGAATATTATAATCTCTAGAATAACAGCAAAAGTAATAGAAAAAGAATGAATAACATGTTAAAAAAGAGGGGAAATGGAATAATAAAAAATATTTAAAAGAAGCAAGAAAGGAAAAAAAAGGAACACAGACAAGTAGAAACAAATAGATGATCACTTTGGGAGGCCGAGGTGGGTGAATCACCTGAGGTCAGGAGTTCGAGACCAGCCTGGTCAACATAGTGAAACCCCATCTCTATTAAAATAAAACACAAAAAACTAGCTGGGCGTGGTGGTGGGCACCTGTAGTCCCAGCTACTTGGGAGGCTGAGGCAGGAGAATCACTTGAACCCAGGAGGTGGAGGCTGCAGTGAGCCGAGATTGTGCCACTGCACTCCAGCCTGGGCAGCAGAGTGAAACTCTTGTCTCAAAAAAAAATAAAAGTAAAAATAAAGCAAAGAAGCAAATAGATGGTAAATTTTTTAAAACAGGATGTTTTTTTTTGCAAGTGCATTAAATACAAACGGGATCTATACTCCAATTAAAAGGCAAATGCTATGGACAGAATTAAAAAATAATAACAATTATATGTTGCCTCTAAGAGACACCTCAAATAAAAGGCTACAGAAAGATTGAAAGGATGGAATGAATTATGCCATGTAAATACAGGCATATCTCATTTAATGCAATTTGCTTTATTGCCCTTTGCAGATATTACATTTTTTACAAACTGAAGGTTTGTGGCAACCCTGCATCAAGCAAGTCTACCAGTGCCATTTTTCCAACAGTATGTGCTGTCTTCATTTCTTTCTGTCACATTTTGGTAATTCTCACAATGTTTCAAACTTTATTATTACTATTATATCTGTTATGGTGGACCGTGATCTTTGATCTTTGATGTTATTATTGTAATTGCTTTTGGGTACCATGAATTGCACTCATGCAAAGTTAATTGATAAATGTTGTGTGTGATCTAACTGCTCCACCAATCAGCCCCCCATTTCTCTTCCTCTCCTCAGGCCTCCCTATTCTGTGAAACACAACAATATTGAAATAGGCCAATTAAAAACCCTAAAATGGCCTCTAAGTGTTCAAGTGAAAGGAAGATTCTCATGTCTTTTACTTGAAATGAAAGCTCGAAATGGTTAAGCTTAGTGAGGAAGGCATGTAGAAAGCCAAGATGGGCTGAAAGCGAGGCCTCTTGAGCCAGTTAGCCAAGCTGTGAATACAAAGGAAAAGTCCTGGAAGGGAATTAAAAATACTACTCCAGTAAACACAGGAATGATAAAAATAGTGAAACAGCCTTCTTGCTGATATGGAGAAAGTTTGAGTGGTCTGGATAGAAGATCAAACCAGCCACAAGATTCCCTTAAGCCAAAGTCTAATCCAGAGCAAGGCTTTACTTCTCTTCAGTTCTCTGAAGGCTGAGAGAGGTTAGGCAGCTGCCAAAGAAAAGTTTGAAGTTAGCAGAGGTTGATTCATGAGATTTAAGGAAAGAGACTATCTGCATAACATAAAAGTTCAAGGTGAAGTGTTAAGTGCTGATGTAGAAGCTGCAGGAATTTACTTAGAAGATCTAGCTCAAGTAATTGATGAAGAGAGCTATACGAAACAACAGGTTTTCAATGTAGATGAAATGGCCTTCTATTGGAAGAAGATGCCATCTAAGACTTTCAGAGTTAGAGAGTAAAAGTCCAGGCTTGGCTTCAAAGCTTCAAAGGACAAGCTGACTCCCTTGTTAGGGGCTAATGCAGCTCATGACTCTAAGGTGAAGCCAATGCTCTTTGACCATTCTAAAAATTCTAGGGCCTTTAAGAATTATGCCAAATCTACTCTACCTATGCTCTAGAAATGGAAAAACAAAGTCTGGATGACAGCACATGTGTTTACAACATAGTCTACTGAACATTTTAAGCCCAGTCCAGAGACCTAGTTCTCAGAAAAAAAAGTAGATTCCTTTCAGAATATTACTGTTCATTGACAATGTGCCAACCACCTAAGGGCTCTGATGGAAATGTGCAAGGAGATGAATATTGTTTTGATGCCTGCTAACACAATATCCATTCTGCTGTCCATGGATCAAGGAGTAATTTTGACTTCCAAGTCTTGTTACTTCAGAAATATATTTTGTAAGGCTGTAGCTGCTATAGATAGTGAATCTTCTGATGGATCTGGGCAAGGTCAATTGAAAATCTTCTGACCATTTTAGATGTCATTAACAGAATTCATGGTTCATGGGAGGAGGTAAAAATATCAGCATTAACAGGAATTTGAGGAAATTGATTCCAATCCTCATGGATGACTTTGAGGAGCTCAAGACTTCAGTGGAAGATGCTTCTTATGGATGAGCAAAGAAAGTGGTTTCCTGAGATGGAATCTACTCCTGTTGAAGATGCCATAAACACTGTTGAAATGACAACAAATGATTTAGAATATTACATAAACTTAATTGATACAATGGTGGCAATTTTGATTCCAATTTTGAAGGAAGTCCTACTGATAGAGGCAAGAGGCAGACAAAGGCCTAGGCAGATGGGGAAGGGTCCCTGGAGAATCTCCAACCTGCCCCACAAGTGTTTACATCAGATGTTTTATGCAGATAAGGGAACCTGCACAGGGGACTTGCCTGAGCATGCCTGCAGTGACTGGAGGCCCACAAGCACTGGGGGAAGGGGGTGGAGCCACCAGGAATTTGTGTCTTATGCAGGGGAGGAGCCTAGCTAAGGAGCAAAAAAATCCTGCATCACTACTGTGTGGGTAAAATGCTATCAAACAGCATTGCGTGCTCCAGAGGAATATTTTGTGAAAGAAAGAGTCAATCAATGTGGCAAACATTATCTTTGTCTTATTTTAAGAAATTGCTACAGCCACCCTAACCTTCAGCTACCACCACCTTGATCAGTCAGTTGCCATCAGCATGGAGGCAAGACTCCTCACTAGCAAAAAAATTACAACTTCCTGAAGGCTGAGATTATCCATAGCACTTTGTAGCAATATAGTATTTTTAAATTAATGTATGTTGTTTTGCATATACATTCATTTAAAATGTACAATGTATGTACATTGTTTTTCTAGACATAATGCTATTGCTCACTTAATAGACCACAGAATAGTGTAGACATAACTTATATATGCAGTGGGAAACCAAAAAATTTGTGTGACTTGCTTTGTTATGATATTATTACTGCAGTAGTCTGGAACTGAATCTGCAATATCTCTGGGTTATGTATGCCTATTGTGCCTAATAGAAAATTGGGTGTAGCTATAAAAATATTAGACAAAGTTGATTTTAAGGCAAGAAGTATTATAAGAGATAAAATGCATTAGTGAAAAAAGAATCAATTCAATGCTATCTTTAAAAGATAATATCGAAATATGCAAAGCAAAATGACAGAACTAAAAGGAGAAATATACAAATCTACCATCACAACCTGAGATTTTTAACACATTCCTCGCTGTAACTGATAGAACAAGCAGGGAAAAAAATAGAAAGGACATAGAAGCATTGAACAACACAATGAACAAAATTGACGTGATACACATACAGCACTACAGAATATATATTATTTTGCTGCAAAAAGAATATTTATTGATTACGTAGTGGGTCGTAAAGCACTTTTCAACAATTTTAAAGGACTGAAATTCTATAGAGTATGCCCTATCATCATAGTGGAATTAAGGAAGAAACCAAATGTCATCTATTATTTTGATATACAACAACCACAACCAAAAGCCACAATCACAAATAGGTGGAAATTGACCAATTTACTTCTCATCTATGTTGACAGAAAATGTTGGGAAAAAATGTTGCATAATATTCAATACCCACTCATGACTGATTAAAATAGACAGGAATTTCCTAAACTTAAGAAGATACATCTCTAAAAAACCTACAGAAGTATTATTGTTGAAGTCAGAGGCACAGCAAAGTTACGTGCTATCACCACTCTTATTCAGTGTTGCAGTTGAGAACCTAAATAGTGCAGTAAGACACACTGACATTAATATTGGAAAGGAAGAATTTAAATGGTCATGAAGGAATAGTCACAATTGTTAAATGTAGAGAATTCTATATTCTACTTCTAGAATATCCAAAAGAATAAACTGGACCTGGCTCATGCCTGTAATCCTAACACTTTGGGAGGCCGAGGTGGGAAGATGGCTTGAGCTTAGGAGTTTGAAAGCAGCCTGGGCAACATCGTGAAACCTTGTTTCTATTAAAGCTATTTTAAAATGTAATAAAAAAGGGCTGGGTGTGATGGCTCATGCCTGTAATCGCACCACTTTGGGAGGCCGAGGTGGGTGGATTGCTTGAGGTCAGGAGTTCAAGACCAGCCTGACCAACATGGTGAAACCCCGTCTCTACTAAAAATACAAAAATTAGCCAGGCATGGTGGTGGGCATCTGTAATTCCAGCTACTCCAGAGGCTGAGGCAGAAGAATCGCTTAAACCCGGGAGGCATAGGTTGCAGTGAGCCAGGATAGTGCCACTGCACTCCAGCCTGGGGGACAGCGTCAGACCCCATCTCAAAAAAGAAAATTTTAAGATAAAACAAAATAAATAAATAAGTAAAATGTAATAAAAAAGAATCAACTGAAAAATACTAAAATTAATATAGTTTAAAAGACAATTAGGTTTAATAAAAATAAACCAATAGCCTTCCTACATAATAACAATGAGATATGAAAGCTAATGGGGAACTATTCCATTTGCAATAAAATGAAAATAAAGCATGCAGAAATGACCCTCACAAAAAATGCACAAAACTTATATTTTATTTTAAAGAATGTAGTTATTCTAAGAGACATAAACAAATACTTCAATAGAGGTACATAGATGAAAATATTAGATTCTGTAATTCTTTGGAAATAAATCAATATCTTTAATAAAATTCTAATAAGTCTTAAAAATATGTCTTTTGGAAGGTGTTAAAATTATCTCAGAGTTCATCATGAAGAATATCCAAATGAGTGTAGCCAGAACATTTTTGGAAAAGAAAGTCATAAGGAGAGAACTGTCCTAACATATTAAAATACAGTATGAGAGCTCTGGTCTACAGCTCCCAGCGTGAGCAACTCAGAAGACCCGTGATTTCTGCATTTCCATCTGAGGTACTGGGTTCATCTCACTAGGGAGTGCCAGACAGGGGGTGCAGGACAATGGGTGCAGCGCATCATGCGCAAGCCGAAGCAGGGCGAGGCATTGCCTCACTCGGGAAGTGCAAGGGGTCAGGGAGTTCCCTTTCCTAGTCAAAGAAAGGGGTGACAGACAGCACCTGGAAAATCAGGTCACTCCCACCCTAATACTGTGCTTTTCCAACGGGCTTAAAAAACGGCACACCAGGAGATTATATCCTGCACCTGGCTTGGAGGGTCCTATGCCCACGGAGTCTCACTGATTGCTAGCACAGCAGTCTGAGATCAAACTGCAAGGTGGCAGTGAGGTTGGGGGAGGGGTGCCTGCCATTGCCCAGGCTTGATTAGGTAAACAAAGCAGCCTGGAAGCTCGAACTGGGTGGAGCCCACCACAGCCCAAGGAGGCCTGCCTGCCTCTATAGGCTCCACCTCTGGGGGCAGGGCACAGACAAACAAAAAGGTAGCAGTAACCTCTGCAGACTTAAATGTCCCTGTCTGACAGCTTTGAAGAGAGTAGTGGTTCTCCCAGCACACAGCTGGAGATCTGAGAATGGGCAGACTGCCTCCTCAAGTGGGTCCCTGACCCCTGAGCAGCCTAACTGGGAGGCACCCCCAAGTAGGGGCAGACTGACACCTCACATGGCCAGGTACTCCTCTGAGACAAAACTTCCAGAGGAATGCTCAGGCAGCAGCATTTGCAGGTCCCCAATATCTGCTGTTCTACAGCCACCGCTGCTGATACCCAGGCAAACAAGGTCCGGAGTGGACCCCTAGCAAACTCCAACAGACCTGCAGCTGAGGGTCCTGTCTGTTAGAAGGAAAACTAACAAACAGAAAGGACATCCACACCAAAAACCCATCTGTACGTCACCATCATCAAAGACCAAAAGTAGATAAAACCACAAAGATGGGGAAAAAACAGAGCAGAAAAACTGGAAACTCTAAAAAGCAGAGCGCCTCTCCTCCTCCAAAGGAATGCAGCTCCTCACCAGCAATGGAACAAAGCTGGACGGAGAATGACTTTGACGAGTTGAGAGAAGAAGGCTTCAGACGATCAAACTACTCCAAGCTACAGGAGGAAATTCACACCAATGGCAAAGAAGTTAAAAACTTTAAAAAAAATTAGACGAATGGATAACTAGAATAACCAATGCAGAGAAGTCCTTAAAGGAGCTGATGGAGCTGAAAGCCAAGGCTCGAGAACTACCTGAAGAATGCAGAAGCCTCAGGAGCCGATGCGATCAACTGGAAGAAAGGGTATCAGTGATGGAAGACAAAATGAATGAAATGAAGCAAGAAGGGAAGTTTAGAGAAAAAAGAATAAAAAGAAACGAACAAAGCCTCCAAGAAATATGGGACTATGTGAAAAGACCAAATCTATGTCTGATTGGTGTACCTGAAAGGGACGGGGAGAATGGAACCAAGTTGCAAAACACTCTGCAGGATATTATCCAGGAGAAATTCCCCAATCTAGCAAGGCAGGCCAACATTCAGATTCAGGAAATACAGAGAATGCCATAAAGATACTCCTCGAGAAGAGCAATCCAAGACACATAATTGTCAGATTCACCAAAGTTGAAATGAAGGAAAAAATGTTAAGGGCAGCCAGAGAGAAAGGTTGGGTTACTCACAAAGGGAAGCCCATCAGACTAACAGCGGACCTCTCGGCAGAAACTCTACAAGCCAGAAGAGCATGGGGGCCAATATTCAACATTCTTAAAGAAAAGAATTTTCAACCCAGAATTTCATATCCAGCCAAACTAGGCTTCATAAGTGAAGGAGTAATAAAATACTTTACAGACAAGCAAATGCTGAGAGATTTTGTCACCACCAGCCCTGCCCTAAAAGAGCTCTTGAAGGAAGCACTAAACATGGAAAGGAACAACCGGTACCAGCCACTGCAAAAACATGCCAAAATGTAAAGACCATCAAGGCTAGGAAGAAACTGCATCAACTAACGAGCAAAATAACCAGCTAACATCATAATGACAGGACCAAATTCACACATAACAATATTAACTTTAAATGTAAATGGGCTAAAGGCTCCAATTAAAAGACACAGACTGGCAAATTGGATAAAGAGTCAAGACCCATCAGTGTGCTGTATTCAGGAAACCCATCTCACGTGCAGAGACACACATAGGCTCAAAATAAAGGGATGGAGGAAGATCTACCAAGCAAATGGAAAACAAAAAAAGGCAGGGGTTGCAATCCTAGTCTCTGATAAAACAGACTTTAAACCAACAAAGATCAAAAGAGACAAAGAAGGCCATTACATAATGGTAAAGGGATCAACTCAACAAGAAGAGCTAACTATCCTAAATATATATGCAGCCAATACAGGAGCACCCAGATTCATAAAGCAAGTCCTTAGTGACCTACAAAGAGACTTAGACTCCCACACAATAATAATGGGAGACTTTAACACCCCACTGTCAACATTAGACAGATCAACGAGACAGAAAGTTAAGAAGGATACCTGGGAATTGAACTCATCTCTGCACCAAGCGGACCTAATAGACATCTACAGAACTCTCCACCCCAAATCAACAGAATATACATTCTTTTCAGCACCACACCACACCTATTCCAAAATTGACCACATAGTTGGAAGTAAAGCACTCCTCAGCAAATGTAAAAGAACAGAAATTATAACAAACTGTCTCTCAGACCACAGTGCAATCAAACTAGAACTCAGGATTAAGAAACTCACTCAAAACCGCTCAACTACATGGAAACTGAACAACCTGCTCCTGAGTGACTACTGGGTACATAATGAAATGAAGGCGGAAATAAAGATGTTCTTTGAAACCAGTGAGAACAAAGACACAACATACCAGAATCTCTGGGAAATATTCAAAGCAGTGTGTAGAGGGAAATTTATAGCACTAAATGCCCACAAGAGAAAGCAGGAAAGATCCAAAATTGGCACCCTAACATCACAATTAAAAGAACTAGAAAGGCAAGAGCAAACACATGCAAAAGCTAGCAGAAGGCAAGAAATAACTAAAATCAGAGCAGAACTGAAGGAAATAGAGACACAAAAAACCCTTCAAAAAATTAATGAATCCAGGAGCTGGTTTTTTGAAAAGATCAACAAAATTGATAGACCGCTAGCAAGACTAATAAAGAAGAAAAGAGAGAAGAATCAAATAGATGCAATAAAAAATGATAAAGCGGATATCACCACTGATCCCACAGAAATACAAACTACCATCAGAGAATACTACAAACACCTCTATGCAAATAAACTAGAAAATCTAGAAGAAATGGATAAATTGCTCGACAAATACACCCTCCCAAGACTAAGCCAGGAAGAAGTTGAATCTCTGAATAGACCAATAACAGGCTCTGAAATTGTGGCAATAATCAATAGCTTACCAACCAAAAAGAGTCCAGGACCAGATGGATTCACAGCCGAATTCTACCAGAGGTACAAGGAGGAGCTGGTACTATTCCTTCTGAAACTATTCCAATTGATAGAAAAAGCGGGAATCTTCCCTAACTCATTTTATGGGGCCAGCATCATCCTGATACCAAAGCGTGGCAGAGACACAACCAAAAAAGAGAATTTTAGACCAATATCCTTGATGAACATTGATGCAAAAATCCTCAATAAAATACTGGCAAACTGAATCCAGCAGCACATCAAAAAGCTTATCCACCATGATCAAGTGGGCTTCATCCCTGGGATGCAAGCCTGGTTCAACATACACAAATCAATAAATGTAGTCCAGCATATAAACAGAACCAAGACAAAAACCACATGGTTATCTCAATAGATGCAGGAAAGGCCTTTGACAAAATTCAACAACCCTTCATGCTAAAAACTCTCAATAAATTAGGTATTGATGGGACGTATCTCAAAATAATAAGAGCTATCTATGACAAACCCACTGCCAATATCATACTGAATGGACAAAAACCGGAAGCATTCCCTTTGAAAACTGGCACAAGACAGGGATGCCCTCTCTCACCACTCCTATTCAACATAGTATTGGAAGTTCTGGCCAGGACAATTAGGCAGGAGAAGGAAATAAAGGGTATTCGATTAGGAAAATAGGAAGTCAAATTGTCCTTGTTTGCAGATGATATGATTGTATATCTAGAAAACCCCATTGTCTCAGCCCAAAATCTCCTTAAGCTGATAAACAACTTCAGCAAAGTCTCAGGATACAAAATCAATGTACAAAAATCACAAGCATTCTTTTTTTTTTTTTTTTTTGAGATGGAGTCTCACTGTCACCCAGGCTGGAGTTCAGTGGCAGGATCTCGGCTCACTGCAGGCTCCGCCCCCTGGGGTTCACGCCATTCTCCTGCCTCAGCCTCCCAAGTAGCTGGGACTACAGGCACCCGCCACCTCGCCTGGCTAATTTTTTGTATTTTTAGTAGAGACGGGGTTTCACCGTGTTAGCCAGGATGGTCTTGATCTCCTGACCTTGTGATCCGCCCGCGTTGGCCTCCCAAAGTGCTGGGATTACAGGTGTGACCCACTGCACCCGGCCAGCATTCTTATACACAAATAACAGACAAACAGAGAGCCAAATCATGAGAGAACTCCCATTCACAATCACTTCAAAGAGAATAAAATACCTAGGAATCCAACTTACAAGGGATGTGAAGGACCTCTTTAAGGAGAACTACAAACCACTGCTCAATGAAATAAAAGAGGATACAAACAAATGGAAGAACATTCCATGCTCATGGGTAGAAAGAATCAATATCATGAAAATGGCCATACTGCCCAAGGTAATTTATAGATTCAATGCCATCCCCATCAAGCTACCAATGACTTTCTTCACAGAATTGGAAAAAAACTACTTTAAAGTTCATATGGAACCAAAAAAGAGCCCGCATTGCCAAGTCAATCCTAAGCCAAAAGAGCAAAGCTGGAGGCATCACGCTACCTGACTTCAAACTATACTACAAGGCTACAGTAACCAAAACAGCATGGTACTGGTACCAAAACAGAGATATAGATCAATGGAACAGAACAGAACCCTCAGAAATAATGCCACATATCTACAACCATCTGATCTTTGACAAACCTGACAAAAACAAGCAATGGGGAAAGGATTCCCTATTTAATAAATGGTGCTGGGAAAACTGGTTAGCTATATTAGAAAGCTGAAACTGGATCCCTTCCTTACACCTTATACAAAAATTAATTCAAGATGGATTAAAGACTTACATGTTAGACTTAAAACCATAAAAACCCTAGAAGAAAACCTAGGCAATACCATTCAGGACATAGGCATGGGCAAGGACTTCATGTCTAAAACACCAAAAGCAATGGCAACAAAAGCCAAAATTGACAAACAGGATCTAATTAAAGAGCTTCTGCACAGCAAAAGAAACTACCATCAGAGTGAACAGGCAACCTACAAAATGGGAGAAAATTTTTGCAACCTACTCATCTGACAAAGGGCTAATATCCAGAATCTACAATGAACTCAAACAAATTTACAAGAAAAAAACAAACAACCCCATCAAAAAGTAGGAGAAGGATATGAACAGACACTTCTCAAAAGAAGACATTTATGCAGCCAAAAAACACATGAAAAAATGCTCATCATCACTGGCCATCAGAGAAATGCAAATCAAAACCACAATGAGATACCATCTCACACCAGTTAGAATGGCCATCATTAAAAAGTCAGGAAACAACAGGTGCTGGAGAGGATGTGGAGAAATAGGAACACTTTTACACTGTTGGTGGGACTGTAAACTAGTTCAACCATTGTGGAAGTCAGTGTGGCGATTCCTCAGGGTTCTAGAACTAGAAATACCATTTGACCCAGCCATCCCATTACTGGGTATATACCCAAAGGATTATAAATCATGCTGCTATAAAGACACATGCACACGTATGTTTATTGCAGCACTATTCACAATAGCAAAGACTTGGAACCAATCCAAATGTCCAACAACGATAGACTGGATTAAGAAAATGTGGCACATATACACCATGGAAGACTATGCAGCCATAAAAAATGATGAGTTCATGTCCTTTGTAGGGACATGGATGAAACTGGAAAACATCATTCTCAGTAAACTATCACAAGGACAAAAAACCAAACACCGCATGTTCTCACTCATAGGTGGGAATTGAACAATGAGAACACATGGACACAGGAAGGGGAACATCACACTCCAGGGACTGTTGTGGGGTTGGGGGAGGGGGGAGGGATAGCATTAGGAGATATAACTAATGCTAAATGACGAGTTAATGGGTGCAGAACACCAACATGGCACACGTATACATATGTAACAAACCTGCACATTGTGCACATGTACCCTAAAACTTAAAGTATAATAATAATAAAATAAAACTAAAACAAAAAAGAAATCTCAAGGTCTCTTCTAATTATGTAAAAGTAACCACCGTTCAGGCAAAACACAAGTAATCACCATCGTGACCTACACAATAAATTAGTTTTGCTTGAATTTGAATTACATATAGAATAAATTATATATTTTCTACACTAAAAAAATATAGTATGAAATAAGATAGCTCAACATAGCAGAATAGTTTTGAAATAGAGTTATAATATTTAAGAAACCACAATAAGCCCCAAATCTTCTAAATCATTAAATGTAAAACAAACAAACAAAAACAATAAAATCTAGAAAGAAATGATATATAACAATTAGCTGACTTTTTCTTTTTTTTTTTTTTGAGACAGGGTCTCACTGTCACCCAGACTGCAGTGGAGTGGTGCCACCTTGGCTCACTGCAACCTCTGCCTCCTGGATTGAAGCGATTCTCTTGCCTCAGCTTCCCTAGTAGCTGGGATTACAGACATGTGTCACCATACTTGGCTAATTTTTGTATTTTTGGTAAAGACAGGTTTTTGCCATGTTGGCTAGGCTGGTCTTGAACTCCTGGCCTCAAATGATCCATCCTCCTTGGCCTCCCAAAGTGCTGGAATTACAGGCATTAGTCATTTTGCCTGGCCTTGACAATTAGCTGATTTCTGAAAGAAAAAGTAACTTCTAAGAAATAAAGCAGTGGAAAAAAACTCCAAGAAAAATATTTGACTACCTAACAATTCAAAAATTATTGCACATCAAAAAATGTTATATGCAAAATTAGAAGGCAAACAAGCTGGAAATATATTAGCAAAAAGCATTATAGACAAAAATCATACCCTAAATGAAGAACACATAATAAGAGGTGTGCCAACACTATATTAGAAAGAGGTCAAAGAAAATAAAAGATTTTTTTTATAGTGAAATGTTCAAATTTAATTTATATTTCCTTGAGAAATGTAAATGGGGTTTCATTTTTGCCAATAAAAGTGGCAAAGATTTTTAGGGTAATTCAATTCCCATTGTTAGTGATAATGGGGAGAAAGACTGGAAAGATAAAAACCCAAGTGCTTTTTGTTTCCTTGTGTTGTTCTGATCTGTGTTTTTCTGTATAGAGTGCTATACCTGATTTTATCAGATATTCTTACCTGGCCCACCTGTTTTAATATCAACCTGAGTTTATCTTTATCAAATTGCATTATAAGTGTATACTTTCTTTCTTCCTAGTTAGATCAGAAGGGACCATTTATTCTATATCCTCAGTGTGTATAAGTGACACTTCATATTGATGTGTCATATTGATGAATAGATGTGGTTGAATTGAATATGCAATACTCTTACTATCTGAGTAAGATAATGGTTAAATGAATTTTGATATATTTACCTGATAGGTTATTATGCAATACTTTTTTTTTTTTTTGAGATGGAGTTTCTCTTTAGTTGCCCAGGCTGGAGTGAAATAGTGTGATCTCAGCTCACTGCAACGTCCGCCTCCTGGGTGCAAGCTATGCTCTTTCCTCAGCCTCCCAAGTAGCTGGGATTACAAGCATGCACCACCATGCCCAGCTAATTTTGTATTTTTAGTAGAGACGGGGCTTCCCCATGTTGGTCAGGCTGGTTTTGAACTCCCCACCTTAGGTGATCCGCCTGCCTTGGCCTCCCAAAGTGCTGGGATTACAGGCATGAGCCACTGTGCCTGGCCATTATGCAATACTTTTAAAGGGATTTAAGAACATTGGACAATACTGGTTTTGCAAAAACTGTAAAAAAGAATGATTTGAAATCATTTTTACTATGCTTTGTTGAGTAATTTTCTTTTATTTTCTGTACTCTCCAAATTTCCTTAAATGATTATATATTACTTTTATTGTAGAAGTAAAAAAAATAAATAAAAATTGTTTTTAATATAAGTACTCCACAGTCCAGCCAGCCAGGCATGGACTGTGGTTATTTTAAACACAACTCACACCCACCTAGCTACTCTCTATCCCTCCATTTATTGTTGGGGGCTTAAGTCACAACCTCTTTGCCCCACATCAATTCCAGTTGAAGTTTGTCTTATGTCCAAACCTGTGTTATTTTTAAATAACGGAGTACTGTTCTGGGAAATTATGTGCAAGTTACAGATCTAAGCCCTTCAAGGATAAGTATGCCTTTGAGATCAGTAGTTAAGCTAAAAATCATGATTTCCTTTGACATCTGCTGTCAGAGAAAGAAAGTTGATTTGTACTCTTATTCTCCTGCCAAAGTTAGTATTTGGGTCAAATGTAAGACTGGACTATTATCTTTCAGTAACTATTTTTCAGAATTTAGGTAAGAAAGAGGCAGCTTACTATGGTCATCTCTTCTCTTTTTTTCCTGGCCATTTAGCCTTTCTAAAAACAGAGAGCGGTCGGGTGCAGTGGCTCATGCCTGTAATCCCAGCATTTTGGAAGACTGAGGTGGGCGGATCATGAGGTCAAGAGATTGAGACCATCCTGGCCAACATAGTAAAACCCCATCTCTACTAAAAATACAAAAATTAGCTGGGCGTGGTGGCGCATGCCTGTAGTCCCAGCTACTTGGGAGGCTGAGGCAGGAGAATTGCTTGAACCTGGGAGGCGGAGGTTGCAGTGAGCTGAGATCATGCCACTGCACTCCAGCCTGGTGACAGAGCGAGACTCCATCTCAAAATAAAAACAATACAACAACAAAAACAGAGAGCATTTGAAAGAATGACAGTTGTTCTATCAAAATTATATACAGCAATTCTGGTGAGGAGATTTATTGTGAAACTAAATAAAAATCCACAAACATTTGAGGGTCATGATCTGAAGGCATGGGGATCTGGGATGTTAAGTAGTGAAGCAGCTACACCATGTTACATGTCAACTGTTTGGAGAATGTTGTGGAATCCAGTGAAATGATAAATCACCATCTATCAACTTTGAAAGACTGATAAATGTGTGACTCAGTTCTCAGGTAAAAATGTGATACATGACTTCTGATATGTTTACTGATTAAGAAACCAAAATATCTTAATACATGTAGAAGAGTTAATGAAAAGTATAAGAAACATTTTCATGGACTGAGTGAACTTCTCTGCAATTTTGTGTTTTACAATGAAAGTGCTAAAAGGAGAGCATGTTGGCTGAAGAAAGAAAATGTGGAACACTTTGAATTGGTTGAAAATGTAATATTGCTGGTATTTTACTGTCTGTAATGTTTGGGGTTTTTATTTATTGTTATGTAAATTACTACAGGAAATCTTTCAGCATGAGGCAACGACATTGTCATGGGATCTTTGGGGTGTCACTTTTCTGGCCTGAAACCTCTGGCTAGTGGTGCCTTTGCCTGAGTTTTGCTTGGGCCCACTGGCCTCGTTCCACCCACTCAGCCTGGCAGGCTGTGATTGGCTCATGCTACCAGCCTGGATCCCATCTCTGCCAAGGGTGAGTCAGATGTGGAGCTGCAAGGAGGGTGTGAGCCAGCGTGGGGTCCGGCCACTGCACAGTCAGACATGCTGGCTGCTGCAGCTGGGTGGGCAGCTCCAGGTGCTGGCATAGGCGCTCACTCTCTGTAAGGTTGTGGCTGGACCAGGTGTACTACAAACAGCTTCCCCAGGTGGCACTGGGGAACACAGTGGTGCCTGGAAGCCTAAAGATGCCAGGCACTGCAGGACCCCAAAGAGCAAGTCACAGCCCTGGCTCGGGGAGCTCCCAGGTCTGGGCTCCCCAAGAGGCTGCAGCTTTTCTCTCCTCTTCATCCACAACGTGGTGAGCAAGGGGAATATTTCAGCCCTGTTTGTGTAACAGCTCTTTAACTCTGCCATTTGGTGGATGCCAAGTTCTTGTTCTGCAACCAGGAAGAATGAGGTATGCAGACAAGTGATGGGTGGGCAAGACAAAGAGGAGTTCTGTTGAGCAGTAGAACAGCTCAGAGACCCTCTGTGGGTAGATCCTTTCTGCAGCCCAGGTGTCTCCATAAGTATTCAGCCCTTAGCAGAGAGGAGGAGGCACTGGGGTGGGTGGCTACTCTCTGCAGTTGGTTGTCCTAGAGTGTCCTCTGCTCTGGCTGAGCCTGGGGATTTTATGGGCCTCAGAGTGGGGAAGTGCTGATTGGTCCACAGGCAGCCATGGGCTGTCCCAGGAAAAGCACCAGGATTTCCCCCTCCAGTCTGCAGGACTGGCAGCAACCCAGCCCCCAGACTTCAGGCCTTCCCTGACCAAAAGGTGGGGCTTCACTGGGCACCTGTCCTCTTCTACCTAGGGACCTGTCTGCCTCCTGCTGCCATTTATCATGCCTGGGCTCTGCCCAGACTTTTCTTCAAGATTGGGGTGAATACTGACAGCAGGGAGAAGCCAGGCAGCGGGAGCAGGTACTTCTGAGCTTGTGAGGGCAAGTGGGGGCCTTCCTGGGCCCCCAAGAGTGCCAGGATGCATGGGTTTGCAGCCTCAGTTTGGGCAGCTACAGCTGGGGGAACAGGAGGCCTGGGTCTGCAGCCATGGTTTGGGCGTCTGCAGTGGCACCCAGGGAGCTCCTTGTCCCAACTCAGAAAAGGCAGGGCTCACACTTGTCCCCAGCACCCTCCAGCTCCAGGGAGCCTGCAGCCCTGGCCTGCCTCCCTGCTATAGCCAGAGTGATAGCAGTGGCTGCTCCAGATGGCCTGCCACTGCCATCAATATCATGAAAAGAGTCTGAATGTCTCAAGAATCATCAGCAGCATAGGTGAATGGAATCTCCTCTCATAACTTCTCATGTAATTATTAACAAAAACGTGCCTTTAGAAATACCCACCTGAGCTCTGGAAGATAGGAAGAAACAAAATCTCCCACAGGGTTGACTCTAGGATTAGTTTCTACTATTTACAGTTCTGAGGTCTGAAGATATCAGATTAGAAAACAAGATGAACAAGTATGCTTTGGAAGTTGTTTCTGATGATCTTCTCTTGGGAAATGAGAGGACAGGAAAGGTCAGCCTTTCTCTATCCTGCAATGGCTATGGAAACAGCATAAGTAATGGTCTCCATTGTGAAGTTTTTTGAGAGGTAGAACTTACTAAGTTTAGGAAATACTTTTCTATTCTTAGTATATTCTTAATATATGTATGTATATATGTACATATGTCTGTATATATGTGTGTGTGTAAATATAATTTATATAGATATATAACATATATATAACATTTTTTTGAGACAGGGTCTCACTCTGTCACCCAGGATGGAGTGCAGTGGTGGGATTAAGGCTCACTGTGGCTTCATCGACCTCCTAGGCTCAAGCGATCCTCCTGCCTCAACCTCCCATGTAGCTGGGACCACAGGTGCATGCCACCATGCCTGGCTAATTTTTTATATTTTTTGTGGAAATGTGGTCTCACTTTGTTGCCCAGGCTGGTTTCAAACTCCTGGGCTCAAGTGAAACTCTCACCTCAGCCTCCTAAAGTGCTGTGATTATAGGCATGAGCCACTGCACCTGGCCAGGTTACCACAGTTTAAAAATTAATCATGAATGGGTATTGAATATCATAAAATATTTTTCCAAGTATGTATTAAGATGATACTATTATTTTTTACCTCTCATCTGAACATGTAGTGAACATCTTTGCATTCCTGGATAAAATCTACTCCATCATAATGTTGTATTCTTTTAAAACATTGCTTTGATTACTTTGAGTAATATTGTTTAGCCCATGCCATGTAGTGTGCTATTTGTATCTTGTTTACTCAACATAATGTTTTTAAGATTTGTCCATGTGATTGTATAGATCAGAAGTTCCTTCTTATTGCTGAGTAGTGTTATGTTCTATGCACAGAACAGAATATATGCACATGGTATTTATCCATTCTCCTGTTGATGGATACCTGGACTGTTTCCAGTTTTGAGCTATTATGAATAAAGCAAAAATTCTTCTACTAAGCTTTGTGTGGACATGTTTTCCTCTCTCTTGGGAAATACCTAGAAGTGGAATTGCTGGGTCATAGGGTAGATATATAATTATATTCTTAAGATACTGCAAAAGGGTTTCAAAAAGCAATTATAACATTTAACACTCTTACCAGCAATGTATGAGACTTCCAGATCCTTGCCAATATTTAGTATTCTCTGAGTTTTAACATTTTAGCTATTCTGGTGAGTGTATAATGGCCCCACATTATTGTTTTAATTTGTATTTCCATGACGACTAATGCTGTTGAGTACTTTCTCATGTGCTTATTAGCTATTTGTATATCTTTTTCATGATGTATGTGTTCAAGACTTTTGCACATTTAAAATTGTTTTTTTCTGAGTTGTTTATATATTTGATATGTAAATCTTCTGGAAGATTTATGTGTTGTAAATATTCTCATTTAGTCTGTTGCTAGATACATCTAGTCTGTGCATCCATTTTTCTTAACAGCATCTTTGGATGAGCAGAAGTTTTAAATTTTAATAATGTTTATCGATTTGTAATTTCATGGTAGTGCTTTCTATGTGCTTTCTAGGGAATATTAGTCTACTCCATGGTTGCAAAGATATTCTCCTGTTATCTTCTATGCTTTCTAGTTCTAGGTTTTAGGCTTATGTGTAGGATCTATCTCAAGTTAATTTTTGCATATGGTGTGTGAGATAGTTGCTTTGTCCTTTTTTTTTTTTAAAATATCACTACTCAGTTTTTCAGCACCATTTGTTGAAGAAGTTTTCCTTTTCATAAGAAAATGCTTTGGCACCTTGGTTATAAACCATTTCACCATGTTATTTATAGGTCTACTATGGGACTGTCTGTTCCTGTACTGCTCAGTATGGTAGCCACTAGCTACATGTGGCTATTTAAATTAGATTTAAGTTCATTAAAACTAAATTAAAAATTCAGTTATTCAGTCACACTAGCCACATTTCAAGTGCCAATAGCTGTATGTAACTAATGGTTATCATATTGGATAGTGTAAGAATAGAACATTTCCATAATCTCAGAAAATTCTGTTGAGAAGTGCTGCTCTAGACTGTTCCACTGATTTATTTGTCTTTTCACTGTCTTGATCATGGTAGCTTTACAGTAAGTCTTGAAGTCAGTACATTCAGTCTTCTAACTTCATTTTTCTTTTTAAGATTTTTATGGCTTTTCTAGGTTCTTTGAATTTTCATATAAATTTTAGAATCAGCATTCTAAAATTTTGTCATTTCAAAAACAAGCATTTTGTCAATTTCTACAAAAATTCTACTTGGATTTTGGTTGGAATTGCATTGAATTATATTAATTCGACTTTTTTTTTTTTTTTTTTTTTTGACACAGAGTCTCGCTCTGTCACCAGGCTGGAGTGCAGTGACGTGATCTCGGCTCACTGCAACTTCTGCTTCCCAGGTTCAAGTGATTCTCCTGTCTCAGCCTCCTGAGTAGCTGGGACTACAGGCACACGCCACCATGCCCAGCAAATTTTTGTATTTTTAGTAGAGATGGGGTTTCACCATGTTGGCCAGGATGGTCTCAATCTCTTGACCTCGTGATCCACTCACCTTGGCCTCCCAAAGTGCTGGGATTACAGGTGTGAGCCACCACGCCCAGCCGACATGATTTTTCAAAGAAGAGTTTGACCTATAGTTTTATTTTCTTATGCCTACTTTCTCCAGTTTTGATATTATAGTTATACTGACTTTATAATATGAATTAGTTAACTTCTCATTTATTTTTTATGCTCTGTATAAAATTAATTCAACCATTTATTCAAGAAATAGCTGGTGAATGTGTACTCAGCCAGGAACTCTTCTAGGCCTTGGCACTGTAATGGGAAACAAAGCAATAGTCCTGCTTCCTTAGAGTTTACATTCTTATAGAGGAGACACCCAATAAACAAATAGATATAGCATATAATTTAGAGATAAGTAGTATGGAAAAACAGGAAGCAAGAAAAGGAAATGGGAAGGGGCTGGAGGCAGTGCTTTAGATATACTGGGCAGGCACATGTAAGGAGAGTCCTAAGTGAAGTGAGCAAGAGAGCCACGCAGAGTCCAGGGGAAGAGGAACCCACGCAGAGGAAATCATGATGTAAAGGCTCTCCGGTGAAAAGGTGGCTGGGATGTTGGCCTGGAGAAAGGATGGTAGCCAGGGCAGGCCATGCAGGGATTTATGAGCTGATGGGAAATCATTGACGGGTTTGAGCTGGCGAGCTGTGTGGTTTAACACCTGTTAGAAGGATTAGCCTGGCTATAACATGGAGGATAGACTGAGGGTGGCAAAATTCGAAGTAGTAAGGCCACATGGGAGACTATGGCGACAACATATGTAAGAAATTATTGTGGCTTGGATTAGGAAAGTGGCAATGTAATTGGTAAAAAGCAATAGAAATTATTTCATGGGAGGGCCAACAGGAAGTGCTGGTGGGTTATATGAGGAGTTTGAGAGAAGGGTCTCCTCATGCAGTTTCTCTGAGTCCTGGGTCAGGTATGTGCACAGCTTCATGATGAGAAGAGACAACGTTTTCAGCAGGTTACTCACACTTTTGAGGTTGAAGGCAGTGAGAAACAGAAGGGCTTCTCTTTTTTTTTTCCTCTTGGGTTTAGTTTATCCTTGTAAGATTCAATTGTCTTAGTTCTCTCTTGCTTTACATCTGGCTTCCATTCCTGATTCAGATCCACCATCAGATGCTAAAGCTTTCATATTTATTCACCAGCTCCACAACAGCATCAGGCTTATCCCTATAATAAATCCTTATCCCATAGCACTCAGAGTGGCTCTCCTTTCCAGATCAAAGCCCTAACTGATACAAGTTTGATATGTCAATTAGCCCACTGAATAGAGATGTGCATTAATAATCAAATGCATAAGAAGATGTTTCAGCTGTATCCATGAATTGTGAATACCTAGTGTTTTGTTATTATTCTGCAGTTAATAATTTTTAAACTATTGTCTTCTAGTTTTACTATTTTGTGGTGAGATGATGTGAAATATTAGTTATTTGGCATTTATTGAGATATTGTTTGTATCCTGAATGTAATCTTTTTTCTTTTTTGCAAATGTTTCTTGAACTAGGGAAGAATGCATATTCTCTGTATGTTGGGTACAACGTTTGACGGGTTTCTAGACAATAGGTGGTATGTGTACCCTTAATAACTCTTAATAACCAAGGAAATAGAATTTTAGATGAGCATTGTTAGAGATTGAGAAAGCCATTAAATCTTTGTAAAAGAAACAAGCCACAAAAGAGACCTAACCATGTTTGACTTATATGTACACAATAATATAGATTCAAAATATGTAACTTATTGAATTAGAAATACAAAAAATTTTACTGAAAAACTTGACAAAAATTAGTAACAGTAATTAATAAACTAAATTATGAGTATTGTACTATATATAATATATATATGAATATATACATAAATATGATTTGGTTTGTTAATTATTATTATGTTATATATGCATACATACATATATATAAATGTTGCTATACCAATGAAACAGATTATAATTCCTATAACGACAAATTTGAATGACATATTTATTTTGTTTGTTTATTTAGTTTTGAGCCAGAGTCTTGCCTTGTTGCCCAGGCTGGAGTGCAGTGGCCCAGTCTTGGCTCACTGCAACCTCTGCCTCTCGGGTTCAAGCAATTCTCCTGCCTCAGCCTCCCAAGTAGCTGGGATTACAGTCGCCCACCACCATGCCCAGCTAATTTTTGTATTTTTAATAGAGACAGGGTTTTGCTATATTGGCCAGGCTGGTGTCGCCTGACCTCAGGTGACCCACCTGCTTTGGGGTCCCAAAGTTCTGGGATTACAGGTGTGAGCCATCCTGCCGGGCACTTACATATCAACCTTTTGAAAAAAATTTTTAGGGTAGAAAATCAGTTTTCTTAGGTCAATCTGATGGAAGTTTAATCTAAAAAAATCAACTGGGCAATATTTTTAAACATACAATTATAATAAAAGTACACTTTGTAAATATATATATATGAAAAATATAGATTCACTTATTTTTAGAAGCTAGGTCTTTCAAGTGCTGTAAGCTGCCAACATTCTCATTTGTTATATACTTACAGGTTTCAAGGGACTTGATTTAGCAAACAAACAAACAAACAAAAAAGTAGGCCCGGTATGGTGGCTTATGCTTGTAATCCCAACACTTTGGGAGGCCGAGGTGGGCAGATGGCTTGAGCTCAGGAGTTTGAGGCCGGCCTGGTCAACGTGGTGAAATCCTGTCTCTACTGCAAGTACAAAATAATTAGCTGGGTGTGGTGGTGGGCACCTGTAATCCCAGCTACTCGGGAGGCTGAGGCAGGAGAATTGCTCGAACCCAGGACGCGGAGGTTGCAGTGAGCGGATATCGCATCACTGCACTCCAGCTTGGGCGACAGAGTAAGACTCTGCCTCAAAAAAAAAAAAGTAAAAGGAAACTCTTCTTCTCAAACCTGCCTTTTCATAGTTTATAATCTTTCATCCTTGGACATTTAAAAGTACTTATGTTGTGGCTTTTTTAGAGTGCAGTACTATTTCAAGTTCCATTGGCTCATTCCATCTGTGGATTTTCTTTCCTAGTAATGGAGTTCCTTATATATTTTATAATTTTTTGATGATGAGCTCCTATTTTAACTGTAACTTTGTATTTTTAAATGTTCCAAATAGGGTCTGAGTTGGGAAAGAATCTCTATGATGTGGTTTCTAAATGGCCTCTGCCCTGACTACAGAGTTTGTTGATTGGGAGACAAATTTCTGGCTTAATTTCTCAATGGAGCTTGGGGTTTCTGAAGCATTTGGATGACGTGAATTTGTGTCATGAGCCATGAGTCAGGATTCAGGATCTGTGGTTCACACCACTTCCTCCATCAAACAACTTATTGCCTGCTCTGTGCCAACAGAGGAGGTTTTTACAACCCACTCATGAAGAAGTCAGCACTTTCCCAATTTCAGGTTCAATGCCAACAGTTCATTTTCAGTTCCTTGCTCTACAAGAAGACTGAGGGCTCAAGTCCTGACCCAGAAGAAAACTCATGTCCTTAAAGTGTTTAACCAATTCTTACTAACCACTGTAGCTGTAGGTTTCTTTTCATTGCTAGCATCTTAGCTTCACTGTATATTACATTAAAAACAATATATATATATATATATTTTTGAGATGGAGTCTTGCTGTGTCACCCAGGCTGGAGTGCAGTGGCACGATCTCAGCTCACTGAAGCCTCTGCCTCCCGGGTTCCAGTGATTCTCCTGCCTCAGTCTCCTGGGTAGCTGGGATTACAGGCACACGCCACCATGCCTGGCTAGTTTTCGTACTTTTAGTAGAGACGGGGTTTCGCCATGTCGGCCAGGCTGGTCTCAAACTCCTGACCTCAGGCAATCCGCCCGCCTTGGCCTCCCAAAGTGCTGGGATTACAGGCCTGAGCCACCACATCTGGCTTTTTTTTTTTTTTTTGAGACAGAGTCTTGCACTGTAGCCCAGGCTGGAGTGCAATGGCGCAATCTTGGCTCACTGCAACCTCCGCCTCCTGGGTTCATGTGATTCTCCTGCTTCAGCCTCCCAAGTAGCTTGGATTACAGGCACATACCATGACACCTGGCTAATTTTTTGTATTTTTAGTTGAGACGGGGTTTCACTATGTTGGCCCGACTGATCTGGAACTCTTGACCTCATGATCAGCCTGCCTCAGAATCCCAAAGTGCAGGGATTACAGGCGTGGGCCACCATCCTTTTACATTTTGAGCATGAGGGTGGTGGTTGTTTTCAAGTCAGCTTAGTGCTCCATCTTAATTGGAAGTCTGCTATTGTTTGCTTGTTTTTTTGTTTTGGTTTATTTTTCAGTCAATTCAGCTTTCTTTTTATGTATTTTGCTTCTATTTCTCAGGGGTCATATCTTCTGGCTAGCTATTCAGAATGCCAATTAGAAAATACATATTGTTTTTGAGCCAGAGTCTTGCTCTGTTGCCCAGGCTGGAGTGCAGTGGTATGATCATAGCTCACTGCAGCTTTGAACTTCCAGGCTCAAGGGATCCTCCCACCTCAGTCTCTTGAGTAGCTGGGACTATAGGTGTGTACCGCCGCATTTGGCTAATTAATTTTTTTTTTTTTTTTTAGGAGAGGTAGGGTCTTGCTATGTTGCCCAGGCTGGTCTTGAACTCCTGGCCTCAAGCAGTCCTCCCGCCTTGGCCTCCCAAAGTGCTAGGACCCCAGGCACGAGCCGCTGTGCCTGGCCCAGTTAGAAATTTTTTAATAATTTCAATTGTTGCCACTAGTGAGTCATCTTCAGGGATGAACTCTTCCTTTGAGTCTTCAGGGTGCTGATTCTTTTTCTTGTTCTGTGATGTTTGTCATAGTTTCCAGAATTATTTGTCCTTCAGTGAGTAAATTAGACCTAGCTTTTGCTAAGGAACTGTGTGTGTGTGTGTGTGTGTTTGTGTGTGTGTGTGTGTTTTGGTTCAACCCTCTGTTCATTTGGACACCTGGACTCCTACATCTGGACAGCAGGTAGGTGAGCACAGACCAACTGGAGAATCCGGTAAGTATTCATCTAAGTGAAGCTCAGTGGAACTGAGGAAGTATTGCCTTCTACCTTTACTGCTTGCTCTTCTGAAAAACTACATGAAAACTACAAGCCACCGCAGGCTTGACCAGAAATGCTTCAGTTTCAAAGGCATTTACATTTGCTGTAGCCTTTGACCAAGACACTCTTCCTCCAGAGAGTGTCAACGCTCATTCTCTCATCTCGTAAGATTTTGCCCAAACATCATCTTTTGTCAGCACCTTCCCTAAAAATTCTTTTTATATTTCTAATCCCTTTTATTTCAACCCTCTACATTTCCTTTCTCTTCATTTCCTTTCCTTTATCCCCGTCACACTTACCACCTCTCAACATACTCTATTATTTACTTACTTATTCTTTGTTTTGTTTACTGATGCAACCCCAGTGCCTAAAACAATGCCCAGCACAGTGCTGATGTTCAATAAACATTTATTGATAAATTGAATGAATAAATGCTTTGCCACTAGGGTTCTTCTTTCTCCTACACTCCCCTACAGAATTTGTGTATGGGGGCTTCATCTTTTGGAATATGCGAAACAGGATAATTTTCCTTTAGTTCCTGCTGTCTACATAGGAGTTCTAATCCAGGATAAACATAGAGTGTTACTGATGATGGGGTGGGAAGAGTATCTAAGAACAGTTTAGTGTCTGACCTGAATGAACGATGTCTCCTCCAGATCCACCAGCAAGATGCAATTTTGAACCATAACTTGGGCCCTTGATATTTTAAAACTCTTGATACATATCATCAAATTATATTCAGAAAAGTTGTGCCAACATGCCAATTTCTCTTTTCTCTGCAGTCTCATTATTAATTAATTAATTAATTATTATTTTTTTGAGACAAGGTCTCACTATGTTGCCTAGGCTGGTCTCAAGCTCTGAGCCTCAAGCAGTCCTCCTGCCTTAGACTCCTGAGTAGCTGGGATTACAGGTGTGAGCCACCAGATTTGGCCATTGTCAATTTAAACTAAAGAGTAGCTACCATGCATAGTGAATGCTCTCCTAAGGTTAAACCGTCAGTGTTTCTTCTCAAAAGTTATCCTAAAAAGGAAAGGATGCTGAATGGTCTTTGAATCAATTATCTATTGCCACAAAAGAGTACAGTGATCACAAAATATCACTGGTGTTTAACCATGCACTTTTAGTGTTGATGTCTCCAGGGTCAGCTGGAGGTTGGCTGGGTGGCTCTAATGATCCTGGCTGGGTTTGCTCAAGTACCTGGTGGTCAGCTGGCTATTGGTCGATCTAGCCTGGCTCAGTTTGGCCCCCGACATCTCTCATTCTCCTCTTATTCCAGGCCTGCTCTCATGGTGATAGCACAGCAACAAGAGAGAGAGGTCAAGCTCAGCCATGCAAGTGCTTTACATGCCTCTGCTTGTGTTATGCTGGGTGGGTGGTTCAGGGAATGAGTCAGAATGACCAACCACAGATGGAGGTGACTGCAAAGTTACAGGGTAAAGGATGTGACTTCGGTGGGGCTGAAGAATTGAGGCCCTTTGATGTGATCCACCACAATCCTAGAAAAGAGTTATTTCCGGTTGTCATTTAATTTTTCCTACTGAAAGAATAAGGTTGGAAAAAGGGAAGAAGCTCTTTTTATGAGTGAATATAAAATTCTGGACAGGATAAAAGCCAGGACCCAATTTTTATTACATTTAAAAAGTAATAGGGATTATGTAACAACTGTGTAAGAAAAAAAGAAAACTCTATAGGATGTACTCTTTGGAATAAAATGGAAAGAAATACAAGTTCTTGGGCATATATAACTTGCCCAATTATTTGAACAAATTAATTCTAATCTGAATAAGTTTTAATGCTAATTCAATCAGAAGTTCCAGACATTAAAAAGAAATCTCTTTGCAGCTGTATTCTCCCAGCTTTTAAAGATATGAAGGTTCTTAGGCTGATTGAGTCACCTCTGCTCATTTCTCTGTTTACTATTTCAGAAAAAAATGTTTCCCTCTTTCTGATACATTTAAATTATTTTTCCCATTTTTATACATGCTCAAATTCTGTCTCCATCTGAGTTCATTCCTGCCCATCCTTCCTCACCAGCAGAGACAATTGCTCCTGTTGCCTTTTCCTGGAGCACGATGCTTATTATTTTTTAATGGCGTCATATTGTACTCAGGAGCCAGGGTTGGTGAGCTGGGTTGGGGAGACTACTCACACTGGAATCGGGCCAAATCTCAACTGGAGAAGAATAATGTATCATTATATTGTTAGATCATGAGCTCCCTGAGGGCAAAGACTGCCACTGGCTCCTGTGTCTGGCACAAGAACCAACATGTAACAAGTATTCAATAAATGGTTACTTGAATGAGGTGGTGTGTGGTTGAGTGCTTGGGCCCTGGAGCTGGCTCCTTGTTCTCAAATCTTGGCTATGTCGTTTACTAACTGTGTGTCTTTGGGCAAGTTAGTTAACTTCTTTATACTTTTTTCTTTTTCAGCTTAAAAGAGGGATATAAAGGTAGCTATTTCATAAGATGATACATAAAAGGCATGTCAGAATTTATGATTGTTACTATTACTGCTGGAGGCTCTTAAGATGACAGGAAGGAGGATGTTACAGATTGAATCATGTCCTCCAAAGAAGATATACTGGAGCCCTAACTCCACCCAGTACCTCAAATGTGATTCTATTTCCTTATTTGGAGGTAAGGTCTTTACAGAACTAATCAAGTTAAAGTGAGGTCGTTAGGGTTAGCCCTAATCCAATATGATGGTGTCCTCATAAAAAGGGAAAGTGTGGACACACACACAAACACACACACACGCACACAGTCATACAAAGATGAAGGCAGAGATCTACAAACCAAGGAATGCCAAATACTGCAAGAAAACCACTGGAAACTAGGAGAGCGGGGTGGAATAGATGCTTTCTCACAGCCCTCAGAAGGAACCAGCCCCCGACACCTTCATCTCAAACTGCTAGCCTTGTTTAAGCCACCCAACTTGGGGTTCTTTGTTCTGGCAGCCCTAGCAAACTCGCACAGAGGGGCTGTGGGAACCAGCAGCCCACATCCTTCTTTGGTGACTGCACACTAACCGTGGATTCCGGGCATCCAGTTGTACTCTTTCAGGTTTCATCTCTTCTGCATACCTCATGCTCCTGGCACATTTTTGAATGGTTATGCCAGGTCCAGGAGCCCGGGACCCCACAGGATATTTTGTGACAAGGCAGTAGCCTTCAAGATAAAACTCAGTGGCCTTGACATCAACTAGTCTGTTCTCAGATCTCCAAGGTAAACCTGTTGGACAAAAGTATCTGAGCCTATTCCCAGCCATAAATGTGATATGTAATTCCTGCAGCACTGATAAAGGTTAGCCTGATCCTCCATAACTCCCTTCACTTATTCTGTTAGAGAGCCATCCTCTATAAACACATCTAAACCATGTCTGGAGTACAAGCTATGTGTGTCACTTTTCCCCTTACAGTATATAATTAATGAGCTGTCAGCACATTAATTGGAAAAGTATGGCCATAGAAATCAGGAGACCTGGCCGAGTGTGGTGTTTCACACTTGTAATCCCAGCACTTTGGGAGGCCAAGGCAGGTGGATCACTCGAGGCCAAGAGTTTGAGACCAGCCTGACCAACATGATGAAACCCCATCTCTACTAAAAATACAAAAATTAGCTGGGCATGGTGGTGCACACCTGTAATTCCAGATACTTGGGAGACTGAGGCAGGAGAATTGCTTGAACCCGGGAGGTGGAGGCTGCAATGAGCCGAGATCATGCCATTGCACTCTGGCCTGGGCAACAATAGCGAAACTCAGTCTCAAAATAAATAAATAAATAAAAATAAAAAAGAAATCAGGAGACCTGAAGTCCAATCTTGATTTCAGAATAAGATTAAAGCAGAATATTATAATCTGTGCCTCACTATAAATGATGATCTAGTCCAGATTTTCTCTTTATGCCTTAGGAGAAAAGTGATTTTCAGTTAGAATAAATCTGAAGTCAGCCCAGCACGTGAGGGAAAATGCAATATCGGCTAGGCATGGTGGCTCATGTCTGTAATCCCAGTACTTTGGGAGGCCAAGGTGGGTGGATCACCTAAGGTGAGGCCAGGAGTTCGAGACTAGCCTGACCAACACGGAGAAAACCTGTCTCTACTAAAAATACAAAATTAGCCGAGCATGGTGGCGCATGCCTGTAATCCCAGCTACTTGGGAGGCTGAGGCAGGAGAATTGCTTGAACCCGGGAGGTGGAGGTTGCAGTGAGCCAAGATTGTGCCATTGCACTTCACCCTGGCCAACAAGAGCAAAGCTCTGTCTCAAAATAATAATAATAATAATAATAATAATAATAAAAGAAAAATGCCATAGCAAGATGACTCTCTGTCTCCAAATCAGTCCGTCAGGTTTTTCCTTCTCCCAGTCCTCCCCACACTTTTTTCTAATAATAGAATATTTTCTCTCTAAAGAATAAATCAGCTTCCAGCCACCCAGTAAGAGCCACATGGTTTGTCTTTTAGAGGCTTGGAAGGAGATCATGCTGTTTCCATCTTAGGAGTTTGTGATACGAGCCATAGGACACAATTTGTTTGCCTAGTGGTGATCTTTGTCCTGGGATGACACTGGGTGTTAGGCAGTAGCCTGAAGCTTTCATAGAAGCATCTCCATAGCTAGGAATTTATATAAACCAGTGCACAACTGGTTTACATAAAGGGCACTAAAAAAAATGCTGCCCGTGTGGTTTGTGTAGGGTTCTTACAGCTATACACAAGCAACTTGTTACAAAGGCTCTCCTCTTTATTCATGGATTTGTGAGCACATATTATGCTTTTTTGATAAATAATTTTTTTCTTGGGACTTGAAAAAAATCATAGCAGCTGGTAGCCTTCTGTATTGTTTTATTGCTTACATCCAGCGAGAGCGTAAGGCAGGATACAGATTGTTATGTGTTGTCCTAGACTTCCGTTTGCAATAAGGAGCATACACAATGCCATACCAAAGTGAGTTTATTGACATTCCTTGAAGATGGTGTGATGGAAGAGAAAGCGCGGCCTGAGTATCACGTGACATTTCTCTTGCTGATGTAAGCAAAATCAGCCCAATAACATGGACTTCTCCTGCTATTGACTAGAACAGACTTTTGAACAAAATTGTTGTAGACATTTCCTTGGGTAAATTGGAAGCTGCAGGGAGTAGGCTAAAGGAACAATATTTACTCTATATACTACCTCTAGGCACCTTTTTTTCTACTAGAACAAAGGGACTACATGTCACTAACAGGAAAATAACACTTTCTCTTTTGGACCTCATGATGGCTGGAACATCCATCCCAGATTTTTATGATGTAGTATTGCAGTAGTTTTAATAATGAACACTGAAGTACCTAATAATAATAATAATAATAAAGCACCACATTTGTTACGTAAAGTTCTAACTACTTTCATTTGAAAGTGTTTCATCTTGACTGGGAAAATATTTGTGGCAACTGAGAAATTTCTGAACCCAAATTTTGGACACATGGTTTGACACATGGACTGACAATATGATGGATGTAATATTAAAACTACCCTGGAAAACTCAGCCATTGGCTTGCCACACAAATATACTTACTGTTCAAGGACATATGGTCATGTATTAAAAGAAAATTTAGATCTTGCATGTTTAACGCCTGTTCCCCCAAATCATATGTCTCTTTTTCTTAATTTTTTCACCACTCTCTCGGCATCTTCACAACCTCCACTCATTTATATACATAGGAAATTACAAAGAGTTCAGTAGATTTAGAATACTTCTCCTGACCCCACAGAGTCAATTTCCATTTTTAGGCTTATCATCTTCACACTGTAGAATAAAACATTTGTGATATCTGTGAAATTATTATAACACTTTATAGAATTTTAAAAGCATTTTTCAAAGTTGTAACATAAATCTTCTCTTATTTATTGTTCTTGTTTGTCCCCTGATTAAAGGCGTTACACTCTTACTAAAATCAATTGTTTTAGGGAGATTGTGGCTTATAAATTTATAAGTGATTAATTTTGCAATTTGCCTCCATGGAGAAAACTCATGCTTAAAAAAAAATTACAGGTGGTAACAAATAGATCTGTCTTTCTGCCGAACTGTATAATTTAAGGTGGTTTACACCTCCACCTAAGTGAAATTTAGTTCTATAGCTATTTCATTTCATATATGTATTGAATGGAAAATTATATATAATTTAAAAATCAGCCTTATAAATAAGGTAAACACGAATTTCCATAACTTGTTCCTGTGTTCCTCTTCTCTTTGTTTTTCTTTCTTAAGGATTCGATGCAAGGTTGCAATAAAATATTACAAGCTTCATCTTCTTTCAGGTGACTGTGACATCAGCATTTCTTCATGAAATTTTGCACTTTTGTGAAATAATGTTTCTGTTATGCTTTGTGGGATAGATCTACAGCTGTGACATCAGTAGTGCTGGCGGATAAGGAAACGTTCGTTGAAAAATCACGTATGCCAAAGTTACCTATCTATATATAATTTCTGAGATACTGCATTCCTTTTGTATATGGGTAGAATAGATATTAATCTAATTAATAGATTAATTAGTTATTTATATAAATTGTAAAGCTCTCCAGGAGCCGGTCCATCTTGTGAACAGCTTTCTCCCTTTCCAATGCCTGACAAATAATGTAAGTACTAGAAAGAGAGTGCTTGAATTAATGAGTATTTACATATGTATAACACAAGTTCTAAAGATAAAAGATGCCCCTATATTAGAGATGCTGTTGCAAGAGTTAGAATAAAGGTATGGTTCAATGATTTGCATAGTCCTTATGCTCTGATTTCATAAATAAAATAATAGCTCCATTGGAATCCATTATCTTTCAGATGCTGAATGTGTACTGAATTTTACATATCCCTCAAATTCTATATCATATAACTCACACATTCCATCCTGTCTCAGTAAATATTCTTTTTAGACAATAAAAGCCTAAATTTCTATAATGTATACTCCTTGATTGACAATGGACACATCACTGCAAGGGGTGCTGGGCATTGTAGATAATTCCTCCTAAAAAAATGCTTTTATTTTTATTTATTTTTTTTGAGATGGATTCTCCCTCGGTCACCCAGGCTGGAGTGCAGTGGCACAGTCTTGGCTCACTGCAACCTCTGCTTCTCGGGTTCAAGTGATTCTCCTTCCTCAGCCTCCCAAGTAGCTGGGACTACCAGCATGTGCCATCACACTCGGCTAATTTTTGTATTTTTAGTAGAGATGGGGTTTCACCATGTTGGCCAGGCTTGTCTTGAACTCCTGACCTCAAGTGATCTCCCCACCTTGGCCTCCCAAAGTGCTGGGATTACAGGCATGAGCCACCGCTCCTGGCCAGAATGCTTTAGAGTGTAGGAACACAAATAACACACTGTCCAGACACAAACTGGTATAATGAGCCATTAGGCATGGCTTCATATGAAATTCACTTCGTCTTACATTTCTCCTTTGTTTTAATATGGAAAACAATAATGTGACATTTAAATAGTGGGGTCTCTTGAGCTCTTCTTTTTCCCAGTGAAGAAAAACACTTTCGTTTTATGACCTATTTCAGACAACATGGATAACAACGTTAGAAAAATAGCAAATGACCATTATGGTTGGGTTTATTTCAAATGTAATTGAGAGGTTAGGCTGTCTTTGGAGCCTGCAACTGTTTTTCTGACAACATGAAGTTTTCTGAGATATGTTTTCACTGAATGCTAAAAGAAACTGGATATTTATTTTGACACAAATCAATGTGCCTTTGGGTGTTATGTTTCTGCCCCAGGAGGATTACTATGGGTGAAGGAGAAGTACTATGTTGCCCTTGATCCCTAACAAGCACCATCACTCTCTGCAGCTTCCTAGTGTGGTCCCGATGGACAATCGAATGTGAAGGAACTTGAACTCCATGATTAAGAAAGGAAAAGGGGGAAAAAAAAGTGAAAGAAACCAATATCAAAGTTTAAAAAAAAGGGTTTGTCTGCCAAGCAAACAAAAGTCATGGCTTTAACAAAAGTCATGGTATCATCTACACATTTTTTTCCTTTATGAAGAACTGTGGCTAGACTAAACAAAACAGAACAGTACAGAACTCAGGGATTCAAACCAAGGTAATATGTCCTTCTTCCCTTTCTCCAGTTGGCATTGCCACATTCTACACAAGACAATGGGGGCTGAAGCCTCATCCTTCATGCTACATCAATCAAGCTTTCTTTCTTGGACATGTGCACAAGTTTTTCCTTCTTGCGGTGTGAGTATTCACTAGGGATGCTCCCCCTCCTAAACTTTTCTTGAGTTGAGCCCACAATCCCCACAACCATTGGGATGCATTGCATCGCATCAGCAGCAGGTGTTTTCTTGCTGTTGTTAATCGTTAGAAGTGTCATATTTGCACCGTATGTCTATGCTAGTTCCGGCTGATGGGACTGATGCCACATGTGAATCATGAGTTGAATGTATAAAAATTTCAGCTTTGCCACTGTTGTCCTTTGGATGGATATTATGCACAGGGAAAAGTAGATAGAGAGGAAAACAAAGAGTTGATCAGCTCCTAGTTCTGGAGTTGGTTGCTAGAAATTATAAAAAATGGTGGCTCTGCTCAGAAGACATGGGCATATAAAAGCTTGGAGTGCTTAATGCTCACATTTTCCCTTAAATGATAGAAATGGAAGTAAACATTTATTACCATTTGGTCAAGTGTAGCTTAACTTGCATTCATATTTCATTGTTAGTAATGGAGGTATGTGGAGATATACACAGACCTTGAGACAGCTGTTTTTTAATATTGCATACAGGCTAGCAGTTCATTGAAAACAGAGGAGAGAAGCCTGAAGGTTAGATCTTAGAAGAAGGCAGTTCTTCATGCACAGCTTTTGTCAATCCTGATTTGGTTTGAAAATAAAAATCATGGAATACCAAAATCAAAGGAGAGTTGATTAAGGGAAAGGGAAAAGGGGATCATCCCAGGAAGGGTGATGTCACTGGCCAGGAAAATGTCAGGCGAGGTTCCATGTCCTCACTCAAGTCCAAAGGTGCTGGTTTCCTCTACTGCTGTTAACAGCTTTTCATACAACATGGAGTACGAGGGATACGGTGGAAGATCCAGTCGGTTGAAGCATGTGTGTGCCCTGAATGGGGAGAAGAGATCGGTGAGAGTGTTTGTTTCAATGATACAACTGGTTCTGGATCTGTGACTGTCTGAAGTTGTGATTCAAAAGGGAATCAAAAGTGAGCAGGACCATGATTTAGGACCACCATAAAACACTGCACACTAAAGAGCCACATTCCTCTAGAATGAATAGACTAGTGGAAGGAATGGAATAACTAAAAATGGGTTGTTTGCATTTGCAAGCAAACCAACTACACTAGAATGACACTAGCAAACTGAATATAAACTCTACGGTATCAGCCTGATTTGCAATTGAGTTACAAATTTTGATGTGGTCAATGAAGGAGGCAGAAATATAATTAGTATTGAAGGATTATATTCCTAAGTCTTCTTGCCCAGCTCTGATTTCTGAGCCTCTGTGAACCACATGCATCTATTTAGAGGAACCTGAGATGGCCTGGAATTCTGAGATCCAGTTCTCCATTCAAGTCAAGTGTGCTCTGGAGACAAGTCTGACTCCTCTACCCCAGTAGAACCCACAGAACCTAAAGTCGAAGTGCTGCATTTCCAAGAAAAGCTGCCCCTGTGAGCCAGTCCTCCCTGGATGCCTGGAGTGTCCTGGCCCCCTGGGTTCTAGCTTGCTTCATGTGCTTCCTGCCAGTGTCTGCCTTAGACAAGGAATGTCTTCCTCGCCAGAGGCTAACACCTGGACCTGGAAGACTCATGTGGGTCTCCAGCAGTGGGTACAAGAAGCCCAACACACATAGATTCCCTGCTGTAGAGCCTTGAATCACCGACTAGCTGCTCCCTGCCAGAAGTTCTTTGTTTTTACAGAAACTTTGGCTGATGCTGAGTCCTTTACCATAGTAGGGAGAAAGGTGGATGGGTGCAGGTGAAAGTTCATTTCCTGCCTTTTCCTCCCTAAGAGTGGTGTGTTGAAATGGTGTTTTCAGACACCCACCAGCACAGAAAAGGGCACTCTAAAATCAAACCAAATCAAATCAAATCACAAAACAAACATACAAAGAAACAAACAAAACTAAACTCTTCATTAGAGTTTTATTTGGGATATTAAACTCTTCTTTTCATTACAAGATCCCTAGGGGACTTGTGTATTATTTACACCTTTGTTTTAAAGTATATAAATCAGAGTATCAGATCACTGCCCAGGCTGATGCAGCACTCAGGTTATGGGGGGACATTATTTTGGGAATGAGGAAGATGGGAAGAGGAAAGAGGGAAGGTGGGGTTTCCTGCCCATGGAGAATCTAGGGAGGATGCTGGTGTTTTCATCTGCCCAGCACCCATTCCTCCTCCTGGCAGTCCTTGGGGAACTATCCCTAACCCCTACCTCCCTCCTCCCTGTCCCCTTCCCGGCTCAAGCTCCAAAGGCAGGCACAGGGCAGTAGAGTGTCTGGTCTTAGGCCTTAAAGACATAACTGGGAAGAAACATACGAATACAGATTGGCAGAATTCTTAAATTATTATCTAAGATTCAAACAGGGCTTCCTTTACTTTAAAAGAAAATAATCGAAATACTTTACCTAGATGTAAATATTTGAGTGAAAGGGAACTCAGTAAATTGAGTAGGATGGTTACAGTGATTTCTCTCTATGTTAAAAAGATTGCAATGAAACTAGAACATACATTGGGCTATGGCTAAACAGGCGAAGTGGGGCGAAAAATCCCAAGCATGCTTTTGGAACTAGCTGAATTAGCCAGGGGCGAGATAGGAGCAGGCATCTTCTTCATAGTTTTCTTCCTCTGGTCATTTTAACTGGCATGAGTGGAAATATTACAGAAAAAAATCATCTTTACAAATTAGTTGGAACCAAATTAATTCTGTAAAATATCATTTCTGGGAGTAAACAGAAAGCATTGGTGAATAGCACCTGGTCTGAACACCCATGGTTTCCTTACTAGTTGCTTTTATTGCATTTATTTAGAGCCTTGGTGAACTCCCATAGTTTGTCATCTAGAATGAATGAACACAATCAAATCATGATCCAATTCAGCATTCCTAAGAGCTCGCCACCCTCCAGGTGTGGTTCTGACAGCACCGAGTGCCTGCTTACCTCATTCCTGTGCACCAAACCAAGCATTGCCCGGTGGTGTGGGGCAGTGGACAGCAATGAACCAGGGCTTGGAAGACCTCTATGCTGACCCCAGTCTAGCCACTTACCAGCTTTATGACCCTGGAAAAGTCGATTAATCTTCCTGAGCCTCAGTTTTCTCACTTGTAAAGTGGGGATAATAATATATGCTGTGTGCACCTCAGAGGGTTATGGGGAGGATCAACACTAGAACACACGTAAATGCGTTTTGTAACCTGTGAATCATCATTTAAACATAAGATTCTCTTAATAATGCAACCATGATTGTGATAATGATTTGGGGAACCATGTCATACTTGTGGCAACTGAAGTCTCTGGGGTTTGCACGTGACCTACTGGCAGGTGACTCACTCTCTTCTCACACTTGGTGCGATGGATGTTTTGGAGACCCGCACAGGTCTTTAAGTTGTGTCAAATTCCACGCCATTGGTGTCAAGCTAGGGTTCCAGCATTTTGAGATAATTTTGGATTGGGTTGTGCCAATCCTTGTATTGTTTATCCTTCTAACTGTGTCATGTACACAGTTGATCTCCCTGTCTCCTCTATTTTTTCCAAGTTATAGATTGAAATGTTAACCAACACAGGGCCAAAGAAAGTCTTGCTCCTCTCTACTAGAGACTGCCTTAAGGTTGACTAGAAACACACAAAAGAGGCAGCGGTCACTCCTCTTTGCTATCAATTGTTCAGCCGGTTATGTAAGTTGTGTCTTCCCTTCATACCAATCTTCTTCCACTGCCTAACTACAGCCTTGTTCTCTTCAGATAGGCCTTGCTCTCTTCCCTTCTAAATTTACCCTTTTTCAAGTTTGTCAATAATCTCTTGATCCCTAAATCCAGAAGCCCATACCCTACTCCCACCTGCTCCAGCTCTTTAAAAGCATTTGACAGCTCTTCCTCTGGAACATCTCCCTCCTTGGCTTCTTTTGGTTTCTCAATGGCTGCCATTTTCTCTGCTGAGCTCCCTGATGGCACCCTCAGGCCTCCTTTGTAAGTTCTCTTCTGGCCTTAGGTACTAGAGAGCAGCATTTCTCAGCTTGGCACGATTCACTTTTCGAACTTGATAACTCTTTGTTGTGGGAGCTGTTTTGTGCATTGTGAGATGTTTAGCAGCATCCTTGGCTTCTACTCAATAGACACCAGCAGCACCCCTTCCCCTCAACCAAAAATGTCTCCAGACATTGTCAACTGCCTCCTATGGGGGAAGAGGGGCAAAGTCGCCTTCCCCAGTCCCACCTTGAGAACCATTGCTACAGAGTAAGCCAACTACTAACTCAACCGGGCCTCCAACTCCACCCTGGGCCTGGGCTTAGTTTACATCTGCAGTGAAACATGTTCATATTAGAACTTCATTTGCAACTTTTAGGCCAGTTAATTGCCCATGACTCATAGCTTTGATATCCCTGGTCCCTGCCCCAAAGGTAAACCCAAAGACTCTCCCCTCTCCTTTATTCTATCTCCACACTGCCCAGTGCTACTTCGACTCTGACCTAGCTTGTGCGCTTCTCTTTCCTTCCAAGCCTTTCCTCTGTCCTCCTTTGAGCTCTTGTTCAAAGTAAAGAAACTTTGCCACCTCCTTAAGCTCTTTCCAGATGCTGCCTCCAGGTCCTGGTGTCCCGTCTCCAGTCCTCATGGGTGGAAATTGCTCACTGCCGCACATGCTGTGACGTGGACAGACATTCTTCACACTCCCTGCTGTCAATTCCATGTCATGACTTTTGCAATCTTTGGTCAGTTTCCATTTCTTTGAATTTCATGTCATTTAGAAAATTTATTTTTAAAACCATAGGTTTTGGCTGGCATTTCATTTTAATGAAATAGGATAGAGCAGAAAATAGATTTTATTGCAGATAATAAGGGTAAAGTTCTGTTTTGAGGAACTTGAGTTTCAGATATACACACACATACGTGCAAATGAGTACATGTGCATGTCCTGAGTTGTGATATAAAAGGCATTTCTTTCTGTGGACTACGGTTTAAGAAGCTTGAAAATCAGTGATCCAGATAGATCTTTGGTTCCTTCTGACCCTCTGAACTTCTAACTTATTATGATTATTATCTGGCACTTTGCTTAAGTCTTCTTTTACACTTCAAGTCCTCCTACCAGACTGTGTGGCAACTAAGTCCGCATGGCTGACAGGGTGAACACCAAGCCCCTAGTTCCTTGACCTCAACTCCAGTGACAGTCTTGCCTCTCATCTACTTCAACTATGAAATTATGACCCAGAAGCCCCTGCCCTCAAAGTCCTTTCTCCTGGCCCTCACACATCTTTTAGCAGGCAGGGACTTGGATTGACACAAAGGTTTTATGTAGCCTGAGCTATGACCGGGTTTTGCTGTGGCGGTGTCCGGCGCTCTCATCTGGGAAGCCAGCTGCCTTTCCTTTCTGCAGAGGAAAGACCTGAGGAAAGAGCTGAAGGCTGCCTCTCCCAGAGTGCAGGCCACATGCACTGTGGCTCACAGTACCTGGGAAGCCCATGCCACCCTGGGTCTGCTTTGCTTCCTGCCTGCTCAGGGCTTCCTGCTACCTGCCATAGCCAGGCCAGGTTTTCCCGAAAGACAGTTTCTGGAAGTCAGGGGTTCTTTCCTTCTATCCACACATAGATGACATTTTTTTAGGTTCTTGGATCTTCAGACATTGTCCAAAGGAGATTGGACAGGGGTCACTATTCAGGGGGTTATTTTCAGTGTCCTCTTAGAGGCATTTGCTTCTTGTCCCAAGAAGAGGTCCTTGCTTCCCCAAGAAACCATCTTGGGGGCTTGTGGTACAGCAGCCCTCTTAGGGGTGCCTTGGTCCAGATATGAAGAACCTGTTCATAAGCCCAATGTCTGCCTTAGAAGCTCTTTGTGTGGGTTAATAATATTAATGTATATTTCAAAGCTTCCAAAGCAAATACAGAAATTACATTCAATCTGTGACCCCAGAAAACAGAAGCAATGACTCTCATTTCCTAAAGAATAGAGACTCCTCAGCACGGTCTTGTCTTTTTTCTTCCTTTCTTTTTTTTTTTTAATGTAATTTAAGACAAGATCTCACTCTGTTGCCCAGGCTGGAGTGTGGTGGTGCAATCACAGCTCACTGCAGCCCCTGCCTCCTGGGCTCAAGTGATCCTCCTGCCTCAGCTTCCCAAGTAGCTGGGACTACCGATGCATGCCACCATGCCCAGCTAATTTTTTAAATTTTTTGTAGAGATGAGGTCTTGTCATGTTGCACAGGTTGGTCTTGAACTCTTGGGCACAAGCGATCCACCTGCCTTAGCCTCCCACAGTGCTAGGATTACAGGTGTGAGCCACTGCGCCCAGTCAGCAGGGTCTTTTGTTTGTGGCTCACCAAACTCTTTCTCAACTGCATCCCCTGTGATGTTGCTCCAGGCATCTTACCCTCTGCACTGGCTGGCCGCACCTTCCTGAACACGTGCTGCCATTCCCCGCTCTCAGCCCTTGCTCGTGTTATTGCTTCAGCCTGGAAGTCCCCTTCTCCCTATTCCTCACCTCCCAATCCTCCCCTAAATGCCAGTTTCTTTGTGGCATGTTCTCTAGGCAACTCGATTGGGAGGCTCTGTTTCACTCGCGCAGCACGCTGCTCTTACCCGCTGTGCTCCTCTGATTCTACCTTGCGCTGTAATTAGTTACTATCAGGCCATGTTATCCCTAGATTGCAGGTTCCCATGGGCAGGTGTGTGGTTGTATCTCAGCCCCTCCTCAAGCTGCATGCTATCATCAGTGATGACTCAAGCTGCATTCTCTAAAATAAAAGCAAGATGTTTCCAATAACTATATTCTTGAAATCTATCATTCAACTTAACAAATGGAAATTCTACCTTTTTAGTCTTCTTTTCTTGCCAGACTTACATTCACTACGTTTAGCTATTGGTAGAGCCATGCAAACAAGACAGACCCTGGAGCTGAGGGTCTGCTGAACTGAGTGGGTGAAGCCAGGGCTGAAGCCTACATCAGGGTGTTCAGCTGTGGTTAACCAGCTGGGCATGCCCACGAATGCTGACTGACACCAGGTGAATTGTCCTCAGGGAAAATCTGGGAAAGCTAGGTGAAAGCTATAGTCCAGTAAATCCTTCTGCAATAAGGATTTAGCAAAGGTATTTGGGTGGCCATGTAGAAATAGAGCTGTGTTAAATGCAAAGCTTCTTTATAATTAGAACGTATCCTATTAGCAAAAGATAATAGGGGTCAATCTTTTCTTCTGTCTGTTACAGCAGCGTTTCTCACTATAGCGCCTATGCACAACTGTCTCTTCAGTGCTTCCTGATCAGGAATGCACTACCCAGAGTGGCATAGAAAGGATTCAGGAAGTGCTGGGATTAAAACTCACAGTGCAGGGAATTTATTCTGTAAAACTACCTGGAGCCCCAGCGTCTCCTTTTCCACATTTATCCCACAATAGATGTGCTTTCTAAATAGAAGTCACCATAGAGACCCAGAGATATATGTAGTCTCATCCCCACATGTTCTAAAACTTGGTAGGAAAAATCCGACACACCACAAATATATAATGATCCTATGAAGTATCAAGTGACACGCTGCAGAAGTACAGATACGACGCTCGGGAGATTACTTCCAGGTTCCAGTATGTTTATATTAATGTCCTTGCCTCTGCCCTCTCCTGTGTCAGACATTCATCTTTAAATTAAGTTGGGCTATGACAGCATCCCACGACTGACACATGGACCAAGATATTACAGCTCAAATACCATCAGTCATCAAAACCTCTCTAAGAATAATATAGTTTCAGTGCAAATCTCACAGCCACCTCACCTTCACCTTTCCCTAATAACTCCAATGACAATACTTTGGGTGACAGGAAAGAATTCCATCCCAAAGGATGGTCACTCAAAATCAAATAGCAAAGTATACTTTGCCCTCTTCAGCAGGTTTCCCCGAAGGCTGGCAGGAGCTCTGTACCTGGGGAGAGAGGTAATTTTCCCCCATTTCTCTATGCAGAAGCGCCGAAGCCCATTGCTCCCACGGAGGGCTGCGAAGCCTTCGTAGGGCACGCTGGATGTTCCCGTGACAAACTGCAGTAATCTCAGCCTCTGCTCATTATTGAAGCGCTCCACCGCAGCCCAGAACCAGCGGATCACAAGATGCCCATCGTGGTAACCTGCACGAGGCAAAGGGAGGGAGGAAGACAGGATGTGGAGAAAAGAGGAAGGGGTGAGGAGGGAGAGAGAGATCAAACACATCAGGTATGAGAGGAACGGAACAACTGCTTTTGATCTGATTTCTCTCGTGATGGCCTTTAGAGAGGTCTAAAACAATTTGTGCAACTAGGTCAAGTTTTAGAACAAAAGCAGATTTAGAAAATAGTCATTTTATAAAAGGACTTTATGTTCTGTGAGATGTTCTCAGAGATGTCTGTTTCTATTTAAACAACTGGGACTCCACTTAAAATGTCCCTGCCTCATATAGGTGTAGATAAGGAGTAGAAGGGCCTGGTAGAGACCAAAGGGCCTATGAATATAATATTGCATCATATTTCCTTTGTTTTGCTGTCTTAGCTCTTGGCAACCACATACCACAGGAGAGTCTAGGACTTACCAGTCTAGGCTGGAGGTGAACAGCCAGTTTGGTGAACAGGAGATCCCAGGCTCTCCCCTTGAGCAGCTGTTCTCAGGCCAGCCCTGGGTGGAAACATGCTGGACCCATGGATTAAGTACTGGGTCCCTCTCACAGTAAGCGGGGGAGACCATGCTTGGATATATCAATTAAATGATTTGCCATTGACTGCAAATGCAAGAGGCATTCAGAGAGGGGAGAAATCTATGTGTGCCAAGGTATAAGCAAGGAAAACTTCAGAAAGGAAGTGAAGTTACAAGCAGCTTGCAAAGGGCTTGTGCAAGTGGAGGGAAGAAGGAGGACATTCCTGGCAGGAAAAATAAAGAATAACAAGAAAGAGGAGGAAATATGCAGGCAACAGTAAGCCACTAGAGTAGAGGAGTGTCTGGTGAAGGCAGGAAGGAATATTTCCGGGGGCGTTATGGGGCCTTAACAGCCAGGCAGAGACTTTTTTTTTTTTTTTTTTTGAGACAGAATCTCGCTCTGTTGCCCAGGCTGGAGTGCAGTGGCACGATCTTGGCTCACTGCAACCTCTGCCTCCTGGGTTCAAGGGATCCTCCTATCTCAGCCTCTTGAGTAGCTGGGACTACAGGCATGTGCCACCACACCTGGCTAATTTTTGAATTTGTTTTAGAGGCAG